>NC_070583.1:21823417-23218882 GCF_027409825.1 Scomber japonicus
CTGTTTAAGGTTACAGCATTTTTTGGCATTGTTTTAGGTATTTTATGGAGAACCTCGATATGCCTTTTTCCATTGAGGAAACATCTGGAGAGCTGTTTACTACCGATGTCCTGGACAGGGAGATGACAGCCATTTACAGGTTGACGGTGATTGGCAGTGATAAGCATCCCATTCAGCCTCTGTCAAGCTCTGTGCTTGTTACCGTGCTCATTGGGGATATTAATGACCACTGGCCCCAGTTTCTGAACAGCCCTTATGTGGCCTATGTGCCCACTGAAATGCCCCCAGGTGAGTTTTTACTCCCATTTCACATTTATATTTTTTATTCTGGATAACATAACCCTGGAAAAAGGCGAAAAAGAGGACTCAGAGTAATGAACAAACTAAAACTCAGTTTGTTCATTATTTGTGTTTTTTTCCCTTCAGGTTCAGTTGTTTGTGCAGTAAGGGCAACAGATGGAGACACTGAGATGAATGCAGAGCTTCAGTATTCCTTATATGGACCCAGTTCAGATATGTTTTCCATCAATCCATATAGTGGCACTGTGTTTACCTCAACTGCTCTCAAGAGAACAGAAGATATTATTGTCAATGTACATGTTGAAGATGCTGGGGAAAATCCTAAATTTGGCATCAGCACCATTAGTATCAGGTTTCAGAATGTCTCAGACTTTCCAGAGATAAAGGTGGATGTGCTGAGTTATTCTCTCCCTGAGGACGAACCGGTGGGAACATTAGTGGCTGTGGTCTCTGCAGCAAGTCTCAGAGTCGAGCCCATCTCTTTTTATCTATCCTCTGGAAACTTTGATGGCATGTTTCATGTGGAGCAATTAGGTGGAGAGCTGACAGTGGAGAGCCCTCTGGATTATGAGAGCAAAAAGGAGTTTACTTTGTTGATAGAAGCCAGAGACTCAGGCTCGCCTCCTTTCTCATCATTTGCAGAAATTCATATAAACATCAGTGATGTAAATGATAACTTCCCGCAGTTCACTCAAGTTGAGTACAGGTGTGAGATTTTTGAGAATTCCCCTCCCTCCTGGGTTTGTGATATTATTGCCATTGATGCTGATTCTGGCACCTACGGCACCGTGCAGTACAACATAACAGCAGGAAACACGGACACTACTTTCATAATAGACCCTGAAAATGGTATGTTGAGCACGACAGAAAGTTTAGACAGAGAGTATGTCCCTGAATTCAATTTAACAGTTGAAGCTACAGAGATAGATAATCCTCTTCATAAAGACAGAGCAACTGTTATTGTTGTTGTTTTAGACAGAAATGACAATGCACCTCGTTTTTCTCAGATTTTTCTAACAGAAGTACCTGAGGATTCCCCTGTTGGACACACAGTCATACAAGTCACCTCAACCGATGATGACACTGGTGTCAATGCATTGATTAATTATTCCATAATTGACCAAAATGATGATATCCTATTTAATATTGATTTCACCAACGGCTACATTACTGTTGAAGGACTTCTAGACAGGGAAATGCAGGATCATTATATTGTAAAAGTAAATGCAAATGATTCTGCATGGAGCATAAGCACTGACGTCACCATAATCATCACAGACGTCAATGATAATAGACCAGTATTTTCTGATCATTTCTATACTGTTGTGATTCCTGAAACCAAAGATAAAGAGGTGTTTGTTACGCAGGTTCATGCTACAGATGTAGACATGGGGCAAAACAGTGAGATTTTGTATGTTATTGAACCTCCAAATGAGGAGTTTTGGGTGAATGCTTCCTCTGGGGATATCTATACAAATAAGCCATTAACTTTACATAGTTCAGATTTTGAAATCTACAAATTTACAGTTACTGCATTTGACTGTGGCAATGATCCCCTGCAAAGTAACGCCGCTGTCACAGTAAGATTAGAGCCATATAATTACTACCCACCAATGTTTTTGCCTTTACAGCCTCTGATTCCTGTCCCATATGACATGTCTGTGGGAACTGAGGTGGTCCAGATTGCAGCCATAGATACAGATGTGAATAATAGTATTGCTGGCATTCAGTATATTTTGATTGGGGGTAATGCATCTGATTTCTTTATGATTCAATTGGATAATGGAAAAGTGACGTTAAATCAGAGTTTAACAAAGAGTGTAAATTTGTTTCTGACTTTATTAGTTATGGCAAAAGATCAGGGTCTCCCCTCTTTATCATCGCAAACTGAAATCACTTTTAAAGTTACTGAAAAGAATACATTTTCTCCAAGCTTTGGAGAGACAAATGTCACATTCTCTGTCCCCGAGGATTTGCCTGTAGGATCAGTTATTGGGAAAATTAAGGCAGAGGATGAAGATTATGGTCTCAATGGTGCCATCATGTACAACATTATCCCAGAAAGTCAATATTTACCACTCTCTGTAGGAGAAGTATCTGGTCTGCTAACACTGATAAGAGAACTTGACTTTGAAAAGGAAGATATTCATTGTCTCCAAATCAAAGCCACAGATGGAGGCTGGGTCTCTAGAAGTGGTGTGTTGAATGTTACGGTAATAGTTACGGATGTCAATGACAATCCTCCAGTCTTTTCAACCTCAGAGTATATTGTCTCAGTACCTGAAAACTCAGAAATTGGAACAAATGTCCTCAATGTGAAGGCTGCTGATGCTGACACAGGTGCAAATGCCCAAATAACCTACTCTCTAATTGCTGGTCATGTGGATAAGTTTGCAGTGGACTCAAGGAACGGCACAATCACCACTTTGGATGTTTTTGATTATGAACGAGAGCAGATCTTTGATATAACAATTAAAGCTTCAAACACTGGTGGTCATCCCTTATTTAGTTTGGCACATGTTGTTATCAAAATCTTAGATGTCAATGAGTTCACACCTATATTCAAGAGGAAGGAGTTTAACTTTTCGGTATTTAAAAATGTGCCGAAGGGAACAAGGATTGGAAAAGTAACAGCCACAGATTACGACCAAGGCTCTGAAGGTCAGGTATTTTACCTGATGTTTGGCCAAAACAAATATATGGGGTTTGAAATCGACAAACTGTCCGGTGAAATATACACAGCAGGCAGTTTGAGAAAACAAGGCAACAGTCATATCATTTTAAAAGTTCTGTCAAAGAACTCTGGTGTTATTACTGGCATGGATGTAGATGAGGCTCTGGTTCAGATCAGTGTGATAGACACAAACGAGGCACCCATGTTCACCTCTGCTCTCTATTTGGTGAATGTTACAGAAGACACCCTGGTTGGGACAACTGTGATAACAGTGAGTGCTCAGGATCAGGACTCAATCTTGGACTGGAATTATTTCTTCTTTGGTATTGAACATGGAAACACAAACTTGTCTTTTGCCGTTGATCCACTCAGTGGTGTTATATCAGTGAATGCTCCTCTTGACAGAGAACAGTGGCCAGTTTATAACCTGACTGTCATAGCCACGGATAATGGCTCTCCACCAGCCACTGGCACTACTAATGTTTTTGTAACGATTAGTGATGTCAATGACAATGCCCCTAAACTCACATTAACTGAGGCTGAGGTAAAGGAAAATCAGCCTCAAGGCACCATAGTGGCCAAGTTAAATGCATCTGATTCTGATTTGCCACCAAACCAGGGACCTTTTACATACTGGTTGGTGAATACTTCAACAGGTGGTGCTTTTTCAGTAACTTCTGATGGCATTTTATTCACCACTAGGCCTGCTGATCGGGAACAAATATCTGCACATCGAGTCCTTGTAGCTGTACGGGATGCAGGGATCCCTCCTCTGTCATCCACAACAATGTTCTACATCAAGATTGTGGATGAAAACGATACCCCTTCATTGTCCAGAAATATTTTTATTGAGGTGAAGTATTTCGGCAGTTCTTTCCCAGGAGGCATGATCGGTAACGTCCATCCTGATGATCAAGATGAGTCTGACATTTTTAACTGTGGCATCAAAAGCGGGTCCCTTAATATGTTCACAATACCTAATGGCACATGTGAGTTGTGGTCATCTCCTTTTCAAGGTGAGGCTACATTTAACATCACTATTGAAGCAACAGATCAGCTTCACATCCCAGTTAACAACAGTGTCTATGTTAACTACAAAGGTTTCACCAATGCTACCATGGACAACTGTATACTCTTCTACGTGTCATCATCCTCAATGGAAGAATTTTTGTCTCATAAGTATTTGAGATTTGTGAAAGCTCTGGACAGTCTGTTTAACCTACAAGCCTCTAAGACTCACGTATTTGGAATCAAGCATATTGGCACTGAAATGCTTTTGTTGGCTGCGGTCAAAAATAACAATGGTCAATATCTCAGCAAAGAGGTAGCGAGTGGCATCTCTGCAGGACACAGGAAATTACTAGAGTCACAGAGCAATGTGACAATTCCTCACATCACCAGTGATCCGTGTCTCACAAACCCGTGTCAAAACGGGGCAACATGCAACAAAAACATCCACATCAGCCAAAATGTTGCTGTCCTGGAAAGCATGGCGGTGATCTTTGTGTCACCACAGAAGGAGATTTTAAATTGCACCTGTCTAGCTGGCTTCACTGGTTTACTCTGTGAAGAAGACATTAATGAATGTGAGATGAGTCCCTGTGAGAATGAAGGCACATGTGTAAATACACTGGGAAGTTTTTACTGTCAGTGTCAGAGTGGCTTTTCTGGCCCTGTCTGCTCTTCTGATGCATATGAATGTTTGAAGTTGAAGTGCCAAAATGGAGGAACTTGTAGTCCCACCCAAGATGGATATCACTGTTACTGTTTGCCTGGATTTGAAGGTAGACATTTCAGTACATTTAATGCAAATCATATTATTCTGCAGTTAAAAATCCAGAATCCCTTTTTGCGTCTTGGCTTTATTTGCTTTTTTTCCCCCCAGGAGAAATCTGTGAGCAATTCATAGACCACTGTAGATCAACCCCATGTGTCCAGGGAAGCTGCATAAATTCACAGATAGGATTCTCTTGTCATTGTCCTTTTGGTAAGAAAATGCAAAGAAAAAACATTTCCGAGCTACAACTGAAAACAACTTATTTACTAAAATGCGCTAATATGTTTCACCTTTATTTTAGGAGTCAGTGGTGTCCACTGTGAGGAACACAGTTATGGCTTTCAAGAGCTGTCCTATATGGAGTTTCCCCCACTGGATCGCAGGACTAATTTAATCTCTTTTGAGTTTGCCACAGTGCAGAGGAACTCCTTGCTCCTGTACAACCCAGGAGGATCATCCAGCATGGAGTTCTTTGCACTGGAGATCCATAACGGGGCCGCGTGTCTCTCTTATGACCTGGGATCGGGACCTGTGAGGCTGCAGACAAACAAGCAAGTGGCAGATGGACATTTCCACAGCATCACTGCCAGGAGGATTGGAAATGTGAGTTTTAAATATGTCAGCACATACAAAAGGTTAATCATCCAGCTGTGAGTTTGTGACTGATGCTGTAACTTTTTTGCATTTAACAGATGGGTTCTGTGCATGTGGACAACTGCACAGATGTGGAGAGCAGTGGATTTTGTTTTTCACAGAGTGATGGCAGTAGCTCAGAAAGGTGGCGGTGAACTCATAAGGCCACCATCCCTTAATTCATCATTTTGTGTCAGTGTAACTTTTATCATTGTTAATAAAAATTTCTCTTTCTTTTCTCTGTGTGTATGTATGAGCAGGACACTGGAGGTTGGAAACAGTAATATGACATTTGGAGGACTGAGGACTGTTGAATTCATTTTGCTGCATCCTGCTCAGATAAAAACTCATGACTTTGTCGGATGTATTCGAAACATTTATGTGAATGGCATCCTGCTGAGACCTTCAATGGCCCTTGCAACATATAACATCATCAACAGGTAAATATGTTCATTTCAAAACATGTAGATGCAAGGTAAACAAACAGTAAAACAGAATAACCCTGTTTTTTAATACAGAAAATATATTTAAAAAAAAAATGTGTGTTAATATCAGTAACATGTATTCAATATAGGTGTCCTCGGGCAATAGTATCACCATGTCACAGAAACCCGTGTAAGAATGGTGGTGTATGCTATGACCTTTGGTCTGACTATCTTTGTGAGTGCAAAAGCCCTTTCACTGGAAGAAGCTGTGCCACAGGTAAAAAAATGTCTTTCGATATATATAATAGATTTTTCTTAGAATTGTGAGTTAATACTTAAATATGTTCCCATGTTTGTTCCCCGTCAAACAGAAATGTCACAAGAGCTTGTATTGCGATTTAATGGCAATGACTACATAGAGTATGTCATCAAGGAGAGATACAAGAGAGACTATCTGCTAAAGGATTTGCTGAAAGATGAAAAACAGGGAGACACTGAAAACCAAACAGCGATTAACATCAAATTTAAGACTCAAGATAATGGAGTGTTAATGTTTGTTCACAGACAGACAGGATATTCTATGTTTAAGGTGGGTATGACATATACAGTATGTAGATAGACATTCACCATTCTATGTTTGAAGTGTAAAAGCATTTGTTTCTTCTGTCTTATCCAGATAAAAGACAGAAAACTTGTGTACATTTCTAAAGACATTCTATCAGGACACCTGTCAGAGTTCATTGTGGACTCTTCAGTGGCTGATGGGATCTGGCATGTCCTCTCCTTGTTCAGCAATGGTGAAAACGTTTTCCTGCTTCTTGATGGAAAACCGGTCTTGAACATCACAGACAGAAGTATTGATCTCAGTCCTGTTAATGTGGAAAAGATTATTCTTGGTTCAGCCCCACCAGGAGATGAAAATCTCCAGCAGGCAGGTGAGTTATAGAATAGGTATATCTAATCTTTTTTTGAAATGATTTATTTTATACTATTTTTCACTGATTTATTACTTCTTCAGAGCTGTAGATATAATTGTTTTTGTCTGTTTACGTAGATCATGCTAAACACAAATTGTATGTATAAGTGTCTAAAGTGTCAAAGCATGCTGTAGTAAACTCTTTTTAGCACTGACCAATTATTGTAATTCTTTGTTGAATGATAGGGTTCACTGGATGTGTGCAGTATTTCAATGTGACAGGCTACTCTCTGCCGGTCAGCGGACACAGTGAGACGGTGGACGTCTGGCCGAGCACAACTCTCATCCAGTCAAACTGCAGCTCTTCAGATTACTGCCTCCCCTCACCCTGCACCGAAGACGACACAGCTAGGAAGAATTGTCTGTCTGCACATTGTCAAAATCAGTGGCAATGTGGACCTGTTGTGCAGAACGGATCCTGCATCTGTTTACTTAATGTTTCGGACCATGTCTGTGATAAGTGCATCTCCACAAGAGAGAGCTATGATCGATGCTCTGATATGCAGGGCAGCTCGCCTCTGTGGCTCATTGCTGTCATTCTTCCTGTTCTTACCATCCTGGGTATTATAGGAATGTTTGTCACTCTTTACAGAGTGAGACAACACAATCTAAATTGTCAGACAGATAGCTCACCACAGAAAACAGAGCAAGGTGTAGATAATGTAGCATTTGGCTTTGATGACAGCAGAAGGATAACAGATGCTGCAGAACAAGAGAAACAGCATGAAATGATGAGTGCTGATCAGCAGAGGTCAAGTATGGAGCCTGAAATGCTGCTTCCCTGTGATGCTAGTCTATCAAGTGTTCAGCCAGGGCCAATCAGTGAGCTGGAATACTATGAAATTGGCAGCATCTGTAGTGCATTTCATTCAGACACTGCCTCACTCCAGCTCAGCTGGCACAAGCATTTGTATAGCACTAAGTGTGTGAAAACTGATCCTAAACAGTGGAGAGATTTTAGGATGCTGTTAGCAGGTTTTAAGAAAAGACACTCCAGTGAAGACAGTACGCACAGTCCTATGAAGCCTGAAAATGTTGCTTCCCTAAACAAACAGCTGTTGTCCAAAATACATAATGTGCACTCCGAGAAAAGACAGCTTTGTTACACGAAGAGTTTCCTACAACCAGAGCCCCTAGAACCTGTGCAATATCTCACTGTTGAAGAAATAAGTAAATTAAACAGTCCTTTAGAGCCAACAGCGCCACATCGAGCATCCCTGACGTCTGGCCCTGCCAAGTCTACAATGATGATTAATGTATCATCTGACAGTGAACCAGACAGCACGTTTACCTGCTCGGAGTCTGAGTATGGACAGTTTTCTATCATCAGCACCAGGAAATTTATACATAAACAATCAACTCAGTTGAGCAGTTTTAGACAACAAGGCATTTTGCCTGTTAACTCATTGTTCAAACACACCTACCAGTCTGCTGTAGATCAGCTTGAAGCTGAGAGTACTCCCTCTGTTACTTTTGAGCAATGGGAACATATTTTCAATATAAATCTTCCTTTTAGCATGTATGCTCCCGTATTTGAGGATATTGCATGCTTACCTGTTGAACCCACTCACAGCTATGAAATGCAAAGTGACATAGAGGAAATTATTTGATGGGGATAATATTGTTTTAGTCTTTTGGGACAGATTGAAAACTACAAAGTATTTATGCAGTCTTTTTAATATACAGGAGAATAAGAGACACACTCCTGCACACCAAGCTCCATAGTTAGGTAATAAGTGAGGGATATTGTAAAAAGAAATTAAAGACAAAAATCACAAGTAGTAATAATTAAATATAAGACATAATAAAAATTAGATTTGTTGTGCTTTCTGATTATGAAGAATGATAAGGGATGCTTCAACGTTTTCTACAGTAACACTTGACTGAAATATATTGATATAATTATATTGTTTACTTTACAACATCAAAACATATGGATAGTGTACATGTGACAAACATTTAAAGGTTTTAACTAGAGCAAGTATTGCACAAGTGAAACGTATGTGAGAACATGATGTCAAATTACTGATTACAGAGTCCTTAAATGATATGAAAATTGTATTAAAATGAAACATTCTCCAGTACCACCCTTACAATCTATGTGCTTTCAAATGATCTGAATAACAATAAGTAAGAAAATGTAAGTAAACAACAAAGGATATTGATTGTGTTCTGACAACTTAATGTGGTAGAAAAACAGAGACAGCGACATTGTTTGTGCAGAGAAGTCAGGAGGTAAAAGGTTAGGGCCGTTAAGTTGTATCAGTAAATAAAGAGTGTTAAACTCTCTCTAGTTGCATGTTTTTGAACCACAGTGAACAAGTGACTAAATAATGTTGAAAAATGCCTTGAAACCCTCCACTCACATCCTGCAGCCAAAGTTTTCATTGTATTTGATCATACACTGATTGTTTGTCTCTCTCTAGTGGACAAATTCAAGGCAGTCAGATGAGTTATCTTATGCCTTGTAGATGGTGTACAGACTGTCTATTTAACACGTTCAATAATGCAGTATAGCAGAGTCAATCATTTCACAAGCATTCTCAGCAAACAGATACTTTACACAACAGAATATTAGATGATGACCTTTTCAAACATAATTCATATTTTGAAAGTACTGAAAAATCTTCTAGATGCTTTTCAATTTGTAGTATAATTATAATAATGTGCAGCCAGTTGTCAGTGAGTGGAGTTTTTATTATGCAGGTAAGTGAACATGTTTTTGGATTTATTTATAATTATCATTATTTATTTATTAATTATAGAAAGTTACATGATTGATTCACAAATACAGTTAAAATGCAAATTCTTAAATACAATTTGTTCTAATATAATTAAACTCACTGTGGAAAATGTATTAAGCCCTATATATCGTATGCATTTAATAAAACAATCATTTATCTCTTTTTGGTCAACAAGTTCCACAGTTGAGAGGACTGTCAATTTCTTTTTTCTTTTTTCTCTCATTTAAATTTTTATTGAATTCTTAACAGCAGAGTATATGAACACAGGGTTGGTCATACATTTCGGAAACTTGGCATAAACATATGACATGTCACAGAGGAAAAATAAAACTTGAAAAGCAAAGTAAGAAATAAGGAGAAATCAAGTCTACAGAAGGACAAAGAGGCTATGCTGTATTTAGTCTCTGATTTCTTAGGCTGAGTTTTCATTAGTCCTTGTGTAGGTCCAAAACAAGATCTCAAGAGGTCATCCCATCGTCCTTGTTAGCCGACAGTTGGTGGAGCACAGATTCATATGATGTTGTCTCCACCATTGCATTAGTCCAGTCTTTCAGATTAGGAGATACAGCAGTTTTCCAGTGTCTTAAAATAACTCTGGAGGCTGTGACCAAGCCCAACATGACACAAAAAGTTATTTTTCATATATTCGGTATTTGTAATCTGTCCCCTAGTAAACATACGGCAAGAGTCAGGGGAATCACTGAACCTGACCAGTTACTCAGGAAGTCCACAACTTTAATCCAAAATTGACTCACTAATGCACATTCCCATACACAGTGAAGAAAAGTTCCTACCTCTGTTTTACACTTCCAACACATATTAAAAAATAGCAGTTATAGGCACATTTTTGGACTGGTCAAGCCACATTAGATGTATTAATTTCCTCATGTTGTCCGATGAGGATCTGTTCTTCATAAAGCCTGCTTGGTTGGGATGTATAATATTGGGTAAAACTTGTTGAAGTTGTAGCGAGCACTTTTGTTAGTATTTTAAAGTCCAGATTGAGCAGGCTAGGACTGTCAATTTCTAATATGTTATCTATTGCCTTGGCTAAACAATCCAGAATTAGAAAAAAACTGTAGCACCAAAGCCTCTTTTATATCCTTGGTTTTTAAACAGTATATCAGCGGATTAACTAGAGCAGGTATGAAGCTGTACAACATGGTTATACAATACACACATCTGCACTAAATCTCAATCCCAAATTGTGAGAGCGATAAACAAAACATCTTGGCACATAATAAAGGCAGGTAATAAAGCTCTGAGGAGCGCAGGTGGACAATATTTTGTGGCGTCTCTAAGTATGAGACAGGAACCAAGAGACTGAACAAAGGTACTGTGACTGTGTGAAGGAGGAAGAAGAGACTGAGGCCTTAGGTGCCATGGGAAGCTTGTTTGGGGACTTGTATAAATCGAATGACTCTGGACAGCAACACACTGCATTGGTGGAAAGACACAGGCTGCAACAGATACCCACTTCTTTCAAAGTTGACACCCAAATATGCGTGTGTGCGTTCTGAACACGGATTCTCCTTCGTAGGTAACATTATGAATAAAAAGAGAGCTGCACTTGACCCAGATCAGGTTGATGAACTGGTGTTTGTAGCAAACAATATCAGAGCTTAACCCAAGTTGGATCACTTTTATTTAGTTCAGATGTAGGCTGATATCTCCTGACTCCTGCTGTCTGTAAGTTCATGTTTTCCATGCAGAGGCCTGCCCACTGTGTTCTTGTGCGTTAGCACACTGAGACATTCTAATGCAAACTGCAAGGTGCAGTATTTTACAACTGTTAAAATTAAAGTTAAAGTTAAATTAAGTTAGCCTACAAACGTTACTTTGCTATTAATAAAAACAGGTTATGATTGAATGGTCCTTGTATCATTCGTTCATTTGAGAATCATTTGAGAATTAAAAAAAATAATTATGATAATTACTGGTTATAACTGTCAGTTATGTTACCTGTTACACACACACACACACACACACACACAAACACACAGTCTGTCTCTCTTCCTCGCTCACAGGCTCAAGCTCACACACACTCAGTCACTCACACACACGTAAAAGTGACTGTCAAGATGTGATTTAAGAAACATGTTTGGTAACTTGCAAGAAAGGAGATCAAAAGCTGAATATCCCAGACTGAAAAAGGCTTTGTCACCAAAAGTAATATGACATGTAGTTGAGGCAAAACAGAGATCCCTGCTTAAGGATATCAGGCTGTGTCATTTGGACTGTTGCTGTTGCTCAACTTGAAGCTTTACCATGCACTGCTTTACAAGTTATCAGCAAAATCTTAAAACTGATTCCAAAACTTAAAGGAATGCCAAAGGACTCATTTGGCATAGCAAAAATAAATAAAATAAAATAAAAACCTGCAAAAATGAGAAAATAATATCATTTCGATAACTGCACATTCTTCTACTATATCTTTTTATTACTTGCACATTTCTGGATTTCAAATTCATCCAGTTTTTGTGAAGAAATTAATTTTCTTTTTATAAAATTTCTTTTTTAAGTTTTCTTTGATATCCTTTGTTTTAAAACAGTAAATAATGGGGTTGACAGCAGCAGGTAAAAGACTGTACAGCATTACAACAACAATGCGAACTGGAATGCTGAAAGTGAATCCCACATTATTTGCCAAGTACACAAAGCATCTTGGCATATAATACAGACACGTGATAAGAAGCTGTGGTGCACAGGTAGACAGAGTCCTGATGCGTCCCTCAGAGCTAGACATTCTTATAACAGCAATAATGATGACAAAGTAAGAAAAGATAATAAAACCCAGGGGCAACAACAAACTCAACATGGCAAGACCAAAAGCAACAATCTGAACTTTTAGTACATTCTCACATCCAAGTGCTGTTATAGCAATGTGGTCACAATAGCACTGCACAATTATGTTTGAATTACAAAATGGCAATGTAAAAGCATCAAAAACAATACCCACCATCCATGACATTGGCATAAACCATGATATTCCACAAAGCACAGAAACAGTGGCGTTTGTGAAAAGAACTGTGTAACGCAGTGGAGCACAAATTGCAATAAAACGATCAAGAGCCATCACCATCAAAATGAAAGAATGAGTTGCCCCTAGAAAATGTACAAAATACATTTGGGCAAAGCAACCATAAAATGAAATAATGCTGTCATCAAACCAATATTTTGATATAATCTTTGGTAGAGTAACAGTCCCAAATGCTAAATCAGTTAATGCCAAGTGGCAAAAGATCAGATATGTCGGTTTGTGGAGAGGCCTTTCACATTTAACAAACAGTAAAATGAAAATATTTCCCACCACTATAGCTAAGAAGAGCACAAAAAGCAGGCCTGACACAGGTCCATAATACTCTGGTAAAAGTCCAGGAA
This sequence comes from Scomber japonicus, assembly GCF_027409825.1. NCBI lineage: Eukaryota > Metazoa > Chordata > Actinopteri > Scombriformes > Scombridae > Scomber > Scomber japonicus. The sequence continues at coordinate 21,836,328 of NC_070583.1, forward strand.
ATCCAAGGATGAAGAAATTTTTTATCCTTGTTGTATTAGTGTAGAACATAATTGCTTGATTTAACACTAACAACCTATCAAAAAGTTATTTGATGTGACAAGGAGTTATTTGATGTGACAAGTTGAGAAAAAAACAATAAATAACATGGAAGTGTTAATATACTCATGCACTTAAAACAAAACAAAAATATTACCTTGTAAAACAGTAGAGTAGCTGCATGAGTGCACTGCAATATATCACTTTAGTGCCACTTAATATAGCCTTAGCATTTTGTCCAGGACCAAAGGGGTAGAGCCCTAGTGAATTTGTGTCAGTCTAGTAGGTTGGTGGGAAGGTCCTATTGTATGACTGTATGTATGAATTATTAGGGACCGAGCCGAAAGGCAAGAGGGCGGGGACTCAAGAGGAGTCTTGCCCTTGCCTGGAGGCAAGGTCCCTATTCTTATTGTATCTTTTTTTTTTATTCTACTGCCTCTTTGAACCTCAATTTGACCCTGCTTAAAAAACAAATTTTAAAGGCACATCAGATCTGGCGAAAAAAAATCTATGTCAAACTCTCTAGCTCCACCTAGAAACAGTAAAACGGCCAATACACCTGATAGGAATGTCGTAGAAAGATCAAACCAAAACTCAATTTTTTGTTGTAAATCAAACCTACAAATCACACACTGACACCCCTGACCTAAATCCAACAGGAATTGCACATTATGCCTTTAAATGTATGATTTTCAACGATTTTTGGCCTCCTACTTCCTTACTCATCCAGTCTGGATTTTAGAAGCCCTCAAAAAAAAACCTTTGCCAAAAAGCTCCCATAGACAATGTATGGGAGGAGAGTCTAATGCCACTTTGACCCTAAATTTGACCGCCTAAACATACTCCAGAACTGACCAAATTCACCACGCACATCAGATCTAGCCATACATTTGATAACATTGAAAAATGAACCTCAAAAGTGCCAAAATGTGCTCTCTAGCGCCACCTAGAAACACTTAAACGGCCACTGCACCTGATAGGAATGTCGTAAATGTCTCCTCTATAGATGTGTGCAATTTTGGTCTGGCTATGTTTTATACTTAAACTGAAGACCCACATGTGCACCCTATTCCTCTCCCATTCAATCCTGAATCTACCTGCTGCCTCTGCCTGCTCTATTGTCATGTTCTCCAGTCGTTAACTACCACGGCAACGACTGTGTGTCTGTGTGTGCAGCTGGCACAACGCCGCTTGCAGCTATTATTGTTATCATTAATAAATTAATCACATTCTTGAGGGACTAAAAGTGCGAATATCCACAAAACTTTGCACATGCATCAAAAGTGGTAAAAACTATATGTTTATGGGTCTTTGTTTGGCATGGGTGTGACAAAATGGCTGATAGCACCCTCTACAAGTTTTCAAAATTGAAGCCCCAACATTAGATTTCGCCTTTGGTAGCCACATGTATCATGCCCAGACTTATCCCTCCGATAACAGCCCTGCGACTGTGACACACCACGAAGGTGTGAGGTACCTGATAAATGTATCATATCAATAATCTAAAGTCTATTCATTCACTTCTCTTTTTCTGCCAGTTTTTTTTTCTTGTGCCGGACTTTTTCTTTTGCCTGACTTTTTTTTTTTTTGTCGGACTTTTTCTTTTTTTTTGCCTGGCCCTAATACTCCGTTGTACCCAGCTAATCCTAATGTCCAAACAAAATCCATGTATAAGAAATATTGTGACAATCCTTAAATTATTATGTTTTCTTTCTGCTGTACTTCTTACAGGAGCACCCCAAGTAGTTTAAGAAAATTTGCTTTAAATATTTTGAACAATGTTAGACAAAAAACTGAATGGCTCTGACTTTGCTGCCACTGAACTCTTATTACTGTGATTCTTATCAACATATAGCAAATAAATTCAGTGGTTTCCTGCATATACTTGAAATGTTATGCTTGAGTTCAAAATCTGGCCTTTTTGACCCCAAACCAAACACATTAAAATGACTGTTTTTCATGTATTTCAGATGTTTACATTTCTCACAAATCAATACAATTGTATTAAAGACTTAAGATTTTTGTAAACCTTTCACCTTGGCAACTACTAGTGGTACTAATGAATCAAAAAAGACACAAAGAAGCAATACAATCCGATCCCAGCAATACAAAGCATCTGTATTTATTGCCAATTTCTTGTAATAGTGACATATTATGTTAGCTAGTAAAATGTTGTGCCAGTGCAGAAATTGGTATTTGAAGCAGGTGAATATTAGGGATGTGATGATTTACAAAAATAGTTTTGATCAATATGTTATGTTCTGTCACACTTAAATCTAGTCCAAAATAGGTGGACTATTTGAAAAAAACAGGATGTGTGATTTCAAGTCCACGGCACTAATTGGCAAACCTCCATGAGTAGTGACTTGAGAGCTTTGTGTTGAAATTGATGCTATGTTAATGTTACCATTGGTAAATACTTTTTTTGGGGTCATATAAATATTGAATAGGTGAAAAAGATATAACTTCTGCATTATTGTAGGATGTCTGAACTAAGGTCACAGAGTCTGTGTTTTATGGAATTATAATATGAATTCTATATTTAAACTATTCTGTACTATACTAAAGTAATAACGGATACAAATTACTTTAGTTTCGTTTATTGCCTGAGGGGAAGGGAATTGATTGTCCCATATTTTTTAAACATTACATGACAGTGATAACAATGCCAAACAGAGGAAGACAAAGGCACAAAAAGTCAGATGATAAAAAAGCTAGTTTTCTTTAGTTGACAACATACAAGTAACTGCTGTCACTGCCTCAAATGACGAAGAATCACCTGGACATTAATTACCTAAGTTGGTTCGGCCTAAATCTCATTACTGTACTGCTCATGTTGAACAGAGTCCTGGTGTTTATTTTAGGGATGCAATTCATTAGAGATGCAATGATAAGTTGATTAACTGATTTGTCGACAGACAGGCATTTTTCACTATTTTCTGACATTTTACAGATAAAATGATTAATAGATTAATCAACGAAATAATCAGCAAAATAATCAATAAATAACATAATCATTGGTTGCAGCTGTACAACTACAATTATTATTTTTTATTACAGTCCATTATTTTCATAGATGAATCACTTGCTCTCTGAAACATCCCACCTGCGGCTCAAGACAATGCTATCAAATGTCTATTTTTCTTTTTTCCGACAGCAAAGAGTCTAAACACCAAACATATTCAGTTTACTACAATGTTAAGACATAATAAGGAGCAAATTCTGACATTGGAGAATATCAAACCATAAAATGTGTGGCATCTTTGCTTATAGATTATAGAATAGATTTATTTTTCTTATTTCACAAGCTTAATTTCATTACGCTAGATGTGTTCTGTCATATGATAACAGTTTGTTGATGATTTTGCCTGCGAGTTAAATGTGTTGGGGGGAAAAAAACAAGAGCCAGCAGTGAAATTTGGAGGAATGAATGGCAGAGAGAAAACAATTAAAATTGAAAATTAATGCAAAGCCCAAATTGTGACAGTGAGGTATGTCAGGTATGTCAGCTTTTATTAATATGCAAGTTTTATCTCTATTCCAACTGTAGTTCTTTTCAGCTTCTTTATCAAAGTCTGCTTGATGTCCTGAGTCTTGAAGCAATATATGGCTGGATTGACAGCAGCAGGATACAGACTGTATAACAGTATTAATAAAATGCGAATATCTAAACTGAAAGCATATCCTACAGTATTAGCCACATAAACAAAACATCTGGGAAGATAAAAAAGGCAGGTGATGAATATTTGTGGGGTACAAGTCGACAAGGTCTTTTTGCGGCCTGCAGCATTGGACATTTTCATAATAACAACAATGATAGAAATGTAGGAAAACAAGATAAATGCAAGAGGAATCAGAAGACAAAACATGGCTATACACAGAGACGTGACTGCAACTATTTTAACATCATCACCACATGCCTGACTTGTTATAGAAATGTGATCACAGTAGCACTGTGCAATGACGTTAGTTTTACAGAAAGGTAATGTGAGAACATGGAGTACAATAGATATCATCAGCGGCAGAGGTATAAACCAGGCAAAGCCACAGAGCACAGATATGATATTGTTTGTAATAAGGACAGGATAACGCAGTGGAATACAAATTGCAATAAATCGATCAAGAGCCATTACCAATAAGATAAAAGACTGTACCGATCCTAAATAGTGAACAAAGAACATCTGTGTAAAGCAACCATAAAATGAAATGATGCTATCACCAAACCAATATTTTGATATGATCTTTGGTAGAGTCACAGTGCCAAATGTTAAGTCATTTAGGGCCAGATGACAGAAGATCAGATACATTGGTTTTTGGAGGGACTTCTCACACATCACAAATGCTAATATGAAAATATTTCCTATTGCAATAGCTAGGTAAAAGAAAAAAAGAACAGTCGACACAAGTCCATAATACTGTTGTGCAAGTCCAGGGAATCCGAGGATCAGGAAGCTTTTCATCTTTGTGTCATTGCCGATCATATTTTGGCAAGGACAAAAGTCTTATCAGAGCCAAGGCACAGCTAAACACCTGGAAGGTAAAAAGGCTGATTAGACTTCTAAAATATGAATTGCTTAGTTATTAGAATATACCACTAACATGCCATGCAATCATCAGTACCCCATGAAAAAAGTATCAAATGACTCTGGTGCTCTTCCCTGTGTAATGCTTTAAGTCTGAAGAAGGCGTTCAGTATCAAAAAACTAATGTCTGGGTGCCAGGTAATATCAGCCTTTTATCAAGTCGGACCTAACATATCCTCAAAGGATCATAATGTGAATCATACTTTCTTTTTTTTTCTTTTTCCAAAGGAACATATTAAAACAACATAAAGCAGTGGAGACCCTATCTACATATACTTTCTTTTATTTTTTTCAACATAGACGACCTTAGATGATGAAACAAAAAAATCTATATTAATAAAAAAAGAAAACAAAACAGATGAATGTTTAATTAAAACAACATAAAAATAAAACAACCCCTAATATTCTTCTCTCCATTATTTTATTTTCATTTTTTTCATTTCATACATCATTCATCAAGAAAGTTGAAAAACTGTATTTTCAAATTAGTCTGTGTTCAATGAGCCTTGAAGAAAATTAAGCAAATATATAACACTTTTTAATTTTATTTATCAAATGTAATGCTTTTTATTAAGACAACGATGAGAACTTTTATATTGAATACATCTGAATACATAATTTTTGGACCTTTCATTTTTTTATATGAAACAAACAAAACTAAAATATTTTCAAACAGGTTTAAACATGTCCCTATCAGAGTCCTGCACAGGCCTACTTTGCAAGCCTGCACCCCCAAATCTCAACAGAAACACAAACCAATCTGTTACACACAATTACCTCTAAATCAGATAGGAACGTGACCCGACCCATTCAGAGAAGACCTGACTTTCTATGTGAGACCTCAGTAAACTCAGATTCAATCAAGGGTCAAATGAGCAGCTGGTTTTTGTGGTAGATTAGCAGTACTAAAGCACAGTCTCTGTCAAAGTAATTCAGTGAAAACACAATCCATACTGTTCATTGTCTTACACATCTTGGTCTATCTCCGAACTCAGGCCTTTCCCACACTCATGATTCCCATTGTATTGCATTTTGTCAGAATCACAAGAGGCAGAAATAGCAATTAAGTCAAAACAACAACTTTTCTGATAAGTAGAACAATTATTTAAACTGAAGCAGATCTTAACTAATAAACCCTGGTGGGTTAAGAAAATAATTGATGACAAGTTGCTGGCAAGTTGAAAAGAAAGCATTATAGGCTTATACTCTACTGATGTGTTGGCAAGTTGATCTTATTTTTGTAAAACAGTTTCCACACAATGTTATAGTTATGACATTAAAATATTGTAAATATTATTTGCAACTCACAAGAAAATATCACACTGATTAAAATGCATGAAAATATGCTTAAATAATTTACAGACAGTAAGGTTTGTATTGTAACTTAGTTTGCAGATCTACAACGTGCTAATCCATACCACTATACTGCATACAGGACATTTAACAGAAGCTTGTACATCTAAATTGTAGAATAGTTGAGCATTAGATTTTCAGGTTATACAGATATAGAATTTAATGCACATAATCTGTATGCATTACTTTGAAACTTGCTTCATTCCAACGGTAGCTTTTTTAAATTTCCTCATCAAAATATCTTTTATTTCCTTAGTCTTGAAGCAATATATAACTGGATTAACAGCACAAGGAAGAAGACTGTACAACATTATGAGGGAAATGCGGACATCCATACTGAAAGTAAATCCTATCACATTAGACAGATAAACAAAACATCTTGGAAGGTAATATAGGCAGGAAATTAATAACTGTGGTGTACAAGTTGATAAGGTTTTGTATCTGCCCTCTGTGTTTGGTATTCTCAAAACAACTACAAAGACAGAAACATAAGAAAACAATATAAATGAAAGTGGGAGCAGGAGGCTAAACATTGCAAAACCGAAAGCAACATCCTTAACATATTTTACATTTTCACCACATGCCAGGCTTGTAATTGAAAAGTGGTCACAATAGCATTGCAAAATGAGGTTAGAGTCACAGTAAGGCAACGTAAGGGCATGTAATACAATTGCCATCATCCTCACAAATGTCCCAATCCATGACACCCCACAAGCAATAGAAATAGCGTTATTTGTAATAAGAACTGGGTATTTGAAAGGAACACAAATTGCAATGAAACGATCAAGGGCCATAATCAGCAGAAGGAGAGAATGAATTGCTCCCAAGGAATGCACAAAATACATTTGAGTGAAGCAGGCACCAAAAGATGCTATCTTGTCATTCCACCAATATCTGGATATTATTTTTGGTAAGGTCACTGTACCAAATAATAAATCATTCGTTGCCAGGTGACAGAAAATCAGATAGGTAGGTTTATAAAGACGTCTCTCAAGTCCAACAAAAACTAAAATAAGAGTATTTCCAACAAGAATAACAAAATAGGTGCAGAAAAGTAGCGCAGACACTGGTCCATAATATGTTTGATGAAGTCCTGGGAATCCAGTTATTATGAAGTCTTTGATTGTTGTTATATTGGTAGGAAACATTATAATTTACATGCAAAAATGTTTAAAAACAGGCTTTCTAAAAAGAAATGTGCAAGATTCCAGTTGTTATTCAGACATTATCTATATGTAGTGTCTATGATCTTGGATTTTAGTTAGGGAACATACAAGCACATCATTATCATGAATATCATGTTTGCCCTACATACCCAGCCAATCTGAACTCTAGACAGCATCTTATATATGTTCCTTAACGACTGACGTAATGAGATGTTTGGGGTGGGATGTACTTTGTGCACTACACCTACCCCCCGCCCCTGAAATTTCTTCTAATACTACGAATATGTCAATTACAACTGTTTTGATCGGTTGTGGTGTACCAGTTATACTGTATTGTAATGATATTGTGATACATTTGTCAACAGTAAAGAAAATCTCACTCAACAAAAAATAAAATATAGGGGACTTGGGTCCTTGCAACAAATAAATCTTTGAATCCTGATGCAGCACATAATAAAATATGCTTTATTTAATCACAAATAAAATACAACAAATTTGCTTTAAATGTACTTTAATTCAATATAATACATTTTGAGCTCTGTGCTCTGAAGATAAAACACATGACACTATAATTCAAACAATTTGAGCTCTTTATAGTAATTACTATGGTCAGTTAGAGCTATACATCCAACAATGGAGTCATGGTCCAGCAAACCCATGCTTGACTGTTGTCCTCTGTATCGTTGGACAGAAATCACTAAACTAATATAATTTATATGACATTATTTGTTTTACATAAACATAGCACAAGGCTGTTTCATTCAGTACATTTCTATAAACCAGACATAAAAGGCCTTCTTGAGAATGAGCTTGGTTTGAATAGTTTTGAACTAGGTTTGAACATGTATTAAATGGCAGGGTTAACATGATAGCAGATTTAGCAGCATTTTATCACGAAGAGTAGGTAGGTAACTAATAAGAAGAAAAAGTCTAACATTAAATAATGCATTGGTTTGTCAGTTACTAATAGCTGAAACCTGTGCTTTCTTTGGAAAGATACTTTTGTTAAAGCGTTTCCACAAGCTTTCTCTCACGTCTTTAGCTCTTAAGCAGTATATAAGTGGATTTAGCATAGCGGGGCTAAAGCTATACAGCATGATAGTTACTATTCACATATCAGCTCTACATTTAATGCCTACATTGCTAGCTAAATATACAAAACATCTTGGTAAATAATAGAGTGAGATTATTATCAGTTGAGTACTACAAGTGGACAGAGATTTTAGGCGACTTTGCCAATTTGCTATCTTAAGTACTGTTATGATTATATGAAAAAAATATAAATGCCAGAGGCCCCATTAATACAACCATTGTAAACACAAAAGCAGGAAAGCCATAAGGGGCCCTGTCAGTCCATGTGGTCATGTTGTTATACCAATATGACCACAGTAGCAGTGATTGATTATGTTTGAAGCACAGTAAAGAAGAGGGTAGGCCCCAATAACTATCATTAAAGGCCCTGCCTTGGCAATAACCCAAGCAATACCATAGTGGAGTTTTTAAGAACAAGTGGATATCTGAGAGGATGGCAGATAGCCAGATACCTATCTAATGCCATCAGGAAAAGAATATTGGAATTCATTGTGCCAAGATAATGAACAAAGTACATTTGTGATGATCTTAGGTAAAGTGGTTGTGCTAAAGAGAATGTCACATGCACTAAGATTTAGAATTATATAATACATTGGTTTATGAAGGCTGTGGTCATTTGCAAATAAAAAAGAAATGTTGCATTACCTATCAACGTTAAGGAATAAACTAAGAGCAGTACAGCTGAGGTAATGCCATGGTACTTTGAATGAAGTCCAGGGAACCCGGTAAGGATAAACTCAGTCCCAGTGCAGTCCCAGTTTTCCATCAAATATACTCAAACAATTACAGTAAACCCACTTGAGTAATTGATTGTGTATTAATATGTATCTGAAATATTAACAGTAAGAGTATTATAGTTGCTTATTTCGAAGTAGATGCATATCCTACATTTTGGAGTAATTAACATGAAATCTGTAAATGAAAAAATACACGTTTGCATTGCAAGGAACACTCACTTTGTGATGGCTAATTGGAAGAACCACTAATTCAATTATTCTAATGAATTACAAATCACATAGGATTAAACAGTCAATGAAAAAAATCCCAATGTGTATCTAAATTGATACTGTAAAAGGAGTGTTGATATTCCCCTGTGTTTAATGGTAGTCTCTAAACACATGGCATGTGTTTAAGCAGAGTGGTTATCTTTGTAGCATAACCTTCAGGTTAAAGGTAAATCATACATTTGAAATTTGGTGCCTGTTCATTTTCTTTTCTTTTTAAAAAGTTGCCTAGCCATGGTTGCTATTATTAGTATAGTTATAGTCTTACTATGAGATATATTTGGTGGTTAAAGCTTCTTGAATGTTGTCATAACATGTAAACAATAAGAACTATATTCTTGTTGTGGAACAAACATGCAGTCTCAGGCAGTTCAGAGCCCCACAGTGCTTGCTTCCCTGAACAAATGTATCTTGACCAGACTTTAGGCTTTAGGCCTCATGCATTGTGTGTATGTGTGTATGCTTCCCCGTGTGTCTCTCTCCCCTCTCCTCTTCCATCTTTCTCTCTGAACCTAACCAATCAAGGCAAATGGGCACTTAACTAGAGCCTGGTTGTGCTTGAGGGTTCTTCCTGTTAAAGGGGGATTTCCTTCCCAATGTTACTAAGTGCTTGCTTATGGGAGACTCTTTAAGAGTATGGTCTAGACCTGTTTGATATGAAAAGTGCCCTGAGATAATTTCTGTTGTGATTTGGCACTATGTAAATAAAACTGGATTGAACTGAATATATTGCTGCCCTGCAGGTTTATTAGCATGCAATCTGCTGGTTTCCAAAGTGTATATAACTTATCTAAGATGTTTGTTGACAAATCACGGTGAAAATAATTTATTTAAAAGGAGATGTGGATAATATGAAACATTGTTTGGCATATGTAAAGAAAAATAAGTCCTTCAGGGGAAAACAATATTACATACGATTGTTTTGAGAGAGTTCACTAAGATACAAGGATGCACACAGAGAGGCCTGCACTCACACATGCTCACTCTAATCACACACTTGAGACTGTTATTGACATGGGACACTAATTAGCTTCCTGTTGGAGCTCAACAGCATTGTTGCAGAAACACGTCACTCTGCCTCCAAGACAAAACTTTTTAACACATCATCATTAGTTGTACATTTTTTGCACATATAGCATTTACTACAAAGTTTGTTCAAATTTGCTGACAGTTTATTGGTGCGTACAAGTGGTTAGTTTTTAATAAATATTGGACACACAATTGGATAACACAGTAGTCAGTACTCAAACCTAGGATAAAAACAGGATTTAAAAAAAAGAAAAAGAAAAGTTAGAGAATTAATTGTTTGACAATTTGCTGGTAAAATAACTAATAAACACAATCCATCCTGGCCGATATTTACCTGCTTATTTTTAACTAATCTAGCTGATGACACGGGCCATTTTAGGTACCATTCATGCACAGGAAAAGTGACCAAAGGCATATACATATGGTTGATGTGTATTTTCTACGTTACTAAAGTGATTGTTTTAGGCTGAATACTAAATTTTGTGGCTGTGGCTCTAGCCCATGCTCCAGCTGACCACTACAATCATAAAGGACATTATTAAGCTATTTTACAAGGTGTGGTAGAAAAAAAACAAGTTCTAGGATATAAAGGTTGGACTTGGCGAAGTCCACAGTACTGTTGTTTTTGCTCTTTCTTTGTGATATGGTCAAGGCCAATACAGGAGGCTATTACCAAGATGGAAACATTAGAGGGAATAGATGTGATGCTGGTCACCCTGGGTGACTCAGCCTATCCATTACTCCACTGGCTTATGAACCTGTTTCCAGAATCCAAGAAACCGATGGAGGCAACAGCTGCACTTTAATCAGCAGCTGAGTCAGGGATGGATGAAAGGGGCTTTGGGTGCATCAAAGGCAATGTTCTCTTTTACTTCAGCAACTTGCAAATCATTGGTGGCTGCCACCCAGGGACTACAGATGTAAATTAAGTTTTAGCTATTTCTGATACAATAAATGCATTGTGCATTGTACCTGCTGAATAAACAATAATAAATGATAATGCCTCCATAAACAAAATGAGGCGCATTACCATTGTCAGCTGCATATTCTCTATATTCTGTGTATTGAAGCTTGCAATGAACAGTTCAATGAGGGAGACAATGAAGAATAGGATGAAGTTGAAGCTGATGAACTGGACAACAGAGAAAACCTAATGATAAACTATGTATACTACACATTTTATTAAGTGAAATACAGTAAATCAGTAAAAACCAGATTATTGTTTAGTGGATGGGTAAACCTCTATATAAATAATAACAAATCATTCGGACCGAATGATATGACTGGTCACAGAACCATATGAGAATGGAATAATGGTGAGTTTCTATGCCTGGTAGATATCTCTAACATTCTAGAGTTAATTTTTTAAATAACTTTTAATAACGTTTTAATAAAATACATTTGTTGAATCAAAGCTAAAACAATTGAGGTCACCGAAGTCATGCAAGTAATCCATGCACCTTTTTTGCCCTTTTAAAACCATGTGACCCCAGGGGACCCACAGTAGTTGTTCTGTATGGCCGGAATTCTAGAATATTGCTGGCTATATTGGCTGTCAAAAAAAAAAGTCTATGATGTTGTCCAGCCCTAGTTTGCTGATGAATGATTAATGTTTATCTAGGATATGAGATTTCCGATGTTTCTGATTAGGTTGAGCTAACTAGCTAATAGCTCAAAATAGCAAGGATCAGTATCCAGTGTGATTGGCCAATGGGGCTGTCCAATGAAAACTTGCTAATCAGCTGAGCTTTAAAACCCTACATCCTACAAGCTGTTTGGTGAACTCCTTTTGTGGGTTTCAGTGAAAGCTGTTTGATTGAGCTCAGGAAGAGTTGCGCCTTTTCACAATCTGACTACAACTGGCTGTTCATGACATATATTGAAAGATCTTTTGCTTTAAGAAGACTATTTTCAACTTCTTGTTTGCTTGTCATCTTGATATTTTGTTGAGTATGTCTTTACAGAATGCTTCAATCCAAGTTACAGAATTTATTATCGGTGGTTTTGACAAAACTGAAAAGCCTTTGGTAGCTGGTGTGGTTATATTAATTACCTATATTTTGGCTTTATTTGGCAATACGATAAACATTCTCTTCATTATAAATGACAAGCGATTACACAAACCAATGTATGTTCTCATTTGCAACCTTGCTATTGTTGACATACTATACACATCCAGTGCCTGTCCAACAATGATTAGGGTTCTAGTTGCTCGTGTTAATACCATATCTTACGTGCATTGCTACATTGAAATGTTTGCTTTCCATTTGGGAGGGGTAATGGAGATGTTTGCTTTAGCAGTTATGGCACTTGATCGATTGATTGCTATTGGTTGTCCATTTAAGTACCACAGTTATTTAACAAATGTGCGAATTATCGTCATAACACATTTCCTGTGGATTGCTGCTGGTGCTTTTGTGTCTGTTCTGCCAGCTACTCTGCTACCTCTTCCTCACTGCAGGTCAAAGATGAAGTACACTTTCTGTGATTATGCTGCAATAATAAGAACTACATGTGTTGACCCCAGACCTTATTTCAATCTGGTTACTGTCATAACATTTTTTCTTTTATTTTTCACTTTTGTGTTTATTTGCCTTTCATACATTTTGATCATATTTTTTGTCAAATTATCCACAGATAGCAACAAATGGAAAATGGGCAGCACATGTTTGAGTCACTTGGTTGTGGTAACATGTTATTACTGTCCACTATTTATTCGCATTGTTTTGACAAGGTTGGGTGTGGTATTAACTCTTGAGGCTCGCCATGGCTTAATGATCGGGGCCATCCTCGGCCCATCTCTTGTTAATCCTTTTGTGTACTGTCTTAGGACAAAAGAAATTAGATGTAAAATTTTTAGGATTTTCAAAATCAGTTACGACTGATTTAAGAAATGTAAATGTGTTAATACTTTGTTATGCATCCTTTTATGATCTAAGTATTTTGGTCATCCATGTATTTTCACTATTAATCCTGTTCATGGTTCTAAGGGGCCTATCACAACAAACATTGGTATAGAAGTAGTCTACATCCTGGACAGGTCTGTACTCTATTGACAAACACAGTCAGGCTCATGTGGTCACATGCATGCAATCTATACTTTCCAGATAACCTAACCTATCTGTCTTTTGACTGTGGGGAGAAACTGGGGTTTTTCCCCCCAGTGTTTTTCAGTATACATACTTACCAGCATTACCTACTGTAACTATGTCTATCTCAATAAGCTCTATAATGCAGGCATAGGACATTAAGGTTATTTTTTACCTTAAGAAAAGTTATTTCAAATGCACATTTTATTTCAGATTCATAGAAGACTGAGCTGGGCCCCATTTTAATGTTACACATTTGCAATGAGGAAGATGTGTAATGATATACTCATCACACAGGTGCAGAGGTATTAGAAGACAACAACAATCTAAACAGTAAATCCTGCATACTTATTCCTCTGTATACTATATTGTCATACTGTAAAACTGACAGCTAGGAGATGTCTGATGGTATAACTTATGATATAGATTAGTTGATTTATGTAAATAGTGTGGGGAATGTCAGTAAAGTGTTTGTTGACATGCACTGACATTTAACCAGGCCAGCTTCAAGTTATCTGACAAGGACTCTGCTAGATACCAGTTTTGTCTTTTTTTAAAAAAGATAGATATATTTCTGAAATATACTATCTGAGAGATACTGTATGCCCCATTTTAATGTTACATGTTTGCAATAAGGAAGATGTCATCACAAAGGTGCAGAGGTATTAGGAGACAACAACAACAATGTAAAGAGAGTAAAGCCTGCACACTTATTCCACTGTTTCCTGTATACTGCAAAACTGATGGTATAACTTATGATATAGCTTACTGTATACATATTTTATGTAAATAGTGTGGGAAATGTCAGTAAAAACATGTATTGACATGCAATGACATTTTTTATATTTTACAATTGTAACTTCAAATAAAACATATTCCCATATTTCCTGTTTTTTTTTGTATGACAATAGAAACCATATTATAATGTAATATGAAAGAATAATATACCTATGAAATGATGACAAAACATAGGCTCAACTATTGTATATAACATTTACAGTATTTTGTAGTATTTTGATTTATAAAAAAATTAGTTTTTAATTAACAAAGTATTCCAAAATACACATTAATGTAATATTTTCTGACAACCCAAACTGCTGGAAAATTGATTGATTCATTCACAACTCAGTGAATGTATGCATTTAGAGGAACTACCCCATTCTAATATGACACATGAATACATTTTTATCACAAAGAATCTTCACTAAGACAGGTGAGTGATAACAGGAACAGTAAAACATTGAATAATGTATTAGTTTATCAGTTACAAATAGGTGAAACCTATGTGTTTAATAGTAGTCTCTAAGCACATGACACGTGTTTAAGCTGTGTGGATGTCTTTATAGCATAACAATCAGTTTAAAAGCAAATAATAAACTTGAAATATGGAGCCTGATATATAGCTTTTCTTAAAAAAAGAAAAAAAGTTAGACAATGTCTAACCATGGCTGTTATTATTTCTATACTATTAATAGTTCTTAGCATATAGTCTTACTATGAGTGATATAATTGTAATATTAGTAATAACAGTATAGCACATACTTTTTTTGTTGTTGAACATTTTTATAAGATGTCTGTTGATGTAGAAAATCACAGATTAAACAGTTGATGTTCCCTAAAACACAGAATGAAAATATTTTTTTTTTAAAGAGATTAATATGAAACATTGTTTGCATATGTAAAGAAAACTAAGTCCTTCAGGGGAAAACAATATTACATACGATTGTTTCGAGAGAGTTCACTAAGATACAAGGATGCACACAGAGAGGCCTACACTCACACATGCACACTCTAATCACACACTTGAGACTGTTATTGACATGACCTTTGAAAAGCGGACCTGTCTAGGGTGTACCTTGCTTCTCGCTCAAAGCAAACTGTGAGAGACTTCCACTTCCTTGATGCACAGGATGAAAATAGGATAAAGAAAACTTAAAGAAAGGCATTGTTTACTCAAAGACAATGTATTGGTTTACTAACTAATAAACACAATCCTTCCTGAAGAAGGAAAAGAAGATTTACACCGCATTCACACAGAAAGCATCCTAGTTCTGACACTATCCATATTTACCTACATCTCAGCCATGTCTTTCAGTTGTCTGAAAGACTTTTTTTTTGTGATTTTGACATTTTTTATTTTCAAAACACAAACAACAACAGTACGGCAGCACATTAACAATTAGAATAAGGGTAAACAACAGAGTCACGAAAGGAAATTTACAGAATGATAAACAATATGAATCCTGTCCATTATAAATTAAAAATTAAAAATACATTCACCAGCCAAATAAAAGGACATTATTAAAAGACATTATTACGGCACGCAGGTGGTCGAGTGGTTAGCGCATGCCGTGCCTTTGTACACTCAAGAGAGGCTATACTGTGATAGGAGGCCATCCAGTTGTGAATCAAGGATATGTTGGGGTTATACCACAATGACAATATAGCCTTTTTCGCTGCAGTTAGGCCTGCTAAGTTCTGTCCAAATCCAAATTTTTTCATGACTAACCACAAATAATTCCATTCTCGCTCTGTCCTGTCACTTGACGCCCATAAAGCCTTTGACAGGCAAGAATGGAATTATTTGTGGTTATAGCAGAAACGGCTGAAGCCCAAGCAACGTCATGTTCTCCTGAACCGGGGCAAACTCCCTTCTCCTGTCCATCGTTTCTCTGCTGTAGTCCGGGAAGAACAGCAGGGGATGTCCATTGTCCGTTGTCGGAGTAGTCCAGCAGCTTGAAAATCTGTGAAGTCGGTGGGCTCTCTCTATGCAGATGTCCTGGTTTCCCAGTGAAGGTATTCATTTGGGCAGATTGGCGCTCAGGAAGCCAATGGCATTTGACCCTTCCTCACCTTCATTCAGCCCGACCAGTCTCACGTTGGACCATCTGGGTGATTTTCGAGGTGAGTTCCCCCACCTGTTGCTGAAGGCCATTGACTTCACGTTTGTTAGCTCTCACTGTAACTTGTAGTGTATCAAACTTAGCCGTGTTACTCTGAATAGTTTTGTGTGATGACTCAGGGCCCTTGGCTAGCTCACTCACAGTATATTTTATTTGTCGTGTTAGTTCAGCTAACTGCGGAATGAGGATGCTGTTGACCGCTTCTTTCACTGCCGACTGAATGAACGCTCTGAGCTCACTCTGCTGTGCTAACAATGCGGCGCAAATAGCGTTTACATCTGAGTTTTCCTTGAGACATTGTGCACTGATGACTTATCGGTTTAGTCAGTGAAATAAATGGTAAAGATTGTTTAGGGGTTGTTGAAAGCGAGCTGTTGTGTTATGCGTGCATCGCAGTCGAGCGCCACCCGAAGTCCCTGAAAGATTATTTTAATCAATCCAGCTGTCCACACACCCAATAGACTGCTTTAGGTCACTTCCACATGCAGGAAAAGCAAACCAAAGCATATGTGTTCTTTTTCTGCAGTTTTATGTAACTATAGTTATTGTATTAGGCTTAAAGCCCCCGAATTGTGGGTGACTGACACTCAACATTGTGCCAGTGTAAACACAAACTCTCACATCTCACATCAAAACACCCTGTGCAGTGAACTTGAAGACAATAATGCATGGTTTTCAGGGGAAATGATTCCCAGAAGTGGCTGTGGCTCTATCCCATGCTCCAGTTGACCACTGCAATCCAAAGGGACATTATTAAGCTATTTTACAAGGTGTGGTAGACTAAAAATGAGTTTTACAATATAAAGGTTGGATTTGGCGAAGTCCACAGTGCTGTTGTTTTTGCTCTGTCTTCGATATATGATCAAGGCCAACAACAGGCTATTACCAAGATGGATGGAAACATTTGAAGGAAAAGTTGTGACGGTGGTCAAGCTTGGTGACTCATCCTGTCCATTACTCTCCTGGCTTTTGAAACCATTTCCAGAATCCAAGAAACCAATACATGAGAACATGATTATCATTTAGTGGATGCATAAACCTCTATTAAAAAAATAAACAATAATAATTATAATATATATATATATTTTTTTATTATTATTATTTTTTTAGGTATGACCCATTCACTGGTTTTGGAGCAAACTCATCTTCAGTGTTAGTTGGTGGTTGCATTAGTTGGCATTGACCTTTGTACAGCCATTATTCATTGGGCCATAGTTAATTTGGATTGCTGTGGCACAGGGGAGTAATTCATGGGGCAAACATTAGCAATGGTTGAGCACTGGTGCTGGATAAAATTTATTGTGGTGATTATTGGTGTGTTTGTTGTCCAGGACACAAAGCAATGATGGCAGTGTCAGTTAACTGCATAAACATCTGATGATTTGCCTGTTGGTGGGCTTGAGTGTAGTCTCTTTTTCTCTGCCTCCCATCAGGAGGCTTCATTCTCCTGTTTTTTAAGTTTCTGCTCAGTTTGATAACTACCTTTCTGCTGCCTGGACCCAAAACAGCTAAAAAAGGCCACAAGAGAGAAAGCCATGGCAGCTGAGACCAGCTCCAGGTGGTTGTGGTTATCAAACGACTGCAACTGTAACCCAACTGCTGGTGAAGGATAACTCAGCCTTTGCTGCCCCACTCAGGAGAGGTGTACAGGTAAAGGGGCGAAACACCTATGACCATGAGAAACCTGCTGAGAATGCAGATGGGTTCCCGATATTGCAGGCATACAAACAATCTTGTTACATTCCAAGTTGCTCCTGCAGTCTCTGCTAGCATCTATGCTGTTTACTTCACTTGATGATCTCCAGCTGTAGAGACCACTTCCCATATAGTGGCACACCCCTGGACAGCAGGTCCCAGCCTGTGTTTAGGGCTTGTGTGTTGCTCTCAGGGAGAGCAGGTGCTCGTTGCTCCAGAGGATCAGTGCCAGCAAGTATAATCAAGGGGAATGCAACCCTTCTTAATGCAACATGATGACGAGTGAGAGGCAGAAATAAATGTTTCAGGGAGAGAAACACCAGACAATTTATTGGAGACCCTCACCCTCGTCCTTGTGTAATCCACCCCAGCCTGACAGACTGTGTCTGTAGTAACTACCTTCCTGGACAGGACAGAGCCCATGGGCACCCCTTGGATTAAGACGGAGCTTGCCAGTGACACACTGCTCTGGCACACTCCGATGTGACTTACAGTTTCCATGCACCATGATGCACAGGATCCAGCCTGAGGGAAGCCACCCAGCATTAGAATTCCGAACCTATCTGTCTTTTGACTTTGGGAAGTAACTGGGGGAAATTCACGCAGAGCCAAGAAAAAACATACAAACTCTCACATCTTCACTGTGCCAGTTGATGGAATATATTATGAAGCAAACATACTGTACAACTTTTTTTCAAACTTAACAGCATTACTTATTGTCTGTAACTATGTCTAACTCAATAAACTCTATGCTTCTGCTGTATGTTATGAAGGACAAAAAATGACATAACACACACACATAAGTGATGTGTCTGAATGTACCGAAATCTGCCACTGTTTGATTTGATGTGAATCAATAGTCAGTAGTACTAACACAATTCAGTCGTTACCACTAAAAGTACCGACCTAGGCACCCAACCCTAGTGACTAATAAAAAGAACAATAAATCATTGAATAATGTATTCGTTTGTCAGCTACAAATAGGTGAGACCTATGCTTTTTATGGAACTGTGCTATTGTTGAAGTGCTTCCTAAAGCTTTCTCTCATGTCTTTCACAAGTTTCTTATTTCTAAGTAAATGCATATCCTGCATTTTTAAGTTTAAACCACATAGTAACATGAAATACTTTTCATAGCAAGGAACACTCACTTCATGGTGGCTAATTAGAATTAGTTAGTTAGTTAAATTATGCTAATGAATTATAAATCACAGAGGAGTAAGTAAATCCCAATGTGTATCTAAATTGATTCTGTAAAATGAGCGTTGGTATTCCCCTGTGTTTAATAGTAGTCTCTAAGCACATGGCATGTTTAAGCAGAGTGGATGTCTTTACAGCATAACCATCAGGTTAAAAGCAAATAATACATTTGAACTATGGAGTCTATTTATGGAGCCTATTCCACTTCCCAGTTACCAATTAAAAATGTCACACACTAGTTACAGCTTGAACATGACATTTTTTTTCTATAATATTAAACAATAAGAACTCTATTTTTGTTGTGGAACAAACATGCAGTCTCAGGCAGTTCAGAACTACACAGTGATTGCTTTCCTAAACAAATGTATCTTGGCTAGAGAGGCTTCAGTCCTCATGTATTGCTGACTTACAGACTACACAGATAATTTTGGTTTCCAAAGTGTATGGAACTTATCTAAGATGTCTGTTGATGTAGAAAATAAGTTATTTAAAAAGAGATTAATATGAAACATTGTTTGGCATATGTAAAGAAATAATAAATAATAAATAATATATGTAAATATAATATATGTAAAATATGTCCTTCAGGGGAAAACAATGTTACATAAGATTGTTTTGAGAGAGTGCACTAAGATACAAGGATGCACACAGAGAGGCCTACACTCACACATGCACACTCTAATCACACACTTGAGACTGTTATTGACATGGGACACTAATTAGCTTCCTGTTGGAGCTCAACAGCATTGTTGTAGAAACATGTCACTCTGCCTCCAAGACAAAACTTTTTAACACATCATCTTTAGTAGTTGTACATGTTTTGCACATATAGCATTTACTACAAAGTTTGTTCAACACATTTGATGATATTGGATGAGAATTCACAGTAAATTACACAACAGTGGTCATTACTCAGAACCTAGAACATTATTTGTGTAGTTTACACATTCTCCATGTGTCGAGAAAGACATTGCTTACTCAAAGACAATTTATGGGTTAAATAACCAATAAACACAATCCTGATATAGGAAAACAAGATTTACACTGCATTTACACATAAAGCATCCTAGTTCTGACACTATCCATATTAATCTACATCTCAGCCATGATTTTCAGTTGCTGAAAGACTATTTTAATCAATCCAGCTGTCCACACACGACCAATAGACTGCTTTAGATTACTTTCACATGCAGGAAAAGCAAACCAAAGCATATATTTGTGCTTGATGTTTATTTTCCTCAACTCTATGCATCTTACTACAGTGATTGTATTGAGCTGAATACAAAATTGTGGGTGACTGACACACAACATTGTGCCAGAGTAAACACACAAACTCTCACATCAAAACAC
The DNA here is from genome assembly GCF_027409825.1 of Scomber japonicus. NCBI lineage: Eukaryota > Metazoa > Chordata > Actinopteri > Scombriformes > Scombridae > Scomber > Scomber japonicus. The sequence continues at coordinate 21,856,828 of NC_070583.1, forward strand.
CCTCTGCAGCTGACTTGACAACAATAGTGCAAGGTTTTTAGGGGAAGTGTCCCAGAAGTTGCTTGGCTCTAGTCCATGCTCCACCTGACCATTATTATCGTAAAGGGCACTATTAAGGTAGATCAATGGAAACATTAGAGGGAATAGATGTGATGCTGGTCACCCTGGGTGACTCAGCCTATCCATTACTCCCCTGGCTTATGAAGCCGTTTCCAGAATCCAAGAAACCAATGCAGGCAACAGCTGCACTTTAATCAGCAACTGAGTCAGGCATGAATGACTGGGCTTTGGGCACCTTAAAGTCATTGTTCTCTTTTACTTCGGCAACCAGTTCATCACTGGTGGCCTCCACCCAGGGGCTATAGATGGAAATGAGCTTTTAGTTATCTGGTACAATAATAAATGTATTGTCCCTGCTAAATAAACAATAAATAAATGTGCTTCCATAAATAAAATGAGGCACATTACCATTGTCAGCCACATAGTCCCTGCCTTCTGTGGATTGCATAACTTTTGTGAAGCCCACAATGAACAATGCAATGAGGTAGACAATGAAGAACAGGGTGAAGATGAAGTTAATGAATTGGGAAATACAGAAAACTGTGAGAAAATGAAAGAAAGGAGGGGTGATAAGATCAGGAATGTACTCTGTGTCTACCTTTCAAGTAATAGCTTGGTAATGTAAGGGCTCCTAAAGAAATGTACCATGGAAATGTCATGACCATATCGTGAAAACCGGGAGCAATCTTTTGCCTGTATTGCTGTGTTGGCTGGAGATAGTCATACAATTTACTACAAGTCATGTGATGTACATCATATGTAGTCAATGTTCAGCCACATACATGTAGTGACCACTAAAATGTAAATGAGTTAGAAAATTCCCAGCTGTAACAAAAACATGTTTTTTTAATTGAATTTCTTAAAAATATTCTGCAAAATGTTACTTAAACATTCAAAACTCTAATACATTTTTCAATATCAGTAATATTATATTATCTATGTAATGTTATATTATTTATATAACAAAGTAGGGCAACAAGGTTGAATTGTCCATGATCTTGTTAGTTTAAATATACAAAGAACTACACAGTATTGTCATCATCACCAATCTACTATATTTAAAAAAAAGCAATCCAAAAGGTAACAAAACAATGTAAATATGTGGTCAATGGTACTATGATAAGTAAAATACCTTGAATAATTAAGAATAAGATTATAATGAAGTAGGTCCATACACCTGTATAAAAACAATAACAAATTTGTGTTATATATCCATGGCATGGTTTGTTTGTTTTTTAAGGTATGAGCCATTCAGTGGGTGTTGACACTGCAGTATTTATTTCAATGTCATTTAATGTTTTTATTTTGGCTTTTTTATGTGTGCTACACTCTTGGCACTTGACCTGGATGCATCAGCAGGACACTTTATTTTCTTTACAAAAATGTGAATGTGTGTGTGTACTTTTGGACATTAGAGAAAGGCAGCCACTGAACTCTCAGCAGCAATGTCTCTTTCCCTTCTGGTATGTTCTTGCATGGGCCGCCGCAACTGGGAGTTGGAGGTCTGAAGGGCCACTGGAAGCATTTTAGAAAGTCAAACAGGTGGGGCTGGAGAACAGGGAACATCCTGCTGCAATGGTGGAGAGATGGGTTGTCAGGCCGTTCTCTTTTTCCTCTGCCCAATAAGCCGTGAGCATGGAGAGGACGTTAAGTGCTCTGGCCGAAAGCACTGCCACTTTGTAAGCCTTCTCAGTTAAGGCTGACTGAAACCAGCCTTATATTGCTGGTTTCAGTCTTTAGTATACTTTGACATTTGCAAGACATGTTAAATGGCTAAAGTTTACTTTGAATTTCCTGTTTTAGAAAACAAATACTTATTCTTATTTAGTAAATAAATATGACAATAAGTCATAATCCAGGATTTTATGTTTATTTTTAGTACAAACAACTAAGAGTTCCACCGTGAGGACAGAGTGCCTCGTGCAGGTCTATTCAATAATATATTGTTTGATTAATCATGACTGAGGTAAATGTGACAAATAGGTGATATTTTCCAGCCTTAGTTTGCTGATATGTGATAAATGTTTACCTAGCTTTACCTTACTAATTAGGATAAGCTAACTAACTAATAGTTCAAATTAGTCATCACTATCCAGTGTGATTGGACAATGGGGCTGTCCAATGAAAACATGCTTTTCAGCTGAGCTTTAAAACCCTACATCCTACAAGCTGTTTGGTGAACTCCTTTGTGAGTTTCAGTGAAAGCTGTTTGATTGAGCTCAGGAAGAGTTGCACTTTTTCAACTACGACGACTACAACTGGCTGTTCATGACATATATTGAAAGATCTTTTGCTTTAAGAAGACTATTTTCAGCTTCTTGTTTGCTTGTCATCTTGATATTTTGTTGAGTATGTCTTTACAGAATGCTTCAATCCAAGTTACAGAATTTATTATCGGTGGTTTTGACAAAACTGAAAAGCCTTTGGTAGCTGGTGTGGTTATATTAATTACCTATATTTTGGCTTTATTTGGCAATACGATAAACATTCTCTTCATTATAAATGACAAGCGATTACACAAACCAATGTATGTTCTCATTTGCAACCTTGCTATTGTTGACATACTGTACACATCCAGTGCCAGTCCAACAATGATTAGGGTTCTAGTTGCTCGTGTTAATACCATATCTTATGTGCATTGCTATGCTGAAATGTTTGCTTTCCATTTGGGAGGGGTAATGGAGATGTTTGCTTTAGCAGTTATGGCATTTGATCGATTGATTGCTATTGGTTGTCCATTTAAGTACCACAGTTATTTAACAAATGTGCGAATTATTGTCCTTACACTATTCTTGTGGATTGCTGCTGCTGGTTTGGTGTCTATTCTTCCAAGAACTCTGCTACCTCTCACTCATTGCAGGTCAAAGCTGAAGTACACTTTCTGTGAGTATGCTGCATTATTGCGAACTACATGTGTTGATCTCAATCCTTATTTCAATATGGTTACCGGCATAGTATTTTCTATTTTATTTTTATCTTTCTCCTTTATTTGCCTTTCATACATTTTGATAATACTTTTTGTCAAATTATCCACAGATAGCAACAAAAGGAAATTGGGCAGTACCTGTGTGAGTCACTTGGTTGTAGTAACATGTTATTACTGTCCACTATTCATTACTGTTGTTTTGACAAGGTTGGGTGTGGTATTAACTCTTGAGGCTCGCCATGGCTTGACAGTTGGGGCCATCCTCGGCCCATCTCTTGTAAATCCTTTTGTGTACTGTCTTAGGACAAAAGAAATTAGATGTAAAATTCTTAGGATTTTCAAAATCAGTTACGACTCTCAGTAAATATTTAAGAAATGTGAATGTGTTAATGCTTTGTTATGCATCCTTTTATGGTCTAAGTATTTTGGTAAAATAATGGAATTTCAGTATCATGTATTTTCTGGACTATTAATCCTTTTCAGGGTTGTTAGGGACAGACGCCTATCACAACGAACATTGGTAGAGAAGTAGTCTATTGACAAACACAGTCAGACTCATATGTTCACATGCATGCAATTTCCACTTTTCAGATAACCTAGTTAGTTTTGTCTTTTGATTGTGGGAGAATACATTCTGTGATGCTGTATGTGTTACCTCAACCTTTCCTAAAGTTTTAAAAAATAACTGATTAATGGATTTATGACATTGAGGTTAGTTATTCAAAACTTTAAAATTCAAAATGTATCAATTTTAGGGTGGTTGAGGCTTTGTTCTTGTGTTTAACATCTAAATTCCTACATTTGACAAAATATTTTTTCTGAACCAGAGAAGTAAAGTGGAACTCCCCATTTACTGTGTCTAAGTAAAATAAGTTGCCTGAGTATAGAAAATGTTCACCTAGGGCAGGGTATTTAACGTCAATCAAATTGCTTCGATAATAGTGAGTAGCAAAAAAATATTTGCATTTTGTACCAAATTTCAATACCTAGCAGGAGCGGAGCTGTCTGAAGCGTCCAGCTGTATCTCCTCAACATAGACAGCAATAGTGTAGATGGTAACAGTGTCTACAGCAACTTCATCAGTAATTAGTAATTAGGTCTATCCAATTTACTGTTACTGATGAAGCCTCTGTAGAAAGTGCTGTTGCTTCCACTTGCTGATAACTCAGTTAACTTAACATTAACAGACAAGATACTACACCAAACAATTGTTATAAAACAAATTGATAACTCCATTTTGCTAATGTTATCTAGCTGTACAGACATTCAAGCCATTCATCATATTTTATCTTTAAAACTAACCAATATTAAAACTAGCAAGTTTTGGTGGTTGGTGGGTTTGAATATCATTACAGTCACAGCACATGCTGGCGTCACATCGAGACTTTAAAAACTGACATTATAGGTTGAATTGTTTTTATGCTTAGATTAGCTTGATGGTGTCAACAGTGTGTAAATGATTGTGGTAAATAGGTTTATATTTTTTGTAATGAACTGCTTTGAGTGGATAAAAATGCCAAGGAGCTGAAAAATAAAACTAAAGACCAGTAGTGTGATGTGATTTTCTTTTTGTTAATATGCAATTTATGAAATTGGTTTTGAAAGAAGTATCGTTTAGAACCAGTATCAGAATTTTTTGAAAAATACCCAGGCCTATTTCCACCAACTCCAATCCTTACAATATTGCCAATACTTACTGAGAGTCTGTGTCAACACTGATCAACACATCTCTTAATTGATCTTTATCATCTACATTATGTAAAGCCATATTCAATTTGATCCTTTTTTTACTCAAATGTTTTGCCTGTTTTTACATTTGGTTGTTTTTTAGTCTTCTACTTAAGCCTTTATGGAAAATAAATTGCAGTGTGTTAGCATTTGTGTAGAAGAACTATCTTCTGGAATTCGGTATGGAAATCTGGTGGTTTTTTGACAGGCAGTTTCAGCTGACAAGTGCTTGGCTAGATATCAGTTTTGTCTCACAACAGTCACTACAGTTTGTTTTTGTTTTTTGTTTTTTTCTACTAACAGCTCAGAGCAGTTGTAACAGCTGTCTATTTCACTTCAGTTTGGAACCTTATAACTTGACACCTGTGTATGTATGACAGGAATTGTAAACAGTTGCAAGGAAAAACTAATTGATCGGTGTTGAATCTTTTCAACCATGACACTATTATCCCATCTTTTTTGTGATGGGAGTGACAAGTGGGGAAACAATTTTTTAAATTGGTCCAGTAATAAGTGAGTATCAACAACACTTAATATTAAACTTAAAATACATACAATGGCAGGTGATTTTGTATACTACATACTACATCTGACAACGTAGTAATTTACAAATGTGAGGGCTGCTATCTGCTGGTGAAATGGAAAATGTGATTTTTAGCACTGAAATATTAGAAAGCACATTCTATTTTAAATTCATAGTAGATGTGAGCCATATCTAATTTTAATGTTACACATCTGTAATCAGAAGGGTGTTTAATTATATGCCTTTTATCAAATAGGTACAGGGCTATAGGAAGAAATCAATGTAAAGAGAGAGAGATAATAATAATAACAATAAGAAACCCCTCCCTGAGCTACTACCTTATCGTGGTGGAGGGGTTTTTCGTGTCCCAATAACCCCAGGAGCTCAGTTGTCGAGGGCTGGTAGGGTCACCGAAGGCCAACAGGTCTGGGGGGAGGGGCCAGACAAAGGGTAGCTCATAAGACCCCTTATGATGATTTCTACAAATGGTTTTCCTTGTCCCTTGCCCGGACGTGGGTCACCGGGGGCCCCCCTTCTGGAGCCAGGCCTGGGGGTGGGGCTGTACCCATGGGGCCTGGCTGGGCACAGCCTGAAGAGGTGACCCTTTTCCTGCAGACTCACCACCAGTAGGAGGGGCCAAAGGGGTTGGGTGTACCCATGGGGCCTGGCTGGGCACAGCCTGAAGAGGTGACCCTCTTCCTGCAGACTCACCACCAGTAGGAGGGGCCAAAGGGGTTGGGTGCAATGCGAGCTGGGCAGCGGCCGAAGGCGGGGACCGTGGCAGTCCGATCCTCGGCTCCAGAAGGTAGCTCTAGGGATGTGGAACGTCACCTCTCTGGTGGGGAAGGAGCCTGAGCTGGTGCGCGAGGTTGAGAAGTTATAGAAGTATAGTCGGCCTCGGCTCGACGCATAGCAAGGGCTCTGGAACCAGTTTTCTCGAGAGGGGTTGGACTCTCTTCCACTCTGGAGTTGCCACTGGTGAGAGGCGCCGGGCAGGGGTGGCAATACTTATTGCCCCCCCAGCTTGGTGCCTGTATGTTGGAGTTCACCCCGGTAGACGAGAGGGAAGCCTCCCTCTGCCTTTGGGTGGGGGGACAGATCCTGACTGTTGTTTGTGCCTACGGTCCAAACAGCAGCACAGAGTATCCACCCTTCTTGGACTCCTTGGAGGGGGTGCTGGAAAGTGCTCCCTCTGGGGATTCCCTCATTCTGCTGGGGGACTTCAACGCTCACGTTGGCAGCAACAGTGAGACCTGGAGGGGGAGGGGGACATTGAGTCCGAGTGGGCCATGTTCCGTGCCTCCATTGTTAAGGCGGCCGACCGGAGCTGTGGCCGCAAGGTGGTCGATGCCTGCCGTGGCGGCAATTCCTGAACCCGCTGGTGGACCCCCGGCGGTGAGGGATGCCGTCAAGCTGAAGAAGGAGTCCTATAGGACCTTTTTGGCCTGTGGAACTCTGGAGGCAGCAGGCAGGTACCAGCAGGCCAAGCAGAGTGCAGCTGCGGCGGTCGCTGAGGCATGGGTGGAGTTCGGTGAGTCCATGGAGATCGACTTCTGCACGGCTTCGAATGGGTTCTGGATCACCATCCGGCGTCTCAGGAGGGGGAAGCAGTGCATCATCAACACTGTGTATGGTGGGGACGGTGCGCTGCTGACCTCTACTCAGGACGTTGTGGATCGGTGGAAGGAATACTTCGAAGACCTCCTCAATCCCACTGACACGCCTTCCAGTCTGTAGTCCGTTGTGGTGAAGAGGGAGCTGAGCCGAAAGGCAAAGCTCTCGATTTACCAGTAGATCTTCGTTCCTACCCTCACCTATGGTCATGAGATTGCTCCGTAGGGTGGCTGGGCTCTCCTCTAGAGATAGGGTGAGAAGCTCGGTCATCCGGGAGGAGCTCGGAGTAGACCCGCTACTCCTCCGTGTTGAGAGGAGCCAGATGAGGTGGTTTGGGCATCTAGTTAGGATGCCTCCCGGACGCCTCCCTGGTGAGGTGTTCAGGGCACGTTCCACTGGTAGGAGACCCTGGGGAAGACCCAGGACACGCTGGAGAGACTATGTCTCTCAGCTGGCCTGGGAACGCCTCGGGATCCCCCGGGAAGAGCTGGACGAAGAGGCTGGGGAGAGGGAAGTCTGGGCCTCCCTGCTTAAGACAGTACGGTACAATAAAAACTTTATTTATATAGCACTTTCATACATAAAGTGCAGCTGAACATGTTTTACATTTAGAGCTATAAAACAAGTCGAGCAAGTTAAATAAAGAGCTAGTTTCAAATAAATAAAATGCCTTCTAATATGGCAAACTGTAACCTAATATAAGCATTGTAGTCATCAGAGAAAAACAGTAGCACTAATCACTATGTATAAAACATGTGTAATCACCATGTATACAGCTGTACCCTGTACACAATGTCTGACGGTCTCTTAAATACAATACAAGATCTGACCAACTGACTCATCAGCTTGGGAGAAAGGCCCCTCTTCTGTTCCAGACTGTAGACCCACACTTGTGCGAAGGTGTGTGAAGCTCATGCCTGATCATGAGAGCTGCAAGGCATGATCAAGGCAAGGCTTCGAAGAGGTTCTGGACCACCATCCGGTGTCAACACTGTGTATGGTGGGGACGGTGTGCTGCTGACCTCGACTCAGGACGTTGTGGATCGGTGGAAGGAATACTTCGAAGACCTCCTCAATCCCACCGACACGCCTTCCGGTAAGGAAGCAGGGCCTGGGGACGCGGGTGTGGGCTCGAAGTTCCAACCTTTGTCGCTGTGTTCCTCAGGCACACAAAACATGTTGCTGACCAGGTACTTGCCGATGGCGGCGCTGACGGCACTCTGATTAGGTACTGCATACACCTCAGGCCATTTGGTGAAGAAGTCCATGGCCACAATTACATAGCGGTTCCCTTGGTTGGTGGTAGGGAAGGGGCCCAGGATGGCCACCATCACTGTGGTCATTGCATCTCGGTCCTCGATGTGCTGACAGTGTTGGCACTCCTCTTCCTTGCTAGGGCATCGGGACAGTGCATCGGCATTGGCATGGAGACGTCCAGACCAGTGGCAAATCTCAAAGTTGTAGTCCTGTAGCATCACCAGCCATCAGCCAAGCTGCCCCTCAGCCTCCTTGAAGTTGAGACACCAGGTGAGGGAGGCACGGTCAGTCTGCAGGAGGAATCTCACTCCAAGGTAAGGAGTAAGGCCAGAGAGGCGGAGTCCCAGGATGATGGGTAGCAGTTCTCAGCACAGGAGCCTCAACCAGTGCTGACTGGAGCATAGTGAAGGCAGCTGCACAGTCGTCATTCCACAGGAATGCCTGGTCTTTCTGGGTCAGTCAGTGTAGTTAGCTGGCATTGGTGGCGAAGTCCCTGACGTAGCACCAGTAGTAATAGGCCAGCCAAGGAAGCAGTAGACCCTTCAGCTGGCAGCGATGACACAGTGGATAGACCAAATGGTAGCAGCAACATGATGGACCCCCAAGCTGGCAGTGATGGAATGGAGGACCCCCTGGCTGGTGGCAATGTAGTGGACCCTCTGGCTTGTGGTGATGATATGGTGGGCCTCCTGGCTGGTGGTGATGGTGTAGAGGGTTCTCAAGCTGGTGGAAACAACACCATGGACCCCCTGGCCGGTGGCAGCGATATGGAGGATCCTGCAGCTGGTGGCAGGGATACAATGGACCATCTGACTAGCGGCAGCGATGTGGTGGATCCTTCAGCTGTCAGCAATGGGGTCAACCCCTCAACTGGCAGCAATTGAGTGAAGAACCCCCCAGCTGGTAGCAATGATGTGGTGGACCCTCTGGCTGGTGGGAACGATGTGGCAGATTTCCTAGCTAGTATCAGTGACATGGAGGCAAGTCACAGTCCTCCTTCACCAGTAGTGTGGAGTGCTATAGCCTCAGAACCCAGGTAGAGTGCAGTTCTGGGTATGTCCACCATAGCCTCCCATTTGGCCTGGTGTCCAGCCCAATGATGCTGGAATCTTGGATGTTGGCTAACAAAAACTGATCGTCAGTGACTCTGGTTATGTGAACTTTAGTGGGCTTCCAAACCTGCAGTCTTCTGTCTTCCAGGGCCGACCAGAGAAATAGTGGACCCTGTGTCCACCAGGGCTCTGCATGGGGTGCCATTACTGCAGTCACTTTGGCTGGAGCCCCTGGGGTACCCACGCCATGCATAAAAGCGAAGATCTTCATCATACACACCCAGACTCTCTCTGGTGACTCTCTTTGGTGACGGCTGACAAGTTTGTCTTGGGCGTTACCAGCATAAGCATGTTGACCAAAACGGTGCTGGATCATTCTTTCAGTGGCTGCCCAGCTGAATCATTCCTCTGGTTGGAGGTCTGTGAGAATCTACTGAGCTTTGCCTCCAAAGCAAGAGTGACTTGGACCACCGTCTCCTCTGCTCACCAGGTGTTAAACTGGTCAGTGAGTTGCACTTGGACAAGATAAGTCTCTGATGGCTTCTCCCTGTTGTAGCTGGTTGCCTATAAACATGAGGCTGTCAACCGGTTGGCTGTTGCCCCAGGCGGCAATCTCCTATTTCTGGCCAGGGGGCACTAGCTCTGTAAGGTAAACCAGCAGTGCCCCTGGGAGCTCTTTGCTATAGAAATGTCTTTGCTCTGCTTCGGCCATGCCCCCTCAATAGCTTGCAAATGCACAATAAGGTTATTTATTTTTCTGTGAGTGAGGAAGCCAATCCCACTTCTGACACCAATTTGGTAAACCTTACGTATTGCATTGCCTTTAATTGTAGCAGAGGTGTAGATTATTTGTTTTAAACAGCCCTTGCTACCTGTACACCCACTCTAGGGATTTACCTGTTATTTTAATAAAATAATCATATGCACTCATACACATAATACAAGAGAGAGGTAACTAACTTTGCTGTGTGTTCGTAAACACAATGGGCCGGATGAAGAAAGTAGGCACAGATTAATTCTTAAATCATGTGTATGAGTGATATACAAGGATTTGCTGCATTCACCATATTTCTCATATTTTGGATTTTCTGTTAGGTACAGTATGAACAAAATTTACGAGTGGTGCAGACCTGTCGTACCTGTCACACACAATCAACCTGTCAATCTCCAAAGCAATAAAACATGACTTGTTGCTGTCTGTCTAATGGTAGTGTGCCAAAGATATCATGTCTTTTGGGGGAACTCAAAATTATTCTGGGGGCGGGGGGGGGGGGGGGGGGTGCTGACATCGTATAGATAGGCAAGATATGATAATCAATTAATGTACACATAACACTTCCACACAGGTATCAAGACCAAACAACACTGTATGATACAATACAGCCAAGCACGGTATGGTAGCTATACTTTGCGGAGTCTACTATATTTTAGTTTATCAGCACAAATAAGACACAGAGAGGTTGAGCTGTGGAACTGTTACCCACATCTCTAACTTCTTCTGCCGGCTTGTCCTCCGTTGTCATCCCGGGTGTTAACAGGTCTTACAGCGCAAGCTGTCTGGCAGCAGGTGTAACATCAACGGTTGTCACTAACATAACATTTGCAGTAGAAGATGCACTGCCTGTGGTCTTCAGAGTCAACTGACTTGGATTTTCTTTTAACATCACTGTAGGCTGACTACCACTTAACAAAGAAATTAATAATGTCGATTCGCAGGCTGAGCGTATATTATTTTGTCAGTATTTTAGAGACGACTCCGCAAAAAAATGTGCAAATCAGGGGAGCTCACGTCTTATTGAGGAGAGCCAAGCTCCCCCTGGCTCCCTTGTAGTTCACACACTGAGAAATGGATTATGTCCCTTTCATTAAATTGCACTTCTGAATCCATAATCATGATGACATTACTCTGTTTACAAAAGTATTAGGCTATTTTGTCAATTTAGGTAGATATATCAGTCATTTAAATTGACAATTGATACTATGATATAATGTAAGCTTACAATATAAACATTCGCGTCTGAAACTACAAAGCGACTTGTCCACAGTTACTTTTCCACAATGCAAAGACTATTTATTTACTACTCCCTGGCTGATGACTCCCTAGTGAGATGTTTTTGGCATCTAATTCATGTTAAATCATTTTTGTTTTTATTTCTGTGCCGGTGTGCGCAACAGCTTAGATAGCGTTCACAGAACGGGTCATTTTTTCTCATTCTTTGTCTTTGTCTGGACCTTTAATTCCACCTCTTACACACTAAATAATAATAGGGAACTCCATCCACCTATCCCATGCACACCAAAATATTTTGATTTTCTGGATGAATAAGAATAATTAAAGTGACTATTGGTCCTGCTATTTCTTTTTCAACATTTCTGTAGTTTTCTTGATCTAAAATGAGAATCAGCTGGCCAGTAGTTAAGTAGTAGTTACACACATTCCAATCTATGGATTTAGGCCACCTGGTAAAAAAAATCTTCTGTATTTCCTCTCCAAGCTCTTTCATCTTCTCTGAATAGTGCTTTTCCATCAAAGTAAAATATATAATATATGTTAAGCAAGACAGAAGTTTTGCAAATAAACCTAGACTGTCCCGAAAAGAGGTTTCCCTCTTTTTCCCTGATCACAACTTGGCATCACACTGTGATTTATATTGTGATAGCAATGAGTGACTGACAAGTAATACCTCTTCTTGGCTGATGCAGTGAATTACATATGTAACAAATCATGTTTTTTAATCGCACGGATACCTGAAATTCTCTTGAGCCAACATTGCCACAAAACAGTTTAGCTCTTTGATTTTCAAAATTTTTTATGATCACAAATAGAAATAATAAAGGGCTATCAAGTCCAATATAAAGAGATAGAAAAATCTCTAACAGTGGGCAAATCTGTATCTAGCTGCAAACTGTTAGTTGAGATGTTAAAAAAAGTGTATGTGTGGAAAGTGAATACATCCTCGTTACAGTGATGTTGTTGAATTTGTTTATTGTACTTACAGTTTAACATTATAACATCACATACTTTTACTCAAGTGGTTTTGTTATGGCACATTTTACTAAACTACTTTTTAAAAGATCTTGTTATATTATGGATGTTCCAAGTTTGAAATTTGAACTTTGAATCTTTTGCACTTGAACATAAAACTTTAAGAAATGTTTCTTATAAAGAAAAGAAATACAGACCTGTGGTCAAACCTAATTACTCCGACTTTTTTCTAAAATCACGTCAGATATTCTAGTGACATTTCTAATGCCAAGTGTTTTACGTTCTTTATAGTCACCAAACCAGCATATTTTCACAAGTTTACCTTAGTTTTACTCTTTGAACTGTTGCAAAACACACCAGTCGTTGTTTGTGTGAGCAAACCCTTCGAGGTTCATTAACAGAGCTTAGTATTGAGGATACATCACTCCAGAGGGCTCAGTGTGACACATCTTTCCTGTCAACAGTCTGTAAACAAAGAAGTCATTATCCTAATGAGCAATGTTGCAAGAAACAGTAACCAAGCCATGGTATCCATGATGCAATGGATAGTTGTGTCAAACTGAACAAAGTTCAGTGGGAGAAGAAATCTCCTAATGGGTGATGACTCACAGCCAAACAAATCAGATGCAGGTAAACATTAACTGAGGTGACTTGTCCTGTTTCCCAAGGCTCATCATTTACTGAATGAGTAAACAGCTTTTTGTTTCAGTTCACTTAAACTGTCTTACATCACCCACATAACAACAACATACAGGATACACAGTGTTTTGACATATAAGGCAACCCAAAACAGCAATGAAATATGCAATAATGCAAAAACAAAACAAAACAATCCCACATTTATACACACAGTATACTCAGTATTGGTAAAACAGAACATCTTCAAATGCTCTTGGGTGTGGTCTTTCATGGTGTGATTCCCTTCATTTGAACATTTCCTCATTTTAACATGTCAAAATGTAAGGCTTTTTCAACAGTTTTGTGGTTTGTAGTCAGCCCGTCCTTCTAAGAGAAACGGCAGTATAGGTCTGAAATTCTAAAACAACATTGTGAACATGTGTTATTTTTGGTACACCCAGGTCATGCACCTCTGTGGCCTACAATTTATTTATTTACTATTACGTGTAATATCTATGAGCACTTTTTTTACTACCCCATTTTAACTGCATGCTGGCAATGAATGAATGTATGGTTTGTTTTACTGTGCAGATGAGAGAATGAGTGAATGAATGGATGCATTTATTTATTCTTATCTATTTCTATTATCTTTTTTATATTTGAGCCGGGTCCTTGAGTGCACCTGAATTTCATTGTATGTTTTCCACAATGACAAAACAGAATCTAATCTAAAAGTGTGCATGTGTTTAATAACTTTTACAGTTTAAACAGTATTTTTTGTTTTCAGTGAAACAATGCACATGATCAATCAACTTTGCTTCGATATTTTATTCATTTTTATTAAGTGGGTTTTGTGTAGTTCATTGTATTTTTTAGATGCACCTTAAGTCAGTTTTAGCTGTTGTGAATACCAACTGAGTAAAATTAAAATACTAAACTGCAAGTGTTTCACATCAAAACGTCCTACGAGCAGCAATATGAATCTTGACAGCTCACAGACAGACTGGAAGGCTTGATCAGTCAATATAGATACAGTAAATAAGTTCAAAACACATATACAGTGAGACATTTGTGTGATGTAAATAGCTGTCTGCTTAAATTACATTTCACTAAACACAACAAAAATAGACTCGGACTGTGAAATAATGCAGGGGGTCTCTGTCCGTGTTCCTTTGTCGTACATGGGATAGGTTCGCTACTGTCATTAGGAGATGTGACTGATTGTGTTGCGCACAATGTGATTGATTGATGCCTTTATTCACAGTACGAAAACTCAAAAAAATCCATCTTGTTTGGGGAAAAAAAATTAAGTAACTTCTTTGTCGTGTAATATTTGCATTCTGTGTGAAAATACATACATGTGTCAAGACCTGAAAAATTACAGAAACAATTAATAAATATTCAAAATTGCACATTTATTTTCTGACTTGAATCAATTGAATGACTAATGATTTTTAGTTCTGTTTTCTTATATGCAATCATTTATGGGCCTTTCATTCATAGTCTTTCAATTAGAAAGCATGATTTATCACATTAATTTTGTAATTATTTCCCCCAAAACCCTTCCCTTGCACTCAAATAGCCCCTGCTTACACACAGATTTGTTCTGCTTCTCCTCAAACTGTATGCTTGTAGTACAAGCATTGTACTCAGATATTATATTGTTGCTTGTATTGATTTCCTGTGCTCCAGCTTCAGTTTCTCTCCTCATGCTCAGGCTGTGTCTGCTGTCAGGATGAGAGGGATTTGGCTGTAGACTGCATGAGAGGGGTGTAATGTGAAGGGGGGCATAAGTTGAAGTGCAAATCACAGAGAACCAGACAATGTCAAAAGGATGATGCAAGGATTACACCCTGGAAAAGTTTGATCCATGTTCAGAAATATGGATTAGCGGACCCTGTGCCTCAACACACACTCTGGTGCCTCAGTAGTCTTCACTGTCTCTGCAGCGTCCAGCTTCTCTCCACCCTCCATCGTCTTTGCATACTCAGATATTGCTGCATCCTACAGCAGTTGTGTAGCCTCAAGTGCAATGAGAAGCAAATGAAAGCCAGAATGTCCTTGGAGGGTCATACACCTTTAAAGATGCAGTGTGTAGAATTTAGTGGCATCGAATAGAACAGATGTAGTTGTGTTTTCGTTACCTTAGAAAAAGCCCCTTCTATGGAGTACAGTAACCCAGAGTGGACAAACCAATCTCTATCTCTAGTGTGGGCTTTTCATGTTTTTCACAGCCACTAGGTTCTCCTACACACTTGGAAGGGGAGGTTGATGGGTGGAGTAATTCCACTGGTTGCAACCTCACCACTAGATGCCAATAGGGATACTTCCAGTCCATTTGTGTTTGAGTAAAGCCAGGGTAGGATGTCATTTTGACTGGTGCGTGTTTTCACAGCAGGAGCCTGGATTAATGATTCCAACAGCACAAGTTTATAAATTCAATGATTACATCTCTCTTCAGGTTGAGGTGATATGGGATTTTTATTTAAGAGTAATTAAAATATACATATATATTAGGAGGTAAGGCACATTAGAACAGGAACCAATGTTATAATTACATTGAGTATCACATCACATGCTTATTTTAAATTTGTGGCCCAATAGGAACATGATCGGCGACAAACAAACAATGTGCAAGTCAAAAAAAGAATAATAAATAATTAAGTAACTGAAGATTCTTGTATGTAATAAGTGAATAAGTGTTTAAGCTACAGGGTATAAACAAAAATACAAGGCAAGCCAAAAGACAGGAGAAGAGAAAAAACAAAACAAAACAAACAAACAAATAAATAAATAAAAAAATAATAATAATGATGATAAAGATAAGGAGAAAAAGAAAGAGAGGGGGTGGGGGTCCATCAATTTTTGAAATTTGAACGTAACGAAAAAGATGTGGGGGTGGGAGATGAAATTCTCCTGAGAGATCTGTAAAGCTACAAAAATACCATCCTTGTAAAGGTTTTGCCATGCGAAAAAGATTGAATCTGTAAATGCAGGTCGAAATAAATTATCCCTCAATAAAGGAGGTAAAGTAGATATTGACTTAAATTTGAAGTGCCTCCTAAATTGATACCAAATTTTAAGTGTGGAGCGATATTTAAGAGTACTTTGAGATATTCCTGGGGCTGCTCCAAGCAAAGTTGAATTTCATATTCACATTACAACACGTTCTTCTTACTAAACATCTAAACATAGCTTAAGATACATGCAGGTAAATACATTTAATGACAAAGTGTCTTGGTAAACTGAATCAGGCACATTCATGGATATGTTGCTGGACTTTATTATCATCTTTTTCTGCATGTCAACATTAAATCAACAAAAACCTAAACCAAGAGTTATAACATTGAATGGACGATGAAATGTTTTTATGGGTTGAAAGATTATAGGTGCAGTCTGTATATGGTCATAAAATTAAGGTGTGTAGTACTATATTTCACCACAGTGTGGAGACAGTGTATTCTTGTCAAGGCAGCTCCGCATAAGAGGGATTAGTGAAAGAGTGAGGAGATTATTACAGATGCAAACTGAGGGTTTCTTTTAATGTGTGTGTTCTAAAAAAATTGGTGCATACAACAATAAAGGGCATACTATTCATATTAATATACTCTTAAAGTTTTTTTATTTAATACATATCATTTAGACAACTGGCATACAGCCCCATCTTGAACTTAATTCTGGGACATTTCTGCAGGAAAATGATGATCACTCTGCTCATGCAAAACTATTTCCAATTTATGCTCTTAGTTTCCTCTGCTCCAGATTTCTTCCAATTTCTCTCAATCCAACTGATTTATTGCCTAAAACACACCTCTAAACAAACATAGATGCACAAGTCAATCAATTGTTGTTATTATAATAAGAAACTGCTGGTAGGAATGAACTTTTCTCTCTTTTTTTTTAAAGTCTTAAAAAAAAGGTTTGTATTATTTGGTATTATACTCTCTTGACAGTTACTCCCTTTTTTGACTTCCACTACCATTTACTTGTCACTTGTCTCTCACTCCTGAAGATCAAAATTTTCTACCAATCTTAAAAAAAACACAAGAGGGCAGCAAAACAAATAAAATGCATATATGATATGAATGTGTGTGCTGATGGCACCCTCTGCGGTATTTGTATCGTAAATACACATATATCTGACATGAAAGTTTGTGTATGGAGCTAACAATTACATGTTCATATTTGGACAGAAAATAACCACTGGACTACACACACCGAGCAGCCAATCACACTGAATTACAACCCTCATAACCTCCTCACTATTTGCTTTATATCAGGTGTAATTTACACATTTTATGCAGTAAATGTATGCAGTAAATTGATTATGCATTTGTCAGATTCCATGCAGTTCTTCTTTTCCAAGGTCTAAGGTGTATATTTCAATCTATGTCAATTTTAAATAAGTTTGGTTTTGATTTATTGCATGTTTGAGCCAGACAAGTGAATAAACATTGCAAGTTTTAAAAAGAAGATGCATTATCCATGTTCTGTTAATACCTACTAAGGAACATAAGATATACTGTGCATGACTTGGAATTGGCTGTACAGAGTTTGCTGTCTATTCAGGTTATATCAGGTTGGATAAGGTCCAACTACTTTGCAAATGCAAAAAAGTGAATATTAGCTGCTACAAACAGTAGTGATGTGTAGTTTTGCTCATTTATTCCATCATAGCAATAATAGGTGACAGGAGTTATAGACTTTAAATGAAAGTCCATAACTCCTGTCATCTATATGTTTCCAGGGAAAACATTGCTGGTGGGATAAACTCGTGCCACAATTGTAAGAACATCTATCTTATCTTGCATAAAGGCATTAAAATGAATGAATTTTATTCCCAAAAAAGTGCACTATTTTTTCTCGAATTTCCTTTGTTTTCAGTCCATAGATGATTGGATTTAGTGTTGGGGGGAAAATTAATGTTGACAACCCCATGAATCTCCTTAAATGTGGTGAAATGTTCTTAATTCTGTATGATATGATGGTAAAAAGACCTAGACACTCCAACAGGAGAAAAACTATCAGATGTGTCGCACACGTTTGAAGAGCTTTGGATTTTGTGTCTGCTCGTTTGGATCTGAAGCATGCAACAAGGATTTGAAGATATGTATACAAAATCATTCCATTAGCTATCACTTGAGAAAGAGCAACAATAAAAAGACCATAAATGTTGTTGATGGTTTTGTCAGCACAGACCAAAGTCAGCAAAGATGGATTATCACAGTAGGTATGTGTCATTACAGATCGACAGCGAGGTAAGCGCAAAAGCAGAAAAAAAAGCACAGCCATTAAAATTAAATTACTTGCCCACACAATCGTGATTATTTTCATAATGTGGGCATTAGTCATAACAGTGTTGTATTTCAAAGGGAAACATATGGCAATGTATCTATCATATGCCATAGCAGTCAGAATGAATACTGTACCTGCTGCATAGATGTGGATAAAAAAAGCTTGGGCTATACAAGCAGAGTATTGCATTGTCCTGCTGTTGGTCAGTATTTCTTTAATGAGTTGTGGAAAAAGTGCTGAGGAGCCTATAAGGTCAGTGACAGGAAGGTTCAGCAGAATTAGATACATGGGCTGATGCAGACATTTGTTCAATACAATGGTGAGGATGAGAATAAGATTGCAGAAAAGTATGATCATGTAGCTCAGAGTTGCAAAAAGAAATGTGGGAACGATATTTTCAGAGGATAAATTGAAGCCACTTAGCACTAAAACAGATGATGATGATGTGTTGTACGGGATGTCCATTCTTTATTCTCTTCCTCCTAAAACAATGAAAAGTCATTTATAGTTTGATTGTAAAGCAGCATATTTATAAATACACTCAGCAAAATTAGGATACTATAGAATAATATATTTACTCAATTAATTGAGTATCAATTAATTAATCGATTTATATTCACTCAAAGATTCCAGTCAAATAATTAGCAAATTGTCAACAGAACTTACCAAAGTAGTGCCTGAATATGTCCACACCACTTCTCACTTCACAGTCCACATATATCTCAGTTTAAACATGACACATCTTGTATCTAAATTACAGAAAATATTTATTTAGGATTTACAGTTTTGCACTAAAAGAGAAACAGAATATGCAGAAAAGACAAAACAGTATAGTCATTCATTCCTAAACTGCATAAATATTGGTTAGTGGAACATTACTATCCAGTACTGGCAGTGCTGGCAATGACCAAATGGTAAGATGTTTAGAAGGATTGGCAGCTTTATAGGAGGTGAAAACCAGGAATCTCCCCTGAGTCTTCATGGATATCATAAAGTTTGTCTTTATGTCAATGACTAAAGCTCTGCCTCACATTGGTCTTTGAAAGAATAGGAAGTGTATTTGTTACCTCACCAAAACCCATACATAAACATAAACACACAAAAAATGTGTTATAATGTATATAATTATAGAATAACAAATTTAAGATGATTATACAATAGACGGTATGCTCTGTATATATGGAACAATCTTGTTTTTTAATGGAAATTGATTTTTAAAATTATTATGTGCACAGTCAATCATGTATCCCCGAAAATATTTCCATTGTGTGTTTTTGCATGCATTACATTTTTTGTGATGGCAGCATTGTCATCTTGGTGAATGTGGTTTGGTTACTTGTTTTTCTTTTCTCAGACTTTAATGTGTTGAGCTCTCTCGACCACCATAAGTATGCAGATAATAATAATAATAATAATATATTTTATTCATAACGCATTTTTACAAGTGCTCAAAGACGCTTTACAGAGAACACAAAAAATATAGAACAAAGTGGAGTAAACAATGTAGAAGGTTAAAAAAGACATAAAATGAAAAGAACAAACAATGTAGAAGGTTAAAAAGACATACAATGGAAAGAGGATAAAAGAACAGTTTACAGGCCAGTTTAAAAAGATGTGTTTTTAAGAGTGATTTGAAGGTATAGGGGTCTGTACAGTCTCTGATGGGTTTGGGGAGTGAATTCCAGAGGGTGGGGGGAGGGCTCTGTCCCCCCAAGATAAAGAACATATTTGATAACTAAATACTGTACAGCCTTGTTGGAGGCTTTATCTCTTTGCATACATCAAAGTTTTGGATGAAGCTAATTCTGACTACAGGGAAGTATCATCAGTAATCCGATTTCAGTTGTTTGGCCCCTGCTGTGTCAAACCAGTGATGTCATTAAAATGAGGGTGAGGTTTTTGATGTACTGTTGTTTGTTTTGTAGCCATTTGTGGGATTAAAGAGTAAAAAGATATAATAATAGAATCAATATTCAAAATAGGGCTGCAACAAACAATTATTTTCATCATCAAATATTTTGCAGATTATTTCCTCAATGAATCAATTGACTGTTTTGTCTATAGACTGTGAAACATGCATTTTTGGTGCCCCACAGTGGTAGCATCAAAGACATAGTAGTTGCTTCCTGATGCCCCCACACATAATGATGTCATCAGGGTTATCTTGGCTTGGCGTTGCGACTGAATACTTAAAAGTTCAGTGTGTAGAATTTAGTGTTATCTAATAGATAGGACTTGACAGGAGTGGAATATAATATTCAAAAGTATGCCTTAATCTGTGTTTAAAGATACTTCAGGGTTTTTTTTTGCTGTGATGCTTAAAAACAACTAATTACATCTCATGAATGATTTAGTGTACAGTAGGAACAAGTGTGCAGCCCCCCTCCCCACCCTACACATACACACACACACACACACACACACACACACAAATCATATAAATCATTTAAATATATATCAGATAATATGCCTTCAAATAAGGTTAGAGATATCTCTGCCCATGTGTAACAGCACTGCAGGATACCTGCATATTATTTCTGTTATTATGCTAGACATTCAGTGTTTACTTAATAGTTTATCAGTGTTCTGATTTGCCCAAATTACTGCATAATGCTGTCATTTCACTCCTATCATAAGCTCTGTGCAGTTGTATTCCCCAATATGAACATCTTAAAATGGCATGTGAAACCCATCTATTAACATTATTACATTGTCACCTACAGTATATCAAGAGATCAATATTTTCCTAAATTAAACTTGTGATTGTGGCTCTTTTGTTGCTTTTTTTAATCTAGATTTAGAATAAATCTAATCCGAGATACACTACATATTTGCTAATAAGATGCCTATTTTTATTTTTCAGAAAGAATTATATTCTATGAATTTGGACATTATGAATAGGGACAGAAAAAAGCCATTTGAATTGATGCTTCTTAATAGTCAGTTCTCATTCATTTTATGTTGGCTGATGCTTGCATCATTTGAAACATACTACTTAACTGTTTACATCATTAATCTTACATTTTATATTACACAATGTACATGATTTACACACACTCAACATAGTCACATTTAGAATCAAAATGTACTTTCATTGCACTGTAAAGGAAATCACAAGGAGTGCACATGTTTAAAATAATGTTGTTTTCTTAATTTCTTCATCAATAGTAATCTCATAACAGTCAGCATATTACAAATTTAAAAATCAGTGTTGAAACATGCACACAACATACACACTTGCTACTAAATTCATTACATACCAAAATTACCACATTTGTGCAAATAAACTCTCAATATTTCAGCACATATTCATGCTCATATTTGTATTTGTCTGTGCCTGTGTAACTGTTATTGTTTTTCTTTCACATATTTTAAATTATTTTTCAGCATATATTTTGGTTGTTTTGAAAGTATTTATCAATAGCATGATTTATTTCCACAGTCTTTTCATCACAATTTTGCTGTTGCTGTTGTCATATTACAGTGACTAACAGTTACACAGAGGGCATATTGTTGTTTATTGAGACTCTATACTGCACTCTGTAATCAATTTTGGTGAAGTGTATATTTATATATATTCAATCATGGACATGCTTCAAATGTCTAATCAAGTTTTGCACCATCAAAAATTTAAAATGGGTTTCAACTTGTTTGAAGATTAACCCATTTTAGTTTAAGCTGCATTTATATATTTGATGTAATCCTGGACATGATTCTATTGTCTAATTAAACACCAACATAAATTTAAAATGGGTTACAACTTGATTGAACAAAGATTTCTTCTTAAGAGCAGTGTTATGCTTTGCTTCAGTTCTGCGATTTTCAGTCCATATATAATCGGGTCCAAAAAAGGGGGAAATATTAAAACTGACGCACCAAGAAGCCGTCTACTGTTTGGGGACGCACTCTCAATTCGGTGAGCAATAAGTGTAAACACAGTATTGATTTCTAACATTAAGAAAACAACTAAATGACTGCCACATGTCTGAATGGCTTTTCTGCGAGCA
The DNA here is from genome assembly GCF_027409825.1 of Scomber japonicus. Classification (NCBI taxonomy): domain Eukaryota; kingdom Metazoa; phylum Chordata; class Actinopteri; order Scombriformes; family Scombridae; genus Scomber; species Scomber japonicus. Next base: position 21,878,894 of record NC_070583.1, read on the forward strand.
TCAGGCTGATTAGTCATAACACATGTACGCAAAATCTGTGCATATGTGTACATTATTATTAACAGTGGGACACCTAGGACAAAGACTATAGTAGCGAATCCATAGTAATTGTTCACACTGATATCCTCACAGGCCAGTTTTAGTAATGATGGATTGTTACAATACAAATCCACTATATTTGTCCTACAAATTTTAAACCGTGCATGCAGCATGAACAATACAGACATAATTGATAAATTTATGAACCACATTACAAAAATCATTTTAATTAAAGTATGTGGAGTCATTATGGTATTATACCTCAAAGGATGACATATAGCAATATATCTGTCATATGCCATAGCACTCAAAATCAGCAAGTTTCCTGTACCGTAAACATGAACCAGAAAAGCCTGAGTAATACATGCAGGATGGGAAATCGATCTGCTCTGTGTCACAATGCTGAATATGAGGTGAGGAAAAAAAGCTGTAGCACCCAGCATGTCACTAATGGGCAAGTTGAACAGCAGGATAAACATAGGCTTATGTAGTGTTTTGCTCATAGCAATAGTTATTAATACCAACAAGTTGCAAAAGACAATAATTAGATAAATAATTGTTCCAAATACAAATGCTGGGTAAATATTTGCAGCAGATATGCCCAGTGTTTCCAGTGTTAGTAATTTTCTGGAAGATGCATTTGTAGGCATAATTTCCATCTTAAATTCTGTTGTTGTTGCTTCCTCTGTTGAAAAAAAAGAAAGAAAGTTTCTTCAAAAGGCTTGCTGGCTGAAGAATGATCCTTGCCTGAAAAAAATATCCTCATTGACAAGCCATTTTAGATTAATAGTCAGGTGTTGATTCAAGTGAATGGTTTGTTAACTGCTGCACTACGTTTTCCTGTCCTTGCCTGTACTGTGTAGTACTGAAAGTAGTACTGAAAATGACCCTGTCTTTTATTGGCATTTAACCCACAGGTAAAGATAACCCACGGGATTAGAAAGTACAATACATCTCCTGGTGCAGAAAGATTTTGTGACAAGTCTGACATAGTGAGTGGGTGAACTTAATAACCAAATGACCAGATAGACATAATGAAAATGTATAGGTTATATAAATAGGTTAGCATCATCATTCATTTAATGATCCTTTTAAATACCTGTCTCCTGGTTTTATATGTGTAACATATACATAATTGTAATATAATTGTATATATTTATTTTGAATCTGTATTTAAGGTTATGATATTGTAACCCCCCTCCCTGAGCTACTACCTTATCGTGGTGGAGGGGTTTGCGTGTCCCAATGGCAATACTTATTGCCCCCCGGCTTGGTGCCTGTAAATTGGAGCTTACCCCTGTAGATGAGAGGGTAGCCTCCCTCCGCCTTCGGGTGGGGGGACGGATCCTGACTGTTGTTTGTGCCTATGGTCCAAACAGCAGCTCAGAGTATCCAGCCTTTTTGGACTCCTTGGAGGGGGTGCTGGAAAACACTCCCTCTGGGGATTCCCTCATTCTGCTGGGGGACTTCAACGCCCATGTTGGTAGCGACAGTGAGACCTGGAAGGGTGTGATCGGGAGGAACAGCCCCCCCGATCTGAACCCGAGTGGTGTTCTGTTATTGGACTTCTGTGCTCGTCACGGATTGTCCATAACGAACACCATGTTCAAGCATAAGGGTGTCCATATGTGCACTTGGCACCAGGACACCCCATGCCGCAGTTCAATGATTGACTTTGTAGTCGTGTCGTCAGACTTGTGGCCGCATGTCTTGGACACTCAGGGGGAGAGAGGGGAGGAGCTGTCAACTGATCACCACCTGGTGGTGAGTTGGCTCCGATGGTGGGGGAGTATGCCGGGCAGGCCTGGCAGACCCAAACGTATTGTGAGGGTCTGCTGGGAACGTCTGGCAGAGTCTCCTGTCAGAGAGAGTTTCAACTCCCACCTCCGGGAGAGCTTCGACCACGTACCGGGGGAGGCGGGGGACATTGAGTCCGAGAGGGCCATGTTCCGTGCCTCCATTGTTAAGGTGGCCGACCGGAGCTGTGGCCGTAAGGTGGTCGGTGCCTGTCGTGGCGGCAATCCCCGAACCCACTGGTGGACACCGGCGGTGAGGGATGCCGTCAAGCTGAAGAAGGAGTCTTATAGGGCCCTTTTGGCCTGTAGGACTTCGGAGGCAGCAGATAGGTACCGGCAGACCAAGCTAAGCGCAGCTAACAAAAACCCGGACATGGGAGGAGTTCGGTGAGGCCATGGAAAAAGACTTCCGGACGGCTTCGAAGAGATTCTGGACCACCATCCGGCATCTCAGGAGGGGGAAGCAGTGCGCCGTCAACACTGTGTATGGTGGGGAAGGTGCACTGCTGACCTCGACTCGGGACGTTGTGGATCGGTGGAAGGAATACTTCGAAGACCTCCTCAATCCCACCGACACGCCTTCCGGTAAGGAAGCAGGGCTGGGGGACTCGGGTGTGGGCTCTCCTATCTCTGGGGTGGAGGTCGCCCAGGTGGTTAAAAAGCTCCTCGGTGGGAGGGCCCCAGGGGTGGATGAGATCCGCCCCGAGTTCCTCAAGGCCCTCAATGTTGTGGGGCTGTCATGGTTGACACGACTCTGCAACATCGCATGGACATCGGGGGCAGTGGCTCTGGATTGGCAGACCGGGGCGGTGGTCCCTCTTTTTAAGAAGGGGGACCGGAGGGTGTGTTCCAATTACAGGGGAATCACACTCCTCAGCCTCCCTGGTAAGGTCTATTCGGGGGTGCTGGAGAGGAGGGTCCGTTGGATAGTCGAACCTTGGATTCAGGAGGAGCAGTGTGGTTTTCGTCCAGGCCGTGGAACTGTGGACCAGCTCTACACCCTCTGCAGGATCCTTGAGGGTGCATGGGAGTTTGCCCAACCAGTCCACATGTGTTTTGTGGATTTGGAGAAGGCATTCGACCGTGTCCCTCGGGAAATCCTGTGGGGGGTTCTCCGGGAATACGGGGTATCGGACCCCCTGATAAGGGCCGTCCGTTCCCTGTATGTCAGAGCTTGGTCCGCATTGCCGGTAATAAGTCGGACTTGTTTCCAGTGAGGGTTGGACTCCGGCAGGGCTGCCCTTTGTCAACGATCCTGTTCATAATTTTTATGGACAGGATTTCTAGGCGCAGCCAGGGTGTGGAGGGGGTCCGGTTTGGTGACCTCAGGATCGGGTCACTGCTTTTTGCGGATGATGTGGTCCTGTTGGCTTCATCAGACCGTGACCTCCAGCTCTCACTGGATCGGTTCGCAGCCGAGTGTGAAGCGGCCGGGATGAGAATCAGCACCTCCAAATCCGAGGCCATGGTTCTCAACCGGAAAAGGGTGGAGTGCACTCTTCGGGTCGGGGATGAGATTCTGCCCCAAGTGGAGGAGTTCAAGTACCTCGGGGTCTTGTTCACGAGTGAGGGAAGGATGGAGCGTGAGATCGACGGGTGGATCGGTGCAGCGTCTGCAATAATGCGGACTCTGCACAGATCCGTCATGGTGAAGAGAGCGCTGAGCCGAAAGGTGAAGCTCTCGATTTATCGGTCGATCTTCGTTCCTACCCTCACCTATGGTCATGAGCTTTGGGTAGTGACTGAAAGAACAAGATTGCGGGTACAAGCGGCCGAAATGAGCTTCCTCCGTAGGGTGGCTGGGCTCTCCCTTAGAGAAGTGAGAAGCTCAGTTATCCGGAGGGAGCTCGGAGTAGACCCGCTGCTCCTCCGCATCGAGCGGAGCCAGATGAGCTGGCTTGGGCATCTAATCAGGATGCCTCCCGGACGCCTCCCTGGTGAGGTGTTCAGGGCACGTCCCATCGGTAGGAGACCCCGAGGAAGACCCAGGACACGCTCAGCCCAGGGAAGTCTGGGCTTCCCTGCTTCGGCTGCTGCCCCCGCGACCCAACCTCGGATAAGCGGAAGAGGATGGATGGATGGATATTATAACCCTAGTACTATAAGCAAATGCAGACCTCTCTACTGGACTCTATGAGTAATACTCTCCTAAAATCACACGCGCACACAATCGCTCACTGAAATTTGCATGTATGTAACCAGCAAAATAGGACGCCACTACCGATTAAATGAGTCTCACACAATATAAATGGCAACATCTCACTACTACTTTCATCACAAAACCACCTCGGTGTACAGCACAGGACCAGCGGTTTGTATAGGCAGAGGCATCTCATAAAGGGTCTATCCTCTACTGGATACTATGGGTACAATGGGCAGAGCCCGATGACTTTTCGCCCTTCCGCAACGTCATCAGACTGCCTCATTACATCGCCAAGCTAGGTTAGTCGCCACAGCCCACCAGCTACTTCATAATCCAAACTACTATAGTGGAGCAGTGGGGGTCCGGTCCCAACCAAAATAAAGTAAACATGGACTGGGAGTTTAAGTATTTCAGGAACTTATTCAGAGTAAGATGGACTTTGAGATTAACAGGTAGATCAGTGTGGCATCAGCAGTGATGTGGGTGTTGCACCAGACCTTCATGGTGAAGAAAGAGCTGAGTCTGAAGGTAAGGCTCTCAATTTACCAGTCAATCTACGTCCCAACCTTCACCTATGGTTACGAGCTTTGGGTAGTGACCAAAAGAATAAGGTCGTGGATACATGAAGTTCCTCTGGAGAGTGTCTCGGCCCAGCCTTAGAGATAGGGTCAGGAGTTCATGCATCCAGGGAACGCTAGGAGTAGGGCCGCTCCTTCGCAACGAAAGGAGCCAGTTGAGGTAGTACAGGCACATTATCAGAATGCCTCCTGGACGCCTCCCTATAGAGGTGTTCCGGGCATGTCCAACTGGGAGGAGATCCCAGGGGAGACCCAGAACGTGCTGGAGGGATTGTATATATCTCCCCTGGCCTGGAAACGTCTTCATTGCTCAGCCTAATGCCACTGCGACCTGGCCCTGGATAAGCAGCAGAAAATGGATGGATGGATGGATGGAAGGAAGGATGGATGGAACCATGGTCTAACCACATAGGGGTCACAAGTCACAGACACCCTGCACACCAAATTCCCCTTTTCTCAAGTCCTGCGAGCACAGACCTTGAAAAGTAGCCTGACATGCCCAAGAGATAGAACCTTATGAACAAACAAGGTGGGGACCAAGTAACTGCCATGCATATGTACTTAACATTCGCCCACTGAATAAGATCGTAAACGCTGCTAAGTGGAATGCACTTGGACCACATAACAGTAGTAGGGTCCTTACAAGCCTGCCATTGAGCATGGGCTGTATACTCACAATTTCAACTAGTCAGGTGTCTCTTTTCTTTTTTTTAAAGATTTTTTCTGGCATAGACGTGTTTATTTGACAGTAGAGAGCCAGGAAATTACGGGGGGGGGGGGGGGGGGGGGGGGTGACATGCAGAAAGGTCCGCCGGCCAGGACTTGAATCGGGGTCCACTGCACATATGGCATGCACTCTCAACCACTTGACCACCCACGCGTCCTAGCAAGGTGCTTCTTGGACAGGGCTTTACCAGCCACTCCCTCTCCATAGCACATGAACAGCTATTCAGTGCGCCAAAAGGCGGTCATTTGTTCAACATAATATTCCAATTTATCATGTACTGGGCACAAGAGGTGCAGTTTTGTCTCCATGGCATCCCTATGGGATGAAGGGCACAATAGCTATAGCTTAATAGTTCTTGACATCAGTGAACCACATAAGTTCTTAGGAACAAAGGAGAGGTTTGCTTGAGAGTAACACGGCCACAGTAACAATGAAGCGACAAACACCTGGGGTGACTCTCTTAGCCAAGGGTCAGCATAAGCAGCAACGGTCTTCATTAATACATGTAAATCACTAAAACCCTCATGAGAGGAGGAAACAGCTGCTACATACACTTTAACAATGGCATGATATAGCTCCTTGTCCACCAGATACTCTAGAAAAGAGTGCAGTAGTTCACTGGTATGTTAAGCATCTTGTCTCACTCTGACCAGTATAAGGGGAATGAGACAAATAAGAGAAAAGGCATAAAGCAGCCTCCTTAGCCAAGGCACATGTGCAGACACATGCTGTTTTTCAACTGGGGAACAGCTCCATTTGCTGCACCAACTAAGGTTGCAGCACCCATTCGGCCACCTCTTAACATGAGGTTTGTGTCCTTGTTCTCTAAACCCAGAATGTGGAGGGCTCTCAAAGACTGGAGGTGTTCTGAGGCCGACACCAACAACATGTTCCAAAATTGTACTTATGATTGCGGTTCTTTTGTTGCCTTATAAATCTTATCTGAAAAACACTTCTGATTTGCCAATATTATTCCGATATTTTTATTTTCAAAAAGGATATTCACTGGAGAGGCTTTACATTGTAATTAGTGAATGATTTAATGTTTGTTTATATTCAGCTGTAATTATTTTGATGTTGGTTTTACTTCAAGAATTTAAAACATGTCATACATAATTACAACATTTGTACAAACCAACACATATTTTTCTGTTTAGTACATATTCAAAACTGTTACTGTTTTTCATCTACATATATGACTAATTTCCTGTTGTCATATTACAATGACTTAAAATAGCAACCCTCACCTTTCTAGACATTTTAGTAATGGAGATGATAGTACCAACCTGTACAGTAATCTATAGATAGTATCCACATCCACATGAGATACAGAAATCGACAACTTATTCACAAGACATATAATCATCAAACACAGATATCTAGCTTCCCCTCAGTGCAATAACACGGGGCATATTTCTGTTTATTGACAAGCTCTGAGTCTTCAGTTATACAGCATTCTGAAACTCATTTTAGTTTAAGCTGCATTTATATATTTGATGTAATACTGGACATGATTCTATTGTCTAATTAAACACCAACATAAATTTAAAATGGGTTACAACTTGACTGAACGAAGATTTCTTCTTAAGAGCAGTGTTATGCTTTGCTTTAGTTCTGTGATTTTCAGTCCATATATAATTGGGTCCAAAAAAGGGGGAAATATTAAAACTGACACACCAATAGTCCTTCTCATGCTTGGGGATACACTCTCAATTCGGTGAGCAATAAGTGTAAACACAGTATTGATTTCTAACAGTAAGAAAACAACTAAATGAGTGCCACATGTCTGAATGGCTTTTCTGCGAGCATCAGGCTGATTAGTCATGACACATGTACGCAAGATCTGTACATATGTGTAACCTATTATTGACAGTGGGACACCTTGTAGCAAGATTATACAAGCTAATCCATAGTAATTGTTCACACTGGTGTCCTCACAGGCCAATTTTAGTAATGATGGGTTATTACAATACAAATCCACTATATTTGTCCTACACGATTTAAACCGTGCATGCAGCATGAACAATACAGACATCATTGATAAATTTATGAACCACATTACAAAAATCATTTTAATTAAAGTATGTGGATTCATTATGGTATTATACCTCAAAGGACAACATATAGCAATATATCTATCATATGCCATAGCACTCAAAATCAGCATGTTTCCTGTACCGTAAACATGAACCAGAAAAGCCTGAGTAATACATGCAGGATGGGAAATCGATCTGCTCTGTGTCACAATGCTGAATATGAGGTGAGGAAAAAAAGCTGTAGCACCCAGCATGTCACTAATGGGCAAGTTGAACAGCAGGATAAACATAGGCTTATGTAGTGTTTTGCTCATAGCAATAGTTATTAATACCAACAAGTTGCAAAAGACAATAATTAGATAAATAATTGTTCCAAATACAAATGCTGGGTAAATATTTGCAGCAGATATGCCCAGTGTTTCTAGTGTTAGTAATTTTCTGGAAGATGCATTTGTAGGCATAATTTCCATCTTAAATTCTGTTGTTGTTGCTTCCTCTGTTGAAAAAAAAGAAAGAAAGTTTCTTCAAAAGGCTTGCTGGCTGAAGAAGGATCCTTGCCTGAAAAAAATATCCTCATTGACAAGCCATTTTAGATTAATAGTTAGGTGTTGATTCAAGTGAATGGTTTGTTAACTGCTGCACTACGTTACCCTGTCCTCGCCTGGACTGTGTAGTACTGAAAGTAGTACTGAAAATGACCCTGTCTTTTATTGGCATTTAACCCACAGGTAAAGATAACCCACGGGATTAGAAAGTACAATACATCTCGTGGTGCTGAAAGATTTTGTGACAAGTCTGACATAGTGAGTGGGTGAACTTAATAATCAAATGACCAGATAGACATAATGAAAATGTATAGGTTATATAAATAGGTTAGCATCATCATTCATTTAATGATCCTTTTAAATACCTGTCTCCTGGTTTTATATGTGTAAGATATACATAATTGTAATATAATTGTATATATTTATTTTGAATCTGTATTAAAGGTTATGATATTGTAACCCCAGTACTATAAGCACATACAGATCTCTCTGCTGGACTCTATGAGTAATACTCTCCTACAATGACACACACACAATCGCTCACTGAAATCTCACACAATATAAATGGCAACATCTCACTACTGCATTCATCACAAAATCACCTCGGTGTACAGCGCAGGAGCAGCAGTTTGTATAGGCAGAGGGCTCCGCCAGTGCTTATAAATCAAGGGTTACAATATTGTAACCATCGCTGTATCTCATAAAGGGTCTATCCTCTACTGGATACTATGGGTACAATTGGCAGAGCCCGATGACTTTTCGCCCTTCCGCAACGTCATCAGACTGCTTCAGTGACATCGCCAAGCTAGGTTAGTCGCCACAGCCCACCAGCTACTTCATAATCCAAACTGCTATAGTGGAGTAGTGGGGGTCCTAACCCAACCAAAATAAAGTAAACATGGACTGGGAGTTTAAGTATTTCAGGAACTTATTCAGAGTAAGATGAACTTTGAGATTAACAGGTAGATCAGTGTGGCATCAGCAGTGATGTGGGTGTTGCACCAGACCTTCATGGTGAAGAAAGAGCTGAGCCTGAAGGTAAGGATCTCAATTTACCAGTCAATCTACGTCCCAACCCTCACCTATGGTCACGAGCTTTGGGTAATGACCAAAAGAATAAGGTCGTGGATACATGAAGTTCCTCTGGAGAGTGTCTGGGCTCAGTCTTAGAGATAGGGTCAGGAGGTCATGCATCCAGGGAACGCTAGGAGTAGGGCCGCTCCTTCGCAACGAAAGGAGCCAGTTGAGGTAGTACAGGCACATTATCAGAATGCCTCCTGGACGCCTCCCTATAGAGGTGTTCCGGGCATGTCCAACTGGGAGGAGATCCCAGGGGAGACCCAGAACGTGCTGGAGGGATTGTATATATCTCCCCTGGCCTGGAAACGTCTTCATTGCTCAGCCTAATGCCACTGCGACCTGGCCCTGGATAAGCAGCAGAAAATGGATGGATGGATGGATGGATGGATGGATGGAAGGAAGGATGGATGGAACCATGGTCTAACCACATAGGGGTCACAAGTCACAGACACCCTGCACACCAAATTCCCCAAATAATCACTGCAGATGTATAAATACCCGGGGTGAGGGGTAAGGATGTACCATATCTAACATTCACAACACCCTTTTCTCAAGTCCTGCGAGCACAGACCTTGAAAAGTAGCCTGACATGCCCAAGAGATAGAACCTTATGAACAAACAAGGTGTGGACCAAGTAACTGCCATGCATATGTACTTAACATTCGCCCACTGAATAAGATCGTAAACGCTGCTACAACAAGTGGAATACACTTGGACCACATAACAGTAGTGGGGTCCTTAAAAGCCTGCCTTTGAGATTGGGCTGTATACTCACACAATTTCAACTAGCAAGGTGTCTCTTTTTTTTTTTTCTTTCTTCTTTTTTAAGATATTTCTGGCATAGACGTGTTTATTTGACAGTAGAGAGCCAGGAAATTACGGGGGGGGGGGGGGGCGCGGTGACATGCAGAAAGGTCCGCCGGCCAGGACTTGAATCGGGGTCCACTGCGCATATGGCATGTACTCTCAACCACTTGACCACCCATGCGCCCTAGCAAGGTGCTTCTTGGACAGGGCTTTACCAGCCACTCCCTCTCCATAGCACATGAACAGCTATTCAGTGCACCAAAAGGCGGTCATTTGTTCAACATAATATGCTAATTCATCATGTACTGGGAACAAGAGGTGCAGTTTTGTCTCCATGGCTTCCCTATGGGATGAAGGGCACAATACCTATAGCTTAATAGTTCTTGACATCAATGAACCACATATGTTCTTAGGAACAAAGGAGAGGATTGCTTTGAGAGTAACACCACCACAGTAACAATGAAGCGACGAACACCTGGGGTGACTCTCTTAGCCAAGGGTCAGCATAAGCAGCAAAGGTGTCTTGTAATTAATACATGTAAATCACTAAAACCCTCATTAGAGGAGGAAACATCTGCTACATACACTTTAACAATGGCATGATATAGCTCCTTTTCCACCAGATACTCTAGAAAAGAGTGCAGTAGTTCACTGGTATGTTAAGCATCTTGTCTCACTCTCACCAGTATAAGGGGAATGAGACAAATAAGAGAAAAGGCATAAGGCAGCCTCCTTAGCCATGGCACATGTGCAGACACGTGCTGTTTTTCAACTGGCGAAAAAGCTCCATTTGCTGCACCAACTAAGGTTGCAGCACCCACCTCTCAACATGAGGTTTGTGTCCTTGTTCTCTGAACCCAGAATGTGGAGGGCTCTCAAAGACAGGAGGTGTTCTGAGGCCGACACCAACAACATGTTCCAAAATTATACTTATGATTGCGGTTCTTTTGTTGCCTTATAAATCTTATCTGAAAAACACTTCTGATTTGCCAATATTATTCCGATATTTTTATTTTCAAAAAGCATATTCACTGGAGAGGCTTTACATCGTAATTAGTGAATGATTTAATGTTTCTTTATATTCAGTTGTAATTATTTTGATGTTGGTTTTACTTCAAGAATTTAAAACATGTCATACATAATTACAACATTTGTACAAACCAACACATATTTTTCTGTTTAGTACATATTCAAAACTGTTACTGTTTTTCATCTACATATATGACTAATTTCCTGTTGTCATATTACAATGACTTAAAATAGCAACCCTCACCTTTCTAGACATTTTAGTAATGGTGATGATAGTACCAACATGTACAGTAAACTATAGATAGTATCCACATTAAAATGAGATACAGAAATCGACAACTTATTCACAATACATATAATCATCAAACACAGATATCTAGCTTCCCCCTCAGTGCAATAACACGGGGCTTGTTTATTGACAAGCTCTGAGTCTTCAGTTATACAGCATTCTGAAACTCATTTTAGTTTAAGCTGTATTTATATATTTGATGTAATCCTGGACATGATTCTATTGTCTAATTAAACACCAACATAAATTTAAAATGGGTTACAACTTGATTGAACGAAGATTTCTTCTTAAGAGCAGTGTTATGCTTTGCTTCAGTTCTGTGATTTTCAGTCCATATATAATTGGGTCCAAAAAAGGGGGAAATACTAAGATTGACACACCAATAGTCCTTCTAATGCTTGGGAATACACTCTCAATTCGGTGAGCAATAAGTGTAAACACAGTATTGATTTCTAACAGTAAGAAAACAACTAAATGAGTGCCACATGTCTGAATGGCTTTTCTGCGAGCATCAGGCTGATTAGTCATGACACATGTACGCAAGATCTGTACATATGTGTAACCTATTATTGACAGTGGGCCGCCTTGTAGCAAGATTATAAAAGCTAATCCATAGTAATTGTTCACACTGGTGTCCTCACAGGCCAGTTTTAGTAATGATGGGTTGTTACAATACAAATCCACTATATTTGTCCTACACAATTTAAACCGTGCATGCAGCATGAACAATACAGACAAAATTGATAAATTTATGAACCACATTACAAAAATAATTTTAATTAACGTATGTGGAGTCATTATGGTATTATACCTCAAAGGACAACATATAGCAATATATCTATCATATGCCATAGCACTCAAAGTCAGCAAGTTTCCTGTACCGTAAACATGAATCAGAAAAGCCTGAGTAATACATGCAGGATGGGAAATCGATCTGCTCTGTGCCACAATGCTGTATATGAGGTGAGGATAAAAAGCTGTAGCACCCAGCATGTCACTAATGGGCAAGTTGAACAGCAGGATAAACATAGGCTTATGTAATTTTTTGCACACAGCAATAGTTATTAATACCAACAAGTTGCAAAAGACAATAATTAGATAAAAAATTGTTCCAAATACAAATGCTGGGTAAATATGTGCAGCAGATATGCCCAGTGTTTCCAGTGTTAGTAATTTTCTGGAAGATGCATTTGTAGGCATAATTTCCATCTTGAATTCTGTTGTTGTTGTTGTTGCCTCTGTTGAAAAAAAAAACAAAAATAAAAGGCTTGCTGGCTGTAGAAGGATCCTTACCTGAAAGAAATATTCATAATTATTAACAGGGCATTAGAAAGTACAATACATCTTCTTGCGGAAAGTTTTTGTGACAAGACTGACACAAATAATTTGCAGGTGCCTGCAAAAGGATAACAAATGTTTGTAAGGCACATGTACACAAGATCCGGGCATACAGGTATATTATTATCAACAGTGGTCCACCTTGTAGGAATGTTATACAGACATACAGTTCACCCTGGTTTCCTAATAGTCCAGTTTTAAAAAATGATAGATTGATAGACTACAAAATCCAAAAATCCAAACAAAATTCTGGGTAAATATTAGATAAACCCAGTGTTTCGAATGTACATAATAAGATGTATTTGTGTCCATAATTATACAAAACCACACACAACAATGTTTATACTATTGCTTCTCTTGTAGAAAAAAGTCAACTCTTGCCAACTGACTAACTCACAATCTTTAACTGAAAAACTAAACAGATACACATTATAATAATTATCCCAATTAACAAGCATGGAGTAATTCAGCTCTCCCACTAGCAGCTCATATCTGACACTATACTCACCTCTTCTAATCTGCAGTAGAATGTAAGATGTCACGTAAAAGACTGCCTTTTATTCATATCAAAGCCCCAGAGCATTTGTTGATGTTTCCCAATGGTAAAGTGCATATTGTGGTATTGGGATGACAAATCCTCCAATCAGGATTAGGTTTAGTTTATTACATTTAAGAAAGTTGCAAGTATTAGAAATACAGTGTGGTCCAGGTGTCAAGAGAAAAAAAACAATAAAAATGAGCATTAAACAATAAACACAAACATAACAGTGTAGAAACTGTGTTCTTGCATATTGACATGCAAAAAAGCTTATTATCAATAGAAGTATGAATACTAATGTAGATATAAACACAAATTTGGGGGTAAATAATTTACGTGTGGTAACAGGATATATATGTACAATTAACAGTTAATAATTTAAATGTATACATCTACACAGTGCAGGACAAACAAAGACACAGTATATATAATGTGGATTGGAATGAAATATACAAGTGAAGTTTCTGGGGGCTTTCAGTCTGACTGGTTTTGGAAGAGGGCCTGACAGGGATGAGAGGGGTCAGACATGATTTTACATACTCTCTTACACTGCACCACTTTCTGCGGTCTGTGAGATTGGGGAGACTGTTGTTCAATGATGCCTGCTTAGAACTGCACCAGCAGCACTAGGAGGTATAAGTGCTGGTGGGCCTTCTTGGTGATGGTGGATATGGTCATGTTCCATTTCAGGTCCTGCCGGATGTGGTTCCCAGGAATTTGAGGGACTAAGCTCTGCTTACGTCATTCCCTGATAGGATTGCATAGGGGTGAAACTTTCTATGGGAAGTTAAACTGGAGAATTTTGGAAATATTCCAAGTTGGAAACTTTCTATGGGAATTATGGGAATTTATGGGATTTAATACGAATTAACTGGAAATTTAGGGTAATTTATACAAACTGTATCAACTGTACACAAACATAAACATTTAATTTTGTCATGAGCGGAGATGCATGCAAACTAATATTTTTTTTAAACAACATTTTGACTAATTTATTTGTGATTAAAACTTTAATACATTCTTTCATTGAACAACAAAAACATTAATGATGAGTAAAATAAACATATTCCCTTCTAGAAATCATCTGTGCATTAAGATGCATTAAGATTATGTTACAAGATGTTTTTTTCTAACTAAATTTAAGTTCCCTGTTATAGGCTAACATGCAATTTCTGTAAAAACTGTAAATTACATTTACAGTTTAATTCTGTTGATTCCCATATATTCCTGTTATTTCCCATATATTCCCGTTAATTCCCATGGAAACTTTCCAACTTGCAACCCTATTCCCTGAATGAGCAGTGGAAGAGGTGGGGATGGCTTTTTCTCCTGAAATTAATGATTATCTTTCTTTGCATGCAGTTCAAGGTTGTTTTCTCTGTGATGATGGCAATAAAAGGGTGGGATGAGGTGGCGAGGTGGGGAAAGTGCAGATCATTCTCCAAAGAAAAAAAAACTGGGGGCCTTATGTTGTAACCTTTCTTATTATGTTATTATGATTATATCTCACAACCATGAGAAAAACTAAGACCAAACTAAGAAAATAATCTCAAGAATTACAAAATCAGGATTGTCATGTGCTATGTTTCCATTTCAGTTTAAACACTCCCAAAAAACTCCAGGATACAGCTGATAAATTTCCTTGAAGTTTACTGGGAATCTTGTGAGACTATAAACACAATACAGCAACATATCTGCATTATTAAACAAACCAAACATCACAACAGTATCTGGTAAATAGCATGGCTTTGCTATCCTAGCAGTACAGCCAACATCATAAAAAAACACAATTAACCAAATGAACAGTAAGCAGCAGCAGCAAAATATAGAGCTAACTTAGCTTAGCAACACAATTAGCATCGCAGCAGTCTCAATATCCACATAAACTCAAAATTGCTTCATAACTTTATGTTACTGGAAGAATAATACTCACAGACAATTTGCCTTAGCAAAGAGGGAGGAAGAATAGCCTAGTAACTGAAGAGCTGATGACTGTGCTCACACAACTGTAGCTGATGGCCGCATGGTGAATTTACTTCCTGTCTGTCTCAGGACACTGATGGCATTTTCCTTAGTGCTGAAGGACTTTAACGCATCGTCAACATAGAACTCACAGTCGATGAATCTTCTTGCGTCACTGCCATAGTCGGCCTTTCTGGGATGATACACGCCAAACAGGGGCAGGTACCAGCACTCCTGTTCAGGTTGCATTGATGGGGCAACTTCTGCTTGTGCTCTCTTGAGCATCTTCTCCATAAACTCTAGGAAGTGGGCTCTCATCTGCGGCCATTTTTCCACTGAGCGTCGGAGTGAGACAAGGCGGTCGAGAGCCTGTTTCCCGTTGTTGGGCAGCCGCTGTCTTGGTGACCGAAAAGGTAAAGGTGCGACCCAACTTTTGGAGCTGTCTTGGTGGCACTCTGCTTCCATTATCTGGAGAAACTCCATATCTTCCATCGATGGAGCCAGTCTGTGGTCGCCAGGAGTACAAGCAAAGACAGTTTGCCCCAAGCTGTCTTCTATGTGCGTCATTGTGCCGTGTGTGAAAGTTGGTGGTAGATGTTGCTGATGTTTAGGTGCTTGACTAAACACGTCTTTCACTCTGATCTGGTTGTCGCATGGCAGAAGATGGCTTGGACGACCGTTCTCTAGGATGGCTGTCTTGTAACTTGCAAAAGAGGGAGGAAGAATAGCCTAGTAACTGAAGAGCTGGTGACTGTGCTCATACAACTGTAGCTGATAGCTGCATGGTGAATGTACTTCCAGTCTGTCTCCCAGCATGCACTGCTTCTATGTTGCTATGGTTACGAAAAATTTAAAAAATCACACAGAATTGTGTTTTCTAGAAACAAACACATTTTCTAGGGGCATAACAAGGATCTTGAGCTTATGAGATAGTTTTCCTGCATAATAAAAGGGTAAGTTGTTGATGAATCATTACTTTTTAAGAGAGCAGGCCATATGGCTATATTGATGTCACTGAGTAATGTATGAATCCTTGGGCTTGTTCAGGCTGACAGCTTACTCTGACCTGCTCAAAGTCAGTGTTCCTTCATGAGCAGCTAAACCAGGACAGGATGCTTAACTTAAAGTAAAAACGTCAACGTCTTCTTGTCATTATATGAACTTTGGTCATAACAGTGAGATCTTTTGTCATAATCATAAAATAGAGAAGTTATAATTATAGTATTTTGCTCCCCACATAGATTGATAGCTTATTTACTAGTTACTCTTTAAGCAACTTTCCAACTCTTGCAACTTGCAAAACACATATAAATAATTTAAATAATATACATTATTTTCCTTATATCTCTTTAGTTCTTCTAATGCATGCCAGCTCTTTGTTTTAAGTTGTCAAAAAATGCATGCCGGTCCTAAAATATAGAAAAACAAGACAGAATAGAGGTTTAGGTGTTTATTTTAACTAATAATGCCAAGCTCACAGTCTCTGAACACTGAGTTGCAAACTAATTGCGCATCACTCAGATGTCATCATAACTGAGTTTTTCCCAGCAGTCTCTATATATTATCTATTATAAACAGATATTACTAATGCTGCTGAATATTACAGGGATGTGAGCTAACCATTACATCATTATTTAGTAATATGGTATATTCAAGACTCTAGTCGCAAATCAGTATCTACTATAAAGTCCTAGATCAGTTCTGATAAGTGGTAGTCTAGTTTAGTCTATTTAGAGGAGAAACACAAGCACAAACCAGGATGACCCAAAATAGCCTCCTGTATGTTAAAATATTACCTGACACAGGTTTTTCAGAATAGTTGAATTTTATTCATCAATGACAAGGCAAACATCAGCACATCTTCACTTGTTGGATATGTTTTTGTTTGTTTTAGATCCTGCAATGATTGCCAAAGATTTTTATCCGAGCCATGGTGCAAAGAGTGTGGATGACACATAAAAGTACTACTGGGCAACAGAGGTCACTCTCCTTTATATAAAAAAAGATTAAACTCAACATCAACATTAAAACATCAGCATCAAATGAGAGAATGACTAGGCCTAGTAAAACCTAGAAGCATGTGTTTGTCAGTTTAAGTACTACATATAAGACTATGGGCAGAATCAGACCAATATCTAAACGTATTATTATACACTATTGTACTTAAACAACACAAAGAAATGTATACATCAACAGAAACATGAACAACAACAAAGAGATGTAACAAGCATATCCAGTCAACTAACATGTTTTATGATTTCAGATGTCTTGCAGACACATTTCACCCAGTTCAATTCAACATTTTAAATTATGAGTCCACAACTCAAAAAACTCATATAACTTCACCAGGTGTCATTGACTGGGCCAAATATGTTCCCAACATGTACTGAACAAAAAAATGTTGTTACAAACATTATTGATTCCACAATATTGTTTACACTATTAAAGTGTTCCTAAGATACTACAGTGTTATGATTGTGTTTCAAGCCCAAAAAGATTAACTTTAATGCCGTGAACCACTCTATATAAAGATTCAGTTGGTGAATCTATTTTTTAAGACTCTCATGAAAGTGCTTCGTATTTCATTTGTATACAGTCCATACACAATTGGATTCAGAAGTGGAGGTACAAGAAATATTAGCATGCCCATTATCTTCTGCAAATCAGCTGACACATTTTTGAACCTGTGAGATAAAATTGTGAAAGTCCCCGCTATCTCAAATATGACTAATATAACCAACTGTGCAACACACGTGTTGACAGCTTTTGTCTTGGTTTCAGATCTCCTTGTGACCACACACGTGATCAGAATCTTGACATATGAAAATGCCTGAACAGACACACTTACAGCTTGCATGATGGCTGTGTTAAATAATCCTATGATATTATTGATGGCCGTGTTCCCACATGTGAGTTTCAGAAGAGATGGGTTATCACAGAAGACATTCATAATTACAGATTTACACCTAGGAAGCCGTGTCTGCAAAGAGAACAGTGATACAATCAAGACAAAGTCAAGACCCCAGACAAGAAATATAATACAAGTAACACCTCTGGGTGTCATAATGGAGCTGTAGCGCAATGGCATACAGATGGCAACATAACGATCAAAAGACATTGCTGCCAGGATAAACAGAATACCACCACCATACATATGGAGTAAGAATGCTTGTAGAACGCACAAAGGATAGTAAACCTTATTAGTCTCAGTGACAATGTCTGAAAGCACTTTTGGTAGCATTGCAGTTATACCTATCAGATCATTGAGAGGAAGACTAAACAGAATAAAATACATGGGCTTGTGAAGGTTCCTCTTCACAATGATCAATATCAGTAAGGTCAGGTTGCAAAAAATGCCAAAAAAATAAATTGCAATACCAAAAAAGAAAATGGGATACTTCCCTCCAGGTGGAATAACAAATGGGTCCAGGGTTAATTCAAAGCTGAACCCAAAAGATTTGTTTTCCATTTTTACATCGATTAGTAAGGAGAACAATCGTCATGGATTTTCATCACTGAAAACTGAGTCAATGTCTAAAGCAGTCGCGAAACAAGCCACTTGCTTCATGAAGAGTTGAGAACCGGCCTGCCCACCATCTTTATTTATTGGCATCATAATGATGACAATGACCTGTTTACATCACCGTTTGCCTTTGGGATTTTCATTCTCTGCTGTTGGCAGATTAGATACAAAGATGCTTAGATTGCAAAAAAGTTAATAAAGATTTATAGTTGTTTGTTTCTATCCCTGATAATTAAAAATAGAAAAAGTGGTGTAACAACCAATTTAGTGTGAAATGCAATGCAGTCATCTAAGTTTTACTCCTGACGAGCTTTGTTAGGTTAAAGAACATTTTAAGTTACAAAGGACTGTCTTTATCATAAACTCAAGAAAAATGCAGATGTTCTTAAAGAAAAGGGTCATCACATGGAAGGAAGTCCAAGTGAAGTGTTTCTGTTCCTTCTCAACAGGAGTGCCTGAAGTTTGTTGTTCTTTCCTTAAAAAAATAGGTTAAATAAATACATAGTTTTTATTATTTGTGTTTGTGAGTAGGGGTAAAAGGTAAAAGGATTTTAACTTTTATTTATCAAAAACTTACTTCATACAGTTTGATAAATACATAACCTCCTGCACTGTGGGACAATGTATTAGTGGACACAATCTTTGTAATACCAATTTCAGGGGTTTATGTATGATTGTTTTGTATTTTCTTTCTTTTTACTGGAACTTTAACCAGTGTTTCATCTACAGTATGCCTTTTTAGAGTTTGTGTTTTACAAATGTAATGGAATTGTTTAAATGTGGACTTTAAGTGGAAGTTTAATATCAAAGTACATGGTACTACAATTTTACCACAAATTTAGCTCTGCTGGGAAGGCCTGAATGGATCCAAAGTCATCTGAAGTCTTCTCTTCTTTAATTTTCATTACTATGAAAACAGGAATATTAGAAATGATCTTTTCCGAGAACTATTCACCTGAGGGGCTACTGCAACAATATTATGTAACTGGATAAATAAGGTTGTCAGAATTACATCAGCAATATGTCTCATTACTTTGTCAAAACACATTTATTAATGAGCCCCCTTGAGCTATGACTAAATGATGTGTTATTAACTGTCTCACATTGTAATTAATCCCTGGACAATAAGTAAACCTCCGTTTGAGATTGTCACTTGCTAATGAAGGATGTTGTTTAATAACACCCATGGGAAGCTGTAATGTGACATAACAACGTGTTGGCATTTGATTTCTTCTCTTTAACCACTAAATGTTATTATTTAAAACATTTAAACAGATAAATGTCATAGTTCTAAATTTAAGAACCACAGAATAGACTGCTGAATTATTTTATTTGATCTTTTTCACATAAATCTGCAGTGTATTTAGCAATAAATCAGCAGTTTTAATGAGTAAGGTCAAACAGATCAATAGCTTAAACATGTAAGAATTGCACAGTTTTGCCTTTTCATATTTGTTTGTATTATTCAGAAGTTAAGATGTGTTTCAATTAGTTTGTAATTGAAACAGACCACTGAAGTGGTCATATCAGGCCTTTGGGAATGAGGACTGCTCGTGCACACAAAAGGGCAGTTAGAACATTAGGAAATTAGACACTAACATCTCACCCATGAGAAATGGACATGATGGACCCTGAGATGCTTTGATAATTGATTTGATCCTCTAATCACTTTGTGTGGTCTTTCTCCAGTACCTTCTATGCTAACTGAGGTAAAATACATACTATACTGGACTATGCTGACATTTTTCAATCAAAATTCTTCTTCTTCTTCCCCTCAGTGTCATATATAATAGGCTCAGCAGATTCATATTAGGATGTTCTTTACACATTAATGTACAATACTTTACATGCTCAAGCTTTCTATGAGTGTATAGACTTGTAGACGCAAGAGAGCAAATTCATCGGTATCAACTTATTTTCAAATGCATTCATTTGAACTATTTCTTGAATTATTTG
This sequence comes from Scomber japonicus, assembly GCF_027409825.1. Lineage (NCBI taxonomy): Eukaryota > Metazoa > Chordata > Actinopteri > Scombriformes > Scombridae > Scomber > Scomber japonicus. The sequence continues at coordinate 21,899,280 of NC_070583.1, forward strand.
TTGTTCATTCTTCAAATTACTCATTGCAAGTCTTTGATCAGCTCATCTTTATAGGGCCTTTTGTTGCTGAGGAAATATGGTTCCTTGCTATTTGAACATCCAATTTGAAGAATTTATATCATTGTATATAATATAATACATCTATAATAACAGCAATAAATAAACATAAAGGCACAGTAATTTGTATTTACATATAAACATTTTTTTAAGTGAAAATAAATATTTCTGACGAGTGTTCAAACTCTTGTTCAGTTCTAGGTCACTGAATAAGACAATCAAATCAAAGTAGAAATATAGTCTAAGTAAGGACTAAGCCCCGTCCTTTGTGAAGATGCTTTAGTTGATGGCAGCCATGTTCTTGACCACGCTTGCTTGTATCTATAATTCAAATATAAATTTCCATTGATGATAGAAATGTTTATCTTCCCAAGGCTGTATACCAAATTTGGTATTGATCATGTCAAACTCCAAGAAGTAGATGTTACATTAATGTTTTTCAGAAAAATTCACCATGTCATACTTTTATGGTCCAAGAGGCAGCACATTGAGCTGGACTTGTGTGTGAAGTTTCAAGTCAGTAAGACTTTTGGTGTGAGGGACATGGCCTTTCCAAAACTGAAGTTTTGGCCCTTAATCACATTGCCAACATCTGCCATATTGGGCCCATTGTTCTTGGAAAGAACATCATTTCCAGTTACTGCCAAATTAATGACACGAACACAGAAGTTATAAATTGACTCAGAAAATGTTTCACTGGAGCCAGGAATGATCATTCATTGCTGTCTTGATATTCCCTAATAAATTAGGTCAACTATGATGTGGACTTGAACTGAGGGATAATTGTCATTTTAAACTGTGACTGTTTTGCTAATTCCATTTGTCTACAAATTCATTATATTCATGTCATTGTGCAACAGTTTTTGGAACAATCTCTTTTCAAACAAATTATGTCTATGACTACGTTCTGGAATTTACAAGTAGCCTAACCTTTGTTAAATAAAACACTGGAGTGCAAATGGGAAAGACAGTGTATTGATGACATATGTCATGCTGAAGATAAAAGGGATCAAGACCTCACTGCTGAGCTGGGATTCTCACCTCTACAGGCAAGGTACTGTCACCTCATGAAGCAACTGCTTGTGTCATTGCAACATATTTAATAGGTTGAGCATGTCTTGTATAGGACACCATCACTTTTCACACATTTAATATCACTTTCATGTATATAATGTGACCATTCTGCATCTTTATGGTTACTTGTATGTTTATAATAATCATACTTGTCATTATAGAACACATTTGTACTCAGATGATTAAAGTATTTCTACATGAGAGGGAACTGAAAATATTAGTTGAAGAAGTAAGTATTGTCTATACACAAAAATCATAAACACATAAAAGTGTTTATTTCCTTGATCAAACTTTTGATTTTTTTACTTGATGCATGCACATTGGACAAAAGAGTGAATATATGTAATGACTACATATTTATATATTTATATTAATTACCAACTTCTCAAACATGTTTTTCTCTTTCAGGTTTCCCTCTGTATAAAACAGCATGGAAAGCAACATGACAATTGCAAGTGATATCCTGGAGATCCAAGGCTTTGATATAGCTCCAGAGTTCACATACCCTCTGTTTTTCTTACTGCTGTTTGTGTACTCTTCCCTGCTTTTTTCCAACATTGGTGTTCTTATGCTTATCATCACTGAGAAGAGTTTGCACCAGCCAATGTACATTCTCTTCTGTAATCTGTCTGTCAATGATTTAATAGGCAACACAGTCCTACTGCCACCGCTGATGGCTCACATTATTTCAACAGACATAAACAGGTTTATCACATACAGCCAGTGTGTTGCTCAGGCCTTTCACAGCCACACATTTGGATCAGCTTCACATATGATTCTCACCATTATGGCAATTGACAGATATGTAGCAATATGTCACCCTTTGAGGTACAGTTCAATTATGACCACCAGAACTGTGATTGTGTTGTCTGCAACTGCATGGGGGGTGTCACTATTGCTTGTGTCTGTTTTGATAGGACTCACTGTAAGGTTGTCCCGTTGTAGATCATTTATACAAAATGCTTATTGTGACAATGCATCATTGTTCAAGCTATCTTGTGAGGATGTGTCCATCAACAATATCTATGGGCTGTTTTTCACTGTGCTGTTGTTTAGTTGCTCAATGGGAAGCATAGCCATCACCTATTTCAGAATAGCTATCATCTGCTGGATCAAGAAAAACAAAGAGTTGAATAACAGAGCACTGCAAACCTGTGCGAGCCACTTGGTTCTTTATCTTATTATGCTCTGGTCTGGTTTTTTAACCATCATTCTGCACCGTTTCCCAAATTACCCAGATTTAAGGAAAATTGCATATATTTTATTTCATGTTGTTCCTGCTAATTTGAATCCTGTCATTTATGGAATGCAAACAAGGTCATTACGGGCTAAAATTTTCCAGATACTGCATAGAGAAGTTACATCAACCTAACACTTCTTGTCTTCTGTTGTTAGTTTAGGTATGGTTTAAATATACAGACACACAATTTACTGTTTTCAAGGTATTTATATTGTGTTGATGTGCAGTTGATGTGACTTATACAGTAAGACTAAAGTTTGGCTTACAGTCACATTTATTTCAATATTTTAGAAACTATCACAGTGTGTCACAAATGATCAAGGGGATCCAAGATCTGTTACCAAATGTCATGGTGTTTGTAGATAAATTATTGAGAATTTAATTAATGTTGATACTAGTTTCCTGTATGCTGACACCCATAACAACCTCGTGTGTCTTAATGCTAAAATTGCACCAAGAGCCTTGTTTTGTGCTCTGTTTTGTGCTCTGAATACATTTTTATTGTTTGAAAGTTTACAAAAATCTTTACAATACATTTAAAAGAAATACATTGACTAATTTTCAGTTGCAGAGATTATGGTGATGTTTCATTTTGTGAATTCATTATTAACAGCTCATAATTCAGAGACTTAACTCTGAAGAAGCTGTCAATGCTGTGTTTCACTACTAAAGCAATACAATACAAAAGACTTTGCCTGTGCATATAGTACATTGCATACAATGTACATACTGTGTAATATCACAAAAATACAGAGTAATACAAAACTTCCTTTAGTCCTTTAGCACCACAGAATGTATTTTCCATCTATCCGATATATCTAAAAAAATCAGAAGCTACTGTTTGCTTGTTTGTGTAGGCCGTTTTAATATGGATGAGTGATATAATAAGATCTTTGTTAACTTAATATAACTTATTGAATTATTTTGCTTCCCCTTTGTTTAATGGTTATTCAAGATAAATACATTATGAATGTGCACAGGACATAATCCTGCAATGTCTGTCAGCTAATAAAGTAAAAAATAAAAAATGTGTTTAGGCTGAAATTGCTTGAGATGCTGTCAACACATCAAGCTTGTTATGATATCTCAGTTTGAATTAAAGCATTACTTTTTTCCACTCAAATGAATGTTTGCCAGCTTGGCCTTTTCCCACTCTTATGCAGGAGATCAACAGAATTTGTTACCTGTTGTTAAGAAGACTAAAAAAACCTTTGTGCTGGAAGATAGATCTACAAGATTAGGCTAAAGATATTTTTTAATAAGTCAAAATGTTCCAGTTATTCACAGAAATACTGTTGAGAGTGTATTCCAAGTTTAATTCTGCACTTATTATTCAAATCACATAATAATAAAGGATTCAGATTGTTTGGCTTCAGATTAAAGACTTATAACCCATTTTGCAACATAAAGGCCAGGGATAATACACATCAAAAGCGAAGCAAATGTTGATCCAGGGGATTTAACAGATAATCCATGTGAGTTACATTAAGTTATACTCTCTTGCTCTGCTTGTATGTACAGGCCCTTGTCTGAATGTTTTTCTTAACATGTTGACTCTTATGTAAAGTTAGGTGATTCTCAGTCATGATTGTAAAAATACATTGTCCATTGAGGATGTTACATATTAAATTGTGATTATAATTACATAACATATATATAAATATGTTTGTTTGGTTTCTATTTTCTAACTAAGTAAATTATTTCCATGTTTACAAAGTATATCACCATTATGCATGTACTGTCATTGTATAATGATCCATGTCAGTATGTCAACCTGAAAACTACTTCTATTCGGTTGCTCGTAAATTACATTGGTAAAATCAAGGAAATTTGATACATACATTCAAAATTCTCATGTTCCTGAAATATCTGGAAACCCTTCAGTGTTTAGTCAGACTACATTGAGGGAGTTCGCTCTTAGGACACCATCAGGACAAAATATATCTTCCTTTTTTGTTCCTGCAGTGGTTTTGTGACTGTATTAATTATTATATACTCTGTAAGTAAATATAGTAATAATTTAGCATCACAAAAGTATTACACATTTGAAGAGAATATTCTTTGCTGAACATAAAAACTTTCACACAGCATCAGAGAGAAAGTTAAGGATGCATGTTTGCCAAAACAAATTAATAGCCAAGAAAACTGGGTGTGGCTAGTCTTTTACTCTAATACTGGGGTTGTAGGGAGTTTCAGAAATCCTGGTTATTCTAGCATTAAGGGCATTGGTTAAATGTATTCAATTAAATGAAACTGAGATTTTCCAACTTTCTGAAATATCTGGAACTCCCTCAATGTTGACCCCCTAAGAAATATCACTAACACGGTGCCATTTGACAAAATCTGTTTAACTTTTATGTGTTACTAATGAAGCGTGGGGAAAACTCTTCTATTCTCATAACAAGCATAGTGGTACTAAGTCCAGTTTTACACTCTCACACATGTGTATTTGATTCCGGGTTGTCAATGATTAAGGGGTGTAGTTTGAGTTTCAGTTGTTACGTCACTTATATCCTCTAATAGCACAGTGCCACACTTCATTGTTAACCCATCATCTAGTTGCAGTCTTTTTAAATATGTCTCTCTCTCTCTGCTCTAGTCTGTTATTCAGATGTACATGCATGGCATCACCTCCCCATCTCCGTCCAGTCTCCGTATAGGATCATCAGCCTCATCTTTACATCAGCATCATTTCCATCATCTAATCAGGATCACCTCCACCAGTGTCTGGACTTCAAGGGGGATCTATCTTGCAGCCATTCCAGGATGATGTCCTCATGGAGTTCGAGTGCCAAAGACTTGTCTATATCATTATACTAATAATAAAAGTTTTCATCTCTTGCTTACTTGTCTCTACTGATTGAATTGTCCTATTGTGTCTGTTTTACAATGGAAGTGGCAATGTATATCATAAATATTTAACCCTCATAATTTCAAATATAAAGCAGAAAAAGTTGTGAAAAATACCAAAACAGTAACCATATGATTAAAATTAAGAACCAAAGTGATTTGTGTACAGAATTCTGTCTGTAGAAAATTTTATTGATTAATATTTCTTTGCTGAGCTTAATACCTTTCACACAGCATTGGAGAGAAAATTGGGGATACTAGTTGGCAACAACATATCCATAGACAATCAAAACTGGGGGCTGGGTTGTAACATGTCCTCCAGATTGGAGCTTTTTTTTTTTTTTTTTAAATACAATATAATTTCTGTTTTTTTTTTCTTTCTCTGTTTTTCTTTTAATCAGAAGAACATTAGTATTTTAACAAAGAAATTTAAAAAATACTTTATATTCATTTATCTTAAAACCTGAGACATTTGGAAAAAATGCAGTGGTTATTTATATAATAAATGTATACATGTCAGTATGTAAACTATCCTCTGATCTCCTTTGTGCTATTGTATCTACACCTATTCACACTGTCATATAGGCGCCTTTAAGCAGTCCTGCAGTTAGAGGGCTTTGCCCATGATCAGAAGGCTCATGAAAAACACCATTATGAAAAATATCCACATAAAGAAGCGGTCTAAAACTTTGGCTACCTTCTTCCATTCTCCAGTCCTCTTCTGTGTGGCCCTCTGATCTCTGTAACAGTTGGCTATGTACTCAATGTTACGCAGCAACGGACTCTCACTGCTGTAAGTGTTGCAGGAAACCTCTCTGTCTTTTCTCTCTCCATCACTCACACCTCCCTTTCTGCATCTAGGCAGACCTCCTGAATCTTCACAGTCCATGCTCGTGAAAATGCCATTCTTCCAACTGCTGTAGTGGTTGGTAGGGTTCCTCCCAATTGAGCCCATTGGACTCATCATCTGGTCCATGTCTTCTCTCTCTTCTGTGTCCATGGAGCCCACTGTCTCTTGTCCTCTCTCCATTTTTAAAGCACAGTCCTCTCTGCCTGGCCCTGCCTGGCCATTCATGGTACAGTTGGTGTTCTTTACAGGTGGAGATTCCTGTGTCTCCGACTGTGGTGACAAACAGTTCTCCCCGACTTCATAAACAAAGCACATTCTGGCCATGTACTGCAGAATGACCGTCTTGGCCCACTTGGGAACAGGCTTGGCATCTGGGCCACAGTGGTGTATGTTCATGATGAAGATGGTCAGAGCAGTGGAGGCTGTTATCATGGTCATGGTTGCAATGTAATACTTTCCTGTGAAAGAAAAAACAACCAAGAACAAAAAATCAACATACAGAGTTGTAGCGTACAGTCATTGCACATTTTGGGCCTGACCCCATTTTGTTGTCCTTACCAATAAGTGGTACATTCTCAGAGGGTGGCATGATCTCTGCAACCAACAGCTGAAAGACAGTAAGTGCCAGCATTACAGTAACACCTAAAGACACCTTCTCTCCAGAGTCAGCAGGCAGGTAGAAACCCAGTGGAGCCAAGAAAGATATCATCACACATGGTATTAGCAAATTGTAGACATAGAAGGAAGCCCTTCTCTTCAGTTTCAATGTGTAGGTCACATCAGGATAAGGGTCAGCACAACAGCCATACAGAATAATGTTCCTCTTAGCTGGCATACCCAGCACCTCCCACTCAACATTTTCCACCAGGTCAGCCAGGTCAGCACTATCCATGGCGTTCTGGATATCCAACTGGTTTCCATTGTAGGTCCAGGAACCGTAGGTGAACCTGCATTGCTGAGCATCAAAAGGAAAGAAAGATACGTCGACTTTGCAGGAGCTCTTGGTAATTGCTGGGGAATCCCACATTATCTGGCCATCATGTTGGACCACCACATTGGTGTCCATAGGGCCAGTGAAATGATCATCAGCACTGAAAGACAAAGAAAAGTTGTCTGGAAAAATAGATTAGAGTAATGGATTCTTCAAATCAGATTCAGAACAAGTAGGTTGAATCTTCTGGAGAAGCTCGAGAATGATTCAAAAGAAAAAAAAAATCTTGATGAGGATAAAATGGCACAAGTACACCCACTGAGTGAAGAGTCAACACATTTTGGAGGAGTTGCACTCATTCCTCATTGTTGTGTCTGCATTTTATATCGTACCAGTATTGTATTAATGTGTGTCAGTTTGTTTTAGTCTACATGGTATCAGCTGTCGTCCCCAATACAACATTGTCCCCTTACCTGCTCAGGTTTCTTTGCCCTCTCTTTCAATATGTGTCATTCTTTCTTTATTTTCATCTGTATAATTGTTGATGAATTTACTGGTGTATAAAAAGCAGACTAAGGCCTGGACACTCCCATGAATAATAGCTTCAAGGAATGTTCAGCTTGTGTCTTTTATACTGACCAACTAGAGCTATAGCAAAATAATGATATCATGGTTAACCCAATACCAGTCCGACCTACTTGTTATATAGGACTATATCAGGTCTCCATACATAACTACTAGGTATGCGGATGGTATCAAGTCCATCGTAATCATCTTTATTCCATCTGAGGTGTGCATCAACCCACACTTGCCGTATCCACAAATAAGCAGTCAAAATTTGGTTTCTTTCGTCCTGTTAAAGATTGAAAATCAATTAAAAAATAACTGACAAATAAAAGAAACATGTTACAGGTAAGGTGCCAAAACAGAAATATGATCAGACAACAAAATAGCACTACTGATATGGTAATGCTAATGTGTGGGTATCTGCACAGTTCATTCTCACACATACAATTCTGTAGTGACTTGTGTTTTACCATGTCGATAATCTGTGACAGTGTAACCTGCAGGGTCACATTCAGTATGTTTTTTGTGTCCTCCACAGGTCTCAGCGCGCTAGTATAGTTGGTAAATAAATCCTTCAGGAGCTTCTGAGCGTATCTGCCATGAGCACACCAACAGGCTATAACAGGGATAGAAACAATTTTACAACAATCAAAACACGTGTTGAACTTCAGTTGATTGTGCCATATTACAGTATCTTTAGAATTTTTTTGTTAAACATTCTGGTGTCATAATTTCTGATTAGTGGAAGCTGGTGAGTTTAAATAACATTTCTGGGCAGCAACATTCAAAGCAAAGCCAGTGATGTGGCACACGACAGATGGTGGAAGGGTAAAAAGGGGATCTCAGGCTAGATTGCCCTTCTATAAAGCTCTAGGAAGAGATCAGGCAAATCTGCCATTATGTACCAGCAGTCACTTTCTCTGATGAGGTTGTGTATATGGAATGTAGCATGTGTTCATTGAACACTTAATCCAAGGGACATACAACATATGAGTATTTAAATGAGCCTAAACAGGAAAATTAAACATTCACGTGAAGTTAAAATAGTGATGATAGAAATGATGAAACAAAAGGTCCAACTATATTCCATCTGTAAATATGATTTTTCATACATTCATTGATACATCCTACATTCAAAGATCCAAAATATCAGGCAATCTGACAGAGGATGTGTGACTAGTTGTAAAAATGAAAACATCATCAAACATTATTTTTTTTAAACTGGAGCGTGTTTCCAAGTGTCAACAATGGATTTGGGCCAGCCAGATGTTAACCCTGAACCGCTCTTTCAGTAAAGCCTCTGAGCTGGATACAAAGAAGGTCTACGGGATTATGATGAGAGCAAAATCCCTCAACAACTGGCAGCAAGTTTGCGGATTCTGGAAAACAGTTTTTGTGGAAGAGGGATGACAATTTGACAAACAAAAAAGTCTCATTCTTAAGACATTTATATATTAAACAAATTAAATGAGTACAATTAAATGCAACTTAGTCAGAGTCGATAGACAACAATTTTTAAACCTCTAGTCGTCATCAATGCTGGGACAGTGTTGGGTATTGTCTCACGTTCTCTCAATTGAGTTTTTCACAAGAAACGTACGTACGTAGCGAGTAATTTCAGGCATGAAAACAATTTTCATCAAGTCATCATTTTTGACCAGTTTAAGTAAACTAAAGATCAAATGAATGGAAACTTACCTGGCATAACACTGACACAGAGAAACAAAATAAATAACGTTTGGATTCCCCATCGTTTCATCTTGCCCCAACAGTTTATCCCGACCTAAAGATCATTTGACCTATATACTAGGTGGAAGCACAAACCAAAAAAAAAGAGAGAAACAAACAAAAAGCAGACTGAGAGGGAAAGCAGCGGGCAGTTGTTTTACACAAGGCCACAATGTGCGTTGTCAATGCTGGGAAAGAAAAGAGAGGCGGGGCAGCGGATTGACAGAAAGATGAAGATCTCTCACCACATGTTAACCCGATATGTACAGCATCAGGATTACAAATGCCACAGATACGTAGTGTGTGTGTGTGTTTGTTTGTGTGTGTGTGTGTGTGTGTGTGTGTGTGTGCTTACATGGATATACTTGGATAGAATAAGCATAAACCGGAATAAAAATGTATCCTGTGTTCAGCACCACAGACAGCTCCCAGACAAACGTGGCTGTTACACACGTTTTGATGGGAAACTCTTCTCTTCTCTTCAGAGAAGTTAAATGGAAGGATTGTATCACCATCATGCACAATTGCACATTGAGGCATGCGCTGCACATAATTTGAAAGTGTAAATTCGTGTTTTTTGCACGCCTCGTCCATCATTTGCGCTTCGATGTGTTACATTCAAGCAAATTATTAAGTGATATATTTTATACATTAACACGCATGTGATCTGTGCATAATTTTTATAGCCTCCGAAATCCAAAGGATCTCTGCCACCCACTTTCTCTTCCGGGTGCACATTTATGTTATTTCCCTCCAGCTGTCTGTCGCACATGGAGGATGATGGATCCAGCTCAGGCCTGTTATCATCTTCTAGTATCATTCGACTAAAATCAGGTGGATGCAGGCTTTTAATATGGATGGATGGATGGATCGATCCCCATGCTCCTTTTGAGGCATCGGAACCTATTATCGGTGTCCGGAATATTCACGTCCATTGTGCAGCCTGATACAATGCATGTTACTGTAATAGCGTAGCTGTTGACTGGCCAATGTGCGTGTAGTAATAAACAGAGTGGAGGTAGGTTTCGTTTTTCAGACATAACATGTTCGGTAGTATATGCAAATGAATGAAAATGTAGAAAAATAATTCAAGGTGGATGTTATTGTTACTATGTGGTGCTTGCCTGTGCAATGTGGATGGAAATGTGCTGTTATAGACTTCACCTTAACCAAATTCCACTAGAGTGAATCGAATTGAATTAACGTTTACCCTGCTTGACATTTTCAATAATTTTCATATTTACTCCATGTATTGCCTGTTATTTCCTGACTTGGAGAAAGTTGGTTATGCAACATGCATTACATTTGCCGGTGTGTGCAAAAAATACATTTGCAAGACAATATTAACCATGTGTAACACTGACCTTTTTCACTGTTGCAGACCCATTCTAAGATGCTACAAGGCTCAAATATCTTGGGGCATGAGAGGCCTGTGGTCATCAGGTTATCATATACAACCTTTGTTCTGGGTACTGTGTGCCTACCACTGCTTGGACTGATAACGTGTGTCTTCATATCATTCGTTTTTCATTTTGATGACTCTACTGGTACACATTGTCAGGTAATGTTATGATTTAACAAACTGAGCCAGCCACCCTGCCAGCATGTCCATGTGGGCCCCATAAGAGTTAAATTTGGGGTGCAATATGGGTCCCACTGGGTTTGTCCGCAGTTTCCATGGTGCCCCCACCTGTGTTTGTCCAAGTAGGTTCTGACTGGGTTTTAGGTGGGGCCCAAATGGACTAGTTACACATGTGGGGCCTATGTTTATGAAACAATATGAGACCCATGCAATTTGCTCTGTTTATGCCCATGCCCGCTTAGCCCACTTGCATCCCTCATGGGTCATACTATCAGCAAATGTGGGCTTCACATGTGGGGCTCCTGTTACTGAAAGGGTTGGGGAAACTATGTGGGACCCGCAAAATGTGCCCAGTTCAAGCCCATGCCCACACAGTACCCATGTAGCCCACATTTTACCCATGTGAGGTCCACATGGACATGCTGGCTGGGCATGTTTGAATCATCTCAGTGTTGTTTTGAGTTTTCTGACAAGATAAGACAGACCTGTTAGTTTGCTGTGTTCATAAGATGTTTCTTTTTCTTTTACTGTTATATAAATGTTTGAAACTAAATTAATCATTATTTTGTGTTTCTAGGTTCCTAATTACTTGCCATCTATCAGTGCCTCAATTAGTTTAAGTCCTGAGTGCCACATATGGCGGTTATGTATTGGCCTGCACTCAGCACCAAGGTTCCTAGTTGCAGTGACCTATTTTAAATTTTACAAGACACGTTTTGCCTCGAGATTCCTGGAGAGTTCACTCAGCTGCTTGAACCTGGCCTTTTCTATATCTGAAAACCTTGGCCTGTTGCTCCTCACATACGTGTCATCCAATGAAACATTCTGTGAGTAATTCATGTCTTGAGATTACTTCAATGACATTTACTTTTATTTGAGATGTTTTCATTAAAAAACATTATTTTCATTTTTGAATCACTGAATCTTTGATCTGCCCCCTCAGTTTATTTAGATTTTCATTTGTTTTTAATTGTTTTCGAAGCCTTTAAAATGCCTTTGATTACAGAGAGGAGATCAAGTGAGATAGGTTTTAATGGTTTCATGAAAAAAATCAAATAAAACATGCTTTATTAAGCAATATAAATAATCTTTCTCCATTAATCTACAAATTATAAAAGCAATTGCAACATGTGTCTGTAGTACAATGCAGAATTTTTTAATTGATGAAGGCAGGTTTATGCATTCATTGATTTAACATATTAATTCTTCAATTATCTTGAAATTAAATATTTCAATTATAATGACACCCATCCTCTCTCCCTCTTTCTTTGTATGTTCTTACTACTCAGTTGTCCATAAGGAGGGCTTTGTCCTGTTCATTGTCAGCTCCCTTATCTACATGCTAATAACTTGTCGTTTATGGAAAGCAATTAAGAAGTATTCATTAAGTCCTGAGGTAAGTCACATATATTTCTCATTTAATTTGCAGTGTTTCAGTCCAATTCAGTATTACAGTTGTGTTTGTGTGTTTGTTTTATGTAGGATGCTAAGTCTCATCATTGGAAAGTGCGTTTCTTACTTCTCAACATCTCCTTCTGTGCTTTTGCTGGATTCTTCTACTGGAAACACAATATGTACTGTCAGTCAGGGAGTGAGTATTTTATCAATTTGATCATTTTGATGGAATCTGAAAGAGCTAAAAGGAAAATACTTGTTACAAGAATTGTAAATACAAATGAACCAATCTTTTGCAAAAGTGTAATCATTTTCACAATATTGTAAACTTGTAGTTTAAAAAATCATATTCAATTATTTCTTCTTTTCACAGGTTATACATTGTTTGCCCTGTTTGAGTATCTAGTGGTCTTCTCCAATATGGCCTTCCATCTCACAGCAGTGTGGGACTTTAAGAGCCGGGAGGTCATGGTGATTTCTTGCTCTGATGACAAAGACTTCTGACTTGAAACTCAACCACGCCACCTGGTGATAACAACCTTGTTCCTGTTAAAGAGGACAAGTGGGATGAAAGCCTTTTCCATATATTTCCATGATGACTGGTCTCAAGTCCTCAGAGGACAGACTCAAATGTATGCACATTTGCTACAGAATGTTATACTTAATTAGCTGTGTGTGCATTTAATTTGCCTTAGTTTCTTATTCATGGACGCCTTGACCTACTTACAGTATGTTATTCAATGTGAAATTTTACCTTTTGTACAATGCACAACAAATTGTGATCATACTGTTTGTGTGCCAAAGTAAAGTGACAGTTCCTAAATTATGTTCGGCTCTTCTTTTGAAAAAAAAAAGGAGAATAATGTCTAAACAGAATTTAGTGTACAATGAATGACCAAAAGCTCAATGCCACTATTTATAGACTACTTGAAGTCTACTGCAGTTGTTGTTCGGAATTTCCATCTTGTCTCTATTTAGATCAGTCCTAATTATCTGAGGCTTCTTCCACATATATAATAATTTTTGTGTTTCTGATATTATGTTTTTACGTTTTACACAAATTCTCAAAAAATGACCAAAAGCTACTCTACTTTACATTTAGATTCATTATCAATAACATTTAGACACCACTGATAAGAACAGGCTTTGCCATTAGTCATACTTTGATTAAATGTTTTGTTGATTATTCCAACAGTATCTACATATTTAATAATCTGTGATTATTAGATGTCTACATTTAAGTAACACTTTTGATATCTGAATTCACCACACTACACATGTCCTCAATGCACTATTATTAATCTACTGCAGATATTATGATTACACACTGCTTACCTCACAGTGACCCAAAAGTTCATGCTGGTGGATAAAAACCCAGGCATCAAATGAAAGTAGATATTCTAGGATGTCAGAAACTGGCATGCCATGGCAGCTTAGGCATGGAAAATCAAATTTAATTTAAATGTGCTTTAGGTCTGGAAGTAAAAATAATACCCTATCCACGCAAACAACTGTTTCTAGGAGGGAGTTTGTGAAAGTAAGACATGAAAATATTTTAAAAATAAAAATAGAAAATTAAAAGTAAAAAAAAGGAAGTATAACAAGTACACTTCCACAATAAATACAATATAGCACAGAATAAAAAAAGACAAGCCAAGTCAAACATGGTACATGGTACTATAAGATACACATAAAACTACATATGAGGACATTTTTGTTGCGGAATTTGTTGGATTTGTTGAGTGAAAGTAGTGAAATTTGCAGCAAATAAGGTTGAAAATGGGTGAAAGTTTCCTTTAATATGCCTACACACTCTCGCATGTCAATGTAAAATCCACCAGATGGCGGAGGTCAGCTATTGGCTTCTATCATTAGTGACATGCAGTATACACTCCGGACTGTAGGGGGAGACATTTGATTATGATAACCAGAGAACCGGTGGAAGGAGAGGAGGCAGTGTCGAAGAAGACAAGCCCCCACTGTCAGTGCACATTCTGCGGCTTTTTCGGTTCAGTCTCGGTCGACAGAAAAGACCGAGAGCTTTCACAGGAGGTGGAGTCCGGTGTGCTTCAACTCCCGTCTGCTGCAATGTTAACTCAGAGCTGAAACTACAAATCCGCCGGCTCTGATACATGACAGGTGACTTGTTTTATTTGTTATTCAGCATCACATCGTGTCATTTATAACGCAGCTGTAGTAGCTCGCATAGATAGCTAAACGTCAGCGGTGGCTAATGTCTGACCGTAGAGACAATACAGTGAGTCGACACCGAGGTAAAATAACTGGGAGGGAAAAATACGGAAGCGTTAGTGTGACTTTTTTATGAGGAGTCTGTACTCCCTCCCTGTTGAATATTTCAGTTCATTTCCTAGTTAGCTGAGATGTTCAAGCTAGCTATCCGTGGGTTTGTCAGACCACCAGGCGCAGACGAACCAGGCAGCTGTTACTTTTCATAATCATGTTATTAACCCCCCCCCCCCCAGACCCCCCCCAAAAAAAGACTTGCAACCCCCTCACAAAAACGCTAAGGTCATAAAATGTTACTCTAAATGTTTGCCATAGTCTCAGCCAGGTGTTAGCAAACTAGCAACGGTTGATTAATTGAGGAAGAAGAGATCCACCTGAGAAGTAACTGGTTAGCATGTGTCTGCATTTGCTGCAGGGCATCTTTATGTAACTGACCATGTTTCTTGGTGTGTTTTGAAGTCGATTGATGGGAGATGCCTCTTCTTGCCAAATATATCAGATGCTTCCCAAGAGACAAAGCAACTTCATTGTTTTCGTTATGAGCATGTTTAATTGATTTGAGACAGTCCGAGACACTGCAAATGAGTAATGCTGGAATCCTCAGAATTTCTGAAGCTCTTTTTTATTTTGTCTTTTTTTTCCTTCCTCCCCCCTCCAGCATACACCAGTCATGGAGTTCAACAAATTAGCAACCTTATGGATATTTTGCTTGTGTCTCATTGGAGAAAGTTGGACTGACAAACCAAGTTCACCTACATCAGACAGCCACACTGTTGAAAATGGAGTATCAGGTGAGTCAGCAATGGCATTAAAGGACAGGCACTTTACTGTGTTTTTTAACAATGTTTTATTGGTTCAAAAGTGAGACAACAAATTACAGAAAACAAAAGAGAGAGATGGTATTTTCAATTTTCCAGTTTTTCACACTACCCTCCTAGACCTACTTTCCCTCGAACCAGGGCTCGCATTGGCCCTCTGCATAGTTCACAAACCCTAGTCCTCTTTGATAAGAATGAATAAGGTGCACATGGAAGATTTAGAGACTTGGACATGAAATTGAATTGAATTAAATTTAAATTATCATCCGACTGTTGTTTTAGGACAAGACTTAGAAAAACTGTGAACATAGACTTTAATTTGTCGTAAGTTTATTTATAGCCATCTATCAAGCTATTCTGACACAATATAAATTGACAGCTAGAGTATTAATGTTCGTGCCACATTTTTGCAATTGTGGAGACACTAAATGTAGCAATGCTGAGAATAGTCTGACCAGCATTCTCGATTAAGGCCTGTCCTCCACCTCATATAAAGGTAATTGATCTTTAAGTACTGTCTAATTCCAAGTTATGGTCAAGTTGTAAAACTTATTTCCAATAAATCATTACTTAATTTAGAGCTGCAACGGTTAGTTGATTAATAAATTGATTGCAGGCTATTTTGATAATTGATTAATCATTTGGAGCCATTCTTTAAGAAAAAAAAATACAGACTCCAGCTTCTCAAATGTCTATATTTTCTGTTTTATTTTTATTTTTTTCTGTAACAGTAAACTAAATATCTTTTAAGTTGTGGACTTTTGGTCAGGACAAAACAAGACATTTGAAGACGTGATCAACATCACATGTGTGTGTGTATTCATTTGTTTATTTATTACAGTGAAGTATATTTAATGGCAGTATAAATAGCTTATAGTTACCAGTTACAGCTCATGTGCGTTTACAGCTGTGTAGTCCATTTTTTGGCTATTTGACTATACATTTCATTACACATTGTTTCTCTTCATTACACTTAAATTATGTAAATCAGGATTATTAAAAGTTGGCCGCGTCATTAGATCACTGAATCCACAGTATTACAGGGAATTATACTTCATACTTTTTTATTAACATTACAGAAGTTTTCCCCTTTTTTAATTTAAAGTGGTCAACATGCAGCCTGTGTACTATTCACAAATTCTTGGTGTAAATGAAATGTATTGTTATGTAAGATCCTACTGTCATAATCTCTTGCAACAATCAGTAAAGTGATTTCACATAAATGATGACAGCAGTTGTTCCTGTCCGACGTATGTTGAGCCATCAAACCATTGTTAACTATGAAACTTGAATTCACTTGAGCCAGTTATAACTTATGATTCATTGTTTTTTTCTTACTAGTTTATGAATTTGTATTGGTTTCACATTTTTAAATGTTGAACTTGACATAATTGATGTGGTATATTCGGTGGTGGTTATCTTTTGTTTGTACTGCTGAAGAGTGTGATTTTAAATGTGGAAACCGTTGAGACATAAGTTGCACATTTTGTGCTTGGGGCACAGTTTTACTGATGTGTGTCACATGTTTTTAAGAGTCCCATGAGGCCACAGTGTGGGAAAGAATTTATTCTTGACAGTTGGTTGTTGTTTTTTTTCCCTAAAGCTTGACAGGTTTTTTGAATGATGATACAGCATTGAAACCGCGGCAGTTATGAAGTGGGAAAGTTATGGAGTGTGCTCTCCATCTGCATGCAGCCACAGAGAATGACTTGCGTAACTTGAGCTCTTAAAAAAAAGTCAGGCTGACCGGTATGTAAATATCTTTATCTTGTGTCTCCGGAGGTTTGCAAGCCAAATGAGGAAAAAGGGGGCAGGTTGGGTGTCTGAGAGTGTTACAGGTGGTAGACTTTCACTCGGGTATCTGTCATTATTTGTTAAACATGGTGAGTGGGTGAAAGAGTAATCGCTTTTTTTTGGTATGCGGTTTTGCCGGTTCTCTGAAAGCTGAAATGTGCCCACACCGCGGCTCAAAAATGAACTTTTTCACCTTGCGGAAGTTCCTGTTGTGCCTTGCTACTTCTCCTTCAGTGGTTTCGTGTGGTAAAGCAGTAGTAATAAACGCAAAACAGTTGATAGATACACGTAGATACAGTGGCAGGGATCAATCTGTGACATGTTCTGCTTTCTGTTTTGTCTCTGTTTTGCCTAACCTGTCATAACATTTGGTTCTGGGAATGAAGACAGCATAGATTAGTGTGATGTGTTAATTAGTGGGAGTGTACTTTAAACTGTTAATTCTGGCACACAAACCTGATGCTTGGAGCTGATTATACACTATTGTGTCGGTGGCAGTGATTAATGATGGAGTATCGATTGGAGCAGTACCATAAGAGTTTAGGGCTTTTATGAAGGGGGAGTTTGATTTTTGCCTACATACTATGTTGATTACATACTATGAATGAATATGAAAGGCAGTGCCTCTGGGAATACATTTCAGCCAAGTGTTAAACCACAATAAACAGCGATTTCAAATCAGACCTGTACCTGTAAACTTTATATCCAACATTTTATTTAATTGATTTGACAATTTGGATTTCAATAGTAAGCAACAAACTGAGCTTTATAGCTCTATCTTCGGGAGATGACGTAAAGAAAATCAGGAACTAAGCTTTGATAGTTGTAAGCAAGGCAAGCTTCCTCTTTAAAACCTCACCTTCCCGCTTTGTGGTCATGATTACAGGTAAATAATTCATGCAATATAGAAGTTATAAAGTATTAGTCAAACTTATAATGTATT
This sequence comes from Scomber japonicus, assembly GCF_027409825.1. Taxonomy (NCBI): domain Eukaryota; kingdom Metazoa; phylum Chordata; class Actinopteri; order Scombriformes; family Scombridae; genus Scomber; species Scomber japonicus. The sequence continues at coordinate 21,917,356 of NC_070583.1, forward strand.
ATGTAAGAAAATAAACTCTTCTGACAATTTCAGGGGGAACTCGATCATGTTTCCTAAATTGAAATACACACTTCAAACTATGTGGTTCTACAGGTAGCTTGCCGTGGCCTTTCACACAGCTCCTGAGTCTGCAGCACATGCCAAACAAGGTTTCCTCTTAGTGGGCGTGGCAACATTATCTTTGATCTGTGGCAGAGGATTTCTAATCTCTCAGGAAGGAGAGGAAACTCAGAGGACACACGCTTCACTAGATGATTTACCGATTGCCAAATTATATGATAATTTATCATGGAAATGGAAATCTCTGATTATCTGCATTTAATCACGTAGCCTTGCACATTAAATCAAAATTTAAAAAATACACGTTATTAATACCTGACTGTCAAAACCCTAAACATACACACTTAAACAAACACCGCAAATTAAAACTAACAAACCCAAGCCATCGTCTGAAATGAAACTGAATTATAAATCTTGATTAATGATAAGTAAATATTAAAATGTCAATAATTTGCTTTGGGACATGGCCTGTTTTTGGTGGACACAGTAGGCCTGACAGTCATGGTATCTTGCTTCTATGTAACATCCCCACATTTACTGAAAGGCCTTATGTAAACAAGGCTTTGTCCGCAGCCAAGGAATTTTGCAGTTCAGTTATCTTAGAGAGAAAGAGAGAGAGAGAGAGAGAGAGAGAGAGCTTTAGTGAGAGCAGTCCAACCAGGAACTTTGCATTCTCACTATTCTGCTAAAAGGCACAAAAGGTTAAAATCAACAAACCTTCAGCCATCATAGGATTAGTGGAAGTTATGAGATCTATTGTCCATTTAGCTGAAAGTATGTGAGTAACTTGTTATTACATTACTGTGAAAAGAATATGCTTGAAGCTAGAATTGCATATTTGGTGCTGACATGGAAAAAAATAAGAACTTCAGCTTCCTTTTCAGTTTCTTTTTTTTTTTTTTTTTTCTTATCACGTAGCAACAGAAGGAACTGTGTCAAGGATTTCCTTGTAATTGCAAATTGCTGTTATTCCAGTTGTGGTTACAAGACTGCTGGATTTCAAGACACATTCATGTTTTGTTACCGTTTTGGATGTTAAGACTCTGGATGACGAGGGCGAGCACAATATAGAAATAATTGACAAAAGGTGCCACAGGTGACAGAGAAGTTTTTTTGGTCTTTTCAAAAATAGTGGAAAAATTAAGCCAGAATGTATTGCTGGACTACACTAGGCAGGCAGACTGCATTTTTTGGGCCCCCCTCCGTCAAAAAGACTTTGCGATGTTCACAGACAGTAAGGAGCACTTTAATTTGATACCCCCAATTTGGAGCCATACCCTAAGTCCAACAGGAAGTCAGCCATTACATCAAGAAGTCATCCCCATTCATTTGTATTGACAAGTCACCCAGATTCATTTGTGGTCTTAGTTTACCATCTAGAGACATTAACCCCATCACACAATGTTCAATTAAAGGAGCAGGAGCAAAGACCTCTACATGCCTGCTGTGACTGTCCTGTGACTGCCACACACAGCAACGTGCATTTACGTTACGTTTGGCTGTCGAACTGGGAGGTGCGAGGGCCCGTTCAACACTGCTTGCAGTTTTCTAGTTGTATATTTCTATTTTATTTTATTTATTTGGGTTTTTGTTTGTTTGTTTTTTGGCCTCTCTGTCTGCCCCCCCCCCCCCCCCCCCCCGCCAATTGGGCCCTAGGCACGTGCTTAGTTTGCCTTTGCGTTAATCCAGCTCTGACAATAGGCACTAATTCCCAACTTTGCATATGGTTCTTTACTGAAGTCTAGATTGATGGTCCTATTGCAGTAGTAGTTTGATAATGACACTTGCAGTTGTTTCACAAAGGTCCATGGTCCATGAATTTCCTCCTAACACTGTATTGATATGACTCTGTTTCTCCAGACTTCTGTCGCATCGATGAGCCACTATGCAAGGATGAAATTGGCATTCTCAGCTTCGAGGCGATCCGTAGTATCCACAAGCAGATGGATGATGACGCAAACGGCAACGTAGACGTGGTAGAGACAGACGGCGTAAGTACTAGCCTTAAAAAAATCATCATGCACTAGGAGATGATGCTCTGTCCAAGGCAGTATTCTGGTTTGTACAGTCACAAAGCTGGTGTTAAGTCATTCTGAAGGAGCTTACATGTATCATTATTGTAATTCTCTGTCATCTGACATGACATCAGATTTACTTTCAAGACAGTCAGTTAATCATAGCCCTGTAATGCCATTAACCTACTCCAGAGTACCTGGAGGAATTTCTACGTTAGTGCTCCAGTGCTCTTTTCTCAAAGTGTTTGTCAAATAATTAACCTAATTCACACAAAGTGGTTGTAACCGGCATGACATGGACATTGGTGTTGCCACATTTGTGCAGACGCACTGTTACAGAGGGTAATGGTTCACCTTTAAATACACTATGTGGTTTTTTATGACTGTGAAGTACATTTAATGGCAGTATAAAGACCTTACAGTTACAGGTACAGCTGATGTGTGTTTACAACTGTGCATTTATCTCACAACTGGATCCCCAGTCTAAACTACATATTATGGCCTTGAAGAGGCCTCCTCTGGACCCTCATGTCGGTCTGGTTCAGTCTGTGACATGTGGTTCAGGCCAGGCTAAAGTAGGCATCCTCATTACTGAAGCCGTCTCTGCTTTTAGAAGAGGCACTTGGCATGCAAATACCCCTAAGGCATAGAATCAAGTGCAATGCAGCGAGCACTTGTATCTGTAGTGGCTTTGAGCCGAGAAATAGAAAGCTCAAAACGATTAAGCACTTAAAAACAATAGCAGAGGTTCCTGTTCTAATGATTAAAGAAAGAGGACTGCTAATTTCTTTACGGCCAAGATCAAAGTCTGTATCCGGCTTTTGAAAATGAGCTTTGAGCCTTTCCTACATTACACAGGTCCTGCTAATTTCCTACTGAATATGTTTTCAGGAGCGTGATATTTCACCTGCAGTGCAGACCATCTCTACATCCTGTAGTGAAATCCTCCCACACAAATCTATCAAGAAAGAAAAACATGATGACTTATTACTGTCCTCCATCTGTGTTGCATAAGTCTGCTTTTGTGGGAGTGCAAGATGTGTAGGATTTGTCTTTAAAAAGCGGCAACCTGATGACTGAGCTAGCCTACAATATGGTGGGCAACTAGTTAGGTGGTTCCCATGATGGGCATTTGACCACTAATGTTAATGAGATGGAAAGAATGGAAGGAGTCATACATTTACACAGTGCCAGATAATAAACTGGGCACTCAATTATGAATCAAAAAGTCTGAAACACTTTTGATTATTTTTTGTCAGCTAAATTATCAAAATCTCTCTCTGTGTCAACCTCAGTACTGTGAATATGTAGAATCAGATGATGGTTTGTTGGCTAAAAATGTTAAATAATCCCCAAAGTAGCTACAAACCATTCACATTAGAGATGCATTTAACTACTTACTTTCAGGAATGATCATTATGACAGTGAGTTAATTCATTGGCTGTAGCTCATGAAATCTGCCTTAATTAACAGCCACTGACTAAAATTGGCTCTCAACCTTTGGCATCTTTACATAGATTATTGACATCCTGTCTGGGTTTTTTTTTGTTTTTGTGGTGCAGGTGTTTGTTGCACTATGAGCTTTTTTGTTAATCAGTCATGCTGATTTGCCCACATAACCCACATGTGGCTGTTCCAGAGAGAAACAACTGCACTGCACTTGTCTGTGGTGGATGGGGGCAGGATCAGTCTCTTGTGATGACACACAACTGCTTGAGTCTTGGTTTAGTTATTAGCAAGTGACTGAGACTCAAAATTTCAATGGTTTTAAAGAGGTCTAAACACACTGTGACTTTATCAAAGATTTGCTTTTGTGAGATGATTCTTAAAGATTGATGTTTGAAATTATTTAGCTTTAAGTGATCAGTACACATGCTGTAATGTAAATTACTTTTACTATTAACACAAATGAGGAGGAAGGTTTTAGTTGTTTTATGCCGCCGTTAAATAGTTGGTGGGATATCTTGCTAATTTTTCATGTCATGTACGGTAACTATATTTATAGTGCTTTATGTACGTTTCAGAGTGAGGGCAGGAAATGCACTCATAAGCCACAAGAATTTAATTTTCTTATTTTATGAGTGTCATAAAAACCACAGTAGTAAAACAGGTCACAGTTTACGATGGTCACAATAAATCGAAACCCATTAACAGCAAATGTCCAGAACCATTTGAAAATGTAATCTTTGTCTTCTACCATTTCATACATTTAATTCAACCAGCCCCTACTCACACACTGTGTCTGTAGTGTTCTGATATTTATTACACTTTAATTTGCTGTATTAAAGTGCTAAATACTGTATTTTTGTACCATGTGCCCTCATTTCCTGCTGCTTGTAGTAAGTTAACTAAGTTCTGTGTAAGCACTCAAGCATCCTTGTCATCCTGCAGTTCCTGAGAGAAGATCTAAACTACCATGACCCCAAGGCCAAGCATAACAGCTTCCATGGGGATGACCAGTTCATCAGTGTGGAGGACTTGTGGAACGCGTGGAAAGGCTCTGAAGGTACTGCTTTGAAGGCCAACGTCAGCTGCACAATCAGTCCTTTCTTTGAGATCTTTTCTCTATTTGAGTCTTGAGTTGTAGATTGTGAGTTTTATTTTGTAGACTGTGCTCTGCAATGATACACTGTACATTCTGACTGCTTCATATCAGACTGATAATTATTTTATTTTATGACAGAGTCCTTGTGACATTGATTTCTATTCACAGGGGACAGCATTGCTTCAGATAGCCATTAAATTAGAGTTCATGTTTTTCTCTGTGGCTGTGAAAGAGCGGTTCACTCATTACCTCTCCTTGACCCTCTCACTCACCCATCGAAAGTGCAAGGCTGTTTATCAGGTGGTGTGTCAAGTAAAGTGTAGTCGACTTTTCCACTCCAGCCTCAGGCAAAACTGGCATGATTGAATCTGTCAACACAAAATTAACAAACACACTCACCTCCTTCTGCCTATCTGTTTGGCTGGACTATCGTGTACTCTGAGAGCACCGCTCATGTGTTGTACTGTGTTTGGCACTCATGTCTTAACACACACATTCCCCTGGCTGCTTTACTTCCTTTTTTACTCCTAGTACTGAGTTACCCTGCATTGCAGTTTCTTGACAAAGCTCTAGAGGTTTTGAGCCAGGAAACTGTGTTCTGGAGAGAAAACACCACATTAAGACAGATAACCTACTCTGTTGATATTTTGCCATGCACTAGGGAGTGGATTTCCCTTCCTCAGTTATTACTGTGGACGTGGATGTTATGCTATGGGATACCTCATAGCTCATTTAGGATACAGATGTACTTTGTGATAAAATATGTCTCATGTGTCAAGCTGGATGTGCAGTGCAGTCAAATATTATGACAGTGTTGTTTTGCCTCTGCCCTTCAGCACATTGGGTTTTCAGCTTTAATTTAAAGATGTTTCAATATCAAATTAACAGAGTATGGATTTTGACCTTTTTATACGCAGACACCCAGTTTTAAGGAACAATCATAAATTGTTAAAATAATATTTACAACAGTCTTCATATTTCATATTTGGATGCAGATTTGGGTTTTAATCTATGACCACAGGAACGACAACTCACAGACGTCAAAATACACTTGCTGAACTGTTCAGTGCTTTGTGGTTTCTCTGGCTTTCCATAAGTTTCTATAAGGATAATTGTCCAACCTTATGAGTCCTGAATTTTGCAGATACCAGAAGAATGAAATTAAACCAACCATCTGACTGTGTATTTTCTGTTTTTTTTTCTCAGTATATAATTGGACAGTGGATGAGGTAGTGGAATGGCTCATCACCTATGTGGAACTGCCTCAGTATGTGGATGCATTTCGCAAGATGAACTTTAATGGAAGTGCCATGCCAAGGTATGGGAGATTATGACCTACAGTTACTGTGAACATTGCTAGAGCTGAAGAAAAGTGTGATTTCTTTAGACAGTAGACCAGAGGTCTTCAACAGGGGTTCCGTGACCCCTAGGGTGTCTGCAGAGGTACTGTGGGGGGTTGCGAAAGTTTTGGTTGATTAGACATTTTTTTTATATTCCCCCTCACAATTTTTTCCACAAATTGAAATGTCTTTAAATACACATCAACATGAATCCAACACACTGTAGTGAACAGATAAATGGAGGCAGAAGACGTCTTTCAGTCAGCAATGCACACATTCAGCGACACACAGGAGCTCTTTCAAGCTGGGCACCGGTTCATTCACACCTGTCCCGCCAACGAGGAGGACCCGCCCCTGTCGCTGCTGTGCCAATCACAAGGTCATACCTTGCACATGTTTAAAATATAAACATGAATATATGAACCTGAGTATTACAGACATCCCAACTCTCTTCCGGGAGTCTCCCGCGACTATAAATGCAGCGCGTGTGAGAGCAAAGCGTCCTTATAGCTCTGTGTTGCTGCTTATTAGACCGGTCACACCTCCACCCCACCCGGACCAGCACCGATCGCAACCCCCCCACCCATCCTAGACCGACACCAAGTGTAACAGGAACCCCACCCCCCACCCCCAGAACAGACTTCCCTGAAATGACTTTTTGCAGGTTGGGATGTCTGGTATTATTTGAATATCTTAGTATTGAATGCACAATAATAAGGTGGCCTACATTTATACATGGCACTATAGAACCACTTTAATATTAAACACAATTTTATACAATATATATAAGTAGGGGGTCCCTGCTCCATCTCTCCATCAGTTTGGGGGTCCTTGGCCTGGAAAACGTTGAAGGCCCCTGCAGTAGACAGTGACTTTTGGTACTCATGATGAAACATGTTCTTCAGTGGATGTTATGCAACTGCTTTAGTTCCCATTTTAAATTCTATGAAAGGGATCCAGTCTGTGCATCTGTGAAAATATCACAATATGTGGATCTGACAACATTAGCTGGTCTGATTTATAAGATGTGGTATGGAGTTGCATTAGACATACCTGGGGATTGCATTACACCCTTTTTCTTCTCTTCTTTGTTGCCAAATGACCGTGTCTCTGTTCTGTCTCAGGCTCGCTGTAAAGAACACCACTCTGACACTCTCTATTCTGAAGATCCTGGATCGCAGCCATGTGCAAAAGTTGCAGCTCAAGGCTTTGGACACTGTGCTGTTTGGAGCGCCCCTGAGTATGTGACCTATTCCCTTTTTTTCTTTTTTTTTTATAAATTCCTGTTGCAGCACTTAATTTATACCCTCACATATTCTGTTTCTCTGTGTGTTAGGAATTTGTTCAATGTTAGTTAGCTTGTTTATAGGGGATAGTGCACATTAACCAACACTGATTAACATAAATGTGTCGGGTTTAACAGCGACTTGCTAAAAGCTCTGTAACTAATCTCTTCAGTTGTACATATAAAACTGCTCATCAGAAACAACTTATCATGTGTGTTTAAAACTAAGCTAAGTTAACTGATTAGTTTGCACTGAAAAAATTATTAATTAAAAAATAATTATTAACAGCATACCAACATGCTACCCACTGTCCCTGAGATGCAGGCTGGTCAGGTTTTATTTGCTTTATTTATTCAATTTATTAGTTAGTTACACACTCACTTATCTTCTCATCAACTTACTCAGTTACTGGGCCGCGTTTTGATATGTAGATAAAATCCTGTCACTACCTGTATTGGTTTAGGGGGGTTTGAGTACATGAGACGATGCTGCTCTGTATTCCAGACACACCTCTCTGCGTATTGAGACAAATAAACACACCACTCATCCTCGCCTTCTCTCCTTCTCTAGTATCACTGCTCCAATTCTGTAGCTACAGATTCTAATCTTTCTGGTTTTTCTGTGTCTCCTTTTTCCTTTTGGGGATGAGAGCATCACAATGGACGGGGTGTGTCTCATTCTTCTTGGCAGTACTAGAATGTTGTCATTGTAAAAACATGTTCACAAGATGGACTGCCAAAATGCTCTTTTAAAAATAAAAAATAAAAAGTATGTTTATTGTCTTTGTATTACCCGGCATGGAAAGTCAGGAGAATTTAAGGATTAGGTGAAAAATATTGAGCTACGCAAAATATTAATAGCACTGAGAGCCTTCTTTATCCTGAAAGTTGATCCTCTTTTTACTGGAGCACAACTAAGATGCATTAAAAAAAAAAAAAAAAAGTGATGTGCTGATGAAAGCAGACTTATTTATCATTAATGAAGCATATACTGTAGAAACCATTACATGACCCTTCTTAGAGAGCAGACATTAGCACAGCAAAGAAACTGAGCAAGGGAGTGGTGTGTAGTGATCTGTGTCTGGCATGTGTCACTGTGGACGTGTTTTGTTAGTCACACCAGAGAGGGCAATCTGGCTTTGACAGCCTCTCAAAACCAGGAGGTCCCGCTGACTGACTGTCTATAGCAGCAGTATTTTAAGACACATCCAACAATGGGTTGACCCTAATGCTGTGGACATTTATTAAATATTTAACAAGCTTAATAAAAACAAACACATAGGGGTCCAGGCATTTCCAGTCTTGTGGTTAATTAAATACACTCAAAGCTCTCTTGGTGGTTTTCTTTCAAAACAGCAAGGGTAATGTTCATGTATGTGGCAATTTACATAATCTAGACAATGGCAGTGACAGAAGACAAACTGTTTTCCTGTGTAGGACAGATGGTGTTGTAATTGCAGTAGAATAGTCTAGCATTAGGGAATTATCTCTGAGATAATGCACAGTGTTTCTTTCTTCCCCTCTTTCTTTTTTTAAAGTTATTTTTTGGGCATCTTTTGCCTTAATTGCATACATGCCACAAAGGTCCCTGGTGGTTATGTGGTATATGCAATAACCTTTCGGCTATAAGGGAGCTCAACGCACAGTGTTTCTGTTTAGCATCTGTGCTCAGTCACAATGCAGACACAAGACAAATTAATCAGTATGCGTCTCACTTAAATATTGTGACCTAATTTTGGGGAGTTATTCTCATGTGATAAAACAGTAGCAATCCATCGCTGAAGTGTAATTACTGTGTTATTCTTACATATTCAGAGGAATTAAAATACAGGAGCTGTGGCTTAGGTCTCCTGTAGATTTTTCCAGTCAGTTTGCTCTGCTGATTCTAGCAGCTTTGCTTTGTTATGACACAATAACAGGCACAGGCAGTCCTTGACTCTGATGAACCTCTGTTTGTTCTGGACTTTATAAGCAAGTCTAGAGGAATATACACAGCTCTCCTGGATGGTGATTTAACACAAGCTAGAGACTTGGTGGTGTTATTTTACTGTGCACATGCAGGCGGTTCATGTGAATAGGGATGTGTGAAATGGGTAAATGGGATGAAGTCTGAAATAATTTTTTGGTTTTGCTTTTGCTTTTTGTCAATAGCAGCCCGAAGTACAAACACATTTTGAAAGGAACTATATTTTATGTGGCATGCCTTCCTGATCTTATCTTAAGAGAGTCAAGCTTGCACTGAGATTACTTTTTTGTCCTAATTTCATCTTTTATCCTTGATTTTTATCTTTCTCAATCTTTTTGTGTCAATTTCAGGAAGTAGTTTTTTCACATCTCTTTCCTAACACAGCACCTCTTTGCAGGTTTTGCAAGAACATGGTGACTGTGTGTCAACAGTTGCATGATAATGCTTCTCTGACTTACCAAATGACAAACAAATTATATCAAGTCATTGCTTGCTTCTGGGTTTTTGTAAAAACATGTCTGTTTGAAAGATGATCTCAATCTAATCTAATACTTTAAAATTAGATAGTTGATTTCTAGATGCTGTGATTGTTTTGTTTTTTTAAAGATTTTTTTCTGGCTTAGATGCCTTTATTTGACAGTAGAGAGACATGAAATTACAGATTTTTAACAATCAATGCTTTGATTGTTAATAATAGGCGTATCACGATACACTCAGCTCATGAGACGAGACGAGACACAATATGTTTTTTAGCACCAGTTACCAGACTGAAATAGGTTAAGCTGTCTTTGTCATGGTCTTTTGCAGTAGCCCCCTCTCACCACACAATGTGTCACTCCACCACACAATGTCGTATGACTATGTAGCCTACATTTAAGACCAACCTTCAAACCACATCCATGTAAAGCTTGTTCATATCCTATACAAGTGTCTTGCTGAAATGCACAACTTCTTCTTTTCTGTTTTTCCCAGTGAACAGACATAACCACTTGAAGGACTTCATGTTGGTTGTGTCAATAGTCATTGGAATGGGTGGCTGCTGGTTTGCCTACATCCAGAACCGCTACTCCAAAGACCACATGAAGAAGATGATGAAAGACCTGGAAGGCCTGCAGAGAGCAGAGCAGAGTCTGCATGACCTACAACAGAAGTGAGGGTTTTTCCCACCACCCACACAATAAACCGTCTTATTTTCTACAAGCACTGTATGGTGCACTCAGACCATCTGTTTTACATCTCCACAGAATACACACCAGTAAATGTGGACCCGCATTCTTATTTGTCTTCACATTAAAACTTTTGTACATCAAATACATTTATACTCCCCATATACTCTGCTGATCAAGTGAATTTAAAATGTGGAAGACTGAGCAATTACTTTCAGCTGAACTCATTCTGATAGCATTTTGTTTTTTGTTAAGAGTTCAGCAGCCATATTACAATCTCAACAACAGCCTCACTCATTAGATACAAGGCAGGTGTGCAAAAAATGCCTTTGTTCATTTTTCCCTCAAGGTTAAGGCTTCATAAATGTGCATTTCTGCTAGATAAGAGGCATTAATTCAAAGCAAGCAGCCTGCAGGAAATCCTGTCAGTCGGAATGATTTTACTATGCAGATAAGGTGTGCTTGATTGTTAAGAATTTGCATATAGTGCAGTGTTTTCTGCTTTTTGGAGAGACTCGGTAGTGAAACAATTCTCCGTTCTCTGTATACAGTAGGAGCAACTGAGATTGAAACTAAAATGAGAATAGCCTGTCCACGTTAAAGGTCAGTCCACCTTAAGTGAGCCTTTTCAAGTAAGGCTAAACAATTGTGGCTAACTTTGGGGGATAACGCCCTTCACTTTTCCTGCATTTTTCTTGGTCATGAGAAACTGCAGCATTTATTACCCTACACACTGGCCTCTGCTGTACATTTACTGCCAGACTGACAGCTTACTGCTAACCTTTTCCTCTGCTCCCCTCGCACTCTCGCAAGTCACTTCTCTGCTGCTTTAAAGCTACGCTACTCTTATAACGGTACCCTTCACGCCAGTGTCCTTTGACAAATGAGGTGAGGGGGGATTATAGGATTTGATGCACTAGTAGATGACTCAAAACAAATTTAGGAGCAGTGCTCATAATTTGGTAACAGCAGAATGAATATAGGGGAAACACTGTTGTTGTTTTTAATCCATACATTACATACATACAACTGTCTGCATGTACAGAGCCACATTGTTCTAGAATGGGAAGTGAAAGGATGTTGGGTAATGAGAGAGACTGGAAGAGTGCAGTATGTTTCATTTGAAACACCCTAACAATATAACCCTTTAGACAAATGGCTCTACTTGCAAAATCTAAATTAAATGACTGAAACAAGAAAATATAACAAACACCTGATAAACTGTTCATCACAGTGTTGAGTTTCATCAACATGAGAGTCAATGTGAACTCTGAACCGCTGGTATTCAAGACAGTTTGATGTCTCTGTACAACTTCCCAATTTAGAGCTGTCCTTTCTTTCTAGCTAAGACCACATTTTGGTTGAAAGCTCCAACAACTGACTTGGTCATTTGCCAACTCAGCTTTGCTCCCTTTCATTTCTTCATTTTCTCTCTCATCCCAACCAGTCAAGGCAGATGGCCGTCCACCTAGGGCCCGGTTCTGCTTGAGGTTTCTTCCCATTAAAGAGGAGTTTTTCCTTGCTGCTGTCACCAAGTGCTTGCTCATTGGGAAATGTTGAGTCTTTTTAAATTAAATTAAGGAGTATGGTCTCGACCTGTCCCATGTGAGAAGTGCCTTGAGATAACCTTTGTTGGGATTTGGTGCTGTATAAATACATTTGGATTGAATAGAGGCTAACTTCAAAATGCAACAATTGCATTGCTGTTTAACAGTTAGTGCAACACCTTCAGAAAGCCTTTGCAGCTTTGGTTTGAGCAGTGGTGTTTCACACATTGACATATAACATATAAGCCACACATCCGTGCTAAGTACAGTAACAAATGCAGCTTGATATCACAGTTTCATAGAGCGTGGGAATCATCAGGGTTTGGCCTGGCGCTCAAGCATAGCCATGAAATTACAGGTCGATGCAGTTATGATGAGTCAATCCCCAAAAGACTGGATTTTAAAGATTTCATAATCTGTGAAATGAAGGTTGAATGCACAGTGTTTCATTCAGAGTCTTCACTGGGGATTTCTATATTAACCAGTGCAATTGACTGAAATGTTAACCAATTTTATTTAGAAATACTGTAAATCATCAGCAGCAGCACCACAAGGAAACAGTATTGGTGGCAATAATACAGTTAGTCATTGTTCAACAAAGCATGTGGATGGTGTTTCAAATAGATGATTACAGCATGTGTCTGCAGTATAGCAGATGTTGCTATACATGCATATATCATGCTCCCACTGGGTGCACCCCTGCCCTCCTAATTGCATGTTTTAAAAGAGATACACTAAAAGGAAGTATTTCAAAGGGAGCAAAATGCATGTTAGCAATCAGCAGTATCATTAATAGTTGAAGCTTAAGAAAAATCAAACTATTTTGGTCCAGTTAATACTTCTAGGAATGCTGGGATTGTGCTTTTGAGTGTGCACTGACTCTACTTATGCCTTTAAAGGATAGTCAGACACAGCTTCATGCCATACACAGGTCAGCTCACTTTTTACAGACTGTCAAACAACCAAGATGAGTCACAAATAAATGAAATTGATGTTCTGCTGATTTGCAAAACTTAACATGAAAAGGCACTGTTCAAAAGTGAGCTGCCTTCACTGTAGTGGTATTGCACTAGGTCTCAAACACATAGCAATGCATTGTAATGTATATGAAGGAGGATTCTTGTCAAAAATCGTTCAATTAGATTGTGATATGTTATGTACAGAGTTGAATTTGACCCGAGTTTGGCAGTAAAGGAAAACTCATTGAAAGGCCAAAATGGAACGTGTGCTCAAACTCACTGTCCAGAGTAGATCCGTGACCGGCATGGCCACATGACTGCAAACATTCCTCGCTTGATGCTTGGGGACATGGAACAGGGATAGATGAACTGTTGTAGGCGTCAAAACTATTTTACTACCCTCATTACCCTTATGAGTCGCTCTTTGTAACAGCTAGCTATATGGGTGACATGTTTTTGCAACATGAGACGGCATGCTGTGATTGAACAGCAGAAAAGACCGGACTTAAGTTTCGGTAACTTAACTGAGATTGGAGTCTTTATTTTCTGTTCAGTTACGCCTCTTCATTCAGCTCTGTGACATCTCATCCATGGCTTATGTATGTGCACTTCCCTATAACATAAATGAAGCATTGCATGTGCATTTGTTTGTTGTACTAGTACAAAAAGGGAGTGGAAAGTGTTTTTGTAGGATTTGTTTGCTGAATCCCGATCCAAAGAGCCATGCACTGCTCTAGTGGGGACAAACCAATGAGGTTACACTCTGTCCCTCTTACAGACTTCCAGGTCAGTCTGTTGCCCCTGTGGCTTTAAACTTTGATCAGTTGTGAGAACACACCTGTCAGTACCAAATTTGAAGTGACATTTCTCTTTAGCTAAGCTAATTGCTCATACTTAATTCTCTGCTGTAGATCAAATAAGCAATCCTTTAGTAAACCGTAAAGGTCAACAAGTGTAGACAGTAATCAGTGAACTAACCATAGCTGATTGTATGCTGTGATGCATCACATACAGCACCTTAATCAGTTTAACAAATGGCATTTTTTCCTCAACTTTCCCCCAAAGTTGTGGTTTATTCAGTTTTACAGTGTAATGTCTCTGCTGCAATTCAGTGGTGTTGAGGATTTTAATCTAATCTGTGGTTGGTGAATGCTCTGAGAATGAACCAGCAAAACAATTGTCTTGCTGCAAGTGTCTTTCATTGTTGCATTAGTTATCGTCTGTTTCTCAAAAGGAGAATTTGTTCCAGAAAAGCGTCATGATTTGAAACACTTTTTTATTATACTGGATATTTGTGGCCTTTGTATTTATAATCAAAGGAGTTTTCACAATCTTTATTACACATTGTATGTATTGCAGTGTTGACAGCCAAGGACCAGCTGTATGTAGGGATATTGTAAGTATGTACTGTAATGTCTTGTGGGTCAGTGTTATTAGACTAGAAGAGACATTATCTCCTACAGTACATGTTTTTTGAGCTGAGGGAGAGAGAGAGGCATGTCCTCTGTCTGTTGCTGTGCCTTTCTTCCTGATCCCTGCTGCCAGCTGCTCTCTTTCCATACCTTCAAGCAGATCCTGTGGTGGTATCAAGTAGCCTGGCCCAGCCACGGCTTCCCTGTTCCACTGACAGTGGGAGGAGGCTGTGACTGGAGCTGGATTTCCTGGGTGCCTTTTACAACGCCGCTTGACCCAACCTCTGCCTCTCTGGTGGGAGATGGTGTTAAGCATGGCTGCTTAACATGTCAGCTCTAGTGCTGATTCATCCACATTTGGATTGGGGTGTGGCGTACAGACAGACATCTTGGAAAATGACTAGCAACAAGGACAACAACATTGCATGTGATTGGAATTAATACATTAGATTTATTTCCACAAACATCTTGTTACTTGTTAGCAGGATAAACACAAATGTAATATTATTAGAAGACGTTTGGGTTATTAATTACCTTCTCCTGCAAAGGCTGTAGAGACACTGTGTCTGGGTCCTGAGAGCCCCTGCAATGCAGGTCAGTTTAAACAGCATTTGGCGTCTTCTCTCTGGCCATTGTAGCTCTGCCAGTGCTTTAGAATCTTAGCTAGAGAATGGCAGAGGTCAGGGTCGAAAGCATTAGCAGGACCGCCCACCACCCACATTTTCCATAGCTAGTAGACGTGATCACCTTTCATTTCTCTGTGCTTCTGTACTCCCTCTGCTGTTGAGTTTAGGAGGAGAGTGACCCCTAGTGACTGAAAGATGCTATAACCTGCTGTTATAATGTAAAAGAAAAATGTTTAAAATCTAAAGATAGAATTGAGTTTTGTTTTTTGTTTAGTCACACAGTAATGCTAACCCTAACCCTAACCAATTAAGACTTCATTACTGTGATTAGCTGGGTCAGGATTAGGGTATTTTGACAGACATCCTAAACTGACATTTGTGTCTGTGTGTCTAAGCACAAATAATTATGTCATGGGTGACAAGCCTTCTGAAACTACACTTTCTTTTTAAATAGGGTTGTCTAAAAATATCCCACATACAACCCAACACATATATGTTCTGGATACTACAGGGACATGGGTATCACACTGTACTGTTCTAAAATTGCACGCTGACAGCTGTTGTCATTCTTGGCTTGGCTTCCTCTGATGTCAGTTTATTGTGAGCTGCCTAGCAGCTGATTGTAACTCTTTGCTGTCTACATGCTAGCCATGGTTTCCGGTGATGCACAGCTGATGCAAGTCCTGCATTCCATACATACATGATACTCACATGCTTACGTGTCATGCCTGGCCACAGGAAAAGAAACTTACACCTACTACGCTACTTTTCTGTAGTTTGACCTTATCCAGCAGCTACTGGTGATTTGCATTTTTACTATCTTTTGACAAACTTTTCACTCTTCTTGTCTTCAGGCTGCAGATCGCCCAGGAGGAGCACCGCACAGTAGAGGTGGAGAAGGTGAACTTGGAGCAGAAGCTGAGAGATGAGATCAACACAGCCAAGCAGGAGGCCCAGCGACTGAGGGAGCTGCGTGAGGGCACAGAGAATGAACTCAGTCGGCAAAAGTATGCCGAAGAAGAGCTGGAACAGGTACTATACTGTACAGTGATGAATGTGGTTTAAACATAGATACTGAAACTGAGTGAGTAGTGGTTTATTTACTTAAGTGGTATCTGCACATTATGTTTAGGTTGATCAGATTCACACTGCCTGTAGTATAAATACAGTCTTTGTCCATTAAGAATTTGGCAGGAACAGCACAGTCCACACAAGTAAACATAACACACAGGAGTATTTGTTTGAAGGACTATCACAGTGATCTAGATCAGACACTTGTGTCACAGTTCTTTTTGTCATTCGGAAACGCAGTGATAAATTGGAAACATAAAAATTGTTCACATTTAACATAACACATCTGCGAGGTGGACCACGCAACACTCACTTGCACTCCTGTAACAGTGACATGTGCACCCAACCTCCTCCCTGGATTCTTTGGTCCTTAACTATAAACATGTTTCAAAAGTATCAGGGTTTTGGAATATATGCTCCCCAAGCACTTTATTAGGAACACCTGTGCAATCAAAGGTTCCTTAGAGAAAGTTGAGGCGTGTCAGTTCTTTATGTATGTAAAATTTTGTGACTGTTGTTAAGTTAGAATCTTCAAAATGTAGGACATATATTTAATATTTAATATTCAATTAGGTATTAATATTTTCATCTTAATCACAGAATTTCACAGAACTCTTCCAGTTAACCTGTTTTTTCAGAAAACACAAATACATTTTGCCAAGAAAATGCTGCTAGATCATACCAAGCGTTACGTGTAAATTGAATGTTTGACATTTGTTGTAGGTACGTATGGCTCTGAAGAAAGCAGAGAAGGAACTGGAGTCACGGAGCAGTTGGTCACCACCAGAGTCTCTCCAGAAGTGGCTGCAGCTCACACATGAGGTGGAGGTGCAGTACTACAACATCAAGAAGCAAAATGCTGAACGGCAGCTCCTGGTGGCCAAAGAAGGGGTAAGCATGTATTCATGTGTAATGATTTTAGTCCCCACAGTAGCCATTTTATTGTAGTGAAACCATTTTTTTGAAACTTGACCTCACTGCATAAAATTACCTATTGTGAGCTGTAGGATAATCAAAGCCTCTTAAAATTTAACCACCACAAATTACAGGCCCAGTGCATTCAGAGGATGTATGGTTTTCATTGGTAGCTTCCAGAACAGAAGTCCCAAAGGTGGTTGATTTAACTCTGAACTGTTGTACCTGGGAATAAGATAATATTTAACATAGTGCATGAGTAATGTTTGTACAGCAGAGATAAATATTTGGTGTTTGGTGTCCACAGGCGGAGAAGATCAAGAAAAAGAGGAACACTCTCTTTGGGACTTTCCATGTGGCTCACAGCTCCTCCCTGGATGATGTGGACCACAAAATTCTGGCAGCAAAGTATGTTAGAAATATTATGGCTTAAATATTTTATTGAATTTTAGAAATCTTGTCCAAGCAGTATCCATTTGGAAAACTGTGTATGATTTAGCCTTGGCACACAGGAGTAATTAATAAGTCTTCTCTCTGCTTCCTTACCTTTCATAGACAAGCCCTGGGCGAGGTGACCGCTGCTCTGCGAGAGAGGCTGCATCGCTGGCAGCAGATAGAGATCCTCACAGGTTTTACCATCGTCAACAACCCAGGCCTTCCTTCTCTGGCCTCATCCCTCAACCTCGACCCCACCTTCATGGGCGGCCGAGCTGCAACACCTCAGCACTTCATCATGTCCGACGACATGGACGACATGGATGAGGATATCATGCCTGGAACTCTGCAATGTAAGAGTTCAACCGAATCTGTCGGCCCTTCTGTGGCTAGTGGCAAACGAACCCCTAAACACTCCAAGACCCTGCTGGGGAAATCCAAAAATCAGTCCACATGAGAATTTGGACCTTTTTTTTGCGCCACAATTACCTGAATTTGTCCTTATGGCCTCACTCATGATGGAGGTAGTGAGGGTCTCATGTCTACGACCGAATGAGTGTTGTTTTGCATTTGTATAATATGTACCATGTAAATTCATATAATTGTCTTGCTCTTTTACAAACAATTCCACATGAATGCCTTTTTTTTGTTAATTGTTCTCATTTTGGATCAAAGTGTTTACTTGACTCACAGTCAGTTATGGAGAATGAGGACTCCTGTGACTTCCCTCTGGATATTGAACTGTCGAAAAAGAAATATACTTCTTAATGAGAACACGTTTTTGTGCTGTAGTGGTTGTGTCCTAATATGTGCTACATCATCTTTTCAAACTACTCTTGGTCAAACAGCTGCAACAAAAGTAGAAATATAACATGCAGTCAGTGCCCAGTAACCTCCCCCTCTAGAAAGGATGAAATTTAGATGTAAACAACATAATCTCTCTGTAGAAAAACTGCTGCATTAATCTTGAGCAAAATACACATCTCACATTGTTATCTGATCAAGAAAACCTACACAAGTCAGGTGATCATACTACACTGTAACCATGTCTATATTTGACTTATTATTATGGCACTTTACATGTAGAAGGTTTGCAGGCGAAAGTTGTACTCCAGAATCCCTTTACGACAGCGATAGTGAGTAAGTCTTTAAATTAAAATTAACTGCACTCCTTATCTCACTCCCCTCTCTCCCTCCACCACTTTTTGTTGAATTTGGTCCCCACTGCTGTGTCATTGGCCTAACTACAGATGGCACCCGACTGTTGGAACGACGAGCCAGTGACCTGTGGTCCGTCTGTTCAGACTATCAACCCATGTGGAAATATCCCGGTTGGCCATTTATTCATGCACCAGTTCTGCCCTCGATCCCTGTCCTCCTCACTTGGCTCGAACTCACACAGAGCTGTAATAATTTGTAATTGGACAATAGACTGTAGATGGAAACAGCTGACAAAAGGAGAAACTACTCCATGCTGTGTTCATCTGAATACACCCATGACCTTGCCTTAGTCACTTGCTTGCCACGTTTACTCATTATTCTTAACCTTGTCACCACCCAGTGCACACCTGCTTTCTTCCCATAGTGAGATGTCACTCAACCTTACTGTAAATGGGCACTTCCTTTCATAATCCCCTAATTATGGTCACTGTTATCTCCTTTTTGTTTATTTTTTTCCCTTGTAATGAGGAAAGATAAAACAGAAGAGGTGGGATTATAATTTAATGTTCAGTACAAAAGTAAAATAAAAAGGGCTATATCTATGAAACCTAATATTGCTCTAGTTCAGTGGTGGAATGTAACTAAATACATTTACTCAACTATTGTACTTAAATATTATTTTGAGGAACTTGTACTGTACTTCTGTTACAGAGGGAAATATTGTACTTTTTACTACATTACATTTATTGCACAGCTATAGTTACTAGCTACTCTTTAGATTGAAATTTTCGGCAAAAACTAATCGCATTGTAAGATTAGACTACCTGACAGTATAAATTGTGAAAATTAGCTCTGTGTTGACACCTTTTTAAAATCCTGCTTATGTGTACATATCAGTAGATCAGTATTTCTAGTCCATATTTATGATAATTATAACACTCTTAGTGAGGACAGATTCTTTTAGTACATTTTGCATCCAGTACTTCTATCTTTTTTACTTAAGCAAGATTTAAAGTGCAGGACTTTTTCTTGTAATGGAGTGTTTTTTATTTAATGTTATTGCTTATTTCATACTTAAGTAAAATATCACAGTACTTCTTCCACCGCTGCTGTAGTTCAAAGTCAGTTCCTAAGTGCAACATAAATTTATCCCAGCACCTCAATATCTTTCCACTGATCTCCCAATTGGTCTCCCCTTACAATCCTGTCCGTCAGACTTGATTTCATGAGTGGCTGATGATAATGCTGTTGTTTTGTGCCCACAGCTCCCAGTATGATGTCCCTGCGCCAACGCCACATTGACCCTCAGCTGGCCATGGGCTCCCAGAGGTTGGTAGAGAGCTGCCCCTTGGCAGGGCAGCAGGGAGAGGGAACTCCATACCCATCCAGATCTAGGGCTATCTTCAGAGAGTCGCGCAGCCACTCATTTGGGCACCTCGAGAGTCTCCCTCTGCCTTCTCTGTCCTCTGCTGTGTCTCACCCCACCATCATGTTTACCTCAAACCCAAATCCTCAGTCCCTGTCTTCGTTGTCCTCTTCCTCCTCCTGCTTACCTAGCTCTGTGGGTGGCGCTCATGGCCCTCATTCCTCCCATATATATCACACTACTTTCCAGCCCATGGACCCCATTCCTGATTTCACCTTCTCAGATGTCTCCAAAGACTTGTGCAGCGGCAGCTTTGGGTATCCGTCTACTCTATTTCAGTTCTCCACACACATCGCATGTGCGTGGGTGTTTTTATTCACCAGCTGCTGTTTTCTTAAGTTTTCACTTTTCTTTTTTTCCATTTTGCTTTCATATCATTGCACTCAATTAGATATTACGATATCTGTGCATTTACTCTTTCCTCAACCTGCCTTACTGTTTCTGGTATTCTTTGCCTGCAACACTAACAAGTGTGGAGTTCCAATGTCCAGGCTGTGCCCAGTATGTCCATGGCTTCGCAGGCATAGTGTAGAACCCTGGCATGCAAGGCTTCAACTTTAAACCATTTGTGACTGTTTTTCTTATTCCATTTAACTTGTGTTTTTTTCCCCCGCAGGGATCTAAATCGCTCTGACTCCGACTCTTCCCTGTCCCTCTCCCAAGTTGGTGATCGGCTATCTGCTTACAGCTCCAAAGGCCACCTAATCAAGCCCACCTCTCTCATGCACGGCATGTCCGGCCGCGCTGATGACACCGTCTCACTGCATGCTCACACTCCAAATGGAGGGAACCGTGTTCATGAAGGCGGTCTTGCAGAGGCTGTCCCCGAAAGCCCCATACTCATGAAGAAGGTGTACGGCATGGAGAAGACACCCAGCATGGGAGAGATGAACAGCCTGTCAGAGTCGTCACGCTCCCTCAGCCCCAACTCCACTGAACCTGACACGCCGTCGCCTACAGGGGGTCAACCAGGGGCCGGGGGGGCCAAGGGCAACACCCGCATCCCACAGCTGTCTTCAAAGAAGAGTCCACTGGAGGAGGATAGTGGCTCAACAGGAGAAGACACAGATTCCACTGCCAGCCGCAAGAAACACACCTTCAAGATCTTCAAGAAACAGAGGAAATAAGGGCTATATGAACTATCAAATCTGTTTGACTGTATTCCTCTGGTCTGTTTTTGAAACAAAAAAAGTCTTTTTGGGGGGTTCTTTAATGGTCTAATGATGGCACAATTTGTTGCCGTTGCGTCTTTTTGTAGGTACGATGCCTACTCTTAGAAACTGTGGGAGCAACCAGCTTTTCAGTTTTATCTGCTTATTCGGTCATTGTTGAATATGTGGGGAATGGGTAGGTTTGTATATTGGAATGTAAAGTATTATTTATTCTGCAGGAAAATTGTGCCAGTCTCTAAGGGAAATGTGTCTCCCAGTTGGTTTTTCTTTCTTGTTCTACAATCTATAACATTTTTGCATGTCTTCACTTTTGTTTGACTGATGCTCTCTTAGTGTTTGCTTGGTTCTTGTTGTTAACCTGCTTAGACAACAACTTGATGTTTCTTTTATTACTACTTAGCCACTTACCTACAAATCCAAAGTGAATGCGCACTCCTTTCTGTTTTTTTTTTTCCACTGACTGCTTCATTAATATTGGTGGTGACTTTTTGTCGTATTTGCTTCAGCAAAGCAAATGGCACATTCTGGGATCCTTAAAAAGACAAGCAGGAGTAGGCTAGGACCAGAAAGACAGTGACTAGTTTTTATTTCTTAAAAATTGGGGCACATTACAATAATACTATCTACAGGGTGAGATTTATTCAGACCTCCCAGAAGTGAAGAGGAAAAAATGTTACATTTTCAGCCTTGGATCATATCCAACATCTGAATGAAATCATCTTGTAGACAAAGGGAGTTGAACAAGAAGAAAATCTTCCTGCAAAGTTACAAATGGACCATCAAATTGCAACATTAGACCTTCTGCTTTGTCTTTAGTATCTACGATTGAGTGCATGTGTGCATGGGAGTATGAGAGAGAGAGAGAAGTGCTTTGCTTAAATTTCCAGCTATGAAACAAATTTAACTAGGATTCATTTTTAGATTTACGTATCCTGTTATCCTCACCAGAACAGGGAATGAACAAATGCTAAAATGTTCGGCTTAGATGTACAGTAAATACTTTCTCATCATAGGGCAGAAATGTTACCAAAAATATCACTTCCATAACAATAAATGTTACAAAACTAAAAATACCTGACTCAGAGACTGCGTGACACTGAACTTGTATCTGGGTATATTTTAAAACAACTGTTAACACAATACGCTCAAGTTGCAATATTAAAAAAAGAAAAAAAAGTACATAAGTGTTTTGATTTTGACAATCGTCTGCTAACAAGATAAAGGGGATCCAATGTTTTACACTGAATGTTAATCAGTGAAAAAGTTGTGAGTGCAGCTTGGATTTTGACTGTAGGCTCCTTTTTTGAATTTCTGTTTTATTGTTTCTGTTTTAATGATTACGTAGTTGTTCAATGAAAACTTCACAGCAACTACAATCTGTCAGCGAGGAATGGGTGCTGGAAAGGGCTATAGTTACACAGCAAAATCATTTGTTCGGTGTAAGAAATAATTTTTAAAAATAACCAATTTGTAAATCAGCTTTTATGGAAGATTTAGATCAATAAGTTATGAAAGCAGAAGACCAAGAATCACTTCAAAGTGCCAAATCGCTTACTGTCAGAGGCCTTTGTATTTGTAGTGTGTTCGGCCCTTTGAGACCCTTTTACACAGAACACAACCCCACTAAGATATATACAGTATATACAGTACTGTATGTATTGAGCATAAATCCTGAATGTCAAAGGGGTATTGTGTCTGTAAGAAGTATTGTCTAAAGTATGTTTTATTTATCTTATGTATTTGTTGGTTTATTTAACAGGGACAGTGCAGCATAATAAATGTCACTGTAAATGCAGCAGAATTAGCCAAGAAGCTATTTTTCATACAATATGTAGTCCCTGCACGGATGTTACAGAGTAACCCTAAAACAGAATATAAGATTCAAATTACAAAGTTGTCTAAAAAGTTATCCTATGTTTACATTTGTTGCAGATACGTACTGTCCTCAGTGTTATCACAACAAAGAACATTGTGCCAGTTTAACTATACTGATAACTTTGTATAAGCACAGAACTATGCATCAGTAGTTGTAGAAGATAAAGTAGTAGGAATGGTACACTTGGGGTGCTCCTGATTAATAAACAACCAAAAAGTGCTGCAAGAGACACAGCTGGCCTCCCCCATCCTCATAATGTAAAAGGTGGTTTGGATGTATAAGACGTTTAAATATTAAGTTTAAAAACCGGCTATATAAAAAAAAACTCAATTTCCTACTGGTACATTTTTTTAAAGTGTCATTTGTACTCTTTTTGCACGACAGCTGTAAATGGATTATTCCATCTGAATGTGAGTATGTATGTGTGTGTGTATGTGTCTGTCTGCTCCCAGTATAATGCACTGTAATGTTGATGCATGTCAACTGCTGTAACAAAACCTATATTGGGTTAGAAGAGTGGATCAGCTTAAGCATTTGACTCCCAACCCTACTTTTCTTTTTTCTTCATTTTGAGCTTCTATTTATGAATACATACAGTATATTTGTACAGAGAAAATGATAATTTTGCATCTTCTGTGATGGTCTAGACTTTTATGGCACTCCTGCATGATAGCAATAAACTATTTTGAATGAAAGATGAGCTGATTTGTCATACAGCAGACATTACACCCCATACATGCTGCACAACCTTTCACATCTGTTGAAATATACAATTGTCTCTTTTTAAATATAATTTCTCAAAGATGGCAGTGTATTATTATTAATATATGTAAATGTTGAAGCTAAACAGAACAGGTCAAATAAATTAGTTAACCTTCAATGTCAAGTGTCATGTATTGGTATGGAACCTAAAACACAATGCTCCGCCCTGACTACACTGTGCATACAGAATCTGGGTGGGACTTTGTGCTGTTAAATATTTACCTAAGCAGCAACACACCTGAGGTGGAGCAGGATGAGGTCCGGTTATCGAGGCTCTCTTTATATCCTTGTTCCTTTGTAGTTTGGATATATTTAATGGTCATATTAAGTAAACCCCTGGACCATGGATTTCCACACACTGTACAAATATATCTGTCAGTTTTGCCTCGGTATGCAGGTAGGAACAGGTTTCTCTCATGATCTGTTATTCACTAGTCTCTTGTGTTTCTAACATGTCATTATCAACTATCGGCATGTCTTCTGTCATATACAGGTAGTCTGGGGTTTAGACTCGGTGACACTCCTGAATCCTCCAGAGGAGCCTCTGCCAGACTATCTTTTGGAAGTACTTTACTCTTGTGATGAATTTGCTACAGTACAGCTCGACTGTGTTGTGTGTTTTGACACTGGCATCACTTCCACTCTCCTACTAAGACAGTGGAGCTGCGACCCTGGTGACCCTAAAATAAGGACTCTGAAGCTGAACCTGCCTGATTGGTTGGTGTATCAAGCTGATGGGATTGTTCCACACTCTCAGTGGGTGCTGAGCTCTATCCTTCGAGTATCCGTCCAATACAGTCGATTTGATGACACTGAGAGGTCTAGTGCAGCTCAGGATGTGGCAACTTTGCAGCCTAAGCCCCCTTTTAGTCGACCTGTCAAACAGCATCATCTGTGCAGTGCTTGGAGTACACGGATGCTGCAGTTAAGGCAACAATTTTTGATGAAACAATGCCCTTTGGAGCAAGGTAAGCAAAGGTACAGTAAGGTTAGAGTAGAGAGATTGTGATCTTTGTCAAAATTGAAACTTGACAAAGATACCTAAAAAAACAAAAAAAAAACAGTTCAAGCATAGGCTTGAAAAAAATCCCTTTTCAATCCAACATTTCAAAATCACTCAGAACATCTTTGCATATAAAATATTTAATGATGAGTCAACATTCAATACTTTCTCATTCAGAGAATGGGAAAGTGTGTCCAAATCTTTGATTGGTACTGTAAATAAAATAACAAAGGGATGTTTGGTTTTTTTTAGACTAGATATGAAATAATATTCTTCATTGTTGTCTTGCAAATCCCAACTAAACTCTCTTTTTCATTCAGAGACAGTGCATTTACTGTCTTCAGTATATGCTTCAACCGGAGAAGGCTTTGGTATCACAAAGACACTTCACTCCTACAAGAGTGATGTTCTGGAGTATCCGCGTCTTAAGTCCATCTCTTTTCCATGGTAAGAGAAAGACTGTCACTCTATGTAGTCTATAACTTAGCTTTACGTTCTGTTTTTGCTATAACTTTTTAGAGAAAGTTAGCTAAGTGAGTTTTATATCTTTTTCAGGTGTATGTTTTCTATGTGGATATTTTTAACCAGATACTGCCAGGACGACATGTGTGGACTGTTTTATCATATAGACACACAGAATAACTACGCCACACCGACACTCTTCCTCAAAAATTCAGGTATTAATGAGACTTTGTTCTTTCCCCCATCTCTTTAGATATTGTTAGTATCTAACTACATTTTACCATCATATGGATTAACAATGGTCTCTCTGTACAGGCCATATACACATCCAAACTAGCGGTGAGTCTGAGGCATCTTCTGCATTTCGCTCTCCATTCAAGGTGCCTTTAAATGAATGGTGCCAGCTCAGCGTAACGTTGCACACTAGAACAGTAAGTTTTCTAATCCTGGCCAGATTTTTTTTTTTTACAGTACACAAATAATGGTAATACTGCAAAATAAAATGGTCATTATCACTGTATGTCAGGTGACTCTCTCTATGGTGTGCATGGATAAGGAGCATAGAACAGTTCATTCAGCTGTACATGTGTAAGTTTACTTTTAACATGACAAATATATAAATCATATTACCAAAAGAAAAAAAAAAGTACTTTGTGTTGTAGCATGTAACTGTTGTGTCTGACAGGATGAGTGAAACTGTCATGTTGGATGACACAGAGGGATACTTTGTGATTGGAGGAGGGAAATACATAAGAGGCATTGAAGGTTATTTTGGACCATTTGTTTACTACCGGAACCGAATATCACCTCACAGCACGGTAATACATACTAGCTGCCCACAAATATTTATATGATCGATTTAATTACTTCCATTGAGTCTGATCATTTCTCTCTTACACAGACTGAAGTTGTTATTCCGGACGTCATTAAGAGTGTGAACCTGACTGGATGGCTGCAGACCTGCCAAGAATTTAGTCTGGAGATGGTCTTGAAAATCGCTGGCTATTCTCTGCAAGCTAAACAGAGCACAGAGTCTGGTAGTAAGCTCATTAATCCTTTTGGTGGTTCTAACATAATCTGAAATATACCCAAGAGTGTGATGCAGACCAACACTATGAGGATACAATGTTGTGTTTCAGAGAGCTGTTTCGATGCTTTCCATGAATGGATGGGACAGGACAGACTGCCTTTAGAGCCACAGTGTGAAGTGTGGGAGGGAACTGTCCCTCACAGAAGACAGGCTGCAAAACTGGCAAAGTTATTGGCTTTTAAACACAGTAAGAGATAATCTACCTTAAATTCATTTGCAATGTCTGGTACATAATGTCATAAGGTTGGAAGTAATATGTCTACTTAAGCACTGCCTGGGCTGCCGGACAATGTTGAGACATTGCTTCTTTATTTTAGAGTGTGTTGTGAGATTTTACAATATTAAAACTTCTACTCTTCTACATTCACCCGTTGGCTATACTTAGTTTGTTTGCAGGTTAGGCATTTAGTATTCAAAACATGAGATACCTGCACCATCTACAGCACTGAAATTCAGATTGCAAGTCATCTTTTAGAAGATTTAACACTGTAAGGAGATCATTCTTCACAATTAGTATGATTACTGAAGTATTTTGATTTTAATCCAGGGTTTACATTTGTAAAGCATTCTTTCATTGTGACACAGTACATTAACTTAACCCCATAATATCCAGTTTTCCCCAAATAATCAGTATCATATTCAGTATCACCTCTTCACTGAAGCTATGTGACGTTTACACTAAATTAATCAATTAAACTGAAAACTATTTGTTGGAGCTATTTGTTATTTTTGTTAAAGTTAATAATCAAATGTTAATTGATGTATTTTGTTCCTCTTTGTTTTGAGTATAGTTTTATTAATTTCATTATAATATTAGTATTATTTTAGTTAATTTGAGTACTCGTTAATGTTTTTGTTGAAGGGCAATGGCAGCTTGGGGCACAGAGGTGAATTTATCTATATAGGTAGGCTACAGGTAGAGGACCAGCAGGCACTGGGAAGGTCATTAGTTTTTTTTAACCAGGGCAAGAGAGACGCCATTGTTCTTTTGTTTGCTTGCAAATAATGGTAACATAAACCAAAGCAATAAACCAATGCTTGCCTGGACACTGCACTTTTTCCCCCCTGCATAAGATTCATTGCCTCTGTGGCCATTTGAATTGTAGTTTCTTTTCTTTTCTTTTTCCTTTTTCCCTTCTTTTAAGTCAAGGACAAATCGACACTATTAAAAAAAAATCTACACTATTAAAGCCCATTTTTTAAAATGGGAATGTTCTAAATATCCTCGGCATCATTTTATACACATTTGCCCTAAAAATCAGTCTGGCATGTTTGGTACCTTTGGACGATTTGGGAGCTCCACTTTATTATGGGTTTGTAATGACTGACTCACTGGCAATCTAAGTAATACCTTTTCTACCACTGATGATAACAGCTAAAATCATTTCAATTCGTGACTTGCAGGAGGAAGAGGGGTCAGCCTGCCAGCTCTGGGCAGAGCACTGTACTCCTTATCGCTTCATAAATTGGGCAGAGCGAGCAGGATTGGAGTGGTCAGCAGAATATTTCCACTGCTGCTCCAAGCTGGCTGCTTAGCTGACAACCAAGCTCTGCACATGTCATCAGTCCTATACAGTACCGAACTGGGAGTCAAGAAACAGCCCAATAAGGTGTGCACTACTGAATTAGCCATAGTTAGAAATATGCCTGTCATAAACATGTCCAGTTTTTTATATATTCTCATGCTCCTGTGATTGGTGCAGGCTTGGCTCCTGGCCTTGCTGGCAGCCCAGAAGGATGATCGATTAGCACTCTTGCACCTTGGGCATCTCCACCACCAGGGTCTCCATGGCGTCCCTGCAGACCCAGACGTGGCGTATGCATATTATGCAAACATTGCTAAACAAACAAATTTTGACCGTCATAATCCCTCACCACAGCAGGTAATACACACATTAGCATACGCAATACTGTATGCTTTGGCGTGCTGATTTTGCATATCTTGCTAAGTCCATAATGAAAATAATCCTACAATATATGGTACAAAAATATTTGTTTATTTACAATTACAGGCGGTGGTATAACACACTCATATGGAGACTCTCAAATAATGTTTTGTTTGATATTAGCTATATATACTCTACAACAGCATCATTTCAAGTATATTACCAGAAAGTAGATTTTATACATTTTATTCTCTTATCACTAGCAGTGTCAGACATACAGTAATTGTAAAGCAGAGGTTGGAGGAAATTCTCACATCTAATCTACACATATTTTCATTGTAATATGTAGCTGTAGCCTTATAACAAACATATGAGCTGTGATATGCGATATGATGTAAACACAGTGCACTCATAAACATATTTTCTTCTCCCCTTCTTGTGAACATAGTTTACAGATTCCCATCATCAATATGTTTGTTTCTGTTTTCCATACAAAAAGATAACAGCATGGTAAACCTGGTTATATTACAGTGCTCTTGAGTCGTATGCTTTTTATTTAAAGTGTGGAGCTGCATATGCCGAGCAAGGAAAATCAAAGTCCATTGAGATTAATGTGTGTTTTCTTTCTTTCTTTAGACATATGTTGAGGCTGTTTACCTGAACAATGAGGAGGTGTTGAAACTCCAGACAAATGAAGACCATCATATCTTCCAGTGGTTGAAACTACAGGCGCGGAGGGGTGCAGCTGAGGCTGAGGTAGCCTGTTCATTTTCTTCCATTTTCATTCTAAAATAATGAGTCAAGAAAATTTGAGACATTAACAAAATGAGGATATTTTATCATTTTGTCTTTAATAATTATTCAACAACTGTCTTGCAGCAAACAGTTGCTCGAATGCTGTTCTGGGGTCAGCAGGGAGTGTCCCCAAACATCCAGAAGGCTGTGAAACACTATGAAAGGGGAGCTGTGCAGTGGGAGGACCCCGTATCAATGTATGACTATGGAATAAGCCTACTGCAGGTCAGATTTACATTTCTTTAACAATAACGTGATCAGTGAAACGTGTACCAACTCATTATTAATATTACTGTGTATTACTTCATATTTATTTGCTTCTCTGCAGGGGCATGGGGTTGAAAAGGACATCCCAAAAGCTATCATTTTCCTGAAGAAAGCAATGGACAAGGTCACCACTTGTTTATGAGCGCTCTCTTATAAAAACCCCAATCAGCATTTCGCACATCTCACAGTGATTCTTCTGTCCCGCAGGGTTTTGTTCCTGCAATCAATGCCCTGGCCTGGTACTATGAACAGTTTGAGCAGGACTACAAGCAGGCAGTGCAGCTATGGAATCAGGCTGATCTCCTCGAGAGCCCAGATGCTGCTCTGAACCTTGGTGTCATGTACTCACAGGGCCTGTATCCGGGACAAGCTTCTGACCAGGTTAGCTCAACCACTGTAAAAATGCATTTTGTGGTCATATACTAGCATGCTTGCACAATAGCATTGAGTGCTTATATCAATAGGTAAATGATGTGTTCTTCTAACAGTACATGGCATATAAGTACTACCTGAAGGCTGCACATAGAGGGAACATCAGGGGAGCTATTCAAGTCGCTGACATCTGGAACACTGGGATTTCTGGCCTTGTCAATAGGCGTCCATCTGATGCTGTCTTGTTAGTGACTCAACCTTTTATGCATTTCACTTCACATTTCTTTGCACCATTAAGGTATTCTGATACTCTTTTTATTTGACTGCAGGTGGGTCAAGTGGGCAGCTGAGCACAATGGATACCTGGGCAGCATCTTACGGAAAGCCTTGGATTCCTATCTGAAGAGTGACATGTAATCTTTGTCTCTATTCACACTGATCAGGCTACTTGATTGTCGTCGCAGTAAATTAACCTTTTAGCTTTTTAACAGGTTCAACTCACTGTTATATTACATGATGGCTGCTGAGATGGGGTACGCACCTGCACAATTCAATGTGGCATATCTATGTGAACAAAATACAGTGAGTTATAGAAATATACCACACATACAACTGTCATCATAATTTTACTGTATAATTTTTACTTTTTAGACAAGGTTTGAAATGGTTTTAACTCTGTATGTTAACAGGGAAATTTTCTGGATCCTGCTTTTGCGTCGCATTGTATGTGGAGATATTACAACCTTACAATCCAAAGCCAAGATCCTAACCCATACGGTAAATAAATACTCTTTGAAAGTTAAATAGCTGGAGACAAAATATTAACATTTGAACTCTAATTCTGTCATTTCTTCAGCCTTGATCAGGATGGGTGATCTGTGGTATGAGGGGCAGACTGACGGGCAGAAAAACTTGTTTTCTGCAGCACAGATGTACAAACTTGCAGCACAAAGGAATGAGCCACAGGTCTGCTTCTTTTAAGTTGATTTCTTGCTGTGTGTATATGTTTTTTAAGTCTGTATTTATTCATAATTGTTAGTGTGCTTACATGTCTGAGTAAACCGTGCTATTCTTTCACAGGGATGGTACAACCTTGGCCTCCTCGCTGAGGAGGGTTACAAGCTGCCGCTTTCAGTACTGAATGAACTCGGCCTTTCAGAGCTGTATCTGGCAGACAACACTGTGCTTCTAAATGCTTTGTACAAAAGGTGTGTTCATATTGTATGTATGTACATCAGTTGTGAAAGTGCAGTATACTGTTTCCAATATATAAGCTTTTTTCCCGTTTTCTTCCAAATAGATGCAGAGACACAGATGACACATACTCCTACGTGCCTTGCAGTCTTGCTCTCTTTAACGTATACATACAATCATTCCAAAAGAACTACAGTGCTGCTATTAAGGTTAGTGATATGTGTAAATATGTGTCTACATACATATGGCTATTTCTTTAGCTATTTGTTGTTACTTTAACTGTAAAGTAAAAAAAGGAATAGAACTGAGTTTAGCAGCAGCTCAGTAGGGCATACTGTATATTGAAAATCAGGACTCCTACAATGACTCCATCATGTAAAAACCCTTTTTGACATTTTCCTTGTTTTATTTCCCACAGTATTCGACCACAGTTGCTGTAATAGCAGCTCCAACAATAGTCTTATTCATCCTTGGTGTACTCAGGAGACGTGGCTTTTCTCTCAACTAGAACCACAATTCCTATCAGGATTGTCAGAGGAACAGACTGAAGAACAGCAAAGTGAACATCCAGCACAATGGCACAGCAATATTTTGTGTCAGTTTACATTATGTGAATGTTTACTTTGGGATCGCTATAAAGAACAATTGTAATTGTTTCAAAAATGTTTGTTTTATCTAATCTGAAATGTTTTTGGTTTGTAAGTTCCTCCTGTTGGAAGAATGTTTTGCGTTTTCATGAAACAACAATAAAGAGACTTGAAGATACTGTTGGTGGATTAACAATGTTGTTCTTGGATGTCCTTCTGTCTCTCTGGGTAAGGATTTTTTCACCCTGTGGCAGTCTGTAAGTAGATAAACTACAGGAGGTAATGAATGCCTAGGTGTAGCCTCAGGACCACCATCAGTACTTTCTAAACAAGTATCTAACAGGTCATCTGGAACATGCCTTTCTTGTGCAATACCCAGGGTATCGTAAACTTGAAAAGCACTGCTTGGCATTACTTAAGGTTTGATGTAGTGTTGTATGAGGACAATTGACAGGAAAAACTAAATCTGAAATGTTGACAATTAAGAAAAGTAATAGTAAAACACATTTTGTTCTTAAAATATAGCAGTCTTTCCCTTTTTTTATTCAAGCAACTGATATTATACTAACCAAAATCAAGCAAGCAATTTCAGACACTTATCAACATTTCATTAACACTGGAGTTTAATTGCTTTGCTTCTGTTTGTAAGAATAATTAGATAGTAAGATAATTTATTTGGATTAGGTGATACAAAAGGATGGAATAAAACTGCAGAAGTATTACTTTTATTGGATGTTTTTATAACTGCAATACAAATTATCCACATACACTCACTTCCGTTCCTTCAAATTTTTGAGAAATACTCGGATAGTCTGACATTGTTTTTCCGGGCTTAGAGTCCATTTATGTTTCTTCACACAGTGAAGATGTGGTTTTATTCTGAAGGATAACTGAAGTGAGTGTATGGGGATGCATGGAGTGACTTATGATCAGAAAAGTGAAGAGTAATAAATGTGTGGTCGTCCTGTTTTGACTTAACCTATAACCTATGTATGGGTGTCTATAACACTGCGTTACAAAAGTATCTCCTTATTGTTAAACCCAACTTAAAAGTACAATTTGAGCAGTTCTTCCACGGGAGGCATAATGCACGACAAGCGGCGTCTCTCCAGCTTTGCAAAGTTAGGCTATGTGACTGCTTGGCAGAATAAAACACCTTTTTCCCTGACTTTTTTTTCTCTCAAATTTGTGACTTCATGATGTTTGAGAATAACCGACTTGTTTTTCCTTGCAAATTTGCTACTTTATAATGTCACAGAATATCTGAGTTTTTTTAATGTCATAAAATATCCAACCTTTTTTCTCATAAATTAATGACTTTAATCTCACAAATTTCTGCAAATACCCCCCCCCCCCCCCCCTCCCGCCCTACAGGTCAGAAGCCTATTTTATTTAATACATTTATTTTATTTTATTTTTATGGCCCTCATACGCCTGGTATTAGATTGGCCACCATTGGCCAAAAAAATTAGATCTGCAATCCTGGATAATTATGGCTCCTGCGATCCAGCACCTGCTAGTTACAGCTACCACTATCACTTCGGAGGACACAGCTCTGCTACCCGCACAGGTGCTGCTGGATCTTGCTGGATTGTTGCTTTTGGACCTAAATGGGCCCCCCATTGGCAAATTAGACCCTCTACAGTTTGTCCAGTCAAAGGACACTGGACCTCAGCATCAGAGTACTTTGGTCTTTATTTTCTGCATAAAGGTAAGGATGGCTTTTATTTTTTATTAGGCCTTTCACATTTAACATTTTTCCTTTTCCAGACATACAGCACAACGGTATTTTTTTACATAATTATTTGACACAACAATAAGAAGTATGCAATAAAATACCTGCTTATGAGCATACTGTTTCATGGTCAAATGTACAAATATTGACTTAATTCACAAAACTGTGAGGGTTATGTTTAGGGAGGTGACATTTCGGGCTGTTTTCTATCAACTCAGTATTATTATTATTTTGAATATGCTAAATTTAGACTTGATTATACATTGACTATACGTAGAACTGAAATCTTGCTACACAGTGTTGGTGTTTTCTATTTTAAGAGAAGGATCTGTGAATTTAAGTTGATGGCATATGACCAATGTACTTTTTGAGCAGCAGGGTGTGTAGTCAGTAGGTAGGCTGTCCTTCAGCTGTAGATCTGGGTTCAAGTCCCTGCGTCAGCTATTGTTTTTGTAAAAGTTGCTGAATCCCTATGACCTGAAGGGTTTGTTCTCAAACTCACTTGTGCTTGGCTCTGACCTTGTTGTGCTGAAAGTGATTAAAGTAGATCACAAACACTGTTAAAATGAAACTGGAGGCAAAATTATGTTGTCCATCAGTTCAAAGCCTTTATATACTGTACTGAATACTGTACTTAAAAAGTACAGTATTCAGCACAGCGCTACTGTGACACTACTAATAGAGCTCAAACAGATGAAATTGGTGCCTAAAATGCAAAAGTATTGGTTTAAAAATCATTACAACTAATGTAAACCATGCACACTTGATAGCTGTCCATAATATCCTAAGATAGTTGAGCCCAGAGTTCAAACTAAACATGGTGAAGCAGCTTTTAGTTGTTATGCTGCACACAACTGGAACAAACTACCAGCAGAACTGAAATCAGCCCCAACTGTGAACACTTTTAAATCCAGGTTAAAAACACTTCTCTTCTCATGTGCTTATGATTGAGCTCTTTTAAAGCACTTTACATTTTAATCTTTCATTTGCACTTTATGTTCTTTTAATGATTTTAAAGCAAATCATTATTTATTTAATGCTCTATTCTAGCATTTTATTTCTCTCTCTTTCTATTTTTCTGTACTTTGTTTTTATTAGTGTGGAGGTGGGGGGGTTGGGAGTTAATTGTATGTTTGTTTCTCAAATTACATGTTTGTTTGTTTTATGTAAAGCACATTGAGTTGCCATTGTGTATGAAATGCGCTATATAAATAAAACTGCCTTGCCTTGCCTAAATAATCTCACAAAATGTTCATTTAAATACATTTGTGGGAAGTGGCTATTGCTGAATGATGTAACACAACAGTGATTGAGCCCACTGATGAAAGTCTTGTATTTGTATTGTTATGAATATTTTAAACTGGGTGTCGGTGGAGACATTCCCGGAGAAAATCACTGATGTGTTTTCTATCACCCAGCAGTGGTTGGTCTGCTCGAGGGAGTATGCAGTGTTAACAGACTCGCTTCCTTAACTCTTTTGTGTGTGAAGCAGCATACTATTTTTGATTTTTAATTTTAAAAAGCAGTTATTTGCATAGCCTGATGAATGCCGGACTTTTAGGCTGATATTAAGTATGAACATGGATGAATTTGTCAGTGCTGCTTGGTTGAGAAACTATGTATAACATCAAATTGATATTATTTTAAATTTCTGTATTGCAATCTCTTGTCCTTTATCTGATACACCAATATATCTGTAATATGCCAATATTGCCTGGTACATTGGCCCAATTGATTATTTGCTGACTAAACTTATCATCACCATTTTAATTTTATTGTTTTCTTAAATCATGTGAACACTGTGGCATGTAATATAAGTCCACTTTTCATCTAGTGAGGAGCCTGTTGTCCCCTGATACTTCCATTTTCCTGCATCTTTTTTGTGAATTTCAAATGTCCTGTATTACTCTGTGCACTGAGAGGCTAAAAGGTCCAACATCTCAATGAGTGCTTCAATAAGATGCTGTACAGATTGTGATTTGAGTGCACGGCAGCCAGGCTTGTGATTTGGAGCTCAAAAGCTGAAATGCGAACAAATGAATAGAAAAGGAAACGGTAGCACAAAGGGAATGTGAAATCAAATTAGTTTAACTCTGTGATTTTTACTCAGCCGCACATTGGCTTACCAACAATACAGCTCCTGACAATCTACATTATCAAAGCAATCTGTCTTTCTTTTTCTTTTCTTCTCATTCCCATCCATCGGTTTTTTTCCTCTCCTTTTCTCTTTTTTCTTTTCTCTCGCTTTTTCCCTCCCTCTGTCTTTGCAGATGGGCTAGTTGGCTGTGCCACTGTGCCAGTTGTGAGAGCACAGCAGAAGCAAGAGAAGAAACTCAGACAGTGGCAGGAGCTGCACTCGTTCGTGGGAACTATAGCAGCAGCAACAACGTGGACGTGCAGGTACAGGTACTGTGTGTATACTTTGGGGAGTTGGTGTGTTAGATCTGTAGCACTGAGATATAAGTTATATGATATAAACTATTACATGTTATGAGAAAAATGTATAGTGTTTAACTGCTTTACCAAAGACTTTCAGTATGTCTTTTTATTTCTATTTAGACTCAATATTTTCACAACATATAGTCAGATAGTTAAAGGAATACACTGTTTATGTTTATGTACCCATATTAGGTTAAACACATTATCTGAATGACATGAATGCATGTTTGTCTTCTGAATGTTCATTTTGTTTGTTGCATAGTTGACTTTCTGCTGTGTCTCTGTAGCTTGTAAATCACCAGCAGTAGAAGATCTGTGGAGAAAAACCATATGCTTTTGCATTTCAGACTTAAATCTTAAGCAATGCACTTAATGTAAATGTCCTACATTTTTTAAATGAATAGTGTTGCCACCTCCCAAGTAAGGAAAGTAGCTATTGGCTGTCCTAAAAGTTGCTAGAAATTGTTAAATGACATCATCGACCTAATTTGTGTTATTTGACATTTGAATGTCATTGTAATGGATGCTGTAGGAGAGAGGAATGATGTCATGGGAGAGACAAAAAGTGAGTTTTGGGGGGGTTTTTGTTTAGTTTTCTTAAGTTTGGTTTAGTTTCTAACCACCTAGGAGCCTACAACAAGTCACAGTAAAACATGAACATTTCTCCTCAGGCGCAAGGTGGCACTCAGCCGCCTTCGACTCAAAAACGTAACCAAGGTACGGTTTGGGACTGATGTATCCATCAATTGGCTCTTTGAGAACATCAATACAGGTGATGGTCTCATATATGGCCTTGTAGGTCTCTCTGCACTTTGGAGACACTGAAAACCAGTTTTATGTGTCCCGTACCAAGTACTTCACACTACGGGGCATGGTTTTATTAGAAGCATGACTTAGAGCAAGCTGCAGAGAGTGACACGCACAGCGAATAAGAACCAGTTCTTTGAGGCCATACTCCTCCTTCAGCACTTTATGGACCCCATTGTTAATCCCATCCCTTTTCCACCGAGCTGGAGCCAGTGCTGATTCGGAACTAGTGCTAGAGACAGTGCTCAGTTGGTGCTAATCCAAGCACCTCTTCTGAACCTGTTGCTTTTCCACCAGTAAGGAGCCACGCGATTGCGTCACTGTATAACGTAGCCAGCGCACGCCTTTGAAGCATTTCCATGATTCACCAGTGAGAGGCAGCAACATGGCGCAAGGCATCTAGCATGCCGGAAACTAAGAAGAAGAAGAGGAAGAAGAAGAAGAAGAAGAAGAAGCAGTAGAGGAAGAAGACGACAGCTCTGGCAAAAAAAATGATAAAAATAGTACTTTTAATCAACAAATCTTTAACCCTCTGTAAATGCCACACTAGTCAGCTACTGAACGTTAATCCCGCTAGTCTGCTAATAAACGTTAGCCCCACTAGTCGGCTAATAAACGTTAGCCCCGCTAGCCGGCTAATAAATGTTAGCCCTGCCCCCAGTCCGCTGACGTAATCGGTTCTTGCTTTAGACCAGCAAAGAGTTGGTGCTTGCTCTGGCTCCCGTTCTGAGGCTCAGGGCTGGAGCTTTAGCGGTGGAAAAGCAAAAAACCCGGTGCTTAGACAGGCTCTGGCTCTGAACCAGCACCAGCTCCAGCGGAAAGTGAGCTGGAGCCATTGTTAGTCCCTATCCTGAGGAGGTTCTCTTTTTTGAGACAACACTTCTCCAGGAAAGCCACAACAGCTCGGGTTATAGATTGGGTATCTACTCCCTCCAACTCAACAAGCCCCACAAATGTTGAGACAATTGTGTGTTTGGTGTCACTAAAGTACCTTATCACAACCCTCAAGTACTAAAAACACTTACATCTGTGGACTCATCGAGGAGGAGGCTGAAACTATGGTCACCCACATCTGCAACCAACTTTTTTAGAAAGTATGGTGCCAGAACACCATTAATCATTTCTGGTACAGGAAGTGGAATAAGATAGGATAATTAAAGAGAACCTATCAATCATACTTGTCCATTCTACATTGTTTCTACTTCTTTTACTAACTGCTCGAATACCCATATTTTACTTAAACTGGCCATGAAATACTCCATCAGTAAATGTACAGTAACAGAAAAACAGTAATGTTCTTCTTGTAAGCATATTTATTTATTCATATAATTTGATGAATTGTTTGTCGCAGAATAGCCTTTGTATTAATGGCTTTCATACTTTGGCCTGAGACTACTATTTAGCACTTGAACACGTTGTAAATCTAATGTCTGATGGATCATTTATCTTCTCTCTGCCTGACCTCATGAGCCCAGTGGTCTCATATTTTCACACATCATGTGTTTAATGAGCCTTTTCACCAACTATATCAAGAAATATGTAGGTAAAATGAAAAAAACATTTCACTCTCTTAGTAGTCAGTCTCACATCTTCATATTTCCCTGCAGTAACCAATGGTGCCATGGCTGCGGGGAGCCAGAGCAGCATGGGTTGTAGGGCTCTCCCCATTGGTGTACTGTCTGTCACCTTCCAGCTCCTTCTGATTCTCTGCGGTTGCCTACAGGATGCCCAGGGTCAAGGTAAGAATCTGATGTTTTCTACAGTTTTCTGTTTTTCTACACACTCAACACAACTGAAAAGCAGTAAGAGTGCATAGAGCCATGACATCATGTTTTTGTTATCCTGCATCACTATGGTGTTTTGGTGTATAGACTTTTATTGAATCTTGGCCTTGGGGTTGTCATTTGATTTTAATATCTGAGACAGTTCACAGTCGAAGTTTACAGTCAAATACAGTGGAATTTGTCGATCGCAGAAACACAAGCTTGTGTTTTTCAGTTTAAATGGTATGACGGACCATAGCATACTTAATTACTCCTACACAGTAAACATCAAGAAAACTTTTATGTTTATGTTATGTTTTTACCCCATGCATAGCTTGTGAAACACCAGAAATATAATATATTATTTGTATTCAGGTGTATAATGTGCAGCGTTACAGTGTATGAGGTACATGGTAAACTATCAGTTTGTAGACCAGATTAAATCCTCACATCCAAGGGAGACAAAGCCATTATGCCCTCTGCTGTCAAAGCACTCCACTGGCTTCCATCCCTTCCTGTGACTGGTTTTATTTATAGCATGGCAGGAATTGCTACACTAACAAGTGACAAGGGCTCAAAATACATGCACACACACACACACACACACACACACACACACACACACACACACACACACACACACACACACACAGAAACACACACACAGAAACACACATGCAGCATGTGCCAACTTTCATGGGTGGTAAGGGGCACCAACAAGGTTAATGCATGAGAATTGGGATTTGTGTAATGCAGCCCTTATAAAATGAGGTCTGATTAATGGCCGTCAGCTGTGGAGTATGTCAGGGTGATTTGTGTGGGTGGATAGGAGAGGAGTGCCCGAGCAGGAGGACATTAGAGGCATCTTTAGAAACAAATATCATCATAATATTTACCTAACATTTGGAATAATGAGTTTACAGTTGCCCTTTCCTGTTTTGAAAATATTCTGTCAGCCACTTTTTCGAGGTACTACTCCCACTCTATTCTCTGTCACCTGTCTTGCCATTAATAGTGTTATTGATATTCTGTAGACTGAAGATTTCGGTGAGATAATTTTGATCAGTAAGAATTCAGCCAGGGAACTCTCTGGGATCAATCATACCATCAATAAGTTCAAATTGTGCAGTCCAATTGCACACTTGTGTGTTTATGTGTGTTTTTGTTGATTTGTCTATCTATTGGTTATATTTTGCAACCAGTGATTAATCTGACAATTATTTCCGTGACTATGGACTACAGTCACAATCCTTAGTATCTCTGGGTTTTTAAACTGACCTCAGTGACCTTACAGAGAAGTGTACACAAATTCACACTAACAAGAGACAGGCACATTACTGAATAACTGAATAACGCAAATGTCATCATGAGTTTACTATTAGTTTTAGAGGCTATACTGCACATACAGTATTACAAGGAGTTATCAATATATAAAATGAAAATTGCTTACACCTAAAATACCATTAGTTGCATGTATATATAATGCATATATAATATAATTCTACTTCTTACTGTACCATGGTTTGTGGAAAAGATAAAGATTTTCTTTGTGGCAGACATTAGCTTGTCTGCTTCCCATGCTTCTATGCTTCTGCTGAGGATATGGCATTCTTGTCAAGGTGAACTGAAATATCTGCTGCGGAGACACAGGCAGGAGAGTTAGCTTTTCCCATATGCCTACATTTCCCATGCCAGATGTGAATAATGACAAGTCACACTGGTAGATAAATAAGTTCATGTAGTTGTTGTGTCAGTGTGAGCTTAGAAAGAAATGCGTTCTGTTACATCGCAGTAATTTTTTCAAAATGCTATGAGAGTTTTTATTTTTTTTTAATTTGTTATTCTTTAATATAAACTGCAAAAATAATGGTTACGTTGTTGTAAATATTGTCATCCTTAGTGGACTGTTTTCCTAATTATATTGGCCGCCTAATGTACAGTATTATGTTTAGGGTAAATCAGTATTCTCTTGATTGGTCAAAACTGTAACACAACTGTAAAAGAAATCAGTACTGCTATTGGTATTTCAGTGAAGGAACTAACAACATGTTTTAGATTTAGTGGAAAGGGCTCTGAGTAGCTATGATGATTCTGCTTAGAGAGCAAATCCTCCTAATAAGTGTACTTAAACATGAATTCTTAGTTGAAATCTACAATATGAAATTACACATAGGGAGGAGGTTGTGGTGGTAGCAGGAGCTGCAGGAGCAGATTGTGATAATTAGCAGAGTGAACTGAGATAGTGACAGATTAAAATGTCTGTGTCAGTGATTATGAGCACACTGAAAACAGCTCAGGCCATCCCTTGTGTTAGCAAAATGATCAAAATGCACCTCCTTTTTAATCTTCCATCCTGCCTAACCCTCCATTCCCTGGTAGCAGAGAGAGTGCATGGACAGAGGGGTTGTTTGGTTGAATATGTAAGTTTAGTCCTCATTGATCCTTTATCTGATAGAGGTTTATGTAAAATCAGAATATCAGTAGCCTAACTGTGCTTTGTATTGATCAATCAGCAGTGCTGTCTGTGACGCTGAAGTAGTAAACACATTTGTATTTGCGCCTTTTCCCCTCAGTCCCACCTTTCTGTCAGCTTAGTTTTGGATTTATAATAATCTCTGAACTGTGTGCTAAAAATACTCAATTCTATACTATATTGTAGTCTATATACTCTATAGAGTATTGTCACCTTCATGATCAAAGTGACAAGTAGCAATGTGTTGTCATGGAAGAGTGAGAGGATCATAGAGACACACTGCTGCCTGGAGTTTTCTTACAATATTCTTGCAATTATTAAAATGAATGTTTTGCATTCTTATTGTATCCCATTCATATGTTACCATTAAAATTGTTTAAATTAACACATAGAGCAATTCGTAGATTTGTCTGGAAAAATAAGCACCCTAGGTTGAAGTTACAAAAGCTCCAGTCTCCCATAAGAAAGGGTGGGTTAGCTTTACCTAATTTGATTTTTTATCACTGGGCCTCACAACTGAGATTTGTCACAGACTGGGTAAAAGATAGTCAGTTTTCCTTTACAGATCTCGAAAGTATAGGTCTAGATAATGTATAAATGTCAGACCTTCCCTTTGTATGTTCCAGGAAGTTACAAATCAAGATGAAGCATAATTTTATAGCTACAAATATACGCAAGTCTTTGAATAGCATATGCAAGCCCGGCTTCGAGCTCCGGGGGGCCTCGAGCTCCCAGAAGCCTCCGTCACTTAGTGTTTTTTTCGCTCCACTGAAATAGCCTCCGCCCCTTTGTATACGGACAGACGGGGAGTTCCGGTCATAGATATATATATGGTCACGTGTCCCACAGATGCAGGTGTAGGTCAGGAAATGACGTAAAAGGGACCGTATATGGTTTGTTTCACGTGTGT
This sequence comes from Scomber japonicus, assembly GCF_027409825.1. NCBI lineage: Eukaryota > Metazoa > Chordata > Actinopteri > Scombriformes > Scombridae > Scomber > Scomber japonicus. Next base: position 21,958,878 of record NC_070583.1, read on the forward strand.
TACATTAACTGTTGGACTAAATACATGGACATATTGAGGAAAGTATTTCGATTTAATGGAAACGGATTTCATATTTCACAAGAATGGATACTTGGCGAGCTGTACAAAAAGTCCTGTGTCATAAGATGATCGTTGTGGATAAAGGGAAGACTTTGAAGGTATGTAGAAATTATAGCTGTTTTTACATTACCTGAGTGGCTAGCCCAGACAATTGCTAATACTATTACGGTTGTGAGCAACCACATAATTCGTGGGTGGTCTTGAATGAATCAGGGCAACCTATGCTTTCTAACAATGTACGGCATGAATATATATGTTTAAGGGTTGGTGTTTAAAACATTCAGAAGAACTTGTGGCTACCTCCCAACGGTCCCGTAGGCGGAACAGCGTGATGAATTACAAAGTTAGCTGCATATGTAAATACTTTGGATTTAGTCAATATTCATTTTTAGCATCCATTGCTAATAACCCTGAGATTGAGATTGGAGATTAGAGATTGGAAGGCTGCTGGTATCACAAAAATTGATCATATGTATTTGGGTGACGCACTAAAGTCTTTGCAACTACAAGAAGAGTTTAATCTCTCTCGAATACACTTTTATTGTTATTTACAAATTAGGAGTTAATTAAACTCAAATCCATATTACAAAAGTGACAGAAAGCTGAATATTTTTGATAGTCTTATCACGAAGGCAGCAAGAATTAATAAGAAAGTGATGGTGTATATGATCAGCTGCTTATGAATGATAACAGTACAATAAATATCAAAAATAGCTGGGAAAAAGACTTAGGTATTCACCTAAATGACCAGACCTGGTGCAAAGTTTTGTATAATGTCAAGAAAACAATATAAGATATTTAATAAACTGCATGTGACTCTTGAAATACGTAGTAAATATGATGACTCGTGTTCTGCAGTATGTAGGAAGTGTCAAAAACAACTAGGAACTTATTTTCATTTAATATGGTCATGCCCATTGATGAAAATATTTTTGGTTTACTGTTCAAATAGAGATAGAGAACTTCTTGGGCATTAAAATAAACAGTGTATTTTTGGTATCAGCCCCATGCCCTTGCCTGGTCAAACTGTAAAATTGTTAGATATTATGTTGTATGCTGCACACCTTTCGATACTGCAGGTTTGGCTTGAGGTACATCCTCCTACGATATCAATGTGGTATGATAAACTACTATCAATTCTTCCTTTTGAATGATTATCTCATGTGCTGCATGCAACTCTAGAGGATTTTGTCAAAGAGTGGTCCCCCATTAGTATTTATTTTGGTAGTGAGTGGCCAGCAATAACAAGTATTGGAGTAAATTAAGATTCAGCATTAGCATTCACTGACATTATGACAACAAAGCAATACATTCCTTTTAAGTTCATGTAATTTTGTAGAGAATTAAAAAAGGCAGATAGCAGCAGCAAGGCCAGAAGGAAGAGGTGAAGGAGTCAGCCCACAGCAGGAGAGAAGTATTTTTGAGTTGAATAAGCATGTGCATACAAAATCCAATGGTATTGTTCACACGTAAGTGTAGAAAAAAAACAATTTCATTACTTTTGAAAAGAATGAACAGAGTCAGAGAGCAGCAGGAACTTGACAACAAGATGGAGGAGAGAGAGCAGCAGCAGGGCAATAGGGTGAAGAAGAGAGGCAGCTTGGATTCTAAAAATGATCAGGAAGAAGGAAGAACAGTTGATGATGTCCCAGAATGATGGACAGAAAAAGCAAGCAGAGGAGATGAAGGAGCTATCCATAGCATGTATATCAAGGTAAAGCACTTGGTTTTAAACCTGCAACAGGGTAAATGCTGCTGGACCAGAGATGGGTGGAAAACACATGCATGTTGCAGAGTTGAAGCTGGTGGCATCAGGTATAACAAATGTGGCAACAGTCTGAAATACATTGCCACACACCTTCAGACTTGCACAAGGCAGCTGAGAAAACAGTGGAAAGGGTGAAAGAGGAAAAAATGAAAAACCCTAACTGCTTAGATGAGGAGGGTTCAGTTTCTGACCACCGACAAGATGTTTAGAGCTATTCATAAAATCTGGAACAATACATTTTTTAAATATGTTTTTTATTTGTGTACAAACATAAACTGTTATTGTAAAGATAAACTATTTGTACCAAAGAAAAATGAAGAACTAAATCAAAAAGTGCAAGCCAGCATACAGTATCTACAGTACATCAAGGCCATTATTTTAAAAAAGTATAGTAAGTCTGTACACAGATCTAGAAATAAACAGACACCCAAGTCCTGAATGGATTGAAAGGAATTTACATTCAGAAACATTGTGTACAAACTTTAGTCAGTGCATAGCAACAGTAGTGAGGAAAAAAAGTAATCGTCAGTGTTTGAGAAATAAATTCAAAGATTTCAATTCTGGTAGATGAGTCAACCATCAGCAACAACAAAAAAACAAAACAAAAAAGAGCTATAATAATCTATGTTATAGCATGTGTAGGCAACAGTGAAGAGCCACTGGTATTCTTTTTGGATATTGTAGAACTCCCTGCCACCACTGCAGAGGTAATAGATTCTGTGTTGATCAATAACCTATCTCACTGTTGCTTTACAGAAGACATTTTGAGGCAGCAGCTTGTTTGTTTTACATGTGATGGTACCTTAGTCATACTTGGAAGCAAGTCAGGTGTGGCATTTTCATTTGGCACTGTATGAACCACCACTTGAGGAGATGCTGTTGAGGATGCTGCAGGTATAGTTTTGATCCTTCTTAATAAACCGTACAGACTTTGTCATGCTTCTGCTAAAAACTTAAGAGAGTCGACTGCCTGTTATGAGACACTTTAAATGCAGTGTTAAAACGTAGGTAGAATTTTTAGCACAAGAATGGTACCTTGTTGTCTGGCAACAGTACCCTGGCCTATATACGAACTCTTCAGGAGCATCTGTGGACCCACACCAAAGGTCTATAGAAAGGGTCATGTTTCGATGTTTATGCTATTGGCTCTATAGTCCAACTTTCGTACTCAGCCCAGAACTTATGTTTGACGCTTTGGAAGAACTGTCTGATTTCTCCCTCTCCCTGCAAGATAGATATATGACACGTCACAGGTCAGATGCATCACAGAGTCGACAGATTAGGCTACTGAAATCCATGGCTGCCTCCTTGGGTCTGCAGACACAGGAGGCACAGCAGGTAGTGGAGTTAGACATCAACAACAGTTGCACTTGTAAAGACAAATGTGAAACATGACAGTGCAGTTAACCAGGGGTTGTTCTTCATTATCCTGGCTGGAAGTCTTGAGCAAAAAATGATGTGCCTATTAGGCAAGCCGCACGACAGAGACATCAGCAGTTCCTCGCCAATATCAAAACCCTGCAGCCTTCCATTTGGCTAGAGGAGTGTGGTGTGAGGTATGCTGATGCCAAAGTGCTGGAGTTCTGCACTTTCTTGAAGCTTGAGAGTCAAAAGGCACAGAGAAGCATGAGGGAAGACGCTGACACTGACAAGTGGTGAGAAAAGGCCTCCAAAGGACCTAAAGCCTCTGCTACAAATTAATATCATAAGTGGAATGAGGGCCACCCTGAAGCTCAAAAGCATACATGAGTACATGAAAATAACAGCGAAAGCATGACTATGAGCCAGTATGGAGTCTGTTATGAGGAGCTAAATGATAGCAGTGATAGTGAAGATTTCAGTCAGAATCTTATAGTATGCTCATACAATGGTTTTCACAGGGGGCAAAATGGCTTTCTTGTAGTGTATTGTGAGAAACATGAGAAAACCCTACCTTAATTTACTCTCTCGCTGCATACAATTTTAAAGGTGTATTCACTCATTACTTTAATACAGTGTTGCAGATTATTAATGGAATTGTAGCATTCGAAATGTCCATTATAGTCAACACGTCCTGCAACAATTGGCTTAATTCACAAACAATGCATATGCACGAATACGAATGATTTTAGAGCATTCATCAATTTTCTTGTCTTTAGACTTTTCTAAAGGGTGCAATCAACATTTATGAGTGGTCCAGACGTGCCATATGTGTCATGAATAGATCATCTCTGCCTTTCTTCATCCTCACTTATTTGACTTACAATTACAATGTCCTCATTTTAATGAATTCGCAATAAATAATATAAATAAAATCAACTAATAAATTAATTAATACTATTAACCATGTTGTCATGACTGCCAATGTACTGAAAGGTTTATTTAGATTGTATTATTTTATTGGCATATTTTGGCTCAGTAACTGCTCACTAATTTCTGTAGTTATTTGGAAACTTCTGTCACACCTGTCACACTGACAGCTGCTGCCCCCGTGTCTCTCTGCAGGTCTCTATTCAGTATCGTGTTGTATTACAGCTGACAGCATAAAATCACCTGTAGTCTATAATATTCTCCTCTAATATCGCTGTGACTGTCACATCCCTTGACCACCTCTCATCACAGAGCACTTTGCTTTAGGCAGACGTGTTTTTAGCGTCTAACTTTTCATCAAATAATTCCACCTTTTATTTCTGTCACAGTGCAGAGCTGCTCTGATGACATGTTAGCTTGATTCATACTTTCTAATTGTTTCGGGTGTCCAACTGCCACTCTTAAATTTGTTCTGTGCTTGTCGTTTGATTTCTGAAAGGAGGACTTGAAGTTGTTCTTTTTTTAACAAAACTTGCCCAAAAATTGGGTTGATCAGGTCGACTTATATGACAATTGCAGGGCCTTGGATTGTGCTAATGATCTCACAAACGCACAGGTGACATTCATCATGATCAATTTAGGACAAGTTCAGGTAGTCAAGAGAGTTTGTTGAATCCCACATAGGATTTTCTTATTTTACCTCTTATCGCTTTGTGCAAGAACATATGTAACAGAATAATATGAGAATATTTAAGCATAAATGTTAATGTCCTTTGGGAGGTATGTGTTGGTTGATGGTGTGGGACAGAGGGAGCTGCCATGCGGCCATCTCCTCTTGTTAAAAATAATAACTTACTTTTACTCAAGTCATCACTCTGTAGATTGACAATTTATTGTCAGCACACTATAGCCTCAAGAATTTTCACATCACGATATTGGCTTATGCAAATCTATGTGGTCCATTAATATGAGCTTATCATATTGCTTCATCCACTTATAATTGCACTGGCCAAGAGTACTATCTAAATGTGTAGTGTTGTTTTCCTGACATCATATTAAATTGTCATACAATTCTCATACATTTGTTTATTTTAACAGTCAGTGTGAATAATATACAAGTAATTTCTCAGACAAACCGGACAACCCCGGGTACAGCACTGGCGGCATTTCAGCTGCTTGTAATGTGCCAAAAGCCAACTCTGCCTCATCAGCAGCTGTGGACGCCTGCCAAACCACCTTACAGATTGATTTTTTTATTACCATGAATAAATGGATATTGAATCTGTGAGTAACAGAGTGACCTGGCAATGAAGACACTAATGTATTTAAGTCTAGTGTGGGAAAGTACAGTTTGACAGCCAAGCTGATTATTATTAGGTGTATTGTTTTACATTTACACAATGAAAAGTGCCCAAACCTGCGAGTAGGGACATTGAGAGGCTCATTACACTGGTCATATTTTTTCAGCTTCTTCTCTAAATACAATTTGACTTGTCATACTCTGTTTTGTGTTTGATTAGAAGTAAACTCTGTCACTTTCTATGAGGCCAATACACAAACTATCTTAATAAAGCATCACAGGACCTGCTACAAACCTCCTTCATCATTATGTTATGTAAGAACAGCTATAAGGCATTATAAGTGCAATTCTTGTTCATAATCACAGTACCCATTTTATATTAAAGGTATTATCAACATCATGTTGCTTTCTGTAACTGTAATGGAAGGTGGGGTAATGACTTGCAATAACATCTTTCTGACAGCTTACTTCAAGTAAAGTAAAGATGTACTGATAAACAGCATCATACCTGAGGGCTCAGACAGAGGCAGGATATGATTATCATGCCATTTTGTCACTGCGGGCATTTAGTTGATCCTGACACTGGAGCCAACGTTCAAAACCTTGAGACAGCATTGCAGACATTCAAAGTGGAAATGTGATGACAGTAATATAAAAAAAAAAAACCCTTTAGCACTGATGAGTTACAGAACCTTGAGCAACTGATTTCTATTTCTATATCACATATGCCAATGCTTCTACAAATTTAATTGTTTTATAAGAAGATAGTTGATTTGTGGAATTTTGACCTTATTATACAGCAAAATATACACAAAACTGTATTTTTGTCTTCATGTAAACACAACACTGACATATAATGCCGTTTTACTTTTAAAATGGTGAACATGTTAGCAGCATTTAGATGTTTAAATGTTAGTATTCATTTGGATCATATTTCTGTCCACCTGCTGAATCTAAGTCCAATACTCTCCAGATCTCCATAAACTGCTGAGTCCCTTATTTTATGCAGCGGTAGACAAAGAGCTGTCATAAAGGCATTACACTGTAACATGCATGGTGATCTTCCCCCAGGCCATGGGATCAGCATTTGAAAACAAATGAGGAGGCAGAAACATTCAGTTTTGTTTTCCTTTTCCTGCTATTTCAATATTTCTTACAACACTAGATGGCAGTATTGGTTTGTTTCAAGTCAGTAATTCAACCTCCTTTTACAAATGGGAACAGCTAAGTGTTAAAATTAAATAGGCTTTAATTAATTGATAATTATTGCAAAGTGGCAGAGCCTATAACATTCCTTCATTGATTAAAACTGTTCTGTCATACCTCTCCTATACACATTAGCTATATTTTTTTTATTTTTGTCTGTTCAATGGAGGGCTTTTGAGATTTGCCTTCATATTTGTTTAAATCATAAATGTATAATGCATCTTTTAAATTCAGACTGTAAAATTGTTCAGATTGGGTTGATTTGTGGTTTTCCAAACCGTGTGGGGCTGCAGTGTCTCCTTTTTTAATGAAAGTGTGGAGTAAGTTATCGAAGATTTTTTAGCCCAGACATTGCTGTTGTAGTCTGTTGAAAAAAAGTCCTCAACACAGCATGGTGCTGTTGCTCCATTACAACACAAATGACTTCAGAAAGCCATCTTATGAAAATCACCATTTAGGGAGTTCATTTAGAATGCCTGGTTGCACTTGCTTATTTTGATGTCCTTAATGTCACACAGCCAAAACACACGCTGGAAGGGTTTTTGTGGGCGTGTTTATTTTAGAAGACTATGGCTGTTGCTGCTGTGCTTTTCATCTACTTCGCTCTGATTTACCAATGTATAGGGTCATGAAATATTACAGAAGGCCATAAAAGCTATGGCACATCTACCACCTAGCACAGTATAAGGGGGGTGATGTCCCAGTGGACTATGTCACAGTCACAGCCTCTGATTCCCTGCACACAGCAAGGCCCATTAAGTCTAACTATCTGGTTTTACGTGTCCCACAAGCAGCACCTCTTTTCCAACTAAAATTGCTGTGATATGGCGTATATTCCATTTTGAAAGAGAAAAGTCATGTAAATGTGACACACTAAATTTCTATTATGAGGTTGGAATTCTTTTCACACAGAGCAACAAAAGAGTTGCCTTTGAATTCATTTTTGTCTTTGCATTTTCATGACATAAATAAACACAACTGAATTCCCCTCGTGCTCCCCTTTCAGACATATAGGAAAACCTACAGTGACCTAACCCTCTCTGGTGCCAGTGTTAGGTTTTTCCATTCTAGGCTACTGTAGAAACATGGTGATACAACATGGCAGCGTCTGTGGAAGTGGACCCGTCCCCTATGTAGATATAAAGGGATCATTCGGTAAAGAAAACACATATTCATGGGATTACACACATTAAAATATTCAATTTCTGCCAAGTTCTGCTAGATGGCACTAAATTTTACACACTGGACCTTTTTAAAGCTGTAATGGAACATGCAACTGTTGGTAGTTTAACCTGCATTGAAGGAAAAAAGGTGAATATGACCCCTGTATTGTGTACTCTTGCATAATGCCCTTTCTCCCATGAGAGATTGCATTCTCTCATTGTGGTCCTGTGGCCATAATAGTTGTGGACTCAGGATTTAGGCATATCACTGCCTGCCCTTGCAGAGATGATCATTAAAGAGATGTGTTTGATTTTTGAAATTGGACCCAGTGCCTGTGCTTGCACCAGGTGATGCTGACTATGCATGTCAGTTTTTTTGTACTCACCCAGTGTGGTTATAAATTTAGCTGTGCTGGCTGAGTGGTAAAACTCCAGATGTCCTCGGAGTGTTGGGGTGTTTGTCCTCTGAGCGTGATCATGTTGTGGTAACGGGGTGTGGCTGCATGACTGGGCTCCAGCTTTGGCGGTAGCTCTGACACTGTTCTTCAAAATGACATCTGAGGGAGGGACCTTTCACCAAATGCATCACAGTCTCATCAAGTGTTGCAGTCTGCCTAGATTAATGGGGCTGAGAGCTGATTATACAGGGCTGTACATCATGTCTGTCTAACTGCCTGCTGCTCTCTCTGCCTGTCAATGATCTACCCTCCTATAGCCTTTCTTTCCATGGAAAAAAAGTAACTGTTGCTGTTCTTCAGCAAGAAGAGACTCCTTTGGTTTACCCTTAGACTTATGCAATATGAAGTAGTTGAGGTCTTTGTCATTTATATTTTGATAAAGTGCAGGTGTGGTGAAGTTTCACGACTATCCTGATACTCACTTGTAAAGTCATCTGTCTTCACTGGCCTTTGTTTGTACACACCCACAAACACATATCTCATATTAATGAACTATGCTGAGACACAGTGTACAGAAACTGTGTGTTTGGGGAGTCATCTGTGGAATGTCCGAGAACAAGAACAAATAATATTTTTTAAAATGTGCAGAAAGTCATAATGTATGGTCTGTGTGGCAGCCTTGTAGTTTTAATTTATGATAGTGTCGGACCTGAAAGTTTAAAGTGTAATTAAATGGATTGGAACTGCTAACATACAGGTATTTTACAACTTCAAAGACCTTAACTGCTGAGTTGGGCTACCTGCATGTGTAAATTACCTCTGTCGCTGCACCCTGTGAGCCCAGCCCTGTGTGGGGGATAAATTAATCTTCCCAGCACATTATTGAATGTGTTCCCTTGCTTGGGAGCAGCCGATAAATTGCGCTTGTCACAATGGCCCTGCACCTGCTCTCCATAGCCTTGGAATTTCTAACAAAGCATCACATTTCTGAAAACAGCACTCGGGGCTATAAAAAAAATAGAGTCACAACATAGATAGGAAATGCTTGAAAAGGATGTGGGGGGATTGACATGGAGGAAGGGTAGAAACAGAAACACAGGAAAGATAGGCAGATGAGCCTAGTAGTTGCTTTACATTGTATACCATACCTCATTCAAAAAAACGGTACATATCCCTTCAGAAGGATTTCTAAATTATTATAAGGGGTCCCAGCTGCTGGAACCATATTGTATCTGTTAGGATTATGTGGCCCACATAAATCAAAATTGGCTTAAGCTATTTTAACCTAACTTGGTGCACGTGTTTGTATGTTAGGTCCTAGCTTCGCTGCACATTCCTGTGATATTGTACCACTAGGGGGCACCACAAATTATCTCATAATTATCTGCATGGATTTGAGTGAAACTTTTTCCACGTTCTTTGGTCATGTTCAATTTGTTGTATGAAGTTTTGGTTATAATTATAAACTTGCGTATTCATCAATATTGCAGTCAATACTTGCAAAATTTCACCATAGATCCTAGAGAAATGAACACTTTTTAGCACGTCCAACTTTTGATCAGTGTTGGATGCAAAGTCACCAAAATATTTTTTTAGTATTTTCTTACCAACATTTTGACTGTTGTGTTTTAATTTTAAAGGTCCATTGTGTAGAGTTTAGTGGCATCTAATTAAAAATACTTGGCAGCTATTGAAATAATATTAATAAGTATGTTTTAATTAGTGTATATTCCCATGAAAGTGAGAGTGTTGCACCGCCATGTTTCAACAGTAGCCAGAATGAACCAACCAAACACTGGCTCTAGAGATGGACTCTCACGTTTTTCATGAATTTGGGCTTCAAAGTTGTGTAAAAATCAGCCTCTTTCTCTGCTCCCAAACACTGTGGGAGTGCCTGCTGAGTTTGCTGAAACCCCGCCCCCTACCAAGTGTCACCTGTCAATCAAAGTCACCACCTCTACCAGAAACATGTACGCTATGTCTGAGAGCTTCAGTGCTGCAGAATGTGTTGGTCAGCTGGCAGAGTCACTTGCTCTGGCAATACAAAGGTCCCTGCTTCAAATGCCAGGGTGTGTAATACAAACTTGCCGACCATGTGGCAAGTTATGCATGTGGCATGTTTTTAAATTCTTCTGAATGTTAAAGACTGCCCTTTGTGCTTGGAGCCCACTCATTGCCACTTGAGTCTTTATTTTGGTAAAGTAGGTGAACTCAGAAAATGTCCTGTCATACATACAGCACCAGACTTTATAATTCAAGGGACTGGGAAGGTGTGTATCAAGGCCGTAGCCAGGATTTTTCAAATACCGACGTCAAAAAGTAGATCACTAATTATATGTAAATTCAGTGTAATCAATGATGTATTTATACCAGTTTCATTTCTCAGTCATGGTCAATCTTGTGGTCCAGTTCTTTCTTATCACTTCCAATTTTGCAACTTAAATCAACTCCTATTTCAGGATTATACAACTTCCATGGTTGTATATTTAAAAATTAGAACTGCAATATATTATTTTCTTTGTTTGTTCTTAAAATGTGGAATGGAGCACGGCCTGCTGGGAAAGGGAATGAACAGTTTGCAAAATCGGGTCAAGTCCAATTCACAAAAGTAGACAACATATTTCTGGTGATTTTCAAGTCACAGTTCACATCTACTGCAGTGAATATTTTTTTTGGAAGTGAGCACTATATAACTGCGACTTAAAAATCTCCAGTAATATGCTGTGTATATTTGTGAATTTGTGACGAATCTGCTGACGGAGCACAGCTGGAGCTGTTCGGTAAGGAAACCAGTTAAATTGGAAACTAGTTGGGACATACCACCGGGTCCGGGGCCGGTGAAAAAATTCCCGGTGGATTTCAAGACCTCACTCTGCCACTGGCTATAGTCGACTACTTTCGTTTTGACATGGCAGCGGTATCTGCAAGTACGTGCCCGTTAATGCTATTTTCACTTCACAGTGAAGCAAAAATTCAAGAAAAAAATACAGAGGACATGACCTTGGTGTCCTTAATGTTAGCTGCAGCCATGGTGTGTATGTAGAAAGTTATTGTTTAATTCAATACTTGAATTAGGTGATTGAGCCCAATTAAGCATTAAACATATATTACTCACAAAGTCCATCTTTACAGTTTTGATCAAAACAAATTGCATTAATTGCAATTATTAGCACACATGTTTTATTTTTCAGCATCTTGTACAATATCATTTTAATTTTGTCATCTCAAATTAGCTTGGGCTGTCTGTTCAAAGAAGGAAAAACCCAACAACCCCCCCCCCCCAAAAAAAAAAACAACAAAAACACTGTGTGTTTCACAGCGAAGTCCTTGGTCATTAACAGCTATGAACAGTCCATTGAGCAGAATTAGCCAGCCCGTTCAATCTGATATGCTTAAACACACATCCACTATGAATATCTCACATTTAGAAACAAACATAACAAAATCAATGGGCTCTCTCTGCAGCCCTTTGCACTGCTCAATGATTGAAACAGCTCCCACATCTTATTTTTTTCAACCAGTCTGCCCACACCCTTTCCATGCATTTATTGTCATCCAAGTCAATATTCTGAACACTCCATTAAACTCACTAAAGACTATTGAGTTTATGAACATCTCAGACCCCCCCCCCCCCCACACACACACACACATTGCTTGCTTTGTTTAGTTGCTGCTTGATTTAGAAATGTTCCTCATATACAAGCATACTATACTGCTTCATTGAATGGTTGTTTCAGTCAGAAATGCTATGTATGTTCATATTTGACTGTGTATGGGGTTCTGTTATATGGAGTAAAAATGCATTTTCCCTTTTACCAATAGGGGGAGCTTGCACACTTGCCATTAGCTGTGTTCTTCACAAGCTCTTTTTCATCATGCATTTTTATTCATGTCCCTCCATATATCCTTTTTATAGCCTTTGTTTTACTCTCCACCTTAAAAGGTCATATGCTGTATATTTTCACTGCTTTTGTTTGTTTTGTTACATTAGTTGTTAATGGTCTGCGGGGCTCACACAGCAGCGATTAGTTTGCTTCATTGTCGAGTCACTGAAAACGTTGTTTTTCCTGAACAAGATCATTGACACCAGTTAAATGAATTGCACTACATCTTCTACTCCATCTTCACCCTCATCATTCCTGTCTCTTTGTTTTCACTCACTCTGTCTTTGCTTCCTCCGCCAACAACCACCCACCCCCTCTCCCCACCCTGGCTGCGCTCATGCAGTTTCATCTCCAGAGGTGAAGAGCAGACTCCTATAATTACCCAAGTGTCTGTGAAATGAATCATTGGGCGGCTGATTGAGCTGCATGATGGGAAACATCCATCCTGAGTAGTACGACTGAGTGTTCTCACTCCTCTACCACATCTCTCTGCTGATGCCCAGGGCTGGCACGTGTGCATGCTCATTGCCACTGTTGAGAGAGACAGGGTGTGGTCTCCAACTGTGCTGCAGCAGCAAGCGTGACAGTCTACAGGAAAATGTAGTAATTGTGGGCAGTGTTACATAAACAGCACCAACATCACCTGATTTACTGCTCTTGTATCAGTGATGATTTGTTTTATTGGGTTATACGATTTACAGAATTTTAAATGAACCAATATGTATACAACTATGTTCACAAGACATAATTAAAATCACCTGTGTATATGTGTACTTGTATGTATAGAGGCTTCATTTCAGTGTCATACACGTAATGATGATTATTATTATTATTATTATTATTATTATTATTGTTGTTCTCTTTTGACCATGCTTGAACATTCAGTTGGCCCAGAACATAAAGATCCTTTTATGCTCAGAAGATATTCTATGTTTAAAGTCTGTGTAAAGTAAGAATACATATATGTTCTGAGTTTGACATACCACAGAAAAGTGTGTTGCTAACCACCCTGCCAAATTTGAATGATTAAAAAAATCGCCAAATATATGAAATTAAGCTCTTTCTCTGCTCCCAAACGCTGTGGGCGTGCCTGCCGAGTTCGCTGACACCCCGCCGCCTACCAAGTGTCACCTGTCAATCAAAGTCACCACCTCTACCCGAAACATGGACGTTAAGTCTGAAAGCTTTCTGCCGCTAGCTCGGCGGCTAACTGGCTAACTGTAGACTGTATTAGTAGTAGAGTGCGCTGAATGTATACCGCTACAGCAGCAGGGGCGGGTTTAACGCAGCGGTGATTGTCAGACCCGCCCACTAAATCCTGAACAGAGAAATCTTGAAACAACAAACATCTTGAAGCCTAGCTCCACAATTCAAATCTAAATGGTTGAAATGCTTTTTACACCTTTTTTAGAAATATATTTATGACCTATTTAATGTGTTTAGAAGAAAATGTCTGTATTCACTGTACACAGTCTTTAACCCCTGATATGCTGCGCCAGAGAACCGGGGTGATCTCTGGTCAGCATTTTGTACTGTAAATCTGATAATGGCCGTTTACATGGCAAACTGCTGTGGAAAGTGAGTGGGATGGGTATTGAGAATGGGTATCATCTGAAATGTTTCAGTACAGTGACTAAAATTACACTTTATTCATCACCTTAGTTTGAGGAATATAAACTAAGATACTATAACATCGCCTTGACAAAAATAAAGTAGAAATATAAGTTGACATTTGGATCAGTTGATCCAGCATTCAAGGCCAATTGATATTTGACATTGTCTGATACTTGGAGATGGACTGTGCAAGCTATTTCTCATTAACCCTCATAGTCCTACTTCAGGGATTGTATTCACTGCTTCTACTGTACATGTTCACAGATACACACTCACCAGGAAATGTGGTAAGCTGTGACACCTGTAAATTCAATATTTCATATTTAGCCTGTTTATTGATGTCTGTTACTCATGAATATTATCACAGCAGCTTTGTCCTCACCCTTTCATCGCTCAAACTTGGCTTTTTTGATGTGTGGATGACGTGCCTTCTGACCTTGACCTGAAAGAGCATATACTCACCATTTGACATTTAGACATATTATCAACACAGTTGCCTAAATAAGTTGCTTTGTTTATCTCCAATTAAATCTGTGACTTTCTGAAAGACAAAGTGTGTAAACTGAGTGCATATTCCTTATCAGTGAACTTATGTGCAGCAGAATTGCATGCTTCTGACTTCTGACTATGTCGTTATGCTGTTGAATGAATGTGCGACCCCATTTAAAATTAGCTGTATTTACAACAGACAGCATCCCTAAAACGGGTAACCTGTTGCCAATAAACTTTTTTAGTGAACAAGACAGCATAACCCTCCTCTATACTAACCTGCCTGCTTTTACTACCATCTGAGCCGACCAGACCAGATCATTCAGAACCCGATGATTTCTCATGAGAAATAAATGGCATGGCTGTTCACATGAATCAATGGTTTAAATTCCTGGGGATTGTGATCTAAGAGCCCTTCAGATGTGATAAAAAGCCTTGTGACAGATACTCAGCAGACACCATATGTGCAAACACGGAGACTTTCAAAATGTCCAACATATTTTACAGCAGATCACTTTCTAATTTTCACATTTAAAGAGCAGCTTGATTCTTAAGACTTGTCTGTGAAAAAAAAAACAAAAAAAAACAGAAGCATTGTTGCACTTACTATTTATAAAGTAAAATTTTGTTCAAGCCTATTGCACTATAGTGCATTTTGAATGTATTGCAAATTATGTTTTTCACCACAATAATAGGCATAATAACTGTGACTGTGTGGTTGAGTTAGGTTAGAATATGGGTGGGACTTTTGTGAGATCCAGAACAAAGGCCACAGGGTGCTGCTAAATTATATATTGTATTTAGTTATGTTTATGGTGTCACTGCTCCACTCAAAGTGGTTCTTGGATGGTTGAACAGCATCTGACACTCACTAATGCCACATATTCCTCAAGTCAGAATCAAGGAGGGCTGCATTGGACAATTTCCATAACTTTACAAAATTGACAATCAGACTCTCATACCCACTTCATGCTGTGATTGGCCAGTTTTACAGAGGTGAGAATGATGGCAGGATTTGAGTTTTCTCTGAAGATCTTGTTTTTCGCTCTTTACATAACTATTTCTGTCACTTTGCACATGTACAATCAATTACAACACCATGAATCCCTTCCAGGAGAGATTGTCTGAAAGCATGCGCTGTTATCCCCATTTGAACAATTATCTTGTCTCGCCCCTCTCTGACAGCAGGCTTTTCATTCTGCCTTGCAGTGTGGACAATCTGAACAGCTATAAACACTTCTGATTTCTGACACTGTCAGCTGACACGTTGTACAAACTAGTTTAAAGAATAACCCTGACTTAAAACTTCTGTAACTTTGTAACTGCTTTTCCTTTATATTACAATTTACATTTTACATTAGTTTAAATATTTTACACTAAACAAGAGACGGTTTCAAAAGAAAGTCAAAGGGGTTTAAAAAACGGTGACATTTAGATAATGGCATTTATTGTGATTGTTACTTAGGACGAACCTGTATTCTCTTTTAGTAATGCTAAATAACTTGACATTGACATTTATATTTACAGTGGGTAACATTATTTTTTAAATAGCTATATGGAATAGTGTACTTTTTGTGCTTACAAAGTCTTGTGTTTCTTTGCACAGTTATGAGTAAGTGCTGTGTCAAATGGTTAATTTCTTGCATCCACTACATCAAGAGAAAGTCATTTAAAGACACTTTTAGAGATGCAAGTCCGCATTACAACTTCAGTCATATTTCTGCTCAGCAGTTTAGCTTAAACTCAACACTTGGAGCTTTGGTTTGCCCTCTCAGAGCTCAGTACGCTGCTGCTTTGATGCTGACTCTGTGCTCACAGAGACGAAGAGAGATATGGGGACAAACAGTGTGTGACAACAGCCCTTCTCCCTGGCTGGCATTAGACATGGGACTTTATACTGGGGAGAGGATGAGTGCTGTGACAAAGTCAATAGGACATAGCGGGAATGGGACTGCATGGGCTTGATTGTTTAATTAGACTTTACTTCATGGCATGCCAAGCCAAATGAAAAAAGAGAAAAAAGGATTGCGGGGAAAAAAGCCTGACTTTCTTGGCCAGAACACATTGTCACAGATTGTGATGGGCTCATGAGATTCTGGTGAGTTGCTGATAGTGTTGTCATTGTAGAGTTTTCACTCTGTTTAAAGCCAAGACTTTGCACACAGACAATACAATTTTTTAAAAGTAAAATTTATTTATTTATTTAATAAACCTGGCAGAGTCACACAGCATGGCATTTAAAATCATTGCCCTTGTTTCCTTATGTTTTTCAACCAGCACATATTTGTAACTCATTGGTATCATCCTGACTCCAGCAAACCAGAACTTCCTTAGATCCTTAGAGCACCACTGATGTGAACCCTGATGCGACTGATAGAGACCCTGGTCGATATAATCTCTCTGGCCAATAAGACTTCAGGGTTGACTGGAAGCTCTGACATTACTGAGCACTTTTCCTTGACATCCTCAAGTAGGAACCACAGGACAGCTATATTTTCTGAGTCTATGAAATGATATACAGTACGATAGTTTAGACATACTTTCTCATGAAAAGGAATGGGGAGGTGTGTCCAAACCTTTGATATTGTATATTTGTATTGTATATTGATAGATGATAATGATGGAACAGATAAATAGATAGTTAGGGGAAGAATGAAAACTAAACTAAATAAATATATAAAAATATGTTAATGTACATCAACAGCCTAAAGGTTAGGGGGAATACATCTTCCCTTGCCCATGTTTCCTGTATCTCTCTATCCTACCAACTATTAAATATAGGTTAAAAAATTAAAAAGTACATCAGCTGAAAGCAATGTTCCCAATTTGTTACAGTGATTAAGAAGTAAACATGGGATATATGTAGTTCAACCTGACATTATTGTTGGACGGGAACCAGAGTGGAAGGGAATTAAGTCTTTTTTATAATTGATTCCAATTAGGGCTGGGCAATAACTCAAATTAATTCAAATTTTAGTTTTTGCTCCGGTTGTAAGATATCTAATGTGTTAAATTGAGTTATTACACTATGCCCAAAAGGGTATTTTTTAGTCAAAAAAATAAAATAGATGATAGCTGGCTACATGGCTACAGGCTGTTCTGAGTAACAACAGTCCCATAAACAGTGACATGAATAGTTATAATACATGCAAACGTGCTGCAGCTAACAGTGTGTGGTACAAATATCTGTTAGAAAATGTTTGAAAATGTGTTAGCTTGAAATGACGTTCGCCTTTGATATTTTCTACCGCTGCACTACATGTGTGGATATTCCTCTACAGGGTTGTCTCAATATACTGTAATTCAGTAGCTCACCTGATTTACAGCACAACCGATTGGAGAGTGATTCCCACCTGTCTCAAGAAATTGACAGTGCAGTGTTCTGTGACATCTGTTTGCTGTTGCGGGGTACTCCGGGTAATCCAATGTATTTGTACGGAGCAGCACCCTGACAACTTCAGTGGCTCCCCAGCAGCCTGAGAGGGATTATGACAGTACAGTAGATATACCTGACTATTGTCAGAGCCAGCACCTCCACCCACGCACACTTCAACACAATTTCACTCACAGGCTCAAGAAGAATGATTGATCTCCTCAAAATATTAAAGTCCTTCTTGTATCCTAACTATTAAAATGATGTGTTAAGCTTTAATTTTAATTCATGTATGCCTTACCAGTCAACCAGACTGGTACACACAATATTTCTGTCCTCGAAAAATACTGTATATTACATTTTTCATATGGATCTGCTTTGAAACAAACAAAAGATATTAGTTCTTGTTTTTTCAATGTTTAATGCATTACTTTCTGAATATAAGTGCTTATGAGGTCTGATAAGGTCTGTGATATGTGACACAGAGTGTAATATCACTGCTGTAGCCATCGCTTGACTAGCCAGTGTCTGAGATTGGGACAAAATGCCTTCAAGGATAAGCTGCACATGGCAGTTTGAGTGTGACAGTGAGAGAGAATTGGTACAGATTTATTGAATTTTCAATAGGAAAAGAGGAAAAAAACACTCAAACTAATAAAGTATCATGGGCTATTTTCCTATAGGGCAGTATTTATGACTTTTTGCCTACTGTGGGGAAAGTGCCCTCAATAAGTACTGTGGCACAGGTTCCTACATTTGTCTGTTGGCTATTTGTAATTATAAACCTCCAATCACCCTGCAAGAGCGGGCTGAAAGAGGGCCAGTCACGCTAGTTCCAAAATGACTTTGCTCCTGCTTTTATGCTCCTGTCATGCTGACAAAGTTATATTCAGGCTTTCTTTTCATTTGCTTCCTTTTATTGAAGTATGATTTACATATGCTGCACTTTGGGAAAAAATGCTGAAGTGAAACAAAAGAATGAAGTTCCTTTGGTGTACATAATAGGCGTGCTGTATTACATTTTGTCGGGGGTGGGTATATATATTATGTTTGTGTGAACAGAATTACAAATATCTGTCATTGTGATTGTTTGTATATTTTGGACTTAACATATTTAAATTCACCTTCACACCTGTTAGTTTGGTTCAACCCGTTACCAATAAGTTTTGGTCAGTTGCATGTTCATTGTGGCTTTTTACAAACAAACCAAGAGGAGTAAACATGTCCTTTGGAGTAATCAGTGCTGCATGGACGCATGTGAGGAAATCAAACTTGTTTATTTATTGTCCTTGGTGTACTGAGAAATAACCCATTAAAGGATGAAAAAAGCAATAATTACTACATGGTTGCTAAGTGTTACGAACATTTTACACATTGTATCGAATCATACCAAATTGTTTACACTTCAAAATCTGCAGATAAGTTTAACAGTAATATAGATTTTGAATTAATACTAAAACTACTATTATCATAATATCTTTTGCTCAGTCTGCTTTGCTTTCACACCACAAACCAAACCAACCAGAGACTAAGATGAAGTGGAATGACCCTCCTCTTCAGGCAGTTTAGTCAGGCCTGAGTTTGACTGACAGCTTTCACACCAGCCTGAACAAATTCAACTAAACGGGTAAACACTCCAAAGTTTGATTGAAAGGCACCAAACAAGTAGTGTGAAAGCACCTTAAGGTACATGTTGAAAGTACTCTATAAACCTAACAAATAGTTCAGCTTCTGTGCCAGGATTTCTTAATGCTCTTTTTTAATGTTTTCCTCTTGATTGCTGGACACTATTCAGTCAGTGTCGCAGGTTAACAAATTGTTTCACGTAGACACTATTATACTGATGTAGAACTTACAGAACAAGACATTTCAATTGGATAGCAAAGCCCCTTCCTCTTCCACATTTCCTCGTTTTAACAATGACAACTCTAATCATCAGAAATTGATATTTTAAATGCCTAGACTGGAGCTTCATTAAAGTGGTGTCCAGGGCAATAATAAATATCTTTAAAGTAGGAACAAATCTGTTAAATAATGGCTTTAATCTAATTCCTATCATCATGTCCTCCTGTGGAAGCTATTAAATTCTTGTGATTGGCATATACCTCTTTGTCTGGAGGCTAAAATGAGCAACGACCCATATTTTTGTTAAGCATGATATGAAAACATTAATTTCCACCAGCAAACCTGACAGAACAGGGCTCCTAGGGGCGAGGTAATACAAAATGATCGCATTTTCACTCATAATCAATATTGGTCAGTGACAGTGCTCCCTTATTTTTCATCCCGCCAGTTGTCTGGTGAGAATGATATGTGGCTCTTTCCTGGTAAAGGGCCCTCTCAGCGACTTGGAGATGGAAATGGCATTTTTAACAAGTGGCCTGGGAAGCTATTGATTATAGTGCCATTTCTAGGGCTGCAGTTTCTATGCCCTGAGAGCCTCTCCAGCCATCTATGCCTGTTGGTTCCTAACTAAGTGAAAGCGGCAATATTGAAATTGTGTCCAGTGTTGTATGTGGTTTGGTTTGGAGCATGTTGTTTGTCATAATGCCACTTTGCTGGCCAGGTCGTCTTAGTGCTGTATGCTTGTTATCTCAGTGGAGCTGCCTTGTTTAATATAAAGGCAGCTGTTTGTAACTAAACTTGGGTCAGTTTATTTTTTATTTATTTTCTTATTTTTTTCATATTTCAAAACCCCACCAATACATTCTTGAAAATGATCAGCTTTTGCTTATTATCATTATTTTTCCCAACTGGTGACATTTCATACATAACAACATATAACATTTGTCTTGAGTCTTTGTAACTAAACTTGCTGCCATTTCCACTACTACTTTCCACTGTGAGCATTATTTCATGCATCTGCTAATCACATTCTGCACCAACTTAAGGGCAGGGAGAGAAAAATATTATTAGGTATGGTGAGAAATGAATGAATGCAGATGAAAATGGAAGTGCTTGTAAATGTAATTTCTTGATTATTATTTTACATCTAGGTTGTGTATAAAAGCAACAAAATCAGACAAAAGTTTAGTGTGTGTGTGTGTGTGTGTGTGTGTGTGTGTGGGGGGTTCAAAATAGAAAGATGAACACATTTCTGTGTACTGCAAATCTGTTGTTGTTGGACAAGGCTAAAACTGTAGCTGTTTGAAAGATCAGATTCTGGTGGGTAATACAAGATCCCTTCAGTGCTGCTAATACATTTGTTGGAAGAGAATTCTGTATAGTACCTTGTTAAATTGACTTCAGGCATCATTCATTTTTGCTGCTTATTTCCCTTATGACACCTTTTTCTCATTGCTCCCAAGCTTACTATATAATTGTGTAGCATTGAGAGCAGAAGCAGTCTAGTAACTCAGCAGCATCAACAGCATCAACTGCTCCAATTGTTTTTGCAAGCAGGTAGGTCATAGCCCAGACTGAAACTATTGGAACTAGGGATGTCCATAGCTGATCTGAGGTGATCAAGGCTGGCAATATGTTAAATTAAATTAAGTAGTCATTCAAGTGCAGCATACATTGAGCAGAGTTGCTCAATCTTGGCAACGAAGCAACCACAACAGGGAGGCTGATTAACAGTTTTCAAAATGTTGTACATATAAGAAGTCAGCTCACTTAAACATACAGTAGCTCTGGGTGCTTAAATACAGTACAACAAACTTGTCTATCAACAACTTGAAACTTGAAAGTTCTGACTGCTTTATTACAGTATATTAGTCAGACACAGAACCTTGGACACATGCAGTCTGTTTTGCACAGTATTATGATAGATCAAAACAGAGTAATATTGATGCAAAAAAATGCTGAATGAATCTCTGGACTTTCCCCCAGTGAGCACGACTGGGCATGCTGGGAGGAAAACAGAGAGAGTTGTGTTTGGATTTTTTGTTTAGTTTAAAGATGCAGTATTTGCAGTATCTCAGTGATTCTTTTTCTTTCGTGCTGAATGTAGAACACCAAACTCATTCTCTGCCCTGGCTTGATCAAGCACTTACCTTTCTTTCATTTCACTGATGGTTTAATGGAAGGCAGAAGTTAATAACTTGAATGAACTACCTGCTGAACAACATGAACTACCTGCTGACACACATCTATTTGCCAGATGGTGGATTCACCTGGGTAAACAGATTTGCTGAGTCTGATTATGTTTTCCTGGTGTAAAGGCCCACGGAGACACAGCTGGCAGGAAAGAAAATTGTGTATTTGATCTGTGGCATAGGTGTTATTCTCTGTTTTAAAGGTAGGGTATGTCATGATATTAAACCCATGTATGATGTATATATGCTGATCTCCCTCTCTGCGGTTGAAGCAGTTTATCCAGTTTTTCTGGCAGATTCTCTTGGCATTAGCCCTCTACAAGGTGGTTTCGAGATGGACTGGGCTCATAGAATCCAAGCCCGCCCTATTGTACAAATGAGAGATGTAGGAAAATCATTGCAAAATTCTTCCAGTTCCAAGACCGGTAATGCGTCCTGCAAGCAGAAACAAATCACCTGGGAGGGTAAACAAGAGCTGATCTTCATGAACTATTCCAGTGAGATGCAGGCCAAGCATGAAGGTTTCAAAGACTGCAATAGAGCTCTTCATGAGTGTAGGATGAAATTTGCCATGCTCTATTCTGCAGTGCTGTGAATTGACGTGGCCGAGAGGACGTGCACATTTGAAGATTCAGAGAAAGCTCTTAAGAAACGAGGGACTATCTAAGAATGAGGTCAGTTACTTGCCTTCTTGGTGATTAGCAGTGTAAAGAGACATGGCTGTTCTTCTAATGGAGTATCGTTTTTCTATGAAAAATATATTACTCTACAGTCACTTTACTAATCTACACCAATAATATGTTTAGACAATTTACATATTTCCGTCAACATCTTGTTTTCCCTTTGTCATAAGCTTAAGGTTAAGTCTTTAGTTCCCCTGGACCTCAGTGTAAATGAGCCACCCTAATAATCTTTTTTTCTGGTTTTTCCTTTTCTTAGAGCAATAATTACTAAAACAGAGGAGTGGTGATTTTGTTTTGTTTGTGGATCAGTGCTCTTCACAAGTTTGACTGATTTGTGTTAAATACTATGGACCTGATTTACTAAAGGTCTGCGTGTGTAAAAACGTGAGCAAACTCGACATCACCAGCAAAAAATGTGCAAGCTGATCTACTAACGCAGCGCACTGAGGTTTGAGTCTTTCAACTGTGCAAGATAGTACGCGCTGTCCATTTAGTACGTTTGCCATAATGAATATGTAATGTGGGCCGTTTCAACCCTAGTGTGCAAAATACAGGGAGGAGAAAATGCAAATATGTTATGTAGCACTTGCATTGTGATTTACCAAACCTGAAGGTATTATTTCTGAAGCTAACTGCGTCTATAAATAATACCTTTTGAAGGGCAGGTATTAACCGGCTGCGCACTGCGCACAGATGACTGCTGTCACTGTGGAGAGGAGGAGAAGGAGGCATAATGACAGAACACGTACAGGACAGAGTTTTTCCACCTGTGTAATTTTGGAGTGGAATATTTTTGGTTTTACGAACAGAATTGACCACTTGGATACAGACTGAAGCGCACCATTTGAACTACGGGTCATGGACCATAACAGTTCATTATTTTGCTTTTCCTGTGCTGTGTTAGTGTTGGTGCTAACACTGATTCATTGAGATTACAATACTTTGTTTTTTATTTCACAGACTATTTGGTATATAGTCAATGTTTCCATCTTTTCACATTATCCTTGCCTGCAATGGCTAGTCATAATAAGTTGTGCTACACTATGTGGAATGTAAACAGCCTTCCTTCAGGCTCCTTCAGAAGCTATGTCTCCCAAATTCAGTCTATCCACACACAGTCTCATCACTTCTTGACCTGCGTTCAGTGTCTCTGTCCACAGAAGCAGCAATCTGTCAGCTGCAGCTCCTAGTGAGTCTAGAGGACAGTGGTGGACTAGACTGCCTTCAACAGGCAGGGAGGAGGCTGCCTGTCTTGTGCACGAGGCACAACAACCCCTGCTGATTTGCTGGAATAGTGTTGTATGGCTCACTCCGAGCCACTTTGTTTGTTTCCCATTTACACAGCCAGGGCTGTGTATATACACTGTATTTCTTTTCAGCAAATACACAGAATGGAAAGCTAGGGGACAAGCAGATATTTGCTGAAATTAACAAAATGTGAAAAACGTTTCACCAGAATCACTGACTCTACCATTAAAGGCTAAGCAATATAATATGGTCATTTTACAATAGACTCATCTGTCTCAATATGAGTCTAATATGCTGCGTGGGACTGTGTGGGGCAGGTGTTTTTCAGTGCTGGTTCTAGTCAAAGCAAAGGGTTGCCATTTTAATCAGCAAATGTGTCATTTAAATGTCTTAAGGTCATATCTGATGGAGAGATGGATTATCATTATGTTTGCTGAAATTAAGAGACAGTCGGTGATAGCCCCACCTTCTTTGTAGACCTTTTAGAGTAAATTACTTGAGAGTGGGGTTCCGTATTATTATCATTATTATTATTATTATCATTTTTATAGTTATTATTATTATTATTATTAGTAGTAGTATTAGTATTATTATTGTTATTGGTGGGGATTTTTAACATCACTGGTTCTTTATGTAGTACACCAACTAATTCAGTTTTCACAGTGAAGGGTTTATATACTGCATAACAATACTTACAGATGTTTGGAGGATATTGAATCTTACAGGCAGGGAAAATACCTTCTACTACTACTTTAATGCTTACAAGGTATACTCAAGAATTTACTTTTTTTTCTTATTTCCAATTCTCTATTTCCTGTTGTTTTATCCTGCTCAATTGGGAACATACTGATTTCCGGCCATGCTAATGTTGTGTTGGACTTATTACCATATTGTGAAACAATTAGATCACAGGAACCGGTTTTCAAAGAAGAACTTAGGGCACAAATTAAAAACTACATGGAAATCATGAGCCCACCCTGTGATGGTATTGCCTGGGAGGCAATGAAGGCTCTTCTTAGAGTTATATTATTCAACATGCATCACACAGGAAAAAGCTAAATACCTTGCAGCCCACCCAGCTAGAGAAGGAGGTAGAAATAGCTGAGACTAACCTGAAGCAAAATATGTCCCCTTCTAACTTGAGGTAGCACAACTCAAATATGAGTAAAACTGTATACTCTCTAAAAAAAGGTGGAGTTTATCTTGTTTTGGCCAAGATGAATTTACTGTTGTAGTATGTAATCCTATATCTAAATCTTAATCCTTAATCCTGTCTGGTGACATCCTGTCTCTGTCTTGTGGTATATTTTCCAAAACCAGATGTTTACTTAGGTTAAAGGTTACACATTATAGGCCATGGATGGACAACCAGATGATGTTTTTCTGACTGACCTATTGTGAAAAGCTAGCCATGAATGGAGGGTCAGAGGTTGTGTTTCCTGACCGAAGAAGCCGGTGAATCTGATCAATAACTGATTGTTTCACAGCGGTTACGTTCAACAATAAGTAATAATAATATACACATTAGCCGGTCAACTTACACTGTGCAGACACTCGGAATCTGGGGTGAGTGAGCAAGAGCGCGCACTAGAGAGTGGCAGCGCATGTGTGTGTGTGTGTCTGTGTGATTATAAATGCAGCACGTGAGTGCAAAGAACTGTCTGCAACTGATGAATATATAACCTCTTTTCTGATGATTTGAACCATCCCAGGCTAAATGAGGAACTGAGAGTAGCTTGACAGTCCAATTTCAGAGGCAGAGCTATATGGGCCACACAGTGGCTCGGTTGTTAGCATTGTCGCCTCATAGCAAGAATCTGTTGGGTCTATACCCAGCTGGGGCAGGGCATTTCTGTGTATTCGTATGCTTTCGCTGTGCTTACTGTATGTGGGTTTCCTCCCATTGCCATATAAAAACATGTGATTGGTTAATCACATAGATCTGGAGTTGATCCTCAGGTGCTGTACAATGGCTGCCCACTGCTTCTACTGCTTAGGATGGGTTAAATGCAGGGACTGCATTTCACTGTACAACTGTATGTGTGACAAATAAAGTACCTTTGCATCCTTTAGAGCTATATAATTCCATAGATGCATTACCATCTGCTAAATCACCTGGCTATGGTTTTGTAGCAGAGTTCTTTAAATTCTATGTGACTGAACTTATGCCCCAAATGATGCAGATGTTCAAGGTAGTTTTTAGAGAAGGAAAACTGCCTCCTTTTTTTCACAAGCCATAATTACCATGTAAGGATAGTGATCCGTGTGACTGTCAAAGCTTCAGACCAATCAGCTTGATTTAATCTTTTATCAGATAAACAGGCAAATCAAATTGAAAAAGTGATCACACCTCTTATTCATCCTGATCACGTGGGATTCATTGGTAAATCTGATAACACAAGGTAATTAATTGATATATTGTGGTCATTCCAGTATTTAAAATCTTTAATTGCAGCTATTTCACTAGACCCAGACAGTGTTCAGTTGTGTGGAATGGAGATTCCTGTTCCACACTCTTTAAGCATGTGGGTTTAGTCATGTAGTCAACCAGAGGCAGTGGTGCAGACTTTCTCCTTCACTCTTTTGTCTATCACTGGCAAAATTACACCTTCCCAGACATCAGAATAGGGAATATAATTCACAAGATTATGTTGTATGCAGATTATATTTTCTTGATGGTATCTGATGTGGTCAGGTCCATCCCAGTTTTGCGTAACTCCTGACTCAAACATTCAATCATTTTGTTAGAATATGTAACAATTTCTTGTCCAATGCAAAATGCTCCTGGATGTGCTACCTATGCTGCTGTTTTGTAATTATACCTTTAGTGTCTGACATTTAGTTCAGTGGGCATTACCCCATAGAAGGCTCACCCATGATATGAGATGCAGAAGGTGATAGGCTCTGCTCTCCCTCTGTTGAATTGTTTGTCTACCAAATTGTCTCCCTGATATTGATCTTATCCTATCATATCCCATCTGCAGGATACATGGAGGGTAATATATCAGATGTTCAATCTCAAGCCTTATCTTAACTCAGAGTCAAGTATAAGATTGAATCCCAAATTACTCATAGGCAAAGCCCTTTTTTATGGGAAAAGTAGATGGATAAAGGCATTACTAAACTTGGACATCTATGCAAAGAAAACATTTAATAAGCTAGTCTTAGTTGTTAATAAGCTCCTTCATTTTGAATCCCAAAGGTAGTTGTTCTCCTGGAGGAGGTTGCTGTCGATTTGTAGATTTGTAGATTTTTCAGGCTGCTCACAGGGGTTTTAATGGCTCTGATCCTGAGCCCTTTATGCACAGCCAAGTGGATGGTGTGTGTCACACATGGTGTATTCACTGTTTCAAGATGCCTCTCCACTGCATTGACGTAATTGATAGCATTGTCTGCTATAATGGCAGTCACAGATTCCCTTTTTATGCTGCAAACATCCAAGATGTCTTGAATGTAATTGTCACATTCTCTGCAGTGTGGCTTTCCATAAGGTCTTTTTTTTTGAGTACATAGTCATGCGTTTCCCAGTCGTCTGAATTCCAGTGGGCTGTGACATGGGGTGCTGTTGTTAGAGAGGTCCAGCCATCTATGGTAAGAGCCACTTGTTTGTCTTTGAGTTATTCCTTTATTTTGTCTGAGGTGCTAATGTAGAGTTCTACAATTCTATATTCTATATTTGATTATGTTTCTCTGGTCAGAGAACCAACCAGTTGCATACAACTTTATTTTAAGTTACCACAATTTTACGATCTTCTGACCAAAATTTGACTTATTTCTAAATGGGGCTTTTTAGACTGTGCAAATCACCCTCTCTGAACTCATGAAAAGGCAGCCACAGTAATGCTGCTTTCAAAAGCCAATAATTAATTAATTAATGTATTATTTATTATTATAATTATAATTAGTTTTTAATGTATTCATTAGTTTTCACATTTGAATGTGTTTGTTTCCCCCCCCCCCAAATGTGATTACGAAATCTAGTATATTGACAGCCCTGGATCTTACTGTTCTGAAATGTCCTGTTAAAGTCTGAACTATGCAACATCAGGTCCTCCAGGACTCTGGTTCATAGATCATTATATACTGTCTTATCTACTATACCAGCTTTAGTCATTCCCCTAGGTAAAGACACAGCTTATGGAAATTTGCATTATTCATTCTGATTGACTAGGAGTAAAAGTGCTGGGCCACAACTCCAGCCAATCAGAGTAGGTGGTCATTAATAATGTTGATGTTATGTAAATAGTTTCTGAAACAGTCTGCTTGAGGACAGAGGGTAATATGGCCTGTAAGGAAAGATGGATTTAAATAAATCAACTTTTGTTGAATAAAATGTCAAAGATATGTTTAAAATAGACTAACTATTCATAAAAAAAATAGTCAATAAAAGACCATAAAACCAGATCTTTAGATATTTTAAAAGGTAAGTCATTAATATTAAATATGGAAATCTCATTACCTTTCATGTCGGGAGTTATCACCAAGATATAGCTGAATTTTTGTAGAAATCTGCTTAGAGCCAGTGTTATGGCAGGTTTAATTACATCGTTTTCAGGCAGATTGTTATTGGACACACATGGAGAAAACAAGTCTCTCCATTGGAGATAGACAGCAAAAGCGTACAGTTTCCTGTCAAGCTTCTCAACAGGATTCTCTGTGACCTTAGGGCAACTTAACATTGAACAAATGCTTGCAGAAGCCTCCATTTTCATTGCTCATTAATTGCCTTATTACTTCCCAACTGTCTGTGTTTCTAGGGAGTGATGGCTTACTGACCAAGAGGGCAATCCCCCAGCTGGTGTCTGAAAACAACCTATTAATCCTTTGTCATTGCAATGTTATGAACCTGCTGGCATTAGGAGTCCATTCAACTCTTATCACAAGTTGAGCTTTGTTTTTCAGGATGCAAATTGTATGGAGTAGGTATATGCAGTTAAATTGAGTGACCCTGTTATTGTAGTCACTGTTGAAAACAATCAAGACCACTCAGTCACACTCTCAATATAACAGTACAACTTAACAGCACAACAAAATAAAGCCTGCAGAATGACCATGATTTTGAACCAACAACTCTCTAAAACAGTTTCAACAATTTATTGCAGGGTTGTTTTATCACACCTATGTGTGATATGAGTCATATATAGGTCTGATAAATCAATTGACATTTCCCTTCCCTCACAAGTTAAAAAAAAATGTGTACAAACTATTTTTGTGATTTTATGAACAAAGCACTTTTTTATTTCTGGCTCTTTGTATGTAACAATTTATGCATATTGCCTGAGTTCTACCCCTAGTGCCTATATGCTTACTTGCAGTTTAATGATAATGTTGACGTAAGGGAACTGTGTTGGTGACATAACTAAAAAAGCTATGTCTGTTTATACTTTATCATTACAACGTAGCATAACATTTGTTACAGCAATGTTCTTAAATATGTTTTTATTTTCCAATACAGGAGCAGACAAAACAACTTCACAGCACTTGCACAGCCTGACCTATGTAGGGATGTTATAATCAAAAACAAATAAAAAAAACAAAACATAAATTCAAATGTCTGCATTCATTTTGGTCTGTATTTTAGACATACTGACAAAAGGCAGAGCAGCAGCACTTGACTAATAATTTTGACATTGTGATAATTTCTTTAGAGTAAGTCAAGTAATGCCAGCAAGCCTTAAGTCTGCTGAAAGTCCCCTCTACACACATTCTTGCTTGACTCACTTTGTAATTAAACTGTCGCTGATCTTGTGTTATGCCCTGTCCTTCAGGATATAGTTTCTAGACCAATTGCAGCAGTGGATTTACTGCATCAGCTATTATTGAAAAGGGCACACTAACCCCCTAGAATTCTGGACTGGCCTTTCTGGAAAAATGTAGCTTGCAAACATTCTCTCATCATGTATTTTTCCAGACCATCCTACAATTATGCTCCAAAACTGTAGATTATGGTCTGCTACAGCCAGCAGCTTTACTGAATAATGGACCTTTCGATTGTAATAATCTACTTTGTTGACTAATGGGGCTATGATGGGCACATGTGTGCCATCACTAGAGCACAGGGGAAAATCCAATCTATCCCTGAATCCATTAACTGTGTCCCTTAAATTACAACTCTTGGGAATTTGATGAAGCGTGACTTGAGTACACATACAGTAGTGGAGACTGTTTCTTGGGTTATCATGCAGGCATTGGAGAGGCCTTTACCGAAGAGTTGTAAGATGGAACAGTATTCTGTGTTTGTGGAAAGCCTCCTTAATGTAACAGCAACGCATTGCTCCACTGTCAAAGGTATCCTGTACCGAGTTCTGTGCTGTTCATCTGCTGGCAAAGGGTAGAAAATATATATCCCTCTCTGTTTTGAAATTCCAACACCAGTCAGTGTCAGTCTAGGCACTTTGCTCTCCCACCAAATGCAATACCTTGGTTTTGTCCAGCATGACCTGTTAACATATAGAATCAGCATCTGAGTCGAAGTTAAATGTCAAGTTAATATGCCTGTCTGACACAAAGAACACCACTTTTATATATTATACTTACAGTCTCCTCAGTCACTTTCTGAGTCATGATAGTTGCATAAACTTATGTGATTATTTTTATGTGACGGACTACTCTATACTATATACTGTTTACCTGCCTACTTTACTTGACTGTGATGACTCCATGTCTCCTGAATCCAGGTGGTTAGCTTGTCCTAGCTATCTCATAGTGAATTTATTGGTATGAGGGGAAGACTGCAAATAGTTGGTTTGTGTTTGTGAGGCATCTTGTCTGATGAAGCCATGTGGGTGTGTGCAGATTTTACTTTGTTCAGTCTGTCCCTGCCATGTAGCCAGGTAGCTAACACTAGCTCATTATTAAATTAGATGTTGATGATGTACTTAGCTGAAGCATCAGGCACTATGAGTCCATAGCTGAGTGGATTGTGTATGCATTTTTTTGAATATGCATAATTAAGCTTTGTGGGAGGTTTCTGTCTTTATTATTCTTGCTCAGCTGTCTTGAACAAAAAGCTCTAAAAATATATTTTTAAACAATGTTTTAGTTTTAACTACAGTCGTCCCTGAGCTTGGAAAAAAAAAATCAAGAATGAATTATTTGCGTATATCATTCAGCCCATACAGTATTCAACTTGTGGAAAACGAAGGAGACATATTTTCGGACTACATGGGGTCTACCATTGTTGGCCATCACTCAGGGACTAATGTTAGTGAAACAATGGATTCCAGCACTAGCAAACTATATATACATATAGCCACATCTGACTGGGCAGAGAAAAGACCTGTGTCTGTACAGTGTTGTAGAAAAGTGAGTTGCTTGACTTGTACAATAGATTGCAGGTATACCATAGCAACTGGCTGGCATTCTACTGAGAGAGCAATGCCTCAGGGAGAATAAGGGAATACGTTTTAAGCCTTGAGGAAAAGCACCAGAGTAGCAATCTCCTCTGGTGAGTGGACATCATGAACAATTTGTCACCATCACGGTTTACTACATTACAGATAACTGAGTGGTCAAGTCTCATATCCTGCAAACTATAATGATGCATACATAAATGAGATGCTTCATCTTGTTCTGGCTGAGTGTTAGCTTACAACTATTGCTCTTGGCCCTGTTTCCCAAAAGCATGTTAAAGCTAAGATGATCATAGCTCATGGACTTACAATGGGACTAAGATCATCTTAGCCTTAAGATTTGGAGAAACAGAGCCCTGGTAATTTTCACCAATAATACTGCTAACATGCTTGAAGCCACACAGTTGGGCAACTTCAGACATGTTAGTTTTGTACATATCCTCAGTGTCGCTCCTTCGCCAGCCCCTCAGCTGCCTTCTTTGTAACAACCTGCTGGGAAGGATTAGGCGAATCATTATATTCCTACACCGCAGCTAATCATGCCTTGAAAGAAAAAACAATTCTATTGCAGTTGCCCCACACAAGACTGATGTGGCGACCAGATAGAACATCAGCTTGTACTGTACATAATGGACAAATTCCTTTAACAACAACTTGCCATTTGCAGCATACTCCTCCCTCCTCAGATGAGAAAAAGTGCACACTAACTGACACAGATAAGTGTGTCCTATACAGAAGATGTACCAAAGGCCTTCAAGCCACTAAAAGCAGCTATCAGCATCATGTTGGAGGAAGGACACCTGTGTTGCCACGGCTTCATGATGCAGAAACATGCTCTGGTGATAGTGTCACACCAATCATCTCAGAAACTGAGGAGGTGATCCCTGTTGGCTAGAGATGGGCCAGTGTGCAGCAACACTATTTTGCTTTTAGCCTCTTTCTCAGACGCTAGGTTTAACACAGTGCCTTTTCTCTCCCTAACTGGAAAGCCAATCAGCGTGCAAATGATGCAGAGTATATAAGTATTGTAGTTAGAATACTGACACTGCCAATTTTACATGAACAAGCATAACATCAAGCACTAGTGGATCTACCAAAAAGACATTCCCTGAAGTGAGTTAAATCTAAATCACTAGAGTAAAGAAGCTGAAAAAGCATATAGGTTGCTATGCTGCCATTCTCAGAAGACCCCCCAGCTGGTGAAGGTCCCTAGTGTCAGTCTTTTCCCTGCTAAGAAAATTATGCTAACCATGAACATCCCTGGTAGTGGTGGTGGTGGTGGTAGTAGTAGTAGTAGTAGTGGTAGTGGTAGTGGTAGTAGTGGTAGTAGTGGTGGTGTATTCTCCATTGCTGGGGACATGCCAACAGCACAGCAGAGCATCCTTACTCCAGAATAGATGGACATATAGTGGTGGTCAGTGAAGTAGACTCCAGTCACAAGTTGAAAAGGCAGCTGTTTTTGTAAATTATGTAGATTCATCTACAAGTTTTTCTACTCTTGTACAATGGTGTTTTATATTTTGTATGAGAAAATGACCATTGCAGTAAACCTTTCAAATAAAAAAGATGCATACTTTTCCATGTTTTTTCTGCTTTATTTGCTCCATCAGACAGTGACCTTCACCCAGACCAGTTAACTTAACTGCCAGTTGTTTCCAGTTGCTTGTTGCAGTTTAATGAACTAAAACATAAGTGAAAGATTTGGCAGACAGTATACTGATGAACACATAAAATAAAGCCTCTTTTTATATTTATTGTATCTAGAATAAATTCTGAATATATTTTTTTTTATATCCCAAGAGATTCTTACCCCTATTCATCTTTTCATTTCATATCTTTTTGCAAAACTTGTATTTTATTATCAGTACAGAAGCTGGAACATAATTCGAGACTTGGCTGCATACTCAGTCAGGAGCTGTCAAGTGGGAGACTAAACTTCATGAACAAAATCAGCTGCTTCTATAATTTCTCTATTAAAAATGTTTTTTTTTAAATAGTGCACACTATTGTTACAGGACATAATTAGACTGTAGATTGATGGACATGCAAATTTTGGTATTCACTTCCAGAGACACATCTCCTTTGTTTAACTTGTAAATGTGTCAGAACAGTTAAAGATCTAACCTTAGCTGAGAGTGATAATTTGTTTTACTGTGTCATCTACGTACCTTTCAAAAAATTTGAGTAAATATATTTCGATCCTAAAGCTTTGAAATTTATAAATGCCTTCCAAATTTCAGACCCAGTTAATTGGAAGTGCATGCACAATTTAAGCAGTGCTCACACTCAAAGGGGATTTACTGTGCAGGCATAGCAACCATTTGAACACCACCATGCGTGAGATGATAATCACTCTTGTGTCCTTGTGTCCTCTGTTGTTGTTACATGTTGCTCATTAAAGCTGCTTAGTGTGGGGACGGGCCACAGCTGTACATGTGTGGCCATATGCAGGGATCCTTCTGTCCTTTCTCCTGTTTGACACATAAGCTCTGCTGGTGCCAGATGAGCTCTCACTGACAGCTGGATGTAGGCCGGTCAATCCTCACGGGTTCACCTGTCAGCCTGTGTTTCTCTTTGCCTTCTAAAGCAACGCTGACACTTCCTCTGTCCCTCTCCTCTACTCCTCTGCTGTCACTCTTTCCCCTCCCCTTCACCTTCTCCATCTCTCACTGACTTCTACCACTAGCACAGGGTTAATCATGTAGCTGCTTGGCTAGGACACTTGTACTACATCACATGCACCATATCCTCCAATAGTGTTTGTCTGTCTCATCTGTATTCTTAGCACCTCTCTTTTTTCAGCACATGCTACTTCTACTGTCAGGTTTCTAATAATTTTTGTTAGTTGTGTTCTCTCCTAAGATGCTGATACTACTTCCTAATCCTCTCACATTCTTCTCTACATTTTTATCCAACAACCTTATCAACTTGCAGGACAGTAATTGGTTATAGGGGAGCACTGATGTACACATGGATATGAGAAAATAGGTCTGTAGAGAGGTCATGGTCATTTATGTGATAGGACAAACCCATTCTCAAATTAATTGGCTCACATCGCTCTTATTGTTGTAAACTTCTTTTGTGTCCATCTAATGGTTTATTTTAAAAAGAGGCTTTTTCGATAGTCTTTCATGGACAACAGGTCATAATGAGATTGGTTTTGTGTTGAGCCGTGCCCATTGGAAGGTTTTTTACTCATGGCTGCCATGCTGTTAATCTAATTTTTCTGAAAAATAGCTTTGAAGTGTATTTCACCCCCTCTAGCTATTACCGTAATTTAGAGTAAATAGAGCAACAAAGAAAAAGGCATTAACAGAATTGTTCATCATAGCCAAAATATGGACCAATATGCAAATGAACCAAACTGTGAGATAAACTGACTGAGATAGTCCACAGTTAAGTAAAAGTAGCCAGTTAAAGATGAAATGTTTCTAAAATCTGATTACTGTACATTACATGATACACATCAACAATTAATTAAATGACAGAACTAATGAAAAATTTGCTCAAAGCCAACCCCAGTGAGAATCAACGGCCAGTTTTCGGCTCTACAGAACTTTAAACAGCATTGAGCAGTTTAGCTCATTATTGTGTATTCCCTGCCTGCACATATATGTGTATAGTATGTATGTATGTATGTATGTATGTATGTATGTATATGTGTATGGTAGTTCGTCACAGTTCTCATCAAAAAAAACCCATGTAAAACCATAGGCAGTTGTGTGCAGTCAAACCCTGACCTAGAACTTGTTCACTACCTGTTCACTACAAAAGGACAAAGAGCTACAGTAAATTAGTGTTTAGTAAAGAAAGTCACATTTCACGTACTGATTTTAGTACATTTTTGCTAGCTAACTTGAGCAGCTCTCTCAGGGTTGCATGTCTTTGGCTTTGTTTTGTAGCCTTCCTGACCCCTAGTGGTGTAATCATTAATATGCTGTAATTCCAACTACCATGTCATTAAAATAATTGCAAGGGTTTGACAGTAACAGTTGCTCACTTAACAAGCAACCACTTCTCAGGTTTGTTGTTTTTCCCTTGGCATGACCAGTTTGAATTGATATGGAGTGTTTAATAAAAGCGCAGCATCACAGAATAACAGAATAACAACTGAGACAACTTTAATAATATTGAAACAGCCAAACCTTACCGGCAAACAGTTGACATGTGGTGTGGCAATATTACTGTATGTTTCTTTATATTTAAAGCATTACTTTGAAACAGTTGCTATTATAAGTCTAATATATATTTGGAGCACGTTTTGTCAGGTAAGGTGTGTCCAAACTTTTGACTGTTACTGTACATGATATTTTTCATCACATTATATTGATTCATCTGACTGACTGATTGGAGCATATTTTTTCTGTAACAGTGTTTTTAATTTGATTTTATTTCCAAACATAATGTCATCATAATTAATCAGCCTAGCTTTTCTAGCTTAATTTGATTAATTTCTCCTCTGCAGAGTTTGCATGTGAACAAACAACATATGGACATTGGAATGGACATGGTCATTTATCATCCACTGTGGGTATTAAAGTTCAAATAACAACACTGTGAGAATAATTAATGGTGCCAGCATGATGTAATAAGTCACACAATTTCCAGACAAAAACACAAAAGACAAAAACTAAAAAACTACTTTTATCTTGTACACACTTAAATACATGTATACGAAACATACACTAATGCATCACCACATTTCTTTGGGCAACACGTGTTTAATGTAATGCATTTTCCCTTTTAATATGTACAGTATGTCAATACAAATAAACACAAACTCACATTTTCATAGTTTTGAGGGAGTGTGCAGGATTTCGCGGCATTTAGCAGTGACGTTGCAGATTGACACTACCTGAATACCCCTCCCCTCAGGAGAAGTAGGTGAAGCTACAGTGGCTGCGAGACTCTCTAGAGCCAGTGTTTGGTCAACACAGTCAAGGACATGTTCATGTTTCTGTGTTGCTAAATGATAAATATATCATTAAAAGAAAACCTCAAACGGCAGAAAGTTGACAACATTTAGTCAACATTAGTCTTCCAGTCTGCTCACCGGTATTATAAATTAAAATACATGAATAAAAACAAGAATAAAATCTCATTAAATGTTGAGTCATAATTTCATCACTATCACACCACGTGCTGTGACATTGTGTTGGTCTAGACTTTGTAGACACACGTGTGGTCTCTAGTCTGTCTGTCGTGGAGACGAAGGTAAGTGACTTATTTCATGTAACCAAAACTCTTGTTTTTTGTCAATGAAATGTTTAAAAAAATAAAAGGTGTGTCAGTGGCAGGTGGCAGCGGGGCGGAGGGGTTTCCTTATGGGAGCGCATGATGTCACTCGGGATTCCCCTGGTTGTCCCGTTTTTGTCTTTATTGCTTTCAACAATGACAGCTGATCAAAAAGCGGTTATGATGCGCAAAACATGAGATATCAGTGACGTTATAAGATACACAGGAATTATAGATTAACCTATTTATTAAAATGAGCACGTCCACTGGAAAAACACACACAGATCATTTGTTGTTAACAATCTCAAATCACTTGTTAAATGTAACCTCATCGGTCTGTCATCAATATTACTGCTCTTCTAAATCTCTTCTCATCTCAGAATATTCACAGAAAAATAATGAAGACAAGAAGGTTGTTGAATTAATATTACAGCACGTGACTGAGCAAAACATTGTATTCGTACAGTGTTGTGGCACACTTGACAACTACTTTGTAATAAGTGATAAACTAGACATCATATACATTCACTTAACAGAGATTGTGAAAACAAAATGATTATTTCTTGCTAGAAATGTCATCAAAACACATTTTAATGCAGAAACTATCTTAAACCCTATCTCACAATTTATGAGCTCAAATTGTGAGATGGCTACGTTTTGCACTGTGGACCAACATACTGTAGCTATGATTCGTTTTGCTGCAAGACTGGGTTGATTTGGTTTGTCTATTATGGGCTACTGTAGAAATATGGCAGTCAACATGGCGGCCTCTGTGGAAGAGGACCCACTCCCTATGTAGTTATAAAGGGCTCATTCTAGGGTAACAAAAACACAAAGATACTTATGTTCAAATTATTATACACTAGTTAAAATATACTTATGAATATTATATTCCATTTCTAATAAGTCTGTTTCACTAGATCACACCTTTTAAAGCAGAAAGCGTAATTGATCCACATGCCTTCTCACACCCAACAGGATACAAGGTTTTAGGTCTTACATCACATAAAGTAAACGTAACATTTCCGCCACAAATTTTTGTAGCTTATTCATGTATTGGTTTATTTGATTTATCTGTTATAATGCTTTGTTACTTTGTAATGGGTTTTGTGTACGTGTGGCAAATATATAAAAGCAATGGAGTTTCATTATTGGCCAGAAATGACAAGAGGCTAACAAATCTTACTGGTGTTAGGAACTGATGCAACAAGATTATTTTAGAAAGTATATGGATGTTTACTTAATTGTGTTAGCTATTCAAAGATGTAGTTGTCACATGCATAGTGTTGCAGCTCTCCTATCACTGTATCTCATGCTTCTCTTCGATTTCTCTGCTTGTAGCCTGGTGTTAATGCTAATGGATTGCTGTATCAGGGAAGACAGTAAAGGTGATGGCTAGCCTGAGTGGACTTCTGTCCTGTATAAAACCCTATCTCCAGATGGGCCAAAGAAGATTTAGTGATGAGCAAAGGGGTCTTTTAAATGAGTGAGTGCTGGAAATGTGGAGGCGCATCTCCACACCCAGCCATTTGGACTGGAATGGCAGAGAGGTGAACATTGAGGTCCTGTCCATTTGGAAGACTGACAGCACAATCAGAGATGTGTTAATCACATCCCGTTGTCTCATTAATCAAAATAAGTACTATTGTTAAATGTAATGCCTCTGTCCATCAATGCGCCAGTACATTTCCATTAATAATTTGGCTAACCTTCAAGGAAAGTTCTCTCAATGAATAAACGAAAGAAAAGATGAAGCTTATATTTGATCTAGTGTTGCTACTGCTGCTGACTAATGTTTTCCTTCTTCATACAACATTTGCATTGTTTACATCCAGGTTTGCTAGCTTACAGTCTTGTACGTCACTGCCTTTATTGGTGCATTACTTGCGCCATCTGTCAATAAACAGAATACAATAACACTGGCAGCAGGGATGTGTATTGTTTCGTCTGTGTGCTCATGTGCATTACAAGGGCTATACAACAGGTTAAAAAAATAATAAATAAAAATAAAAATCTCCATAATGCTAGCGTAGGTAGCAGTTGTGCAATGGAACAAAATTGCTTGCTTAGTGTAAAACTAAGTGGGTATAATGTAGCACTGATTTTACACTTTATAATCAAAATACATCAGGCCTCAAAGCTATACTCTTGCAAATGAATGAAACTGAACAGGATGTGCTTTAGCAGTGGCAATGAGATACTTGCAACCCCACTTTGTAAATTAGGCTACTAACAGTTGCATGTTACAAACAGTCCAACTGGATCAATTCAGAAACTGAAACTTCTCGAAATGATTGACTTGTTGTTGACTTGGTGTTTGCCCACCACTGAACATGTATACTGTACATTGAAAATCATTAGATATTTCTTGAGGGAAACCAAACACTGAAATGAAGTCAGATACACTTTCCCTTCCTTGCATTTACTAACTGTACCTGTAGTTTCTGTTTTGAACTTTTTTTCCTTCTGTTTACAGTGTTATTGACAAATTCTGAGTATTTTTGAGAATGAGGAAAAAGTAATTTTCAAAGTTTATAAAGGCTTTTGTTCTTACTTTCTCTTCGGGTGTTGTTGATATGTACCAGTTCAAAGGTTTGGACACACCTTGAATGAGAAAGTGTGTCTAAATGTTTGACTGGTACTGTACCTTTCTTCCATTATCATCTAGGCTGAATACTGCATCTTGAATGTTGTGAAATACACAGTGGCATTTCCTTCTGTGGCATTTAGCACCAGCACACTGTCAGCAATTATCAGTTAATGGAAATTTGCTGGTATGTTTAGACTCATCCCTCTATCTCATTGTAATGATCTTTACACTCAATTACAGTGTACTAATTTACACCACATTTCATTAATCTTTCTAACTGCTGTGACCTCTCAACACAAGGCAGGGGCCCTCGACACTGTTCCACTTCTCACCAACCATCTAGTACTGTACTCAAAGACCCCTCTTGAATGCTTCCCCCCCCCCCCCGATAGCCGGTAGTATACTTCAATCACTGCAGTTAATAGAAAGATTTTGGTGTCCGTGGGGCTTGATACCACATGAGAACATAAATTCTTAGTACAAAATTGATCCACAGAATCAATCATGGCCAATCAATACATTGCAGTGTGTCACTGGTCCTTGGGTTTAGATGTGTATTTTATCTCTACCTCCCACCCCTCTCTTTCTCTCTTTCTTTCCCCAACTCTCTGTGGCATAATACATTGGTGTTATATCGTAGGGGAAGTCCAAACAGTAGGTCGTCTTTTCAACTTGTGGGAATGTTGATATCTTTGTACAGCAAGGAGAATTTCAGCCAGGGACAAACACACAACACAGTCTCATGTTGAGCATTGGATTGCAGCCATCTATGACCAGGTGGCAAGCAATTTATCTTGAAAACATTCATATTCAGCCTCGCATCATCACTGCAGTCCATGTGATAAATGCACTGCAGTCAGCTTTGAATATATTGTCAGTGTATTGCGGTCAATGACTATAGCTAAGTCATAGCTGTTTGTCTTCAGAATCAAGTTTATATTTTGTATGTGTAGGCTTTTTAAATGAAACGAAAAAATAGTACAAGTCAAACAATGTCAACGTAGATGTTTAAAATGAAATCCACGCTTTGCAGGTGAGTTTCATCCAACTTTCTGCAACCTTCAAGTCGGACCCATAAAAGCTGGCTAACTGTCACCCCTGTCAGCACAGTCTGAGAGGTGGACGAGACATGTCATCCCAACAAAATTTAAAATGTGTTTTGAGGCCCCCTAGCTGAGTGGCTGCCACTCTTTCTCATCCCTAGGCAGATTTAATGCCCAACGCTGCTCCTGAGAGCTGCTGGCCCACCCCTGCACATCAAGGGGTATATTTCTTTCTGTCTCTCCATCTCTCTCTCTTTGTCTGTCGATATGAAAGGACCCAGGTGGGGGTATTGCGGAGCTGAACCTTGTATTTCCTCTTGAATGTTTATATAGGTCACAATTTGACCTCTGCATCCTGTTGAAGGCATTTGAATAAGACTTATGTCTGAGGAATGTGTTTGCCACTGCTTGACAAGAACCAATAGCTATAAAATAGTTATAAAATACTGCATTTGCCTGCACCGTTGTAATGTTATGGCATATTCTCTATTGTAGTTCACAAACATAAGCGTATAGGTTGAAAAAAACTAAAATATTGGAAATCTATTATTCATTTAAAAATAGTTTACATCAGTGAATCTAGCATTTATTACAAGTTCTTTCTAGTACAAGTATACATGTATATTTGGCTGAAAACAGTATGAGAAGCTAATTTTACCCTTAACAAACACATAAATGAACATTAGATCTCAGTGACTCAGTCAGCAATACCTTACTTAACAACAGGAAGAGTAGGTTGTAAGTCAGAGAGATCAGTTAATAAAGGCTGTCATGTACATGTTTATGAACATGATTGGATGTTGCTATCTGGTATCCAAGCACCTGATGAATCACCCACTAATGGTGAAGCATTATTAAACAACTGATCATACAAACAGGTCATGCTCTGTGTAAACAAATACAATGCTCCATGTTTTGATCGCTAATTGTTAATACACAAATATGCCAGTTATTAGCTGCTTCCACTTTCTAAAATATGATTTTCTTTCATTAGTAATTAGTAAATTTCATATATTTGGGTTTTGGACTGTTGTTTGTAAATAATCACGGCCATACTCCATATTGTATACCTGATCTCTGAAGTTTAAAGCTAAAATCCTTAAATGTATGTATGCTGTCTGTCTC
This sequence comes from Scomber japonicus, assembly GCF_027409825.1. Lineage (NCBI taxonomy): Eukaryota > Metazoa > Chordata > Actinopteri > Scombriformes > Scombridae > Scomber > Scomber japonicus. The sequence goes on from NC_070583.1 coordinate 21,999,735, forward strand.
TAGAAGCAAGAAGTCATCTAAATTGCCACTGGGCTTGTGTTGTTGATTTAGATATATTAAAATACAAGCATGGTTTGAAGCATATCACTGACTGGTTCTGTTTAGAGCACAGTATAATTGGCAGTTCTGTCAATCAGAACAGAGGTGACCTGACAGTAGATCAAAATTGTTCAATGTCAGAATATAGATGTACAATGTATCAGCAGGCTAAAACATTTTCTTTTGGACCAATGTGTTCGAAGTAGACACATTTTCAATGTACCCCCAGTATATGTGAATAAGTGAATGGTAGTAGGCTACATTTCGTTTCCCATATGAAAAGTGAACCTATTTTCTAGAAGAGAGCAAAAATGGTGCAGCGGAAAAAGAATATAATTATGGAAACACCTGACTTGAGTCTGAGTGCACTTCTCTCCTGCTGTATTTTTTCTGCATAGTCATATTTTGAACTGGATATAGGGGAGTACATTTCATATTGACTAGCTTATTATACTCATTCAATTTGCAGTGATCAAAAGTTTTACTGAAATGGAAGGATGAGTTGAAGGCTTGGGTGACTGTATGGAATGGATGCAGGGCTGGCAGCTCCAATAAAGCCTGAGGGGCTCAAATTTACCTGGAAGTGTCTGGGAGATGATGTGATTGTTGCTGATGATATGTGGTAATGGATGTATATAGCTTTCAATCCACTAGCAGTCTTTCCCACTTCTCTCCTTGTAGCTGGAGATCTCATTTTGTAAACAGCTCCAGAAAGTTGGTCTGAGAGAGTAGGTCTCTCACTCTATCCTTCTGACTAAATAGCACTCTCACAATGCTTTGGGTGTTGGTTTTTATAATGAGAGTTTCTTTTGCTGATCCTAGACCACCTTCTGGCATTTCTGCCACATTATTTTGTGTTTGATAATAAATAACCCCAGTGGAGTTACTTTATATTCTTACAGCAAATAAGCCTGGGGAATGTATACAGCTGATGATCGATTGGCCAACAGTCTAGCAGTTTGCAAATATACAGTATTCAAATGAATGCATCTGTGCAACAGCCTGAAGCTGAACTGAGGTAATGATTTATTTCAAGTGGCACATTGACTTCAGATAACTACAGCCCATTTCTCACCTTTCCATAACATCAGCTATTATGGTCCTTTTCTACTTGATGCACCAGTATATGATTGGTAGCATTTGTCATGTATACCTGTAGACAAGCAGTACAATTATTTAAAAAAATCTGAATATAATGTTACAATTTACATAAACGAGGCTACAGCATGCAATAATTATATTTTAATGTAAAAACTGTAAATTATACCATGTTCATTTATTCAGAATCAAATAGCAGGTCAAAACAGTGGGTGTTTTATTGCAAATAACCAAAGAAATACATGAAGCAATCATCAGGTAAAATTATTTGATTAGTTTTAGCAGTTAATTATCCGACTTGATATGAATTTGAACCTCTGGAGTTTTCAGGGCTCAGCCACTGTGTGAAACTATTATGTTAGCGTAGCAACCAAAAACAGTAGAGACTGAGAACCATATAACTATCATTAGTGGACAACAGCTTTTAAATATGATGACAGTCATTTTTGAGAATATTTCTGAGAATTTTAAGTACCACAGCACCTCACTTAAGGTTTTTATGACCCTGGATTGTGTACCAGTTTAACTACATGGCTTATTTGATGGAGACTGCTGCGGTTTGATCTTGCTCTCAACCATGACTACAAAAGGGCAGGTTATGTTATTTACAGCCTGTGCTGCTGCACTAACCAGCAGCCCTTTGCTAGTATTGACCTGTGATAGCTTTCAAACTAAAATGCCCCCACAACCTTTCTGGTATTTTTTTTTCTTTTTTTTCTTTTTCTAACCCCGTTTTGGAGTAAAAGATGCAGTGTGCTCTTGTTTTGAGGTGGTCAGGAAGAAGTTCCAGCAGAAATACTACTCTTTTTTGTTGGTTGATTTGTTTCAATTATGCAATTCTTTGTTTTGCATACATTTGAAAAACTTTGGAAACTATTATTGGAGCTTGCTCTTCAGGCTCTTCATACTTTCATACAAGTTTTATTTTATACTGAAATCTGTGATCTTTATGATGATAATCACGACAGTTCTTTAAATCTGGCCTTGCATACATTTTAATAACATCATGATACTACTGTAGCATTCTGCACAATGTTGTGATGAGCAAGTAAATAATTACAAATATGCATTGCTACATTCTTCTAATATGCACTGTCGGAAAACAGAAATTTAGTTCTGCAGACCGCAGCAGAGTGTGTAATTGAGATTTTATAGTGTTTTGTGAAATGAGAGAGACACACTGAAGGAGAGAAGGAGGGAGAGCTGAGAGCTGGGACTGTTGAAACCTGTTATTTAATTGACTGTGTGATACAGAGCATACACTGCTGTTTGTCTGAAGAGCTGGTGACCTTCACCAGTGAGACCAGTGATCAGGTAAAGCTCTTCAGCCAAAATGCAGATTGGAGCCCTGTCCATATCTGTCTATGTCTCCTCTACCACACTAATGGTTATTAAAGTAGCAATAAATTGATTTTTCTCATTACACTTTCATAATGCACTTCCAGTAGTAACACAGTCTGGGCATTGTTATTGTAAGCAAACACTGTTCATGCTGTAATGGCCTGTAGTAGGGCACAAACATTTGTGTTAAATCTGAATCTCAAATCTGCTGTGATTACCACACTTCCCCTGTACTACATCACCTCTTCCATATTTTCTTGTGCTTCTTTTCTGTGAGTATGTAGCCATTGTAATTAAAGGTTCACTTTGGTTAAACTCTTTGTTTAATAAGAAATGTGGTTATGGTTCCATGTAATGTTTACATAATATATATCAGTGGTATTCAATTAAAATTCACTGAGGTTCAGTTTGTGAAAATGTCCTTAAGTGAAGGTCTGGAACATCATAATCATAATGTCTGTGTTATTTTTCAGTACCTTGAAGTAGCATTATAGTTACATCAGCATCTGCGGTTAGTGGTTAGATTTTAGACTGTCAATTAAATACAGTAGAAAAATGGCAACAACATTTATTAGTACCTACACTGAACTTGTGGGATTCAAATAAATAATAAAATAAATAAAATAAGAATACAAAAGGAAAAGGATAAATACAGCATTTTAAAATAAAGTGAAATAAACAAAACATCTTAACACATATGAACTCTTCTCTCTGTGTATATCTCACTAACATTTGATTCTCTCCGCATGTCCAAATGCATGGATTTGATTGGCTGATTAGCTTCACGTGAGAAGATTGGCTATGCACAGAAGTCTGTGAGTTTCCAAGGGCCGCTCTACTTTTACCGTAATAGCTGAAGAAGCTCGTCCCTTAGAATAGAGACACTCTGACAAAATGTAACAATCCTCAATATTTCATCAGTCACATGTCCAGGTCTGGATAAGACGGTGTCTGGGTTTGGATCCGGACCGCGGTCCACCTATTAGTGACTTCTGGTTTACTGTATATGCTTTAAAACACCATACTCATATCATATACCTATACCATTAGGGTGTAATCAGTCAAACCAATCCTGTTACCTCATTATTGAGCATTATAGGTCATGTGTGTGATTCTCAATCTTCCTGTTGAAAAACCTTTTGCTTGTTTACAGCTTTTGTATATACTATAAATAGGAGTTTGTAGTTTATTTCCTGAGATATTGATGCAAAGTGGAACAATACCTGACATGTTATCTTTGCTTTTGATTACATTTTGTGACTGAAAGCTTTATTTGAAAAAATACAGTGTGATCTGATTATATGCACAGTGTGTAGATGATGGCTGGGTTTTTCTTATGTACTGTGTATATATATATTTATTATCTATTGATATATTAACATGATAACATTATATCCTTCTGCCCTAGCTTATTATAATACATTCTGACAATTTAAAGACAAATTTGCAGTATATAGATGTTAAAGTTTATGTTGGAATTATGTGGTAAGCCAAATTGAGGTGTCAAAATCAAATGTAATGGACAAAAAAAGGTTGAGCACCTGGCTCTGGAGGCAAAATATTTGAATCTTTGTAGCATTTTTCCTCCTATCTGTCAAACATAACTTGTCCAGACGGTAACAGATTAACGTTTTACTGTTTGTCCACCTCTTTATGTAATAACCATCAGCAGATAATTCACATCTATGTTACGACTCAATCCTTGATAGAGAACATTTTTGTGATTTACTCAAGAGTGTGATTCCATTTATACGTTTTTTACCATTACCGGCCGATTGTCGAGGGTAAAACAGTTGTTTGGTGTGAAGGGGGACAAGAGATTGATAATGATGAAAGAAAGCTGAGCACACAGTAACCGTTTGGGTGGGTCTCAGAGACGTAGAAAAGCTTCAGGCAGGAGCTCCACTGCCACCAGAGTACCATATAAGCATGACACTGTTGCTTTTTTAGCGCCTGCTTTCCGGTTTGTAATGCTCTATTAGACAAAATGTCCATCTGCCAATATATTCAGAATGCACTATGGAGGTTATTAACATGCCCTTGGCAAAAAGGGTTTAGCTCTGTGGGGCAAGCATCTCCATAAATTGCAGCAAAGGCAGTTTTATTACAGGTTGTAAATAGAAGCCCCTGCCATATTTTATGACAGCCATCACTAACTCATTCTGATTCTTATTACCTCTCTGTTCTTTGACTTGCGAGACCATTCACAGACACATTCTGTGCACAAGTTTATGCTGTATAAAGGATTGATTGTAAAGGAATTTATTCCCGATGTAATTGCACCTTCAGCTTGCACCTACTTTTGACTTCAATTGCTGTTTTCATGTATATAATAAGAAGTCCAGCCTGTTTCTGAATGGTTGCATATAAAATTTACATATGGATGCCAGGACTAGCAATGTGATTGGAGAAATGGTTAGTATAGTGTGTAATAGAGGTTCAGACCAACATCATTTCACATTAGTTTACAAAATGAGATCTAACATGTACAGTTTAAAGGGGAAAAACACATTTGCTTTTTTATTAGCACTGTAATTGTTGAATTGTAACTGATTTTATAGGAAATTGCATTGTGTAGGGATGGTTGTTTATGTCATTGTGTAATTAAGGATTGGTATAATCAAACCATTCCTGCATATATCAAACTGTTGTGTGTGTCCTAATGGCCATTACTTTACAAGCCTTTATGATTTCCAGTTTTCACAGTGATTGGTAATCTGACAGAACAGTCAAGCATTATACTGTATGTATATTTCAGTCAATATTTACTAATCATTTCCTATGAGCGTTGCCCTCTCCTGGAGTGGCTTGTTTACTTATTTGAATTGGCTCACAGAGCTGTAATCAGCTTATAATCTTTAACATTTGGCTGCCAGAAGCCATACTGGGATTAGTGCTCTATTCAAGTATGCTGATCTGTTGACATGGATCTATACATTTTGGATGAAAGTTAAAACAAAAAGACAAACTATGCGACTGGCATGGATGTCCTGGCTTTTATATACTGTCTGTGCCAATACTCATGACTTTGATATTAAGACAGCAGACAGCTTTCTCCTACTGATTAAAGATGTGCTCCACCACTGATTATTTGATTGAAAGTTGCTGGGCTGTGATTCTGGTGAATTAAAATGAGAATGTTTATCATTACCCAAATGAAATACAGGAGAAATAATCATTTTAGTGCTGCACAACATTCATTTCAACAGAGACAAACAAACAAATCTTTCCCATAACAGACTTCCAAACTACATCCCTGTCCTGTGCTGGGACACACATGGGCGGAGTGAGTGGGGATGGATGGTTGGATTAGGAATGCCGGGAGCCAGTAGATTATCCAGTATCTGGGCAGGCAGATGCGCAGAGGAGAAAACGACGACACAAAGCCAGATTTCCATCAGGGGATCAATTCATGGTGCTCGCTCTGTCACTTCCTGTGAAAAAGCAAATTTCATGGTGTGTTTGCAAGAGGCCAGCTTCAGAAAAACATCAAGAAGACAGTTCCTCTCTCTCTCTCTCTCTCACTCTCTCTCTTTCTGTCTGCTGCTTTCCACTCTTCTTGCTTCCCTCCCACTATTTAGCTCTTTCTACTTTACACTCACTCACCTTCCTTTCTTGGGTTCTGTTGTAAAACCTGAAAATGTACTCTGTCTTTTCAGGCACACATGCACAGTAACACTCGAGTCACACACACATGCATGCTGTAACCTATATTTGCTGAGTATGGTGAATGTCTATGTGTAAATTTTTTAAGAGGTTTAGCCAGCAAGAGCTGGAATGAGCGTTGCTGTTGGCTGAGTTTCTCAGCCTGGGGCCCCTTGCCTCGCTCCCCCATTTCGCCCAGTAGAGCTTCATCCTTATCGCTGTCCTGCACCCCATCACTGCTGAAGCTGGGCTCCTCTCCTGCTTGACCACATTTATCCAGGGGGCTCTTGTCTGGGGGTGATAAGCTGACAGACTTACCAGTATGGATGTAGGGGTTCCCACATCCCCTCTACTTCACACCACTCTACTCCTCTTTACTCCCTTCACTGTAGAAGGGACTGTTTTAATGAGAGTAGTCTACTCAACAATTTTTTGTTGTTGCTTTTTTTGTACATCTACCTTGACTATCACACACTGTACAGGTTCCCCTCTCATCACTCTTATCCCCTCTCATTCTTTTCTCTTCTTTTTCTTATTACTGTATTAAAGAGGCAGAAAGTGTTTTGAAGCGAAAACAACATTGGATGGTTAGTGTAATGGGCTCATAGGGACCTTCGACAAAGACACTGTGAATGCTAATTCCAGCTACACTTCACCAGATTTATGTCTATGTGAACTAATTTTACACAAGAGGCAGCAGATATCAAAGTTCGTCCCTTTTTATCCACTGATGACACATGTATGGAATTTGTTCTTGGAACATCTGTGCTTTTTTCTGTTTCTAAACTTTGCATTCAGGACTTTTTCTACATAATTGTTAATATAGCTACCACAGATCATCCGTTGTTGTGTCATATGAAAGGGAGTCTGATGCACACTAGCTTTTTAGATTGGCCAAGGTTTGGTATGTACAAAATAACTAATCGCTTTGATGTGGCAGTGCAATAAATTCAGTGCTTAGTGTGGGAGAGATAGATTTACCATTCAAGGTATGAATGAATACTGTGTAGTAATTACAACAATGCAACTGCCATTACAGTAGCGATTGTTGTTTTCAAGGTTCTTGCTTTACACGCGTAGCTTCTGAAGGAGCACAACCATGTGACACAGACTGTAACAAGCTGTCACTGTAGACCACTTACCATTTAGCACAAGCTGTACCACATGCTCCATGTACTTTCAGGTCGTCCTTCACTAACTGCTTGCATCTAAGCTACTCCCTGCTTAGCCTTGCCAGTGTCATTTAAATTTGGAGCCCAAGGTACCACGCCAGGCTTTTTATATGCAAAAAGAAAAATCTCAGTATAACTGTTTAACACAAAAATGCTCCAGGCTACTGATGAAGAACTTCTAGTTAGAAGTGTAGACATGCAGCAAGATATAATGTAGCATTAGAGTTTGAATTTACCTCGTCTGGTGCTGACTTGCTTTGTAATTTTATAACTCAATTAACAGGGGACTGTCATAGAATAATTTACTTTAGCTGCGGTGTAATAGCCCAGAGTGAAGCAAACACTGCATTTGTTTATCTGTCATCAGAAATGTGCATTGCCAATAGATGCTCCTGTTGGTATCTTGGAGAAAATACACATCTCTTTCCTCATGTGCAGAAAGCTTAATTATAGTTCTGGGTGTTGTAGCAGGTTGTTATGAAGGGAAAGGGAGATAGCGTGAAGGAATAGGAGAAGGCAGAGAAGTGGGGGTGCAGGTTGGAAATGAGCAAAGATTATGTGTGGATTCAGGATATTAATTTGCACTGTGTATAAAAAATTATGGACTTGATCATGGGTTTCCTCAGAAGCTGTAATTAGGACATTAAAGCCATGGTGTGTGTACGAGACAGCCTGTTCATACTCCCTGCTTGTGAAGTACCTGTTTTATGAACTTGAGAGCATAACGACCTTGGAGCTTTGTCAGAGAAATGTGGCTCGTGTCTTAATACACAGTGTTCCTCACATCCCAAAAAAAACCTTAGAGAATCATGGTCATATCATCTCTTAATCTAGATTTCCAATTTGTTAACACGTTTAAGGTGGCTCTGATGTATTGGAGAAGCTAGAAGGTTTTCTATAGTGTGAAACATAAAAAATTATTTTAAGGGGCAACAGTTTCCTGTTGCAGCACTGCCACAGCCACTGACTCAGAAGAGTGACTGTGAGAAGATCTTTTTTTTTCACCTTCTGCTTGCACCTACTTTTGCTGTAGCTATTTTATAAAACAGCTACAGCATAGTTTTCCTTCTGAGATTAAAATGTTTGAGGATGGGATTACTTTTAATATGGAGAAAATAGCTGCTACCAATAAATGAAAATACGAAAATAAGTAAGATTAATCAATAATGAAACTAATAATTATTTGTAGCATAACATAATATTGTTACGATTAAAGCAGTATGATAACTTGTTTAATTTACAGTTGTTTGAATTGCATGACTGTGATTTAAGTGTTGATTCAGAACTCAAAACACACAATGTACTTACTGAGGTATAAATACATGGTTTCTGAAACTGGTTCGATGTTATGATGTTACTTTTGAAATATTGAAGTTTCACATACAACACATTTTCACAAAACCCCTGATTCTTTCTTGATCTTGTCTGCACTGGAGCAGGGATATTTAGAGTATTTTTTTTTTTTTTTAACCGGGAGCTGTCACAGCAGAGGGGGATGGGTCAAGAGAGGCGAGAACCCTACAATTTCCCCACCAGAGTGCTTCTTTTTCTTTCTGATCTCTCTCTGTTTTTCCCGCTTTTTCTTTCCCCGCCTCTTCTTGCTCCATTGCCCCTAGTGAAGCTTAGCCCCTTACTTTGGCAAGGGTGCTGCAATCTCCATGCAAATGTCTTCCTGATAAAGATCATCTCTGCAAATATGCTGGTTATGAGGTAAACAGAAAGAAGATGAGAGCTGTCCCTGAGAGCACCTTTTCTGTCCTATGCCCCCTTTTGATCACTGACTACACCTATTCTTACTTGCCTGTTTGTTGACTTACACTACCAGACAGCCTCAGTCCAATACACCCCTGGAAACTCCTTTCTACAGTGCAGGAGGAGGATTGTGCTCCAACCTCTCGTCTCTTCCCCGATGTGATGCTCCAAGCAAAAGACCTAGAGCACAGTGGAATGAATTCCCTCTGAAACCCAGAATGAGCAGGTCAGGAAATATTTCAGCAGCAGCAGCAGCAGCAGCATCGGCATCAACAGCGGTGGCAGCAGTGAGCGTGAGAGAGACAGAGAGAGAGGGAGTGTGTGTGTGTGTGTGTGAGAGAAGAGTGTGTGTGTGTGTGTGTTTGAGAGAGCTGGAGTGAGAGCGAGTTCCAATGCACTGTGCCGAGCGTAGCTGAGTCCTGCCGTCGCGTGGCAAGCTGTGTGTTCCCGTTTGGTTCCCGTGCGCTCTGGTGAGGTTACAGAGCATACAGAAGGGAGAGATGTGCCTTCACTTGAAGCCCCAGCATCAGTGAAGACCAGCACCCTGCCGGGGCATCACAGAGCAGCATGGTAGGACTAGAGACTCACTGCTGAAACACCAGCGTGACTGATGATGACAGCCCACGCGTGGGTTACCATGCGCCACAGCCGCGCTGCTCTTGGAGGAAACACAGTCATGTGAAAGTGACTCAGCTGCCAGCAACTCTTGGACATGTTTTCCAGGGCAAAGTCTGGATTTCTTTCTGTGTTTGAACTTGTTTTTTTTCTATTGGTGCTGTCTGGCTGTCCCGAACTCACCTATCAGGCAAGGACTAAAGGCAGATGGAACAAGGGTGGTAAGTAATGATGGACAACCATATCGATATTTTAAATGTGTAGCTGAGTCCTGTTGGGGAATTCAGGATTTGATACATTGAGCTGCACTACACCTGTCTGTTTTTCAAAGAATTAAAGATGTGATAGACATCTTCAGGTGATCTCGGGTGGGACAGTTAAAAATATTGGGATGACACATTGCCATCACAGGCTGACCTTGCCACAAAACACTTTTAAATGATATGTGCCACCATATTTCTTAATATGCTGGTAAAAGTGTGGACTTACACATATGCTCATCCCTTGGCTTACTTTTGACTCAACAATTATGACTCACTGTGGTAGTTGAGGTGTGTTCAAAGGAAGTTGACCTGATTTTGGAGCATAGGAGGAAGTTACGACCGCTTCTGTCCACTGAATGATTTTGTGTAACTTGTGTAACGGGGCGGCTGTGGCTCTGGAGGTAGAGCGGGTCATCTACGAATCAGAAGGTTGGTGGTTTGATCCCCAACTACTCCTGCTCACATGTTGAAGTGTCCTCGGGCAAGATACGGACCCCCAAATGGCTCCTGATGGTTGCACAAGGACCTTACATGTTAGCTTCCTGCCGTGTGTGTGTGTGTGTGTGTGTGTGTGTGTGTGTGTGTGAGAATGGGTGAGTGAGCAGCGGAAAAAACATTGTGAATCCATTTACCATTCAACTTTTCAGTACTCTAGCCTCATCTGGTCAGCTGTCCATGACTAATCAGATAGCAAACACTCATTCTAACCATTTTAACAGTTTGGAGGTTTTCATCTCTATTTTACCCTCATATTGGTATCATAGTATTTTATGGATCTACTTTGAAAACCCTCCACCCCCCTACACACACATTCCCACACTCACTCCCTGCCCTCTTGATGTGGTGGAGTGTGTTGTGAGAGATCACGTCTATCTGTGCACCTTAGAATGTTTTGGATTGTAGTAGGTGCCACCAGTGTCTCACAACTGTGATTTTTGGTTAAAAGACTTAGATCACCAGTCGTGAGGAGAGGTGTTAATAATTCAACTCAGCCCCTCCGTGGGAGCGGTCCTCTCGCCTCTCTTGTAGCATTTAATCCCCTTTGTCGGATTAAAGGAACCTCTAATCTTAGTGCTGCTGCTCAGTGAGAAGGCTGAGAGATGCTCCCTGTAGCCTATCGGCATTGTTAGCACTCGAGGCTCACACTCAGTGGGATCTGTGTGTCTTCAAAGAGGCAGTGTCACCGCTGTGATCTATTTAATGATTCCTTGCCAATTTGCTTTTGCTCTTGTTCTGCCATACCCGTTCTCTACATTTCTTCAAATGCATCTCTCTTACACACTCCCTGTACCGTGTCCACGCAGCTCTCGTCGACATGCATCATTACTGCTCAGAAGTTCTAATTTAATGAGTTGGGCTTGTCTTTCAGATTGATATTACACACTCTTAAATATTGGATAATGAAAGAATATCTCTTTTCATGTTCATTTATTCTCTTACTTAAATTCTGTTTACATGCTGTGTGAATTGTTTTTCTTATGTAATTGTTCATCAAAGCTTTATTTATCCTTCTTCCGTTTTCAATCGCTAACTACCTCTACATACTTTCAGCTACAGAAACGGATCAGATATCGTAATGGTCGGCTGTTAAAGGATATTTATGCTGTGACTTGTCTATTCCAGTGATTTTATAAAATTATTAAAACATTTTTTAATTGATTGTGGAAAGTCTATGGAAGGAATGTTGATATCTCAAAAGCTAAAAGCGCTAAAGTATTCATACTTAATTGACAGCTATCCCATGTGGAAAAGCTTAAAATATTAAAACATGATGGCACTACTGGTACCTTGTAGCAGTTGTCGTTTATGTTTTACCTAGCTCATGAACTGTGAGACATAGCAAAACAATATTTGCACACTGTGTTCCTTGGGTGATGCCCCCTCTGTGCCTGGGAAAAAATTCCACCATTTTGGATTTTTTGCCAAACACAGTTTTTGCTTCAGTTGGCACATATTTAATCTAATCTTCACCAAACTTAGAACTTGCCATGTTTAGATGACCCCAAATAAAACCTGAGTTAGTTTTTTGGGTATCACTTACAATTTCTCTATAATTGGTTACCAAACTTTTGAAGGCATAACTTGATGCACTTAATGAGCAATAATTCCTCAACGCTAGATTCATATTTGGCAGTGTTGTACACACAGTCACATTGCACAAGTGTGTAACATCTGAGTTATACCCACAGCTTAAAATACTCTAATATACTGTAATAGTATAACATTTTATGATATTTCTACAATTCGGTTCCGTTTTTAATAAAGTAAAATTTGGTACATATGGGACCAATAGCCCCACCTTGTGAATCACCATCATACTGATTATTAGCTAACATATTTCTTACATGTAATATTTCATGATAACCATATTCAACAAAGATGTACAGATGGAAAAAAAAATGCTGCAGATTTCTGCATTTTCAGCAAGGCTTTGCAATTTATTTCAGCTGCCAGCATTCACACATATTTTTAGCAGTAAATGCATTTTCTAGTTAACATATGAAATAGGTCATAGACATTCAGTATTTTCATTTCCCAGATTTTTTTGATCTTTTATTTATTTCAAAGTTAGCACCCTAGGACAGGTTAGGAGAAAGAAAAGCAAGAAAGAGAAGGAGAATAACGTTTCATTGTGTCACTGCTTTTTAAGAAACAAAATTAATTCTCAGTCCAATTTTTGAATCACTGTAAATGATGGGGAAAATATGTTCAAGGTTGGAATTTTGATGTGTTTTTGGTGCACATATGAATCCACAGTCTGTAAATCAGGGGTAAAATCAGATATAGTATGAAATCCCAACTATCACTGGTCTCTGGTGAAATGGAGGGCATTGACCTCCCCCAGTATAATTAGGCCATAGACTACCCCCATCTGTGCCCAGTGGAACAAATCCTTCCACAGCCATACACTGAATGATAACCTTGCTTGGTTAATTATAGTTTTGTGACACATTTTAGATAGACTAATCTTTTCCATGATTCAGATAAGATCAGTACAGGCTTGAAGTGTTTATGTATGCCTTGTCATTATCCCCAGAAGATATTGGGTTGGAATAACAATTTTACATTTCATTTGTGTTTTCTCTCACCAGCAGTAATTTTCATTGACTGTGTTGCCTAAATTAACAATATTTTTTCCTACTTTTACGATTTATTTATTGTAGCTAACACCAGGAAGAGTGCATACAGTTGATAACAATGTTATATAATAATACATTTTAAATTATATCCTTGGGTTTTTTTTAAACTCACTTTCTCAAACTGTACAATATAAGGGAGCTCACTTATGAGTCAAATTTATCGATATGATGCCATAAAACTAAATTATGCATTCAAGGGATCATTCACCCAAAATCTGTCTTTTAAACATTATACATCTCCCCCATTAGGGTAAAAAGTTTTTATTTGCTTTTTCACAAAAAAACAGTGGCAATGGTTTGTTTGAATGGTTGTCAGTCACAATTTTTTCCAATGGTGGCATGTTGTCATGATGGAAAAATGATCTGAATACCCACAGAAACTCTTCAAACCACTCCTTCCAACCTAATCTACTGCTTTCTGTGTCGAGCAATACCTTAAAGCTCTAGTGGAACACCACAGCTGCCATTCTTTGTGAAGGAGGAAACTATAAACTTTTACAGTCACCTTTCAAGCCTACAAGGCAAGGCAAGGCAAGGCAGTTTTATTTATATAGCACATTTTATACACAATGGCAACTCAATGTGCTTTACATAAAACAGACAAACATGCAAATTGAGAAATAAAAATAAAACAAACACATGGAAACATTAAAACATACAATTAACCCCCCACACTAATAATAAAAACAAAGTACAGAAAAATAGAAAGATAGAAATAAAATACTAGAATAGAAAGATTAAAATGTAATGTGCTTTAAAAGAGCTCAACCATAAGCACAGGAGAAGAGAAGTGTTTTTAACCTGGATTTAAAAATGTTCACAGTTGGGGCTGATTTCAGTTCTGCTGGTAGTTTGTTCCAGTTGTGTGCAGCATAACAGCTAAAAGCTGCTTCACCATGTTTAGTTTGAACTCTGGGCTCAACTATCTGACCTGAGTCAGTAGATCTCAGAGCTCTACTGGGTTTATATTCTACTAACATGTCATTCATGTATTCTGGACCTAAACCATTCAGTGATTAGTAGACCAGTAGCAGAACTTTAAAATCTATTCTATAGCTGACTGGGAGCCAGTGTAAAGACTTGAGAACTGGAGTAATGTGCTCTGATCTCTTTGTTCTGGTTAAAACTCGAGCTGCAGCGTTCTGAATGAGCTGCAGCTGTTTAATGCTTTTTTGTGGGAGTCCAGTCAGAGGACTGTTACAGTAGTCAAGTCTACTTGAGATGAAAGCATGAATCAACTTCTCCTGGTCTGTTTGAGACATAAAACCCTTCACTCTGGATATGTTCTTAAGCTGATAGAAGGCTGTTTTGGTGATTGATTTGATATGACTGCTGAAGGTCAGATCTGAGTCTATCAGCACGCCAAGGTTTCGGACTTGGTCCCTAGTTTTTAGAGAGAGTGACTCGAGATGTTTACTGACAGCAATCCTCCTCTCTTTATTGCCAAAAACAATGACCTCAGTTTTGTCCTGATTTAATTGAAGGAAATTTTGGTTAATCCAATTAGTTACTTGCTCTAAACAGTGACACAATGACTGTATTGGACTGTAGTCATCTGGAGACAGTGCTAGGTATATCTGCGTGTCATCTGCATAACTGTGATAGTCTACATGAGAGTGCTGCAGAATTTGACCCAAAGGCAGCATACATAGACTGAACAGAACTGACCCCTGAGGAACTCCACATCGGATTCATAACTCCCAATGGTCACAAAATAACTCCGCTCTTCCAAGTAGGACCTGAACCAGTCTAGGACTGTTCCGTTGACTCCTGCCCAAGTTTCCAACCTGTTCAACAGTATACTGTGATCCACAGTGTCAAACGCAGCACTGAGATCCAACAGGACCAGAACTGACACCTTGCCTGAGTCAGTGTTCAACCTTATGTCATTTAACACTCTAATGAGAGCTGTTTCTGTACTGTGGTTAGGTCGGAAGCCTGATTGAAATTTGTCAAAAAGGACACTGGAGTTCAAGAAATTGAGTTGATTAAAAACCACTTTCTCAACGATCTTGGCTATAAAAGGAAGATTTGAGATAGGTCTGTAGTTGGTTAACATGGAAGCATCCAGTGTTCTCTTTTTTAAGAGTGGCTTAATGGCAGCTACTTTTAGGGATTTAAGAAACATGCCTGATTGAAGTGAGCTATTTATAGAGTTCACAATAGTTTTTAAAAAATCTGATGGCATTGTGTCAAGACAGCATGTTGATGGTTTTAGATGCTGCACTGTTTCCTCTATGGTTTTTTGGTCAACTGTTTTAAATTCTGACATCGCAGTTGAGTTATTCCTGGGAGGTCTTAGGGATTGCGTCATTTTATTTTTTTGTGCTGATATTTAACCTTATGGAGTGGATTTTTTCACTGAAAAAGCAAATGCATTGCATTTTTCTGTGGAAAGGAGTTCTGGATCTAACTGTTGAGGGGGGTTTGTAAGCTTATCAACTGTAGCAAACAAGTGTCGTTAAAATTACAAAGACTTTATTTGTAGAGGTCAAGGTGAATGTGGTG
The DNA here is from genome assembly GCF_027409825.1 of Scomber japonicus. Lineage (NCBI taxonomy): Eukaryota > Metazoa > Chordata > Actinopteri > Scombriformes > Scombridae > Scomber > Scomber japonicus. Next base: position 22,015,308 of record NC_070583.1, read on the forward strand.
TTTAGTTTTTCTCCACTTACGCTCTGCTTTCCTGCATTCTGTTTTTAAAGCCTTTATCATCATAGTGTTCTTCTATGGTGTTTTCTTTCTGATCAAGGTCGTCTTAGGTGCAACAGCATACAGTGGATGAGTGTTTGATACGAATATTTTGGGTGGACTACTACTTTAATGGTGGATACTGATAGCTAGTTATACACAACTTTAATATAAAATAAAGAGCAGCAGTTTGTAATTTCAGATAATGAAATGTGTCACTTGTCAAGATGCAAGAACATCATACATCTGTTAGATTATAGCATTAAAACAAAACAAAACAAAAAAAACCCTGCAAATCTGTTCTTCATTCTGTAAGGATTATATTAGTTTGTAGATCAAACTCTCAAAGAAACCATTTAAACATATTTCTAGTGATTTTAATATAACAATGTTTCTGGGTTTTTTTAAAAAATCATGCAAATGTAAATATATGTAAATACGTATGAATACACCAGACATACACTACTGGTCAAAAGTTTTACAACACCCCAATTTTACCAGTTTTTTATTGAAAAAATGTTTTCAAGCTTACCATCTTGGTAGCTCTGGCATAGCTTGGACTTATGTTTTGGGTCATTATCTTGCTGTAGGATGAACCCCTGATCAACTACGTGCATACCAGAGGGTACTGCATGGCACTTCAGAATGCTGTAGTAGCTGACCCTGGATCCAGAAAAACAACCCCAGACCATCATGCTTCCATATTTGACAGTTAATGTCACACACTGAGGAACCATCCTTTTGCCTACTCGACGGCGTACAAAACTCCTATGTGATGAACAGAATATTTTAAATTTTGATTTATCAGTCCATAACACATTTTTCCAGTCTTCAGTAGTCCATTGGTGATGTTTCATGGACCAAGCCTCTTCTTCTTATTCTGACGTCTTAGCATTGACTTTCTTGCTGCAACTCAACCTGTCAAACTTGCAACTCAAAGTCTTCTCTTCACAGTTGAAACTGAGACTTGCTTACTACGACCACTATGAAGCTGTGCTTGAAGCTGTTGTCCTGTGAGCCGTCTGTCACGCAAGCTATATGACTCTCAGAAACTTGTCTTCTGACTCTGTTGTGACTTTAGGTCTGCCAGAACTCTTCCTTTCAGAGTTTCCCCCAGTTTCTGAGTGCTTTTTGATGGTGAAGGAAAGTGTACTCACTGACACCTTGACTTTCTTCACAATTTCTCTGTAGGAAAGACCTACATTTTTAAGTGTTTTTCTATAATTTTCAGTTTTGGGTAACCTTACCTTTTTTTTTTTACTTCTGGCAGTTCACCACATGCCTTTGTACCATTTCAAGCTATTCATTGGACTTGAACTGCTTGAATTTCAAAAAATTGGGGTGTTCTAAACCATTTCACACCATGAGGCAATTCAACATATTCAAACAACTGGTAAATACATTTATAAACATTATATATTTTTGTAAATAATGGAAGTTTGTATACACTGTGTGAGGGGTCCAAACTCTTTGACTTTCAGCCATCCTTGCACAGCCTTGATGTATGCTGACTGTGGGTAGTCAGTGGATTAACACCAGGTGTACCAGCTGTGGTACAGTGAAAGCTGCAACAGTACATTATTTGTTGTCTTCCTATCTCTAGAGAGTGGAGCACCTGGTTCTGCAGATCAGAGAACAAACCTGTTTACTGTTCCTTCATATTCTCATACCACTTTGCAGAGAGAGCTTTCATAACTAATGTTGCACAGACACCCATATCAGGGATGGCAGAGACTGAAATAAGCCTGGCAATGCCAGGGAAATCCAATTGGATGTATTATGATCCCGCCAAACTACAATAAATGGCAATGTGAAGACAGTACCAGGTGGAAAGCTTGGCTGTGTTAGTACATAGCTCTGAAGACAAACAGAATGTGGACTAACCCAGGTTTGAAAACAGGGTCGTTTTTTGTAGTGGTCTCAAAACACTGATTTACTAAAGATGAGCTTGCTGAGGCAAGCAATAATAATGGTAAAAAAAGAGGTGACCAACACCTATTATAGAAATACTACTCAGCCTCCTCTATCTCCCACAGCTGAGTGTATCTGACCTGGGATTGAGGGGAGAGAGTATCGAATTTATAGTATAGAGGAGGAGAGGAGGAATTAATATTACCACTTCCTACTCACACAGGAATAGTGTTGCCTTCTACAGATCAACACACCTAATTGCTTACACCATCACTACATTTTCAGATAGCTACTCCATAACCGTGCAATTAGCGAGGGCTCTTCAGGGCCACCCTTGCCATGAGGCATGAACCATCTACAGTGGACTGAAAATATTCTCTACAACAGTAACTTTACACGATCAGGTTGTTGTAGTCAGCTGATCACCTTGGAAAAAGACAAACCATTAAGTCAGCAGAGTGAAAACCCATGGCAGCCTAAGCAGGGTCGTCACAAACTGTTTACAAGACAGCCGGAAAGTACATCTATAATGAAGTAGACTTTGCTCCTTCATAATTCCTCAATCATGATTAAAAAGCCTAGAAATGCAGAAAATATGCCTGCTGTTCATAGTTAAATCCAATTAGATCATTAAACTTTGTATCACTACAAGTGGAGAAGAATCAGTTTCCGCCTTAATTTTGCACGCCTACGCCTTGTAAGAAAGAAATGTAATGTGTACAACCTAGAATGTGTGGGCGAGATTACAGATACAGTGGTAACATGATTGAGTCAACATTAGGTAAATGTTGTTGCTACCCTATTTGGAGCAGTAGAGACTTGTTATCGAATGAGATCCAAAGCTAAGAAAATAATTATTGTGTGAGTGATAACATTACTCTATCTCTGTCTACTCTTTCCATTCTTGTACATGGTGTTTGGTTGTACAGCAAATCATTGTACAACCCTTTGCATATGCTCCTTCCACATTTTATTTTTGTCCTACTTTTATCAGGTTTTGAATGTTTTTTGTCATATATATGTTCATTACAGTTTTGAGGTCCATGTCATCTTAAATGAGCAGAGCAAGTTCAAGCATGTATGTTAGCAAGATTCTGTCCACATTAGTTGCCCCGAATCTCTACAAATAATAGTTATGTTGTGTTTTCTTTTTACCTCCACAGAGAGCAGAAAGACCATCAATACAGTAGCTATTTACTAGTTTAGAATACATTACTGATTAATTTTATATTGTCCTATAAATCCTGAACCTAATACCATATCAGTGTTAATTTCATTGACATTAATGATGACGAAATATGTTCGTCAACAAACCTTTTTTTCAGGATGAAGACGAGATGATGACGAGCTAAAAATAGCTCCTTGGTGACAAATATTTAACGAGAAGTATGTGTATATTCGTCATGGCGAGATGAGACGAAAATGTTAATGGTTGACTAATGGACAGAATAAAATACAACATTTTTTGACTGAATAAACATTCAGTCTATTGAGCGAAAGCTCATGTGTGCAGCAACCATGCTGCCAGCCTAATTTATTTATGTATACCATGTCACCATGGATACGGTATGCGCAGTGTACAGGCGCTAACGGGACCACCAGTGTATAAATCGATGCATTGGAAAGTTTGTAAGTACACCAGGAGTTTATTAAAATAAACACTCACCTGATGGCTTTTACTCTGTTGTTACTGCTAAAGCTGTAAACATATCGCGTGATCACTGAAATACCGGTATTTCAGTGGTGTTTACAGCGTTTAAGTTTTACCAGTCAAAATACCAGTCAAATGTTCTAAATTATAGTGACATAATACACAAGGTCTGGCTGTGGAAAATAAAGCCAATATTGAAAAGAAAGTTTTCAATTTTATATGTGTGCAATGTAGAGTCCTTAGATCAACAAGTACTACATGGTAACATTTCATCTCCATTAATGAATCACCAGCATACATTTGAAATAGGCATGCTTATTGATTTAGAGGCTGTATTGGCACTATTCTATTTATATATTTATATATGTATAACTAAAACTAGACGAAAATATTTTTCATTAAGGATACCAATAACTGACATTTGACTAAAATTAATGTACAAGACTAAATCATAAATTAAAATGGCTCTCAAAAGGAACACTATACCACAGTACCAGTTAAAAGTTTGGACAAACTTTCTCCTTCAGGGGAACGAAAAGGTGTGTCCAAATTTTGACTGTTAACCCATTAACCCTCATAATTTCATAATCTCACCATTTCAAAGCTAAAGTTAGTTATCACTATCCTATAGGTATCAATTTAATATTTTCATCAGGAGGAAAGGTAGGAGGAGGAAAGATAACTGTTTTATTTGGTCATATAATGACTCATTTCATTTCATTCCAAACAATTGTCAGGTTAAATAATCTTGACAAGTTACAGTTTACCACACAAATAATCTTTTAATACCTAGCATCCCAAATCTTTCAATTGTCAGAGTTGTTATTTTTTAAAGTAACATCCTAAAACGTATTGTTGCCTATCTGATCAGTCTGAAGAAGGATTAGTTATTGTGGACAATTATGGGGTGAGGGAGTAACATAACTGATTCGGTAAATGGGTAAAATGCCGTCAATGCGTGTTGTACTTCCTCCCATCTCCTCCAAACCAACCCCCAATCCACTTGCCGTATAGAGCAGCTTAATTGTCACATTCCATTAGTGCGTCATCTAATGAAGCTTATTTCTAATTGCAGTGGAAATTACACATTACAATAACAGTGTTTTATGGGGGGATTTCAGACTGCAAATATGACAACTTAATGTGATGGATAGAAGTGGGGGCATTTTACAGCCGAGGACCCGCTAATGCTGTCATTCTCTGACTTGGCTACAACCAAGTTGCAGAGTATGTGTACGATGACATGTGAAAATGGTCTGCGTAGGGCTGCTTGACTGCACTCTATATCTTTTCCTGTTGCTTCTCTCTTTCATTTATTCACTAGGAGATGATTACAATGATGGAATACACGTTTTGCTGTTAAAATTTAAGCTAATATAATGATATAAATATTTTTAATGTTTCAGAAGGACAGAGTTAGTCTGCAGGGAGTGTGAACAGCTTTGCAGTTAAAGTCATTCATTTTTTGGCAAATCTTTATTATTCCCTTGGAAATGTCAGCAGAAAAGGATATAGTACCATCACGTCGTCTCTGCCCAATTGAATTTTTCTACTGTTGCCAAGAAGATGACGCTGTCATGGTCAGAAACAGGAATCCTTCACATAGCTTGTCAGCAGACAGAATTGTATCTCAGTAAGCTTTTTTTTTACCTTATCTGTGACTCTACCCCCACTCTAACTCACTTTCTTTCGATATACCTCCTTACCTCTCTTTGCTCTCTGCAATAAAACTTTAAAGAGATAAGAAGCTTTTTTCTATTTCAGGGTCACCATTAGCCTGAATAATGCATTGACAAGAGAAGAGCAGTTTGAGTTCTATGGAGGATAGAAGCACAGCCTTCAATTAAATTATACATCATTATCACAGCTGGCAAGCCTGGTGCGACAGTACCCTCTCCATCCTCCTCTAAATGTTCCATGTTACTGTCTTGTCCAATATTGTGTGTCAAGCAACAGCCTCTTCCTTTGCCAGCATAGGGCCGGGATGCAGATAAGACTGCCTGTGCTGGATGGAGGTGCACATTAAAAAACTCCAATGCAGGGACATAGCTTAAAGGAACATACTGGTATTATTCTGACTTCCTGTCATTAACAAAGAATGTCACTGTCTTTAATAGACAATGATACCTCTTTGTTATTGCAGATGATTGAAACAGTCAGTCAATAAAATTCCAGCGCTACATTAGGTTTTAAGTGTTGTTTTAATGTGTTGTCTTGTGTTCTGCTGCCAGTGTTTTGCTTTAACATGTAGCATAACTGGACAACAACTCTTTTTTTTAGTAAAACTTTAGTTAATAAACATTTTGTCAACCTATTTTTTCAAGGTCAAGAAAGAAATTTAATATATAAGTTCACATTGAGTTGGCATACACAATATATTGTAAACTATGGTAAAAGGAGTCCCTTTAATATTACAGAGGGTATACACATGATGTCACCACATACGGGAAGTTGCTGCAGTGACATCCAACTGCTTGATATGCCATCATGACCATTTTTAGATTTAAAAATGCTCATGGTCATGGTCAAGTCATGGTCAAGTTTACTCCCTATAGGAGTAAACTTTATCTGAGTTTGAGAATGTTGTTTATGCTGGGTTGATCAAGCACTCCATCTACAACAAACTCCCACTGATATCTTCTCTCTGCATATATTATACAAAATACCATAGGACAATGCCGAGCTTTTTAACACTCCTATTATCCTCGAATATTACTAACTATACTATAATACTTTACCGACGACATTAATGACCACAAGAGGATGGACCCTATTGGTTTTGGTGACGACATGATCTTTCCTGTAGCGCCACCATCAGGTCAAACTTTCAGTTTTATAATTAGTGTATCTTGAAAATCTTTCATCCAAATCTTTTCTTTTTAGATATAAGGCTGCCGTGCAAGCTTTTCTATGTTTGCTCCTCCCTTATTTAGCATGAACTATTAATGTCCTTGCGGGAATTCCCCCGCCCTCCACAGCGCGGGAAATATCTACTTCTGCAGGTGTGAGTACAGTAGGTCACACATACGCACACACCTTCATGCCCATGGTGCGGGAAAGTTCTCACGGGAATATGTTTCCCCCTCCCCAATGTCAAGTTAGCACCAAAAATGGAAAAATACGGTCCCTCTCCTTACTTCAGCTCTTTGTATATTTGAGCTCTTCATATAACCATCAATTGAAAATATTGTACTAGGGATGTGTAGTTGGATGACTTGGATGTGATCAACTCGCAAGCCCACATTAGCTTCCTCATTTTGGCAGGAATGTCAAGACAAGTCAAGTTATTTCCTGCGCCCACACAGCGAGAAGTATCAAAGTCACCCCCCTCCCCCCAATCATGTATCAAATCAATGTTATGCTTAATCAGTTGTCCCCATCAAATTAAGAAAAGTCATGAAATATGAAGCAAAAAAAAATATGCCAACCATTATTTTTTGAATGATAAACGCTGAATGGGGTCAAATTGACCCCAAGGATAATAGGAGGGTTAAATGGCAAACATTTCTAAATTGCTTTACTCATTTCAATGTTGGCTTGCTGATAGCTAAGTGTGCACTATGGGGCTGTATTGAACTCAGTATTGGTGGATCATCAAAGGACAAGGATCAGGAAAGGAATCAATAAATGTGATCCCTAAAGCATTCAGTATGCACATTAGTACACAAAGATTGGTAAACACTGGAAAAACACCAATTAGTAGTAACAATTCTACCAGTAATTTTCTTGAAGGAAGCTGTTAGATTCAGACATGAAAGTCAGCTGGCTACATTTGGCTTTTTGCTTTGCAGAGGAAAGTACTGTATGTCCACGCAGATCCTGAATGTCATTTTGGACCCCAGGACATGTGCCAAGAACCTCCTAGTTTTGTGAGAAATATGTCTGTGCAGTATTTATATGAAGCATGGGACTTTCACTGCTTCTGCAAAGGCCATCTATACATTTTGCACTAGCATCTATCTTATCAGTTTCCTCGCTCTTGCCCTCAGAAAGATGTCACTAAAATGGCAAATGCTGGTCACATGCAGTTATATTCCAATTAGTCTTTTTGGTCAGATTTTGCAGCATTTTTTTAAGTTGAAGTTTTGTACATGTCTTGCACTCAACATCTGGTCCATATAACAAAATGTTTAGACAATGAACATAATTGCTGCAGGGCTTATGTTTGCTGTTGATTTTTACATTATGGTAAGTCTGACATCTTTATACTACAAAGAAGTAACTGAGAGAATGTCAGCATGGATGGTCAGGCATACAAATCACAGGACTTTACAATTAAGAGGTTTGTGTCTTCTGCGATTTATGTGGATGATGACCAATTAATTAAGTCACAAAAAACTTCCATACCTAGTTACAGTAGTTGAAAGGGTAGCGGAGGAGAGGACACTTGCCTGTATAGTGTTATATAACTGAGAGCAAGTTCCTTATTAGATGTGCATTCATGATTATGTGGTTAAGTTCTATCACTATGAACATGTCTGAAAAGATCATTCATTGTTCATTGGAATTTGCGAAAACTACTTTTTCAGGGATAAAATTAACCCTGTCCAATACCAGTTTAGACATATTGTGGTTAGAAACTGAACATAAAACACAGGAACTATTGTTTCAAATCTGCAAATGAAACCCGTAGGAATTTAAAATTTCAATTTCCTGGACTTTTCACTTAAGCAAATGATCAGTAAGGGAATTGCACTACATCTCGTCGCCCTTTTGCTCATCACAAAGTAATAAGCATTCCTCCATCCAGACAATGATGATAAAATGAATTGGTTAGTGGGGTTGGGAAATAGTTTTTTTGTGTAATTGAGCTTAAATGTGATAATGAGAAGGGGCTGTCATTTGTTACATTTCAGGAAATTGTAAATGATTATTCTTATTTCAGAATGGAATACATTTTTCTGTTGTAAGATGGTCTAAAACATTTTCTGTTAAAGGTCTAGTCTGTAGAATAAACTGAATACCATTTTGCCAAGTGTTAAAATAATTGTGAAGAAGATCTTGCAGAAAACAGAACTGTCAGAATATTTCATCTTTTCTACTTTTGGAAGAAAGTAGTTGAGAACGGAGTTGAGAAGGACATTCTCAAGTGTGTTATTACCTGCCCTATATTAGTGCTGCATTATTAACATTGTCCTTAGCCCACTAGTTAATTAACCCCGAAGACCTTAATTTACTGACGAATAATGCATAACAATGGATTAACTGCCTGTTCTCATTACTAAGATTGATTGATTAAAATCACAGCTGCGTTATCGGTCATGTTTAAATATGACCATATTATCAGCAAGTTGCCATGATTGAGTTACCACCAGCAGCACAATATCCCTTTATAGTAAAAGAGAAAACATATGGGGCAGTTTTTTGCATTGTGAATTTTCATTTGTTTGCACAAATTGTTTGTAAATTATACCACAAATGTATCATTTAATAAGGTTTGTTTGAAATAGGAATGGGTAATACAATGTCTTGGGAGTATAAATCAGTAAAAATCCAAAGAGTGTTTTTACAGTAATGTTACTAGTAGTTGTGAGTTGAGACTGAGACCGGTCCTGTGACCAGCACTGTGACATGCAAGAAATAATGGCTAATTTTTTTGTTGTGGACAGGTGGCCAAATTACAGGTCAACAAATGAATTGGTTGATGTTCATTATCATTTCTAAGTCAGCCCTATGGCTCAAAATTCGCTTAATTCACATTATATCACTGTAACAGAGTGCATTGTTTGGGTATTCTCAGCAGTGTAACTGGGAAACTAGCCATGCTTGTCATCATAGAAATAGATCATAAGATTGTTTTGTTTCTAAAACTTAATTTACTGCAACTTCAGCAATATCTGCCGCCTTATATTCGAAAGACAGCTCACTGGAGCTGCTTATTCTAACCTATTAGGCCATATAAACTTCAATTATATATACAGTTGATTGTATAATAAACACCTGTGTGTGAGTGTGAAGATGATAGTTTTGCTGTGCTCCTGTGACTGGCAGTGTGGCTTCGCAGGTTGTCATTGTCAAGTCATATTTAGTGCAGCATTATGCCTTTGTGCACTTTTGTGTTGCTGGATTTGAGTGTTTATTGTTCAATTTATCATGCTCAGTTTGCCTGCCATGAAAAATATCTCCCTATCTCTGAATATGTAATGGCTCTGCTTTGCCAATACAGCGCGACGAATATTAACAAGTGGTCTCTGCAATCTTCCAGCTGATGCCCTGCAAAGGTTTGAGTGCACGATTGCCTGCAGAGACCAAAATAACTTGTAGAATATTAACCTAAAGGCAATAAGCGTAAAACAAAGTAATTCTCAGGATATTGCTTTACCTGTCAAGGATCATTTTCTACTTAAGCCTATAAAAATGTATGAAATGAGAAAATGTTGAATCACTGTGAACTTCAATCTATGGTATCTCCTGTGTTGTAACCATTCCAGCAGAGGTTTCTCACCTTTGCTTTCTGTTGTAATGGGTGGCTATGATGCCATGGCAGCATGAAGTGATATAAGGCCACGGATGCTTTGAAAGATGAGATGGAAGTCTGCACACTGAAGCTGGATTAAGAGTTTAATGACTGGTAAAATTGTGGCATTTCGTCCAAGGTGACCCCTGTGGAGGTGATCACGCCAAAGCTAGATGAAAAGTGAAGGTAATCCCTTCTTCCTCATTTTGAGAAAGCTGTCACTAGCGCAGGCTTTGTCACCAAGGCCCAAGGCATGTAATTACATTTTTATTGGCTTTAGGGAGACTGCATCATTCATTTAAAGAATAATCTCACTAGTGAGCACAGGCCACAGTACATATAGATCATACCTGCTTGAAAGCCTCTTGTTCTGACTTGCTGTGGTGTAATGGACTTTTGTGAATCTAGGTTTGATGCATTGTTAATAGTGTGTAGGGTGTTAATACCTGAGTATTATCCAGAAGTCATCCCTCTCTCCTCTTCAGTTGGGGCGTTTTGTGAGTTGAAGAGCAAGGCCATATGAGTGTGACAGCGGCAGCATGCGAGTGTCTGGGTCTACTGCCAACCAGCCTTGACACCATTAGCTCTGGTGACACATTAAGGTTCTGTTTGCCTTGTAATTTGTTTTGTCTGTCAATTTGATGGATGTCTTGTTTGCCAGCACTTCCTCACACATTGGAAAATGGTGGCTGGAGGACATTGTTAAACGAACTTCAAAAAGGGAAGCAGAAGGCATTTGTTTTCTCCTAACAGTTTTTTGTGTTAATGGGTGTGTGCAACATAGTCTCGACTCCGTACCATGCCACACACTGGCTAATTATAGGTGAAAAGCTAATTTGAGAAGAAAGGCAGGGCAAGTCCAGAGGCTTGATTGAGCTAGAAATAGAGATCTCAGTGACATTCTTGGAGTGTCAATTTATATCAGTGTGGAAATCTTAACTTAGCAGCTGGCCTCTAGCCTTCTTTCTATGTCCAAAATGTTGTGTCCTGAAGTCTGAAAATCACCATAATTTCAATTTCATGTCCACTTTCTGACTGTAAATGAATGCTGTTATCCCAGTACATAAATTCTAGTAAAAGTAACCACTACTAATTCCATTGCAGATTTTTTTGATCACAATTTTGACCTCACTCCTGTGACTGAGCAGCACTGCAATATCCATATAAATGCAGTTTACCACACTTGAAAAGGTATAGAGGTGTGACAAAGAATGGCTCCACCTGTTTCTGCTCAGATGACAGGTCAGCCAGCCAAGGACAGCACATAACTATAGAAAATTCTGCTGTCTAGCCACTCAGCTCCTGGTGTGCAGTGTGGGAAGCCATCAGAGCCCACTATCTGGACCACTCAGCTGAGGAAATGTTACTGCTACACCACCAGCTCAGCTTAATGAACCACCTCACCATTATCTACAATGTAATGCCATGAAGAGAATCAATGGAATGGTCACCACAATTTACTCAAGCTTAAACCATTCAAAAAATATAAGAAAAAACTCATACACTATAGCTTTAAAAAGGCAGGATACAATATGCATTTATAGCCTTTATATTAATCTGACATCATTCAATTCATACTTGTGTCATGTTGTAGGTGTTACTGAACTGTTACCAGGTGCAACTTTTACATAATATTGACTCAAGTGCTCATTCACATTTGAGATTGACATGCAATATTGCAGTCACCTTTACGTAAGATGGTATGTGTCTCAATGGGGCCTCGGGGTGTCTGTATTAATGTAGTCAGTGATGCACGCAAGGATGGTGCATTTGAAGAAAGAAAGAGTTATGAGGATGAATGTTTCCTTATGTGTTATTTGAATTTAATTTTAATTTTTACACAAAATTGAGGAAAATGCTGATGACAGTGTGTAGAACAGTCAAGTGGCCATCTACAATGCAAACTATTAATAGAAGAAGCTGGAACAGTGTGGGGTGTGATAACAGGTGCCACTATACTGTTTTGTTCTGTAAGCTCCAGTCAACGGCGTGAGAAAACAGAGACCACAGACGCAAGTGACTCAGTCTCACAACTTGACTAAGTCAGTAAGCCCCGTGTGTCATCGCTCCTCACACTTTTCCTCCGGTGATTTCATTTGTTACAACAAACCTTGAAATTTGAGACTGTGTGAAGAGAAGTGTAAGACTGCAACAGACATCTCACAGTCCCAGAGCCATGGCTTCCACTCTGTTTTTTTCTCCATGTGTAGAAGATAATATGTTACAGCTGAATCTTTTCACTACTATAATCCATAGAGCAGGGGATGAAATCTTATTTAGGGATCAGCACCAGTGCATCACTGCCATGATAGCAACAACATGCAACTCTGCAAGCTCTTTTTAAGAGCTTTAGAGCTGAGGAATGAATCAGTCAGCAAAAACACCTCTTGGCTCAAAAAAATGTGTTTTTCAATTAGAACAGAAACAGTCGATACTGCAGTCCGAGAGTCTCTTACCAAAGTGCTAATGTCTTAATCTCTCCATTCATTCACAATATCAACCATACCAGCTGTTTAATATTTCTATACGTTAAATATGGACGCCTACTTGCATTGCTGTAGCAAAATATTTGAGAGACAGAGACCCTTGGATTATTCAAATACAAAGGCTTGGTGAATGAGCTTTGCTTTTGTATCTGTTTGTTTCTTTTTCTGTCCCTTTGAATCTGAAGCCAGGCTTGTCTCAGTAGGATATGCAAATTTAGAAGAAGAATGGCTGTCTGGCTCCCTGAGAAGCACTTATCCTTTACTCTAGCTTCAATGCTGAATAGAGCGAGGAGATTTTAATGTGCTATAAGGTGCGGTTTGGACAAACTTACATTTGTGAGATAGAATAAATGTTTGTTTGCTGTCTGAAGAACATAACTGGACCCTGTGGTAGAGATTAAAGTGTTTGTCTGTTCTGTTGTTGAAGGTATGAAGGTATGAATAACTTTGTCTTTTCTGTAAATAGTCATCTGTTATCTGGCACTCTGACACAATAGTCTTATTTTAGGTCCTGACAAGCTTGTCTTTGAATAACACCTGCTCATACTAAAGAAAGGAGGGCACCTCACTTCATATCGTACAGAATCATTGGAGGCTGAACTTGCTGCTCTGCTACACTTGCATAGCAAATAAGGGTCTCCAAGGAGCCATGAAAAGCTGGTGGAAAGTGTCACTTATTATAAACGGGTGCTCAGGAGATGTGTTACGCTGCAAAGAGCGGAGAAGTAAAACTGCAGAGCTGCAATTTGACAAGCAGGTTCAATCTATGTGTTACTCAAGTAGCTGCTGACTGTGATTGTTCACCACACACATTGTTGACCACAGAAAACACTAATGGTCTTTCTTTTGTTACTAATAACACTTGCAGTTTCCAGTACTTACTGTGACTGGACAGCTTCAGGGATGGACTACAAAGTTATTCAGTTTGTCCATACAGTCAAAAAATGTTTGCAGTCAACATGCATTTGTGATTATGATGCTGCAATTAGCATATTTGAGTGCTGTTCCAATTAATGAAAACAATTTCATCCATGCCCACACATGCCCCAAATCTGTGCTCGGTGGCAGCCCACAGTAACAGCTGAGAGGATTGACTTTGACTCAAACAGATGAATGAGCAGATGTGATTTGACAATTTGCAACCACAGGTGAATCTTATGATGGAGATATTATGGAAATAATAACCTACACCCTGAAATCATAATAGCAGTTTTTTTTCCACCAAGTCATTTATTCTACATGTTTATGAGACACATAGGAACCATTGATATTTATATTTTCATTTTGTAGTATCTATCTCAAATGTCACAATATACACAATATGAATGTTCATCTTAAAACAGACAGTTTTTACCAAAGGAAGCATGTGGCTGTTAAGTAGAAGAATAATTATTATCTCAACCTATCACTTTTACTTGTAGAAATTGGATGGTTGGTGGGATGTCACGCAAACACAGAAGCATAATACATATTCATCATATTAGTATTGGAACTGCAAGTTTCACTTTGGCCAGAGCTTACTACAGATTTCCAAACAGATGGTAACAGAGTGGCATTTTGTGGTAGATGAGGCTCAAATGTTCTCCATCCACTTAGCTGTACTGCACAGTGGCTAGAATGGAGAAGGTGTAGAGCTACTGTAAATAGGCCATCATGATCCCATATTAATATTTTATTGCATGTGTTGTAATGGGTTACTTCAGTGGGCTTCAAGGGAGGAGCATTTTTAAATTGGATTTCCTGGTATAGAGTAACCATAGCTATTACAATCATAGGTTTACCTCCTGATAAATATCCTGAATCATTCTTTCAATCACATGATTATAACTGTGTACAATAGCTACTAATGCATAAAAGGGTTGTGCCTTGTGTAGTATGTATCTTTTACTGCTAATACTACCTCATTATTATTCATTTTACTACTCTTCTGTGAGCCTTCAATTGTGTATTTTCTAAACACATTTCACAAAACAAAACCAAATTCTAGTATTTTTAGTGAATGTTTGATGAGCAAGAAAGTATATTTAACATAATGAAAATGCCTTTAAAATTGAGTTACTGATTGTAGCAATTCTACCTGCAAAAGGTAGCTCCTGGTCAATAAACCTACCAAAAAAAAAAGAAAAAAGAACTGGCCACGCCCGCATGCAAATGAATCCCTGGTTTGTGTTGCAGTTAGGTCAATTTTTAGAACATTTGAAGCTCAAGTGGAATCATCACATACACCTGCTCTGTGAATGACATGGAGCTCTTAAGTGGCATCAGGGCAGTATGATCAAACATCTATGCTTTACAGCCACTGTACACATGTTTAAAATAAGGGTACCAAAAATATCTGTACATTTTGCATGAATACATTTCTTAAGGAAATAGTAAAATATAATTGTCTGAATAGAACATTCAGGAGGTGCAAGTGTGAAAAGAAAAAGATCACCTTTTGTTGAGAATTCACGTTACTGTCTCAATACTTTTGTTAGCTTAAAACCCCTACTTAGTAAAACCTTGAAAAAGCAGACAAAAGACAGAGGGGGAGGTTTTATCCCCAACCTCATCCCATTGGGATGACGTGCTGTCTTTGTTATCTTACACCCAACATCAAACTCCTGATCTCAATCATAGCCTTCTTTTTTTTTTATCTGTCCATACTCTGAGAGCGCACTACTCCCCCACGTCAACCCAGCTGCTCCAACACTGCTCCTCAGATTAGAGAACTCGCCAGCTCTCAGCTTTATCTACCACTGTTCCCAACCAAACAAAATTGGCTCCAGAGGGGAGTGAGTAGGAGAATCATGAGAAGACAAGACAGGCTTGCTCTATCTTAATCAGCAGCACACATTAAAAAGTTACACAGAATTAGTTTTTTCTCGCTCTTCTTTGACTAGGGTCATTAGGGTTAACACTGCGTAGTAAGGATGGGATGTAGGAGAGATTTGTCTCAGAGCATTCAAGGACAGATGTGAATTGAATAAACTTGGTAGAACATAGTGGGATAAGCATGAAAAGAAAAAGAAAAGAATCAATACAATGGTTAACAGCAGTTTTGGTTCTGATTCTGGAATGTTTATAATCAGTCAATCAATCAATCAATCAATCAATCAACACAGTATTGTGTTGTCATTCTCAAATGTCAATTTGATAACTTGGAAACTTTACTAACTTACATTGTCACCACAGATTGTGTGTCTGAGTAGGACTTGTACAGTAGGTGTGTCAACATCTTTTAACATCAGTTCTCTATACAGAATACATGAAACTCTCTTTATCCCCCACAACTAGTGGCAAAACTGAATATGGATGGGATCAGCTATGGTAGAATGAATGACTAACACGCATATTTATGTACTTTACTTCCATATTCATGTTCTTTTTTGCCCTATTCACCCCTGGTATAAATGTGTGATCTATATCTGGACATGGAGGAATAAATGCATTCAAAACGGATACCATCACAATGCTATCTAATCGAATCATTGTCCATTGCTGAAGCGTGGTGTAGCCATGATCACATTTCAGCTGGGTGTAAATGCAATATGTGTAGATTGACTACATTCTTTAAAAATAAATATGTCCAACAAGTTGAAAAGTAAGCTTACTCTGCATCTTTCTACTCTGTCAAGCAAGCCCAGAAAAAAGTTACAGATAGACTATCTTCCCTCCCAAAAAAGTTATTTAAAACTGTATAGCAGTTTTTGAACAAGGAGGGAATCCATTGCTTAATGGAGCCCTGTGAATAAAAAAAAAAAAAGTTAAATTTGAATTGAGTGTTACTCACCTAAGATACTTCATAGTGTGTATCCTTGAGGTATAACATTCCTTCTTCTTAAAACATTTGCAAGGCTGTTTCTTTATGTACCTTACTTAAAGTGTTTCTTCCTCTCTTTTTGTTTGCTGGTGCATTGCTGCATTTTTTAGTACATTACTGCCACCTGTAGATTATTGAAATAATGTGAAACCATTGGAAGGATTGCGTATCACATCACCCGCATGAGTGTGTGTCTTTGTGCACTAAACAAACAAAACTGGGACTAACTCATACAAAATGCTCCATAGTACTGCTGGAGTTCAGATATCCCACAGGGTATAGCAGGGTGTATCCTGTTGCTTTTTCAACCAACAAGAACACTGGTGAGATGATGATGCTGTGGCCTGAAGTGAGAAAGGACATATGCTTGTTCTTGTCAAGTGTAAATGTAAACCCCATGATCCGTGACTACCCCGTCAATACACCAGGCATGTCTACACTACTACATAAAGGGCTGTGTGCCTGCAGGTTTTTGTCCTGACCAATCAACTTTCTGAAGACTGTGATCAGTTGATTAAATGAGTCAAGCCTGGTGTGCCCCTGCTTGGTTGGAATGAAAACCGGCAGCCAATGGTCCTTTAAGGAATACTTTGGACATAGACACAGATCACATGTTAATACCAGGTCTAAATTCAGTCTATATTCAGCGTACATGTTTTACAACCAGTCATTTAAAAACATAGTGAGTAAGCTAGTTTGTCGAGATTTGCTCTATTTTGGCTAATTTGGAGATTACATTACAAATGATTTTGCCACTAAAATTTTCAAAATGTGACAGGAGCCTAAACAGTAAATTTATAAATAAATGACTCTGTCTGACATCATGCTATCTTTATAAATTATTTTGATTCTTATCAGTTCTCAAATAATAGATTTTCCTGGTTCACCACAGTCATTCACACAGGATTTAAATGTGATAAAAGAAAATTTAAAAAAGTGAGTGCAGTACAGTGTAGAAGTCCCTACAGCTAGCATCCAAAATGACGGGCTTCAAACATGACAGTGAGGGGCAGGGGTTATAGACAGTACCAAGTCCCTCATCAGAATTTTGATAGAAACCATAAGACAGTGACAGATTCACTGTGACCTTGACCCAAGCTGACACGACCGTGGTGAACCAGTCAAAATGCCTCATCGATGACAAGCTCTCAGTTCCCTCGAAGAGTTGACCTACTGGCATGTTTCTTTCAGTCTTTGTCATTAGCTGAGACAGAGCCTTACTGCATCTCCTCTATTCATCCTCCATAACTCAATTCTCTGTAACCCTTCACATCAAACCTCCCATTTGGCCTAATTTTCCCATGAGCTGCATGTATTAATCAAGCTTATGGCCTGATTGACAGGAGTTATCACCAGTGGATCAGTTCAGTGCTGCCTATCTGGGCCTTTCCGTCTGACTAGGAGACTATCAGAGCTTCTGCTATCTATTGCGCCTGCAGCCAGTGTCTACCATGAGGAAGGGCTGCTACATCCGTGGCTCTCTTATCTCCTCCATTTTTAAACATCCCACAATCAAAGAGCCTGTAGCATTTCCTGGCTAATTGCTGGAGGATAATAAATTGCAGAACACCCCCATCCTCTCCTTTCACCTCCATCTCTTACGCTTACAGTTACTCATTGTCGGCAGGTATAGCTAATAGTTTGCTTCATTGCCACCGCTCTTGATCGTCTGACTGTAAGCATATCCACTATTCGGTTACATGTTGAGTGACCCAATTAAATGGAAACTACCTGAATTGCTGAAACACATCAAACAAATGAAAAATTATCCGCAGCATCATTAGGCTACGCTGGCACCTCTATCTGGCAAGATGGAAATATGGAGCACTGTGGCTGAGCTGGGGTTTTCATTTAAAGATATTGGTCTCTCTCATTGCCCCAATTTACAGGATTACTATCTTTTCATTATGAGTTGGTTATGTTAAACCAGATTTACTGTATTTAAACAGATGGCACATGAGGGTGTCAATTTTGCATGACAGGATTAGGCTCGTTTTGCCATTTGGGTGTCTTTTAAACAGCAGCTGAATATTAAATACACGAGCTGATTGGGCAAGATGCTTTCATGCAGTCTTGCTGAGTCTAATACTGATAATTACTGGGGATACACCCTCGGCCCTAATAATGTAAGGCTTGATTATTCTTTGAAAAAGAAATGTTGCCTTTGGGCGACTGATGATCACAACTCCAGCATTTCATCTCAGCCTTATCTAGATCTATATAGTCTTTAATGGCTGCAGCATTTGTAAGCTTTCTGATATTAAACAACATTTGCCCATTGAGACTTATCTGCTTGTCAGTATGTTCTCTCTGATTATCACTTTAACAGGAGCAATTTTCATTTTGATGCAAGTATGACAGTTTGTTATTAACTGTATTAACTCATTTTCTAAGCCCCCTTCCCCCCCCCCGAAATAACTCACCCATGCCCACATGAACACACACATACACATGAACATAAATTACATAATTTACAAGACACTGTACATAGTAACTCATATTGCTGGTGACCCATGTAAATAATGGGCTGACATGACTTCCTCTCTCTTTTAATTAAAAAGCACTTTTTCCTCACTTGGAGAAGGCAAATGTTAGAAAACATTTATATCATGTTTTGTCATGTGAAACAAAGGCTTTTTAAAATGTTTTCCATACAAGATCTGCAATATCACAACACATTAAAATCATCTCGAGTCATGATCAAAGCTATTATGAAGAAGCTGATGAATACGTACATGTGAACATGACAGAACGCTATTAAGTCCCACCCATCTTGAAGGTGAAAACAATGAATCGCTCTCCATTGACTTTGTATTGAGTGAAGATGCCTCCTTGTCACTTCTGCCTGCTAGCAAACAACAGAAAAATGCCTAAAAGCTGCTGAGTAGTGGGATACACAACCAACAGGGTAAAGAACTAATTTTTTTATAAGCTGCCGAAATGAAACACTGAGACTTTTAAGAAGACAAAAGTGGATAATGCTACAGGGTTGTGTGCTGTGCGTTTGGTAAAGACAGACCCGACCTGAGCTGCATGGACAGCCTGCAGGTTAAAAACCTCTGTAAAGATGACACATACACCTGAACATGTTTCTAGTCACATAGATAATAACACAAAATAGCTAACTTGCATTCAGCTGAGATGCCACCCTTTTATGTAGTGGAGTTTGCTAAACAGTTGTGCCGTCTCCACTGTATATGTGATGTCAGCCCTTGCATTCATGTATTGCAACTTAGTCTAATGGATTTCAGCATAGGCTATAGTTTTTAGCTATACAGACATCGTGTTAGCATTTCAGCTCTACTTATAGCACGGATCCTTTTCCCCTCTGGTGGGCGTAGTTCACAGAGTATGACACATTGTGCTCTGTCTTTATGTAACGTAAATAAATATAGATATAGATATCAATACACTAACTATAGACATATCAATACATAATTGGTGTTCAGTATTGGCAGATACTGATTAAGCATGTGTTTACAATATCTTTTTTTTTGCATAAACACATAACATAAACTAATATTTTGATAAGGCTCTCTTCAGTTGTGACCTTGTCAGTGCTCACTGGTGGAATAATTATTATTACGCTATGTGTCATGTGTGTTCTGTGTACCTGCCCCTTGTTTCAAAGAACTGACACTAATCATTGCCTCTGCTCAATCAATAGCAGCTGAGCAATCTATAAAAAGGTATATCAGCCAGTACATAGCCTAGGCTTGACCAGTTTGTCACCAATGTTTATCTCATTGAGAGAAATGGGCTACAGAGACAGATAGATACCCAACTCACCTAAGTGCATCAATAACTAAGACTTATTCTAGTTAGAGCTGTGTTCAGCCCTTGCTTTAATTGTCTCCAAATGGTCTACAAAGTCTCTCAAATTTATCGGAGGAACCACATACCGTATATCAGAATAATTTGCTGATGTTTTGCAAATTGTGATTTAAATTTACACCCCTGGAAAGCAGACACATTGGGTTTTTGCAAAATGTATTTAAGTTTATGGGATGTGAGATTCAGGTCTTTGTTATTGTCTGATACAGTGTTGATAAGTAAACACTTGAGTAAAATGCAGTAAGAGACTACTGTAATAACATTATTTATTCTGAAGCAAGTCAGTGTTACACAGTTTTCGAACAATTAAAAATAAATATAGGGCTCATTGTTTATTTTGCTTAAGTCAGGGTTTGTGATTATTATTAATAAGCCCTTCTCAGGCAAATAACCGGGGCAACAAGGAAAATATGTTTTGCATTTATTTACATAGGATTGGTTGACTGATCATGAATGGTCTTTTTCAGCAACATCCTGCCTCACACACACACACATACACAGTAACACCTACACAGATGTACATTTAGATCTGTGATTTTCCTGATACAACCACAATCTCATGCCACTTGTCCACAGAACATTTAGAAGTAAAAGCATAGGTCAGTTACAATTTCCATTGCAGAAATATATAACCCAATATTTTATAAGAAGCAGTAGCTTTGATTTAAAAGAGCACAGGTCAGATCTGGTGGACATTTGCTCTAGATAAGTGAAGCATTAAAAAAAAAGAGAAGAAAGTTGTACTCAAAACAGTTGGAACAGAAATCAGGCCAACTTCAGAAGACTGGAAAAGGGTATGACACATCACAGATAAATCAGAAATATACAGAGTTTTGGCCCTAAATTATGCAGTAATAACATTGTGAAATCAATCCTTACACACAGGTACTACATGCATTGATCTGAATGTAGAGCATCATTTCCTTTGTCTTTGAATGGGCTCAGCGTCTCTGATTGCTCATTGATTAATTCAGCTGGGGAGATGTGATTATTATTGTTACTGATGTCATTATTGTTATTAATATGTAACATGTGTATGGCATTGCCCTCAAAAACACATGTCTTTGTGGTTATAACAAATTCAGAATATTAACAAAGTTGGAAAGTCCCACATTAGTAACAGTAACAATACCATCCATATTTTAAAGCTGGAACTCCATCTTTGTTCCAGTCGTATGTCCTCTGGAGTACATACTATGCTGTACCTGTCATCAGGGGATCCCCGTTATAACCCCCCAGTTATCCTCCTCACCATTCCTCTGTCCCTGTTCCCCCTCCCTTTTCCTTTGGGTGCTAATTAATGTGTGGAGGAGGATGAGAAGTTAAGCAGCAACTATGTTACAGCAGCATCCTTGTGCCTCTATGGCTCCTCCCAGGACAGAGGATGCTACTTTTGATACCACCTGAACACAGACCCACACACATTGATATTCACACATGGATCTCATACTTATTGTCTCAACTCTCCTTCTTGTTCACTTTGTTTTTGATCTCACATACACATTCTGAAATACGCATACAAAATATATAAAGTATTTTCTAAATTTGACACACAACAGAATAGTCTGCTCCTGACAAAAAATGATACGTGTTACTGGTGTGTATCTGCTGTAATAAAACAAAACAAACACCAGGACTTGGTCTCTGAGTCAAATACTACAACATATTTTTTAAAGTACTGTGAAGAAATTGCTCACAGAGGTCTGCCTAGCTGTTAATCCTAAGTAATGAGCTGAGTTATAAGTATTAATCCATATGTATTAATACATATTAGAACCAACTTTAACAAAAAATATTCATTAAACATGATACATGTGTCTAAAGTGTGTTTGGTTTTGTGTTTACATTCTGTATTTGAGTTGTCATATGAAAGTATAGTATTTCAGAACATAAATAAGATAAGACATGCATACTAAAAGCACACTGCTAAATAAAGAACACAACAGTAATGGACAAAAATAATGTCTTCATAATTAAAAGCCTTTTTCCCCAGCATCATTACATACAAGCACTCGTTATACTGACTGACCTACATTGTGACCTCAGGGAACCGCAGAATGTACACTTTAAATGCAAACACAGCCTCCATTATTGAGTAATAAAACATGCTTAATATTTACTTGACTTGTGGAGCTGCTTTTCTGTGACCTATAGTATATCATTTGTATAGCATTTAATTATTTATCAACCTTTAATGTACTTGTGCATGTGTAAGTTTGTGAATGTGTGTTCCTGCATGTACGTTGGTATGGTGCAGGGTAAGGGACAAAATTAAGACTACTAAGAAGTCGACGGCCTGTTACCTATTACCAGCACTGGCTTATCATTGGCCAGATCAGTAGCTGGCTTTGGCAAGGGTACAACCTCTGATGACTTCGCAGTACTCTTAATTTTCCCCCTTACCCTACACTATATAAAGGCTCATGAATATAAAATCTTTGTTGAGGCAAACTATGATTTTATCATATATTGGTCACAGGGCTAACAGATATAAAAACATTAAATCCCTTTCAAAAAGATTTATGAACAATTTATTTTGACTGTAGCAACTCCTGCCAAGAATATAGAACATAAAGTATTCAGCCACTTATAAAGGAAGTTGTTTGCTAATGTTTGTGTATAGCAAGTGCTGGATACATTATTGAAGTTTTGCAGTGCTGTGTGTAATAAATCCTCTTGACTCCCATTATTCATTGCATAATGGGTTCCATTCATCATTGAAAACATGTGGTAAATTAACTGCTGGAACCTTGTGTTTGGCTCCAAGGCTTCTCAGAAAGAATCTTTCAAAGTCTTTGTCACTTCTTTTTTTTTTTTTTTTTTGCGAGAAAATACAAACTTTGGTTATGTAATATGGCTTTTGGTTTTAGAATGCACTCGCACTTTAAATATAAAATACTATCATACAATGACGTATTGTAGGTTATCGAATGGGACATATATGTCAGACTTCACACACTCATATATCACTCATGAGATAAACCTCACAGGCGTGCTGTTTATTTTAGATCTTCACATTGCTTAGATGAAATGTGTCCGTCTCCTCCCATTATATTCAACCCTTCCCCCGAAATGATAATTAAACGAGGAATGCGTCAGAAATCCTAGAATTAAAGTGCTTAATTATGCATCCTTCACACATTAATCTTTCATGATTTGGGAATCAACATTCTTAATTATTCAAAACTGCAAAATGCATGAAAAGTTAAATGTGGAAAAGGCAGAGCAGATTAATACAGGGATAAGCAAAACAAATGGAGATGGTGAAGTGCAGGTTCAATACCAGTGTGCAACATGGTTGCACTTCTCTTATTTTCTCTCGTCTCATCATTACCAGTCAAAATGTGCATCAAGGATGAAGGCTGGGTTTAATTACCTGATAAAAAGTTAATGTAGGGCAGAGGAACAGAATGGCCTAAATGGTGCAGAAGAGATCTTTGACCTCAAACAGCAGTCCTTTTGGGAACTTAAACCAGTGGGGACAGAGGGTCTAATTTGGCATTTCAGTTAGATCAAAGTGAAACTCACGTTTAAATACTGTAAGTGGATCGAGTGTAGAAAATATCACCATTGTGTATTTCTGACATTTCTGAAGTTTTATTCTGAAGTTATTGTGCATCATATATCAAAAAAAGGATAGTATTAATGTCTATCCAGTTTGGATTTGTATTTATTTTATAGGCATTTTGACATTGAATGAGAATAAAAATTAATGATCCATTTTAAATTTTTACAAAAGATGAAAGGCTAAATTTTAATCCATCCATATTTCAACAAAGACAACAACCCCTTTTATGTTTCTCACAAGGTCATGCTGATCTTGTGTATGCTCTTTCTGTCTGTATGTGTATATATACAGTACATTGTGTTTGTTTTTGGCTGGCAAACCACTGGCAACAACAGTATGAAGCAAACTCAATTAGTCACCTTGACAGTGAATGCATTTCCATTCAATTCTGTTGTGCATCTAAATGGATATTAAGTTGATGTATTCTGAAGGTCCTTCTGAGATAGCAGTGAAACAAAACAGTGACCAGTGCCACTGAAATCTTTCTCAAGTCTTGACAGTGACTCTATAAGCCAGTTCCCTTGGAAAGAGTTGTTATTGTGGCTGGAGGTCACCCAGGCATGTCTGTTGGGATGGCACAAGGGCTCCCGGCATGTTTCCTGGCCACTGCTACGTCCACTGCAGGCCACCTTAACAAAAACAGTGACCTGAGCCAGCATCTGACCTTTCTCTTTGGCCCTTAAAGGCAATAACAAACACATGCGCACCCGTGTATGTGTGCATACACACATTACTGTGCATGAGAGTTGACCAAGGTTCCCCATGAGGGTCTTGGCCTGTCATCTGACAAAGCCTAACAATAGCAGTGAGCAGATGCCTGGGTTCCAGGGCCAAACAGATGGATGGGCCAAGTGGCTTTGGATAAGAATCACCCTCCTAACCCATAAAGGCAGCTTGGGGTTCTGGCTGTCAGGGTGCTATGTTTTTAGATAAATTAGCACGGTGAGAAGAAAACAGTGGGCTTTGCAAAAGTCCAGGAACAGGCTGCGGGAAGGCAGACATAAAAGAGAGGCTTGCTTAGGGCCCAGAATCCCACCAAGTCTAATCCCTTACCCATGGCTTGGAAGGCCAGAAGGGAGAGCCAGTATCTCTCCATGAGGGACTGAAATATTAAAGCAGTTATAAACCATCAGGCTGGCCTGTACCATGGCTGACAGGCTGACAAGAGATTTAGAGTACCATGGGCAGTGTGGCAATAAAAAGACACATCACAGGGCAGTGTGTCAGTAACTGATTAAAAACAAGTATAGGAGCCTTGTCTGACTTCCATTTCTTTTTTCAAATTTTGGTTCCTCTTCCAAACACCCCCCCCCCTTCTTTGTGTGCTGTTTCTACATTTAAGTGTGTATGTTTTCTTTGTTTCATCACATACTCCGGGTCTTGGCCACCATGAAACCTTCTCTGTTAAGAGACAATGCGGCAGAGACTTTTCTTTTATGGAGCCTCAGCATGCTGCTGATGCTACACTGTCGGGTCTGTGATGTGGCCTATGTTGGCAGGCAGCTGTGATTTGAGGAAGAGGAGGTTCTGGTTGTCTGACCCCTGGCTTGTCAGGCAACCCTCACACAGTATTGAAACTCTGGCAGTCAAACAGGGAGGGGCAGGCGGCATAATGGCCCTGAGTGGAGTGGGAGAGGGTGCTTAGCTAGGGTAATTTAAAAGCAGGACGTACGGATGGGATTGGGGGCAGAGAAGAGCAGGGCAGCAGTGATTAAACAGAAGAGTTCTCTTGAGTGTAGTGATGGAACTTAGCCACCAAGAAAAAAGGGGCTGAGAGGAAGATGGGAACCCACGTCATGACATCATCAAAAGGGGTGAAAATGGTAAGGGTGCTGACCGTGGAGTTTGGGGATTCCATAATCAAAGGGCTCTTATGACACCGCTGATCGTGCTGTTTGTTAAAAGCAAGTAGGACACCAGGTTGCTACGCTCAGTGAAAATGTCCCTGCGGTCAGCAATGTACAATAAAGGTTTTCCCAGAGGATAAAGATACGGGAAGGTAAACAATCACAAGCCAAGTACTGTAATGCTACACTGCACCATCAGGCTGTGTGCACACACCATCACAAGAACCAAGAAATAGCACAAGTCATCATGCAGTGGAGCTGCAGGGTAGTTAAACACCCTGAGGTTCAAGAGGTCATTGTTGATAAGGTGGGGAAACAATAAATGCATGGAAACTAACTAGAGGTGATTTGACAGCAGGATGTTGCAGAGCTATCAAACCAAGCAATGAATACACAATGCTTGTAGTCATCAGCCCCCTGGCTCTTATTTATCTGAAGGTAAAACTTAAATGGAAAACTGAAAATGGCACTCAGCACCTGCATTCTTCCCATGCCTGTTTGGACATTAAGTGTAATGAAAGCCACATGTCTTCTGTCTGGACCGGTTGGAAATGATGCAGCTCAAATGAACCTGCCTCTCAGTTAAATGTTTTCACACTTCACACTCCATTATGGTGGTGAGCAGCTCCAGGAGAGCAGTAGGGATGAAGGCTGTCAGTGGAGAAGAGGGTCTGCGGTCCTTGGAGTGGGAGAAAGAAATGGGAATGGAGCCACAGCTCATTGGGAGCATCAGCCTGCTACAGGGAGGACAGGGAACATGACTCATTAGGTATGGGCCTCTGCACTTTCTATACTGAGCTGCATGCTAATGTAGGGAAGACATGGCTGACCTGGAACTCCAGTCCCAGACAACCACAATGCTAAAAAAGTAAAAAAAAAAAAAAAAAAGGTTGTGGCTTTTCATGGTATGTTTCATGGTATGACGTGGTGGATGTAGCATCACACAACTTTCTTACACTTTCAAAACATGTATCATAGTTGTACAACTTGTCAACAGTTCGATGTATTTTTGTCTGAGATTAAATGGCAACATTTGCATGAAGGACCACATGATTGACTTGAATAGTTAGGAGAAAAATGTCTTGGCTCATATACTGTATAGCCATTGAAGAGCAAGTGAGCCCTGATGGAGATTGAAGTAGAGTGAAAACCTTTATCATACTAATGAGGGACATTAGCCATACTTTCCAGGCTTCAATGACGTTGACAATTTTACACTTGGCATTAATTGCTTTTTTGAAGTACTGAAAATCTTTTTTTTAACCTCAAGAGAGTCATTTTATGAGGCTGAGTTTAATATTGAGGGGATTGGTAATGAATGTGGACAGGAGTCAGCCAGAAGTTTTCTATTTGCAAGGTTGAGATGTCAATAAAAAGCTCTTGCAGTGGTATTTACCACTACATACACACACATGCACATACACACAAACACCTTTCGTGTGTCTCATATAGGAATGTAGAGAAGGCAACGTTATTTCAGTCACATTTAGTGGGGTAAACCACCCTGCACATGATTACTCCACATCAAATACATAAGGATGAACTGTGTTTAAACACCACCAAACAAATGGGGGCTTGTTTGCTCTTCAATTTTCTGTCTTTTCTTGGCAAAGACTAATTAGATGCTTGAGGATACATCTGATTAAACAACACGCCACTTTTACAATTAAATGTCATGTGCAATTACTATGAGAGGAATGACTGATCCTTGTACCACATAACCCATTTGCATGTATCTCTCCATCGCCCTACCAGCTTTTCTTTCTATCTTGGCCTTTGTAAGAGCAGATATTCTGAAAACTCTCTGATTATTGATGAATGAAAGACAGCTTTTGAGAATTTAGGATATTATACAGCACATAGTATTTATACCAACACAATGTGTGGCATAAAATACATTGGCATTTTTTTCTTTTTACACCTTGTATGAAAACTCAAGGCATAAGAATTGAGTGCTCACCCTGCTTGAATCCTAAAGCATCCATTCAGTCATGTTTTAGAGAATGTATGTGCTGATGATGGTATATATATATAAGTGTCCCGGTTTTAAACAGATTTATGTGAGATTTGCAGTTCCACAACTGAGCTAGAAAACATTCCCTGTGGGCAAAACTCCCTCTCACTTACACCAAAGTGAACAACAACAACAACTAAAAGTGAGGTCCCTTTGCAAGTTGCCTCAAGCCTTGCAAGCGTTTCGCTACGCTGTTGTTGTGCTTTGCTTGTTGCTCACCTGCGCCTGTGTGTCTCTGGTTGGATTTTTGCTACCTTTATTTTTAGGGCATTCCGGCTTTGCAAAAGTCTTTTTGCAGCATAGGTTTGGAGTTAGACTCAAACTTCATGACACAAGCACCTGGCCTGCACCTGAGTCTGCTACATTTGGGGGCAATCCAAACACATCAAATAAATTAATCCAATCCATTTTTTTAAAATTGTACTCACATGTAGTGACCGTTATCTTTCTTTTTTAAGAGTCTCTCCTTCAACAATAATCTCAAGAGGGCTCCTTTCCTGCTGCACTGCTGTGATCAGTCACCTGTTCTCTGTTTCATACAAAGCTTGCGTGGGCCATGTAGAGAGTGTTCATCCTGCCATATCAATGGGAGAGGGTGTTTTCCCCGGAGTAATCCTGATTACTCCTCTGTAGAGCCTGCACACTGCTGCCTAGATGGCTGTAAAGTTGTAGCATATGGCTAGATCCACCCTACTCTTCCTCTACTCTCACATTACCCCACCCATCTTACATGCTCTTCATCTGTTTCCAGAGGTGAGATTTGGAATCGGGTGGGAGTGTGTCCAATGGCATTAACCCACAGTGGAGCTTGAATCACAGATTATAGCAGAGGAGGGACTGTGCAGAGTGGTGCTGGGTGGGAGGTGATACAGTGGTGAGATGGAGCTTCAGGCGCCTGGGGAGGGTGGACAGCTCTCATCAGGGCCAGCAGGGATAGAAGAATAATACAGAGATGTGGGGCTTGAAATCCAAAAAGGGATTGGCTTAAATCTTCTGCTATTGAGATGGAGCTTTGGGGCTAATAAAGGATTCCCTTGAAGGAAGAGTGAAAGCTCGGCAGCCTCCAGAGTTTGTGGTGTCCCTGCTGGTGCCAGAGAAGACCAATTTATCATCTGTGTTCCCTCTGAAAGCTGCCACATTCATGGCAGAGGCAAATTTGCTTTCATGTCAGTGTAGTTGAGTCAAATGCTGAAGTTTTTACTGACTTATCAATGTGTTCTAAAATCTGTTTCTTTAAAACCAGCTTTAGAGTAACACATTGAGATCTGATGCAGTGATTATCTTTAAGAGCTTATGAGTCAAAATGATTTCTCATTTGTTTTCGTGTCCTCTCCTTATTAAAACTAATAACAATATCATTAAAGCTAGTCTAGTTGTTAAAGCTCAATTTGATGTGGTATTATTTGATTTGATTGTAGTATTAGTTGTTATATGTTCTGTTAGGCTACTTGAAATATCATTACAACAACAATGATCTGATCATTACTGTGATAAAAAAAAGTGTGTATCTGACAAAAAGTTTGTTTTTACGTGCTTTAAACAGAACACTAAATTTACTTAAATGCTTATTTGTGGGGATCCAGACAGAATTCGAAAATCAGTTTACAGTATTTTATTATTTTCTCTCATGTCAAAGATCCTTCCCCTTCATACATTGGCAAAAAAAAAATACTTGTATCTGGACGTCCTCTGCTTCTTATAACATTAATGTCTGTCAGTAGGGGGAAAAATATCCTACCGACATTATTTACATTTTGTTGAACTTTCAAAAATGCTAAATACATCAATCTTCCATGATCTTCACTTTGTGTGTGTGTGTGTGTGTGTGTGTGTGTGTGTGAGCACGGGTGAATGAGTCCATCAGTCTTTTTTGCACTCATTAATAAGACTCAGGTTCATAAATAACAGGACTAGAAGGGGCCTGTGTTAGCATGCGAGTGGGACCGTCATGTCACCAGCACATTAAACCCTGGAAAAATTTGCTGTTTGTTTATACCTGTGTAGAAGTCATCTGGCAATGTATCAGTAAGGATGCACTTGAACAGTGCAAGAAAGCTGTAAAGCACTTCAAAATGTTTTATTTGTTGGGTGGCAGGTGCAAGGGTCAATGCTGAGTAACAGAAAAGTATAGCACCATGAACATTTGGGTTAAGTGCGTGGGCAAGAGTGTTGTTTAATAATAGTTTCCTGGAATGTGCACTTGGAGAGGTGTAGGTTGGTGGTTGCTGAATAGCCGCAATTGCCTTTGTGGAAGAGACATTTACTGTCCAATTTAAATCCAATGTGAACCACATTACATTCTTCCTCTTGCAAATACAATAATGGGTTTGTTGCCATTTGGACCACAATTGGGACTTGTTCCATTATTTCATCATTGACTGTGTCTATTTATTTTGATTGACTAATTAATTTGTTGCTCAATAACATGTATGAAATTAGCTAAAAATGTGCATCAAAATTCCCCAGAACTCCAAGTGGTATCTTTAAATGGCTTCTTCTTGTCTGACCAGACCAAGGCCTAAAAGTATTAAAATTACAATCATGTTACAATCATCCTGGTGTTTTTTCTTTTTTCATTGTCCAACTTCAACATTGGTTGCCATTGTTGTGTTTACAATAGTGCTGACTAAAGAAGATTTTAACTCCTTTATATGATTATAAATTAATTTTAGGGCTTGCTCTGTTGGTGGGAGCTCACTTTGGGCTCAATCTCAGTGGGCATTTTCCATTAACCTCTGACATTTTATGGACTAAATAAATAATTGAATAATCAGAAATAATAATCAACAGCTTAATTGATAATTAAAATAATTTGTAGCTGCAGACCAAGTTTGATCCTGATCCCCTTCATACCACCTGGTATCAGTCTTACCAACAGTATCTCCTTAAGGAGCCTAACCTGTCTCCTAACAAGTCCTGAAATTAGGACAACTAGCCGGCACCATCCAGTTATTTACACTGCACCGAGCCAAGTAGTCATTATTATGCAAATTCATTCAATTGCAAAAGTGGGGGAAGAGTGGTCTTATGAAGATGAGGAATTGCAGATAATTAGCAGGAAGGCATTTTGTTTGAACCCAGCCACTTCGACTTGGGATGTGCTATGAAGGTTGGGTGATAAACAAGCAATGGAAAAACACAAGGGGAAAGAGAAAAAAGACAACAAGCGCTTTCATCTAAACCCACATAGAGATAAATTTAAGGAATAATCAGCTGTTGTGTTGCTAAATGTTGCGAATAGACAGCTGTGGAATTAACCATCTCCAATCTGATTGTCCCTAGCACTTTAATCCCTAATGCAGATAAATATGGCTCTGAAGTCGTGAAAGTGGCTGCAGCCCTGGGTCTGGCCATCTAACAGCTTCTGTCTCAATAGCTTTGACTGTCGATGAAACGAGACTGTGGCAGCGGCACTGATGTGATGTTAGCTTGCTCTCTCTCTGTGTGTCTGTCTGTCTGTCTGTCTGCTTGTTGTTCGCTATAGGTATCATTGTTTCCATTCCATTTCACAGCAATCGGCCTTGGTGAGGGAAAAGTGCTTTTCTATCCTTGAGCTGTGTCTTTGTCATATCAAGGCCTCCAGCTTGAACTATAGATTCTTTATAAGCCTGAGAATGTTTGTGTGTGTATCAAGCATGTGTGTTTATCTACAGCAGTGTGCGTGGCTACAGTTACTACAGTTTAACATCATGATGCACATTTTATGTGTATGTTGGTGTGAGTGCATGGGCGCTGCCAGGGATTTTGGGCCCCTTAAAAATATATCACATAGGGATTTACCAACCCACCACCACAGGTCATGCCAACCCTACACAAATGCTGTAACCACACCTCCACAGTCGACTCATTCAAAGCTTTAAATAACTTCTACTAACAACCTAATAACTATCTCTGCAGGCTTACCATTCTCTTATAGTCCAATACTTACTGGACGATAGTTACTGATGGTGAGCTGCAATGATACTCTCTATAAGGGTGCTGAAGGCCATCTTTTACAGTCTAAATGTTATTTTAATGATAAAACTATTGAATGGAAAAATGATCTACACATAAATGAATAACTTAAAATAATACATACATAGACACACCATGGCCATGATACCAAGGTATTATTTTAACATTGGCTGTCACTTTAAGACTGACTGAATCACTCGATGCTTCAATCTGTCCAGCATCTAATACAGACTGTGGGCTGTTTTTGTTTTATATGATCGTTATATTGAAATTCTTATCAGTGAAAAATGATTTAGTTGATTCTTTTTTCATAAGAATTAAAAAAAAAGAAATTCCCCATGGACCCCCTACAATTATGTCAATTGACATGTCATTGAACACAATGCTGCTCACCTCCTTCTTCAGTTGGGAGTAGGGTTGGTTCATTTGTAAGGGTATGGGGAGTGGGGAGAAGCTGCATCTGTTGGGCTTGGCACCAGACAGGGACAGGCACAACTGATTTAGTCTGAATAGCTTGCTAAAGGTTTGCCTGCACTGATTAAATGTCGACTAAAACAGGAGTGAAATGTAAGCACCCATAAATTACTGTGTAGATATTAAGTAACTAGTGTCGTGGGAGTAAAAGTAACCTATTTCACTATGGACGAAGTTAATAGCCTATTTCCACTACTCACAGACTACACCCACCTTTCTTTGTGAAAATTGTGTGACATACTATTGCCCTTTCTTTTTTCTCTCCTGTCTTTCTTTTCTTTCTTTTTTGTCCTTGGAAGCTAGATTTTTCTTTAAGAAGCTTGGACATGATGCTCCACAACACTCCTCACGTGCAATTCACTGCTAGCAAGTACTGTTCACCTCTGGTTTGAGGGCAGGACTGAGCCATTTTATGTAAATAGAGGGGGTGGTCGGGGGCTCTGGATGTTTACTTTATGCCAAAAACAAAAATAGAATACTTGATAGATTAATAATTTAATAATTTTAAAAAAGGAGCTAATGTCATCAGTTTTTAGGGCGCCTGTCATGCGAAGGCCTTTCCAGTCGTCCTAACTTTTCTCACCCTGTGTGCGTGTTCAAGTCAGTGAGTTTGGATGTGTTTGTGAGCACTGAATATGTTGAGAATGCTGATGGATCTATTTTAGGCTAAAAGAGTCTGTCAAAAGGAATTGCATTAGTATGCCAACAGACATTCAAGGCTTGTTGAAAGCACAGTCACGAGAATAAAGAATCTTTTATCAAATCCAAGCCAGCACTTTCTACAAATTGTATGCAAACACCTTTCTTGTTCTGTTTTATTCTTCAAAACTGACAAAGCATATTTTGTGTGGCTATTTGAATAGCCTGTTTTCTTTTGGGTGCTTTTTTGTGATGGATGCATATTCAGGTAGCGGGTGATAGTGACTGGTTTTGATTTAGAAAATGTGTCCTCAATATGGTGAAATTTTAAGAAAACACATTAATGCAGCTGTACAGCTCTGACAATGTTAGCAGCTCATTCCTTTTCAGTTTTAATTGCATCCAGATAACCTGAGTAGAATGATGCTAGAAGTAATTAATCACACACCCCCTTTGTGAGTACATTTATAACACACTACCAGACTCACACACACACACATACACACACATGCACACACAGGGCTGTGGAAAGGTGATCAATCAACCTGTGACAATGTTCCAAACACACCATCATTCCCTCCATGGCTGCCTTTATCAACAGGCTAATTTGTCTCCCCCTGCACCTCAAACATTATGAGTCCTCACACATTTAGCCCTGCACCTTTCCCTTTTATCTTCCTACTCACCACTTAACACAGCAATTAGAGAGCTGTGGAGGTTGAGGTTTCAGCTCGCCATTAACTCTTGCCAGCTCAGGCTAGTTGCCACAATCACATACTGTAACCTGTAGTTGGCTGTGACAGCTACAGTGTTCAGCTGACAAGCCAAGCACCAGACTGTCTACCTTTTTTTTCTGTGTCTACCTCTCATGGCACATCCCTTTTCCCCCCTTACTTAATAATCCTATCCTCCTGCTTAAAGTTCTGGCTTCGCATATACAGGCCCACTGGGTTGATAAAGCAATCATCACTACACTAGCATTAAGTAGGTAAACATATTAGCACTGCTGCTGTGCTCTCTCCTCCTCCTTTCATTTCCTCACAGTTGCCCACACCTCATTCCTGTTTTTCTGGGCGCCTCTCTCCGCCTGCTCTGTTCCCTGCTCTTGCTTACTTTCCTGCTTTCATGTACTCTCCTGCTATTGTTCTGCCCTCATCCTCCAATCTTTCATGTTGATTTCAAAACTGGCAGGTCCACAGATGAAAAGTGGAATGGAGTTGGCTGAAGAGAGACAATTTCCTCGTCTCTTGTGAAGATTAGCCGAGGCTCATTGGAACGTATGCTTTGTGTTAAAGAGCCTGCCAAATGACAGAACACGGTTGGGGGATTCATAATTATCTTTTTATTACTCTGCATGTATAATGACTGCCCCCATTATAAAACTCAAGACGATGTACACAATTACATTACCCCAGACATCACTGAAACAGGTGCATCTATTATACATTACACTTGATGTCTTTTTGATAACATGGTCATTTATTTTGTTGTTTTTTCATCTTAAATTAATGATTGGCTGTCAAACATATGATATTACTTGCAAATGGCATTGCATATCATCAGATATCATTTACTTGCATGTGGTTAAAACCATACATACTGTACATACTGTACTGGAGCTCCTGGGACAAAATGAATTCAATTTTCTTTAATGAGGCTTTGCTGTTTGCAGTATTTACCATATTTTCTAAATTATGTGTAATTTTGAGGAACAGTGAGACCTAGTGGTGAATAAAATATGAGGGCTCATAGAGAGGTAGAGCATTTATTATAGAATGTTGCCTGTAGGCATTAAGAAATTATTGTAGATTACCATACAGTACTCTACTAAAAGTGTTGTCTTCACTCCTGCTTTACCTGCTATTACAGTATGACCTAAAACAAGATAATGGAATATATGCACACTTTACCTGACTGAAGGTTTAAAATGTTTCAGGGAGACTAACAGGGCATCGTCCCTGTGTCAGCATTACACTTACAATGTTTGCATGCCTTGCATTTTCCAGGATGTTTTTGCACATGCCAAATATACCAGATTAAACAGCAAGGATTTTTCTCAATATGATTCCTAAGTCGATTTTTAATTCCCTGCCTGTCACTCCTACTCTTGCAGATCCTCAGCATTACATTGCAAAGATAATTTTAGGGTTGTAATGTGTTTGCCTCAGTTCGAAAATGAGTGCAAATGCAAACCGAGCCACCACTTGAGTGCATGTGCGCACATACAGTACGCACACGTTCCTGCTCCCAGTGCCAAATGCTACAGATGCGAGCGAGGACTGGGTTTATGGGTGGTTTGGCTGTAGTATTTCTGTCATCCCACCACAAACAGAAAAACAACAAGACTGCAGGCTTGTGAATAGACTCAGTTATTAACCCCATAAATCACTAGACTGCTGATGGATGCCATATATGAGACAATTCATCAGATTTTCTCCCTCTCTTTCTCATTTGCAGTCAGTCACACACACACACACACACACACACACACACACACACACACACACACACACACACACACACACACACACATACATACATACATACATACATACACATACAAGCACATAAGGTAGAGAAATGGGAAATGTTGCAAATCTTCCACACAATAACATGACATTGCATCTTGGTCACCAGTGCTGTTTTGTTCTGCTACATTTTCCTGCTTATCCACACCAAGAATCCATCACATCCTTACCGGCTCTAACTAATGGTGTACGACAAGGCATTTGCCACTACGGCTACATGGGCTACTAAGAGAAAAGATTTTCTTCCCATGAATAATCCTGGTTCCTCTGAAAAAATAGAGAGTAGATAAGATTATAGGTAATGAAGAGGAATGGATTGAGGCAAAGCAAAGGGAAGTAGGAGGGTCTTAAGTCCATGACCAGCAGCTTTGTGATAGTGATTTAAGAGGTCAGAGAAGGAAGATAAAGGCCTGTGCATTATTAATGCTGAAGGGATCTAACTGGATATGATTGGAAGTTTCTGCTGGCGTTCCTGCTGAAGAAAAACGAAAATTCATCAAAGTGCTCGTGTGTGTATGTGTGTTCTCACATCACTGCCTCATGAAATGATATGACATTTGGATCTGTATTTCAGTCTTTTACTGTTTTGCATAGTGTAAAAATAGCTCAAATCTAAGCCTTTTTTTTCTTTCTTTTTCTTGTTGCTGTTTTCCTGGGATGAAAGTATATGTGAAATGAACTAAATGCATCAAAATGAATTTTTAAACTCAATTGTGCAGAATGCGAGCCTCGTTTCTTTTCTCTGCTGCAGTGATTTCAAAAGAGCGTTTGTATCGTTGTTTGTGAAACCGGCTAGTGTTTATCTGCAAGGGAGGAAACTTTGTGCATAGAGTGCTGGTGAAATGGCAAACAGTGTCAGCGGAGCACAGTCTGGTCCATGTGCATGTGGATTGGTTCTGTGAATGTGTGTCTGTGTGCACTGTACATATTTGTACGTGTGTTTGCGTGTGAGATTGAGTGTAAGCTTGTGGTTGGCTGTCGCCCCCAGTGCAGATTGATGGCTTACAGACAGGTAATTTATGACCTCTCGGTGGCAGCAGGGAGAAGGGTGACACGCGACTTTCCCCGCAGATAAATAAGCGCTGCTCTGGGGCCCACATCACCTCACCCCTGCATATTTGTGAAAGAACAGATTTAGTTCTTGCTCTTTTTTATTTTTATGTTCTTTTTTTTGGTCTTCTCAGACAGCTCTCAGCTTTCTGCTTGTCCTCTCATCTAGCTTTCTTCTGTTCTTTCCTTTCATTCTACACACATTCCAACACAGCTTTTCTCTGTGCCCCTCTTTTAATATCATGTACACTTTCCCACCCTCCCACCTCTGGTTGTCTTTGTTTTGACCCCTCTCTCAGCATGGAGCTGGGGACTTTGACATGCCAGCCATCATTTACAGAAATATGGTGTGAAATCGATCTCACGGAGAACCCTGCTGCAACAGTAAATTTGGGGGGGACTGCAGATTAATTTTAAGGTCTTTTTGGCGAAACACATGGCCTGTCTGAAACAGGGAGAACATATGAAGGTTATATCATATTGTAATTTATCATGTGCTGCTGCCGCATGTCTGTGTCACAGGTTTATTGAGGGGACAGGACAGTTTAATTTCAGCTAAAATAAACATCAAACTGTGGCCGAGCTCAATCAATCCCTTTGTCCGTGCATGTAATTCTTCCCCGGAGAGGAGACCTGTAGTGAGCCGGGCAGGAGCTGGAAGTCGAATGGCAGAGAAGGAGAGAGATGTGTGAACAGAGGTTGACTGATGGATGGGAAAGTTATTACACCACTGGGACGACGTGTCATTTATTGCCAGTTGCTTGTCTCTCGTTGCCTCTTGTTTTTTTTATGGCAGTGATTACGGAGCGGGTGCATGGACAAACAGCTCCCCCAGAGATCCCCATCAGCCATATAAAACACATGCACATAGACACACCATCAGGACAGTCAGGACATAATACAGGTAGGAGGAAGAAGTCGTCAGAAAACGATTTGTCAAGTCTGCCACTGGACCTGGTCTGTCCCTGATGTGATGTGCTAAAACCACAGTCTAGTAGACCTTGAACAAGTTCTGCTTCCCTCCAACAGGGATTACGATAACAAGCACAAAACGTGTTCAGATATTAGATGTCTGTGGGCTGGTTTAAGACCACGGCTCCTTCTCAGATCAGTCAAGCAAAGGTTTTGCTAGACCTGGATGAAATGGCATAACAACACAGTTTCTTAAGAATTTTGACAGTATAAGCAATTTTTTCCCAGTCACGGAGCTTCTTCTACAGACACTTAGCAGATGAAAATTGCTCACTTGGTAACAGGTGTTGTACAGATGGGAGATAGTAACACCTGTCTGTGGTTAAAGATGGTCTTTGGTGTCAGATGTGAATGACCTTCTGAACTTTCTTCAGCTGTCTGAGTGACTCTAGTCAACAAGAAAATAATAGAACAATAACAATGGATTGAAGCAATTTTTAATTTTAAAACAGCACCTTGGTAAAGTTGGATTCAAACTTCCTTGATCAATAACTCATAAGTGAAACATTGTTAAAAACACAGCTGATACCACTTTCTTAACTTCAACCCAATTTTCACCCCTACAAGCTGTCCTCTGAATTGAATTACAATATGGCTGTGATACGAGTGTGCAGGCACTGTTTAAAAAGCACCTCTATTGATACTATTGATGTGTGAATCACTTCACACATCAATACTTAATACTTAATTTGGAAAAATGTGCAATCAAAATCACCTATCACAAAATCATATAATATATTATATTGTATATTTATTTATTTTGTTATTATTATTACAGATTTTTGCCTATGCTATAGTTAGTTATATTGTTAGTGTAATATACTGTAATTGTACAGTCCTGGTTTTCTTATTTCTAACATTGATAATGGAAATAAGGGCAACAGTGGTCCTGTTTAGATGGGAGAAAGTATTGAAATGTTGACCTATTCAAGTCTGTAGAATACAGGCTACAGGATGCTGGTTTCCATCACACACCGTGGAACAAATCAGGTCAAAGTGGAAAGTGCTAAAGAAAGTGGCTCTGAACCAGCAACTTCCAAATACTACTATATTACAACACAACATCTGCTCACTTCTCCTACATGGTGGCAGCGTAACACCAGGCAAAGTGGAAGACGTATGTATTATTTCCTGTTGCTCCCTTCTCCTGTTGCTGGCAATAAGATGAATAAGTCAAATCTCCAAAGGCATTTTGGCATTTAAAAGTGCAAAGCCCGCTATAAGTCAAAGTGGTCTAATTTTCAATAACCACAGTGAAATTAATTTAAGGTTAACACTTAAAGATTTGTTTGTTTGTTTGTTTGTGTTTTAGTATGCAGTAATCATTATCAGTAAGATACTAGTATTTATCATTTACAGACATATGAATAACCAGATATCTCTGTATTCCTTGTAAATGTCACACCCTAAATATGACCACAAAGAAAAAAAA
The DNA here is from genome assembly GCF_027409825.1 of Scomber japonicus. Classification (NCBI taxonomy): domain Eukaryota; kingdom Metazoa; phylum Chordata; class Actinopteri; order Scombriformes; family Scombridae; genus Scomber; species Scomber japonicus. Next base: position 22,053,963 of record NC_070583.1, read on the forward strand.
AAAAAAGAAGAAACAGGATAAGGCTCATAACTGGGGTGCTGTCCATTTAAACTCAAGTGTTGAACACAATAGGCAAGTCTCTGCTATGGCGGCAGTTCCTCTGCTCCATGGCAACAAGGAAGATGCATCGGGACACCTGATGCAGCCTGAATGTACAACACAGCCCAGCCCTAATTTTCTACCCAAGGACAGTGGCAATTTAGTAGTGCCTGTTCCTGACTCTGTGCCAAGCCATGCTCTTCTTTGTTGTCCTATTTTTCATAATACCACTTTCTTCCAGGGCTAAACAATAACAGAAGGGAGAGACTTTAATAAGCCTCCACCTCAGCCCTGTGCAGCTCAGGGGCTTGTGGCAACAGTAACTGTGTGTATTTATTATTGATGGCTAGCACCTTGGCCCTGTGTTTGCAGTGGAGGAACGAAACAGGAGAGAAACCAGGTCATCTACTCCACAATGGAGAAAGTGCTGGAGGCCCAGCTGACTCACCCAACCAGCATTATTGCATTATTATTGCATTTCTTTCATTACTGCTATCGCCTGCCTTTTCAAAACCTCTGGCTTGGAGTCACAGTTCCCATAGAGTTTACCTTATAGCTTTATGGAGAGCAACTTTTCACTACTGCATCTACTCTCTTTCTCACACACTCACACACTTTCTATGTCTTTCCATTTCTTCTGCCCCCACCCCAACCCCCACCCAATCTAACCCTAACACCCCCCCCACACACACACACACACATACATACACGCTTCTCGAGAGTTATTTCTCTCCTCTTTGAAGAACAGCGATAACGTTATGCCTACTTTCTTGTTGCTTCAAGGTATAATTTGCTGAATCAAAAAATGTGTTTTGCTACAAACATTTACTTGGAGTATTACTCAAGGGTAATATTCAAACCTGGTGGATGATTATTTTCTATTTAATAGCCTGGTTTTTACACATGGATGTGTGCCGTGGGTGCAATTAGGATGGACAGAACGTTGTAGCTGAAAATTATGTTTTGAGGTCAAATCGCGAGTAAACACCTCAGATATATCATGCTGACCTCTTGTGTGTTTTTGGTCTTTCAGCTCGGTACATTAACTTGTGTTGCTGGATTTGTATTCAATTACATGTTAAACCACGCATTGAAGGTGAGGTAATTATAATTTTTTGGGTTGAGGTTTGTAAACATTGAGGCATACGTCATATTGCTTTTCCTGTGTCAGAGAAGGCAGTCAGGGGTGTTTGATCTCATTAATGTGGTGATTAAGTGTTCATTGTCTCATATTTCTCAACTAGAAAAGATTTTACTGGTTTTATGTGCCTGTGAATTGTAAATTCAAAGGGACTAAATGATACCATCACATCCTGCATGAGCCATTACTGCTCCAGGGTAATTGTGTTTTCCAGAATTAGCAGCAAAGAAAACCATTGTTTTATCACACACAGCAATTATAGGGATGACTACTGCACTGATATGTCATATGCCAACAGGTAAAATACTAATAATATATTGTGTGTACCTGATAAACCCTAATATTTATGTACTAGACATATGTAATTAATGTTTTTTTGTCAAGCTGGATTTATATTTGACACAAGAGGCTATAGCTGTGGTTATAGCAATGCTGTCATAGATACCTACAGCAGGTTTTGATTTATGGGTCAACATTTTATTTCACCACAGCAAGTCAGGCAGATCTATTGTACCTGATCAGGCCATGTCATGCTTTAATTACATACCCCAGAGCAGGGATGCAGTGATACCAACTTTCTCTCCCGTAATATTGATTCAGCATCTCTCAACTCAGGGTATCTGCTGATACCAAAGTTGTAGTATAGCAGGATTTGTAGTTAGAAATATCACTACTGATGCACAATGTCCAATTTAGTGGACACACAGTTAATTGCTATTTCCTGCTTACTCCTGCTCACTGCTTTCCTGCCTAAATCAATATTTTAATAGTAAATACAATAATTATACAGGTTTGGACACACTTTCTCATTCAGGTGTAATATAAGCAAAATATAACAATTACAGTATGTAGACATTTGGAGAATTTATTTTCTCCTTTAGAAACACTGTGCAGCTATTCTCCAAGTTTCCTGCATGTCTGATCTAATGTTGGCAATCCTGGCTGTCATGGACTTTAATTGCACTTAAACATTTTGCCACTAGGTTTCTACCAGTGGAGTTTTGAGGCAGTGTTCTCTGTGGTGGCTTTTATGCCGCTTTAACTATGGAATCCATGCATATACTCCAACTCAGACCATGTAAATGATTTATCATATTGCTATACTGTGAATAGCTACTAGCTCTGCCGTGTCATCTTTTTTTCACGCTGGTAAAATATGAGTACTAGTATGGCGTTTTCAATCAATATCAAGAGTGTTACTGTATGCTGCTGGCCAATTTACACAAACTGTACATACTCTTCCTGTCCCCGCCCTCTTTTATTTATTTTATACTGTATGTGTCTATGCTCTGTCTCATAAACCGTTCCATCCTGCCCTTGTTTAATAGAAGTGGCAGAGCTACTAGAGGCCATTCAGGGCCAGAGGTGACCGGCGGCCACACGTTCCTTGGGTCAGTCATAATTAGCCAGCCTGAAGCCCAAGGGCTCCATAAAAAATAAGATAGGTCATCTCAATCTCCGGTCGTCTTGGCTGAGCTTTCACCTGCGCTAGTTTTAAATGTGTTTAGTGACCCCCAACAAACTGCCTCCATAAAACACTATGCAATGTCCCTGGGCAGTCAAGAGTCAGTTATGTTGTTTTTTTCCTCTATGAATATTTCCAGAACTACTGGTGCATGAAGATGCATGAAAGCTTCAATGTAATGTTGTGTCTGCCCTGTTCCACTTTAAATCTTCTGGACTCTCTCTCAACAAGAACCATCCAGGCATAGTCATGTTCCCCTCATTAAACACGTAGAACACAGTTCATCTTTATTAGTAACCTGCTTACCTAACTAATAATAATTGATAGTGTCAAAGCAGGGTTCTATCAGAAGAATAGCAAATGAGGGTTATATAACAAAAGCACTGTCTCTGACACATTTTATGGATCATGGGTTTAACTTTGATGCATTGGGTTAAGTGCTGGGGAGATGTCTTGTTTTGCATTTGTGATCATTAAGGCTGTGATGAGCTCCGTACAAAGCTAGGGCGGGGTTTTTTTTAATTGCAATAAAGTCCTAATTTACAACAGTCAGATTGTAGGATTATGGGCTCTGCACAATAAACCGTCCAGACAAATAGCAGCAAATATGGAAATACAGGGTATTTATCAGGGTATAATTATGTATTTATTTTACAAGTAAAAAATTGGGGTTAAAACATTCCTTGGTGCCAGTGGATCAAGGCTGTGAAGTTCCAGCATTACGGCCGGTTGTTTGACCTTTTGATAAACATCCTCGTAAAACATCAGCAGTGAAAAATATGCCCTTTATTTTCAGGACTACACATATTTAATGGAAGCACGGCTGATTTTTTTCCTCCCCTAGTACAGTCTTTTCAAATCCTCAGCTCTCTGTTGTCTACTACTTACTACTCCCCGCATGCCTTTTTTTTAACTTGTCTTGCTAAGCTCATCATTTATCTTTAGTCCCCCATAATATTCAGACAGTGATGTCTTTTATGGCTATTATTAGAAATGGTGTCTGTCTACAGAAGCTGGCACCAAAGTGTGAGTGGTCCCTTGGGCACTGTTTCGTATCAAGGTTAACTTGTAGTGATTAGGATAAGGAGACGAGTAGTTGCCATGGGGATGAAGGAAACAGTAATGGAGTGTACGATAAGTCCGGGTGACAGAAGTCTGATGTTTCTGTTGCACTGTATACAACAAAGGTAATCATGCTTCAGTTCATATGAATTATTTCCTTCATAATGTCTTTCTTTTTTCAGCATTACTCGTGATTTAATGATGTAAATAAGTAGATTTGTATTACATAATGATCATCAACAGTAATATAATATTGGGTATGACAATAATAATATCACAAACATTCTTTCATAGCAATTCTGTGATTTAGTTTGAACATTTAACAGCAGCCTAACAGATTGCCTAACAAATCATGACTCTGATTATTGTCCACTCACTGATGAGTTTAGGCAGGATCTATTACTTTGGGAATTCTGCCATCTGTCATTGAGGAATATGTTGTCATGACCATGAGCCTCTTGATTTTAGGTCAATATTAATGACATTCAAACACTACATGAAGTAAATGTAAAAGCTATGTGTATCCTGGAAATGATTAAAGGATCAATAATCTTTGTTTGATGGAAACTGAGAATTTCTATTATTTATCGCATTTTAGTGACTATTATAAGGTCTTCATGGTAAATCCCCTTTAAATCATAATCCCAAATTATGTAAAATCCCTCATCTCAAGCTGTTACTATCAATTGGGCCATCTTCCTTCTGAAAGCTGCCAAGAAATAGCTCAACATGATTTTCAGTATAGTTTTATACCAATATGTATTTGCATTTTTATTTTGACCACTTCAGTAATTTTATGTACAGTATGTTGTGTAGACCTTCCCATGGCACCTACTCCTGCTGTAGAGTTGATCGAAAATCCTCTTCAGCATAGTTTCCCTTGGCGGTGACTTAAACACTGCATAGATAATCCTTGGAGAAGAGGGCTAATGCCCCCGGATCGCCCCCTTGAGAGTCCCTATCCTTGCAGCCCTACTGCCGAGCTCTCTCCTCTCCCGGGTGCCGTCCCCAGCAACACAATAATTAATGAGCTCAACCAGCCTATCACTGCAGAAGCCTCTCTCCCCAATCTCCATTATCCACATCATGCAATGATAATTTGACTTACGTAGGTGCTAATTTCATATAAGTTAAAAGGCAATTAGGAAAATGTGTCTTTTTGACGGGCAGAGGGATTAAGGCTAAGCTGTGATGCCACCAGTCTTTAGAGGGTAGAGGCTTATACTGGGTATGAAGGCCCCGGCTTGGCAACACCCATTATCGGTCATCACCCCATATTTCACATCTCTATTTAATGTGCTACATTTAATTAAAGTGTGAGGTTGTGTGACGAATTAATGCTTAATTGGAAAGCACCTTTTGAACATTCCATGTGCCCTACACCAGTTGTTGTTAGTTATGGGGTTAAAGAAGTTGTCTTTCTTTTTTTTTCTTAGCAAAAATCCAACTTTGTATTGTTCATGTTCCCACAATGTTTAAATAAACCCATACAGCATTTAGTAAATAAATCTTACAGCAAATGCATGCACCGGAAGTATATTAAATATACAGTGTTGTCCTACATTCTTTGCCCTGAAACAAAGCATATGTTTTTATCAGTGTTGCAGCTTTCTATAACATTATTTGTGCTATAGGTTAAGAAAACACCACATACCCGCTAAAAGTAAAGATAAAGATCCTGCTTGCACCAATATTACATATTATTTACAGTGTGGACAACTAGCCTACATCTCCTCTTTGGAATCTTAAGCACCTGCTTTTCCAGATTAGTTTAAAGCTCATAGAAATGTAAATCTGCCATTCAGAGATGGAGTGTGTGTAGAAAATGATTTATACCTAAAAACTGTGTGTTTCTCATGCATTTATTTCTCCATTTGAAGGCTGGTGACTGAGAATTGGAGCTAATCTGACATTTCATACATCTCAGACTATTTTGAGAGATATTTGAAGATAGAGGTATTATTTCCTCTCCTACCTCAGCATTCCCATAGCGCATGCAAGATGATTATTATGGATTTTCCGAGAAGTGGTGTTAACAAGTTTACTCACACTGTTTAGATGCTAAAAAGCAATTTTAACCTCAGCAATAACCATGCAGGATATTGAAATATGCTGTACACTCAGTAGAGTTTCTGAATTCTACATTTTCTTTTCACTGCAGACTATTGTTTCACCTGCTGCTCTGTTCAGATCCAGCCTCTCCTACCTAAAATGTTTGTCCTGTGTGTGTTCTGCTCTGAAAGAGACCTAACAAATTCAATTTGCTTAAGAGCGCCAGGCAAAGTAAGCCCCATTACAAACAAGTTAGCCCCATTTACTCTCGCCTTTGTCAAATCCTTAATTTGAAGTTACACTGAGATTGTCACTATGTTAGATTTCACCCTGTTGCACGTCTGCCAGGTTTTCCCTGTATGGATGTTTTCCCCTCCTACACCCAGCCCACATCATTCTCTCATGTCTGTATTTTTTCCTCATTTGTACATCGCGCTGTATGGTAATGACTCCCTGGAACTTGATTAATGCAAGTATTGATTTCATTGTTAAATGTGAGATTAGATGCATGGACTCCAGTGCTATTCATCAGAATGCACTGGCATATAATTAAATTGTCTATTTATATTTTATGACTGTACACATTTATTAAATATTAAACGTTATTTTACACACCAGACGATATAGTGTATGTAAACAGAAAGCAAAGCTTGAATACTAATACTAATACATTTACGGTGGTAGAAATGAATTACCACCTATAGTCTCATTTTAGATGATCGGTAGCACCAGGGGTCCTAACTGCATATGAAGATTGATATCAAGGAAATAGTTGATGATTAATAAATCATTTTATAATTCAGACACATGAAGTCCTCATCTAGGTGTCTTTTCTGCTCGCACTGAGATTCCTGATTCATACATCTACAGTAGAGTAAACCTGATATAGTATATTAAAATTAGAAAACCCCTAACCCTAACCCTTTTTAAAAAATGTCATTAAAATATGAGTACTTAAAAAATGATTACAGGAAACATAGGGGTCACTTGCACTGCAACATAGCAGTTCCGATGTGACTTTTCATTTTTATTTTTTATACTTGAATTAAATAATGTTAGTTTCAGAGCATTATAATCTTTAACAGCAAAAAAAAAAAAAAAAAAATCAGAGCTCAATTTTACAATAAAAGCTAATAACCTTTTGGGAACCACATCATTTTTTTGCTATGCTTTTATCTCTGAGTGAGTCACCTGATCCACTTTCTCATTCCTGTTAACATCCTCTACTCTTGGTACTTTCTCCCTTGTCCATCATCCCTGCTATATGTTCTAAAAAAAACCCACGCACACGCCACCCTCCCACACGCACACACACACACACTCACACACCCCATTTCTGGGTACTGGGATTATGAGCTGTGTCCCAATACATCCATATTTCAGAGTTGTATCTCTAGTGTCACTCTACATCTTGTCTGGGAAGCAACATGGAAGATCCAACTCGTGTTAAGCATGTTTATGTTCGTGACCCAGTTACTGGATTCTCTCAGTGTTAGATATGTGGACAGGGTGGGGCAGTGTAGGCATCATTTATTTCAATTTAGCTATATGTTGCAAAGTATGCATACACACAGAGGTATACATTGGCACACATGCATGCAGATACTAAGACAAATAATAACACACACCTCTATATGGAAGGTCATTTTACATATACTGTGCAGCCTTGAGCTTTTCATCTGATTCCCATATTAGATAATTAAATGTCTGCATTACACATATGATATCCACACCTATAGGGGCTTCTATAGAAGATGTAGAATAGCTACACTGTGTAGCCTACACAGTTATAATATAAGTGAGCTCATGACTGATGGATAATTGAAGACCTGAACTGTGTAGAGGAAGAGGTCGGATAACCAAGGGAAGATAGAACCATGCAGAATGCTTTAGCGTTTCATTTAAAATCCAAGGTATTCAATAATGTAGAAAGCCCTTTGAAAGCTCAGTCGAGTATTCAAGCACAGAGATTGTCAACAATGTTGGGAAAGTTAAAGGCACAGCTTGTGCTGAGCAGTGTTTGTGGCAGGTTTGTAAGCTTGTGTGGTACATTTTTATATGTGTGAGATGAAGATACAGCAACAGGGATGTGTGTGTGTGTGTGTGTGTGTGTGTGTTAGAGAGAGAGAGTATGTTTGGGTATGGTGAAATTACATGCAACACCAATGCAGTATTTCCTCATCTTTAATATTTGTTGCGATTCCTGCATTAAGTGAGTGAGCATGATGACAGTGATCATTCTTGTGATTTACATTATTTAAAAACCACAAATATGCAGTCAGCCTGTCATTTTAAAAACCGAATGATGTAGTCATACATTACCCGCCCTTCTTGATGAAGTCACCGTCAATGTTCAGGCTGTTATTTCACCACACCCTGTTAATGTTTTTTTAAAGCAACCATCTATGTAACTAGAAAAGTGTGCATTTCTGTGTGGTTTGTTTACATTTGTCATGCTATATGTCATTATTGTGGTGATATCTCAATGCATATATCAAACCATATGTTCATTGTTATATAATACTGCTCACAGTACTATGACATGACTCATCACTGTGAATAACATTTTAATTTATTTGCTGTATGTCCTGCTGTTCTGTCTTCTGAAGCGTTATTACTAACTGTGACTTCTGTTTTATTTGTTCCATATAAATTACTTCCATTGAACATGTAAATGCATCATTACACATACCCTCCCGAAAGAGAGCTGACAAAATGATAACATAGCATAATTAACAATCTATAATTAATATAGAAATGATGATAGCATTTAAAAAGTAAGGTGTGAAGAGTTTTCTGATGTAATAGCAGATCCATATTATTTTACATGCCTTCTTCATATTGTGATGTATAGGATTTTTTTTTTTTTAATGACATGCACCTACATGACATCAACCAGATTATCCAGCCCTAACCCATTCAGTGTTATTAATGTTTGATAAGCTACTGCTGTCGTAGTTGGGTGGTGTGATGCCTCCAACCGTTTTAATTGTGTCTGTGGCAGCTTTTTTCCTATAAAGTGCCCTACTGAGTGTTTGGACCCATCAAGGTCTGCTGGATCCCCCCAGTAATGAGCCATGTCATCACATGTGAAGAAGCTGTCTGTTCTCTATAGAGACATTCTGTTGCTTTGTGACCCCCACTCCACACACACTCATACACACATGTGCGGCTCATTCAGCACTGTTGAGAACTGGTGTTTGTCTTGTGAGTTTTAAAAGGGAGACGTTTGCTCTCATCACAACAATAGGTGTACTGTCTTATGTAGAACAAGCGTATCTTTCTTTCAATCTTTCAATCTGTTTATCAGTTTGAAAATTGTTATCATCACCGCGCTTGTGCTCATACACAGGTAAATACTGAATAATACAAGCAGCATAATTTAACCTTGATCTCACTGACAACACATCCATCTGTCTGTCCTTCGTAATACTGCTGTCAGTGCATGTGTGACACCTTTTATCCTTGTTGAAAAGCTTGTTGCTCAGACAATATTGTTAGATTGATGTGTTCCCAAACCTTTACTGATGTCTCTCTCTGTGTGTCTGTCCTCCTAAGTTTGAGAGCTTAGTATGTAGTAGTTACGCATGTTTAGAATAATACCATCACTGGGTTGTATCTCTAGGCCTGTGTTCAGGTTCCTGTTTTCTCTCTGGGGTAATTGCCATGATGTTCTCACTAAGCCAGACAGCTGACATCATTGACCAGCTCCCTTTTCTCTCTTCTGCTGCAGGGATGACACCATCCCTTCTTCCGCTCTCGGCTCGGCAAAAGAAGAGAGAAGTTAGCTGATCTTGGCAGTGTTGACTGTAGAAGTAATTAGAATGCACACTTCTCAGGTCCTTACATAGATATGCTAATCCACTCCATTAATCTTGTCCCCTTGCAATGTAAACGTGGGAGCCAGATGCTGCACCAGTTGCTCCTCACACTCTAAACTGTGTTAATGCTTTGCTATTTCGCTGGCGGAGAGCAATCTGCTGGAAGAAAATCAAGGCTGCCTGGGCTCAAGATATCACTATGGTAACTCCACAGTGACCCCCCCAGCGTGTAGCATCAGAGCTATCTGTAGATTAATTAGGCTGACTGCCTCCCATCACTCTGGACTTCTCTACGGCAGCTGGTTATACAGTGACCCATCGATTGGGTCGGTTCCCCCCTTCCTCTGTAGCGCCAGGACAATTCGCAAAACGGTTGTTTATTTGAGCACCCTAAAGTGAATAAGTTGAATTAGTTTGTGAACAGAATTCAATCAAAATGTCAAACCCACATCTGGGGGCTGGATGGCTGGTTGGTGCTCCGTATAGTTCAGAGTGAGTGAACGGGCTAGTAGCTTTTAAATCAATATTTGTACAATGGTGAATTTACAGAGGTTGTCCTGAATTGATTCACTTACATTTCATCGCTTGACAGAAGGTCGGATTTGTTCATGGTTCAGTTGAAGTCTTGAAAGTTTTTGTTCTTCTGATAAGAATCAGTTTAAAAAAATAAAAGAGTGTAACGAGCCACAAAATCTTTCGAATGCTCATCTCATCAAATAGGCAAGTAACACCATTTTCCCCTGTAATTTGTGCTGTGTCTTCATTTAAATGTTATAATTATCTTATAGGCCTGTAATTCAAAACTAATTAGACAATCATTTATTCCAGTTCATAATTACATTGGTAACACTTTATGTCAGACATTTTCTTAATATAATCTTACTGTAGACCATAATCATTTCTAGTATCCCTGATTGAAAAATGTTAAACCCTTTAATTTAGTGATCTGCAAATCAATGTTAAATTATATGTTTATTTATTATCAGACATTTAGTATTATAACTACTGTATTGCATTATATACAAGAACCACATTAAGAGTGATAACAATCATTTGTGTGCTGTAATTTTAAGCATTGCTTTGATTTGAAGAGAAGTGTCTAATGGCTGGTTTTGTGTTGCCTTGTGTGCTTCATTGTAAAACTGCGTCCAGCAGTATGTCTGTGTTGCCACATCTAGTGGGCGGTGAGTAAAATGTAACCATAGTAAGTGTGGTCTGGAAAATGTGCAAACTTTGAAAATTACTAGTGTGAGGTTTCTTCGATATAAACCTAACAGGTGAGAGTCTCAGTGGATTTCCTTACATTTCCTCTGCTGAGAAAAAAAAAATACAAATCTAGATTCAGAGCGTCTTATTTTGACCCCCCAAAAAATGACCTCTCAGTGGCTATTAAGATTTATGTCTTCTTTACACACCTGCAGCTGCTTCACCAAGAGAGCCTTCCGTCACTGCCAACGATCACTATGCTACATAAGTTCATAATTAAGATGTATTCCCTGATGCTTTCATACATACATATAGTAATATTTGAATACAACTAGTCAGTTTTTATGTATGACAGAAGAAAATGTTATGTGGTTATGATAAAAAGAATAGTACATGACCAAAGGCATAAGTCAAGATAATATGTTTGCTTGTTTTCTCATCTTTTGAGACCTAAGAAAATAAATAGTTGTTTAAAATGTTAGCTTTATAATAAATAAATACTGTATGGTCCAATAGCACAACACTCTGTATTCTCTCTATTTTCTATTCTTGTAATTAAAAACCTCCTCAGTACATAACACACACAGTGCCCTACTTTGTAATGTAAGATGTGTAAATTTCTGTCACCAGTAGCTGTATAATTTGTTTCGCCAGCTGCACTTGGAACGCGCTGTGGATGTACTTCAGTAAGTGTACATTCCCTCTGCACAGCATTGCGGCTACTCTGGACCACTGACCATCACTGGTAGCTGATGAAGCCACTTTATCAGCTGCTGTGCTGTTTCGCAGTGGTTGATGTGGAGGAGTGGGGGGATTGAGGGAAGGGGATTGTTTTCTTTTTTCACTTCATGCTTTGGTAGCCACGGCTTTGTTGACCAGGGTCTGTCTGTATGTGTACTTTGGACTCGACATGAGGACAATGCAGGATCAGTGGGAGAATCAGTGGAACAGAACTTGACAAGACAACATGAAGGTTCCCTCTGGAGGACGTTAGACAGAAAAAAGGATCTTTCTCTTTGGGGGGAACATTTCATTCAGCATTTGTTTGAGTCAGATACTCCATGTTTTACCTTAGATGAGTCTTGCTGTATGGTTGCAGAAGACCTCCCCGAAGAAGGATTGCCAAAGGATTCATTTATCCTTGAATTTTGATATTTAAATTTGAGTTTTTGAGTTGATTCTAGTGTGGTTGTCACACTGGTGGACAAAAACATCTCGTATTTTGTGCTCACACATACACTGATCTCTTACTTGAAGGGAAACTTCACTCATTTAACATGTCAAAGCCAATCAGCCGTCCAGGAGGAGTACTACACACATTGTAAGACTGTTTTATAATGTCCTCTGGGACTCTGAAGTGAGATTTATCCAAATCTGGGAATGTAAATCAAGTGGCATCACTTTGAGAAGGATGTTTAACAGAAAGCCTTCATTATAAACTTGAAGTGTAGAGTTTAAAAGAAAGTTGCGGTTTAACAGAATAAGCTACAGTTCTGAGTTACATTACGTGAAGTGTACAACTCATAACCAACATGTCTCCCTCCCTGCTGCATTGATTTTGACCAGGTTTATAAGTCCCTGATATGTCACGCAGATTATGGAATTTAAATATTAAATTACTGGTTTGCTCTTTTGAAAACCACTTAAAGGTTTTGGCCACAAACATAAATGATTTTGTTGGCTGCCAAAGACATATCAGGCCTCTCAAAAAGATCAAGAATTGAGCAATTAAAATCCTTTATGCATCAGTCTTGTTGTGGTTGAAATTGTTTGGCCAGTGTTCTATGATACCACACAGAATACGCTGAAATTAATAGTACCATCTCATCAAGAACTAAACTCTCCTCAAAAGGAGAAAGAGATGCACACGAGCAAGCAGAACATCAATTTTGCCATAACACAAAACATTTTTGTTTTTGAATTTTTTTACTGCTGCAATTAGATTCAAGTTTATCTATAAGATGGTGTTTGTCACACTCTTGTGTTAAGTGAAACAAGCTGTTATAAATATAGAACGGAAACTTATCCTTTCTCAAATCAATCATAAAAAGTTTTTAGCCAATTCATAAGCAAGGACCACACTGCCAATGAGATACGTTTGACAAATGTATTAACAAGATTTGAATGAATTGTTTGTGCTCTTGATGCGGTGTGGGGAGGCTGTATGAAGGACCCCCAAAAACCTCCTCCAAGACTGAGCAGATCTTAAGAATGGTGCAACGATGATACATGGAGAAAGTGCTGGTATGGCCGGGAATGATTAGGCACTTGTCTGAATTCGGAAATGGAGAGAGGCTCTAAGAGGTATCGATAATGAAATAGTTATGGTGACGAAATAGGACAGCATGTAGGTTAAACTGAACATGTGAAAGGGGCACTGATAATGAAATGGTCCAAGTGACGAGAGAGAACAACAGGTAGGTTGTGTGGAACTTTTTGTACGATATCATACAAATTTAAATACATGCAGTAACACGAGTGATCAGTGCCCCAAAATTGAATCTGTTGATTAAAATCCAGTAATCCAAGAATATTATATTTTACTTCGAAAATATAAACGCTGTAACATAAAAACAAGAAAGTGTCCTGGATAACTCAACAAAAAGCTGGGTGAATATCATGACCATCAATATTAATTATTTCACTTTTAATTGTGAGAAATACGTTTTGTTTCTGCTGTTTCAGACAATAGCAGAAGTGGCTACATTAGCCTACCCATGATCCTCAGCGAACGTTACTTGTCTGCAATAAAAAGAGAAAAAAAAGTTAATGTCTCAAATCTTCTGCTCATAGTTGTCTACAGCCTCTGTGGCTCAGATACACACTATGAGGATAATAATAAGGCTGTGAAACAAGAGTTTACATCAGTGGGCATGCCCAGTGACGTCATGCACTTTTTTCTGGGGCAGGACATCTCATTACGTTGCTATGGTTGTTGATAAGGACTCAGGGCTATTTTAAAAACTGCTGTGAGACTTGGTTGCGCATGCACTCGTGTTACTGCATGTATTTAAATTTGTATGATATCGTACAAAAGTTTTTATACGATAGCATATGAACAGAGGATGGGAATACGTTGAATAAAGCTGCCTTGCCTAATTTGGGAATCTTTCTGAATTACACTATAAATAGTAGCATGACCATACTTCTGCTTATCAAGGGATTGTGTAATATTCCATTGTGACTGCTTCTGCCTGGTAGAACAGGATCATTACTAGTTTCATATTCAAATGATGATTACCGTTTGAAAGTTTACCGACGTGCTCTGACTACACAAACACTGTGAACATTGACGTGTGCGTAAATATAATCTGCTCCGCAAACCCGGAGTTGTGACTTGGCTGCAGGATCCCTTGCATGGCTGGCAGTGTCACTGTGTGAGATGGCTGCTGCTGTGATGGGTAGTTGATTATGGCTCATCTGCCTGCCAGCACCCTCAATCAACATCCACAACTAAAGGGATGAGGAAGAAGGATGTTTATTTCAGCCCGGATTCTGTAAATGCCAGTGTGGAGACATAAGCCCCATGCCTTATTTCTGAGCTCAACTTTCTCTGCTTTCTCTCTTCCTGACTCTTTCTTTCATGCTCCTTCTTATTCTCTCCCTGTCAGCTTTCCACGCTGCATCCCCTTCCCCAGTCCCTTCGCCACAATCAGAGAGAAATGTTTATGAGCCAAGCTTGAAATCATGACCCAAGCCACCCTGTCCCACGTCTCCGTCACCTGATGTATTTTTCTCCAACCTCCTGTCTCTGTGCCAGAGTCAAATTGGCCAACCCTTAACATCTCCTGCAGCCCCAACAGACAACCTCCTCCCTCTCCCCCTAGCCTGGCTCAACCCAGTCTGCCAGTCTGCTCTGCTGTTCTGTGCTCTGCACGCTCCAGTGCGCTGTCGGCTGGTGACAGGCTATTTGGGATTTACCCACTGCTGCTGTGCCTGTCTCTTCATCTGCAGCCTTTCATGGCAGTAAAAAGCAGTCTCTCCTCCCCCTCATCCTCTTCCTCCCCCTCTTCTCCCTTCTCTCTCTCCCCCCTCACCCTTCAGCTCAACTCATTCCACCATCCTCTCACTGCCCCCTCCCCTCTCTCCCACCATCTCTGCTCCTAATCCCATCCTCCTAAAGACTGTAATTGAGCAGTGCGGCGTGCTGGGATTAGGACTGTTATTGGGGGTATTATCATTGCAGGAAAAATTTGGGTGAAAGTGTGGGCAACTGGAATCTATTGACACTCAGATGCGAGGAGATGGTGGGGGAATGGGGGGCATAATGTAAAGGGAGGGGGTGAGTATTCAGTGGCAGGTTCATCTGAGGGAAGTGCCGTCACTGGACCCATGTTCTGACAAGGTCGATCTCCAGGTCACTGCTGAAATCCAACAAACTGACAGAAAATCCATAAAACCATAACGCTTAAACAATAAAACATCAGCTCATAGAGCCCAATATGACATCAGATCACTGAACAATGATGGACATGTAGTATTCTCCATATAGTATCTAACATTTGGAATTACATTTCACCTGAACTATGAGGGCCATTTTAGTGATTGATAGCTTTAATAGCAATCAGTATGAATCTATGGCATGCCAGCTGATGTGTTGCGCGCTGAGGAAAACTTATGGCCTGGCATGACTGGGGGTGTGTTGGAGATTTACTGGTTGGCGAGGAACAGAGCTGGTTGTTTAGATGTGTTTGCCAATTCCTATTGATCAGGTCTTTGGCCCTTGATCCTGTGTTGCGAGGCAAGCCTCTTTTTTTATCCTCCATCAGGAGATAAGATAAAAGAGACTGCACAGGAAGACTGATATCAGGAGATTTTTCCCTTGTTCCCTGAGTTAATTGAGGGATTTGCCATGACCCAGATGAATATTGATTCCTAATGGAAGCCAGACTTCAATTGGTGAGTTAGTGAAGCAGGCCATCGAAGCAGTTAATGAAAAAGAGAGTGCTGAGGCATCTGGCAACGTAAAAGTCTTTAATATTATAAGATGTGAACTGTACATTTGTGTTGACGCGTGCAAGTTTTTTGATCGGGCAAGTTGTCATGTGGCCAGCATGAGGTGGGATGTGTATTGAAACTCTTTAGGATTTAAAAAGTCTCGCAAACTGCTGTGGAATCATCAAGTTTATTTCCCTGTACTTTGTAAGCTGCTTAAGTCCTGTGCCAGCTTAGCATTGCCATATTAACATCACCCAGTGAGACAGCTCTGACAAGCTCCCTTCCTCCACAGTTGCCTCCTGCTCCTACTGCCTGACTGGCACAGAGGGAGGAAAAAAAAAGTCTTATGAACTGACACACGCAACCACATGAATACACATTAGCACACCCATACACACACACACACACAAACACTTAAATACACACTAAGCAGACATGGTTGCACTTCACATCGCAGCTTTGCATTTTGATATCAAACAACACTTGTACAAGCTATGTTTGCCAAAAGAGGCTTTTTTTTCTTACATTAATGATAAGAATGTAGCTGAGGTATGTAGATTTGATGATTGACAAAGCTTAATGTCATTTTACCAGCTGATGAATGCCATTTGCCTACCCTCATGTCCCTGGCTGGATTCCCTGTTTCCTCACCGCTGATTTTGGGCTCCTGTGCCAATTTTAATGTAGGGATGCTGAAAGTGAGGATTATGAAGTCAGTGTTAAGCAAACACATGAACATAACACACTTTAATGAATTAAGCTATTAATTAATGACATGTAAGTAGTTAGCATTACATCATCTTATGTGATGACTTTGATGCGTGTGCTTGTTATGTAAGGTTAGCAGCTGAACAGTTGCTGCATTAGCTAATATCCTTGCTTATGTTATTATGGGATATGAGACAGTTAGTGAGTATGCTGTTGTAAATACTGCTTTGATTTGGTTAGAGTCTGGGAATGAAGGCTAGACTTTTTAAAATAACACACTTGTGTGTATTTATGACTGTTGCAGACTGCCAGATTTGGTAGCACAATGGTAGAAGCCATTTATATAAAAGAGTGAGAGTTACAGCAACATATTTGTACCAGCAGTCTGGCAAAATATGTTAGATGTCTTTCAGGAGGTGCAATAAACGGTTAGCAGATGTTCAAACTAAATTAAAATGTGTTTCACAGGGTGCAATTATATGTCAGGTGTGAGTCAAGGGAAGAGGGTTAGGGATGAATACCTTTTCACAATGGTATTATTTTTTGTTCGGACTATATTTTTGTCAGTCTTTCTACAGGTAAATTTGTCACATGTTTTCTGGTGCTCTGGTGTATTGTTATTACGTTAGGACTATGGATATCTCAGTTTGACAAGGATTTAGAAGGGAAAGTATTAAAAAAAACATAGTTATGTTTTCATATACAGGTACAGCTTCCCTTTACATCAGAACATGAGTAATTTCTCTGTACTGAGACACAATGTGAACAAGGGATGAGCCTCAGCTTATGACAGGTCCAGCCTTTTGTCTCTTATCCAGTCAGTGACTAAATTTAACATCCATAAGCCTCTTACCAATACAGAGGCAAACAAAATTGACTTTTATTGGTTCCTCAAAACAAAGGTATCGTTATTATTGCGTAAAGGAGTGTGCCTGCAAAATTATGTTTTCCTGTCAAACTGATTTCTGAGGCAGTGAGAAGCAATACATTCAGAAAGTGAAAATGTAATTCTATTCATGACACTATATATTCTAACGTTTATATTATGTGCCTGGCTTGTTTTCCTCTGGAGGTACTGTAGTCTCAAAGCCCTCTGTTTTCATTATAAAGACCTTTTATAATGGTATAAAGAGTTCCCCATATTTTCATATTGCCTTCTACCAACAATATGCGCCTTTTAAGTTATTCCTATAGCCCCCATCTTTAACATAAAACCAAATATTTACTGCAGACCCCATCTTTTCTCCACGAATTATGATAGAGAATATGGAACCCAGGGTTGGTGTGTAATTTATAACGTGCAATGTATGATTTGTCTGGGTAATGAGAACAGAGCTCTTTTCTAAGCTGTTCCACCCACCATATGCCCTGATTGATTAGAGCTTGGCGAAACAAACTCTGGATTCATGCCTTCCTTAAAGCTCCGTACCCCAAGCTGGAATATTAACCTAGATGTATTACAACATAGTATTCACCTTCTTGTGCCTTATAAATCACAGAGTGGGCAGAGATTACAGTGAGCGTGATGCTGGTGTGGTCAGGGTCAGCCCATTTTCTCTTCTTGCTGCTCTTGTTTCTTGTCTTTCTCTGTCTGACTCCCTTTCTGGCGAGACAGTAAGAGCATGTCAAAGACAGACCACAGGGTGGGGTAGGAGGACACATAACCAGCCATATGTCTTCACTCTGCAACACAGCGGCCATGGGGGGAGATGGGAATACTGCCTAATGCACCACACAGTTTGTGTACAATTAGACACATGGATTTCATTTGTTAACCTTTGTTCGTAGAAGCTGAATTTCAACCTTTGTGTCAACCCTAATTAGTGGTTAGTAATATTACTGATTAAGGGATTATGTTCAGGTCTATCTTATTCAGTAGTGTTAGTGTTTAGTAGTGTTTTGGTAGAATCAAAACAGCATTCACAACAGATAAAACTAATGACATGTATGATAACAACTTAAAGCCATGCATTAGTAATTAAAAGGTTTTATTAGCTATATGCATTGCTTTTATTTAGCAGCATAACCCATGTTATACTGCCAAACAGCTATACTGCCTCAGGGTGCAGTATAGTGTGTGGGCGCTATACCACACCCTGAGGCTGTATTGTGGATGAGTAATTAGGGCGCAAATGTAAATGCTGGATTTGGGAAGCAGTTCAGTCATAGGCTCATGCTGAGACCTTTAATATTCAACTGGAATTTCAGTTTGACATATACTTACATAAAATTGAAAAGAGAGACGTATTAACACAGCCAGTCCTTGGGGAAAACAGAAAAAAAGGGCTGAACAATGCCCCCACCACACACACACACACCTACACACACACACACACACACACACACACACACACGAGACAGGAAGACAAACAGTTTCACCGATCAGCGTGCCACATTAATGTAATTTAGGGATGAGTAACAGCGAGAAACAGACAGCATATTATCAACTAATGGCTTTGGTTTTGCAATCCATCTAACAGAAAATGTGCGTGCTGATATAAATAACATTGCTAAATGTGCTTTGAAAAAAAAAATCCACAGCAAAGAATGATCACGAAACATCAAATGCAAAGTACAGTTCCTCAAATGAAATGAATGAATTGGGTCATGTTTACCCATCCTGTTTAAATTGGACAGACACACAAAGTGTAGAAATGAAAGACAGACAGCTTGTATTAAACCTCAGACTCACTTTAAAGCAGTTGCCAGGTGAGTGACATGACACAGACAGCAGACATCAAAACAATAGCAGCAAAACACAGTTTGTGTGCACATGTGTGTGTGTTTACCGTGCTTAGACTTATCAGTCAACAATATAGATCCCGTGAGTATTTCTGACTGGCACGCTTTACTTGTTCCTTACTACAACTTTCCAACTTTTCCAAGAATAGCCTAAAAGGATGGTCTACTGGTGTCAAATGTGGAGAGCAGTATTTAAGATGTTACTGATGAAAGCAATTTACACTTGGTGACATTTTGCTTCCTCTATCAGGTTTCTGTTTTTTTTTCGGTAAAATTGTGTGACTCAGCAAATTGTTTTTAGTTTGTTTTGCAGTTTGGCCTTTTAAAATGCTTCTTTCTACTTTTGTTCCAAATTGCAAAGATAGGTAACAGTGGAGAAAAAAAAAAAGTTTTGTGAAGGCCGTACTGTAACATCAAAAAGTTGTTTTTCTGGAGATAAATTGTCAGAAATATGTTTTTTTCCCCCAGGCAGCAGTATGAAATTCTGCAATATGCATTCTATTTTTCTCTCACTTTAGGATCCAGCAATCAGAATTATCAGTCGCTCTGCACCAGGCTGCTATTAAAAAGGAAAGGTAAAAATACAGAGCTGTACATTAATAAGAAGGGATGAGATGTAAGTTTTGCAGCCGGACTTTGAGCCCCCCAGCAGTGAGGATTCCTGAGAATGAGTACCTGAGTCTCTCTTGGTTATTATTGTGCCCGTCCTCCCAGGATGGGAGCTGGTGGCAGGAGCTGCTCAGAGGTATTGGGAAAACTAACAGGATTAACAACTCCATCCCCCATTCAGCCACTTTGGCCCTCACATGTGCATATAAGAGGCCATTTCTATGGTAATGCAATGTTTACATGAATGGGGGAAAATCTATTATTTGCCATTTTAGTCATAAAAGCAAAGACAAATTATGTGTTATTCTACTTTACCAGATTCCTATCAGCTTTGTTCCTGTTTTTACTGGTTTCCTGGTTTTCCAATAGAAAACAAATTGATGTCCACACTCGTGATAAAACAGACCCCCAGGATAGTAAATAACTGGAGTACAATCTCACTCCCGTCTCAAGATGCTCTCCCATCCGTAGAACTGGTTCCTTTACACCATCTTTGTATTCATTCATTCATATTTCTCAAAAAGCATTTGTAATAGCTGTATTGTATAGACACTCATGAACCAAATGCTAAAATAATTACCATCTAATACACTACTTCATGCATTACAATTCTTGGAAACCCCAGTATACATAGATGAGCATCAAAGGGAAAACATTCCAGCAGGGTTTCTACTCATGGTCCTACATTCCTGTCCAAACCATGTATTTTTGTGTTGGTGAGCCAATCCCCAATAATATCTTGTGGGTTTTTCTGGCTTTTGTGTTTTTCCACCTATTTGCATTTCTCTATCATCCAATTATCTGGTAGGAAGTACTTTGCCAGGCTAATCCGTGCAAAAGAGCAGTAGCAGTTTTAGCTGTACACTCACGACAGTAGAGTCACTACAGTGTGTCTAGAGAAGCTGGGAGCTCAGGACAGCCATCTTAATTTATTCTTTAATCTGTACTACAGTTTAAAGGTCCACTAAAATTGTGTTTGGCTTGTTTCTACATGAAACAGGTGGTGTGTTTGTTTTCACATTTTTCAATCATTGTCTGTTACTTGTATTTGATTTTAAAATTGTAAAAATGTTCCAGTATCTGAGGACCTGAGGAAGCACCTGCTAACCCTGCTCTCACATGATTCCACTTTATAAACCTTGAATCTGTGTGAATGATCTTAGTAGTCAGTTTTTGTAGGAAGTCACTGAAGGTTGTTCACCTATTTTATTAGACCTCTGTGCCCTAACAGGAGCGTTTAATTAATTAAACTGCCCACATTGTTTGACCTTAAGTTGTCCTTCAGTGGATATTGAAATATTTAGTAGAAATGAATATGAAAGCAGCTTTTTCTTTGGAATTTTTTGTGTGATTTTGGAGAAATTTGTGTGTGTGTCTTCTGGTGTGTACTGCTGTAAATACGAATCCAATGTCAAAACAAGCAATTCAATTTCAATTTCAGTAGCAACAGGATAGAAAAAAACAGCAACAACAAAAAACAAAAACAAAACACTTAAAAAAAAGAATGATCTAAACCTTTTCATATACATACTCTCTTAAAAGATATAAATGGTAAGCATATTTATTAATGTGTACTGCAGCTTCAAGCAAATGATGTGTTATTTTTCACTGTGTCATAAACACAATGACATTCTGCATCTTTTTGTGAATCCACAATGTAGTTTGCATTGACAGTACTTCTACCTACAGTATTATGATTTTATTCAGAATGAGTGAGAGTTAGACTGTCTGACTGCATGTTGATTAAACAAGCCCAAGGGTGTAACTGGTTGGCATTTCTCCACATGGAGGAGAGACTGGTGATTTGGCTGATGTCATGTCTGCTAATAAAGACATCACATCCAATGGGCACGAATGTTCCCGTCCTTGGTTGGCATGACAAATAATACTATTAACCCTACATCCCAAAACAGCCATTTTGATTGATGTGAGAGCAAAAGTAAATGGAGCGTTTTTGTGCGTGTGTGTGTGTGTGTTTAATCTCACAGTGGACTTTATTGTTGTGACCTTTCTTAGTCTGTATGCAGCTGGTCAGTATTCTATTTAAAATAGGAAATGTTGCATGTGATGATTATGGTGTTGGAGCTCGGATCAAATATTTGTATGATGCCTCCACAGATTCACAGAGCAGCCTTACTGCACACACATGGGGTGCCCATGATGTATCACCAGGTGGCAGCATTTATGTACAGAATAAGCAGAAGCTGTAGTGGATCCGAATTCCTGTAGACAGCTTTTTGCTTGGCAAAGACATTGTATAGGATTTTACGCATTTCATATTAGAAATTTAAATTCTAATTTCTGAGGACGTGGTACCCCAGTGTCTCATAATTAAAAAATGGAAGACATTTAATGTGGATAAAAATTTAATGGCTCATTCATAATTTACAACAACAGATGGGCATTCTGGCACATGGGATTGGATGCATGTGAAATGCTGTCACTTTTCAGGAGTTGCTGTGTGCTTTGTATGATTATAAAGTGGTGGGGTCATTTGGTTTTGTTTACCCAGAAAATGATATACTGTCCCAGTAAGAACAGAAGGTATTTTTGATTGTGTAAAAGTGCAGCTGCTGAACGTCAGTGGTCACTTAAGGCACTCGTGCACACACACGCACACACACCTATAGTATGATGGTCACATTAATATATCAGTTTAAGGGGATGTGCGCTTCTTGTCTGGCACCAGTAAGTTGTCCAACTCTCCTGAGCTTTTTCCTGTGGATCTCAGCCCAGCAGTGACTTTTCTTATTTACTCATTTAATTGATGAAGAGCACATTTGCCAGTATCATTAATGATTTAAAATGTTAGAGTGAGTGTGCTGCTGGATAGCAGTGTACATTAGTTTCAGTCTTGTTCTTAGATTGTGTGTCACTGGATCTCCAATTTCAAAATGACAGATGCCCTAACACATTTATTATCGTTTTTGCCTGTAGAACGGGTGATTTGTGTGCACTTGTGGACTTCTAGATCTTTATATGTCACCATTAAAATTGTCATTAAACAGACTGCCAATTACACATCTCCTGCTTTTCACTCCTTTCAGCTCCACCAACCCCCCATCAGATTGCCCTTCAGTGTGTAAATGCTGCGTGACCCAGAAATAGCAAATAGGCCTGAATGTGGATCTGACTGTTTTAATAACGGAAATTGCAGTCAGAACACTCTGGACCCAAATCACATTTGAGTGATGATGATTTGACTTACAGCAAGACACGCTGAGAAGTATTTGTGTCCTGTCCTGTGTGTGTGTGTGTGTGTGTGTGTGTGTGTGTGTCTGCACATGCTTGTTCGTTCTTACTTACACACACACACACACACACGTATGAATGTGTGATTTGTGGGACTGATTGCATTAGGTGCTAGAAGTTAGTCCCTGTGGAGGAGCCACATGCTTGTTGTACCCCAGCTGTAGCTGAGATCTAATATTCCTCCACCAGTACCATAATGTCCTTGATGGGCCAAACCCAATCTTCTGCTTCCTTGTGTCTGCCCGGCAGGGTGGAGAACAGAGAAAATTATTGTGTGAGGGAAGACATTGTATGTAGAATCCATTTGTTATGAAGTACACTAACAATACTGGCTGTAGGGAAACTTCAAGTCAACATTTCTCTGTTTTCTATACTGGCATGTGGGAGTCTGAGAAGCAAGAGAGGTCAAACACCAGTCTGAAGAATGACACTTACTGAGATTACTGAGGCAGAATGTTGGTATTACAGTAATCACACTCATGCTTTTTTCTCGTCTCTTCTACTGTGGTAGACAGCTAACCTCGTGGTCAGAGTTTTGTTAATTCTCTCAGTTCAGAGGATAGGGATGCATCCATTTCTGTATGTATAGTAGTTGATGTGTAGTTGATGTTTTGCCTGAAGCTTTTCGCAGCAATTGTTACGAAGGCGTGGTGTGGGTGGGCCAGACAGAGGGCATTATTGTTACCCCTCTTCAAATGGACACAGTGAAAGCCTCCATTAGTCAGCATTCAAGTTGTGCTCAATATCTCCATCTACACAAACAGCAGACCTGACAAACAGAGAAGCATCACCCTCACCCTGCACACATCACTTTGAGTTGGCCAATTCAGTCCTCATTTTAATATGCCCCACTGTGCCAGATGGTGTTAGCGCAAGCTATATTCCTTATTTAGGATTAATTCTACAGCTGTTGCATTTGTTTAGCATATAATGAAAATAATCTATCTATTTTAAAAGACATAGTCCTTTCTGATCCCTCTGTATGCTGCTGTTATAGAGGAGAAATTGGCCTTTTCAGTGTGCAATCTTACTCCATTGTCTCTGCTGATTTCCATTATTGTCATCAATTCATAAGCAGTTAGGATGGTGCCATGTTAGATTGACAGTAGCAAGTGGAGAAGCAATTAACACAAACAGCTGGTTAGAGAAAGGGACGGGGACGGTGTCATCCATGAGCGATGAAAAACAAACATTGTCAGTGCAGATGCTCCTTCATGAAGGGCCAATTGATACAAGTTACTATGTCACATACCACATTATAGTAGGGTTAATAGTAACATAGTAGTAATAGTAATATATTCCTAAAAATAGAGCCTGAGTGTTTCAATTGTGGACATATTTTTTAAAGGCAATTATTACAACACACAGGGAGACTGGACATTTGTCTAGATAAGATTTTGTGGTGAAATTAACTTCTCAAGTATGGAGTTTAATTAGTCTAACAACCCGCATGCCTAAAACCTATTGCGCACAGAACAGTATTCACAAGTGAAAAACCGCCCTCACAACACTTGCTCGTCAAGTTAACTTTTGAGACATTGGAGGCAGAGATGGAATAGATAGTCTACTTCTTTGAGCGGTCACTCTGAATACTGACCATGACCTTTGAGTAGCTGGTTTGATGAGTGACATAGTCAATGACAGGCAGATTTCTTAGAGAACAAAGCGAAACATAAATACATTTTGATTCCCTGTTTTTTCATCACTTGCAATTATGAAAAAGTGTTAGACATCAGATCAAAAGTCTTAATGCTGTTTCAGATCAGTGAAATCTTTGTTTTGCTTATAAAAACAGAAAAAAGGGTGATTTCACTGACATCTCTCCATCCAGATCACATTAGAACAGGCATACATCAAAAATCAACTTGTAATATAAGGCCTACATTACCAAGCAGACTCCAGAGAATCAGATTCAGATTCATGAAACCTTCATTCCATTTGTAAAAACTGAAAAAAGGTGATTTTACTGTTTTAAAAATCTAGACTGTATCAGACAGACTCTATAAAGATATTGTCTGATTGTATTTCAAAAGGTAAAAATCACTTTTAAGAGCGAGAAGGGAGCTCTACATGGCCATTACCAATTACATGGAGAGCGGTGGAATCGTGCTGTGAATTTGTTGCCGCAAGTTCAATGGAATCACTCTTTTTTATATTTTCACAAATAGAATAATGTTTTAATGACTCGCCTTGGATCAAGAAATATCAGTGACTTTGTTCTGTTTTCATTAGCAAATTAAATTAATCTGAAAGCGGATTTAAACAGCATTGTTTTGCAACGGTGTCCAAAACACTCAAATGTGTAAGTGGTGACAAAACAGAATCGGCTGCTAAATATTATTCATATTTCCCTTTGTTCTCTCAGGCAACTGCCTGTCTTTGACTGTCAGTCATCAAACCAAATAGCCAATCAAAGGTCATGGTCAGTTTTCAAAGTGACCAAAGGAGCCAACTATCTAATCCATCCCTCCCTTCAAAGTCTCAAAAATCAACTTGACGAGTGCGTGTTGGGAGGGTGGAGCTCACTCTCCTCACAGCTCACAGAGCAGCATTTGTGCACATGGAGCAGAAAAGCTCCCTTGCGAGGATGCTTTTCTGCTCGTGGATACTGTGCACACGCCTGGTTTTTATGTGTGCAGGTTTTGAGACTGATTAAACGGCATACTCTAGCCTCAGTTGGAAGGCAGGTTAACACCCTCAACAGATG
Organism: Scomber japonicus; assembly: GCF_027409825.1. NCBI lineage: Eukaryota > Metazoa > Chordata > Actinopteri > Scombriformes > Scombridae > Scomber > Scomber japonicus. Next base: position 22,079,705 of record NC_070583.1, read on the forward strand.
GACTTGTAAATCTTTGGACTGAGGGAGAAGACATGAGGCTGAGTCTTTCCAGCTACTAGACAGTGAACACACACTCACCCACCTTCAGAGCAATAATATACAGTATACGGGGTGTTTAATGATGTTAAGAGTTGTTTAATCCTACAGTTGTCCTTATTTTGATCTTTTTGCTGGTCATGTATTTGAAGAATTTTGAAATAAGCATTCGTCTACTAAATGAGACAGGCTATTGTATTCTATTCTATTATTAAAGGCAATGCTTCATGATAAAATATTGGGTTATTTGAATGATTGGTTGGTTGAGCAGTTTCCCCTAATACTTACTTTGTTGCCATGGTAACTGTTCTTTCTGGCAGTACAACAAAGGCTATTGAAGATAAATTGCCCATTTGCCACATGTTGGCTCTTTTGCCATACACTAGATTTATGTGCTCATATGAGAAGCAGAGAAGATACAATTTCTTTATACTGAGATGAAGATTCATTTCAGTGATGACCTGCTTGTTTACCAACATTTGCTTAATTAACCCTCGTGTCTTGGCTGCAGAGTAGCTGCCCGAACAGACTAACAGAATGCCACCCCTCAATCCAGGACAGCTGCCAACTGGCTGGCAGGTGATCACATAAACCACTGGACCCAAGGCACGATTGATCACCCCAATAACGTCTTAAATTCAAATGTGTGAGATGATTGCTATTGGATGCCCTTAATGAGCAGCAGGCTATATTTGGAAAAGCATCTCCCACTGGGTCATTTATGGTCCACGAGTTCCAAACATGGCAGCTCTATGGCCAGATGTTTGATAACTGACTAACATCTTCTGCCAGGTTCCTGAACTACAGTAGCCTTAAAATTAATGTGGCATTTTCAGACCAATGTTAGTATCTTAATCCATACTTTAAATGTTTATATTTTAAAGGAAAAGGCAGGGTTTGGATAACCAGCATCTTACTTGGGTAGTTTTGGCCAACATTTCTGATATCATGAGTCACGGGATGCAGTAGCTTTACCAGAAGGGAGTCCAGCTGGACAAGGCACATGAATGATCAAAGGAACAAATTATATGTAAGAAAACCTCCAGTTTTACCATACTTGAATAGAAGAGGCAGATGTAAAAAATGTCACCCAGTCTGCCAGGTTGAACATTTATATTTGATTTTGCCAACTTCCTGCTTCAGCTGTGTAGTTTCAAGGATTTATGGATTGTAGCAGGCATTTTGGGTACTACCATGCCAAGTAATGGATGAATGCGTATCATTTTTACATGGCGATAAATCACTTTTATGCTGATAACATACTAAAAAAAGAGCTAAAATAGCTAAAATATTTTGCTAAAAGTCATGGATAAATGGTTGAAATGTGTCCACCATTTGAAGTGATAATGCAAGGGAAATGTCACTGAGCATTTAGGCAATGTCAAGGTGGAGCATGCACAGAAAGAACGCAGTGAGACAACTTTCCGCTTCAACGTTTACATGATAAAATTTTACCTTAGATCGGTTTGGGAAAAGTAATATATCCCTCTGAAACCGAATAAAATTCCATTGGGTTTGGGCCTGTTTATTACGAATGAGGTGTTTACATGGAGCATTTCAATTCGGTTTGTGTTTCTAAACCGATTCTAATCGGAATATTAGGCTAGTGTGCTGTCTGTCTCTCTCAGGCTAAAATGTGAAATGCCCCAACATTTATGAAAAAAAGACCTGTTTTGGTTTTGTTGTCTTGATCATTGCTTGACCCCACACATCAAAGATGTGCGTGTGTATGCGTGCGTGTGTATGTGTGTGTCATGAGGGATGTGGGGTGTTCATTTGTTGGAAAGCAGTATTTTTTGACCCCAGAGGACAACAGAAGTTATTAAATTCAATAAAACACCTATAACAGCAAAATATTTAATTTGGGGTCATAATTAACCCAGGACAACAGGAGGGTTAAGAGGTCATGTCCAACATACTGTACTTCATACTAGTTGTTATGGAAAACAAAATTAGGCACAACATGTAGGTTTTTCGATTTCACTTTTTCACAAATTAGCCGCCACTGGATGATTATCACATCACATGGAAGTTTGTGTTGTTTTGCTGTTTTTGCTGTTGTGGTCCACCACTTTGTTTTTCTTTTCTCCTTCATCATCAGTCTCTCCATCTTTCATTTTTCTTGGTTTCGGTAAAGTGTCCTCTATTTGCATGAGGCTAACAAGTAATACTAATCAAAGCTGAACATGTTTAAATACATAGTGTTTCATCTTTCAGTCCATTTTGAGATTTCAGTTTGAGTATTTCAGCTTTTCCGTGCAATCCATCTATCCAACATGTTTAACATCAGGGTTTGGCCCACTATTGTATTTCATTTTGATTGATTGGTTGGTTATTTGATTGGATGAATGGATTCAATTGAATTGTCTGTCTGATGGAAAAGTTCAAAGACAAATTACAGCCAAGAGATGTTACCTCTAATTTCTATTTTCTGCTATCTGGTATTTCATTTAGCCTTATCAGGCTGTCTGGACGGTCCAGATGACACAATTGTCAAAATTTGAGACCATTGTTCTCTCCTAGAAAATTTTGGCCCATCTAATTTAGGTTTATTTTGTGGACAACTGCTAGTAGAAGTAAAAGGATTCTTAAAAAGCAGGTTCAACTAAAATGAAAATCCATGTTATTTGCAGCATATGTTGATCTTTATGAAATTCTGAACAAGCAGAACAGGAAGGGTGGATGCATTTAGCTCACCGGTGAAGGGAAAAGTTGCCGTCACAGTAGCTGGTTTGACTGATTTAATGACAGGGAAGAGTAAATTTGATTATCAATGCTTTGGTATTGATTTCTTAACCATATTGCCAATATTCAGCAAATATATGCAGCTTTTTGTGGGTCTTCCACTTTTTTTGAGTGTGGCTAGACTTTGTGGCTAATGTCATTATGTTTTCCAGAGACCAGGCTTCCAGCCTTGTAATAAGAAAGGTATTAGATGGTATGACAAATCACATTTAGCTTCTAATCATGAAATATTAAAAACAGCTAAGTGACTATTGAGAAATTATACCATTCGCAATATTCCCTTCTTGTGCTGGAATTATATAAAAATGCTTTATTGATGTAATTTAAGCTCCACTCAAATGTTTTGATCATGGCTTGAGGACAGAGATGAACTTGTACTCATAGCGAGAGGCAATAAGAACAAAGAAGTGGGGAGTAACCTTTGAAGATGATCTTCTTTGTCACCTCCCTTTGCCACAGGCGGTGTTTCTAGTGAGGCAAAAGCTAATTTCATTAAGACATGGGGGATGGGGTTGTGTTCGCCTCAGAGTTGAGCCTACATTATATCATTACAGACTTCATCAGTGTTTCAGAAAGAGGAAAAGCATGATCAATACATAGTTCTGTAGTCGCTCATGGCAAAACAGGGTACCCGGCAGAGTGAAATCAAATGGTGTGTACATGATTCAACCGCTGAAATCACCCCGGGTAGGGACCTCGCTGGTTCAAGGTGTTCTCATGGGCAGTAATAGGAGTGAGAGCCTCTACTTTCTTTAATCTACTTTCTGCCTCTCACGCTTCTATCATTGTCCTGCCAGCACTTGGGTGAACAGTGCAAGGTGGACTCAAAGTGTGAGGCACTCAGAACATGACTTTATCTCTTTTCACCAGCTGCTCTCTGCTCCCATCTATAGAGGGAGCAAGGGAGGAGATTGAAATGCAGTGCTGCTGCAAGGCTAACCCTGAAAAAAGGCCTTTAAATGAGTCACGGGTGACAGTAAGTCAAACAGAAAAAGAAACCACGGGGAAGGGGGAGTTGTTTACTACAAACCAATAATTATGGCTTACCTTTGCTGTGTGCCCCAACATGGCTGAGAGAGCTGCAGTATAACCTCCATGTCACAGCTTCTCTCCACTATACTGCCTTTTTTTAATATCCAGCCAGCCACAGTGCACTTACTGTACATACAGCACAGCCACATGTGAGGGTGACACTGGTCAGGCATGGTACTTTTCCTCTAAAGAAAGTGCTTTATAGAGCTGTATGTACACTAATGTCTAAGTGTTAACAGGATCATGAATTCCCTGCTCTTGAATGCTGCCTGATTAACTCTACATTGAACTTTTACATAACCTTTAAAGTAAGACTCTCTTCTGTGTGTGTGTGTGTGTGTGTGTGTTCACATTTATTAGAATTCTAATTTGTCTCATATTTATTATTAACATTATGACATTATAGATCTGTTTCTTCTTGAATTCATTCATCCAGGGTTACGGTCCGTTGCACTAACGCCTGCAGGGGAAGACGCCATTTGTCCAAAACTCTGCAACAGAGCATTGTAAAGTTCAAAAGTTTATATTTATTGAAAAAAAAACATTGATGTACAGTAATAATTACCTAAATTCAGAACACATTTTCACATAACGAAAGTATCTGCTTCAATCCATATTTGTTGGTGTTTAGCCTTTCTAAAACAACTTTTTCAATTCGTAAAAAAAACGTTTTCCTCCCACTTGCAGCACATGGTAATTATTCGTACATTGAGGACTGGGCACACAGGCATCCATTGCGTTTGCATGTGGCACGGCACGAGTAACCCTTGCTATTTGATTTCAATAAACATTACACAGCGAGTACCTATATGTTCGTGTAGAATTGTACTTAACAGTTACGCGCCATCTTCATGTCACGTATTTGAGGCACTATTCACCCTTCACGCACGCGTATGCACAACAACGCGTGCACAGCGTCTGCGCGACGGCTACGTGACACTCGTCTGTCCATTGAAAGTGAATGGAATTTATACACGCACGTTAGAGGTTTGATGTCATCGGCGCTGCGCATGTGTTTTAGTATAGTCTGCTGGCATAAAATGGCCCCTTATTGTGTGTGTGTGTGTGTGTGTGTGTGTGTGTGTGTGTGTGCGCGTGTGTGTGTGCGTGTGTGTGCGTGTGTGTGCGTGTGAGGCAGAGTGAACATAAGCCAGAGCAGGGGGAAGGGAATAATGGTGCCCTCTGCTATTCCTAGTCAACATGTTAATTAAAGAATTATTAGCACTGTTCCACATGTAGTGAGACACTGGTGATTAAAATGAATCACTATGTTCAGCTTTTTTTGTTCTAATCTATGAAGCTGGGCCTCTGATATGTAATTAAAGCTGTGGTATCATTTAGATTAGAATTCTGCTGACATTAAAACATCTCATTTTAATACTGGAACTGTCAGATCCAAGTTAGTTTACGAACTGCTATGTTTGAGCTGAACAGTAATACTGCCAGACACAGTGAATGTAAATAGATGCTAAACTCTATCCTGAACAAAAACACATAAAACATTGTGATTCATTGTTATAGATCTAATGACATTGCATGGAAACATTTGAAGGATCTTTTTTATTCTTTTATTATTATTATCCATTTCTTAAACTTTCAGACAGCCTTTTTGAAGTACAATAGTACACCAAAATATAATGTGGAGTATTTTAAACTTGAGTATTTGATGTGCTTCACTTTACTGACGATGGTCCAGGTTTTTGTATCCTTTTTCCATAGGGAAATAGACTCAGCAGGAATGGGATCACTGAGCAATATTAGTGCTTTCACATCACAGGATTTGCAACTCACAGTAAAAGCTGGATTAGCACACAGAAAATGCCAGTAGCTTGCAAAAGTTTCCAGCAATACAAACATTTAAAACATATTTACAAGTCAACAAATGTGTGTGTTTGTGTTTATGTGACCATACATGTGCTTTGATTTTGTGCTATTTTTTGTTGTTGTTGTGATTTTTTTTATTTTTTTTTGACTCAGGCCTTCACAGACTGCATGTGTATATGTGCATGAATGTGCATGAATGAATGTTTGGCCTTGTGGATCTGATGTGCCAGCGTGGAGATGTCTTGTTTACCTGGCCATGGCAGGGCAGCAGTCACTGCTTGGCTCACACACCAGCTGCTGTCACATTTCAGGACACACTCTGACTCATTCAGTTTATACCCTTCACTGCCCATACACCTCCTCAGGCTTTTCACCTCTCTCATGGGTTACCAGACTGACATAAATGAATACGAAGATAATTAAAGGCCACAGTATACCAGGGCTCAATTTAAATTTTACAACAGTGCCAGAATTCTGAACAACGGTCAATAATGTTCAGAATTAAAAAAGAATAATTACAAATATTGACCAGATTTGTTTTCAGTAACATAACTGAAATGCTTTGCTATGTTGTATGTTTCAGAAAAATTAAAAGTACACTTTGGGTCAACAAAACAAGCTAAAAAAACATGTAAACATCATAAAATTGATGTACTACAATACTACAATATGCACAAAAAGGTTACTATCATTAAAATAACATTGATAGTAGCTGTGATGTGATTTGTTACACTGTATGCACACATGCTACAGTTTACTGGACTGCTGTGACTCCAGGTGGTTAGCTGTCTCTGGCTACCTTCTGAATGTAATGGCTGCATTTACATGAAGGGTAGAATGAAAAGGACCCTGCACACTGAGTTTGTTGCTGAGGTATCAATCATCTCTGCTTATGATAATTTAAATGTTGGGAACAGTTTCTACATAGTACAGTTTGTACCTACGTTCGTGCACTGTAGGCCTGTATGTTTTGTACAAGTTTGTTAAGAACTTTAAGGCTGATAAATTCTTTTTGCACAAGTCACAAGTATTTCATTTCATTTAGCAAATGAAAACAGGTGCATTGTTATATTTTCTTTGTCCTTTGCATAATAGTGTGGTTTGATTTCTAAGCTGATTTTGAACTTGAATGGAGTTGTAATTGGTGGCTTTTTCCAAGTACATAATAGTGATAATAAATATATATAGCACAAAATAGTACATGAAAGCCTGGGGTCCATGAGTTTTACAATTGTCACACACAATTTGCTGTTTTTAATAAATCAAATAAGCTCCAGCTTATTTTCCTACAGAGTGAGGGACAATATATATGGATATATATGGCTTATTCTTGTTAATAAGGGTGCAGGGATTTACTGACAATAAGCAGGCTTTATTAGTGTAGATATCTTCAGCTAGAGTGCTAGAGGTTATTCAAACAAACCCTCTCAACCAAACAAAGAGCTCTGTTTCTGTTTACCAGTATTAATGCTCTGTTATTCAGTGCCACAGGCCCTCAGGGAGCAGAGTTCATCTGCAGGGTGAATATTCATTTGGGACTGGCACCTGAGAATCACACGCTTCTTACTGAGCACATCCCAATTCTTCATTAGAGATGTGATGGATGCACAGTATTGACTTCATTGTTTCAGTCAAAAACCCAGTAGTCAACACATTCATTATTCACTTCTTTGTTTATTCCATATTACTGTCCAGCTTTGTAGGAAAGTGCTTGATAATTGAGAATCGTAGCTGTTAGTTCAGAAAGATACTGTGGTTGAATATTAAAATACAGCAATAATGTGAAGGGCATGAGAACAAGGACAGCATCAAAAAGTAACAATGTCTTATTAACAATGTTATAATACAACATTTAGATTGGACAGTGTAATTTCCCTTCATGTACGTGTACTGGGAAGCATAGAATTGCAACACACCTGCTTTTGAGCTTCCACAGACTCTCCATTGTGTGGAATATAATGAAGGCATTGAGTGCTTTATGAAATCCATTTCCCTGTAGATCAATCTGCCCTAATGTCATCTGTCTCATTCACATCTAACTGCCTAGGACTGTATTAATAATTGCATCGGCTGTATTGATTTCTATTGACTGTCGGAGCTGCCTGTGTGAAACACTGTAGTCTTCAAGCAGCCTGACCCTAAATCAAGTGACATCTCATTAGAACAGACAGTGGCTCTTAAACAGATCTTTTCCAGCTATAAAAATGGAAATGGGAAATGGCCACTAACATAAAAGAGGATTGTTTCTTCATTCTTCACTAATATGTCACTCCCAGAGTAACTCAATGTGTTCCCTTTGAGTTTGACTAAAATGTGTCATGTTCATTCTTTTTTGTCAATTAACCTGACCAAAATGATTTTTCCCCTTTACTCTACACCCACTGGCTACTTTCCTAGAGTTAACTGACTTTTGCATTCAGACTAGAGGCGAGCTTTTTAGGTTGTTTGGTCCATTCTGACATGATAACCTTGTGCGTTTTTTGTGCACACATTCATACTCTGTACCTTTTATTTACCTCTTCTTACACATTCCTACTGGGTTGAGATCTGGTGGCTTTTCAAGCTGTTGTAGTGAACATGAAATTGCTGTCATTTTCCTGGAACAATGTAGAGAGGTTAGCTTTAACACATCTGGCATTCTCCTGCCAAGTCTCAAATTGACAAGTTATTTGTTTGTTCCCACAGAGCAACCACGAAATGCATGTTTTCTTTGTTTAATTTATTGCGCCATTCTAAGGGAAGTCCAGATGCTCTATTACATGAAGGCTATTTGAGATGCAGGCACCAGTACGTCTGGAAACAACAATCAAAGCACATTTAAAGTCATGCAAATCACAGATTTGGATCTAGCAAATAGTCAAATAGTTAATGGACTGTGTATTTGTGGAGTTGTGATTTGAGATCAATATGGTTTGAAGGGACATTCTTATTCACATAATTGTGGATGTTTTGATTACGGGTCATGCTAACTTTGCACTTTCCAGATCGGTTATAGAGTCAGGAAAACTGAATCTGGCAAACTATGTATATTAGTCCAAGTAATGCAAGCCTCCTAAAATTTTGTTAATGCATCTCAATTTCACATCAATCAGTCCCTAAGTCTAACTGAAAGTAAACAAAGAAAGTAGCCCCATGGATTAGTGATTGAAGATAGCCGTGTGTAGTGGTAACTTGCTTGTTTACATGTGTAAAGCTGAGGGTAGCTGTGTGTTTAGTGTGTGGTTCTGCTAGAAACGTAATAGCAACACTGAGAACAAATTGTTGTTGTTTAGTGAATTTCCCTTTAAAAACATTATAATACCATTATGAATATATACTGTTCATTATGTTGTTTTAGCCTTTGTGGCCTAATCACAAATATTTAAATCTTCTTTCCTTTCTTTCTTTTTGCCTTCGGATGTCTCCCTTATCCCAACTAGGTAAGTGCACAAACTCATTCATGACATTGTATTCCATTGCTGGGATATATATTTACATATGTAATAAACTAAAGGAAACATTGGAAACATGCTGTCAATTGATGAAATAGCACAGTGGAAAGAGGGCAGGACCTGTGGTTGTGAGCACTGCTTTCTTTCTCAATTTAATGAGTCACTGCTGACTGGCTGCCACTATAGGTTAATCTACAGTTTAGGCTTTCCTTTCCTATGCACTGTAAAAAAAAAAAAAAAAAAAGTTTCATTCATATCATATCATATATTCATATACTGTATACTATTGTCACTTTCAGAACTCCTCTCACAAGATTAATTATCTTTTTAATAATGCAGATGTAATTTGAGGAATCCAAAAATATTGACAATTGAAGTTTTTTTGTATAATTTTATGAACATATCCTTTAAAAGATTATGAACATAACAAAACATTTCCAACCTGATAGTTCTGAACTCATTTAGTAATTTTAAATAAAGTATTTGTTTTATGATATAATTTATGATGCATAAATTGAAGTGAAGTACACACAAAAATGCAGTTTGTGACAAAAATAAGACGAGAGAAGATTATCAGTTGTAACAATGCATTTTTTTTACAGTGCAACCCAGGCCAATATAAAGGATAATCTGTGGCTGGATCTGGCACAAAATGAGTGCTTTATGATTCAGTGCTGCTCTCTCATGGTTGAGCTGGATCCAGTAATGAGCTAGTAATGAAATTTGGGTTGGTGGGTGTTGGGTAATGTGGCTAAGCAATGCGCCGGGGGTCCGTAGCATACGCTCACTTGCTTGTTGGGACCTAGACTCTGATGAAACCCCCACAGGTTTTAATATTATAGTGGAGGCCAGCATTGGGGAGCTGAGCTAACACAGCCTTATTGCCTTCTGATAAAGGAATATTGACAAAGGACAGACATTTTACACATCTAACTTAGGTTGCCCATAAGGAATGATTAATGATTAATGGGATAAATAACCTATCTAATGTCTCTGTAATAATTCTCTGTAATTTAAATATATGGCTGTTTGGTCTCTTAGACGCCTTCTCTATCACACCCCCTTTATGTTCCAATCTTTCCATCAGACTATTCTGCTGAAAGCAGCAAAATGGGTATGCTCGTTTTCAAGTTTAATAGTCATTAGATTTGTAACGGAGTGACAGCTTCATGAATCCAGAAAGCTCTGTTATTGTGTTAGTATGCTCAACCCTGTAAATTCCTTTGTGACTCTTTTTAAAATTTAAAGCATCAATTACACTGTGTAGTGAGGATCCGTGATAAATCTGTGTGCTGAAAGTGTTGGTGTGCGTTCAGAGAGAGATTGTTGTTCTTGCATATATCCTAAGCCAGCCATGCATTTGAAAGAAAATTTCACCATGTTTTCAGTATGTAAATCCATTTATATTCAACTCGCTATTTTCATGATTTATTGACTATAAAATTTACATGTTTACCCCCACACAGTACGTCTTCAGCACATTTTATAGGCACTTTTATATACAACTGCATCAAATTTGAAATTATTGCATATTTGTATGTGTACTAAACACTGTTTCTACAAACAATCTGTCAGCCCTCTAATGTCACATGAAATTAATGTATTGCCTGGCTGCAGTTTTCAATTTGTTCTTTGCAGTGCTGTGCTTGCTTTTTAGGATAAGAAGCTGTTTGAATGTAAGTCAAGCTTATATAGCTACCATTTCCTCCACAATCCCTTACTTAGATATAAGCGACTTCTCTGCAATGCCTGAGTCAAACCCACCTAATCCACTGTGTGCTTGCCTTCCTTCCCAGTTTGCCACAGCAGTAGCTGTGACACTGGTCATATGTACAATCCAGGACCGCATGAAGGCTACTTCCACCTAAGGGGAAGAGGAACCCCTGTAATGACTAGTTGAATGAAAGGAGCACAGTAGACAATAGAGACCAGAGAGCGCAACTCGGCTGACCCAAAGATCACGCTTTGGTTTGGCCCCTAGGGGTTTAGATCACAACCAATTGTAGCAGTCCCGCTGCCTGGGAATCATACAAACAACATGCTCTGGGAAGGGCTATTCACAACCCCATTGCAAACCTGCCTCTACCTTTCCATTGGAGCCAAATCATAAGGTCTTTAGGGATATGGCATTAAGGATGAATTAGATTCTAACTCTCCTTAGCATGCCCTAGGCTACGCTGGTATTAAAAACTGCCCTTTGTATTTGCCACACCTTTAGTTGCTACCTTTCCTTCACTTTACTGTAGTCCTTCAAAGGGTAAACTGTTTCCCTGCCTTTGTTAATTTGCACTACACTGTCAAAGCATGAGCAGTTCTAGCCCCCAACAGTGTTCTGTGAACCTCATTTAAATGGAAATTGTACAATTATAACCCCTGTGAAACTCTACCACTGCGATGAGAGAATTGAGACTTTTCTAATGTCAAACATGCATTTTTGTTAATGCAATTAGAGATGCAGAGTTTCGTCTCCTATTCTGTTGGGAGGGGAGCCTGCTTAAGGTGTGTTTTGCCTCTAAATGCACCATAGCAAAGATAATGGCAGCTATCAAGCTATCAAGGTTTTTTTTTTTCTTTTTTCTCGAGGCCCACACACAGGGAGCCCATGAGACAGAGTTGCAGTAGCAATCTTCTTTCCTGCATGACTCCCACCTTTAACCGGGCTAGGCAAGGCCTGCTGGCACAATAGCCTCAGCACTTATCATAACCACCTGCCATTTACCCACAAACACAATCCCGTTCTCTGACTAGGTAATTACTGTGTTTGCTTCCACATTGGTGTGTCTCCACCATGCTGATAGTCATGTCCAAAGATGACAGCTACTGCTGGTTCTCCAAAGGCTTTACAACTATGTGCCATATGCGCCTCTCCATTACTGTTTATCTTTTTGTTGAACCCAAAGCACCCTGAAGAGACAAACATGTATCTTATCTTGTTTTTGTGCTTATGTACAACTGGTAAATCTCTCTTTTTACTTTTTTTTCTGTAAATTGTGTCAATGAAGTGGTGGGGGTTGTAAAATACAGTGAGTGTCCTTTGTTCCATTCCAGAGACCGGAAGATACTTGACTCCTCAGGTGGACAGTGAAGTCAAAAATATTACAATAGGCTTTGTGGCCTGTCTTTTTCCCAGCATGGCTACAGCTGCAAGATGTTTACTTCAGGCCTTTTCCATAAATACAAGGCTTCTCAACTGGCCGGGATTAGCACTGTAGGGAAGGGAGGTTCTGCGAAGGGGATGGGAGTGGAATGCGGTTTTGGGGGTAAAAAGCAGCTGTTTGCAAACCGTAAAAGCTTCCATGATGTAGGTCCTGTGTACTTGATAATGATGACCCTGGATCCCATTACTCCAGAATCAGGGAGTCAACATCCATGCCCTGCAATTTAGAAGCAGGATTCCAGGCGGTAATGAGAGGCTCCTAGTCTGGACTGTATGGGATAGCCATGTGATACAGGAAGTCACCCCGACTCTAGGTCACACTACAAACACACTGACCTAAGCTCAGTGACCTAAATGTGACAGCTATACATACTGCTCATCTTTTAAGTGTATGGTTATAACTTTCTGTGGCATAACCAAAATAATGGCAAGTTGGGGGGTTGCTGGTCATATTTTAAGGTAATCCTTCCCTTTGTAGGATCAGTAAGTGTTTCATATTCAACAAATCTATCCTGGTCTGCTTTAGGCAGTAAGGTTTGTTTTCACATCTCATACAGAATAAACATCCAGGCTTATTTTAGCTAACAATCTCTAGTAGTTTTTTCCTCTTGGCATTTATGAGCAATATATGCAGATTGCTTTATTTGTTTTAACAAATTGTTTAATTTGGCATTCAGCCCTATAATCATTTCAGTACACATTTTGTGAATATTGCATCACCTTCCTTATTTTGGGACTGGTAAATCGGTGGATTACATCATGATTACATTTTTAATCAGACTATCAGATCCCTGTAGCATATTCAAAGTAACCTTTCCAAAAGTGAATCACAGCGGTGTTATCAGGAGGACAGCTTGTATTGCTCATCTCAGGGGGGAACTGATAAAATAATTTCGAAGAAGGACAACTGGTCTCTGCTGAATTTTAAAACTCATTTACTGTCTTTTGCCAATTTTTCACAGAATGGAAAGTGGCAATTCTGTTTAGCTCCCAAAAGACCAAACAAATTAAATGCAGTGGGGTCACTGACGAGCTCCTGTGACTGAATTAACGCCACCCTTTTCATAATTGCTCTACTATATGTGTAGATTTCAGATGGATACACTTGTCCCGGCGCACCTTGCTCTTGCGCACACAGATTTTGCCAGACCCAGAACCCCCTCAGCTGTTATTCACATGCTTCTTCCATATTTTTTCAGTTATATATAAGAAACTCCATCTAGGTTCAGGCAGCATCCTCGCTCAGTTGATAATACAGTTTATTAAAAGCCACCATGGTGGGGTTGGTGGAATAGAGGTCATATAGGAGACTCTAACCTGTGTCATCTATAATTCATTGTCAGAATATGCTGTTCTTAGTGGGATTAAAGTTTAATAACTTGACAGACTCTGTAAATACCCCTTTGTGCAGAGCTAGTGTCTTGCCTTGTGTAGGGACTGCTGCTAAGGCTAGATCTTGTGCTGAATGGGGGGCTGGGAGAGATGGGAGGTATCTGTTGGGGGAGAGGAGGTGCAGTAAGCCCAGGTTAAGCCCTGAGAGCCCACCGTCAGCAGGCCGGTCTCCTGCATAAGGACAAGCCCCAGCTGAAATGTGTTTCCCTGCAGATAAGGTCCAGTCCAGAATGGGGGCATGGATGAGATGTGGCCCCTATCTGTTATGGCTCTTATTGTGTGGTTGAACGATTAGCTTAGGGGAAATGTAATACCTCTGTGAAGGAGTTTTGCTACGTATGTATCTACTGTAACTTTGGGTGAGGCTGGACAGGGTTGAGGACATGTATGTGTCTACAGTTGTTCATTCATATCATGCATTTGGAGTTTAGTCTTATCGTTAATGCAGTATATGTAGAAAAACTGCATATGTGTACGGAATAAAAGACTTTCTACTGCACGTTTTTGCTGCACAATTTAGGGACAAGCTTTTATATATTTTATTGTAGCTGTTTGGGATTTTACAATCTCACGGGGGTCGGACTTTGCAGCAAGATGCCTGACAATCTTTGGCGGGCCCTGTCATCATTATTAGGTCTGTCTTGTTTATGGCTACATTTAGCGAGTGGACTAGGTGGGGTCACAGAAAGGAAACAACCTCTATTTGGCCATCACTCAGTGCTTGTTAAAAATTACAGCTGTGCTCCAGCACAGACCTACAGTGTCCCCACAGTATAGTGCTGCTCTGTTATCAGTAACAGAGTTATCTGTAACTGATCTCTGATGTGGCCAGACATCATTGCACCAGTTCAGTGTAGTGACCTTTCTCCTATATCTTTTTACAGAGAAGAAGTGTATGTTTTTGATCAGACTTGTGGGGATTTGCCAGTGTCTGAAAGCTATAGAGCCACAGTAAGCAGTAGTGTTTGGCATTCCTAGAAATCACTTGTAGTATGTCTTATAGTCCAGGCTGAGACTCAGCTTTCGCCGGACCTGTTTGGCACCAGGCCAACCAATTAACCTCCCTAAATGGCAGTCTGGATTGTTGAAATCCTTTCCGTCACATGTAGACCCCCTGTGGTTTCTATCAGGGAAAAACGGGTAAGGGGTGATGCATAGTGTGAGTGAGTGTGCGTGTGTCTTTGTGTGTGCATTCATGCGGTGTACTACTACACTATACACTATAAGTAGAGAGTTTAAGGTGTGTTCTCTGAGCTATGGCCTGCTAATTTCATTTTCTCTTTAATATGGCTTGAACTCTCTTTAAAGCTATGGACATGTAAATGTATTTCTGCCATTTTCCTCCTCAGTGGCTCCTCTCTTTCAGGTTTATGGAGCACATTATGGTCTAATTGCTTTGATTTGGATCCTGCTTGTAAAACCAAACCTATGATGGTACTCTTCAGACCATCTCCTCACTTCAAAGACAAACGATCCATCCCTCCCCAGCCCCACCCCCCATTACAGTTGTGGCTAGGTGAGCAGGAAGAAGTGCTTCCCTACTCCACTGATGTAAGCACTAGATTGCAATTATTCATGATGGACGGTTCAGAAAAGCCTTTCTTTCTTCACCAAACTCAATTCACCTCCATTCTATTGTTGTGTCTTTCATGCAAGTAACATGGATTTATATGTTCTCCTGAGTGAGTGTGTGTGTGTGTGTGTGTGTGTGTGTGTGTGTGTGTGTGTGTGTGTGTGTGTGTGTGTGTGTGTGTGTGTGTGTGTGTGTGTGTGTGTGTGTGTGTGTGTGTGTGTGTGTGTGTGCGCATGTGCATGCTTTGGTGGTCTGGTGATTTCACCACATAAAACAACTTGTATTCTGGGTCTCTTGGGGGCTGATCCTTTGACATCGAATAGATTAAACACTGGAGGAGATGGCATTGTGTGCTGCACTGGCCAAGTGGGCAAGTGGTCCAACAGTCAGGTAATGCTAGTGTAAGACAATACTGCCACATCTCCATTGCAGCTCTACACACCGCCACTCTGAAGCTCTGAATAAGATTTGCTGTAGTCTTTATAGCCTGTGTTACAGGTTAGTGTTGGGTAAAGTATGGGGAATTCACACACTATAGTAGAGTACTCAAGGAGAAGAGGCACCATACTGTTTCTTTAAAGACAAATGCAGTGTGTCTACTTGTTTATATCATCATTATGTTCAGTGAAAAATCTAAATGCATTAATGTATGTTTAGATTTTTTTTTAAATTGTAACTTATTGTCTCTTCTAAAGCAGGTTTAGTTTACCTGCAGGAACTCACAAGGTAGTGTGTTCCCAAATCTATTAGAGGCAGTCCGCAGAGACAAACTGCTGCCTTGAATAACATATTACTTCCTTCTGAATTTAATTCTTCTTTTCCTAACATAGCTTTGTCTCACACATCATCATCACATGTAATAAGGACCATTTGGCCTATACTGGTAGCAGAGAATACATACAATTAAAATAATAACTAAATAAATAAAAAAGACTTAATTTCTAGCTCTGGCATATTGTAACTAATTCTGATGTGACTGCAGCACCAATATTAATCTGTTAGCAGTTTTAAAGGCTACGGGAGTGTGTGCTTTTGGACATTGAGGCTAAATCTAAATTACACAGATATAATAACTGTGTTCATTAGTGGGTATATAGAATGTATAATCTGCATTTATCTAAATCAAAAGGTTGCACAAGTTTTTATCTTGTGTAAGCAGTGTAGTGTAAGCTACAGTATATGAGGACTCAAAATAGCTGATTTGGGTTGGTTAATTGATTTTGAAGTGATTTCATGGGACTATTTTGATACTTGCCCTCAATGTACACCAATTATCAGCTTTTTCTCTGAGCTGAATAATCCTCTCTTTGTTCTTGAGGTTGATCAAGTGGGATTATTTTGTCAAAAAATATTATATCATCTTCATTCAGTTTGTAGTGTAGGAGCATCCTTGTCCCTATTGTTTTCCCAAGTTCATTTTCTGTTCATTTTTCATAAGTAGGTTACTTTTTTGTCAGTGTATATGTTTTGTACAGGTATCAAATCATAAATGTTATTTTCAAACAATAATGATGATAAAATGCAATTTCCTTCAATCTGTAGTGATGAAATATAGTTTAGTCTGCAGGATGATTTGTAAACATTACTGACAAAATCCAGTAGAGGGCACATTTTGCTAGTTTCTTTTCTTTTTCACTGTTTTTAATGCACAGTACTCTCGTCTCAGTCGAATGCCATTGAATACAAAAATGATATTGAACTCACATAGGAGACATGAATAAGTGAAAGCATTGTTAAATATTCTTTTGAATTTCCTGCACAACTGATCGATTTTTCAGACTTTCTTTGTGTTTTTCAGTTTTTCTCTGTGAGGTCAAATCTGAGATTTTAGCTTAACGAATGGGCCATTTGGTATGCGTGTCAAGTGAGGGAAAGAAGAAAGAAAGTGAAATGTTGCCCCAACAGGTTGACTTACAACATGTTCTTAATCCAAGACCTTTTCCTGAGATGTCATTTTAATGGTCAGATTGTAAATCATTTGTGGTGTACTTGCATTTAAGTTAAAACATAGAAGCATAGTGACAGCCTTGGCCAGCTCCCTGTTAAACACACATCCAATTTATGACCACCATCATGGGACCCCGGGGAGCAAAGCTTAACATTGTGGCTACACAGCAGAGGGAACATAGCAGTCCCAGGTACAAGGGCCTAAACATTCAATACTTGAAAATCAGAGATGCATTTCAGGACCTGAACTTTAAAAGTCCCTGGATATATAGCTGCATGTCTGGTTTCTTTGAATCACTGTTGCTTCTGATAAAAGAGAAAACTCACTTAGAGATCATGTTGCTCAGAGTTCATGGCACCCATTAGAGGAGATTCACGCACTCTTTTTATGAGATATTTTCTTCCTATAATTGCAGCAGCTTGCACACAAATACATTGCTGTGTGGTAGACATTAATTCATTGATGTATCTCTCATTTTTACTAAATTTACAGTAAATTAGGAATATTAACCCTTTTCTCCTTTCTCCAGTTTATCTTATGTCACTCTGAACTCTCATCAGAAATGATTCTATAATGATTTTAAAATATGTTATGGACAAAATCATCTCCACACAACAGTGATAATAGTGATTACAGTTAATACTTACCAGCAACAGCTTCACCAGGAAAAGCTGCAGAAGCTGAACAAAGTCAAGTCAAGTCAAATAAATACTTTTAGTCTGCGTGTAAAAGAAGACACTGTTGTGGCAACAAATCCCAGAGAGGAGGATCATAATGACTGAAGGCACCACAGACTGATTTAGAATTTATTTTTGGTATTTGGTACTTGGTATTTCTTGGTATGGTGAGGAGAACTTTGCTTGATGATTAATGGGATCTGTCCAGTGTGTGCTTTGTCAGCATGTCAACAATGTAGAAAAGAGCCATTCATAGATATAAAAACAATACAAAGTATTTTATAATCAATTCTTGGTTTTACTGAGAGCAAGTGAGAAGAAGATAAAAAAGGAATTATGTGTTCAGACCTTTTAGCTTAGTTAAAACTCTGCCTGCAGCATTTAAATGAGCTGCAGTTTATTTAATACCTGCTTTGTCAGTCCAGCAAAAAGTGCATTACAGTAATCTACTCTATTAGAAATAAATGCATGAACCAGCTTTTCCGAGTATGACTGTGATGGGAAGCATCTTACTTAAGATATATTTCCGAGATGATAAAAGGCAGACTAGGAGATATTAGATATGCGCAGCTTGGAGTTAAAATCAGCATCCAGAATCACACCCAAGTTTTTGGCATGCTCACAAGGTTTTACTGGCAGATGAGTTAACAAAGAGTGCATGTGGAGACTCAAAGCCTTGGGATCGACTCTGTTTTGTCCTCATTTAGTTGTTAAAGGCCATCCAATATTTGATATCTGCAGTGCATTGGATGAGGTCATTCAGTGGGCAGAAACAGATATGTATAACTGTGTGTCATCTGCATAGGAGTGATTTGACATATGGTATTGTTGAATGACAGACCCAAGTGGGAGCATATACATATGATACAGCAGCGCACTGAGAATTGACCCTTGAGGGACTCCATATGGACTGCAGACTTCAATTAATTCAAAGTTACCAAGAGAAACAGAAAAATATCTTCTAGTAAGATAGAAATAAAAGCCAATAAAGAACTGAGCCTGTAAAGCCTAAACAGTGATCTAGGCACTGAAGAAGAATTATGTGGTCAGTACTGTGGTTAACTCTAAAACCAGACTAGTAAATGACAAACAAATTGTTAGATGACAAATACAGATGTAGTTTTTTTTTTTTATATACAACCATTTTAAGGAGTTTTACTCAGGAATGGAAACTTTGAGATTGGTCTGTTGTTCTCAAGAACACATGGAGACATCCATGTCTACCAAACAACTGAGAATATTTTTGAACAACTTCGTAGACATAGGAACAAGAGCCCATATAAACCTGCTGCACCACTTGTAGTTGTGCTAATTTACTAAGCTGAGAGCAGAGCTAAGTGATAGTCATAATGTGAGCAACATGGTGCTGAGTTAAGACTGTGTAAGAAGAGAGGTCACGCCCACCAGTAGATGAAGACATATTATTCAGTATATTGAAAATTTTGTATTTAAAGTATGAGGCACATGTATTACATTTCTCTGCAGAGTGGAGTGGGTATCTGTCTGAGAGGATAACCTATTTATCAATTGTAGGAAAAAAAGAAAGAATCATTCATATTTTCAGAAATAATTTGAGAAAAGTAGTGCTGTTTAATGTAACAGGTTTATTATGTACACAACCTACTAAGTAAGGCAATCTGTTTATTTTGTGAAATAAAATATTTTGTTGAAATATATTTATACTATGTAAAGAGTATATTTTTCTCACTTACAACTTTACATAATTTTATTTACAATTTACTACTTAGTCGTGCTTAGCAAACGCCTTTCATCATCCTTTGTTATTTCTTGGCTGTTCTGCAAGGACTGAAGATGCTGTATAGCCTATGATTTGTGTCAATTTAATCCTGCCATTGTATAGAGGTGTGAATTATCTCTGTGTCTCATCCGGATTGACTAATCTGGTTGTAGCATTTGAAGACTGCACAAAGTGTGTCAAAAATACAATTGCAAATGCAGATGTCCTACTTTTTTTAAATTCCTTTACTGATGTTTGTCTCAAGGCTGCACTGTTGAATTTATTTGTTTGAATTAGGTCAGCGCAGAATAAATGTGTGCATGCAAATATCTTCATAAGAACCTGTTTCCTTCTGTAATGTTAGTCAATTGTGATCTCTCCCATGACACAAGCTTAAGCATTGAGCTATGCAGTTATGCCTGTGTACAACAAATATAAATTGATCAAGCTTAATTTGTAGCGCCACAACAGTTTTGCAGGTATCTAGTTAAAATGGTAGGCATGCTCCATCCAAAGAGAATAATTCATTGTGGCTTGGACGGTATAAAAGAAGGCTTTCTTTTATACCTTCTCCACTCATTTCAGAGGTGTCACTATCAGTCTCTCAGGGGCAGAAACAGCAGAATTTACTGCAGCTCTCACTCGAGTCTAACATGTCATAAATGACTTTTTTTGTAGCCGTCCCCTCTAGCCACTTATTTTCTTTAATTTTACCCACTTTTCATGGACAATCCAATCACAATTTTGTATTTTTAACTACCAATTATAATATACCTCCAAATCAGTTATTTATTTTAATGTCAGCAGTAGTATTTGTTTATCTTTGTAATAGTGTAGTGCCTCTCTTTCCAGGGTGAACACTCACCTTTTCCAAGCCAAGTCAGATCCTTAGAGCTTCGACTGCTCTTTTCTACATCATGGCCCATAATTACTCTCTCTAAAAAACATGTATCACATGAAACTATTACACCTACCTCGCTCACATAACAGCAACAATAATGCCACTTTTTAGTGCTTGATTATATCCTTAGGACAGATCAGACAGTGACCACCTTCCTGCTGCAAACTAATCAGCTCCAAAAAATTACTTATTGATCCCAGGCCAGACCATGGAGGGGGATTTAGTGGTGGGGTCAGTGGGAGGGCCTGTGTTGCCTGATTGCTGGCCAGTATTTCTGAATCATGAAAACACACACTTGCACAAACACATACACATTCTTGCACATGTTGTCATTTTTTTACCCAAAATGAATCAATTACAACCCAAACATGTACTTCTAATAAGCTTTCCTCTTGCAAAAAAACATCATGATGGATATTATGGTAACTGGATCTGGTGTGAGCACAGAATACTCCTCCGGCACATCATCTCCTCTTAAAATACATAAATTGGAAATGGATTTTTTTATATACACTGTGCATGACATTTAGCTCAGGAAGGTAATGTGATGGGACTGGAATTGAAAAATCATCTCCAGTTGGCATGCTCACTGTATGATCATACTGAGTTTTGTAATGGCTCACTGTGAGAGTTCTGACATGTATTGAAGGCCTGAAGGGTTTTGATAAAGTCTTTCTGCAACATTTATTTCTATGGTATATGGTATTGATGTTACATACTGCAGTAAATTTGTCACTATATGCAGTTATACTCACCATGTTTACAGTTGTGATTTATCAATAATTTAATTTTCAGTCCAGCTACTGTATGTGAACGCTGTTGAACAAAGCAGGGTCTCCATGTTTTTCCTCCATTATTCCCATGGCATGGCAGCTCTCATTCCAGACAGCATTGATCGGATCTTTTAGAGATGAATGGATTAATTACAGGCAGTGAGAGGAGACGAAATACAGTCTGGCGTGGGGACGAATGGAATTGAGGGCTCGGATTGAGAAAGTCATTAAGGCAAAATGATGGCATTAATGTTTGTAGCACTGCCAAGGGGGCCCCAGTGGCCCACCCTTTTCCCTCTTTTCCCTGGCACTATGGCTATGTAATGGCTTCCTCACATGCTCTTTACAGGCTTTGGTTGAGCAGTGACTCTATGGCAGCGTGGCTGACACTATGTTCTTCCTCATACCTCTGAGACTTTACAAGGTCTCAAAAAGGTCACTTTCAAAAACCACAAGAACCACCTGCACCACATCGTAAAAATGTGATGGCCCAAAGCCTCTGGAGGCACGTAACAACCTGCTTGTAAATACTCATTAGATATTTGGTCAGGGACACTGATGATTAATATTACTGAAATATACACTAAACCATGCTGTGTTTTATGAGAAAAACTGCAGTGTGACTTGTTTATTTCTACATAATAAAAGAGAAGTGGACTTAAAGAAATATAGCAAACTCCACATCTTGTAGCAGTATGCTGACACACACAAAACAAGGGTTCCATAAATAATTAATAGCAAAAGGAAATATGGGTCTTGTGTTTATCTAATTAAACAGCATCAAATATGAATGACAATCAATTGTGGTTTGCTTATAGGCTTTAAACACCACTGTTGTAATACTGTACCTCTCTTTAAAGGCATGTAATTCACAGTTCTCCCACACTAATGTTAAAAAACTACCAGTCTTAAGTCATTGTGCAATATGCCTCCATTAAGTACTATGTACAGCTCCAGGACTACATTGACAAAAAAATCAACAATAACAACAACAATTATAATAATCATAGCCTTTGTGTTCTTTTTTGTTCCTCTCTTGTAGGTTTGTTTCACCCCTTCTCAATGTCTAGGCTGTTTAAATCTAATCTAGCTGAACACATTACTCTGTTCACATGGCCCCTAGCTGAATGTAGCAACTCATAAAAGCCCAATATTTCAGCTATATTGATTCCTGTGGTAAAATTGGTTTGAGCTATGAATGTGCTGCAGCACTGTACACTGAAATGTTTTGCAGCCGTGGGGGAAAAGAGCGAGGATGACCTTGAATGTTTTTTCCCTCCTACTTTCATATCAGTTTTTTCCCATTCTGCCTTTGAGCACTGTTTCATGGTTTTACTGATATCCTCACGTACGCTGTAACTTGAGTGACCTATGCCATTGTATTCACATTCTCTTAACCTGAATTACACACTCTATTCATGCTTTTTTCAAAAGCGGAAAACATTTGGATTTGTTCCTAACTTTGATTGAGGAAATGACATGGAGCAGTTCTTGTTTGATCTCAGGTTCAGATCATTTATTAACAGTTTCTCTGCTTTCTTTCATCTTTTAGCTCTTTCAGCAAGAGTTCACTCACACGGAAAGTACGTTCTGTGCTTTTATGTGATCCCTGACCAGGATTTCAATAGTATACCGCTGCATTTTTCTTACATCACTCTGACTATACACTACGCCTTGGTGATATGGAATGTAGCAAAATAGTCAACAGTAGTTCTAGCATCCGTTTATCTGTGACAGCTGGCTGTTTTACAGAGATTCATGAGCTTTTTAATTGTCACAGTTGTGGTTTACAGCTATTAATTCTGGATTGGTATCGTTAGGATTTTATAGATATCGTTATAGATACTGCTTTATTGTGTCGATACTTATTGGTACTCAGTTCCATACCTCTCCTTAACTTTAACTAATAATAAACCAGCTTTGAAAAATCAAGAAATGGTACCAATTAAAGACCAGTGTTCAGTGCCCATCCCTAATAAGCAGTGATATGTTTAATACGTGGTAAAAAAGAAAATTTCACTCTATTGTAGCAGTGCATTTACATTGTCATACTTTTGGGTCAGAGTTATGAGTCTAATGTTGAACTGTAATAAAGCAGAGGGTCACTCTGTAGTTAGGGCCCTATGATTTCACGCGATCACGGAATCGCGGACGGAATCGCGGAATTGGTCGATTAAAACGGAATTTATTTTTAACGCGGAATATTGCGGAATTTGACATAATTTGACTGAAATGCTGTTTTTGTGTGGAAGAGGAACGTATGTCTGGGGAAAACTGCACGGAGGGAAGCACATCTGGGTGGCACAACAAGCCCCCTGCACACACTGAGCCCATCCCCCTTCAAAGCAATGTAAGCATGGCAAAGTGGCTGGCCATGGCTCTGTCTTCGTCGGCGAAAAAACTTCGAAAACTCGACACTAACCCCTTAGTACAGAGCTGACACTTCCATGTGTCAGGTGAACTGTTGTTTTGGAAAAACACACTGTTTTTGTTAGTAAAATAAGAGTAAAAGGTAAAAAAACAGGATTCACAAAAATTTAAATGAAAAAAAACGAAAAAATAAAACTGATGTTATAGGGCCCTACGTAGTACACCCTAACAATTAAAGAAAGAAGGAAGGCAATGGTAATTCAGAGCTGACGTCAAACCCAGTTGCGAGTACCTGGCAGCTATGCTTACAGTTACTGCAGCAGTGTGACGTTCCAGACCCCCCGCAAGGACGTCTCCCCTCAGTGGTCTGAAGAGCCCAAGTGCAGCTCCACTGAGCCGCCAGCCCGCCCGTGGTAGTAGGTATAGTTCAGCTTTTGTTGGTGTAGTGCTGGAGAGAGAGAGGTGTGTGGTCGCCGAGCGGAGTGTGAGGACTTTTCAATCTGGAGTCCCGTCAGTCTGCGCACTTTCATGGGTTGGGCAGCTACTAGGTCCATCCCCGCGTTGGGCAAGCTACAATTTAGCCACCTTCCAGTAGGAGACTCGGGTCTCACCTCTACGCGACCTGGTGTCTTCTCTGATCAGGTGCCAAGCTCTCTGGGATTCACTCTGCCGATCAGCTGTGCCCAATTATCAATCAGTCACTCCCACCAAACAAATGGGCAGGAAGTGACCTCTCATAACAGACAACCAATAACCCGCATAGCTGCAAACTCTCAGGTTTCCCACCCAGTTCTGCTCAACTAATAAACAGAAAGGAAAGAAAAACCCCAAACCTATCCGTAACACTTAGTGAAAGCTGATGGAAGGAAGTAGGAAATTGTGTGCCAGGATCTTCAGCAGCAGGTCCATTGTGGTGAAATTCTGCAGCTCCAGAAAATAGTTCCAGCTGATGGAAATAAATTGGCTGGGGGAGTCAGTGCCTGAGCCAGAGTCTCTAAAGACAGACCCAGCTTCTATGTGGCTCAATTTAGCTTTTGTGGGAGCCAGGAACCAGAGCAGGTCACTGCCCCACAACCTGCCACAGTGAAAATCAATAGGTAGTTTCAGAACAAGGGGTCTTATTAAAACAGATCCTTTTTTCTGTGATGTGTTTAGATGACACTGTCTCACAGAAATCATTAAGCTCAGTTCAAATTGTGCAACACGTTTAAATTGTTACAATCCCTTTTGACCCACACATCCCTTCTTGATTTCTCTTATATCCTCTTGTTGATCCTGAAGATAGTGGAGTACAATTACGATCCACTGTAATTGTAGGACACCAGTGACTGTATAGACATTAAGTCTCCAGTTTATAGCACAACAAGGAACACAAAATAAATTATATGATTGTCTCCAAATATAACCTCAATAAATATCGATAATATGATTTCCAAGAAGAAGAAAAGCCTCAGCATGGATAAATTGACCTGTTGTATCAGAGATGAAACTGCAGTGAATATTTGATGTTTCTTATCTCACAACTTCCTTGTGTTTTCATTTAAGTTGGCAAATACAAATGTTCTCTATCACCATCTCTCACTTCTATCTTTGTCTCTGTGTGTAACAACCTCACACTTTTAGAGCTGAGATGACCTTTTCAGGTTTATGTGTTAGACCTTAATGGCACACAGTAAAGTCTCAAGGCCAGCCTCCCAGCACAGCAGGGCCGTAATAGTAAAATCCAAATAATGTTGTTGACCCAAGGCCACGTGCCCACACAGTTATTCTGTTTACCCCCTAAAAGGCTGTAACACCGACCGCAGCGACAGTGACAACACCCAGAACACGAGGAGCTGTGAATCTTCAAGCAGCTAATGATCATTTTTGAAAGTAGGTTATTTGAGTCACAGTCTCACTGCAGAACTTATTCACTCCCATGTGACTGCATTGTGATTTAGTTTGTTTGGTTTTACCTCCATTCTGAATATATAATTTTACCCCTGTAGGGATTGCATTTATAATTTTTGGCTGTGTATTGTAATACTGCTGCATTTCCCTTCCTCTGTTTTGTTTTCTGTTAACTGTAAACCAAAACAAAGGGAGAAATTAAATACTAAGCTAATTCACAACACTAACTTGGACCAAAACACAAACACATTCATATGGAAATATATGTATATGTGAATGAAAATGTATAGGACATTCATGTGTATCTAGAGCACACATTGTTCCAGCAGAATGTGCCTTAGAAGAAAAAGTTGCAAAACACAAAGTAATCAGTGTGTGTTTCTATATATGCTTGGAAATAATATTCTCAAGTGGACATAAAGAGCATACATATTTAGAAGTGATCTGATAATAACTCTTCTGTAACTTAGAAATTGCTCTGAGGGAAAATAGACAGGGACTTTGGATGGAGAAGTGTCTCTGAAACAGCTGATAATCAGTTCCACCAGCCAAATTTGAAATTGTTCAACTCTCTCTGCCAAAAAATTAGCAGGCAGCTCAGAAGTGCTTGGACCATAGCAGCTGAGAGAAGGCTGGGGTCAACACTGTGAAGGGAGGGATAAGTTGTTAAACAGAGAGATGGTGCCAGAAACCAAATGCTGCTGAGTCGGGTTTATGTTGTAACAACAGGGAGTTATTCAGAGGAATCAGCATCTAATTTTATTGGTGCAGATGTGGCGGTCTTGTAGTTGTGTGGTAATACCAGATGTCTTTTCCATCTTTACTCTTGTAATTTCCCCTGCACTACCCACACAATCTATGTTTGACACGTTTTCATCAAAACTGGTTGATGTATTATTTATTAATAACTCTCATTGTGAGATGATGAACAGATTCTGCCTACACTTGTTGTGCACTTTTACCAGTGTAGAAATATCCAGAAAGTGTTCATAAGAAATAGTGGATACACTGTTACATCTTTACACCAGCTCGTAAAATCTTTTTTTTTTTTTTTTTTTTTTTTACAGCTGATGCAAAGAGGCTACACACATTACTACTGATGTGTTGCTTCAGACACTATAGTAACCAGAAGAAATGTTAGATGCAGAATTTAAAATATGACTGGGATAAAAGAGAGAGTGAACATCCGCTGTCTGAAGAAAGAGCTATTCTTAGAGGAAGAGACAGTATGATACAGTGTGGGTTGAAAGTAAGCCAGATTAGACAACAAAGGCAACGGAAAATAGTAATTTAGTACCGCATTAAAACAGATTATAGAATGTGCAAAAATGCTCTTTGATGATTGCTTACAACTTTGATGTTTACCAGCTTCAGTTAATGTAGGACATACAGTATCTATGAAAAATAGCATCTTTGATGGATGTTAGATTTAAGCAGAAATGCAGTCTCACTAAGCTTCCCATTGTTTGGCCTCATTCTATCACCTCTAACTGTGCTCCGCCGCACAAATAAATTAGAGAAAAGTGCAGCATTGCCTTTTCTTTGTGCTATTTTACTATGTAAATGAGTAGTTTGACTAATATGCTTTGTTTCATTTTCCAATTAGGCATCCTGTTTACTGCATAAAATACCCAAAGTTCTGTAATATCAGTCAGCACATGTGGTACAGTAACATGATAACATGTTCACATATATATTTACAATATTTCATATATAGCCAAACACATGAATAAAGTGAAGGTATGATTAACATGTCATGTAACTATAAAGCATTTTAAATACCATTGCAGCATTTTTGTATTGATGACAATATGGATTTATAGGCAGCTATTGAGCACCTTTTGTGTATTCATAGCTTTCAGGTCTATTCGGCTTAACGTCCCTGTGCTGCCGGCAGTATTTGTGGCTTGGTGTGAAGTCTGACTTCTTCAGTACTCAGACTCGGCCCGTAATGGCTCTGCTGGGACAGAGTGAAAGTGCTTCTTCAGCGCTCATTAATGGAGCAAATTGAACAGGTCTCCTGGCCTAGCTCTATAATGAGGGCCTCCCTCTTCTCTGCCCCCCCACTTCCACCATCATCCTGCAGTCTATTGTTCACCTACAGTTAGGGTCAGAGCTGCCGAGCAGTAATTGTATCACTCTGACCCTCTTTTGGTTTTTATTTTGTCACAGAGACCTGCTCTTTATTGGGTGCAGGCTATCCCTCAGGTTGTAAAAGCCACAGTGCCCCTCCTCCCATACCTAGGGACAGGGGTGCTCCCTGCCTGCCTGCCAGCGATCAATATGCCACTGTCGTTAACTGGATTTGTTGCTGTGGTGCTTGCTTATGAGGCAGCAATTAGAGTGTGAAGTGGCAAGGCCAGAGTACGAGGCTGTGGCCGTGCGAGGCGTGGCCCTGGGGGATGGAAATGTCAGGGGCACAAGCCCAGTTTCATTAGGGCCTGAAGAGACTATGACGATCCATACTGTCTGTGTAATTCATTCAGCCGAGGGGGGTTCGAGTTATTTGTGAGAGACAGTTAGCAAACACAGAAAGAGGTCACAGGTTAGGAGTTGCTGTGGACACTTGCTTGCTGTGAAATCCACTTACACCCTGTGGAATCCACTTACGTACCCCTATTGTTTTATTACCAGATCAGAGGTTTGAGTGAAGCTTAGCTTGAATGATACAGCCGCTTGTCATGAAGTGTCAGTCACAATAAGAATCAATCTGTCACTCAGTCTGGTTTTTCAACATACAGTGTATTCTCCATGTGTCCTAAAGTAGCTTTTTTCTAGTCCTTCCTTAAATATCTACTGCTCACATGCATTTCTTATGTGTATGTGGGTTCCTGTTAATGTGTGTGTGTGTGTGTGTGTGTGTGTGTGTGTGTGTGTATGTGTGTGTGTGAGAGATCATATCTAAAAATAATTATAGGCCAGTATGATCATGTCCAGTGTCATCTGTGTCAGACCGTCCACTGAGCTCAGATTGGTGACATTGAAGCATGTATGGCAGTTGGGGGTGCCCAGAGGGCCCCCAGTGTCTGGATATATTTCTCCCCCAAAAGGGTCATAGTGTCCCTGGTCTAGCATGGGGAAGGGGAACTCTAATGCGTCATCTGAGGTTGACTCTGACCTGAGGCTCTAAATCACTCTCCATTTTGGGGGACAATTACATTTGAACTCTGATGTGTACTGCCTTCATTTGATTCTGTCAATAGCACTCAGCTTGCAGGGGTGGAGCTGTATGTTTAAATGGAATACCCCTCAATTTTAGAGTTGATGCGTTTTATTCAGTCCAGTCATAACAGAAATTCAAAGACTATCAATAAATAAGAGCCAAATGTTAGTGACTGTTTTAAAGAGTAGACATCTAAAATTCAGTTTTGTCATTTCATTTCATAACAGTACGCAGCTCAAATCTGCTTTGGTGAATTTGTTTAGAAGTTTGTTTATATGTCAATGTCCAAATAAATTTGTTATTATAATGTCACTGTTTACAACCACAGCAAGCCATCTCGGGTAGTGTCAACTTGCTCCATGAAGCTATACATGGCAGCACCCCAGACTGAGGAATTTTAGTTTCTGGCAATAGGGGACAACAGATGTTCACCACACATCAAACCGTCCCAGGCCACAGGGTTACCAAATATGAATATTGAGATTAATGTCTCCCCCCTTTAACCCCTTACTGAAGGTGAGGATCACAGCAGACAATTTTTAAAGGCTTGAGGGGGTAATATTGTTTTTCTAGTCATGATTACAACCAATTTATAGAGTACAGAGGGGATAGGGAGATTGAAAAGGTTTGAGACAAGAGGTGAGAAGAGAGAAGCAGGTTTTATTCTGGGCTCTGTTCCAAAAATGAGTGCATAGTTGAGAGTGTGCAAAAAAAAAAAAAGTAGCATATAAAAGCTTGTATGAAACACAGTTTGTGCCTAGTCTTATTCCCAGAAAATAATGAGATTCTGTTGCTGCAATAGGTACATTATAATGTTAGTCATTAAACGATGCATACATACATTTTATAAATACTAATGCATACAGACATGCTCACACATGCACACACGCACACAAACACACACACACACAAAAGAGTTCTTAGCACATTATGGAGAAAGTACAAAGTTTCATGTCAGAGTTGTCGGACTTGAAACTATGTACCGTTGCTGCCAAGATTCTTCTTGTGATTCTTTGAATTTTCAGAAATTTACAGAAATTCTGTCAACCAGTCTGACTTTCTCTGGTGAGCGGCTTGCTCTTCTTTCCCCAAGTTACAGTATTTTACCTACTAGCACAATAACATAAGCTCCCGTAGAATATAATAACATAAAAAAATATAATGCAATCCAATCCCATGCCCTTACTAAATAAACTTAATACATAAATACTGTATTGATGTGTGACACTCACAGTATAATGCCATTTCCTACTTTTGTTGCCTTCTTAGGCAGAAAATAAATCTCAAGGCTTCTCACAATTGGATTCCGTATATCCTTAAATACTGTGTATTGATCACATGCCACCACCAGAAAGCCGGCCTAATTAAACTTTGCTTCATGCTCACACCCACTCTGCTTCCTCTGACAAAGAATAACAAATATTCAGAGTAGCTAATTGCAGGAAAGGTGCCAGCAATGTTTCACAGAAATATCTGGTACATGACTAAAAAGCACATTTGGTAGTGGAGAAATGTATTTTTAGTGTAGTCCATACAGCACAAGGGCTCAGGGACACTTATGCAGATGCAATTAAAACACAATATGTCAACACGAGCAATTATAGACTGGACAGAAAATGTACATGGTTGATATGCTGGTACATATGTGCTAATGTAAGTGTGACGATGCTGGCATGAGGCAAGGCTCTAGCAATCATAGTACCACTGCCAACCCATCTGAAAGCCTTTCCATGATAATCACTTCCTCATTCTCTTCTTGTTGAAAACACATTTCTTTAGTTAAATTGTATACACTGTTTTTACATGGGAGAAACTCAACAGGGTAATAATGGTAGTTTTTGATTACATAATGCTCCTCAGACATTTAAAAGTTTTTTTTGTCTTGTAAAGTTTATTTTACAAGACTTACAAATTATTCGCTCTTGTCGGGGATAGTCATGCCATGTCTTGGGGAGACTTTGCGTTCTTGTTAAAATGTCGTTCCCAATAATAGGGACGGAATTGTATTAATTAATGCTGCGGATAGCTTAAAGTGGCACCATATGGCTGTAAGTGGTAATTGCAGGTTTGTTCCTGGACCTCATTTGATCTCAATCCCAGCGATCCAAACAGTGTTGATGTTAGGGATGTGCAGAGAGTCCAATATTTTTATTTATATATTATTACTTACTATTATTATTATTTGTATGTATTTGATTAGTATTTGAGCAAAAGTGGAAATCGACGTAACAATCCTGTTTTTGTTTGCATTCCACTTCTCATTTTAGAATACTGAAGTGTTAAAATAAGCATTATATAATAAACCATTTTGCAAAGCAGAGTTGCCACATCACTTATTGTACCCCGTTCTCGCCGAGACTACCAACGACTGTGCTGACCACTCAGACAAAGCTCAGTTCCACCAGAAACGCAGACGTGCCACCTTTTGTACATTCTAGACACAGGGACACACATACCCCTTTTCCACCGAGCTGGAGCTGGTGCTGGTTCGGAGCCAGAGCCTGACTAAGCACCGGTTCTTTGCTTTTCCACCGCCAAAGCTCCAGCCCCGAGCCTCAGAACAGGAGCCAGAGCAAGCACCAACTCTTTGCTGGTCTAAAGCAAGAACCAATTACGTCAGTGGGCTGGGGGTGGGGCTAACGTTTATTAGCAGACTAGCGGGGCTAACGTTTATTAGCAGACTAGCGGGGCTAACGTTTATTAGCTGGCTAGCGGGGCTAACATTTATTAACAGACTAGCGGGGTTAACGTCTGGCATTTACAGAGGGTTAAAGATTTGTTGATTAAAAGTACTATTTTTATCATTTTCTTGGCAGAGCTGTCGTCTTCTGCTTCTTCTTTTTATTCTTCTTCTTCTTCTTCATTTCCGGCAGGCTAAATGCCTTGAGCCATTTTGCTGCTTCTCATTGGTGAATCATGGAAGTGCTTCAAAGGCGTGCTGGCTACGTTATACAGCGAAGTAATCGCGTGGCTCCTTGCCGGTGGAAAAGCAACAGATTCGTAAGAGGTGCTTGGATTAGCACCAACTAAGCACTAGCTCTAGCACTAGTTCTGAACTAGCACTGGCTCCAGCTCGGTGGAAAAGGGGTAACAGACAGGAGCAGAGAAGAGAGACAGAGACGTAACCTTACTAAAGCTCCACCTCTAGTCGCTGTGTGACGTTACGCTAGCACAAGCAAATTGAAGAGCGAGTGTGTTGTGTTAGGTTTGCCATACCTCTCTGGGGGATCAACCACTGTGTGATGGAAAACACGTCACTAACTGTGCTGCTTGTGATTTGAATGCTTGTCGGAAAAATCGCCATCAACACCCAGTTTGTAATAATCGTAATACTGCAAATGCTAGAGCTTTCATCAGCGGGCCATAGGCTCAGTCACCATTACATTATCTCATTCGGTGATAGTTGCTGACTTAACAGACAATTATTTAAAGTCTTATAACTTTAAATAGATCTATTTGTTTTAGATGCTTTGTTTGGGTTACTCGAGCATTTGTGGGACCAACTGGGCCCTTTACAGAATTCCCTGCAGGGGAAATGAAAACGAATAACTCCCCTTTTTAACAAAGACAGTGGACTGACACAGTGGGTTTCCTCATGCCAAACATGACACCGCTCCTTATGGTCTGGTCAGTTTACAAGTCCAGTCTAGAGATTTACAAACCGGATGAAATAGAGTCTTGCTAATGATGTCTTTAACTATGGGCCTGAGGAGGAGGACTGTGGAGAGCAAGGACAATGTCCTAACTGATAAGGAGGTTGAAAAGTTACTTGAGAAGCTCTTGTCGTCCCTTCCTCTCATTGCCTCCCTTCTGACTAGTCAGAGCTCAAGTATTCACTTCTCACTCATTAGCGTCTGCTGCCCATCGCTCACTGAACCAAACTGTTTACCCTGTCCTGTCATGACAGTGAGTAGCACCCTGTTATCAAGGTCTGCTCTAGGTGGGGGATGACAGTTGTGATGAGTTTCCACAGAGGCAGATTAAGCGGCTATGCTCAGGAAAAAGTAGGCCAGCTAATTAGCTTCAGCTCTCAGGACCCAGGCGGTGTGCTGTTTTTCACCTAGACAGGGAAATTCCTTATATGACAGGAATGTGGTTGAAAAAGGAGGACTGGAATATCTAATAAGAGTGGGGGAGGAGGGTGAACATTTGACACAAAATAGAAAAAAATGACGGAAGGAGACAGATCATCCCATGAAGGTAATTTTGGATTCCCTGCAATTAAACCTCATATAGTGTAATTTACTGTAGCATTTTATCCATGCTAGGGGGCATGGCTCCATAGGTGGAAATTTGACATCCATGTCCCCATGTGGTTCCATATTACCCCAGGGGTGTAATGGGAATGAAATCCAGTCCCAGACTTATCTTCTAGGACTAGCTGGTGATGGGGGAGTGGGGGGTATGGGTAGAGTAAAGTATATACCTTGGTTGTGATTGGCCAGTGAGTCCTTTCCCAGAACATGCACACAGCATGCTCTCAAACACACCCAAATGACAGGCACCCATAGAGGGACAGTAAAGAGACAGACAGGGCTGGTAAAAACTTGAATAGAGTTTCTGATGGTCAACTTGTCACCGATGCAGCAGCCCACCGGGATTTGTCCCAGTATCCCCAATGGCCAATAGACCACTGCTGGACCCCGGGGGATTTGTCCAGTGAAATATTGCGACATATTACAGCTGAGTTGACACAAAGTTTTGTACATTCATGGTTTCCAGAGGTTGAATATTTACAAAACTGACAACATTTCCCTCAGCCACAGCCATACTTTGTGTTTAGTGCTAATTAGCTAACGTTAGCATGTAAACACTCTTTATCCATTGGCAATGAGATGCAAATCCCTGCCATGCTGGGCTGCTGCGCCAAGTTAAACCGAGTCAAGCCAAGCCAGCAGATGTGTGGAAAAAGTTTATAAGCACATGTGATGAACATTGTAAACATTATACCTGTTAAGTATCATCATATTAAACACTGCCAGACACCTTCTCATTCAAGTGAATGGAAATGTGTGTCCAAACTTTAACTGGTACTGTATGTTAGCTTTATACTTGTGAGCAAGTTAGTATTTAGCTATTTAGCTAAATGCAACGCTGTGCATAAGGCTTATGCTTGAAAACAGTTTGTTTGTATGACGTGTTGTCCGGCCACATGGAAGACTGCTGTCATAGTGTAGGATGAGACCATTTCCTCCTGTCAGTGTTTACACTCATTTGTTCAGATCAAAAGTGTCAGAAATTGTTGTGGAAATAATGAAAAAAGATCCTCAGACAAGTTCAATCACTGGCTATTTTCTCAACTCTGCACACCTGGACAATCTCTGCATGGAGTTGGTGTGGATGTGGGACTGTTGGTTTCAGAAAGCTTGGAAATAGTAACATTTTGATGTGGAAAGGTGTGAAGGGAAAGTCTTTTCTGAAGTTATTCAACCATCTAGGAAAAGTTTTTGGAGTTTTGCAGCCACATTTACTTAAATACAGAGTAAAGTGAATTCATTTTCTTTTAAACACATTAAGTAGGTCATAAATATATTTCTAAAAAAGGTGTAAAAAGCATTTTGACCATTTAGATTTGAATTGTGGAGAGTTCTGTGTTCAGGATTTAGTGGGCGGGTCTGCATTATGTAACGCGGCGGTGATTGTCATAAACCTGCCCCTGCTGCTGTAGTGGTAAACATACATTCAGCGCACACTACTACTACTACAGTCTACAGCTAGCCAGTTAGCTGAGTTAGCCGCCGGGCTAGCCGCTGAGTTAGCAGCAGAAAGCTCTCGGACATAGCGTCCATGTTTCTAGTAGAGGTGGTGACTTTGATTGACAGGTGACACTTGGTAGGGGGCGGGGTATCAGCAAACTCAGCGGACACTCCCACAGCGTTTGGGAGCAGAGACAGAGGCTGATTTTCACAGAACTTAGAAGCCTAATTTCATATATTTGCCGATTTTTTTAATCATTCAAATTTGGCAGGGTGGTTAACAACACACTTTTCTGTGGTATGTCAAACTCAGAACACATATTTATTCTTGCTTTACACAGACTTTAAGTTTTTTTTTGTAATTACTTTGAGAA
The DNA here is from genome assembly GCF_027409825.1 of Scomber japonicus. Taxonomy (NCBI): domain Eukaryota; kingdom Metazoa; phylum Chordata; class Actinopteri; order Scombriformes; family Scombridae; genus Scomber; species Scomber japonicus. The sequence continues at coordinate 22,114,425 of NC_070583.1, forward strand.
GATCTTTTCAAATAAACTAATGTGAATGTTAGTTCATGTTGAGCAAAGAAAGTGTGCTTTTTGTCACTTTGCCACCTTTGGCATTACACTGATTAGTTATTGTGCAGTAGTTAAGATCTTCAAATATCTGTTTGTTTTGACTACAGTATGCCATCATGATCTCCTTAAATATCCTACCTCTACATGTTTCTGAAGCACAGTTGGAAAAATAAAAAGTTCCATGTTCTTAAAAATAGTTCCTTCCCTCATCTTAATCACCGTGGAAACACATGAAACATATATATTTTCCACTGTGTCCCATATCTTTGCCTCATAGATGCTGCATGTTCATGTCAATTTGAAAACAAAATCACTTTTTGTGAGCTAACTTATTTCATACTATCCTCAACATGAAATTGAGAGACAAGAACAGGAAATGACACAGCCAAACTCAAAAAATTCCAATACAGTAATCCCCAGTTTTGCAACATTTGATAGGGTTCCCCTATCTCACTTCCTGTGCCTTTCAGTGAACTCAGAAGAAGACGATGCATTACATACAGTCCTGCTGATAGAAGCCTCTCTCCACACTGAGCTCAGGTGTCATGTCCTCCATACTTTCTCCATCTACCCTGCCTCCTCCTTAAGCCCCTCTGAGGGAGTATCAGTGAATACACAATTTAACATGTGTCACACTGACTTCCATTAAATGTTTTATTGTAGAGTATGGACCCAAATCTGTTTTATGTCCCCCAAAACCTGGGTTCTTATAAAGGTCTCTCTTGTTCATGTATCACATTCAAGCCACAAGCATAAATAGCTAAAACTGTCCTAGTTGTTGAGGCTTGGCCAACAGTGAGGGTGCAGCCTGCCACATTTCTGGGCAGAGATTATACTGAATCCTTACTCAGTAGCCATTTACCCTTTTCTAACAGCATGGATCTTATTCACTCCTGAGCAGTGTGATTTACATTGTTGGACGATGCATCATAGTGAGAGGTTTGTCACTTTTTTCAGCATAATGTGAAATTGGGTTGTGTGTATGAAAGAGTCAAAGGAGAGGGAGGAAACAGAGATATCTACCAGATCTATGGACTCTTTGTCATGCTTAAGTGGAATCTGTTAAACTTGCTAAATGAGAAAGTAATATTTCAGTGAATGTTAACGTGCATGTAGGCATGTGTGTGTGACTTATGAGTGTGCTGTGTTGTGCTTGTGCTCTGTGTGTATTTGTGTCTGTCACTCTATTGTATAGAAATGATTGTGTCAGTGTGTGTGCCTATGTGGGTGTTATTGCCGAGGATAGTGTGGAGCAGAGCACAGCTTAATATCTATGTTTGACATAGAGGCCCATTAATAAGGCCCTGATCCGAGCCCAGTGACAGGACTGCTGACAGAGGAGGATCATGGGGAAGAATCATGCCCTGCTGAGGGAGCCTGGGCTGCAGGTAGACCCATTCTGCCTTCCCCAGGTGTCATTACGGATGCTGGGGAGGGAGCAGAGGAGGGAGGGCCGCTACTGACATCTACATTAATCACCCCTCCACACATCTTCCCACCTCCACCCACCACCTCCCTCTACCTCCAGCTCCTAATCATCCCTACACAGAGACCCAAACCCAGTAAGGGGATACTCAGCCATGAAAGATATCCAGCTAAGAGCTCCCCAAATACCACTCTGATCTGATCATGAGTGATGTTGCTACCTGAACCTCTGACCTGGCACACAATTAAAAACACTTTCCTCTTTCTCCCCCAGACACGCAAAAGAAGCCACTCTGATGAAACTACACATTTTGTCATTGTCTGCATTTGATTCATACTTTGCATTCGAATTGCGGCCTTAGTTACATGCAATTAAAATGCAGCGAATGTCTCTACTGAAATGTGTAGTCTCCAAACCCCCATAGTGTGTGCTGCTGTTGTACACTCCTGATTGTCTCATAGATATCACACTCTCCACTTGGGGACCCCCTATTGATCCGCAGCTGTGTTTTTATCTACATAAAAACAACAACTCCGCAGCACTTTATGTTCTCATTGCTTCACTATAAAGTGAGCCACCAGATAAAACCTTTTTTTTTATCAGTAACAGAAAATATTAGAGGATGTGATAATAAAAGGGTGTAGCACTAGTTACCCAAAAGTGATCACATGCATAAGTAATAATCAGACATTAAAGGCTTTCTGTCTTTTGTTGAAAAGTAATAAAACCCAATATTTTGTGTATTCTATTGTAGTAATATAATACATTATTTGACTTCACAAATGCCAGTGGACTTTGGGAATCAACTTGGCCGATTGAAGTCCTGTCACTTTAGAAGTGGACAAGGATTGATGTGGGTCAAGCCAAACAACCTTCATAATGAATGAGTCCACACAGGATCCATCAATGAGCAGATGTTACAGGGACAATAAAGTGAAAATTATCTGATTGATTATTAGTTTAGATTCAGTTAAAAACACATAATTATACAAAAATGTGACAGTAATTGTGGCATGATTAGTTTAGCTTGAAACAAATGATCCACTTCAACATATGGTGGTAAACCCAGATTGTCTTTGCAGTGATGGAAAAAAAATGCATAAAAGGCTTTTTTTTCTCCAATGTTTTTAATATCCTGGTTTCATCTGTATTGTTGAGGCACTTGTTCCAAACCACCACTCATGCTTGGCTTTGTTCTCAATGACGTCACACTCATTTGTGTGTGGTTATACCTCATCTGCATGCTCTCAGCTTTTAAAATGAAAGAACTCAACAACCTAGAATACCCTGTGTGTCCATCTTATTGTTAATGAAACCCTAATAAAAGATCTGTGACATTCGTCCAGCAGTGGAATGAAGCGTAAGCTAATATTAGAGTATCTGGGAGTTATCAGTCCATGCTTAGCCCTTAACATGCCTTATCCTGAGTAAACACAGCCTCCACTTTAATTAAAATAAATCCACTTTCAGCTTATATTTAGAAACCCGGGAAATATCGCTGCCTCTGCTACAGATACAGTGATTGAAAGTAGGGAACAAAAGACTGGGCTTGAGGGAGAATTATACTCTACTTACTTTTCCATCAATGAAGCCATACTCTCTATTGTTTATGTTTGAAGTGGGCTTTTCTTCTTAGTAAATGACCTTTCTCCAATTCCCTTTTTTCCTCTCTTTTATTTGCCTCAAACTTTCAGCAGCAGTGATGACACAATAAATTTCTGTTTCTTCCTGTCTCTCTCTCTCTGTGCGTGCATGCGTACGTGCGTGGTTTCATGCATCTGGTTGAATCTAGGACAGCATGGAGGCACAGAGAAGACACCATTTGCATGCAGTTCACAAACATATTAAAATATGAAGACAAATCACTCTGTCTGGCCAGCTGACAGCACAGCCTGCAGTGGGAGTGGGCTAGCAAACTTACAACATGTTGCAGTCCCAGCCAGGCCTTTATAGGGCAAGCTCGAACATGCGGCTTGACAAACAAACAGAAGAGGGAAAAATGAGCTCTCAAAGCTATTATTAAAGGCGACGGAAGTGGTTTTCTTTGCCAAAGCCATCCTGTCATAGTGTCTCTATATTGTTTTATTGTTGTATTTATCATCGGCGGCTATGGCACAGGAAGTAGAGCGGGTCATCTCCTAATCAGGGTCAACAGTTCAATCCCTGGCTCCTCCAGTCTGCATGTGGAACTGTCCATGGGCAGGATACTGAGCCCCAAACTCAGTGTGTGTGAATTGTGTGCTTGAGCATAATAAACAATGTAAAGCACTATATTGCTCCTCATGAACAGGCTGGCAGCATCTCCTATCATTATGAATATTTGTGTGAATGTGTGAATGTCGGCATGTGTTGTAAAGTATTTTGTGTGGTTAGTAGACTAGAAAGGCACTGTATACATGCAGTCCATTCACCGTTCCATTTATTAGAGTATGGTTTTCACAGACACCTTCAGGGCAAATACTGTGAGTTTTGGGGGCTTTGTTCTATGGCTGACTTTGATTGAAATCATAAAATGAGAAATCCAAGCCTATTAGGTTGTGCTACTGCTCAAGGTTCATCTGTTCAGGTGGGGTACAAAGGGGGCAACTTGTTGGATTTTGTCTTACACTTTGATATCTTCATCTGGTCATATTTTCTTCCTCTTTTTTCTAAACATATGTTACATTAATACTGTATACAGCAACACTATTTGCATTGTGTACGGTTTTTTTGTGTGTGGATGAAATACATAATTTTACATTATTTTGTACTCCTATTCCCATGTGTTAAAGGAGCTCCTCAGGTATTTACCAAATCTGCTTACCTCTGCTGCTGGAAATACCAGGGACATACATGTGAGGGGAACAGTGCTGTTTGTTCATTCATGTTGATTTAGAAAATATTGCTTGTGGGGCTGCATGTGCTGGGTCCTCTTCTTACACCACTTGGTATGAGTATTAATACGCCTAGTGACAAGGCGACTGCCATGACTGACACCAGTAGGGGGAGCTCGCAGCTCATAGCTCACTCTGTAATAAACCGGTGAAGCAACATGAAGGAGGTTGCTGGGCAATAGCGCAGGCCACATACACAACCTCCATGTTGCTCTCTCTGAACCTCAACATTGCTTGTGTCACGACTGCTGTATCCACCTATATCATCTAAATCTGCCCATTATTTAAGAGTGAATCATAATGATTTGCCTGTGAATGCTGCTTTCTGCCTGTGTCTGTGCACTTTGCCCTGTAAAACACATGCTGAATGTTTGCATTGTTGGTATGTAGACAGGCTGTCTCTCTCCTTGTCTTGGTGCACATTATCAGTCAATCAGTCATTGATTTCTGACAGCGATCATATCTACAATTCTGCTTCGACATCAAAATGCATAATCATCCACACACTATTCAGCATATTATTTCCCTGCATCTTTGACATGCCTACATTCAGATATATAGCCAACTGATTAGTAATCGCCATATTATGAAAGAGTGACTCATTTTTATTTTTATTTTTTTACACATCTTTTCTGCATTATTCTAATGTTCTAAATATTTTCCCCATAAAAATCTAATCTTGTGTTATCACATATCCTACCTGTTGGGTGATTTTCTTTTACGCAAAGCACCACCTATACTATGTAAGTAGTACAGTAAGGCCAGGAAAGAGGAACATAAATTAAAGTAAAATTGTGTAAACAGAGTTTATGTGGGTTTACAATCCCCTCCACTGCATCCCCGCTTACAATACATAAGCTCCTTATTTTCCTGTAGAAAGGGGCTCACTTCATTTCTTCACATCAGACAGATTTGGACTAATATCCAAGTTCCCCTCGACTTCCCTTCCCCTCAGCCTCCTGCTCCCTTCCCTTCTCGCTGCTGTCTTCCCGCACCGATCCCTGTTCTGTGCAAGTGTGTCAAGCTTCAGTGTGGTGGGCTGCGGGCTGTGCTGGGTGCGCATAGACCGTGCGCTCCTAGCGGTAGCGCTGTTGAAACCAAGAGACAGAGCGAGGAGGATTTTGAACTGACTTGTAGTAGTCTATGACTGTACATGTACAGCGCCTTATCCTAAGCTAAGCACATGGGTCTTTTGGGAGCCGGTTCCCTTTGTAATAAAACAACTTTTTGGGAATGCATGAGAGTTGAAGGCTCGTTTCCAGTCAGTGTGTCAGCCCAGCCATATGTTGTGATGTGAGACGTCGCTGAAGATTTGAAAGGTGCCACAGACGCGTCTGAAGGAGCCGAGGACCTGCGGAGAAGAAGTGCAAAGCCTCCGCTTGTTTTCCAGCCTGGACTTTATATTTGTTGTATCCCCCTGGCTCTGTGGGCTTCAGCTTGGACAGTACAGTACAGGTCATCTCGGAGAAATAGCAGAGATTGCGGAAGAACTCGCGGGGCAAGCGGGGATAATACTCAAAGACCTAGAGTTTGGGTTGAAGGTCTGGTGGATATGTTTACCCCTAGCAGCTCCGGGTGAGGTGACCTACTGATAAATGGATCCTCTCAATTTCTGGACATTGAAACTGTCTTTTGTCAGTAACTAGGAGCTATACCCAACTCCCAGAAACACGGAATAGACTTGCCTGTCATTTGGCACATTTTTGTTTCTGCAGTGAATCGAGAATTTGCGCGCCAGCCGTGGATGTTTAATATGCTAGTATGGGTCCGCTAGCGTTCATCCTTGTTGGTGGATTACTGTATTTTCAAGTTGATGGTAAGTTGCTCACAGTGTCTTGCTGTGTAGAACTTTTTCTGGTATTTATTAAAAATATACAGGTTTGTTTTCCTCTCACTTCGCCTGACGCTGTCTTTGGCACTCCTCTATTATTTTACACAGGTTTACTTTTTAGGAAATATTGTGAATATATGTTTTCGTTTCACAAGAAAATATATTCAATTTATTATACATATTTTCACAGAGTTTGGATCATTAAATGACTAATGTTGTCAAGCACACAGTTGTTATTAGGGAAACACAGATATCTTATATATCTAAGTGTAGGTAAATACATTTCTTTATCATCACCTCAGCAATTACTGCTCTACGCCCGTTTCTTCATCATCCATATGAACTCAAAGTAATACATGAACAAGGGCAGTTCAACAGATTCAACAGATTTCTCTTCCGCTGGAGCTAATGATTGCCTTTCAGGAGGTTAAAATTAGAGCAGAGATGAATTGATTTTTTTTTTTTTTTATTCTTTTGAAACAGAATATGCAGTCTTTTTATTGAATGATATGAACATATTATGATCAAAGGATTAAGGCAGACAATTATTTGAATGACTTTCTTCTCTGAGACTTTGTGGGTCTGCTACAGTCAGTGTAAAGCAAACATCTCTGAGTGTGAATGATTCTCAGGCTTAATACAGTGGCTACAGGTTATCTCTGTAATGCAGAGACTGAGAGCATTTTGACATTAACATTTTTAGCAATTACATTAAACCTTCAAAACTTTTATGCATTCATATGACACAAGCAAAAGTAGTATTTTTAACACCACACAAGTAGTTCAGACCTGTGAATGGGAGGTTCACTGTATTGGTGGTATTTGGCAAATGTTGTGAGCGCTCAGTCTCTGCACTGAAGTAGATAGTGCTGCTGTGGTGATTTTGCTTTAAGGATTTCACAACTGCAAATCTACACCGTAAACCAGCTTAAAACCAAACTGGGACAGTTGCCCTGTTTATTATTCCCATTTGTTTGATTAATCTTTAATGATGATGATCTTGTTGATTGTAAATGAGATTGATACTGTTTAATTTCTTTAGCCAGTGGACAGTAAATTGGCTCAGCCATCTTCGGCCAATCTGCCAGGAGTGCTAAATCAGCACTTTTTTTTTTTTTTTTTTTTTTTACAATTTTATAGGGCTTTCTGGGTTTCACTGGCCTACAAGGGAACTGGCTTAATGAAGGAATTATAACAGCCTCAACTGCAGAATTAATGTGATGACTCACATTAATCATCAGAATAGGAAGGCTTAGGTGGAAGAAATCGTTATTGGGATTGGTCCAGTTTGTGACTGATGGAATGATGGGGGGGATTACAATGTACTCTTAAATTGTATAAACCAAAAGTCATATTTAATTTTAGGTGTACTTTTGAATTGGGCACACCTCGCTGTACACACACCAGCATTATGCAGACAAAGAGAGGCTCATGATCATAGAATGAGGAAATAATGTTCCTGACCAGTCACAAACTGGGACATTATATCATCACTATGTTGTGAGTGATGATTCACAATCACATGTGTTTGCTTTGTATTGTTTGTATAACTTAGCAGTATGTAAAGCTGAGTTTTTGTTGTCACTGAATGCGAGAGCCTGCAAAGCCCCATTTTTCTTTTCTTTCACCTGTCAGCTCCTGCTTTTGTTCTTCACAGCTGCAAGTTTAGCTTCTGAAGCTTTTTAGATCAGTCCTCATGCTTTCTGTAGTTAGTAAACCACATTCCCTTTCTGCTCGGATTTGGGTTTTTTTTCCCCTTTTTACTCTTTCTTTTACCTTTTTTGGTGTCTTTCACTCTCTGTTCAGCCAAACCCACTGGTTGCTAAGCAGTGGCTGATGGCATTGCTAGCTGCCCAGAGGGAGAGGGTGCACATCTCCCCGGGAGCAGTGGATCTTTCCAATCATTTGCCTGTCACCCACCTCCCCCCTCCATCCCAGCAGAACTCACCCATCACCCAGCCCTTTTCAGAGGTAATCTGAGGGTCCTTGGAAAGGGAGGAGCTTCCTCTAAGAGTCCACTTAGGCAGACAAAAAGGTCTGGAGTTGTATTCACTGGGCAGTATAGCCAACAAAGCCAAGCCTTGTGAATGGCGTCAGTCACTGTTTAGTGTGCTGTGATTAATAATGTCAGTGTGTTGGAGAGAAGAGAAAAGGTGAGGTGGAGACAGAATAGAGGGATAGAATGAATGTGTGCTGGTTGTTGCCAGCATTGGAAGAGAGAAAGGATTTGTTTTAAGACCTGAAAGAAGATCATAAAACAGAGTTATAGGACGTTATGGAGAAATACGTTGATTGAGATAGAATATATTTCCAGGAATATGTCGGTCCGCAGCTGTCTGGTTATCTCTTAAACTCCATAGTGCTGCTTTTGAAGCTGCATTAGAACATGCTTTGCATAGAGGACATGCTCTCCTGACCTTGTGCTATTCTAAGATCTCCTGCATGCTTGTGTCTGATGTAGGAGCTGGTGACATCACATCCATCCTGGGTGACACACTGAGAGGTGCTGAAATATACTCCAACTTAAATCTGTCTAAGAGGCTATGGAGACGGAAACACAGGGTCTCCAGTGGCCTAGACAGCGTTCAACTCCCTATCCACCAGCAGGGTTGTGGTTTCACTAATGCTGAGTCGAGAGAAACTCAGAGGAGAGTCGCTGCATGTGTGTGTGTGTGTGTTTGTTAGGAAGAAGAGTATTGGAGAGAGAGACAGAAAGAGTGTAATCGAATATAAAAATTGAGAGAAGAGTTGTTTAACAACACAATCTTTTAAAGCAAAATGGCAAGGATGAGGCTTTATTACCGAAGCACCTTGGAGACCAACAGCGCTGTTGATGATCATGATTGAATGAGAGAGGTCTAAAGTACTGCCCTATAATGGAAAGTAAGCCCAGATTAAAATAGTCTAGGTGAATGATGAGGCAGGCTGAGGTCATTGTGTAAGAGCCATTGCAATGTCTCGCCCCAAATGTGATTGTTCTGCTCGAGTTGGCAGCGTTTAGGCAGCGTTATTGTAATTGCGGTTCATTTGCTGGAATGGGGCTTCTGTAATGATGAACCTTCATCTGCCATCTACAGGAAGCTCCTCTCCACTGTCTCCCACGGTGTCATCACTGTCAAGGAAGCCACTTTCCTCTACATCAAAGAGCACTACTGTTTATTCTCTGATTAACATCAAAAATGAATGAAGGGTAAATACAGTGAGACTTAAATCAGAGGAAGTGAATGAACAGGGAGCAGGAACAAAGAAGTAGGATGAGGTGATCACTTGTACAATGAAAATCTACATACACAGGTCCTAGTGTATGTGTGAATGTATGAGTGTTAGGTGTTACTTGACCAGTGATGTGGGCCTGTCTACTCCAATATTTTAAAAGCCAAGTATGGCTACTCCAGGGCTCACATTTCAGCAGCCATCACTCCACTCTTTCAGGATGGAACAGAATAGACTTTGAGTACTTCTTAGTCCAAAATACTGCTCTGTGAATGACAGTGATCACTCAGAAATGAAAGGATACACAACTTTTCTGGGATCATGCTCGTTAACACATTTTACCAATACATTACACATGTAAAAGTGAGGTCATATTTATTAAATGCAGTGACAATAATTTGTCCCTTTGAAAGCAGTTACAAACTGATGACTCAGGTTAAGGTATGTTATCCAATTTTAAAAATGACTTGTTTAAAGCTTACTGGCTTTTTATTTTAATTTAATCCAGAATTTCCACTGCTTTTACCCCCATCCCTTGAATGTGTAGTATTTGTATTTTCTTGTTGAAATGAATATTTTATTTATTGTATGTGGGCATTAATGTTGAAACAGTATGCTACTCAATAAAGTAGCATAGCTGACTGACCTTGAGGGAGAAGTTGATAGTCATTCTCTTCTGCATGTGTCATGATGGTGAACTCCACCCAGACAAATTTGATGGGTTTTTTCTGTGGATGAAAAAAACATGCTTGACAGTGGATTCAAACCGCCAACACTATAATTTCCAGTCTGCTACTTTACTAGTAAGCTACCGTGACCTGATGCTGGTGTCAAAATCTGCATCCTATAACAGAGAGGAGCACCTGAATGGATTAGGAAAAATAAAAAATAAAAAACACACGTGTGCATGCAGGATGCACACACAGATACACATGTGCATCTGAATGGCTGAGTTATACTAATCACACCCAGATGCACATACATACAGACATGGGATTTTTAGTAAATAATCGCGTTAGTGTATGCATGTGCGTCTTGTCCTCCGTGACCCTTTCCACTCCCCATGGTGTGTGTGTGTGTGGTGGGGGGTGATACCAATTTTCCTTGTTTTACCTCTGCTTTATTAAGCATCAGCCAAGCATACAGCTGACATTTACAGAGCAGAAAAATGGCCTAATGCATTGATGCTTTTGCCTAGAGAAACAAAGACAAAAGGGAATGAGCGATTACAGCAGGTATGCAGCAGTAAAATATATTTCCAAACTTTCCCCGCCTTCATCTCCTGCTTTCTGTCCCTCACGTACACACACAGGATATCTTTGTACAACTATCTGTTGGTAGCAGCATCCATGAGGGTGGAATTCAAACACTGAGGGGGTTGCTGTGCACCTGTGATGGCAGTACAGTGGGGGAGTGTATATGGAGGTAGAGTTTGGGGGAGGAGTGTTATGATTTATTGAGCATGCTGACTAAAGCAAGTGGTCAGGGCTTTCACCTGTCTGACGCACCTGTACTTACATAGTACACACCTGTGCTTACCCCTCTGGGCCTCATAACACAGATCTAATCCTCTCTCTGTTGCTGATTAAGATTTTTAGGCAGGCTGACAGACAGAAAATGTTGATCTGATTACTGTTACATAATCCCTGATGATTAGATGATATTGAATCAACCCTTATTGATCAATGGCAAACACCCAGCCAGTGGTTACAAATAAAACTGACTGCATGTAGGACAATAGTGTGTATGTGGCAAGCATTCTCATCGACATCAATATTAATTATCTTAAAATGATCTTAAAAGCGTGCCAAAATGCAGGCGGGAAGTCAGGATGGGGTATACAACACAAACTTGTAATGCTGTAAACTTGCTGCAAGAGACAACATACTCCTAATCATTGTCCGTATGTTGCATGCTGCACTGAAACATCATGTTTGGTAAAGTGTCTAATTACTCTGTGTTTGATTGCCCTTACACTGCCCTTTGAAGCAATGTTCCAAAGGGTGGGGTGTCAAGGTTGAATGACTCTCAGAACATACAATTATATATGACTATACATGTTCATAGGTGCAAGCTCACACACACATACTGTCAACAGACACACACACATGCATGTAAATGTATGCTGGTAGCCATGCATGCATGAAGACACTATGGTTGCACCAAGCTCTTGGCAAAAGGAACCAGTAATGAGGCACTACATAAAAGGCACATGAGCTGAATGCAGAAAACATTTATAGTATAAACATTACTGCTTATTAAACCTTTCTGTTTGTTATATATTTCTTGTCAATATTGGGTCATTTTTTCCTTCAGCACCTCCTCAGTAACATATCTTATTGGTCTTCATTGTCAAGAGTCTGTGTGACATCTCTCACTCAACACAGTGTACCTGAGCTGAGTGTCTCACTAGTGTATTGACAATGAGGTCTGGTCTTGTGATAAAAATGCATGAGCTGTCTCTCTGTGTGAGATGTGTGAAGATGGACAACCAGAGCACGACACTAAAGCACACATCCGTCACACGCAGCAGTAGTCCAGCGCAGCTGTAATGCCACTCAGAATGGTGGAGCCACTGAATAAGTGTCTCATTCCATCCCCAGCTGGTCTATGTATCACCCAACCATGACAGCTCGGTACCCTTTCTTCCCTTTAACAAACCATGGAGTCTAACTCAATAGAAATTGAGACAAAAACAATACACTATCACTTACCAAACCAGTTTAGAAACTATAGTAATGTCCATGTATAGTCCATGTCAACTTCCATAACTGCCCCCCTGCCTCAACATACTGTACTGTATAAGTACTTTATGTTAAAATAGCAAATGGCCATTAAAAATTTCAAATACTGTTTACTAATATCTTGCCTGTTTATATAATGTGAATAGTGGGCTGTCATTATTCTTGTTGTCTTGGCTACATTTATTGCTCCTTATTTGGTAAAAAGATGACGTGTTCCCTGGCAATGTATTTCTACATAGTCTTGTTGTGTAAGCAGACATTCTGTGTGTTAATTCATGCTGTTGTTCAGTTGCTAAAAATGAAAAAAATGGCCTGATTTAACAATATTGTCATGATAAAAGATTATGGGAGATTATTACATTAATATCAGTTCTGCAGGAATCTGTACTTGTTGTTTCCCTGCTGAAAACAAGGCACTGCAGGGTGAGTTGATTTACTATATATAATGGCCCCTGGTGAGACTGGCTTTGTGGTTGAAGTGTCAGTGTGGAATGTGGCACAAGCCAAGTGTCACAACCATTGCAGTGGGTAGGAAGAAAGCCTTAATCGCATCCTTGAACGTTTGAACTCTCCAGTTTCACTTCCAGGATGGTGATGTGTTTTTTTCTGGGGAGCTGCTCACAAGCATTTGTCATTTAGAGGCCCAGTAACACCCAGCCAGTGGTAGAATTATTAAATATAATGTGTGTGTATGTGTTTGCGGGCACTATTCATAACCATCACAGCACATTGTTTTTGTGTTAGCATGGATATACTATATGGGCCAAAGTAAATTGAATGAGTCCTTCATCCACTTCCTCCTAGCACCCCTGACCTTGTAGCCCTAAGCCAGACCAGATGAAGTGTCCCATGGAATAGAAATTTAATAAATCTCATCTTGACTTGCTGTGTTACACCTTTAAAAAATACAAAGTATGAGCTATGGGGGTCATTTGATTACTTTACTCTACTACCTGAGTCCATCACTTGTGTGTGGTTAGAGCTCTTATTCCTCATGTTCTGTTCTCATGTGGAGCTGAGGACCACTAAGTGGCTGCAGATGGCAGGTGGTGACTGCCCTCATTGACATGCAGGGATATTACAATGTGTGCACTACAGGTCAGGACCCACAGCACACCTCCAATTATCCACTCATCTCTCACTCAACAGAGTGTGTCATGGACACCTGAAGGCATCTCTTCCACCCTTCCCTCCCCTTAGCCTTCATTTCTAAAGCAATAAAGCACATATTTATTTCTCCCTATTCAATCTGCTGGGGCAGCTCAGCAATGCAGGTAAAGAGATTACAATGCTTGAGGGAGAATCAATTGATGCCATTCATTTCATTGCACTGCTCGCTGTAGGAACTCTTTAGAGTAGCCCACGGTTGAAAGTAGGGAATTGGTGATGTGATTTTGGAGCCCAGCTGTGTCTACATTCACATGCACACCACAAACTCACACACATACACACAGGCATGTATCCTAAGAGAATAAACATAAACATTGCTGCTTGCTTACAGTATCTGATTTTATAGCACATTTACAGAGATTAAAATGACCAAAGAAAATGTTGCTCTGCCTCCATCTACTGATGACCACTGCTATATTAAAGCAAGTGGACATTACTGCATACAGTATAACTCAATAGCTCCTCCATAGTAGTTGATGTGTAGGGGAGACTAGTAATCATAAAACTGCACCTCTCAAATTTTGATGCGTTCGGTGTTCTGGGATTTGAATAGTTGATTTTCTGCACACAAGTGCACATATTTAATATCAAGACTACTGCAGAGACTAAAGCAGAGGCAGGAAAGCAAATGGCTGAGTCCTGGCTACTGAGAAGGATCTGCATGAAAAGAGAAAGGGCTAAAGTCCGTGGAGTAGTGCAGAGAGCTACACGCTTGAGTGGCCCTTGCATCGGAAATCATTTAATCTGCATCACATAGTTTAGTGTTCCTACCAATGGCCTGACAGTCCCATTGAGCTGGTGCTGTACTCCACACACTCATCAGCTGATAGGTAGAGAGCAGGCAGCACCCTCATCAACACACTTGCACTTTGCTATGAAAATATCTAAACCGTTCTCATGTCTTCCTCTTTTTCCACTTGAGTCGCTTGTTTCAGGTAAGAAATCTCAGCTCTTCTCTGACAAGCCATCTGCTGAGAAAAAGATAACATCAGCTTGGTGTTCATCAACCGATTGTAGAATGAAGAGTGAGAATGAGAGTAAAATAACAAGAGAGAAACTGCTTGCTATGTGAAACAGCCCTTTGCAGCAAAATCAGATATTCTGTTCCCACAGTTATCTATTTATATATTCCAACAGCATGGGGGAGAGAGGGCAAATACACAGATGCAAAGTCAATACGACCCCACCACACCACTACCCGAAATACTCACTGAGTGGAATTCTATCTGATATTTGTTGGAGGCAAGCATGGATGCAGTGAGAAGTTAAGATCAGCTCCTAGAATTACCCTTGTGTTTGCTTTCAGAGTGTAGATCTTAGCTGAAGAAGGGAGGGGGGCCAGTATGCAGAGCACTGAGATGGAACGGAGCCCATCATGTGAGCTTGCTAGCTAACTGGATTGAACTCCCTCCCTTTCTTGCAACAGAAGAGCTCTGCACCTGTGAACACCCTTTATTTCTCTTTCTGTGTTCTCACTGTGTGATTTTTTTTACTGTATATCTGTTGGGTGGCTGTATGCAGTGGGCTAGGATGAACTCCAGCAGATAACCAGGTTGTCTTTTGTGACACCTCCCCGAGATGAGCTGTGTGCCTGGTATTGGGGTATACTGGGGCTCATGTGCTGTGACGCTACTGACAGCCCGCCGTAAAGAAGATGAATCTCGGGTGCAGAACGAGCTGCTTGCAAGTGTCACTGCAGGCCAGTGCAGAGGCGCGGACGGCCAGTAACATCATTCTCGCCACCCCCAGTTTCCCCCTGCCTCTCTCTCACATTTCCCTTCTGATGACATGACGGATGTGACTCTGTCACCCTCACAGCAAGGGTAGGATATAACAGGACAGGGATCAAGTGAGGGAAACAGAGAGAGATTGGGAGGGAGAGGCGGGGATATATAGAGAGAAGGAGATGGAGTGGGAGGTTGTGGAGAAGTGGAGAGAGCCAGAAGAAGTGGGAATATATTTCAGGATGGACAACATGGATCGACTGCATAATTCATTTCTCCTGAAATTTCTTTGAGGATTTTTTTTTTCTTTCTACAATTTTATATTCACTCAGCTTGCTGGGTTTTAGCACTTTCTGCCTGAACTACCTCTTCCATTTCACTATCCATATTACAGCGTTGCTGCATCTTGGCCTTAACCTGGTTTTCATGTTTGATGTTTTTTGGAGCCTCGGTGACTAGAACTTTTTGCCTTGGTCCGATGTTGCCATTGGTTACCTGTGATCAGAGTACATGTCTGTTGGCAGAATAACTAATGTCTCTTTGGGGAGCCCTTCCTTTTATGCTCAGGCTGAGACTGGTGAGGGTATTGATTTGGTTGGTGGGCGAGAATTTCTCCTGGGAGCTAATGAAAATAATTACAAAAAGATCATCAAAGGCCTGACCTTCTGTTGCACACATGAATAAATATGTGACAAACATAATAGAAAAGACCACTTATACTTGTGTGGTCAGTGGAATAGTGTGAGTGACAATAAACCGTTTGGTAGGTGAAATCCTGGATTTAACTATGTAAAACCAAATGATATTCTTATACTTCACAAACATTAATTGTTTATTTATTTATTATACCATTATTTTACCAGGAAAACCTCACTGAGATTAGTGTTCTGGCCAAGATAAACAGCAACATAAAGTTTCAGACAAACAACACGCAATATAGACAGGTCTAGTCAATGTAAAATAATACAATATTAAAAAAACTATACAATAATAAAAAATGTTTGGAATTGAGAAAAAAGACGATTATACAGTAGGAAATACTGCCTATTTCTTGGATAGAAGCATTTTTCAGTGAAGCCGACATAAGTAGACTTAAAGAAAAGGCAGGGAAGAATCGGCTTCTGGTTCAGTAATCCCTCTCTGATTTCATTCTCTGTCTGTGTGCTTGTTTGTTTGTTCTATGATTCCTGCTTTCCTCCAGGAGTGGATGACTGCACAGCAGTGGTGAAAAGTAATGGTGGTGTTATTGCAGACAGGGGGAAACACAGCATTTTGATTGGAGCGTGTGCCCTGAGACCCAGTGAAGTGCACTCGCCTCAGCTCAGAGAGCACTTGATTGCACAGCACCAATGATCGCATTAAAAGGGCAACAGAAAGCCCATTTACCATAAAGAGAGTGAGAAAGGGGGCCCAATAGGAAGCTGGAAATTGACTCTTACTTCTGTGAGGAGTTTGGTCTGATGGCTGTGCAGTGGAGAAATAAATGAGATTTTTTATGTGATCTTCCTGGACTGCGTACATTTAGGGACATCACCAGGGCAGGACAGCCACATGAGGGCACATTAAAAACAACACACGCTGGTACAAACATTTTGTTTTTGTGCTTATAAAAGGGAAGTTTCCTGAACAACAGGCAAGGTTTACATGTTAAGGTTATCAAGGATTAAGATCGATGGGCCGCTTTTAAACATATTACATAGCATATGGGTGTGCTTTTAACCTTTTCTACCTCTGCACCTGACTGCCTCCACTCAGGAAGGACACTGAACAGTCACGTCCAGCCCCGTGTGCACTCAGCTCAGCTTTTTCTGGCAGTGAAAGGACAATTGTAGAGGCATCTGCTGTGTTCATTTCCACGGGAAAGAGGAGAGCAGATGGGGACTCAAGGTTTAAGTGATTAGAAGGCAGTAGATTGGAATACAAATTGGATTTAAAGAAATTAGACTGATATAAATCGAATGGAGTCACCGCAGTTTAGTGCTGTGCATGCACATTGGTCTTTGTGGAAAGACACCACAGGGCCTGTGGATTATGAAGGAAGCAGATGCTCCAATGAGATAAGAATAAATGTGCGTTTGACACTCCATCTGAGGGAGATGGGGGTCTCCATGTCCGTCCTTTATCTTGCCCTCCATTTATCAATGTCGCGGTGTTAATTACTGCTTCATTTATTAAGTCACTTACTGCCAGAATACAAACTTGCCCTTCTGCCCCTGCTTTGACAGGAAAACTGGCTGCTGGCTAAGTTACAGTTACCTACCATTGGTGAAAGGGATTAGGTAAAAGTGCCATTAGCATATTGCTGGTTTTTGTTCCACCACCAAAAATACATCTACAGTTTTCCACACAATATTAATGAGATTAGATTATGCACTCCAGTAGCAGGATATCGCCACCCCCCTCTTCTACACGCCCTTGTCTGTGGCCCCACTTAGAGCAAGACACTAGGCCTGATCACTAATCAATGAAGGGGAAATGGGGGGAATTAACCCAAATTAGGAAGAAGAGAACAGACTACCTTCTCTTTAGAGGCCAACATGCCACTATCTGATGCCTGATCCCTGTTAAGACAAATGGCAGAGTAGTGTAGATTTCCACACAATGCAAGCATACATTTGCATGTGCACACAAAGAACCACCACTCAGAGTCTTTGAAGTGAATTTTTGTGCTGATGTATGGGTTTTTACCTGCACCTGTCCTCCCTTGCCTGCAGACTCTTGGGCAGGAAAGACCGGGGTACAGCTTGTCCCGGCTTCCCCCTGGGAGATTCAAATGTAAGGGGTAGTGGAACATGTGCATACCCAGCCAAACAAAGAGCTGGAACCTCCACTGTTTGCCCTCATCCTACGCTGAAATTAGCTGTTACACAGGCACAAAGGGCTATATGGTACACCGCTCTTCTGTACGGCAGGCATCATCCTATTACCCCACTCTACTGCCCCGGGGAAGGGCACAGTCGTCAACTCAGCTCAATCACATGCACACCTGCAACAACTAATTTTAAGACAAAGAGGCTAGCACTCAATTAAATACAACACTGACTGTTTAAAGTTCAGCTGCCAACTGAATCGGTCATTGATGGGGTACTGAATGTGGTTCAAAAGAAAGACGATATGCCTGTTGAAAAAAGTTTGCCTTATTCCCTATTCCTTTTACTGGCTTGGACTGTTTGATGTTGGATCAAACTGTTTGATTGTTAACTGGTTCCCAGGGCCTCTGTGATGTAAATGTGTGTATGTCTGGCCTACAGCATCTTATCTCCATGGTTAAGACCTGGTGACAGAAACACATAGCGCTCTGACTTGGGGAGCATTATCTTAGCTGCCAGACTCCCAGAGCTCACCAACTGCAAGCCCTAATAAAAAAGTGAGCCAAGGTTTTCAGCCACAGGGGATTAGCATTTGACATGAGTCTGGACCCCAGCATAAATATTCACATAACATGTGCACTTCTTCAACAGTGGACTCAACAGTTTTACTTGTTTGCACCCCACCGAAAGCCAAATATATAATTTGTGTGTGTATGGTTCAGACGTAAGCTGTCTCTACTGTACGCCTCCATTCAGTGGTTACCCATGGGTCCAATTACCCACAAGCCCTTGCTTGTAGGGTGGGGAAGAGCAGATGGCTGCTTTTTGACTAGCCTGAAATGTTGATTAAAGGGTCCAGTATATGTTTTTACATGCTTCTAAGCCAAGACAAACTATTAGCTACGGTCATCCGTCCATTTTCTGCTGCTTTTCCAGGTCAAGGCAGCAGTGGAAGCAAGCTAAGGAAAGGATTCATGTTAGTTTTAGTCTTCTGATGAAAATGTAGATTTGTTTGTCATATTTTAGTGGAGTGCTGTCATGATTTTCTCATAAAAGCTTTTCAATTAGTTATTTTATTACAAAATTATATATTTACAATATATTGTTTAGTAAATTTCATGCATAAAAGGTTACCAACAAATATTTTTCCTCATAGTTTTTGATGATGAAGTGAACATCAGATTCACATCATGCAACCCCTATTGTCCATATAGTATACCTGTTTGTTTTACTTGAGGTCTTGTTTATTAAAATACTGAACTGAAACCATGCTTTAAGTCTGTAAGCTGTTCCTCTATGATTAAATGCATCTCTTCTGTTTCCTCCAGGATCCCGTCTGCGCCAGGAGGACTCCCCACCCCGGATTGTGGAGCACCCCTCTGACCTGATTGTATCCAAAGGGGAGCCCGCCACTCTCAACTGTAAAGCAGAGGGGCGGCCAACTCCAACAGTGGAGTGGTACAAGGATGGAGAGCGAGTGGAAACAGACAAAGATGACACACGTTCTCATCGCATGCTGCTGCCCAGCGGCTCGCTTTTCTTCTTACGCATCGTTCATGGACGACGGAGCAAACCGGATGAGGGAGCCTATGTTTGCGTGGCCCGCAACTACCTGGGAGAAGCTGTCAGCCGCAACGCATCTTTGGAAGTAGCATGTGAGTCAAAACACTATCTCCTTTTTTCTTTATTTCCCCTCTTTCCTGTTTTGCTGAAATTGTCTTGCTAATATAATTCAATAAGTAATTTGGCTGGATGAAGAAAAGTCTTGATCGCTGCTCCCAGGTGGAAATTTGCATTCTGCTCAGGATAATTGAAAGATAATATTTGATAATTTCCTGTCATCATTGCACAATCGTATTATTTTATTCTATTTATACATAATGGAAAATTACTTTGTCTTCACTAAAGGGAATAACAGTAAACAAATCAAGGATCGAATTGAAGCTACTGTGATTACTCTACTTGTAGAGACGATTTTGCTTTTGGTGTTCTCTATTTACAACCCATATCATAATTTCCTGTATGTCTGAATGAGACATTTAAACTGAGTTGAGTTCTCACATGTGTGATATATTGTTTGGTGGGATAATGAGTTTTTAAATCAAACACTTCAGATTAATTTTGTGTATTCTTAGCTCAAGGGAGTTTTATTGAAGTTGGCGGCAGATCATGGAGTTAGACATAAAGCTACTGTCAAACTTCATGAGTGGGACATGTTTTCGTTGAAGTCATGGTGTCTTGTAGTTGGTGGGGGTAGAGCGACAGGCACAGATCAAAGTCCTGATGGAAATTTGACACAGGCTGCCTGGACTGTGTTGGGAAACACTGACAGACAAAACCTGAACTGTGGATCAAATTACCTTTGAAGATGAGCACCCCTCTCTAGCAGAATCAGACTGGGTTTCCTATGGAGCGGATCACAGGGACCCCAAGCTGCCCATAGGGTGGAGCAGAAAGTCATGTGTTGTTTTAACTGGTGGAACTATTGCCCTGTGTTTCAAACAAGAGCTATGTTCATAAGGCATAATCACACTGTCAGGGGTTTTTAGTAGTGGAGGCTGACAGTTTTAGATGCTTCACTTGTTTTATGGGATTTAGTGTGGAGATCTTATATTATGATAAGTGTGATTAACTTGTAGAGTTAGTTGTGATTAACACTATCTAATAATGTATCAGCTCTCATTTTCCTTGGTATTTACATCAAACATAGAGTGACTAAATCTCTTGCTAATTATGCTCTAATTTTTCACCTGATGGACAGGACCGGTAACTGGATTTCTAAGTCAGAAAGGACAGTTGGTTTGTGATCCTCAGGAAATGGGCTCTATGTGTTGGAGAGGAGGGGGTTGGTCTCTCTGATCCAGTCCCCTGCCTTCCCAAGGGTCTTCCAACAGCCCCCTGGTGCTAACTGCGTGACAGCAGCTTGATCTATCGATTGCTGTAAGAGGGCTCCTCCAGTCTAAATGAAAATTCATGAAAAATTGATGAAGTCTCTAGATTATTTTATTTTTCCTTTTTCACACCGTTTCTTGTCCTTTCTTTTCAATACTGCTTCTGTACCTCCTTATGGGTTGTTATATGGGTTGAGCAGCAGAGGGGGTTGAATAGAAGCATTGACTGCTTGAATGGCTTAAAGGTAAGAGGTGAGAGGTCATGAGGCTAGGAGAAGAGGGGATGAGGAAGAGCCAGTATGGTGAGGAAATAAGAACAGACATATGACAGGTATTAGCAGTGAGACTGGGTTTGAGACAGAGAGATTCAGACACTCCTCCGGAGACAAAATGAGTTGATGATAATGATGTCTGATGTGTCAATTCAATTTATAGGTAATCCTGTAGTGACTGTTTTGATAACATGAGACACTCTCAGAAGAAAGTGTTGGTCTGACTGAGGTGGAGTGTGGTTGTATTGATGGGTCAAGTGTAGTTCAGCAGGGTTAGCTACTGTTTTACTTGATGGTGGAGGGACAGTATATCTACTACTACTATTTAGTTCAACTACAATATTTAAAATATAAGGCAAGGCAAGGCAGTTTTATTTATATAGCGCATTTCATACACAATGGCAACTCAATGTGCTTTACATAAAACAGAAAAACATGCAATTTGAGAAACATTAAAACATACAATTAACCCCCCACCCCCCCCACACTAATAATAAAAACAAAGTACAGAAAAATAGAAAGAGAGAAATAAATGCTAGAATAGAGCATTAAATATAAGATTGCAGCATAAAATAATGATTTGCTTTGAAATCATTAAAAGGACATTAAAAGGATAAAGTAACTGACTGCGGACAGATCAAAGCAAAGAAAGATGGAGGCGATCAGGGGGAAAGAGGACTAAAATACTGAGGAAGAGTATTATATTAACACATAAATGGCTTCTTAAAAAATTAATGACAGCTAGTCCAAAGGATATTGAGCATAGATGTCCTGAAGCTGGTCTGCAGGATCAGTACATGAACCAATTAAGTGTCTGATTTAGGGCACCAAAATATTCATAAACAGCACTGCACTCATCTGACACAGCTCCCTTGTTATGTTGTCATTGTTCTGTACTCTGAATGCTCTCTCTCTCTCTCTCTCTCTCTCTCTCTCTCTCTCTCTCTCTCTCTCTCTCTCTCTCTCTCTCTCTCTCTCTCTTTATATATATATATATATATATATATATATATATATATATATATATATATATATATATGATAATATGAGTCTAACTTTTAAATGTAGCAACTAGACCAAATACTCAGACCCCAATCCCAGAGATGACGGAGGGCCCATGCCTTTTTTTTTGGTTTGTATGGGCCCTAGACTTCTCAGTTTTCTCTTTCAGCCAGGTCTTCAGTGGGGGCTATAGAGGGGGTGGGGTGCTAAATCCCTCTGCATTGGCTTACTGCAGTGATTAGCCTTATCAGCTCCTGACATCCGTCTAGTGATTGTAAAGCCAAAGCTAATCACCCAAGAAAAAGCAGCATTTAAATATATATCCGTGTTGAACCGGATTCGTGTTTATGATATGTCACCCCCCTTCTTCTACCTCCCGCTCTCCCTCCCTTGTATTGAATACATCTCTACCCCCCTTGCATTCAAGAGTGGCTCAGCAAGACCCCGGTGAGATAATTGAATTGAATCTCTGAAACAGATTGAACTCAGTGTCCAGCGAGCAGAGTTGCGCTGCTGCATGCCGGACATCAAGCCGGGCAGCACTCACCACTCTCTCTGTCAGAAGAGGAAAGGTGGAGTAAAGAGGAAGAGGGGGAAGAGGCCTCTGAGAGGTGCCTTTGCATTATTAATAAGAGCCAGATTGGGGGGACTTGTGCCTTTGCTGTGCTTAGCCTTCCAACCGTGTTTCTTTTAAGTGTTATATGTTGAACACACATTGTTGACAAATGGATGGGCAGGAGCATGAACTGCCTTGTGTTATCTAAGTCTGTGGTGCATGTGCAGAGTGTGAGAATAATGCTTAGACATCACTTTGCTGGATTTTGGAAGAGATTTCATTTTTGCTGTTGTTCACCTTTCTGCATTTCAGAGGATAGAGAACGTATTGCCTAGAGGCTATCTGAGCAGTCTGCTTCGTAATCTGACTCCTCGTCCCATGCTCTCCAAAACTGACTGTAGGCCAGCTCCATGAGATGGATATGCCGCATATAAGAGGGGATGTGCCCCCTTTTCTCTTTTCAGTATAAACTAGGTCAATGGGCAGGTTCATAAATCATTGTGAAGCCTGTGTCAAAAAATGCTAGCTGCAGCCACCGCTGAATAAATTGCTAGCACTGCGGATATCTGTGTATATGTAAGTGTGACAAGGCGCACCTGGGGCGATAGGATCCTAAGGAAAATGTTAATTAGCCCCACCTTCTCAGGTGGATAGGTAGCATGTGTACGTAGTGCTCCAGATACAAGCATGTGGGGTGAACAGTTGCACTTTTAATTGAGTGTCGAAGTGACTCAGACTGTCTGACGTGAATGTGTGAATGTGGTTGTATGCGTGTTGGGTGTACATAATCATCTGTGGAGATAAGCTTTAGAGACGAATGAGGGCACAGAATATTAAGGTGTTTGTTTCCTTTGCTTGTGTGTTCAGTTTGTAACCTTTAAAAATGCAAATGACACCGAAATGAAACAGATGTCTTGGGTTGGTTCTAAATGGTGTTTGGAATGGGATTGGATGACTTTTAAAAAGGTCCTTTGATATCATCTAATGTACCACTTTTGCAATTAAGTGAATCGTTAGGTAGCATTTGGTGCTCGTACAACAAGGTAATTAGCAGGAAAATAGAATTGGGAGAGGTGTGAGTAGTGAAGAGAGGAGGAGGGTACCAAGCTGTTCCTGTTGTGTCCAGCATGAGGGGAAGCTAATAAAGGGACAGGCCAGGAAGAGCAGGCCAGGTGGGGAGTCAGGCTGAGTTGCACTGCCGAGCCTTTCACAAGCTCATCTGGACTCATTACTTCATTTCAGAAATGAGAAAACGGAGTGACAAACACACAGAAACAACAGACACGCACACAAACACACACACACACACACACACACACTCACGCACGTGAACAACACCTGCCCTCACAAGTGTATAAACCCCGGTAGGCTGAGGTTTAATCTGCGCTGAAGTCCTTGAGAAATAATGAAGGGTAATGAAGGAAACAGTAACAATGCAGCCATTACACCACATTAATGATGCATGCTACAGTTAGGAAATAAAACACAGTCTCAAAATCTGAGCACAGTTCAATTTGTATTTAAATATGTTTCACTCGTCTAGCACACCTCTGTGTCTCTGTTTGTTGATGTGTTGGGATGGGTAGAAAGCAGACCCACATCTCTCTGTGAAACAATTACTAGATTGCAAGTACTCTATTAAAGAAAAAGAAAAAGAAAAAGAAATCCCAAGACTCAATAATTCTCCAACATTACTATTTTGTTTGGCTTTTTGGGATAACACTCAACTAATACCTATTTTTTAAAAAGCACATTTTTTGTAGCTGCAGAATATTTAATAAAAACTTTGATCCCAACAATTTGCTATCAAGGAAATTCCAATGGCTATTGTCATTGTTTCATTACCTAGCACTATTGATAAGTCTTACTGAACAAGTTTGGTGCAGTAAGTGACATGACAGGGGAATAGACAAGTGTATGGATGCAGAAAAGGTGGGAATGTTGTCCTGAGATAAGAGAGGTAGTGAGAGCAGGCAAGGATGTGAGAGTTATCTGCCTCTGATAAACCGTAAAAGGAGAAAAAATAACTGATTAAATGTATCAGCTGTGTTTGCTGACTTATGTAAAGAGGTGTTATTATCCATTGGGATTCACACAATATCCAAACACACGTAGACACACAAACAACTATGTGCAACACACAGTTTACTCCAGTCATGTACAGTAGCACGCAGATTGCTCTTATCTCATTTCTCAGCCACAGATGGCCACAGTAAATGAGGAGCTGCTGCCACAACCCAACTGCTGCTGCTGCTGCTGCTGCAATGCTTGGAAAGAGACTGTCCTTCAGAAATGGAACAGAAATTTGGAAAGTATATTCTCACAGGGAGATAAATCATAGGAGTCACTACCAGCACTCTGACCTTTCACTGTCACACACACACAAACTAGCTTGTTCACACACATATGATATGTCCTGAGACTGCACTTTTACTATCCTCAGCGGGCCTTGTGTCCCAGCTCTGACCTCCTCGACTCCACCAAGGGAAATAGACTGTCTGTGTCACCTTCTTACCTTCAGAGGAAGCGAGTGTGGTGCCGGGGATGGGAAAATATGGCTGAAGAATGACAGGAATAATTGTATAGTGCAGAAAGAGCTGAGGGCAAAATGGAGTGTGGGTGGGTGCAGGATGGTGGCAAGGAGATGGAGCATTTAATGACATCCAAGTTTGGGATGAACTTTGACCATCTTTCTCAACTGCTTATCAGTCTTTTTCTCTCCCTCTTTCTCCCACTCTCCACCTCTCTACTTCCACCACTGTGTCACCTTCGAGTGTATAAACCAGATTAAGCGAGTGTGTGGCGCTCCTTCGTGGATGCCACGGCCCGTCAGGAGAAGAGTGAGCTGTCAAGCGAAGACTGCTGAGCCAGCCACTTCTCACGCCCATTAGTGCCCGGCAAGATGAAGCACCCGTCGCACCGGGTTTTGTTGTGTTTCTTTTATACACCCTACTCTCGCTCCTTCACACTCTCCCTCTTTCTCTCTTTATAGTGACACTGTTATTGATGGCCTCTCCACTGTGACAATGCACGACTATTGCTTTGTCTCTCCTGCCTGTTTGTGTTTTACCTCTTCTCTCCACGTTCTCTTTGCCCCTCCAACCCCCATTTGTCTCACCACCCTTGCCTCACGTTGTGGGTGCTCGCTCTGGTGTCACTAAAAAAAATATTTTTTGCATTAATACCGGGTCCCTAAATTGTACAAGAATGGCAACATTGATGTAAAAAGTGAGCACCTTCAGACAAGTATGTTCCAATACTTACCCTTACTACCCTTACCCTTACTTTTACTCTCATCTGACTGTTTGAGATTTAGACTGAGCTGTAAATTATTGATCTGTCTGCAGGCTGATTATTGATCAACTTTAAAACACAGACTGCCTCACAGGCTTCTGCTTTCATGGTTGGGTTGCATTTTGATTTCTGTTTTAATATTGATTTATTGTTGTAATTTATTCAAACCCTTAGCAGCTCACATTTTTTTTGGTAAGGAGATTTATTTTTGATGATCGTTAAAATATTGTCTGCACAAATCCCCTTTTGCATCAGTCTATTAATCTGTTATCTAGACTGTGTGTTGATAACCTAACACATGGGGTTTCCAGCTCTTAAGCTCTATTTTAAATTGTTACACAGGTGTGCTATTTACCACAATTCAGATGAATAAGTCTGATACCACTCTATTCTCTGACAAGTGGGCAAAGGGACAAGTGAGTGATAATAATATTAATCGAAAAATGTGACCCTGAGTGAAATCCCTGTAGACCGCTGCATTCTGAGGGTGGCTTGCCATTGAGTCCAGCAGGGATTGGATCCTCTGACCCCTGAAGAACCCTTTGCCCTCTCCTATCCACCCCAGATCTCTGTCAAACCATAATTCCTTAACCCAGCGCTCCCCTCCGATGAATGTGTCCCTGTAGTGACTGACCTCCCCCACCCACCTACCTCTCTCTCTCCGAGACCCTCCGAGACTGCCGGAGATGGTAATCCATCATATGGAGCAGGGGAGAATGTGACAGTGTTGAGGGCTGAAGTTCAGACGCTAGCTGATATGCGTTTGAATCGAATGTTGCTGGAATTGATTCACCCTCTGGTGTGTGGAATGGTGTGTTATTTCTGCACTGATGTTCCTGGTTCAAATGCCCGTTATTCTCGGTTACTTTCACACACACCCTTAAACACACATTCTTTCACACGCATACATGGCTTTGCGCAACACTGCAAGGTGGACAATGCTGCTTGGGATTGATCTTGTGAAAGGGTCAGGACTCAGCCAGATCCACAATTTATTTTGGGTTACGACTGTCACACTGCACATTGGCACTCTGATGGATGTGTCTTGCTGGAAGGTGTTGTGCACAATTACACACAAATGCACAAGCACACACACAAATGCTTTAGGTAAATGGTTTTTGTGGCTGTTTTAGTTGTGCAATTATTAAGAACACTTCCTCTTTAAAGAAGCCCTTTGGTAACACTGGAGACACAGCATTGGATTCTGAACTGAACTGTGTGGATGGGGAGGAAGTAGGGAACTAGGGAACTAGGCAAATGGAGGAGGGGAATGTTACATAAACTGCCAACTGACCCCATGAAGATAAGTGCTCATAGTATTCACCTTTACCAGCCTTGTGGTTTTGAGAAAAATGTTGTTGGGTATCCCTAGTCACAACTCATTTTTACTTGTTGACTGGTTTGACCTAGTTTATTAATTAATCATATATTTAATGTCATTATTCATTATTTTCCTTCAGTCTCTTAACCCATTAGTGGGTTTGTTTTGGCCTTGCACAACAGCAGAGTTATAGCGGATGTGTTATGACTTGGTGATCTTTTGATGGCGTAGACAGATATTATGTTTGGCTTGGATTACATTTGCTGTAAGGGACACCTATCAGCCACCAGAGCCCTCAACAGCTGCACACCAGAGTTGAAACATGATCATCCAGTCTATGCTGTCTCCCTCTCTCTCCTTCTCTCTCCTTTACTCTGTCGCTCTCTTTCCTCTTTCCCCTTTCCCCTTTTCCACTCCCTCCCTCTCTCATTTCCTTTCCTGCTGTTTGAAAGTGATACTCAAAGCATTTTGATCACTTTCAAAAGTAAAGGGAGACAAGATCAAATGTTTAAGTGTGTGGTTACTAAGACAGCTGTGGTTCCATTCTGTTTCATAGCCTGACCTTTACATGACTGTGCCGCTGCATCCATCGGGCATATCAGAAGAGGAAGTTAGGTGGCTGCTGTGTCTAGTTGAAGGTGACCTTGTGTGTTGTGGAGTTAATGGCTTCCCATTTTGATGTGGAGTGTGTCCTAACTGCTGCCTCTGCCTGTTAGACTGCTCTGGGATCAGTCCCAGGCATGGCCGAGGTGGAGGAAGCGACACAGAGCTTTTGTGTTTGTTTACCAGCAACCAGTGCACTGCTGAAGCCACCTCCTCCACTCCCTTGAGATATAAACGTCAATGGTTCTCAGCTTCAGGGACAGAAGAAGACTTGTGATTTCATAGAGGGGAAACTGGCTACCTCAGTTATGTGTAATGTAGTGTGACCAGGTGCAGGGAGATGACATCACATGGTGAATGAGACTGGGAGCTGTGGTATGTGTGACCACCTGCTTCTGCAGCTGGGACGATGATTAGCAGCTAGCCAGGCTGATTATTAACCAGCCAGACACTCATCCAGCCAAACGGACAGACAGACAAGCAGGCAGTCAGACAGGCAGGCAGGCAGGCAGACAGACGGACCGGGACACTGACAGACATCACATATTGCCAGATATGAGCCTGCACATTGGTTGGCACAGTAGAGACCAGACAGACTCACCCAGACCACTTAAGCACTAGCATGGCCATAGGCCAACTGAATAGAAATCAGAAAACCCTATTCAAATGCTAAGCAGAATCTTATCTCATTGCCTCTTGCTGGCCCTCATGCTCTACACTGTCCAGGGCAAAGCTATTAACGAACATGCAGGTGCCTCCCATATTTATCTGTGATTTAGTGTGTATTAGGAATGGTGTATAGTTAGTTGGCTGTATGTTTCACTTTACCTTCTTTTTTCAAAAGACATTAAGAAGGAAGACATTTCTTGGAAGTAAAATTCTAAGAAATCTATTGTATTGTTCATGTGTTTTCAATGATTATAATTGATGCGTTAGTCTGAACTATACATAATGCCTTACACAACAGTACCCACCACCCAGTGAGACTGAAATGAAGGCAGTGAATCATCTAAAGGCAGTTATGATTGCAGGGATTTGTCTTGGATCCACCAAGATCTCGTTCCACAGGAAATTAAATCTAACGACACTGAGTGATCACCAAGGGGTGTTTGGCTAACTGATGAGCGCGCTCATTTGACGCCACTGATCTGTAACGCTCTCCTGTTTCATGCACAAATCAGATCTCAACACACAGAATTTACACATAAGCACATGCCTGAAACCATACACAGATGCATACACAACAGCAGGCACAAACACATACTGTCACAGACTCCAAATGGCCTCTGTCATCCAACTAGCACAGTGAACATTTGCCAGTGTGTGGCCTAAATGACGCAGTAAGGGAAAAATGAACCCCAAGACACCACGTTGTAATGGAGCTGAAAGGAACAGCTTAATTGGCCAACATAAGCCATGCCTAGACATTAACTGTGAAATTTACATG
This sequence comes from Scomber japonicus, assembly GCF_027409825.1. Taxonomy (NCBI): domain Eukaryota; kingdom Metazoa; phylum Chordata; class Actinopteri; order Scombriformes; family Scombridae; genus Scomber; species Scomber japonicus. The sequence continues at coordinate 22,143,641 of NC_070583.1, forward strand.
TTAGCTTTTTTCTCATCTTTCTTTTAAAGGTCCCTGTGGTGTTCATGTGGAACAGACACATGAATTACACCTCAGACACTTCATGAATATCGATTTGGCTGTTGTTGCTATGCAGGAGGTTATGGAAAATGATATTATTCAAAATATGTGGAGTGGGACACATCTGCAATTAGTCAGTTGTTTGTTTGTGCAACTAGGGTGTTATTAGTGTAATTGCTTATTTTTGGTAATTTGTTTATTGACACACACACACCCACAACCTCACTATAAAAATTAGGGGACAATAATGCACAATAATATCAGCATGTCACATCAGGTGATAAAGGTTTGAAATGAAATATCAGCATCGGCCAGAAGTGAACATTTCTGCTGATATGATTCTTCACCTTCTGCTCCTCCGCCTGGCTGTGCTTCCCTCCATGGACTGTTTCACTCTGATGGTCCCACCTCACTCAACATGCTCGACATACCCGCTTCTTCTTCCCACTTTAACCTGAATAACAAACCGGATGTTGGTACTTCAGTTGAAACAGTCCACAAAGGAGCTGCTGTGTTTGGCTGCACAGATAGCAGCACCGCAGCTGACAGGATGTCCCACTCTGTTTGGGAAAACTTCTTCTTCTTTTTGGTTTATAGTGGTGGTTGGCAACCAGCATATAAAGTGCATTACCGCCATCTTCTCTTTGGAATGTGGACCAGAGATTAAATCCTACCCATTAATCCATTAACTCATCTGCTAGACCCACTTGACAGGTTCATTAAAGTTTTAATGCTGAGCTCTTGAAGATATGTACGTATATTGGCATCTGCAGTCAGCCAAAATGGGTTAGAAAATATCTGCATATCAGCAAAAAATTCAATATCACACATCCCTCATAAAAACATCATGAACATCATAAATTAACTATCATTTAGAAATATTATGGACACCTTGTTTTCATCATCCCTAAATATCTAATTTTACGTATAAACACTTAGAGGTGCAACAATTAAAACACACTATCAAACTTAAAATGTTGAATTTTACGATATGCTGCATTGCTCCTCTTATCAGATTTTTTGACTCCAAGCAGAGGACAGTTGTCGCTGTGATTTTGCTCCATTCACAGCAGTTCAGAGAGTTGATGGGCCGGTTGCACCTTCAGTTCCAGATATGCTGACCTTTGGTCAGCTCTGGATATGACCTCTGACTGATCATCGATTGACCATCATATGACCCTGAGGCTTGAGAACACAGCTGCATTTGGCAGTCTGGAGAGAAAGCTCTAGCATACACTGCTAATACAGTTACACTAGTGTTATTGGGAGATGTATGAAAGGAGAAATAGCCGGGGAAGGCAGGGTTATTCCTGTGTCAGAGGAAGAAAAGCACAGATAATTCAATTACAGTCTAAGGGATATGATCATTTGTCAGTTTATTCATTCTTATAGTACTCAAGTTTGTTGTTACTGCAGTAACCTCAAAACTAGATTGCTGCCGGTTTCAACTCATTACCTGCTTTATGACAAATTGAGCCCAAATTGGTATTCTGACATCTACAAACCTTTACTCTCTTTTATTTACTGTGCACCTTATCATTTTACACGACAAAAGACCTTTTCTGCTTTGTCAGGCATTCTGTGAAACTAAACCGTAGACAATCCTTCTACATTTGCCGAGTGCTGGACCAGATTATGTTATCTCTCCTCGGCATCTTCCCTCTCTTCAACCCCCATCCCTCCTCCATTTCTCCCTTACCCCCTAAATTGCTGTTCCCTAACTGGCTGTAGATGATAACAATTTCAGTACAGCCGCCAAACCGCCTACCCCCACCCCCATTTTTGCTATGCAAAATCAAATAGCAACCCAGTGACTGACTGCTAATAAATTTAACAGAATTTCTCATAAACCTTAATGAGTAACTTGACTCGATAAAGGATGTTGATGAGGAGAAGAGACAGCACAGTGATTGGGAATGAAAGGCGGGGGGAGGGGTTATCATTCATCTCAAAATCACTCAACGGTGCCAACTGGGGTGTTGATTGTCATAAATATTCTTGGACCTTGTATTTTCACCCACATGCCCCACCCCCACCTCTCCCAGCAAGAGCATCTCACCTCTCCTGACTGTATCCATGTGCCAGCAGCACCACCCTTAGTCCTCTGTCTCTGCCTGTCTCTTTTCTCATACGCAGCAGGGGGATGGTTGGCCCAAGAATGTGGCATCATTAACTTTCTTGAGTGGCAGACGTTAGACGTGAGGAGGGCTGTGTCTGTCCCACCCCCCCACTGGGTGTCCCTCAACCCCCATCACTCCACCCTGTCATCCTCCATCTCCACATTTCGTGCTCCCTCTCCCCCAAACAGCCATCTACAGATTCAGTGCACTTGATGCTCAGTCAAGGGTGAATGAGAGGCTGCATATCCAATTTCTGCATTATAGTTGTGGTACATGATGACATTTTAGTGCACAGATTGCATTCAGTGTATATGTGTTTGTATGTGATTGTGAGGGTAGGTTTGTGTACGTAAATATGACTCTGTTGAAATGTATCAAATCATTGTGACTCTGGCTCTTTCTAAAAGTGTCAGGAGTTTTTGTTGTAACCACCAATGTGGCACGTGCTGCTGAAATCCCTGTGGTGCAACGCCCTGTCTCATTAATCACAAGCCCTGCGCTAGAGCCCTGACAACCTACAACCTGGTGGCCTACCACCTCCCCTCATGTATACTGGGAAGGCACTACGCCATTATCAGCTTACAAGAAGAAGGCAACACAGTGATGACAGCTGCCAGTGGTCATTTGAGCCTACCCCCACTTTTTTAAATGAAGCTTCTCACTCCACATGTTCCCCACCAAGCTTTCTGGCCTTCCATCGTCTCGGGTTCACAAGTTTTGAACTGCAGGGGCAAAGGTCAGTGGATTTGCCAAGTCGTCACGGCAACTCTCAGAAACATCAGATGTCAAGAGAGTTGGCCGACCATAACGGAGGCAGGCAGAGAGCCACCTCCTTCTGGAGAGTAGGGGAAACATGACGTAAGGGGGGAGATCAGTGTTTTTGTCAAGCATAGTCTCTCCCTCTTTCTTGGCTTCGGTTTGTGGATGATGGGGGGTTGTGGTAGAGGGGTATTTAGACGTTCATGGGGGTAGTGTTAAAGGCTTGTTGAGGTCCGAGTCAGTCTTGTACTGTGGGGTGCTGGGGCTCAAAACAGTGCCATGGTCTAGTTGTGTCATGAGCATGTAGCTGAGCTGTCACTTGTCTCTAATTGGCTTAGATCAGCCCACAAGAGGCTCAAAGCTCACTGACCCACCCTCTCTCTCTTTCTCTGCGTGTGTCTCTCTACCCATCTCTCATTAGCTTTTTTTCCTCTGCCAAGCAAAGACAATGGTGTCCACATGGTCCTCTTTGTTTGATCCAAAATCTCTCCTCAGGCTTATCATTTTATCTGTATATGTCATGTTATGAGGCTAAATCCACGCGAGGAGCAGGCTACTAGAGGGGGGATGCAGCCTGATCTAATCCTGATTGGAAACCTAATTGATCTGGGCCCTGGGGTTGTCACAGGGTCAATACATGGACTGATGATAACATGGTCCATCTTCAGGGAATAAACTATTGCGAAATGCCATTACACATCATATCAATCCAAACTATGATTCAAATCGCTCGTCTCTACCATTTCAGGTAAAGATGAGTCCAGCACCCCACTTACCGCTGCAATTAGTCAGCTATTCTGAATCCTGCCATAGTGGGTGTTCCTTCTTGGGCAGTCTAGGATTTATGATGTGCTACAAGGGTTCAGGAAATGACCCTCCAGTGTGCATCCCTGATGATGTTCTAATTGGATGGGGTGACCTTTCGTCACTGTAATTTTGAAGCGTCCTTGGTCCTTGGGGGTGGGCACAGATTAAAAAGCAGCAGGGGTGGGCTGATTGATGTGTGCTGTGGTTGTGGATGGACAGTGACAGGTATAGGGACAGTAACATATGAGTCCACAGCTGTTGAATAGGAAGGGATGTACAGACTGGTACATGGGAGGTGGCTCCACCCAGGCTGACTGATTGCTACCTTCTGGCCCATCATCCCTTGTAATAGCTGCAAAGCCTATGCCTGTTATGGCAGAGAGGTGGGGGAGGTGGCATGTATGCATTTGTTTATACATTAGGGGTGTGCCATATAGTACAATTCATAATAATATTGAATACCTTTAATGGAATAAAACCGTAGTCATATAATGATATTGATATGATTGAAATAGTTCAGTGTGTTAACATATTCATGCCATGACTTTGTGCACCAGCAACAAGAATATCTAAAAGCAAAAGTATCTTAAGTCAGGAGTTCCCAAATAGGGAGCGATTTTGGCAGTGTGGAAGTGCTTTGATAACAATAACCCTCAGAGGAAAATAGCAGAGACGCTACATCACGCAGTAAAAGTAACATTTAATCATTTTGTCATTTAATAACTAAACTGATCATAGTAAAGACGCATCAGGATCTGCTCGATTGAGCTTTGGTGATAACAAGTGATTGATCACATTGGACTTTCACTTCTTGGTTATTAATCAAAGTGGTCATTGTAATGTCTACTATACTCAAATGAGGATGTTTGAGGAAAATGAACACATAAACACATATACAGCACATACTGCATGAATATCATGAATATCATTATAACAAAAAATACTCTGCAATATCATTATTTTTGTGGATACAAATGCCGCATAGATGGTTGATATTTGTGGTATAAATACATTGTGTGTGTGTGTGTGTGAGAGAGAGAGAGTGTGTGTGTGTGTGAGTGTTTATCCCTGATTTTGGCTGTTATTTTGCTTCACATTCACGTACAGGACTGTCACTGTGCTCACAAAGCTCAAAGCATATATTTATTTATTTGCATCAATATGAAATTGTCCTAGCTTTTCTTTGTAGCCAGAATGAGTTGAAGTGTGGTGAATGGGCTTGTTTTGGTGCATTGACTGGTGGATCCTATTTTGATGGCGTATGAAGCTGGAACTAATTCCTGCATATTTATTTGGCTTGGTCTAAGCAAGCTAAGCACTAACCCTACTTAATATTCCAAGGCTTGCTAACCGAAACAGTCTATTGGTGACAGAAAACCCCCTCACTTAGTTTTTTGCAAGACTGTGAGTGGAAAAATTCCCATGCAAATAAGCATATACAGCATTTGTTGATTTAAGGTGTTTGAATTTGCTTTTCAAGCTCTCTTTGTTGTTTTATGTGGTGTAGTTCCAAGTTAATTCTGAAAGCCACATTGAAATGCTGAGAGGATAGTTACTGCCACAGTATTGTAATGGCTATTTACTGGATGCATTATCTTGACTTGAATGTTGTAATTAAATATGTACAGAGTGTGTGCTGAGATTGTATGCACTTCCTATATGTCAGAGGCTCACACTGACTTTCTAAACATGTTCAAAATTGTCCATGTACCTCTTATTGATACAGTCACCCAAGCATCCCACCTCAGTTAAATCCTTCATCTATATTCTTCCTGGATCCTGGTTCCTGGGTGAAATGATAAAAGAGCACCAGGAGGAAAGAGAGCCTCATCCCTTTCCCCTGGCCATCTCCTCCAGGCTTGAGGTGCTTTTGTTATGGACGGCATCTGAAAAGATCAGCTTTAACAACCTTAGCAAATACCCATGAAAAGGCTTGCGAAGGGAGGGTCTTTAACCTTCTGTAGAACAGGTGTGTTTTATAACACTGTATTTATCCTTTGGACTTTACTGTGCGCTCCCACGTTTGTGTGAGCGTGTGTGTGTATTTCTTAGAGGCTGAAGCTTCACTGTAGCGGTGAGCCAGCCCCAGCAGGAGGGCCGCAGTCAACCGTCAACCTCTTGCCATGTGAAAGCTGCAGGGAGCGGGCTAACGAGGTGTCCAGGCAGCTGATGGCTTTGTCCTGCCGCCTGCGAGTGGCGATGGCACAAAGAGTGTCCTGCAGAGAGTCCTGTCTGTTCTTTGTGTCTGCCTTTCTCCTCTGCCCAGCACTTTGGGCTACAAAAGGAGGCCGTGCAAGGCAGCATTATGGCATCAGGTGGATGAGGTGCTGTGCATGTCCCCAATTTTCCTCCCTCCCATCCGTCGCCTTCCAGACCATAAAAAAGGCATACACTAGCATCTAGCTTTAAATTTGTGCCTCTTGCAGTTGGTATTCTCCTTTCACTGAAGCATTGGCAAATAACTATCATTTTATTAGCTTCCCCAACCTATTTCCCTGTTCCATCTTGTCTGTATTTCCTCCCCTTTTCTGTCACATTATGCTGAAGTGAATGATGATCTGGAGGGCAGGCAGCTCTCTGTCATGTGTTTGCTGCTTGTATTTGCTCAGTCTCCCATTTTCCTCTCTTTGCTCTCCTCTCTAATTTATGAACTGCTACACTTGAGTGGGCCTAGCTCCTATTAAAACCAGCATAGTGCCTGTGTTTGTCCTGGCTTTTCCTGCTCCACAGGAAGCTCATCTAGAGCCCTCGCCAGTTAATGCCACTGCAGGGGGTGAGCAAGAAACATGGACACCTCTGTGGATCCTCTCCCTACTGGAGGGAGAGGTTTGATGCTTCTTTTAAAAGGCCAAAGTCATTTGTCTTTGTTGTTTTCTGTCTCCCAGGGATTGTTTAGAGAGACAGTGAAAGAGATAAAGAGTGAAAGAGAGTGAAAGCAAGCAAGCAAGCCTTTCTCTCAGGAATCTCTTTGTAGATTTTGAGAATGTTTCTCACCTGGGCTATTGCGAAAGCTGTGTTTTGCTGTGTTGTTCTATGTTCAGGGGACTCTGATGAGCTTTTAGTTTTTTCTTCACTTCTTCACTATTTTAACAAATATAACAATGATGCTTTTAATATTTTGAAATGGCCAACACCATGTGTGTATGGTCCTGTAAAGCTCCATCAATACTTAATCTTTTGGACAGCAGGTCTGAATAATGGTCTTAAGATTTATGGTACCTCAGAGCAAAGACTGTGAGCTTTGATCATTCAAGCTGTGTTACAGTCTTCTCGAATGGCCAGGCTACATTTGCTCTGGTGAGTCAGCATCATGAGCTGAATATCCATATGGAAGCCAGACACGCTCCACTCATGTAGAAGCAGACACTGGTACTAACAAAGAGTCCACACCGTAGGCATCAAACAGCGTATTCACATGGACAGCACAGCGTCATTCCAATATTTTATATGTGAACACCACTTGCTGAGCTTAACCGCAGTCTTTCCATATTGTTAGAGTAATCGGATTTAAAACAGAGGAACACTGGGGTGGACAACTAAGAGAGATCCACAAAAATCACAGAAAGGTTAGGATGGAATCCCAAAGGACTACAAATCCCTTTTCTGAAATCTCATTGTTTGGAAACCATGAAACCGGATTCCTGTAACAAGTCTCTCTCTGATCAGTGGAGCCTAGGCCCAAAGGACTCAATTAGACCAGAACGGCCCTTTTTGACCAGGCCTTTATTTTGCCTCTTTTGCTCTCCTACCATGCTGTTAGCAGTGCAGTGGAGCTCTCTAATGCCCCAGACTGGGAGGACGGCCATACGGCACACAGAGCAATCACATCACTCAGTCTTTGCCCCTGTCTTTACACCAAGGACATAAATCCACACTAGGATGTGTGTTTGCATGCATCAGTGTGTTGCTTCCCTGTAAACCTGTGGCACTCCTCTTGACTTAGTGTTTTAATTGCCGGCACGAGTACGATAAACACACATCAAAAACACTGGCAGAAAATACAGTAGCAGTTACTGAAACATCCCTGCAGTTGGAGGCAGGAATCTAAAATTTAATATCAGTCATTTTGCCCTCCTTCACTTATGATTAGAGTGAATTATGATAATTTCTTGATTATGGTCTGGCCCCTGTCTGTGAGCCTAAGGACACTTCTTGTCTGAACGCAACAGAAGATGGCAATGGGGAGCACATGCAATCCGCAGTATCTGCTGTGTCAAACGCCTCCTCTGTGATACCATAAAGACAAAGCTATATTTGATGCGTGTTTGTCTCCAACTTTCCATGCAGTGAACATTGCACATGATGGCAATGTGCCAGGTTAATTTTTTCACCGTGGAGGTACTGCAGAGGGGGTCGCGAAAGTTTTGGTTGATTAGACTTTTTTTTTTATATTCCCTGTCGCAATTTTTTCCACAAATTGAAATATCTTTAAATACACATTAACATGAATCCAACAAACTGTAGTGAACAGATAAATGGAGGCAGAAGACATCTTTCAGTCAGCAATGCACACATTCAGCGACACACAGAAGCTCTTTCAAGCTGGGCACCGGTTCATTCACAACACCTGTCCCGCCAACGAGGAGGACCCGCCCCTATCTCTGCTGTGCCAATCACAAGTCCTTATAGCTCTGTTTTGACACTTATTAGACCGGTCGCACCCCCACCCCACCCGGACCAGCACTGATCGCAACCCCCCTTACCCCGGACCGACACCGAGTGTAACAGGAACCCCACCCCCCACCCCCGGAACAGACCTCCCTGAAATGACTTTTTGCAGGTTGGGATGTCTGGTATTATTTGAATATCTTAGTATTGAATGCACAATAACAAGGTACATTTATACATTTTATACAAATAAGTAGGGGGTCCCCGCTCCATCTCTCCATCAGTTTGGGGGTCCTTGGCCTGGAAAACGTTGAAGACCCCTGGGGTAGAGGAAAGATAGGTAACAAGATAGGTAACAGGACATTCAGACAAACTAAGAAATAGCTTGGCTGCATCGATTAATGTATGATAATGAGTGAGTGTATATCTGAGAGCGAGAGAGAAGCGTCAGCAGATGAGTCAACAATCTCAGCAATGCAAGATGAATCCTATTGCCTGGAAACCCTATGCCACACCTCTGATTTCCCATTCAATCAGTGATTCAAATGATACAAGCTGGATCAGCCACATCGCTTTCTTCACACGAAAGTCAATTAAAGCTTCATTTAAAAAGCAAAATTAATTGTTATAGATTTAATAAGTGACCTGGGCTGTGGTGGACTGGGCAAAGAATGGGAGACAGTGGCTGGAGGTCCATGGGGAAATGATTGCCTCCTAACCAAAGCCCACTGGTAATGACTTCTGTTTAGTCTTGATAATGTCTACTAATTAGTTAATCAAAGACAATGGCCCTCTACATACACCTCCCACCTTAGCAGCTTCTGTCTGCTCCATTGAACAACAGCCCAGAGTGTAAAGCCTTGAAATCCCCATTCTCTCTCATCACTGGTGGACACACCTGGTTGGGTTTGGTGTATGCCTGCAGCAAGATGTAACACATTAATTTCCCGAATTAATGTTAATGGATGCATGAACATAAAAACTATGCAATGTTCTGTGTTATAAAACATGTAAGATGATAAAGAAATATTATCAAAGTAATATACTTCATCCCATGTGAGGTGTCCATACTGGTCAGAGGGTCAATAGAAAGACCCTCTGGGCTGGACAGGTTGGAAAAACAGGGCATTGACAAAGTGTCTCAGCACCCCTTGGAGCTGCCATCATTGGGTGAGTAATACTCTGTTTTCTCCGTAATCAATTAGTAAGCCTTCATTAGTTAGGCCATTCATTATGTTGGCGTGTCAGGGACGGGACATGGTGCAGTGGTGGCCCCCGGGATGGGCACGTCAGTGGGTGCTGATACATGACGAGACTCTCACAATTGCTCTTGCATCTAAAGAGGATAGCCATTACTCTGTTGCACAGCCAAGCAAGCATTACTCTGTGTGGCCACATCAGTGTTTCTGTGTTGTTACAAAGCCAGCCAAGTAAGCATTATTCATTGTATTTGCACAGCTAAGTAAATATTATTTACTGCTCTAACATAACTAAATATTCATTACACTATATTGTTAAAACCATTTGAGCAATTTATTTTCCAACTGGAAAAACAATTTCTTCTCAAGAGGGCTATTTATTTGGGAGCTTTAGCTACATGCCCGCAGTACATATTTAGAGATTTTTAAGATTGGAAAGTGCGAGCAACCCTGCTGTTGGCTTTTAGCTCCAACTACATAGTAAGACATCCTAAACATATCCCAATTACTCCAGTTTCTCGTAGCCCTTGTGAATATTACAGTAGCTTGTGAGCTGAACTAGGAATCATTAATGTAAAACAGATGTTAGCTGCATTCCCTGGTGCACCAGCTCTCGACGCTGGAGTATGTACCACTACAGTATCAACTGCTCTGCTTGTTTGGATGCATATTTAATAGAAACATAATTGATTCTACTCTATTTATATAGTAGAATATGGTACAATATAGTAGAATATATTTATATATATGTATATATATATATATATATAATATTTGTGTATCTGTGTTAGCATTTTTGTGCAAGCAGTTTTAAGGATGCCCACAGCCCTCTCTCCGTGTGTAATGGTCTGTGCTAGAATGACGATGAGGGGCAGGCAGAGATTAAAAGAGTAAGATATTGAATGGCCCTATGATGGATGAGAGCTGTTTGAGGGATCAATTAAACAATAAGAAATTAATTCTGCCAGCGACATGCTCATTAGAGACTTGGTGAAAGGAAGGCAAGGGGAAGAAAGAAATGTGTCACTACTATATTTTATTAATTTTGCCCTTGTATTTTTTGTACTTTTATTTCATTTCCAGAATTTTGGAGAATATAGATGTCATTCATTTGTAGTGACAATTTTAATTTTGCACAGACAATTATTATTTTAACTGGATTAATGAACACTGAACATCAAATGTAGACTCACAATAGTCACTTAGGGCCTGATTTACTAAGATCCCAAATAGTGGGTACTAAATTGCGTGCACAGTGCAATAGATTGGGCATTTCGTTTGTGTGCGTTTTGCGGGTGATCTACTAAGAATAACTGTGTAAATGAAAACAGGTGTAACAGGGTGGAGACAGCAGTATTTAAATGAGGGTTTTGCGTGTCTTAATGGAGAGTTTGGACGAGCAGAAAACCTGCAAGCACAAAATGAAATGTAATCAGGTTCTAGTGGAAGAGGTTAACAAATATATGGAGTTATAAAAAAAAAATAATATTACCAGAAAAACCGACATATGGGAGATTATTTGTGACAAAGTGTGCCTCCTTCTCCTCCTCTCCACAGTGACAAAAGTCATCTGTGCGCAGTGCTCAGCCGGTTAATACTTGTCCTTCAAAGGTTTTATTTATAGACGCAGTTCTTGTCAGAAAAATTACCTTCGGTTTTGGTCACAATGCAAGTTCTAAATAATGTTTGTATTTTCTCCTCCCTGTATTTTTCACACTGGGGTTGAAACGCCCCATATTACATATTCATTATGGCAAACATACTAAATGGACAGCGCGTACTATCTTGCACAGTTGAAAGACGCAAACCTCAGTGCGCTGCGTTAGTAGATCAGCTTGCACATTTTTTGCGCGTGATGTCAAGTTTGCTCACGTTTTTACAAACGCAGACCTTTAGTAAATCAGGCCTTTAGTGTTTAACAAATGGCATACTGCACTCTCCAGATTTCTCCTTTATGTTTACCATATTGCTGACCTAGTTTAAAGGTCACAGCAAAGAGCTTTTTTCTCCTTCTTCCACTGAAAAGAAGCTGCTATCAACCTTGAACCCTACATTGCAGTCATGTCTTTGCGTTGCCCAATGCAACTAAATTGGGATGAGCTGAGATAAAGAGGAAAGTCAACTAATTATGGGAGCAGCTCATATCAAAGGGCCAATGAGCGTTGCAGATACAGGAGCCAACAGATGTGAGTAACAGCTGCCATGTTGAGTGTCAACCTTCTCGGTGCTGTCAGTCTCCATTTGCCCTGTGCATGGGTAAATAATGTGTTGTCTTAATTCATTTGCTTCCGCATGCAACAGCCGGAGTGTAATGGATTCTAATATTAAACATGATCCTGTTCCAGCATGCAATTAGTGTGTAGCTCCACCTATTAACACTTACATATTAATGACGTCTCCTAGGGTTTGCTGAATAGTGGTTGTGGGCCCAGACATTGTAAGAGTAGGGTACACCAATTGGCAGGCGCCAGTGGTTGGGGACCCACCAGTCTGCCTGCCAATGGAGGCACTATGGAACTTCTGTGGTGCAGTGACAGAGCCAACACAGCAGCCCTTCCTCCCCCTCCACGGTGAAGGCTATCCTGATGTACTGGCTCAGGGGGTAAGCACACAGACGGACAGGCGGGGCTTGTTGCCAAGCTGGGCCAAGCCCACTCTGTCTGTGTGTGTGCAAATGTCTGCTTGGGGGGTTCGATGTGGACGGACTGCTAAGTGGAAGTTGAGAGAATGGTGTAGGGGTGTGGCCGCTAAGTGAGAACGGTTGAGGGTGCACTCACTCAGATGGGGGAATGGAAGGTTTACTTGCTGAGCAGATGTTTTAGGGGTGTGTGTTTGTCTTGGGGGTGTGACATGGTCAGTGAAGGGCAGTCAGGGGACCATAGAGAGGACATTTGTTGTTGAGCCTGCTGTTCTTCTGCTGCTAATCATTTAAAAAAAAATTAAAGACAAGTCTAGGGTCTTGACATCTAATATTCCTCTCTCAGTTGTAATCAGGTGACACAAAACATGTGTCTTGTTGATGTATGTGGCACATAAGTCAACAGGCATTGTATAGACTGTATTTCTGCCTAGTCAGATACATTGATTGGGGACAGGCATTATAGCACTCCTTTCATCAGGCCTGTCTGTCTGCAGTGGTGTGCTATACACTGCAAAAACAGATTAAAGATTTCATCAAGGCTGAAAAACGTTCAAACTCTTGACAGCACTTGATCTGGATGTATGCTTTGATGCAGCAAAAGTAAACACCAAGACCAAAACTAGAACATGTATCCCTCTCATCTCTATCACTGTCTTTCCACCACGCTTGAGCACTTTATTTTTCTGTCTACATCTGCAGTATAATTCACCTGCAGTCTTGGAGAAGTACTCTGTTGCTTGTACTGAGCTGGTTTTCATATTTGGTGGAGCTTTTTTATAATTGGTGGATAGAAATGGGTCTTTGAGTATGGATCATGGCCCAGTAATGACTCTCTCAGTGTGTATGGGTGTGAGTGTAGGGTGTAGACCAGCACTGAATGGGAATGAGATGAATGCTTGGTGGAAATGAATTTCTAAAGGCCATGGTGCTTCATCACAGGCCCAGCACTGCCCATCCCACCCCTGCCTGAATAACACCAGAATTATCACTCAGAGGGAGGAGAGAGCGATGAATACCTCCAGCTACTACACCCTTGGGACTTTGGTGCCCCCCGCCCCTCCCTATCGCTTTCTCTTCTACAACACACACACACACACACACATGCACATATGAATGCACTGCTAACTCACACATACAGAGGCACACTCACACAGGTGGAGGGGAGGGGGGGGGCAACATTATGCACTAATGGTCTGCTCCATTAATCATACAATGATGAAGGCCATTTCCTTTATTTAATTGGCTGCCAGTATATCAGTGTCTTTGTTGAACGTCATTTCAAACTCTCGCTGGCAAAATGCATGTGTGTGCTCTACTCTTTTAGCTAGCAGAGTGCACATAAGGGCATGGCTGAGAGCTCTAGAGACACATCAAACAAGTGTCTTTTGTATCTGTCCTTAGCATATCACTAATAATCTGAGCAATATCAGGAAAATAAACCTCCATTTCCTTCATGCAGTTTGCCACAAAATGTATCAGCCTTCATTTAATCTCAAGCAGTGCTGGACAATATGAACAAAATCAAATATTACAAGACATGACAAAATCCCTCAATATCGATATTGCAACAACTATTGGTGCTCAGCTCTAACAAAATATATACACAATTAGATTTTTGTTAAATAATAATCAGTATTGTAAATGCAAATCATAGAACTGCTACAATAGTCTGTTGAATTCAGAAGATTATATCACTTTACTACAATGCAGCCTTTAAAACCAGGAGAAGACAACATCCAATTTAACAATATTACAATGTCACAAATTAAAGACAATACTTGTCTCATCACAATAATATCAATATATTGCCCAGCCCTAGTTCCAAGCTATTTAATTTGATCTGAAAACACAAATGAAGACATCTTTTATTCATTAATCAACAGTAAATTTGATAGAGCACTTGTATCTAAGTCTCAGGAATGGTATAGTTGTTGTCGTTGACAAATTAGAAAACAATCTAGAAGAAAATATGTTGTTTGATGCCAGTGGACAAGTGACATTAACCAGTGACTGCAGTGTCATATGATCAAATAAAGCATGTGTTCATCATACTTTCTTGAACGAAAGGGGTATAAATAAGTGTCTGCATTACAGTCACCCTCCCCTTTACTCAACCTGTCCTTCCAGTCCAGCCCAGTCCTTCTATTCCTTTTCTCAATCATCCCTTTTATTCTTTTGTTTGGCTGTGGGTATAGCAGCTTTCTTTGCTGTCATTAATTACAAAAGTAAGGTGGGCAAGAAGAGGAAAAGTCCATTTTATGTCCACAGCTGAGTGACTTTCTATTTGAATATAAATATGTAAGTGTTATTAAGAAACATGTAGCAGTGAACGCTTAGCTGATTCCACAAATAGGCAGTGGAAGGGGTTACTGAGGTGTAATGACCCTGACCCGTTAAAACACAAACACCCACACATATAGACGTAGAGGACAAAATACACCGGCAAAACTATCATTCACCCATTTTTCATGGACGCTGAAAATTACTTTTTTGATTTGGCACTTATCACCATATTTTGCTCTGCAATTTCTGAAACTCATCACCTGTATTCTTCATCACATCAGGAAATATATACAATATATTTGTAGGAGATCATCATTTACAGATGCTTTAAGCTTCTGTGCAACATTCTGCATTGTTATAAAATATATCGATCAGTATTGTCTTCTTATATTTACTTATGTTTTCTTCTATTTGTTTCACACCAATAGACATACCTGCTTGAGAACCCACTGTGAAGATGTGACAATATGAGCTGATTTGTCTTTAAACAGCAGATACTGCATTGATCTGAAGTTAAATAATCTGATTTTAACTAGGAGAAAGCGGTCAATTATGAGCTTGTAGATTGTTTTGTACTATGTTTTCTCCACTACACAGCCAGCATATTCAGAGGAAACAATTATAAGGACACACAAACACAAAAAACAAACAACCCCCCCCCCCAAAAAAAAAATAAAAATAACAAAACATGGGAGATAAGACCAGAAGCAGCTTTCATGCATCACAATGGTGGTTGTTAGTTAAGTATAATACATAGCCCAACAAGTTAAAAAAAAACATGTTTTCTTGTCTATGCAAATTTCTAAAACATATTCTCTGCCCAGTCTTTTGTGTTGTTCCTAATTAGACAAGACAGCTCTCACATTGCAACAATAAGGGAAGAAAAAAAAGGAGAATATGCAATTATATACAACTTACAAAAGCCTTTTTGATTCACAAAACATTTGGTAGTAGCTTTACACAGGCATGTCTATTATCATAATGCATACTGCCTGTTCACAGTGTGGAGAGGAGAGCAAGAGAGGCAGAATGCTGCGGTTGGCTTGTTTTGCTCTTTGAAGGCAGAAGGAGGGCATGGCAATATTTACTGAGAGAGTGCCCCCCCTTGGTCCCACCCTGCTAGGCTGGCGTTTGAGCTTCACAGCCGGGGGATGTGTTTTGCACCAGTACACCCCCCCCACCCCACCCACCCCCCTCCCAGCCTCTGCAAGCCCTCTACGGACACGCTGCACAGGGACACCCACTTCCTCATTAAAAAACCAACAGCCATTAATGTTAGATGAGGGCAAGAGGAGCTGGAGGAGGGAGAGTGGAGAGAAAGAGGGAGGTGTTTTCCCCTTGATCGACTCCTAAGGATGCATGATGAATCCTCACAGACACACAGGCCGACATGCTGAGAAAGGGGAGGAGATGAGAGGCTGCAGACATTTTTTCCCAAAGACAGACAGACTGACAGACATAATCGAGGTCTCATAAAATGGCTGCAGCATGGCACAGAGACACACAATCTGACATGCTGATAAATGAATCAGAGAATCAAACTGAATGATTCTGTAGTGCAGAGTTTCCATGATTGCAGAAATCATAGTTAATGATGGATTTGTTGTCACACACGCTCATTCAAACACACCCGCACAATGGATGTGGAAGTAGTCAGTGCTGTATAGATGGAGTGTTAATACCCAATAACCTGTGAGGTCTTAAGATTGTTAGGCTCCCTGGAGTGGAAAAATGTGACGGGGAGGACGGGTTAACACCATCTCAGCCATAACTCTGGGGTCAAAGTGATAAGACATGGCTTAGAGATTAAAATAAACAAACACACACATGTGCACACACACACACACACACACACACACACACACACACACACACACACACACACAAACACACACACACACACACACACACACTCACTCACACACCCAAATGCACTAAAGAGTTTACAAATGTATGCCGTTGCCAAGCATTGTTTCGTTATGCGAGCGTTGAGGGTTCTTCACACTCTCAGCAATTCTGGATGGTCAATTCCCTGTTGTCATCGACCAATCTGCTCAAACCCTCCACTCGATTCCACATATACCTTTCCAATTGTGATAGACAGTTTTGTCCAGGGAATCAATCTCATCATCAATTTTGGGATTGACCCCAGCTGCAGTCTGTAAGGACTTCAGCAGACAGGCTCGGATTTTAAAAGCTAAGGCTTATTCAGATATTTACATTTCAGTAGTTTATGTATGTTCTGGGGCTTTTCCTTTGCTGTGGTCGTGAAGATCATCATCATGCGCTCCATGTGTGTTGATGTGTGTGGGAGGAATTTGGGGTTATTGTTATTCCACTGTTTTTACAGAGAACCTCCAGGAAGAAGCAGAGATTACAGCCCGAAGCAACGTGGGTGGATTTTTTGGAGTGTGCGTGTGTAGTTGTATTATATTGTATGAGTGTGCTGCACATGTGTGTATACGCTCATCTTTTCTTTCCACATATTCATCCAATATCATTGGGGTTGCATGGAGAGTTCCAGAGCCCTGATGAGAAGGGGGGCTGTGGCTGCAGAGCTGTAGCCCTATAGCAGTGGCTGGTCTGTGGGGAGCTTACTGAGTGTGTGCTTGTCTCCAGGCCCTGTCTGTGTGCATAGAGCTGGGGGAGACAGAGATGGAGAGAGTGGGCAACCAGAGCTAGCTGGCTGGATAATGAATTTACTCCTGCGGCACTCTTTAAAGCATAATTACACTCATCAAAGCCAGGAAGGTCTGTCTCGGCCACTGACTCTTAGCTAAAACAAAGGCAGAGCAAAAACACCACAGTTTAATTCTCTTTCCATATTACCATACCATAGTTACCACTATAAACCACAATATCATCTTTTTTCTGTCGTTGGCCAGAATGCAGACTGTAAGTCAGTTGTTTGTGTAGAAATAACTGTGCGTTACAATTTGTGGTTAAAGGGCATAAATACTCAAGAGTTCAGTTTAACCAATTTGATGATACAGAAAAGTATTTTTTTCCTTATCTCTATTCATCAGTCCTTTTAGCATCACCGGATTTCTTCTTTACGTGATCAGAGTTCACATTTTAGTTCTGTATAAGATATCTGCTTCCTGATTTCCCTTTCTGACTCCTCTCAAATTCAGTCCCACGTTCCTCTTGTCATCACTGTCCTCCCCCCTTGTCTCCTCTTGATCCCCCCCTTCACCTCCGATTTCTGTGGGAAAAGGTCAAGGTTGTGTGTGAGCACTTGGTTGTGTGTCCAGGCACATGCGGGGTGTGTGTGGTTAGCATACAGAGAGAAACCCTGCAGGGAGTGTGTAAGCCCAGCTACACCTGTTCTAGCTCTAGTGATGACAGGGGGCCAGAGACAAGGGAGCTTATTGCACCACCCAGCTCTAAGACAGAGGATCAGACACTGCTGGGTCAAAATGAATTCTACATACACACACACATGCACACGCAGTCATGCACATTTGTATTGAGATTCTTGTTCTACTACTATTTATATTGAGTAAATAATTATTAATGGAGGCTTCTCTAGTGTATTTCGTGTCATTAACACACACATTAGCAACCCATCATGATAATGATTACCAGCCCCAGTACAAACCAGACCACAAGAATTTGCCAGAGGACAGATGTGGTTGACAACTGTGGGTATACCGTGATTACACCCTTCCAGATAAGTATGCCTCTCAGAAGTCACATTTATGTCGAAAAGGAAGCAAAAATAACCACAGCCATGATCCGGGTAGACATTTTAGGTACATTGAGTTCATCATTTGAACCATCAGGATTTGAAAATGTGACATCTGTAAAGTGAGAAATTAATTAGCAGCAAGTCAGTTTTTATTCTACATGCGTATGTGAAGCAAAAGAGTCAGACTACACATAGGTGTAGGATGAAAGCAATTACTGCAAAGGGGTGGTGGTACCATACAGTGTATCATACTGTCTTACAATAAAACCACAACCAAACTCTATGTACTCTACAGGAAAGATAGTAAAGGCAATGAATTTATTTGGTATGCTTTTGTTTTATGTGTGTGTGTGTGTGTGTGTGTGTGTGTGTGTGTGTGTGTGTGTGTGTGTGTGTGTGTGTGTGTGTGTGTGTGTGTGTGTGTGTGTGTGTGTGTGTGTGTGTGTGTGTGTGTGTGTGTGCAGTCTAATTACTGCAGCCCTCTGCTCAGTGAGGTGATTTACACATTGTTTGTCTCCACGGGTTTTTTGGTAAATTCGAGATAAGCACTCTCCCCTCTCCCTCTCCCTCCGTCTCTCTCTTTTGCCCCCTGTCTCTCTAAATCTTCCCTCCAACTCAACATAATAAACAGTTTCAGTGTTTTGTTTTTCTCTGCAAGGCCTTTGTGTCTCTTGAGGATTTATCATCTGCCTACAGTATTTTAGGGGTCTTAATCTCCTACCATTTGATTACTACCAGCTAATTAAACAGAGGGGATGCCAAGCAGGTGACGGAGGGATGGAACAGTGAGGTGGCATCTGTCCCAGCCTGGGAGCCAGGTTTTCTTTCCAGTCCTTCTCTTTTCTACTTGCCACAGACTCCACAAATAGTCTAAGTATGTGCTATTTATGTATTACACTGTAAGTGTACTCATATGACTTTTAGTTTGTACAGTGAAGTATATCTTCAGATCTGTCTCTTGAGATAAGTTGTTTTTCTTCTTGGTTAAATAGACCTAGTTTTTACTTTTTTTCGCCCCCGCTACTATAATACTGGAGGCCAGTGAGAGGGAGGGGTGCTGCATTTCAAGACTTTGCGGCTGGGAATAAGGAACTGCTGACATCAGCATCCAAAAGCCATATTAGTGAGAAGGAAAGGAGTGCGGTGAAAAAAAATTGCTTATAGATTTATTTCTGTAAAAACTGAAATTGGCTGCAATTTCTTTTTCCTGTTTTCTCTCGCGTGTGATGTCCCTTATGAATTTTTAGAAGCAGGTGCAGCAAATCTTTACTCGTGTCTTTTGGTGTCAGTTTGTGTGACACCTTGCCACCCACGAGGGTTACTCAAACGAAGGAGTGAAATGGTGGCCCACAGATATGAAAGAGACAATGATAAATGTCACAGATGACAATGGGTTTGTCGTAACCGAGAGATGCCCTTTTCCTCAGTCCCTCAGCAGAGATGCTCTCTTCACAGGTCTCAATCCCTTGTCAAGTGGTTGAACCTGCACATCCATATGCATGCTGCTACACATGAAACGGCATGCATCTGCGTGTCGTGCTCCGCGGCTGCCCTGGTAGACAGGCAGACAGGATGTCCTTAGCCCCAAGGCCAGTGAGACAACACAGGATCTGCTGACCGGGGGAAAAGGGCCACCAAGATCCTCAGGGCAGACTGAAGCACTGCTGTGACTGTGGATGAACTACTATATCTAGTTGATAAAGTGGACTCTGTCAGCATATTAGCAGAGTGATATTCAAACTGACCTCTTTTGGAAATTCACTAATTTACTCTCTTATAAGGATTGTGGTAGCTCTAAAGGTGAGCATGCTCTAAGCCTTTTTACATATATTGCCTAATTATAATGTATTCCTCAGGAAGGCAGAGATTGTAGTGTTATACTTTAATTATAGTTAATCAAACAGATAATTCATAATCACTGAGAAGATACCAAACTGTTCATGCTTGGCTAAGTATTTCCGGAGGTTAATTGTAAGCAAGAAACATTCCAATAAAGCATCAAATCATTTTTCTTTCATTTTTCATTAGGACGTCGTTTAATTTTTAGCTCTACTCCATAATTATGTTGCTTTTGATACCTACCACTATTTTGCCACTATTTAATCAAATGCTGAATCGTGCTTTACAGCTTAGACTGGTATCCATTAACCATTGGAGAAAATGGGGAACCTTTTTCATAGGTACTATCTTGAAAAGGTTGATTTATTGACTAACGGTGTAATCTTTTTCATATTCTCAAGTTATACATTATTTTTAAATTATGTTTCTCCATAGCATTTTAATGCTGCACTTTAGCGATAATAAAAATCCAGTATCTCAAATATGAAGTGCCATCAGCAACATTTAATTAATATTAATTGCTTTGAAACAAGCCAGACTGCAGAATTGCCTCGTTTTTCTAAACGACTCTTCCCTCAACAATATTGCAAACAACCATTTTTTCCCCTGTCTTTCCTGGCGTGATGAAATGCGCTTTTCGTTGCTATCTATTCCTTATCCACTCTGTTCCGCCACACACTCTTCTCTCTGACTGAGGAAAAGCTTTCGGAGGCTGCCAGAGCAGACCTGTCATCTGTTGGCAGTCTATTTGCTGATGTTGGTGGTGGATGAGTAATGGCAGCACCACTGTCCTTATCACCAGTCCACACACCTGCACTCCTCCCTGCACCACACACTTAATTGCCCCCCGCACACCCACCCCTACTTCAGGTCTTGATATCTGCTTATGCTCCACATTCCTGGATAGAGGCCTTATGTCCATTAGTGCCATGGCTGCATGGGATTTATAGCTTTGCTATGGCCAGAAAGCTAGGAATAAATGTCTCGAGGTAGGTGGGGCAGGCAATGCTGTTGTCTTAAAAAATGGTGGAAGGGTTGTGCCATAGGAACATAGGAAGGGGGCACTGTTATCCTCCCTTGCAGTGAGTGTATTGAAAAGGAGTGGTGATATTTGCCTATTTCCCTTTTGAGGACTGACAGGATCCCCAGTGGTCAGGGTCAAAGCTGCCATACCACTGAGGAACACAATGAGTCGAGGAAAGCAAAAAGCAAATAACAGAAGGCATGGAGGAGCACTGAAGTTATGACACAGAGCAAGAGAGACAGTCCCAGAGTGAGAGTCATGATAAGGTGGATGTAAACAGAACAATGGTCCCTCATGAATGTGTGATAAACATGCACTTTTCCATTGCTCACATGAACACATTTTAATAATTTAAACTTTATGGACAACAGTATAAGGACAATACCTGGTAGTTGCTTCAGTACATGTTTCCACCTTGGGAACCTTTGTTAATGTATGTGTTAGTAATCCAAACCAAACATGTTTAATGGATCAGGTACATAAAGCTGAATCCATTCCTGAACCTTGCAGCATTATGCAAATTTTAAACACAGTTACGATGCAAAATGTCTCCAATTTGAAATGAATGACTGCCAGCCATTTTGTCTCTTGTTGTGAATGCCTGGCCAGAGGATGGTATTATAATCAGATGTTGAATTTGATTCCTACCTTCAACTATCCTGAAAATGTATTTACCCATCATATACTTATGTACCTCTGATTCAAGTGCACCAAAGTGATACCTTATTGTACATACCCAGCAAAGGCTTTATTTACATGACAATACCAAATATGATGTATGTTTTTTATGGGGGATATACCAGCAGTCAGAAATTGCATGTAGGCTTCTTTCCATCCAAGGCAATGTTGGCTTGGGTTGTTGAAAGGTAATTTGGGAACCATTCAAAGTCCTGTGGTTGTAGATTCCTCAGCTCTACTCCTCCTTTGACAGGCCTGTAATAGCCTTGTCTCTCAGTCACCAGAAGACCAGTAGACTAGGCCCAATCCCTCCTTGAGGCCTTGTGAAAGACCTCTCTCAGGAGACCATAATGGCACCTTTAGAGATTATGACTATATGTATTATCAGTTTTTTCAATAATGGAAAAATAGGATGGGGTTATTGGTGTGAATGAGCATTTGTCTTTTTTCTGAGAAATTGCTTTAATGCATTTATTCAACTTCCAGTTGTTTTCCCTCATGCCCCAAATATCACAGTTAAGAGAAGTAAGTATTAGTATGCTCTCTTAGACCTTTTCTTTTTGTATGCCCACAAAGGCTTTTTACATGTGGGTGGAGCGAAAACCTAAAGCGTGCAAACCACTCTTGTGCATGAGATTGACTGCAGACACTTTGTTCGAGCGAGCTGCCCTCTCAAATAGAAACAGTGGCAACAGTGACTGCGGCAGTTCTGGTCTATAAAAAGCAGCAGCTCTGCTCTACTATCTATTTAATAGTACCCATCCTCCTCTGGGCGAATGCCCCAGAGAGCACCAACCATTAGGGCTCCAGCTGGAGACAGTAGCAACCACAGTTACACTCTTGTCCTGCAACTAGCTCCCAGGTCAGGAGGGTGCTAAGAGGCTTCTATTGGCAAACAACCCCTCCCCAGTGATAAATATCCAGGAGCTCACTGGATGACACCAAATTTTTCATCATTAATCCGGGCCATTATGAGGCTGTTTCCCCGGCATTGATCCCCAGTCCAGTCCAGCTGACGCAGCTTCTCCAGGGTGGATGTCGGAAGGGGGGGGGGGGGTCACTGGGGGAACTGGGATGTAGCCAGGCTACCCAGTCAAGTGAAGAGTGGGAAAACCAGGATAAGCACAGATGTGAAGTGTTGCTTATGCATGCTAATCACTCTGTACTATATGTTTGAATATACATACAAACACACACATATATATAGCTCAAGATGTCCAGGTGTTTGCTGATAGTAAAGCCTTCCATTATATTTCATATACCAGTGCACATACTGTACATACACACACACTCCAATGAGCCCAGGGGAACAGATGCACAGCTATTGTCTTAATTTCATTCCCCACTTTTCCTCGATTTGCTCTCCTTTACCCCTCCTGGCTGGCCCAATTGAGATTGGCCTGCTGTTGCACACACCCAGTATTCCAGAAAATGAGACGAACAGAATGCATTATATCCCACTGGGGAGAAACATAGAGCAGGGAGATTTACCTTCTTTTTACAAATGATATCAAATCAGGGAAAGGAAAGTCTGTCAGCTGTGAAATTACTGATCATCCGGGTCTTTCTTGTTTCTGCTCACCGAGAGAGAGCCACAGAGACTGTTAGAGAGGAGCAATAGGAGAGGAGAGGATGGCAAGGTATTTGGCTCAGCATGTGTTCCCTGTCCCCCATCTTCCTCTTCCCTGTCATCAATTGTTGAGAACAGTCTTGCCTGGGTTGATTGTGTGTTCACCTTCTTTGATGAAGGCAGGCAGAGAGATTGTCATGCAGGGCCACATGGAGGCAATGAACTTTACCTCCAGACTGACAGTGAAAACTGCTGATGGTCACTCCACTTTAAATGCCATCATTTCCTTTTGTTGCAGAAATGATGGTTTTATGGTATCTAAAATTAATGTTGTTCGCCAATTGCCACTGTTATCTGCTTCCTTTCACTCTTAGAATATTATAAAAATGCAGAGATGAAGATGTTATGGTTGGTGGTTTAATAGAGCTGTGTCATGTGTGACCATATCATCTATATAGCTCTCTCTCAGACCAGTCCCCTTTGGTGTTGTGACAGTCAGCTCGGTCAGAGTGGTGCGGTGGTAGCTGAGTTGCTAAAGGGGAGGGGGTCAGATGGACGAGGTAATTACCCGGATCAGTGAGCATGAAGGTGGGGCCATGGACCGCTGTCATCACCAGGCTAACAGCTGGAGGCTAAAGCCCCTTCAACAGCTGGGTGATTACAGACACACACACACACAAGTACACACAAACACATGTGCACAGTCCACGAGAATTATCCTCACCTGTACTGAAAAGAGACAAGTGGCCAGTGCTGTGATAATCAATGGCACAGCCAACAACTACTTTATTCTTTCTTTACACCGCTGTGCACTCCATGAACAAACAATGAACATAAGAGATCCTCTCTTTCTTATACTGTTCATATATTCATTAAGATTGTATGAGAATGTGACCTCCTCTCATCTTCCAGTGTGTTTTTGAGCTGTTGGCATCCCTGTCTCCCTCCTTTATCCTCCCGCATGAGGAGAATAGAGACATTAATGGAGCCGGCAGTCCTACTGTGTGAGTTATTACTCTGCTCTTTCCCTAATGGAGAAAAATTTAATTATCAGCTAATTTGCTGTGTTGTCTCTGGTGACATGAAGTTCCCCATAGTGTCGACTCCCATTAAATGCTCTGCTTTGACTCCTTTATTCAGACACAGGGAGTAAAGAACCCAGGTAGGTACAATGGGATTCTGAGCATATTTTGTAGCACATATTGTTTTTATAATAATTCTTCTGTGTTTACATGGTGAAGTTTTATCATCTGTCTGTCAAGTCTTTGATGTACTTGCAGATTTCTAATTTTCTTTGCAAAGTAAATTATTCTGACTTTATGATTTCAAAGACAATGTAAAAAAAAATCAGTGCCACTAAATTTGTTAAATAATTAATTAGGTCTCCCTTCAAAACTATACACAATGGACCTCTTTTAAAATAAGGGAACTGTATTGAAACTTGCCTAACGTAACCTCACATAGGCTGTCTTATTATTATCCACTAAGTGTGTTCCATAGTGTTCCTCATTCATCTGTCTGTCTCTGGTTGTAACCACTGGGTATAATAATAGTCAGCAGTGGAGCCGTCTTCCTTCTACATAAAATGTGGATGTCGTCCGGTGGGACCATTAAAACAATGTGTTATGATTGGGCGTCTTGAGCAGTGAAAGGGATTGATTTCCATTTACCCCCCATTAAATCCTCAGACATCTGGCATGCCTTTGCCAGTACGCTACCAACTCCTCCTTTTTGTTTTCTGTTGAAATATTCAGGAGTACCTCTTGCGTCTGTGCTCTTACTACCTCCCTGTCAAAATACACTCACCCTAATTTATTTATTTATTTATTTAGTTTTAGGATGTGGGTGTACACTCTACGCTCTGTGTGAATAATTCTTTGACAGCTAAATTGAAATCAAGTAATATTATGTGATGCAACGTCATGATAGTTTTACCCCTCAGTGTATAAGTGTGGTTTCATGTACCTGCGTGAATGTGGAGTCTGAGACTGTGAGTCAGTTTGCAAGGGGTTGTGCATGTAAGAGGGCACATACTGTAGTGGGGCTCCGTGGATGCTGATGTTGTGTTGTTGTATGTTAGACCTGCAGGCCAAGCGTGAAGATGGAGGGGGCACATGAAAAATAGATGATTATCATCCTGCCACAGTGCACACAAAAGCCTAATTGGAGAGAGGGCCCCCTCTGTATTTGTGTACAGAGAGGCACCGACTGAAGTGGCATAGCCAGTTCATTAGGCCTTTGTTTTATCTTTACCCTCAGATACTTGGCTTGGCTTTTGTTTTGCTACACAGCCAAAATACTACTCTGCGTGCAACACAATAGTCTGCTTGAAACAGCAGATATGTTTATTTAGAATCATATGTTTTTGTGTGGTATTTTTAATTGTGCAAGTTAACAGGCATTATTTATGTTTGGCTTTCTCCTTATCCATCTTCATTTCACTTTTACCAATGAATCAAAGTTTGAATAATTGAGTGGTTGTTATTATAATTTGGCCTGGGGCTCTGTCAAAAGGGTTGTAAATATATGGGTCAGGAGTGAGAAGTGTTTGGCCACCCCTGTCTCTGTCCTCTCAGCCATTAGAACAAACACTATGCAGCTGCTTATCCATGCATACCTCGCCTGCAACACAATATCTTATCAGCAGAGAATCCACACTGGCCAAATCAATTAGAGTATGTGAATATCTATGGATCTTCAGTGCGAAAGCATCAACATCCCCCCAGCTCCTCCTGAGAACAGCCAAATTAATAACTCTAAGTGGATAATGCCCTTGCTCCTATCAACATCAAAATTGAATTCTTGCAAACAGCTGAAATATAGCCAGGGTATTTGGCACTGTGGTAGTCAGCACTACAGGCTTTTTCTTTGATAGCTGGATATCCTACGGTCCTGCTCCACACATTGAAAATTGAAAATGCAAATTCTTAACAGTATCTAATTGGCAGGGGGTGTTTAATATGAAAGTGTTCCTGGAGCCATTTCTTTCCAGACACACTGCATTCAGCATTGATTCTCCACTGAGTGGCTCTGTTGAACAAAGAGATGATGAGCGGGGATCTACAATACTGATAAAGAGCAGAAACAGGTCAAAAAGAAGTCAGGTCCACTTGCTAGCTGTGAAACTGGGGACTTTCAGGGACAGGAAGGGAACCAGCGGTGCTTGTGAAGTAAGTGGAAAGGACAGAATAAGTGCTTTTACATAATACATAGTAACACGAGAGCCAGCAGAGCCCTCCTCTCCTTTTTTGAATGCCTACTGACTGTTGAGATCTCATTGCGATCACTCATTTGTGCTGCTTTAACCACTGTGGGTCATCTATAGTGCCAGGGGCACCACAACACACTTATTCAGAGTGTCCTTGTATTGGTACCACTTAGGCTGTTCCCATTCACATAAGCTGCGAGGGCAATGTTGGGAAGGATGCATTTGAATAGTCAGTAAGATCTTTTTCTTTTTTCCCCCCTCAGTGTCGTAGGCAGTATTTGAAGCAGCAGTACATCAACATAGACTCCTTCAGTTGTTTGTCCCTGGAGTTTGTTAAAGTTAATCTGGCTCTGATTAGCTCTTTTAATAAGATACAGTGTCTGCTCTCTGGAGTGTTTTTTTCCTTCTTCTTCTTGTCAGGGAACCGGCCTCTATGTGTTTTCCATGTTGTACTTTCCAAGGACTTAATGTCATGCTTTACATCCTCTCACAAATTCAACTCAAAAATGACCCTAATTCACACACAGCCTCTTCCTTATTCTGTTTGGTCTGTTTTGTTCAATTAAGTTTTACCACTTTCAAGGTCATCGTGGACATCCTGATTACATTTTCCACCTCCTATTTATTTATTTTTTTTATGCGCTCCCCCTGTCTTTATCTGTCTTGATGTTCCCTTTGTCCTTCTTCATTCGCTTCATCATTTCACTCTTCCATATTATGAGTGGCTAGTCAGACTAAGTAGTTCTTGTCTTTGTGCGGCTCCAGTACGTCATCCATAATAGCCCTTGAAACTGCCAAGAAAAAACAGATAAAATGTTTTTCAACTCTTCGAAGCTGCAACGTGGACAGGGAGGGCGCTTCCAATGTCAAATGAGAAGCAGTGGCAAATAACTGAAGTGGCAAATAAGTTGCTACTGAACCAGCTGAACCAAAATACAGACTCATTTAACTGTAAATGGAAATAAAATTCTTATTTTATTATGTGACACCACGTTTTTAACTATTCACGTTTCTGTATTTTGGTATTACAACAAAGTCTTTCCAGAGTGGCCATTTGAAATATTGGAAACCTGTTAATAATTAGGTTATCTGTGCTGACATTCACAAATTCAGCAGTGTTTTAAGGTGGTCAATGATGTGGATAAAGGGGTTAAGAAAGCTGCTGTCTATCATCTCCTTTGTCCTCCACACAGAAAAAATTGTACATGGAGGTATTGGGGTCCACAATGATCTGATAGAAAGAGAGATGGGGTCAAGTAATCCACTGGCCTGCCTGCAAACACGTTTCATTCTAGACTGCCTTTCAATAAATAAGAAATGTTGTCTCCCTCACCAATATAATATTAACCTGATCCCCCCCATGGAGAGTACGGGGGTTACCTCCTGGGTAAGGGGGGGTAGAAAGGCCTGCAGGCCACACTGCTAATGGATACACATATACACAGTGTTTGAGGATTAGACGAAAGCCCATCTACAGGGAATATAGCCCAGTTGAGCAAAGGGGGGTTGTGGAGAGTAAAGGCATCTCATTTCAACATCAAGTTAACACTACATCTTTACCTAGTGGTCATATAGTTCACAGTGCACAATCAAGATTGGTGTTATGTATATATAAATAAACATTGATGCGTTTTTTGATGCAGAGAGAGAATGGGGCTGATTAAAATGACATGTCTGTGTTGAATCATATGGACATATAGAGGTGGAGTGAGCTGAAACTGAACTGTAGAATAAGCCAAAGTGGAGGGATGTTGCATCTGTCTGTAGCACTGGCTTCAAGCTGTGTTACCTTTGAATCCCACTCACTTTTTCTCAGCCTAAATTCAATTTTCCCTGGGAGACAATCTATTGGTCACAGTCTGGGAGTAAAGCAGCCAGTCTCAGGACATCATGGATGAGCTCCATCCTAGACAGGTACTACTGGAAACACTCTTATTCAAGTCAGTGCCAAATACCAACATTCCCATGCAGCTGATTCAAATCATTTTGAGGATTATACAAGATAGAATATTATGCTGGAGACACAAAGAATAATTGCTAATGGTGGCTTTAGAATGGCCTCATTCTGGAAATGAGAATGAGGGTGAGAGAATATTTCAAGTCTTTATCTTGCACTTTCATTAATGCAAGTTTAATGGAAAGGATGCTGAGAGTGGAATGTTAATTATCATCATTCATTTTTCACTCTGCAGAAAGCTGAGGATGGTTCCACCGAGACAAAGACGATTCAGACTTGTTGTTCTGATAACCTGTACTTGTTTGCAAACAGTGCCGATCTGCCTTCTTGCATGTAAATGTCGGCTTCAATCGTCTGCTTATAACAATCCACATAAATATATTTAACTCTCTTTTTAGAGCTAAATACACTTATATAAAGCTTTTCATGTTGGTATTCAATCAATAGTTGCAAGGGGTATTGATCTGGTTTGTGATCAAATAGAGCACGCAATCTTAACCATGCATGTCTTATTTATATCTCTCATATGGGAACATTGTCTGAAAGGTTGAATTTGTGTCTTGGTCTGTAGAGGAATGCAGATGCGGTGGTGAATGTGGAGTGGATGCACCATTGTTCACTGTGTGGAACTCGTCTATAATTTACAGGGTCTCCTCCCCTCTCCGTCACTAATGGATGGGGGTGTCTGCTCAGAGACTGAAGGGGTAGTTAAGATAGGCTGGAGGATTGCCTCGGGAAGACCCCCCTACACAACTACAGCAGATAAAGAAAGCCCATTTCAATTTGGTGCAGGTCTAGTCCATGCAACGCGTTACCAAAGATACCGAGACAAATCTTGAATAAAGCACCATGGTTTTGAGGTGGGATGTATCTTGTGAGGTTAGATATTTGAGAGGGGTGATGGAGGTATGAAGTAGGGGGTGTACAATGTGGAGTGTACACAGATCATTACCATCTCCTATAGCTCCAGGGCTTGTCATGCTGAAGGCAGGCAGATTGAAAGGGCTAATGGGAGCTGGGGTGATGCAGTGTGTAGTAATTTAGTGCAGGAGGCGTGGTGGATGAGAGAAAGGCAGGGGAAGAAGGAGCCCTTAATCCTCAATATAAAAAAAAATATTCCATTTCACCTTAGTGTGGAGGAGCACCTTCGATACATTTGGGCAGGTGCTCAGATGAGAGAATGATGGAGGTCACCATGGCCCTAGGCTATATCGAAATGACTGTATGCCGAAAGCTGCCTTTGCCTCTCTGTGTAATGTCAGCTCAGAGGACAACAGCCTTTGTTGTTGGCCTGTTCAGGGCCTTGACACCAGATGTGAGTGTCAGCCACAGGATGGAAAACAGCTGTTGTGGGGTTGGAATGGTATTGCCTGGGTAAAAATACTCAGCATGTTTGCCTGTGAAGTTCGGTGGCCATGGTGATGGCATGTTCTCAAGGCTAGGCTAGTTGGGCTGGGCTGGACCAGACTAGTATTTCTGGCTAGATTTGTCCAGGATATAGAGCATTAATTTTAAGCATGGTCAGTTAGGAACAAACAGCAAGCAAGACCATCACATGGTATCTTAAATGATACAGTACACTTCACTTTTCCTTTTATTATTCATTTATTTGCTCTGCCCTTAGGTGGACAACCCTACTCTCCACTTATGTATACAGAGGGGCAGAGACATTTCTCTCCTACTGGCAGCGGAAGGATCAAGAAACAGTGGTTCCATCCAGATAGCTTTAGGCAGAGCCATGTGATGAGAGCCTGATGAAATCATTGTTTGAATGGTGAAGGACACAGAGGAAGCTGTCTGAAACAGTTACAATCAATTTAATTTGAGCTCTGGGATCAAAGACAGGCCTCTGGGCTGCTCAGTATTTTTAGTGCTGCCTTTAAAGCCATCAGTCATTTTCAATCCTGATTAATTTATGGAAATCACAAGCTATTTTTGAGGTGTTAATTCTCATTAGATTACTGATAGATAGACGATGACTGATGCATCAGCATAGTGCTGTTGACTGAAATTCAATTGGATCCTATATTGATCATTTTATATACAGTATTTG
Organism: Scomber japonicus; assembly: GCF_027409825.1. NCBI lineage: Eukaryota > Metazoa > Chordata > Actinopteri > Scombriformes > Scombridae > Scomber > Scomber japonicus. The sequence goes on from NC_070583.1 coordinate 22,174,117, forward strand.
CTGTATTTTTTACATTAAAGTTCATTCAACTATAGGTAACCTAAACATTCTTTAGGGCAACGTGCTTTTGTGTATGGTTTATGCCTGATTAAGATTCTGGCACAAGGGCCACTTTGAAAAGGGCTTCACAAAAGTGACTACACTCAGTAACTCATAAGATATCCAGTGGCACACTTCCCCATACATTACACTCTTTAAAAGCTTTCCTATTTTATACAAAATGTTCTAGGTATTGTATGAAGTGTTTTCTAAAAGGTCAGATGTTGTGTCTTAACCTATTAAGAGGTGGCCTGAGGACACAGCACTCTAGCTGGGGACTGACTACACAGCATTAGACAAAGCTGCTGATATAATCTACACCTCCTTTGAGAAGACCAGTGGTGTCATAGAATGTGTACATGAACCGGCGAGACATAGAAGCGTATTAGTATTTATAAAAGCGAGAGAGTGCACACACTCCAGTGCACCGGGATTAGCTTGTGTGGCCTGGTGGGCAACCTGCTGTTTTCTGCATCATTTCCAACCCGGGTGTTTTCAGAAGAAGATTAGGACAAGGCCAGATTGTTGAGTAATTGGAGGAGAGAGGCCACAGCTCCCTATGATCCCATCACACTCTTCACACCTCACTGGTGTTCCCCTGAGACCAGTGTCATACAAATAGGAGTGAAAGCTATACGTGGGCATGTATCTGAGTGTGCATATTTGCATTTGAGTCTCTTCATTCATGTATTCGTTTCTGTTGCATTTGCACTGAAAAAGTGGATGGGAGACAGGCACGTAGAAAGATTGTCGGTTTTCATTGTTAAATTGTGGTTAGTTTCTTTTTGTTGTTTTTGTTGTCTTTGTTTTTTTAAGAAGAGCAAACTACTGATGCTCTCTTTCACTCTGTTTGTGATGTTGGTGTGCGTGAATAGAAGCTGTCTAGTCTCAGTGCTGGAAGTCTGTTGACCTGTGCGCCTGTCCTGGGGTTCACGCCTGGATATGCAATCTTTCCTCAGCTAGCTCCCATTGGCTTTTTTTCTTTCCCCCTTTTGATCTCAGACAGATAAATTCTGCATGGCTGCCTCTCCGTCAGAGGAAAACCCAGTGGTAGGTTGGGCAAGGTCGTGTGGAGCGAGAGAGGGGGATATGGATGCAGAGAGAGCAAGAGACAATGATAGAGGCAGAGATATGCAGTGAGGCAACAAAGAAAGAGAAAAAGAATCACAGAAAGTTTCACCTGTCATTTTAACAAATTGCATCAACTTTATACCCTGATTTCATCACAGATGAAGCTGTTAACATCATACTGGCACATTTGGCCCATCCTGTTGTACAAAACCAAACGGAGTAGAAAACTTTTAACCAGTATATTATCCTCTGTATACCCCTGTTAGCAAACGCACATTTTATTAAAGATCTAATGTTCCAAACAGTGAACACGCTCAAATTGTCTCTTAAGACTACTAGATCACAGAGATTAGCAGGGATAATACTAACAGGCCGAAGCAATATGCACCATGATGCTATCTACTCCAGTTTCCTTATCTGGACTTTTCCCTGCCTCACCTGCCAGTCCACATTGCTTGTCCTTATGTGTATTTGCTTAGTGGTTAAAAAGACACTGAGGCCACCTGTCATGTTATCATCCAGCAGAGCTCTTTATTTATTTACTCGTCTATCCTTTCTGATTCTGATCATGTCTTCCCTCTGTCCATGACTCGGTTTTCTTTGAAATAGGTCATTTTATAGACGGGGAAAGGTCATCCCCACTGCCTCCCTAATGCACTGTTTCCCTCTTTCTGTGCATTGATTATCAAATCCACAGATTGACTATCTATCTATCTATCTATCTATCTATCTATCTATCTATCTATCTATCTGTCTGTCTGTCTGTCTGTCTGTCTGTCTATCTGTCTGTCTGTCTAAAGCTATGGCTTTTATCTATTTATCTATCTAGTATTAAAATAAGTGTTTGGAGTTGTTGAGGGAGGGGTGACTGAGGAAAATATTATTGCAGAGCATTGCTAATATGCAGATAATGCTGTTAACGTTGTGCAGTGGCCCTGGTGGTGTATAAATGGCTGTCAGGGTCCTGTCATCTGACAGGCCTGTTGACAGACTCCATCCACACGTGTGTGTGTGTGTGTGTGTGTGTGTGTGTGTATTTTTGGAGGGGGGGTAACTTTGTCACTCTTTCAGCACCTGGCTTTATAGATTGGACACATGGCCACATGCCTGCAATTAGCAGCTTACAGACACATAAAAGCACTTTCATCCCCTGCAAGTGCACACACATGCATCATTGAAGGCATGCAGACAATGTGTGCAGACACACATGTGCGTGTTTGTGCGTGTAGTTAGACATACAGTATATATACAGTAAGTTATAACCCAGATGACAGACGGAGCTGTCTTTTGTAGTTTAAGTTTGTAATTACAATATATTATGAAGTGTTTGTAAAAAAAAAAAAAAAAAAAAAAAAAAATTGGTAAGACAATGTTAACTCTTATTAAATCTCAGCAGTATATCTCTTGTAGGTGTGTTTTGCTTTGAAGATTTTGTTATTTTGTTGTTGCTTTCCTCTGGAGTTCTTTGTGGTAACAAGTGTGCAACTCAAGTGCTGTAGAAGTGGGAGGAAAACAGATGCAGACACAGATGCCCTTTTTGTCTGCTTTTTACACTAGTGGTCCTTCTGCACAGCTACAGGCACACAGGACACAGAAGGTGTGAGGTTGGAGGTTTGAACTAACCACCACCAGTTCCACCTTCCCCCCTCAAGTTCCTCCTCCATCCTGACTGATATCCCTCTATGGGCCTACCCCCAGCAGCGATGGTCAATAAATCCCTGCCTGATCCAGCACAAAAACAACCAGCCCCAGTCCCTGCTCAGGCCAACAGCATCATGAATAACAATTAACACCCTCCAAAAACAGCAGTAACCTCCGATAATTCCAGTCTATCTGGCTTCTGGGATGCATTTGCATTAATGATTTCTTTGCCCTCCTCATTCTCTCCCTCAGTCTCTATCGCTTTGTCCCTCTGCTCCTCTCTGTGTGTATATCTTTCATTCACATGCATGCTCTATCTCTGCCAATTTACTGTGTTTCCTCTCTTAAATGCATATCTCACGCTACAGCTTTACATGGATGGATGAAATTTAGCTTCTAAATGCATTCAAAATTGGAAGATTCCCCCCTCTCTCAACATTCTGTGAGAGGAAAGTCCAGCAATATGTGATATTTTGGATTACTTGTGAATCCAGTCTTTTCCATTGCACTCCAAGGAGTATTTTCTGCGGTTAAGAAACAGCATGCATTTTAGTGTGAACATAAAATGCTTACTCATACACTCTTTTTCATATTTATGAACCCTTGTACTCTGCCTAATGTTTCCCTCTTGTCTCTTTTCCCTCCTTCCTGCCTCTCCTGCCCGATGATGTTGTTCTTCCCCAAATCTCCACATTCAGGTGAGTCATGTTTAAGTCCTATTCACTCATTCCATCTTTATTTTAGAAGGAAAAGCTATCAGAAAGTATTGTATAAAGCCTGCTTCTCATACTGTGTTTCACTGACATCGCTGAGTAAAGTTTGCTTTCATCTTTGTTCATTATAAGTTTTGGGTGTAAATGCAGTTCCTCAGTTTTCACCTCTCTTGAATTATACACACCACACACAAACAGCTTTTGTCCCCAATTGCAAGAACCATCACTAATCAACTGGTCTTAAGGCTACTGTATGTCCCTGTAAGTGACTTTAGTCAGACCCATACACACACACAAACATAAACACATACAGTATGTGAACATGCAGACATGCACACCTCAGTCACACCTACCCCCCATAACTGCTTTCTGAATAAGCTGATGGGTACTAGAATTGTCCCAAGGGATCTAGCTGAAATAACTGTGATATTCCTTTTGGAGGCCCCTTTAGAGTGCAAAGTAATGAACACTTTCAGCATGGAGCCTGCATTTTGTGCTGTGAAATTGCCATGCAGGGAAATTAACATGATGAGATTTAGACAAGCTTTTTGGGCTTTGGCACCCCCTTTCACTTTTTTCATTTTACCAACTTTGCACATCTACCTCTGGTAGTTGTTCTCCCTCCTCTATTTCTTCTCCTTCTATCTCTCCTCCTGCCTGTAGCATCCCATTTCTCCGCCCTGTCCTTGTTTCCATTTTTCCCCCTCATACATTTCCCTTGCTCCTTCTTTCTCCTCTCCTCCTTCCCTCAAATCCTTGTCTCCATATGCTGTGTCTGGGCTCGTTTACATGGCTGGAGGAAAGGAAAGGAGAGGGCTAGTCTGAATTATACATGCAGCAGCAGTAGTGCACCAATCCAGTCGGGACCAACCAGATGCTTGCCCTCCAGATTCACTGCTTTTGTCTCGGTTGCCTCTCTTTACATGCACTTGTTGTATCTGTGTCTTTTCTATTGTCTGTGTGTGTTTGTAGTGTGGCCCTATTTAATAATTGTAGAATGACAGGGCCATAGGTCACACTATCAATGCAAGGTGTTAAGTTCCGAGAGGAAACTGCGCTTTTGTTTAAATAGAAAGCAACAACACTGCAGAGGACCACAGTTTACCTTGCATATAATTGTATTTCCTATCATAATGCGCCCCTCACTCATGTTTATCATATGCATGAACCCAGTGTTTTTTTCTGGGTCCTGGGGTTAGTAGGTCCTATTTCTCAGTTGAACGTGAACACCCCTGTCAGAAGAGTGTGTCTGCAGCATATGTGTGTACATGTGTATGTGTGACAGGGAGATTTACATGCTCTAATGATGAGGGATCAGGGTAAGGACAGGGCCTGTCAGTACCCCTAATGAGAGAGGGCCTGTAGCCCGGGGCCAGGGTAAAGAATTGGATGGGAATATGGGTGGGGGCTGTGGGGGTCGCACTAAGCATTGGGGGGGTCCAAGGTGACAGAGGCTGGCATCTGTCATTGGTGTCACCGCTTTTGCAGCTAATTCACAGCACCCATCCTGAATTCCTCTGTACAGAAATGATGTGGATACAAGAAAGAGGTGTCTCTTTTCTGCTGAAGATTACGACTGATTAGGGCTGTGTTATACTCTGCAAGGACTGAAGCCTTTTCACTTGGGCGCACAATGTCTTCCCGCTGTCTAAGCTCTGCTAAATTATGCTGCTTATTGATTCAAAATTCAGCTGTTACAACCCCATGCTGGATAAATTGGTTCAGATTGAAAAAATATAGATGAATAAAATCAAGCATTTGGAGTGACTTCCAATGTTTATCATTTATTGGCACTTGCCAGTAGTTGTTTATTGATTTCAAACAGATGCAGACAATCAACAGTTTTGTGTGAAGGTATTTTTTTTAATGTTTGCTCCGAACAAGGCAGAATCCCAGGGATTAGTTGAGTCTTATACTAAGCCTCTAAAGATGCCCTGTAGACCTGAGTAGTTTCTCTACTCTCGCTTCTACCTGAGGGACTTTCTTCTCAGCTCGGAATCAGTGTGAGGTGCTGGTGTAACATCACACCTATTTCTCTACCTCAGGCACTCAAGCCAAATTAGTTCAACCCAGCAAGGGCGAGACTGACCTTCCCGCTGGGTACTGTGCACTGGATGGACTCAGATGGACTCAATTACTCACATATACACTTTGTTTGTGTTAAATATAGACATTTGAATCAGAATATTGCCATGTGATCATATTCTGCATTTGTCACTTTTTTTATTTTGTTGTCAAGGTAAATCACTGCATGGATGTAAAAATCTCACTTAAACATTAATGATACAACTGACAATATATAGTGCATTAAGGCAGGCCATTGACTTGACCTCTGACATCAGGAACATCCTCAGGGCATGCCCTGGCTGTTGGGAGATCTCCCATGATACACTGAGGCCACTCTGTGTCCACACATGTTGCAGTATGGCTTTGCTGAAGGCCATTGATAATTCAGCTAATGAGTGTGATGGGATGACCAGGATTAACCCTCTTTAGCATCCCACTGTCTATCTGTCTGTCTGGCTTTGCTTCACTGAGCCCTGCAAAAAGACAATCAATAAGCTAGATATGTCACACAGAGCTGCTGATTTGTTTCACCACAAGAGGCATTTTGTGCAAAGAAAGCATATGTTATATGAGCAAAAATTAACAGCTATTTGTCCATTACAACATCTACAATATGCTGTGTAGCAGCCTGTGTGGTAATACCAAAGAAAAAAAAACAGAGAGGATATGCATTAGAGAGCCTTTTGCACAGAGCAGCATAGTGTTGCCACATGCAGCAGGCAGGGCCCTGTTCAGGGATGTGTTCTGGGCCTGGCTTCACCACATCAGTAGAGGAGGCCTCATCCAGCAGCCCTACGTCCTAGCTCCTCTCCACCTCCTAACCCAGAGAGCAAACCCAGGCCCTGCCTCCACTGCTCTAATTATAACGGGAGCTCCACAATCTGTAATTTATAAGTCTAAAACACTGTAATTAACTACAGCTTTTATAGGGAGTCATAAATAATGCCAGACCTTTTTTATAAAGCTAACTTCCCTGCTCTGCTCTTTCTTCGTCTGCTCTAAATTTGGTTCGGGGGTGACCTGGGATTATTAACATGAAGAGACCTGGGATTATTATTTAAGCCACCCACCCTCATCTAACCCCATAACACCCAACTCATGCTGATAACCTCAAAGACTTTTTTAAGTTTTTCTTACTGGAATGGGGGGTTTTGTGGGATAACCCAACAACATTTCATCAGAACATCTTGTCAAGTCGTGCCAGTTTTGGGATGTTTGACACAGGGGTTGGGGGAGAGGGAGGGGGGGTGAAGGACGTTGGCTTAATATGCCTTTGGTGTTCCTGGAAATGTTTCAAGTGTGGTAAGGGATCCCTCTGTATGATCCTGATATACTTGTCTTTAAAACAGTGATGTAATTAATGACTCTAACAGAGAAAGACAGACAACCGCACAAGGCCAGGAAAATGTTACCATATGGCTGAAGTAAAGGCAGATTTCTCTATAATGCCCTCAGAAAAGTATAGGACACAGTGACACACACACAGTTTTCGGGTTAACAGTTAGGAGAAGGCTATATTTTAAGTTGCTGCAGTATAGTCTGGTTTCTGTGTAGTTAAAGAAAATCCCCCACTGTCTCTCTTTGCCTTTTTTATAGACCTTTTATTCATGCAGTAGCAGGTTTTTCCAAGGTAGTTTAGATTGTCAGATATGCAAGGAAGATGATGGTGCATATGGATGATGGTTCCTGCTGTAATCAGCCGCATTGTCTGACGGCTGTTTTCCTCCCTGCCTGTTTGGGTGGCTGGTGATTTATGTGGTGGTCTTTACATTTAGTCCTAAGGGAGGGACGGCCTACGAACAGGCTGGAACAGCCAGACTCAGCATTCTTCTCCTGTCACAACCAGCTTTCCAACTTGTTCCTCAGATAACAGAAAACACCCGTACAGAGAAAAATTACCCCCTCCCTGGAAAAAAAAAAAAAAAAATCTCTGGTTTGTGTTAGAAAAGGTTAACAAAAGTGAGATACATCGTGAGACACAAAACAACAGCAAACAAAATGGAAAATAACAAAGCCCAAGGCTGAGGGAGACAGTGGGGTGAAGTATGGGATAAAGAATAGGCCACCCTGGGCACAAGGAAAGCTCTCAGCACCCACTCCCCAAGACTCAACAGACAATAGTCCATCTGCTGGAGACACACAGGCGCTTTCAGTCTACAGAAAAGCCCCCTCGTTTGGATTCAGCCTCCCAGTATCTTTCTTTCTCTTCCCTTTCGACCACCCAGACACTGCTGCCGCCCCATCTCCCCACTCTTGCACATCACACATATGCAGGAGATGATTATAGTCCTCCCTGTCTTACGGCCCTGCCTCCAGTTTTTTTAGTATCCACTGGAGACAGATCCTACTGATAGTTCAAGGCAGACAGAGGCTCTTTTCTATTGCTGCTTAAACCCTTCTCTTTAGCAGACTATTCAGCTTGGAATCAATTAATCTCAAGCCTGCCTGGAAAAACCTGCAGGAGGGATTTTAGTTTAAGCCAGCATTTTGGGTTTTTTCCAAGAAAATGCACATCTGAGAATTCAGTTTTAGGTGTTATGAAGAGCTAAATAGAATATGGATCCATCCAACGGTCTGTCTTGAGAGATAAAAAGAAACCTTAAAAAAGAGAAAGTTTTTTTTTCTTTACTTTTGAAGATGCATATAATGAATGTGCACACATATGTCTGTCTGCTTGGCAGTCTGTGTTTCTGCTTGTTTGTTTGTGCCTTTGTGTGAGCAGTGCTGTGGCTGGGGCTGAGTGCTGTCCTCAGTGGAGCAGTTGGGCCTCCTGAGATGTGGCTCTGGGGTTTCCTGTGCTCCCTTGCTATGCCATGGTCTTTAATGACAATATGGTGGCCCAGGCAGTGGCAGCTCCTCAGAGAGAGAGAGGGGAGGAGGTGGGGTAGAGGAGTGGCTGATTAGCGAAGAAGCCAAAGATGTTTACCAGGCTTTGCCACTCACTGTTTTAACCCCTATCAAGTGTTCCTTGGAGATTAGTCTTTCATTTTGACTCAGCCAGATTCTATACAGCTTAGCTTAGCTTAGCTTTCATCACCTACACTAATTCCTGCTCTTTGGTTAAAAAAAAAAATAACGCACCTTTATTTTTGGACCGGTTTTGAAATTATAAAATTGACAATTATGTTCAAACTAATATTTGCAGCCAGAAGCAAGGTGATCCTTCCAAACTGACAGTATTCAAAGGGTAACTGATGCCTCTAACCTTAGTTGCACTCTTTTACAATCCACCAGGCTCCTAAGGAATCCCGGGATGCTGTGGTCTGGATTCCAAATGTTTTAAGTTGGTTTACGAAATAGGTTTTAGTCTTAATATGGTTGGCAGCTTGCCATCAGTCCTGCTCTGATTCTGTTGAGGATAACTAAAGTAATTGCGTGCATATGTGTGTGTATGTTCTTGTGGATGTTACAACCAGAACGCTCTTGACGTGAAGTAGATGTTAATCCTCCCTGTAACTAAGCTGCCAGCTCTTGGGTATAATTTGAAACCATCCAATCTAAATCTCAGCGTGCCACTTCACTAAGTGGTAGGTTGTGGACTGCAGTTTCCGTCTGTGCGTGGCAGCTTTTCTGTGATGACATAATGTGTTGACCCTCCTTCTTGTGTCCCATGCATCTGGCTGTTGGTTGTACAGTCGTGTAATCCGGAAATGAGTAAGTGGCAGGGAGTGGGGATGTTCTCTTCTAAGCTTAGATATCTGCCTAGCAGTGATGAGAGGGTTCAGTGTAGGGATGAGAGGAGCTCAGCATATCCCTGTGGTCCTACTCATGCCACTGCTACTTTTCAGGGACAGACCAAATGGATTCTGGCAGATGAGGAGAGCCCTTCTCCTGTCCCTGCTTCACACTAGTTCACCACAAATGACTCTCTATGGCAACACACACACACCTGTGGGAGTAATAGCAGCTACCTGTGTGACTACTGTTAATGTGTTTACCAAGAATCAAGACAAACTACTTATCACTATACAGTGTATTTTATATCTCAGATATAAATGCAAATATATTCTATATAGAGCCTAATTTATTCTCTGCTGCTTTCATTATTAAACACCAACCAAACCACATAGTGCTCTGAATGCAGTAACATCTACCTTGGCAGATTTGTGTACCATGTGGGGTTGATGCTGCAGAGTGGTTCTATCTATAATAACCATAATAAAATCAATGCGAGTAAATATGTCTCTTGAGCAGGCTTGGCGTTAATGACAGTTGTGTTGAGATGTAGCAGTATGCTGAAGAACAGGACTAAATGATTTATTTGCTGAAGAAATTGCTGTCACAGCAACCCCACTCTAAGCCCTATTCCTAGTGCCCAGTGGGCCAATTAGACCAGCCTCTAATCCAAGGTACAACACCTAACTATGCCACCAGAGAGTAGAAGCATACACAACACAGGCCGACTGCTGTCATACACATTTCAGTCACAAATTTCTCCTCCTTTTCCTGTTTTGCATTCTTATCAACCTCTCCTCAGTCTCAGTTTCTCTCCTCTTTCTCCCCCCTGTGGTACCTGAGGCACTGTGGGCCAGTCGGGCAGTATGGCTGCACGGCCATTGCCGTATGGTCGCTGCCACGCTCATGTGATTAGGCCTCATTATGAAGACATTTGTGCTACACTAATTAACGAGCCTGTTGTGTTGCCTCTTAACCGCCCCCCCCCATGTCCCTGCTTAAGTTCAGGCTGTGGTCTCTCACCTGCTCCAAAGCCTGACGTTTGCCCTTGCACCGTAGCAGCTACCAGATTGTAGACTTCACACTGTGGTTACACTCCTCCAACCAAGTGTTGACAGTTAATTTGATTTCACCTTCATCAATAGCAACAATAAATCAGAAATGCTGTGACACTCAATCAGTGCAGACTGGTAGTGTGTCAAACATGCCTGCATGCATGTTTGCCACTGGTTTGATCAGATATTCATCTTCATGTTTACATTCCTACGCTTTGACTGATATAGTTCTGTGACCAATCAGTGTACATGCACGTGGTTGTTTCTACCTAGACTCTTAAAACAGACAGTCAGTCACACCTGCGTTTATGTCTGGCAGCTGTTAGAAACCGACATCCCTCTAATCTCTGCATTGTCACTTATACAGAAAATGAGGCCTCACCTCGTCCATTCAGGCCATTAAGCATGTGCACATCCAGAAGAAGCTCAACAGAGGGGTCTGAGCGTTCTGTTGTTGCCACTGGCCTTCCCTTGACAGCGGTGCCATTAGCAACCAGTGTCAGGGCAAGGGCAAATCTGGGCGGGAACAAATGGTCTCTAGGGGAAAAGCAGGAGGGTATATGGTGACTGAGGACGAGGGGGATGGGTGTCATATTGCAAATCATCAAACAAAGCAATGAGATTACTGCCAGTAACCAGTTTTAATATCAGAGCTTGGATATTGCCAGAATCTCCACTGTGCCAAGTTAAAAATGTCAAACATGATTTAAAAGGTTATTACATTGCTTAGTGGGGAAGAGGAAACATTCTCTCCTTCTCCTCTTTTTCAGTCTTCTTTTCAGCTCTTTGATTTTTATGATAAATCTCTATATTCTCCCCTTCAGTCGTCCTGTCTACATTCTCACGAATGGACAGACATTATAGTTTTTGAGAGGAATGATCTGTGAGAAAACAACAAACCAAAAATCAAACCAAAGTACACTCATTTTATAGAAATCAATCCATCAGCTGCTGCACTCCAGAAGAAGTCTTTCAATTGGAAGTCTCTGAAAAACTACAATATCCTGCATTGATCTCTATGTGGGGTCTATGTAGTCTCATTTTGGCTCTTGTCACGATAGGAGCCTATTGTGTTCACATTTTGATTGTGCTATGATCTAAACACACAGGGAGCCCCCAATCCTGTTGTCTCCGCATGTTGTTGCCGGGAGGGCCCCTGTTGGAACAGGCCTTTCCAGGGGCAGGCCTTTGATACTCATAGGAACCATTAGATGTCTTGTTCAAGCACATTAGTTCCAGTGTTGACGAGGGAGGACTCAGGATGACTGGGGTGGCCTGAACCTTGATGTTATTCTCAGGAAAACTCTAGTTAGGCTGGTGAGCGAGACAGGCTGACAAGGCCTAGACTGAGGTCAAAAAAGGCTACAATTTACCACTATTCCAATCTTTCATATCCACCACTTGCCGTCCCACTTATGCATCATTTTTCCTCAAGCCAGAGCTTGCTGTATAAGTTACCTCTCAGTTGCATGCATATGCAATGATTTCTGAATTCCCATGCACCTGCTCTCCCTTCCCTGCTGCTTCCACATATCTAGGCCCCTCGGGGGAAGAACAGAACTGATATTCTTGCCACCCCACCCCATCCTCACCCTCCCATCCAACACTACCACCCGCCAGTCAGTATCCTGCTTCTCACTCATTTCTCTCCTGCTGGAATGTCAGCGTGATATGATGCGTTAGACAAAATACAAAGAAATAAAAGACAATAGATTCATGGAAATCCAATTTAGAGAACTGGGATGATTTATGCATTAGATATTACTTTTGGCGTTAATCATCCTAATCTCCTCCTTTCTATGATATGCCAGTATTATTACCTGAATCACTAAATTATCCCTTTTTTTGAACACCTGCACTATAAGCAAAGATTGTGTCTTGGCACCTGTGCCAGGACTGGTGCGTGGAAGTCTTTGTCTCAGGATTGAATCAACTTAATTTTCTTCATGCAGAATTACATTATATTGAAGATTTGGACCCCTGGTGATAAGGGAATAAGAACTTGTTCAAACTGCTAGCCCAAATACATTTTTCAGACTATATCCAGATTCTGGACAGCAAAAAACCACATGAAATGCAATTTTTTCCAAATAGGATCCAAGTCAGGAGGCTTTGGAGGTGGTTTGAAATGCGATTCCAATAGTATTTCTACAGATGTGTCTTAGCCCGGATGCTCTGGCTACTCAAAATCAGATTTCAAAGTTTCTTTTGCATCACTTGCAATACAACACACAACAACAACATTAAATCCAGTGTGATGGAAGTGCATAAAAGTGGCTGGCTCTGACACTGATATTTTTTAACCATCTCACGCCTAAACTAACCAACCTAACCAACAAAGGCAAGTTTTAATCAATCAGAGGAGGGGGTCTTCACAAAATCCGGATGGTGAAAAAAATAAGTCAAGCAGAATCCATATTGCTACTAGCAGAGTGGTATGGAGGACAGCACAGAGAACAACAGTCTGTGGATACACAGCGACATAAATTGTCTGCGGGCACTTCCAGGGGAGCCTTCTTTTTGTTCTGTACAGGCAAAGTTGAATTTTTCATATTCACACGTTGGAAAGCTACGTCACCAGTGTGTGTAGCTACTGATGCCTATGTAGTTACCACAGTAAAATGTGTCTAGACACACAAATCTGATCTGATCACTTGCAAATAACAGTGCAGACAGTCAGTCTTAAAGATATGATTTGAGAAATAAATCAGATTTGACTGCAGTCTGAACAAAGCCTATGAGTTGAGCCAGCAGGCTTAGCACTGCACGTTCTGCTTTTTTTGTCTCTCATCAGCAGGTTTGTGGTGTGGCATGTTAAAGTGGTGCATGCTCATTTACAAATTTGTTTGCTTCATAAATCATTGCCTTTCTCCATGGTAGATGGAGAGGGAAAACTGGCAGGCAATGAAAAGCGCTCTTTAAGCACCCCCAGCTGCTCAGCTGTCCTACACTTGGGATCTTCCTCTTACACAAGTGAAGACTGAGGCAGTACAAATTGAACCAATCCATCAAACAGCGTACTATTTGTTTAACCTTCCACTGTCAGATATTTAATGACTCTGTTATTACATGTATGGAAATGCCACATATTCTGTTCTGACTACTTAAATACTTACTAGATATGAGTACAGGTAAAGGAAGAAGCATGTTGTCTATATGCAGACTGAGTGACTAATGGAGTACTGGAGTTGTGGGAGGCCTGTTACAGAGAATAGAAGAGTTCTGCAAAGAAGACAGTAACAAAGATGGTTAAAGAAGAACCAAAGAGTATGCGAAGAGTATGCAGGAATAATAAAACAGTCTCTCTGGCAAGCAGCCAGGCAGAGTGTGAGGGCAGGGTTCAGATAAAAAGAAGAACAGGAGACTTGGAAGTCAGCCAGTCAGATTTCACAGTTTTTTTCACCCCCCCACCCTCCCCCCATTTATTGTCAGTGCCAAGATCTTTTGCCAGAAAGTAATGGAAACTCCCTTGTAGCTAACGTTCCAATAGATGAGTGGAAGAGTGGGTCTATTGAAAGGCCACTTATGATTGCTGTTGTCTCATATATACAGTACATATGGTTTTCTGCGATATAGTCGATAAACTTTCTCTTTTTATCTGACACCCTTTTATGTTTAATGTATCAGCTGTGTCAGCTGTACATAAGCAGCTCACTGTACTTCTCACTAACTCCCCTGTACTCCCAGCCGTCACTTCTTGAACCACCCCAGCCAAATTCTAGATATGGTTGTTATGTTTTTCTACACATGTAGTCATTAAAAACCTCTGACGAAACCCAGTAAGTGCACCCTAGGGACGGTGGCCTGAGACTGGAAGGTCCCCAAATTGACTCCCAAATGTTTCTGGAAATATGGGTGGAGACAGTATATGAGCAATGTTCGGCAAGCACCGCTAAGGTGAAAATTCTTGGTGACAAACAATAGTAGAATGGGCAGCTTCCATGTGTGAATGTGACTGCGTGAATTACAAGCAGAGAGGTGCTGAAAAAATAGGATTCTCAGTTGACCTTCACCGCATAAATAAAGGATGGGAAAAAAATGTCCACTCTGCTTTCTAAACATTCACCATTAAAGGATAGATGTGTGTTACAGAAATTGCTTGTGCAGTTGACATAATGCCCCACAATGACACATATTAAATTAAAACAAGCTTGCCCTTGGCACCCCATATTTGCCCCCACAGCATCCGCCTCCTCCCAGAGCCCAGAGGTTTGTCAGAGCATTGAGAGGAAAATGCTGACATTGTGGGCTGCTGCTGTTCCTCGTTATTGCAGCTCACATCTCAGAGCTGTCAGGAGCTAGCTGGTGGTGATGTGGGGAAATTGGACTGACTGCTTTCTGGAGGGCATTCCCCCCTGCTGTGCCCTGACCTGAAATATGAGAGAAAGGCCACTAGTCACTAGGCCATCACCTGCTGTAGTTCTTGGGGAAACAATGGCAATTGTACTACTAGATGCAGCAGTAGCCAGTGTTTGTATTTCAAAGTTTGTTTAAGAAAGGAAGCATGCGTCTAAGCTTTTTTTTTCTTCCAGTCGAGAGAGAGGGAAAGGGATCTCAAGCAGGACTCACCAGTGGAAAGAATTTATCAGTGATTAGTAGAATATTGGATAAACTAATCCTTGAGAGCTACTTCTCGGTCCCTTCTCCTGGGGGACGGAGGCCTGCATGTGTCATGCTAATATCCATATTCACACACTCAAGCACATGCTCACAAACACAAAGTTGTATAAACAGAAATAGAAAATAAAAAGGTTCAGTTAATAAGAAAGGCTATGCAATAATGCAAATATATTCAGATAAACTCATGTTCACACATGCACACATAGAAACGCGCAAACTCATGCACTACCCACAAAATCCCTTCTACACCACCTGCTAACTCACATCCATAATGTTTTCCTCTCCCCTGCAGCTCATCAGGGATTAGGGAAATTGCCTGGAATGAAAGAAATATGTTCTTTGATGGCCCCTTTTTGTGCATATGGTGGCACAAGACACAGCTGGAGGTTCTTTTGGAGCCAAGGGAAAGAGTTCCACTGTAGAAAAGCCAAACACAGTGAAGAACAGGGCTTTGTATCTTGTGTTCCTATATTTTTAGGTTGTGCTCTTAGCAGCTCTAAATTCTATTCTGTTTATCCACTATTTATATTTTGTAGATTTCAGTGGAAATGTTATGGATTATGCATCAGCTGTCTGCCGGTGAAGTTTAGCATTTACAGCTTCATATTCCTCAGCAGATGTTAAGTGAATTGGGACATCCTGTAACCACAGTTTTGCCCTGCTCTAATCTAATTGGCTCTCCAGCCTGCAGAACCGCTGGAACATTTTACTGCGGTGTTACATGATGCAGGTTTAGTTTCACAAAGTGCACATGGCTTGTCCCTCAATTGCACCACATGCAGGCACCACAGCTCATACTGCATGGCCAACTGGATGCCAGCAGCCTGATGGTAAGGGTAGAGGTAATGACCCCCTGTGTATGCGTGGGTGGGGCTGACAGGACAGACGAGCAGGTAGTGGTCTATAATTGTGGCTACATGTTGGGGGGTTTCAATCGGTCCATCTCTACTCGATGGCCTGCGAAAGCCATGCATCCTGTTGAGGGTATGGGGGGTGTGGTATTGGGGGGTGGGAAGATAATTGAAGGGTTTTAGCAAAGCCTGCCATTGAACCACACAACATGCTCAGGTTTGTCACCACAGGAGCACAATACATGAGGAGATCGTTTTGGTATAGAGTGCTAGGAATGTCTAAGTAACAAAAAATCTCACTTCCTCATAGGCATGAGGATAATTATACTTTTGACTATTACTATAATGTTGTCAAACTGGTAGTAATGCATGCTAGATGACATATTTTCTCTATAACCAGTTAGACATACAGCGAGACAGTTAAAGATGTGGAAGTGATAAGATGTAATCAGTTTAATTGGTAAGGAGATGTATGCAGCCATGGGTTATTTTAATGCCCACACTCTTCATTTAGCTGCCTCTGCACCAGTCAATGGCAGTCTCAGTGTACATCGATCTATTAAGAATGTGTACATATTGACTAGCTGCACGGTAATGTATATTCCTGCAATTATTTGGGGGCCTACTCTCATCTTTATGCATTTCCTCACCTATGACCTTTACACAGCCGCAGGCATTTAGACTGTGTTATTATGATAAATACATTCTGCTATTGTAAGAAGAGATGGAGGTGGGTATGTGGGGCATTACAGGTTTTAGACCATTGTGCAATCTATCATAAACAGATTTATTAACAAAAATATAAATTTGGGGGTACAAAGTAGTAATAAGTATCCTCAAATTATTAACTTCGATATATTATGTGGAGGCTGAAATATATTTTTTGCTTTTCTGCTATTAGTAATCCAAGGTTATTTTCTTAATCTAAAACTGTTCCTGTCTGCTTTGTCTGTCTGTTTCTCTCTCTCTCTCTCTCTCTCTCTCTCTCTCTCTCTCTCTCTCTCTCTCTCTCTTTCACTTAGGGATAAACATTTCATTTTGTATGACTTTATGTGGGCTCCACTTGGATTTTGGCTTTGTTTTAACCACAGCAGAAAAAGCTTTGATCATTTAGAGATGGACAACACTTATTTTAGGACATGTATTTCAGGTTTGTGCTAATGATCAGCACATATGCAGATGTGCTCAGCAGACCCTGTATAAACAGTACAAAGAGGGTGGACAGAGCAGAGTACATGTGTATGTAGGCTATACATTAGTGTGCTTGTTGGCCTGTTTCTTAATTTGTGAAAAGTATACTGTTTAGAGTACAATGTGGCCTAGTGTCCACAATCCCAGTGCAAAGGAAATTGGAGAGAATGTCACTCCACCCCGCAGTGGGGCCGTTTTGTTGCCCCAGTGAAATGAAGGGTGGAAAGGAGGGAAGCTAGGCTGTATTTGAAATGGACTCTCAGCCTGGGACCCAGGGCTTGGTCCAAGAACCACAAGACCAGAGTTACTCCTCTGTGGTCACCCCAGCCTTGTAGCGTCCTGGCACAGGCCAGTGACACAAAAATAACAGCAAAGAAAAGGGAAGTCATTATGGGACTGGTGTAGTGCTCACATTTAATTATTGTGATGAGGTCCAAAATAAACTTGTGCACCACAGTTCGGTACTTTATGAGAAAAGGAGAAAAATAATCATGATTTGCAATATTTAAAGTAGCATCTTATTTCCTTTTCTTTGAAGAACATTTTATAATGTTTCACCAATTCTGCTTTTTTAGCCACAATAGTTGGAATTAGGTCCCTAAAATATTTAATATGATGTTGGAGTGTTAAATTCAGAACAGAAAATTGTGGAATAGATCTCTTTACTGAAATGGATTTCTGACTATGTAAATGAAGACATGTATGCACAGGTCGGCATAGTAATGTATATTTGTGCAGTAGCACATAATTTTACCTCTTAACATTCTGAACTTCAATCAGAAAACTGACAGATACACACACATACACACACAGGTGCACATGGCACATCAGTAACAGAGTCTAAATCTGCAGCTTCCCCTACTGTGCTAATGGAGGGCTCATATCTTCTTAGTCCCACAGGAAAGTTGTGCTGTATATCTTCCCATTGTGAGGCTAATCTCTAGTTTATGGGCTGGAGAATATCTCTTTCCAACCACAACAGCTACCCCTTAAAAACTCTCCCACAAACCACACAGGGTCATATCTCAAGCAATTAACTGAGCTCAGCCCAACACATAAGCTGCCTGCTCCCAGGCGTTCAGAGGCAGAAAGACAGCACTTGCATGGGGTCCTGGGATGGTGACTGCCCTTGGGGCTATTGGAATTGATTGGATATCCTTACTTAGGAATGACCGAGCTTCTCTAAGCGCTTAGCATGCTGACCTAAGAAAGATGAGGCCAGTGTCCTCTTGGCAATTTCCACACAAATCCACTCCTCTGAAGCACTCGACTTCAGTCTGCAGTTTCTTTTCACTTCAGTTCTCTACGCTTCATGAGAGAGGGGATGCATGAAATGAGATTGGGGTGGTGCCTCAGCCTCTTTTTTTTTTTTACCCCACTTTCTGTCGAAGAGTAGCATAATGCCCACCCTAGAGTCATGGTACCAGGGCTGCAGTGTGAGGGTAAATAACTGTGGAGAGTAATGAACTAGATGAATAATAAATGTGGGACTGTGCCAGGTGGTGCCAGGGTCCTGGGGCGGGCAGGAACATTAGGGTGTATGAGGCCCACTCTGCCCTGGGGTCGGAGTCCACACAGTTGGATGGGTGCCAGACAGCCAGATCACAACAGATCAACAACAGAAGCATCCTGATGTTCTTCTGATCTGGTCAGATTAGACCTTGGTATGGGTGCCTGTCTTCTGCTTGAGGGAGAAGAGAATGGTTGATGTGGAGTACATCTATTTTTCTCTTGTAAGGATTTTGTTTCTGTAATAAGTATATGTTTACTTTCGGTGTGTACTATTCAGAGACTTTTACCCTACCATCAGTGTTTCCCCTCTGTACATTCAGCAGCAGCACTGCAAAAATGACTGTGCTTGAAGTAGCTACGTTAACTACGTTGATCAATTGCTCGATTTCATTAGAAGTTGCTAGCAGTTAGTTAACCATATAACTTCGCTTTTGGCTTCGGTGTAGGCTAGGCTTCATAACACAACATGCCCCCTACCTTCATAAGCCACTGAAGTAGGGGGAGGACAATAGCAGACAACTCAACTCTCCTGGACGCTTATTGATAGCGGCTCCTTGACGCCCGCAAATGAGAATCTCCAGGAATCTGGAGCGAGCAAGAGCGCGCACTAGAGAGTGACTGTGCGCGCACGCGCGTGTGAGAGCACAGCGTCCTGATAGATCTGCGTTTCTGCTTATTAGACCAATTGCGCTGAAATCTTCTAAAGTGTAGGAACAGTTCACACTACATAAAACTAGAAAGCGTGTGCTGCATCCTGCCGAGGTCAGCACGAACCGTGCGTGCGCACGTATGCACGCGCACAAGAAACGATCAGTCAGCAGCAGGAGATGAGGAGAGTAGCAGGGGAATCTAGCACATAGTGTGTATGGAAGCCTAATGATGGAAAAAGTTAAACTGGTAACTACAAAAATAAACCATTAATATTTATCTTTTATTTATTGTTCCACAGCTCAGGTCGATTGAGCAACAGAAAATACCTCTTTTTGTGTAGCATACATGTGTATGTTATTTTGTTAAAGCTATCAGACATTAACATTTAGTTTTGTTTAAATTATTATTTATAATTGAATATTACTTTAACAACTCATGGACGTCCAAGCAGCAACATGTTCTAGCACTTTTTTTGCATTGTCAATTTGAAATAATGTTTTGTTTTTGAATGAAGGGGTGGAAATTTAAAAAAAAAAATGTTTTATCCAATTCATCGATTAATCGAAAAAATAATTGACTGATTAATCGATTATCAAAATAATCGTTAGTTGCAGCCCTATTATTTTTCAAAATGTTCTTCCGGGGGAACATACCCCCGGACCCCCCTTGTGTTGCTAGGTTACCGACACATAGCACTACTGCTATAAAAATTTCTAGGGGAAACACTGCAACCACAATTGAAAATCTCCTGATGTGCAGTAAATTGTGAATTATGGGGAAATCTGGAGATATCAGAATCAGTCCATGCCAATATGGACACATGCTGTTATTTCAAATTAAGTTTTTTTTTTTTTTTGGTTGTTTTTTCTTTTCTTTTTTCATTCTGTGTCAAATAAAGGTGACTTTGGCCCCTGTTTAAAGCAGCCTGTATTAGTGTGTAGTTTAATGTTACAGCTGTCTGTGTCTGTCTTGACACAGTCCAGTGAGTTGTTAAGAATAATTAAATGCCTGTCCTTGCATTCATGTCTTCTGACACGGAGAGCTACTTCTGATTGTGTTCTCACCATTTTACAGGACCAGCTTTTGTGTAGCAATCAGTGTTAGTTAATAGATTGCAACTTCAATGTGAAGGAAAATAATATGGTATAATAGGTTGTCACTGCTTCAGCTGCAGTTCCGCCTTAGGGATGCAGGTGTAATGCTTTCACTTGAGAAATACCTCTTCAATGTTTGTCTGTTACATTTTTTGGCCAGTGACTCATTTTTACATTGAAAAAGTTAAACGTGAATCTTTCCTGCTCTTCGTTGTGAGTTGAACTTCACTTCCAAGAAGAGATTAATCCTGTCCTATCATGTGGATGATTATTTGGTCAAGAATCCATGTGTTGAATCTTGAGTTAGTGGAAAATTACAGAAATATCCAGGCGTTTTGCTCTAAGCAGATGTCTGTCACCAAATTTTACACACATTACCAGCATCCAGTCTGGCCAAAGGTAACACACATTGTAGGCATCATCTGGGTGCATTATTCATGTGAAAATTCCTGCTGTCTGTAGGTATCAAATAGAATGTAATTGCCACAAATATATGCTGCAAGTGTGGAAGATGTCTTTGACAGCCATAAAATATGAAATAAATAGCCATTTTCTGGTAGGCCATATGCACTTTACACAGCTTATTACTGTGCTCGGTAAAAATCACACAGCCAGACTATCACACCACAGACAAACAACACCTTTCAGGCCCACATCCCCTTATAAAACCCATCGCCTTTAGCCAGCAAGTGGATGTCAGTTCACGGGAATTTAAATTGTTTTTCTTGGCCTCATACGATGGAATGATAATGGATAATGGTGATCCGCCAGGCATAAAGTGGGAAAAGAGAAAGAAAATGGTCAAGGTTGAGAGAGTAAATTTCCTGGGGTCAGAGGTCCAAGGATTAGCAGATGTCAGAAGGAAAGCTGGGAGGATGGGTGATGCATGGGTGGATGGGTGGATGGGAGAAGAGGTAGAGGGCATGTAGAAGTGGGGTAGGGAATTTGATAGTGGTGTCGGACTAGGTTTTAACAGTAACCCGAGGTCACCATAGTTCCACATAGTTAAACATACATAAATCCCAAGGTCTATATTTCTTTTTTTCTTAATTTGTTATTTTTTCCCCTGTGTGCCTCAAACTAACCACTTGTTTTCTTCTATTTCCATGTGTGTTCCTGACACTCCTTTTGTCTTCTGCTGTGCCCTTCCCAACATTGATCTTGCCTTACATAGGTAAGTGAAAATATGTTCATTACTGTATACATATAGTTATTTACAGTATTAAACTTGTGTGTTTGTTGTGCTCATTCAACACCATGAGCAGAACCTAAACAAAAACATATACAGTATACTTGTTGATAGAGACAAAAGATCATGGCAGTTAGTGAAAGTCTAAGAAGAGCAGTCACTTGGTTTAGAACTAATGCCTTTAATAGGATTTTCAACATATATCATGCTCCCCAAATTACACGCTTAAACAAGGATCCTATCCAATCCTCCCAAGCTGAGCAGTTAATATTTGTTCTGAGGACCCGTTTCTGTGTGTTTAAGCCCAGCTGGGATCGTGGTGAGTGCATAGGGAGTGAGAGTGGGACGCTGAAGAGAAAATAAAATCTAGAAAATCTGCTTAATTGGCTTAAATTAAAACAGCACAGGAGAAATTGGAGCGGATGTGGAATGACGTTATCTGGAACGGTGCACTTGTACAAATATGTGTGCATGTGTGAGTATGTGTGGGAGGGCACCACAGCAAGTTGCTAGTGTTGCCTCAGTTTATTCCTCCGGGTTGCTTGGCACCAGATGGGCTCCCTGAGTGAGGAGCAGCTGAGGAGTTTGATGAGCCCCTTTGCAGAGGAGTGATAGAGGCCCCGCCTTCCGTAACTCCATCAGGGGGACGGAGGTATACAGGCCTTGGGAGAGCTGTTAAACTCCCATCTACAGTTGTCCTCCCACCCTCCACAGCTGGTTCAGTCCATATCCGTGGTTCCAAAGAGGCCAAGGGCAAGCTCACCAACCTCTCTATAGCCATAAAACATACCCAGAGGAAGTTCCTTTACTCCATTTGCTGGTCTGCCATTATTCTTGTATTTCTTATTCTGTTTCATATGACTCGCCCTTTGCAAAGATCATTCTTATCATTTTTGTTTGGCTTTCTTCCAACAACATGTCACATACATTATGATTCCACTCCCAGTTTTTGGAGGGAGGCAAATAAAGGTCTCTGTCTGGTCCACATCTTGAGTATCACATGTCCCTCTCCCTCTGTGTCTTCATCTCTTACCAGCAAACAACATTCCTCGTAGCTTGGCGTTATCTCCTCAGGGTCACTGTCAGGGAGAAAGGGAGGTGATTCAGACAGACTACATCTAGTTGGACCACCGTCAGATAACACTTAGTGAGGGCCTCCTTTGTTCCAAAGATCCTCTGTATTACAGAGGGAGAGACAAACAGAGCAGACTGAGCCTCAGACAAAAAGAATAAATAAAAGAGGAAGACAGCAAGTATAGTATTGTGTGGTATAGTGTGTATACAGACCAGTGAACTGTAGTTTCATGTATATACTGTATATGTATATAGTAAAAAACTTCAACTGTACCCAGTGAGGTTGTCAATAGGCAGCAGTGGAGCATATCGTGAATGATCTCAATCCAGCACAGATTGTGTATGCTGGCAGATTGCTGATAAGAAGGCAACAGCATGATGTAGTCAGGAAACATTTCTTCTTTTCAAAGCTTTGAGTTCAAACTGCAGTGACAGCATGCTCAAACCCACCTGAGGTGTATTTGAAAAAGACCCTGAATCATTGTCAGTTTTAAGAACGCTGGTTGACTCCAAACATTGACCTAACAGCGGAAAGCATACAAAAATATAATAACTCATCAGGATAGAAAAAAACACAGTAAAAATACAAGTATTAGAAATGTGTTTGTCTGTTGCCATGCACAAAGGTACTTGATGTAGTCAGGCCTTTTTTTATGCTTCTCCAGAGACACTTGATGACATAACCAGAGAAACTGAGAAAAAGACAGAGGAAATGACCATTCATAAACATGTGGTGTTTCATCTGCTCTGTTGTGATTATTGGAGAGGACATAGGAGGTTGTCTGGAGAACATCTTTAATGGCCATCTCCTTTTTTTGTGTGACTTTCTGGACAGCTGACACCCTGTATTTCAGTGACGCTGTCCAAGACTGCCAGCAGAGATTCTTTCCAGTCTGAATCTCTGAAAGAATACATTTTCCTCTTTGTTTGTGTTACTGTGGATAAGTGTCTTTGGGTAATGCTGTAGTATTGCACTTTTTGCTTATGTTTTGTAAATGGAATTAGGATAGATTATTGTTCAGAGGCTATTACTGCATTTGAATCAATCAATATGGATGGAGGTGCCAAAAAAAGGGGGGATAATACTGAAATGAATCAGTTCCAGGCTTTAGATGTGTGGTTATTTCTTTAGAAACCTTGGAAAATCTGGATTCTTGCCATACTTAAGCAGACTAAACCGACAGCTACTGTGTGAAATCACTGTCTAAATAGCTTTTTGTACAGCAGGTCTCGCCTGGTAGACATGTTCCCTCACTACCTAAATTACACTGCAGGTATTCTATTTGGAAAATTGCTACTGACTTGATTTGCATGTTTGTGATACACTACATTAAGAGCTAAAGTAAAGGTAATGAGTGTTCCTTCAACCGGTTGCAAATTTTCCATTAAAATGAGTTCCAGTTTGGAGTTTTGGAAAAATAATCAGCACTGTATTGTCCAGTTCTGCATTGAAAATATTGACAAACCAATGTACTGTAACAGTCTAACCTTAATGTGCATGTCTGCTGTGTATTTATCAGAATGCATACATGCAAGGTCTGTACATATTATTGAGGGTGGATATGGAGAGGAAAAAACAAGAACTCAACATCACTGAATGCCTCAACTGAAAGTATATGCTATGTCTAATGGTTCTTTGCATTAATGGTAATGCCAACAAACATGTACAGTTGAGTTGCCTTCTATTATCATCATTGTAGAAATGACAATAATAGTTACACATTGATGAGGAATTTCTCTCCTTTTCCACCCCTTTACTAGATGACGTGTTGACCATGTAGCACACTAGTAGGTAGAGTATCAAGCTGTGCAGTGGCCTTCTCATCCTCTTTGTCATTGCTTCTCCTTTCACAACCCCTTAATGCTTGAAATGGTTCTCTGTCAGATGACAAAAGGCAGCTCAGTATGTTTTTGTTATATCCACCAATCCATGCTAGGTTTTACTGTTTGAATAAAATCTCAAAACTTCCCAAAAGTAGTTTTTGAATTATCAGGCTAACATCGCATGTGTTTCCTCAAGCTTTGAGTGCTCATTCCTTTCTGGCTTGATGGATGGAGAGGGCAGGAGAGGGTTTAAGATTTAGACAGGTTTTATCTCCCTAGCCAGGCTGCAGTGAAACTCTGAACTGTCTGCTTGCGAAGCCTGTCAGGACCAGATAGAGGACTCTGGTGGAATGAGACCTGAGGATGACTTGTGTGTCACTCGTGGATCCTCTCACTTCACTGTTTGAAATCCACAGGCTTAGTGAGGAGGCAAGCTGAAACACACAATGTGGGGAGTTACATTCCTGACATTGTTGCCTGAGCCAGTCATAGGTAATTGTTTATTTGAATATTCCTGCGCAAGACAGATTCCCCATGTCAATTCCTCAGAAAACAAATTACAATGAGCAACGCTGTTCAGGGAAATTTGGTGATGAATGGAGCTGAAAGTCCCTGTGTACAGAATTTGGCAGAAAATACTGCAATTCACAGAGCACACTTGTACACAAACACACTTTATTTATCCCTCTTACCTGCAGAGAAGCACAGTCATGCTGCCACCTCAGGATTTAACCTGATCTCTTACTGACTTTATACAGTCCCATGTATTGTTGACAAAGTTTAACCTGCAGGGTAAAGAGAATACACAAAGTGGAATCATCAAAGTGGTCCAAGTAAACACAGCAGACCTTGAATTGCCACATTTCTATAATATGTAACGAATCTACCAAAGTTCTCCCATGGTCTTTTCTTTGCCCTGATGGTCATGTCCACATAGGATGTCAATGTCTGGCAGTGATCACATCAAAGACTGTTTACCTATCAAACAGAGTGGGAGATGTTTATTTGGCCCTGGGCTCTCATTCAGCTAATAGGAAGGGCTTCACTCTTGATGAATTATCAAAAAGAAAGTGCCACATTTTTCCTCTGACGGTACTTTGAGAGTGTTATTGCTTTTTTATTGCTTTCCTCCCTTAATGAGTGGAAGGGAGCCCAATTACCAGCAGAGGCCATCAGGTTTCATCTCCGTAACACATTTCAACCGGCGAGTATTGTTATTGTTCATTAGGTTAGGGCCAGAATCTGCGTAGCTAATGAGAAAACTCGACAGCCAAGAACCCTCATGTACCAACAAGACCACAATTCAATTAATTCTAACATATTGCCTAATAATGCATTGAGAATGAAGGGCAATCATCAGTTCTTATTTTCTTTTTTTTCTTATTCCTTTAAGGGAACATCACAGTAAGCTGCGTTGTGGGGAGTGTTTGTTTTAACAGCGACTCTCAGAAGGAGTTGAGTTCAGTAGAGGACCGTTGAAAGAGAGCTCTTTGTGTTTGTTGGCAATAAAATGAGATTGGGACTGGAGGAGGCCTGCCAACACTGCTGTTTAAGTACACACAGCATTATTGGGTTACTCTAGTGGGGGTGGGAGTAGGCTTGGTGTGCCCGGATTAGCGTGGGAGCATAGAGCGGACAGCTGGGTGTTTCTGGTGGCACAGGATGGGGCCAGGCATGCGTTTATGTCTGTGCCCAAGAGGGAAACAAGGAAGAAGAGAGACAGAAAGAAAAATGGTGAGCAAGCAAGGCCTCTGTAACAGCCGCTGCTTAGCCATTTTCTCTGCCACATTTACTCCCTCTCCTACAGGGGCCATTTCTAGTTTACAGTGTGTGGCATGAACAGAGAATTACTTCCCTTGATGTGAAAGGGCTTCAGGTGAAAAACAGAGGCTATCACCTCCATCTCTATCCCCAGTGACTTACCTCATCTTCCAGTCTACCGGTCCTGAGCTCGCCAAGGTCTAATTAGCTCTCCGATACACAACGCAGCCAGATAATTGCACTAAGTGTGGAAACTCAGCCTGTAGCAACCTGGCTTGTGTACACACAAGGCTGCTCAAATACCGTGGTGCTGTGGCAGGCGGCCACCACAATCTCCTCTCCTTTATTTATTCACTTACTCATCCATTGAGTCACTTAGCTTTGCTTGCCATCCTTGCACTGACGCTTAATCAGATTTACCACGGAGTTTGGACTGTTTCAGTCTTTATTTTGCACTCTGCTGCTTCGCTGCTTTTTTTATTTGAAGCTGTCAGTCATGTGTGGCTTACTTTTGTGTCATTCACGTGGTCTTAAGTAGTTTTTAAGAATTATAAATGTCCTTATATGTGTAAAATTGCATCAAAGTGTGTTATTAAGTATTTATTAAATGTTAATGTAGTGCTAATAAATACTAAATGGGGAGGGGTTAAAGCAAATTGTCACTGTTTTCCTCTTTTTTTCCTCTTGGTGATTCTCTGAGGATAGTGGTGTAATTTGGGTCATGAATTCAGTCATTTTTGATCCCTAGATGCATGAACAATCTTTTTCCACTAACTGTTATGTCTTGGAACAACCAAAGGTTGACTCAATGAACGATGACCCTGGGGGATGAGAGCAACTGTAATCCTGTTTCTGACTGGCACACATTAACACATACATAGTTGGACATATTTATACAACTATGTCAATGTTATCACTTTATGGATTAAGAATGAGTGAAACGACAGTGTACTTAGGAAATTATATTTTGTCTTTGAGCGGTTTAAAGCTTTAGGGTCATGGCATTTGCTTACAAAATAAAATCCCACAAATCCTACACACTTGACACAAAAAAATGGAGTATAAGTATTTTCTGAAATAAATGGAGAGACTATTTACTCCCCTTGAGACAGCAGTATTTAGTAATGTCACCCGGGGCAAGCGGAGAGGGGGTCAAGAGTGAGGGAGATGAAAATGGACCCATTTAACCTTCACCATCCTTCATCCTGATGGCTGGTTTAAGGGAGGAAAGAAGAAAAAAGAAAGAGGGATTTGAGAAGAGGACAGTTGGTGCATGGGGGGGACTCAGACCTGGCTTCCCCCTATGATGGATGGATGATGTTTAAAGAGAGATGAACAGTTGATGCTCGTGTAGCTTCAGAGAAAGGGAATAAAAGAAAGAGGACTGAATGAAATGATTCATCACTGGGGAAAAGGTATTAGTCTGATTGAAGGACTAGTGAAGAGAGTAAAAGAGGAGAGGGGTGGATAGGGGGGGCAGAGGTAGTGACATAATCTGGAAGGTGTAAAGGTTGAAGATTTGGTAAAAGGGGGAATTAATGCCGGCTGGCAGATGGAGAGTATTCCAGGGAATGTTAAATAATCACGCTGAGTCTAAAGAGAATGGGAAAAATGGGTTTTGTTTTGTCTTATCCTGTGCCTTCAAAGTGCCTTTTTTTCCCCTGCTGTCTGTCTAGTGGTGGGTCGTGGCTCGTGGGTGTTAGGGGGATTATGAGTTTTGCCAGGCAGACCAGGGTTAAGATGAATGGTTGTCCTTTTGAATCCAAGATGGTCATTATCATTTCCACATGGTGCCGCCAGATAAAGCCCCCAGAGCCTTTTTGAGTCACATGGTGTTGTTGTCCGTCTCATTTTTCTTTTGTTTCTTAGTTTTCCCAGTAAATGCGGCACTACTGCAGCAGTTTGAGGCCTGTCATAGCCCTGTTAGTTATTTTTGCATACATCATTTAAGGACTCAGTCAGTTACAATAGAAATAAATGAAACAATAGCAGTTTTCTTACCAAACTGCTGCATTAAAATAAATCTGGGTGAAAACTGATGTTGAAATGATTAATTAGCTAGACACAGTAAATAATTAATCATTTGTTTTTGACAAGGGATTCATTGTTAAACATAGAGACACGTGTTATTTATCAAATAAGAGTTTAAGAGTTATAAAAGTAAACTTCTTTTAAATTTCAGATTAATAAAAGTATCTGTACTAAACTGCTGGTTAGACTAAGCAAGCACTTTCAACACATTCAATTAGCTAAAGTAATTTCTGGTATTTGATATTATTTTAGGAATTTAAGAGAATATGATGACTAAAAATGAAATAATTCAAAATAAATGAAATTATTTTTGGTTGTGGCCTTCTTCTTTATGTTGCTGTGCCTTTCTAAAAAGCAGTGATTTTCATAAAGAAAAGTATTCATGGGCTTTGTCAAATGTTGCTTAGTAGGTTTCTTGATTCATTGACAGATACAGTCCTTGGCCAACCATTCTTTTTTATCTATAGTGAGGCACAACAATAAATGTGTTTCCATCTGTTGCCTTGGTAGCAAATAACAGGGTTTAAAACCATTTCTCACATGGATTCCCTTAATGGCTATCTCTGTCTCATTCTTCTCCAATCAGAGGCCAGCGTGATTAGCCATGTCAGTCATTGGTGAAAGTCCCTCATACACAGTGGTGCTGCAGTTTTGTGTCTGAATAGACTAGGGAGAAAGCTCTCCAGTGGCAGCCTGGACACTAGGCCATTCATATTCACATCTGCTTTTGTAGTGTCACTTCAATATTGTAGTATGGGGAAACATGTTGACATTCCTCTCCACAGGATTATTGTCAGTCTTTGTGCTGTCCATTAAGGCCATGCTGCACATTATTCTCAACAGCAAATAATACACTCAGGCTCACTACATGATTCTCTTGGATGGAAATGGGCTTAAACTGACAAGGAGATGAAATGTCAGACAATCTGGCCAGCTCACTGCCAAATGTGTCTAGTTTAGACCATTTCACTTCAGCCTAGTCTTAATGGCTGAATGTACTTTGTACACGTGTGGTGCTGACAGCTAGTGGTGGCGATGGTGATCCGAGTATGTGTGTATATGTTTATTCATGCATGTGTTTGTTCATGTTGACAAGAATAAAGCACACAGTCCACTCTGTAATGCATTTTGCTTGTGCTTTTTGACCCTACCATATCCTGCTCCTTGTTTACTCAGCAGTGGACACAGGTCTGGGCTAAGAGCATCTGGGGTGCTATGATTAAGTATTAATTCAGGCGTGTGATCGATTTCCCTCCAGCTGCTGCAAAATAACTGAGCTCAGAGGGCAGTGTTCAAACCCGGATTAGTGTTCAACAAGAGATCTTTTTTTATGTTTCACTGTGGGCTCAATGTACAATATTCAGTGCTGCACTGACCAGACAGACCACACGCAAACAAAGAATTGTCCTTTCTTGTATCATCATCACTTTGTTCCCTTTGCTTTTTCCTCTCAAAACACAAACCGTGTTTCGGAAATGTTGCAGGCATTTAGATCTATACAATTTTTCAAAAAAGTGGTGGTGTATGATTTGGATCGTAGGATGAGATATCTTTCACTCTTTCGGAAAGAAGCAAACAGGCTATGTCTGAGAGATGCATCCCTATCCCTTCAAGTCTCCCCCTGCAGATCACTTGACCTCTGACTCCAGCTTAGGATAGATTGACACTCCTGCCACTCAGTCAGTGCAGAGGCCCCCATACCCCACCTCTAACCCTGCAGGTCACCAATTAGGCTGTATGTCCGTCATCCAACCAGCAACCCCAAACCCCCCTTTTCCTGTAGATGATACCCCGCCACAGGGAGGCCATATTGGTCCTGTCCATTTGTCTTCATCAGGGTCTATCAGAGTAGAGGCCTCCCTAGCCCCAGAGGGGCCCCCCATCTCTGGTCATGTCTCACTCACTGCTTCTAACTTGCCCTGAGAGGTCCATGCATATTCTCACCAACCCTTACCTTGAGGAGCACATGATGGCAGGTAGAATGGCAACCTATTACAGTGAAGCAGTTTTTGTTTTCAGCATGATAATGAAGAGTGGGGATGGGGTGCAAGCAGAGGACAGGGCGCTGAATAACGATGGCTACAGTGGGGCCATGGTGCAGTGGAGCGTACAGTAGGGCTTTGCAGGCCAGTATATTTCCCTGGAATTGGAGGGTGTGAAACAAGTCTGAATTGGCAGGCAGAGGCCAGTTAATGGGCCTGTCAACACAGCCAACCTTGCTTTGAGTTTACTGTTTTAGTATCATTTTCTCTGTGCTATAGAGTGTACTTCTGGCCATGTGCTTATACACGGGTGCATACGTGTACGTGGGGGCCTGCTCCCTCATCACTCAAGTTGAATGGACGTCAGCCAGCAGTGAAATTAGACTGTCTTTCCCTCAGTGGTGGACTGTCACTACTGAGACGTAAGGAGGGTGAGTGGTCTGGTCCCAAGGCACTTTTAGTGGAGGCCCATTTTGAAACATTTAATGTTTGACACACACTGACACATTGTCAAAAGCACAATGACCTACAAACAGCCAAACTCTCCATCAAAATCGTAGGGCAAAGCTACAGCATATGGCCACATATTCAAAGTCATACACCCATTAAATCAGGCAAACAGTGGCTGTCTAGTTTATCTAAATGCCTCTGTTTGGCACCAACTCAGAAACTAGTTGCTCATATTCCAGTAAGCCAATCCATTTGATTGCCGGATACAGTGAGGACAATACCTTTTGTTACTCAGATACAATGATTTTTGGAGTGAGGTTTTAGTCAGGGACAGACTCCACCCACTACTGATGGACTCTACATTATGTAAGCAAACAAATACCCAAATTGCAGTGATTTTGATTTTGCACTGATTTTAGATTATTGGATAAACTTCTGTATCTTCTAGTAAGAGTGTACATTGGTGCATCCTTAAGTTTCAGAGATGTGATTAAAATGGTTACGCATGCATGTGCATGTGTTGACACATGAATTTCAAGGTTAATCTGTAGACCTCCCTCTTTCTTCACAAGCTCATGATTATAAGGTTTGGTAATTACTGTAGAGATAATCTTCATACTTTACTATTTCTCTCGCACTGTTGGCATTCCCCGTCACTTTTTATGGTCTTGACATAAAATATTCACCTCACTTTTTTTACTCCTTTTTCCAGGCAGGCATACTAAACATTATTTTTAGTAAGCATTCTTTCTTTGTTTAGCCATTATTTCAGCATGCAGAGAGGCAGACATTGGCCTTAGAAATAGCTGCAGACATACAGCATGTTGTGACTTTATAGTGTTATTGCTTATGCACTCCCTAAAGCATCTCTTTGTCTGACGGCTAAGTGGAGTGAGGTTACAGTCTCTTATTTTATCAGGCTTTTACCACTCCTCCGCTTCCCCTTCTCTCCTATTACAGGTCATCCTGCAGCATCTCCCGCCGCTGCGCTTAAATGTTTAAAAGCCTTTTCCCCTTCAGCTTTACTGTTTGTTTACCTATTTATTATTTTACCATGCCTTTAAT
Organism: Scomber japonicus; assembly: GCF_027409825.1. Classification (NCBI taxonomy): domain Eukaryota; kingdom Metazoa; phylum Chordata; class Actinopteri; order Scombriformes; family Scombridae; genus Scomber; species Scomber japonicus. The sequence goes on from NC_070583.1 coordinate 22,205,673, forward strand.
TTATATGGTCTGTTATAATATTACTCTGCTGTTTTCTTCTTGTTTTCTTGTTTTTGTTTTTGTTTCTTTACTGTGTTTGTGTGCTCTGATGAGAGTAAGTGCCTAGCCAGGTGCTTGGCCTGGCATTTGTATGAGTCTACCATTGATCCTAACACTTTCACCAGACCAGATATATGTGAGACCTGGAGGAAGCCATTTCTCCTTATACACTATATCCTTTACTCCCTTTATATTTATATGCTTATTGGACTCTGCAGGTCCCCTTCTCAGTCTACCCTCGGATCCTCTTGTTTAAGGTCTGGTTTGTCCTTGCAGATTTAGCCACTTTAATTTGCGGTTGCCCATAAATGCTATGTTGATTCACGGCTGGTAATTTAGCATGTGGCCACGAGGGGAGTGGACAGGCCCTGGTTCCTGCTCATTAATAGTGGGGCTGCGACACAGAGAGAGTGGAAAGTCCTCCAGGCTCAATTGATTCACTGTCTCCATGTTGCATACTGATGTAAGCAGCCCTTCCTAATGCCCTAGTTCAACAACCTTAGTGGGCAGAGGGAGAGAGAGAGAGTGACAAAAAATGCCTTAGCCTGACACAGATTACTGTCTCTTCTGAATGTCCCTGCTGCTTCCTACTCCAGTTCATTCTCCAGAGGGGTAACTATACTATACAAGGTCTATGTTTTTGGTCCATGTTTTCACTAGCTGTCAGTGAGTCTTAGTCATCTCAGAGTAATGTGTTTAGACAGAAGGCTTGAGAACAAAGAGATGTGTATAGCAGGTGTCTCTACCATGCAGTATTTAACTCCTCCAGTTTGTACTGTGTTGACGGTACATGTGTAGAGTGAGTCCTGATGAAGACTAATGGCTTATTAGCTTCCACTAAATCACTGTTGATGTTCAGTGAAAACAATCATGACCCGTGTGGCCCTTCCTGACACCCAGAGGCTCAGTCAGCTGAACCCTAAGGGGTTAAAGGTCAGCTAAAACAGTTAACAGCAAGAGCCACACCTGACCTGACCCCAATGTGACCTAAGAGGCAAAGATTGGCTGCCGTCAAGAATCCCAGCTAATCTGTCACTTCAGACCTCCTGTGTTGGCACAGCTCACACACATAGAAAGTCATGAACACTGGAAGAGACTATAGTTGAATCACTGTTGTGAATAGCATGAAAGAGAAATATAGGTGCAATGTTTGTTGTGATGGAGACAGAGAGCGGGACAAAGACTGTTATCTCACAGCAATTATTGTGTACATACTTGTATAAGTCCCTGATGTTGTTTTTGCAATTTGTAGAGCTTTGGATAAGCATGTATTTACTTATACTTATACTTAGACTACAGTCACACATCTACAGCAAAGTGTTGTTTTTTCTTTTTTTAAAGCAGAAATATTTTGACCAGCAAGCACAACAGAGATACTTCAACAGATTAAATGAGGCTGAGAAACATGTGCATATGTTTGTTTTTGAGCTCTTTTTCTTTTCTAACAAAGAGCCCGATGCCGCCAGCTTGTTGCACCCCTGTGCTCCAGTATGGTGGCTGTGTGTCTGGTTGGCCTGTGTGTCAGGACTGCTGAGGCCCTGTCTCCTCTCTAGGGAGTCTGCTTCCACTCATTCACTTCATCCCCCTGCTGTTGCTGCCCTGTGGGACACTGAGGCACGCAGAGCCCAGATTGAGCCACTCTTGCTTGGCCCTGCTCCATTCCTCCAACGAAGCTAATTACATCTCAAATGGTAATAGATGAGGCCTCGTTAGCAGCTCTCACTCCCTTGAAAGATTCACAAACATACATCAGAGGGGCCACTGATCGGTCTGAGCTCCCTCCTTCAAAGGCCGGACTTCACAGGGAGCTGGGGGCCCAATTCGCTAATTACTCCTGCGGTTCCACATTGCTGCCCTATACACCGCCTGCACAGAGTAGACAGCTTTTCTCGCATCACCAGCGTTACTCTCAGACAGGACTACTCTCAAACCCAGGCCAAACTACATAGGCGTGTTAAATCTATAATTCAATGATTAAATTAGCTATGTGTCTATTTCTATCTCTCCATAAACCAACTGCTAATGATGACATTGCAGAAATCAGTCCTCTCATCTCCGCTGACAGTTTTAACCTCAATTTTGGAAACTTAGGCAAAGGCAAATACAAAGGAATATGATGTCATTATAGTTCTTAGGGAAAATGCTGACATTTCAACATTTAATGTGTCATTAGTGCTTCCCCTAACACAATTAGGCTAATTAAGGCTAGAGTTCGTTATTAAATTATCTTACCACAAAGAATGTCATTTTCTTCACTGAGTATTCAAAATGTAATTCTTTCTGTGGAGATCTATTTAATGGGATGAAAGTAGATCTACAATTCCAGCTGTGTTTACTCAGGGGTTTCATCACTTTCTCACATGTGGGCTGGAGTATGTGTATGTGTGATATTGTTTTGTTTTATTTGATTATATTTTTGTATGTTCATTTTCACCCTTACCTGTTGAAAGCTGCTGATCCAAATGATGCATCACCATGAGGAGAAAATGCTCTTCATACTTGTTAAGCCCATGGGAGTTTAACATATTGGCTGGTATATACCTTTATCAGGATTTTATTTTAACTGTGGCTGGCTGGCTCTCTTCATTGTTTAAGTGATTTAATTCCACAGAATCCCATTAAATTTCATTATCATTTGTGTTTTATTTGCTGGCTGTTGTGAGGGAGATGGAGTCAACAAGAAGATTAGACGCTGCTCTAATTGTGGTGTGGTTTACAGTGGGCCTGTATGCCTGCATCGATCCGCTGCGAGAAATAATAATAAAATGGAAGTAAAGTGATGCAGGGAAGGAAGAGGCGGCAAGTGAGCAGGGCCTCGTTACTGGAGGAATGATGTATTGATCGCGTCTGACAGGGTGCTGTGGACCGATCAATCCTGACGGGCAAGAGGAGCCTGTTAGGAGATTCTCCTGGGTCGTCAGGGTCACTCAGACAACAGGCAATGGGAGAGAAATTAACTCATCAAGGAAAAGGCTTAGATAGAAAGATGGATGTATGCATGAATAACAAATCAACAAAAAAGGATGTTAGGATTATGCAAAACTATCTAGGAAGATATATGGTAAGAAGATTGTTGGAGAACAAACATTCAAGCTAATCAGAGCAGTGTGTGGACATTTCTGCATACTTCTTATGTATATGGATATCAACATTGTTTGAAATTTCCATATGCCAAGTCAGCACCTTCTTGTTTTTCTGCTCTACTTTAAGGGTGAGAGAGACAAAAGGGAAAATTGAAAGAGGTATACATTCCTACAAAATGAATGAAAGTCAATTAGTTAACAGTAAAGAAAAAAAACAGTGTAGCTGAAGTGGTCAATAGTTTTTAGATAATGAGGGAAAAATAAAGCAGAAGAGAGGAAAAAAAAAGGTGTAATGATGGTAGAGACACAGCATCATCCGTCTCAGCCGTCCACCATCTATCCAGGATGCTTTCTTTCTTTCCCCTTGAGTACACTATGCCTGGCCTTGCTCGAGCTAATTGATAGCCTGTACGTTAATTCAAGTCAGACATGAGTGGCTGCTATTAATGAAGGTGGAATTTGCTGGCCTGACAGTGAAATGAGGGCTCACGGGAGAGTGATCTACAGCTTGAGGCACAGTCTAGAGGCAGATTCTGGAGTGGCGTAGATTAGAGCGACCAATACATTTTCAAGAAGGCATTCACTGTGAACTCAGAGTGAATCCATTTTCATAGTAAAATTACCTCTATAAATTGGTCTAGGGCCCATTCTTAGCATGTAGAGTAGAAACGCAACCAAAGTTTTCCTCCTCAATTGCCTAGACAAAACTCATAGAGGATAATGATGAAGTGAGCAGGAGGGGTCACTCCACAGTGGCAAGTGTAAGATTGGGTTTGTTTGTGCTTCATCACCTCAGATCGATGGGTCCGTCCGCACTGGCAGCCCATTTGCATTTAGCCCATAATTGCTGGCATTAATAGCACGTACATTTACAAAGTATTGTCAGCCATGAAGTGATTATGGTAATCAGCAGATGAATTTGAAAAGGCAATTTTAAACTGCTATTTTTTTTTTCTCAAATGAGTTGATCAACTTCAATCATCTGAGTGCTCTAGGGAAGAGTGGCCATGAATTATCTGTGTTAATGACAGGTTTTTAGCTGGGCAGGGGTGTTTGCACTACGATGTGACAAAGTAGATGCACATGCGTTATTTGTTTCTGGGTGTTTGTCAGTAGCACAAACGCTGCAGGGTCATGTTGATGCACAACACACAACAATTACCTTGCTAGATCTGACTCCCGTGGAGAGTGCTAAGTACAGGTTGTCACGATGGCATGGTGAGGTCAGAGGTCCCTTTCCCCAGCAGAGTGCTCACATGTCACCTTTCTGCCATTTAAACAGAGGCTCTTTGCCCCTTCTCTTCTTATCTCCCTCCTTCTTTGCCCCACCCATTTCTCCACCTCTCCCCTTTTGCACTCATATTTAATTCAGGAGCAGTCTGGGGAGCAGGGACTCTGTGTGTAGGTGACTTCTTAAAGGCTAGACTGGAGCAAGGAATGACTGTTTTGGCTCACCTCTTACTATCTATAATAACAATGGTTTTTCATTGACCAACCTGGCTTCAATTGTTCATTAATGTAAGACACATAAAAGAAGTGGTAGTGGCAGACATTTCTTATTTATTTATTTTTTGTCTGAGTGCAACCAGGAGAGGGGCGGGGGGTGCAGAAGTCCATGCTGAAATGGACATAGAAGAAGCAGTCATGCATGAATGCAGCTCCTGGCTCTACATTTAAAGACCTCTTTTGGAGGAGGAGGACACTTTCTTTTGGCTTGTTATGCTTCCCCCACATTCAGACATGCTGTATGAAAATACAGCCCTCCATCCCTCCTATCATGAATTCAGTTATTCAGTTATTCATGACTTGAGGCTGAATAATGAAAGATGATGAAAACAACTTCACTGTGTTTCTCTGTCTCTCTATCTTTCTCTGTCTCTTGACTGGATTGCTTAGTGCTTGACTCCTATTGAGCAGGGGCATCTCCAGCATCAGTGAAGTCAATAATATTGGACAAAAAGTCACTAAAATGACATTTGATATTCAATAATGCAAATTCTAATTGAAAATGATTAGCTGATCTATAGTAATCAAGTTGACTCAATTAAATATCATGCAGGCCCAAAAAACAGGACACATGCATAAAACCTTTCTTTACGTGCATTTCCACAGAACGAAGAATTCTATATGCTTTTAGACTATTTTCCAGCCATGCAGTGTGTTTGGCAAGAGCCTCCGCATCTTGACAGTGATCTGTGCCATCAAAGAGCCCGGAGTGATGCGGCACATGAATACAAAAGTAGCTCTTTTGACGGTTGTGGTGGAGCAGAGGCTTGCACAGCACGGCGGCTGCGATTGCCACCACTCTGTTCTGCTCTTTTATGTGGCTGTGAGAGATGGAGGTGTTTGAAGACAAGGATAAGGCTGGTGTTGTGACGCTGTCAGCCACTGCTTCATTCTTCAGCAACAGTCATTTGAAGGCAAGAAATCCAACTCGGAGTTGTGCTGAGCAAAAATGGGAAACAGCCATAATCTTTGTTTAATTACATGCGATACAGAGGGAGATGATTTTCTTGCATCACCTGAGATCTAACTGTGCGATAATGGGGATTGAAAGACACACAAAGACAACATGTAATTGTTGCTGTGAAGTGGGGTCAATGATGTTTAGGGAATGCTTTGCTCTGTTTTTAATGTATAGCATTAGGAATGAGCCTTTGCTAAAACAGACACACAGTAGTTTTACACTCATGAGTATATGAGATAGATCCTATGGAGAACACATTAACTGAGAATGTGTGATCACAGTAATTATATTCCCTAAATTTCATACTTACCTGCCTGGCTTTGTGTGTCCAGCAGGGGGCATATAACTAGACGAGCAAACACATTCTCGTGCAGGCTGTTATCTGTATGCGTGGCTCTAACTGAGAGAACTGATAAAACCACACACACTAATTGGGTTTTACAGCAACCACAGTCTCACAATGCTCTATCATTACCCAAGGGACATTATGTCTGGTTGTTTCTGTGTTCAGACATACGGGGGGTTTACAGCGTGTGCATGCGTGTGAGTGACCGTTTGTATGTGTGTGCTGGTATCATAGATATGTGTGTCAACCACCCCCGCTGATCTGAGAGTGCAGTGCCCATGTGCAATCAGGAATTCCAGCAGAGACAAGAAAAACAGCTCAAGTGGTGTCTGCAGCCACACTAAATGTCCTCCCCAACTACAGAAGTCCTTCCTAATGGCTCCCCAATGTCCTGCTTTCTGGGTTTAGACATGATGATTTCAAATGTCATTGTATCACAGTGACCTTTCAAGGACCTGGAATTAATCAAAGAAAAAAAATGTGCCTTCTATCTTAAATGGCAAGAATAGTCACCTTTGATCCAAGCATTAGATGGAATTGTCTCCAGAATTGAACTGATTTTAGGACGTTTCAAGGTCTATGTTTACTGTAAAAGGTTTGTGTCATGAAAGTGGCATTTAAGCCTTTTTTTTATTACTCTCAGAGGCAGAAATAATCTTCTGTTCCATATAATGTATTATGTATTTGAAGAAGAAAACATTTTTATCACACCCTTTTCATGTTTCTGTAATTCACTGATAGTTTCCTTGAATTAACTATGTAATGTGGTAGTAGCCTAATTATTAAAGGAAAACATTACCTTGAAAGAAAATTTCCAAAGTAAATATTAGTCATTATTGATGTATTACTTAAACTTTTATGTTCATATATGTTGTATTGTATGCTTGCCTGTCAACAAATTGCACATTTTTATTGTTAATATGACATGTGCACTGACTAAAGGTTGGTATTTTTTAACTGGAAGTTCATACATTTAACACATTCTGCATTATCTTTATTATGTACCACATTATCTGGAAATTATTAGAAAGTGGGAATTGTTATCAGGAAAAATATGTACCTGTAAAATAAATCTTTACCAGCATTTCTTGATTTATAGAGCCCAATTGATTTGTTCATGCTTAAGATTTACCAGCGTGGAAAGCATAGTAGAGTAACAAAGCCTTGCTGCCTATCATCAGCCTGTATGCACGTTACCCAGAATGTGCAGCACAGTTGAGACACACAAAATGATTTTATCTTTTCCCTCTTACTAGACACATGCACAAAGCTTCAGTAGCAAACACTTATGAGCATCACTCACAGCAGTCATGTAGCAGACCTCGGCCATACCTACTCCACCCCCCTCCTGCCTTCTATCTTAAGCAGTTCTGGCTCAGTAGCTCTAGCTCGTTGAATTATTAGCTAATTGCCAGGTGAAATCGATATTGATTGTGTGTTGCACAGCAGCTAGAGGTTGTATATAGCTAGTCACAAACTGGATTTTCCGACTGGGCGATATGAAAGCTGGGAACTGTAAAGATAAAGGACCTTGCGTGGGTGGAAGTGGAAAAGCTTGCTCACACACATATGCAGCTTACACACAAATGCACATACAGGGTCTTTTCACTGTTGTGTCTTTGCTGCAGAATCTGTGCCCTGGAGAGCTGTGGGATCACTGTGCTGTGCTGCTGTTGAGCCACTGTCTTGTCCTTGCTATGTAGGTCATCGGTGCCCTCCAACAATATCTTATCCGATCTGCAGTGCAGTCAATACTGTTGACAGAACTCCGAATAGCTTCAGATTAGAAGTTGCCTCATTAACTTTGTTCCTTTGCCTAAATGATTAAACTCACAGAGAAGAAACAACCCCTAGCCTGAAGAGATGTATCAGACAAGTTTGTAGTATAAAAGACGACTGTTTAATTTGCCTTTCTGATGTGGTGCCGAATAAAATTTAAGGGGGGTCAGATAAACCACGGGGACCATGGCTTTTTTAAACAGGGTGAGAGCTGAGGGGCAAAACAGGAATGGTTTAGACACAGCGCTCTGCACTGATCCTGAGCATGGCAGCCAGTGGTGTGTTTCAGATTGTTTTCCATTTGCATGATAATATGAGCATGGATTGACTCACACACAGACCCCCCCCCCCCCCCCCCCCCCCCCCACACACACACACACACACACCAGGGTTATTACATACAGATTGTTCAGCAGGCCAGATTACCTGAGTGGGTATCCTGGGTTTTACTCCATGTCCTGAAATGAATGAAATTCCCCCCATTAGCACACAGGTTACATAAGCCTGGTGTAAAGGTATATCCAGCTGCACTGAGGCAGTAAGCTGATTACAGATGGAACTAACACAATTACTCCTCTGTAATACAATTAACACGAATTGGATTGTGAAATAAGCAACTGGACTGTCATGTGGATTCTTTCAAGATGTAGAGCTCCTCCACAGAATGACGTCAGAGATGCAATAGCTTCAATAAATCATTTAACTGCGCCGCCAAGCCAGTTAATGTCAATGCATCTCAGCACACACCCTTTTGCACTGCATATTAATGCACAAACATGTGAATCAATTATATAGTAAATCTTCTGTCTGTACATGTTTGTGTATGTTGTCTTCTAGGTTTTTTATCTGATCAATGTAATGGAGTGTATATGAGTGTTATCGTCCTCCTGTTATTCCATAGCAGTATAGAGTGATCAGTTTGCTATTAGTGCTATTGGTGTGTTGCTCTGCCATGTGCCAGGCAACTGTTTTCCATACAAACTGACGTTCTACAGCACAGACACTTGAAATTGTAATTTGTGTGTGTATGAGTGTGTGGTACTTAGGTGAGCCTAATGTAGCAGTGATTTGCTGAGCAGGCAGCAGCACTGCTACAATTTATTCCAAGTATTTAGATGTTATGTGCAGCATTCAATAACGCTTCAGCAGACACACATAAAATATATGGCACATCTTAAGGATGATAGTGGTGCTGGTTGTACAGAGGGGAATTTTCAGATGCACGTGCTGACTAAATGGTGAATTGCTTCTTTCCCCTCAATCATTAACAGCAAACACATATACACGCTGGAACACAGAGATGGAAAAAAGTCCCTATATCCATGGGTGATGGTGTTATAAAGGTCAGCTCCGTATCCAGTTTAATTTTTGCTCTTCCTCAAGAGTTAAGATCTATAAAATGATCAATAAATCTCTTTAAATGTCTCTGCATCAAGGCTGCATGTGATTTAATACCCCGCCTCTTCTGCTACCTGCCACACTGGTGGAGCTCGCATTGACAGACCTCAGGCTTCCTCTGCTCACAAATCTAACTGTATTGCTCCCTTGCCCAAGCCACCCACCTAGGAAACGTACAGACCTTTACATTTGATGGATATCAGAACTGGTTCAAAGTCTGCAATAAGGCTCTAATCCAGAGCCAATGGACAATTCGTGGTATGGAAAATGTGTCACCTGTGATCTACAGTGGGGAACAAAGTGTCCTTAGGTGTGGGATTCTTCCTTTCAGGCGTTATTGATTGAAGGAAAGATGATCTGAGGAGGCCATTAGGAGGATTGAGGAGGGGTGAACAGGCAAGGAGGGACTATGATGAACACCTCCCTCATTACTATGCCATGTACAGCACTGCCTACAGCATCAGCCTCACATGCAGATTCTCACACACACACACACACACACACACACACACACACACACACACACTGAGGCAGCCAGACAGTAAAGCAGGATTAGTTCAGAATTTACAGCAGCAGTGTGTGAGTGTGAGCAGTCTGCTGTTGTGTTTGTTTAGATTCTTGTTTGTGACCATTTTCTGCCTCCATGTGGTTGGGCTGGCTCTGCATCTGCTCCAGTATGCACATGACTGCACACTGCTGATGGGTGGGGCTCTGTCACAATAAGCACAAGGACACACAGTAATGGCATACACACACAAACACACTGCATTTTTATGATCAGTATCTTCTCAGTCCAGGCATGTAGATTGGTGTCTAGGGAGGGATGCTGAGTACAGTACTGGGCTATCTACAGCTGTTGTGAACACCTCCTTTCCTCCTCCTGCTTGTCCTGCAGTACGGTGAGGAAGACACTTGCACTTTGAGCTCATCAGACCACGCTAGATAAAAGCTGCCTAACTCCAGCCGAGAGCTTAATTAAAACGGGGCTGCCATCGCAGAGTGACACCTTTTACAAGCTCCTAACGGCTCTCTGCTTGCCGTTACTGCCAATCCAATTATAGACCAAAACAATAAAATAGACACGTAAGGAGCTGCAGCAAATAGGCTGGCATAAAGAAAAAGAGGGGAAGCCATTAAAGATTATATGAAGATTCGCACAGTGGAGCTGTAGGCTGCAGGGGTTTCATTTTCGCCAGAGATGTCTGTGTAAGTATGCCACACCGGATAAGCAACTTCTCTTGTGTGTGTGTGTGTGTGTGTGTGTGTGTGTGTGTGTGTGTGTGTGTGTGTGTGTGTGTGTGTGTGTGTGTGTGTGTGTGTGTGTGTGTGTGTGTGTGTGTGTGCAGTCTCTGGGGGAATGCAACCCTGTTCTCAGCCTGGACACAGTTCAGCAGCATCCTGGGGATTATCTTTCCCTATGGAAGGTCACTACTTCAATGTCATTAGGCCAGAGCTCACACAAATATGATGAAGCCACACACACACACACACACACACACACACACACACACACACACACACACACATGCACACACGGACTGTACATACATGTGACATCTGTTAAACTAAGGTACATGAGAAAACTGTGGGGGGTTACGCATATCAACTATAACACCACAGGTGAGAGGGAGAGATGAAGATGAGCTGTGGATGAAAAAATAATGAGATATTAAAACATTGTGTGAGATGGCGATGACAAGAATGAATGAATTATAAGGTAAGCATTCTCCTCTGCATGTAAAGGAAAGTCAAGCTGACATGTCTTTACTTCTCCCTTCTAAGACCTGTGGGTTCCTCTAGACATAATAAATATGAGGTTTAGAGCTATATTTGAGTCCAGTTGTTTGGTAACTTGTAACCAAACACCAGAGTTAATGAGAGACCCATTCTTTTAGCACCCTTCTAATGTGTTACACATAGCTGATTCAAAGTGACGAGTCGTCCCCAGACAAGAGAGGCCCAAAGAGAGTTAAATTTACTTCTTGGGCAAAAAGAAAATTACAGAACTAACCATGGCCAAATTATTATACAGAACATTATTCTAGTAAGAATCAACACATCAAGTCACTGCAAGATGGAAGAAGAGTAGCTTTTCCAGCTGAGTTTGCTTTCAGTACTTATAAATGTTTCAAAATGCAGCTTGCCACTCAGTTTTCAACATGCTTACTCAGCCACTCTATTGTCTGGGACTATTTCACTCCTAATTATAAAACTCCAGCAGCGTTCATGCTGTTATCCAATGCATTTTAAGATAGAGCTGATGCAATAGGATACTTTTTTTTGAGAGAAGACATTAACAGGAGACATTTGCCTTTCTGCTTGGGTGCACTACTTCTTCTCCTTTTCTTCTCACTTAACTTCATCCCCTCTCTTCTTTTTACCCAGTGCAGGAAGCAGACCCACCTGCTCCATCATAATGCCTCACTACCTCTGTCTGGGCTGTCTCTGTGCTGGAATTGGCAGGAAATCAATCCCGCTCTCATCTACACTCCCCCCTCCCCTTCTTTTCCTTCCTTCATGTCTTACTCCCCCTTCCGGCTGTAAAGTGTCCATTCTGGACTGAGCACAAACATCAGTACAACATCGTGCCTTATCAGAGCAGGCACAAAGACCCATGGGCACATTGTTCATCAGTATCAGCCAGCTCCAGTTTCGTTGTACAGTCTGCATCTGCCAAACAACCCAAAACACATTCATGACCATAAACAAGACAAGAGAACGAAAGCTGGAGCGGCCACCAAAATTATTTTAGGGCAAAATGCATCTTTAATTGTAGCGCCTGTTAATTACAGCATGCTATGAGAATGGAGAAGATAGACAGAAGGATACAGCACATCATTATTTATTATGCAAATGTATTCCATTTTAGACACAATTAAGTGATTAGAAAGCTGTCGCTCTCTGCTCTCTTTCTTCTCCTTGTCCTTACTTGTCTTTTTCGTTGCTTTTCAGCATATTACTGTAATGAAGCCATTACTTCTTCAAGTGAATTTTAATGAGTTTTTAACTAACATTTTAATGAGCTATACATTACCATAAAGCATGGATTAGGCTAAATTGAATTGTGTGTGTGCGTGTCTGTATGTGTGTGTTAGTATTGTTAAGGGCCGTAAAGGAAAGGGGTTCATTAAGAGTTAATTATATTGTTTCTCCAGCGCAGCACCACACATTTTTTACTGGATCGGCCAGCAGAATTGCCCACTGTGGTCCTACTGTCATTACTGTGCTACCCAGGGGCTTGTTAGGCCAAATTAGGGGTGCTGTTTGAAAAATGAGCTTTGAACACGGCTGCTGTTTAAATAAGGATGTTTGTTTAGGCTTATCTACTGAATCAGAGGTAGATGCACAGTATGAGGTTTGAGTATGATGGAATGCACTCCATTCATTTACAGTCAGCCCCATATTCAACACTTTTATACTTTCCCCCACCTTTTCAGTTTGACCTTGATCAGGCATCCTCTCGTCATCCTGTTGTGTTATGTCTTGGCTCTTTTTTTCTCGGCGTTCTCACCAGAGCAAACATGCTCTCGTCTCTTTTATTCCCTCCAAGGCTCTATTAAAGACACACATTTCATATGATATCACCACCTGTGATTTCCTTCCACTATGGTAGCACTGCCGGCCATATGATTCTCTTTCCCTTGACTGTTTTCCATATTTCCTGCATCTTATCACTGAAAGTGACAGTGTTATTTACAGTCCCTTAGCTCAGGATTTGCAGATAGGGAGAATAGTGGTGGAGATCATATCAGGCATGGCCATCGTCTACAGAGAATGATCGGGTGTGCATGTATACGGCTTCATCTGCAGAACCTCATCTGCAGTCAGTGCAGAGCAAGCACTGACAAGTGGCTGAAAATGAGTGGAGGGGGCAAGATTCAATGCATGGGACACGCTGTCGGATTGGAGAAAAGAAAGATAAACTGAGAAGATGGAAGAAAAAGAAAGACAGAGAATGACCCCTGATGGTGGTAGGAGAGAATAGACAGACAGAGAGAGATGGTGATGAGTCGTGCTAATGATGAGAGTCTCTACTCAGTTCTCAGAGGAGCTACAGCCTTGGGCATCGCCAGACGGCCATATTTTTGCAGCTGTTTCTCTGGTCTGACCTGCAACCCGTCAGTGGAGGAAAATAGGGAATATGTGCGAACCTGCTGCTTGCCTGCCTGCTGAGGGGGTAATTTCTGCATCTGGATAGGGGCCAAAGGTCAGCTCTGGCCAGTGGGAGGGCAAATGAGTAAGAAAAAAACCTGCATCCAGACAAATAGGGCATATTTCCTTTCACTATGTTGTATAATATAGTGTGGCATTATCCTTTTCCTGCCTTCAGCATCAACAGTCATACAAAACATCGATGACAGCATATAGAGTGAGTTTGGTATGTTTTGTCAAGTGACATATACGTTGTCTCTCTTCTCTAAGGGTGGAATTGAAAATGGCGGTACTGTAATATCATTCTGCCGGATGAGGCGCAAAAAGCACTCGAACGAAATGATATTATAGCTTGGAGCTACCTCTCTACGGCTCTCCCAGTTTGTGTGTATGTGTGCATGGTTTATTTTCTAATCAGAGTGTGGGTAGAAGGTGGTGGGCCTGGTTGCTGGGGTATGGCCCCTGGCTTATAGCTGTTGTAATCTTTCTCTGTGTTTCTTAGCCCCTGACCCAGGAGAATATCTGTGAAAGCATGGAGAGTGTTTTTCTGCAGTAAATAGGGAGGAAAAAGTAATAACAACCACAGAAACATACGCAAACATTCACATTTGCAGCATTGCAAAAGATACCAAGCCCTGCAGCTTTTAAAAATTCTTCACAGTTTTTGTGTGTGTGGTGAACATCTATCAAAGCGATGTGAATGACAAAACTGAGGCGGGAATAAAAGGTTTTAGACATCAGTCTATGGTGTTGTGGCAGTGAGTGCAACCTTTGTGAACCAAAGCTAGGTACACTGCTGTAGGTGAATGTGTTTGTCAGCACTTATCTCAGTATGCAGGCTGGACGCTTCAGTCAAGGCTCCCCACTAATCTTACAGACAAGCAGTGTCACCCTCCAGTGAGTAATATCTTGGGTGGGAGAAGAGGGCACACTGTACAAAATATCTCTCCTCATCCTGTCCTTGCCCTGCCACCTCTGTGCTATGATGCCAGGAGTTTGTGCTGTCATGTATCTTGCATCAGGCTGAGTTTTTTGTGTTTTGAGTCCTACCTTTGATAAGAACACACACAAACAGGTAGACCTCCGTAATAGTTGCTGGTACAGGCCTCCCCTGCTAATGTAGGACAATCTGGTTTACAAAGTAACTGTGTGGGTGTCTCCTTTGTGTTTTTATTTTGGCAAAGACCTCCACTCTCAACCCCTTGGCTGTTTCACAGTGCAACTAGCAACCTGACTCCTTTGCCTTTAAGTCTGAGGTTTTGATACAGCGCCAAGTGAAAGAGCTTCAAATTTGCCATGCTTTGCCCCCTGCCTGATGCTCCTTCATTCAAATCAGCCCAGTTGTGATATTTAAGAAATAAATAAATAAAAATATGAGAGGCAATGGGAGATTAATATTTTTCTGATATGGGTTCTTTTTAGCCTGCAGCCGGATTGACAGATGTAGCACTTGCCAACAGAGGGGTGTAAATGTAAAAATATATAAATATTAATAAGTAAGATGGCAGAGTTTGGGGCCTGCTGGAACTCCATGGGAGGTGAGATGTTTTCGGTGGAAGAGGAGCTGAGTGTTTCAGGGGGATAGAAATGCAATTACCTTATGTCTGTCGGATGATTTCGGGCCTGAATGCCTATAGGGCCTCAGAGTTGGAGCCAGAGTTCAGTTTCAGACATTCAGTATACACAGACTCGCTTAATGATACACACATATCAGATGGGCCTCACACTGATTAACAGAGAAAACAGTCATGTGATGATTTTAATATAAAGGTTTTCACAGCTTCATGATCCCTGACATCCA
The DNA here is from genome assembly GCF_027409825.1 of Scomber japonicus. NCBI lineage: Eukaryota > Metazoa > Chordata > Actinopteri > Scombriformes > Scombridae > Scomber > Scomber japonicus. The sequence goes on from NC_070583.1 coordinate 22,220,738, forward strand.
TTGAGATGCCTGCAGGCAAATATGGGAGAGATACATGTTCATATGAAGCAAGGCAAACGCAGTGAGGTGATGAATATTTGAGCTGTGTGTGTACTTAATCCATATGAGGTTGACCTTGATGACTGTGGCCTTGTAGTTAGCATTAGATGGTGTTCTAAAGTGTATTTGGATTGGCCTCTCAATTTATTTACTTAGTAAATGTATCTGTTCAGAGTGTTTTCTTGGTATTAGCAAGCCCTGCACCAACACACAGGACATAATCCCTTTGCAGTGTTTTGTCATCTGTTTGTTTGCTTGTAGCTGTTTGTAACCCTGTGTTTATCCTGTCCTCAACAAGTGTCTGTATGTTGTTTTTTATTTGGACTGTGTAGCTATTCAGTGTTTTTATTCAATGACTTTTGTATTCTCTGCAGTATGTGGTTACTTTCTGTGTATTTATTTTGATTGCAGGGTGTGGATACATTTACTGTGACATACTGTGCAGTATTAGATTAGATTAGACAGCGTGGCACAAGCACCATAATGATGCACCTTACGTGTGTTTCTTTTGTCACTGTTCTGTTTCAAAGGAAATTGATTCTGACAAAATCCCATGGGTGCTATCAGCGATGAATGGAAAGGAGCAATTAAATCCAACGTGATCTTGAAAACAACAGGCTGTGTATGGTCCAAACCAGGCTATGATTTTAAACAGCAGGACTTCTGTTTGTAATGCAAATAGAGAGAACCCATTGGTGGTGGCTGTTATGCCCACCCTGGCCAGGGGGTCCGCCACTTTGGAGCTGGCTAATTACCTTAGCTCTTTAGATTAGAGGGCAGCCCTGCATGAGAGAATGAAAACCTCTACTTCTACCTTTTCTGTATTCTCTGCTATTACCCCTGTGTAAAGGTTTCATTTGAATTCATGTCACACAGAAGTCCCACTCTGTAACCGTGTGCATCCCCAGGATAATTGGGTTGAAAGCTTCCTCTCTTCCTCCGCCCCACTTCCCCTTGGTCTAAATAAATAAATAAATAAATAAGAAGACAATGGCTGTGCAGCTTTTGGTGGAGAGTGTAAGAAGAGTGAATGAAGAAATGAGAGAAGCCTGGAGCGTAGGGACCAGCAATCCCCTCTTATAATCCTGGCCCTCCCTGCCATTGTCCCCTGTGCCACGTGAAATTTACATAAGGACCTGTGGTGCTGCCCTTAATTTAGCCCTCCTTCAGCATCTTCAAACATCCTCCAACAAGCTTAGTCCTTTTATTCATCAGAGGAATCATGTGTCCCTCGCTGCAGCATGGATGGACACGCTGCTAAAGCTGAAATTCCTAAAGTGCTATTCCACGGATTAGATTTATTGTAGATCAAATGGAGAAAGATGTGTTTGAGTTGACACAGCAGGAGAGAGCCAGAGTGAGCCCTAGTTTGTACCTTTGAATCTTGTGTGACTACAGAAGATATTTTTATATTCATTGATTATGAAACTGCATGCTGGATATTGAATATCATTCTCTGAATACACCTTTGACTGAGTGTTTAATTTCCAGTTAGTTTACTAAGTTTGTGTACATATATGCTTTCACATTTGCATTTGTGTGCTTGTGTGTGACAGAAATAATGGACTGATGTTGTGTGTTTCGTTAAGCATAATGCAGGGTGAGGGGCTATCTGTGTGATGAAAGGCATACCTGCTGGTGATTAGATACAAGGCCACATAAGACCACCCACTGTTTTTTTGAGTGTTAGCACATATCTTTGTGGGTTTATGTGTGTGTATGTGTACATGCCAGCAAAGCGGAGCAGTGTTGCACCCCTATGAGCTCTCATATGTGAATGACACCAAGCTTCAGGGCATTCTGTCTTTGTTTGTTCTGCTACCTCCACAGGGACCTCCATTACCTCCAATTAGCTTTCACTTGTGCTTGCCTAGTCAGATGAAGCTGCACATCCCATTTAAATAGATGACCATTTTTTAAATCGACAGAAGCTGCATATACTCATGCTGTGTTGAAGAGAAATGAACAAGAAATGTTATAATTGTGATTTAAGCATTCAAGAATTTAAAATGAAGAGTATGATACTAAGTTATGTACAATGTGCATTTTCTGAACTTTTCCTTCTTTTCACCCTCAGTGCTGCGAGATGACTTCAGACAAAATCCTGCAGACGTGGTGGTTGCAGCAGGAGAGCCAGCAATCCTTGAGTGTCTTCCTCCCAGAGGCCATCCTGAACCCACCATCTATTGGAAGAAAGATAAAGTGCGAATTGAGGACAAAGATGACAGGATCACTGTGAGTGCTATTACCGTCTGTTTTAATAAGTGGACTGATTAGGCATTGTGACAGTTTACTGTCAGCTTTATTTTTAGTTTCTGGGCAAATAGGAAATAATGCTCTTGCACACCAGCACAGGGGCAAGCTGCCATTCCCAGCGGTGTTGCTTCTGGGATGGGTCAATAAGAAAAGGGAAGAACGTTGGAAGGGAAAAGAAAAAAAGGCAGAAAGTCTTATGTGTGTATGTAATGTACAATGTTTGTATTTTATTTCTCTAGTTTCGAGGTGGGAAGCTAATGATCTCCAACACAAAAAAGAGTGATGCTGGCATGTACATCTGTGTGGGTACCAACATGGTCGGAGAAAGGGACAGCGAGACAGCACAAGTCACTGTGTTTGGTAAGCTTTTTCTTTTTCTCCTCGGTGATGTAACATGATTGCCCTGTATATTCTAAGTTAGTGTATAATTCTCAATTTGGGAAATGTGTCAAATGTATGTTCAGCTCAATCATGGTCATACTTGTGGGGGAAGTGTTTTCCCAGTTGAATTTTAATTCCTGATTCATGGTAGAGTCTGCCTGCTAAGCTCACAATCCGAACCACATTTACCGTGCAACACATTTGATATTTAGTCATTAAGCTGTCATGCTGGTAATGAGTTTAGTCAGTGCCTTATTGCCATTACTTTGTAGCTTAAACCATATAGTGATCATAAGTTAAATTGTAGATGATCATGGAGTGCCAGTGAACAGAAAAGAGAATAACTGGTGTAAGGTCGTAGATGTAGTCATTCTATAGTAAGAGGCCATTGTGTGTAATACCTGTACTGAATTGATTACAGTAAGTTATTCATTTCTATACTCTTTGCCCATGCTGCAGAGCGACCAACCTTCCTCCGGAGGCCGATAAACCAGGTTGTCCTGGAAGAGGAGACGGTGGAGTTTCGCTGTCAGGTACAAGGAGACCCCCAACCTAATGTGCGCTGGAGGAAAGATGATGCTGATGTTCCTCGTGGGAGGTATGTACATCTATAAAGGGGAGAAATGCCCCTTAAAATAGTGATAAAATAGATATAAGCAACTGGTTTTTGGAGTGTGTGTCTCAGTACATACTTGTATAGGTGTGTAGTAGTGATGTGACAAGCTGCACTTAATGCAAATGAGCTGTGGAGGCATTGATGTCAATCCAAGTGACTATTTCAATTTAATGGTAATTCACACTGCCAGCTCTCACCTGGCTCTGCTGCCAGGGGGCATTAAATACCCTATTAGACTGTACACAATGCACATTACACATGCTGGATAAAGTGACTCCACCCCTGGGTGCCCCAGAAAACAGCTCCCACAGTCATAACAGGGTGTGTAATGTGGAGAAAGGGGTCTGCATGAAGACAAACAGATTTAGAGTCATAGACAATTAAAATTGAGTGACAGGTTAGTGTGCAGGGAGGCTGAAAGGGAGACATTTAGACAAATAGAAAATCCTGATATGTTGCAAGGCAGACAGGTAGAGACACAGGAGGATAGAATGACAGGTTATATGAGGAGACAGAGAATAGCAGCTGACGTGACCCTCAAGTGTCTGTGTACAGGTGCAGCTGTTCAGGTGAAATCTTGTCACAGACACCTCAGAAACATGGAAGATAATCACTCCCTCACATACACTTTAACCCTGTTTAACCCTCCTGTTGTCCTCGAGTCAAGGAAAGAAGGGAGGAAGGACAGCAGGAAGGAAGGAAGGATGGAATGGAGGAAGAAGGAAGGAAAGAAGGAGGGAAGGAAGGAGAGAAGAAGGAAGGAAGGAAAAAAGGAAGGGAGAAAGGAGGGACAGAAAGAAGGAGGGAGGGAGGGAGGAAAGAAGCAAGGAAGAAAGTGGGATTAAGGAAGGGAGGAAAGAGAGAGGAAGGAAAGAAAGAGAGAAGGAGGGAGGGAGGAAAGAAGGAACAGTCAAAACTGACGGGGTCAATTTGACCCGGGAGGACGACACAAAGGTTAAGTCTGTATACCCTCATTGACATGACACATGCATTCACTCACACTGGAAAAAAAACTGAGGGTGATGTAAGAAAAAGCAATAAAAGCCTGTAATCTACTAAACCATGCAAGCACCATTGTCAGCTATAGTCTGTCCAACTTCCTGTAAAACGCAACTGATGATATAGTGATACTGTTCCTGTTTGGTCCTGCGTGCTGGTCTGTTGCTTCACAGTGAGTCACTGTACTTGCAGTCAAGAGCAGTGTCGTTGTGAGGATTGGACTTCAAAGAGACTAGCGTTCTGTCCCCAGCCAGCAGGCCAGTCACACATTGCTTGGATCACCTCATAAAACATACACTCAGTGGACCTGACATCTCTCAAGGCTAGCTGCAGAGCTGAGCGTGGGCGGGTTGTTTGTGTCTGATAAGGATTTGGTTCATTGGGCAGTGGGACATAAGCACTGTGCCAAAGCAAACACATAAAAGTATTTCACTTATATCTTTGATAGGGAGTTGGCTCTGGAAATGAGTTCATTTTCTGCACTAATTAACAGATTTATAATGGGTTTAGGATGATGTCATGTGCCTGTGTCCTCTTTAGCTGTACCATCCCTTTGAAGTTGGGCCTTATTTAGTTGCAGAATGGAGAATTGACTACATGAAAAAGACACTTCCAAATTAATAAACGATAAATATCTCAGTGTTTCTAATGACAATATACAAGCTTTTGTTTTCCTCGCTATATTTAATTCTACAGTATTTTCTTTGAAGCAGAAAGCAAGCACGAACACTGCGATATTCTAATTCTGACATTTTCTGCCTTTGTTGCATGCCAAAATATTGTTTAAGGACGATCTGTTCCTGCATTCTCTATTGCTTATCCTCACTTAATAAACATCACACAGTTTCTGTCTGAATGTCAGAGGAATTGTTTAAAATCTTTCATAAACAGTTTTCAGTTTGATAACTGGCAAGTGCTCTGAAGGAGAAGAGTTTAACTTCAATCTCCCTACTAGGGTACCTGTAGAGCTTTTTTTCATATCGCACAGGTGCTTTGTTCTATCAGCCCAATTTTTAATGAATTTGTCTATCAATTTGTTCCCAATGATTTCATATTAATTAATTAATTAATTAGTGCTTTTTAAAAATACCAACGTGTTAGGATCCTGGGGGACCCCAGCCAAAAAGCACCCAATTCTGCCTATTGAGTTTTAAAAAATGGGACTATTTATTGAGCTGTCGTCATGGGTCCTAATTTAAAGTATCACACATCACCAGTGCGGAGGTAGGAGCACTTATTTTGAATGCTTTGTGGAAAGATTATATTCAGGGTAAAAGCTGCAATTTGTATTTAAGAGAAGTATATATTTTTGTTTTACACAATATGACATTAATTACATTACTTTTTTTTGAAGAAGAAATATACAAACATGTATGGTAGTAGTTTATTCTTGGGATCACCAGGGACCCCAGTCAGGCATCCTTGTATGTTAAATGAGGTAGGATGAGGGTTAAAACAGGACTGTCACCAGTATCATGACATTGTTGGCTGTGTTAGTAGCGTTCTTCACTAGAGGAATGAAAGACTCCTAAAGATCAATCACTTATATATCCAGTGGGGAGGGGTCTTGTTTGCTTTGTATCTGAAAAGGTTACACTGTCCTTATTATTATGATAAGCCATAGAAAGAGAGACTTAGCGAGACCACTCCCTCTTTACCATCAAAATGTTTCAACTTGTCTTTACTGGCGCCTTTACACATGCTGTGCATGCTTGTGTCTTTCTGCGGGTGTTTGTTTGTGTGCAACTTTTATACTGGGAAGAAGGGAAATGGAGCCTCAGCTGAGTAAACAGGTCTTTAATATGCTCAGTGGTTCCAGCAGCCTCCCAGGCAAACACACACACATTGGCACATAGACATAAAGCACGCCAGGATGGCACTGGCTTCAGTCTCTGTGGGATTGAGCCACAGATAGAGACAGCACAACAATGGTTTTCAATTAGAGGACAAAAACAATGGTTCTGCTCTTTTACCTCAATGTAGGTGTTTTACTGTATGTGTTTAATACCAAATGTTTAAAAAGTAAGATCACCAAACAATCTTATCTCGTTGGGGATACTTGGTATGTTGCAATAAAATAGGCCAACCCCATATTTCTTCCAGTAAACGTTATCACTAAAACTCCCTGGAGATTTCCCTGTGAAACCACTGAAATTACAGTTTGTCACATGTCAGAATAAATATCTATAAATGGTAAATTAAAATGTCAGGAACAACAGGTGCATTATTTCTATTGGTGTATTAATTATACATGGGAATAAAGATGTTTAAGAGAAAATGTACATGGACTCTTGACCTTCAAAATATTTAGGTTAAGTTATTTACATGATTTAATTAAAGCACTGTGGCATTCATATTTTGTGTTACATGTTATGGCACACGGCCCTATTAATGTCTCAGTACTTAAATCTTAAATCTTATAAGATACATTTACATAAGCCCTGTTCAGACAGGATTAGTATTTTAAGGGTAGGAGAAGGGGTGAAATAAAATATTTGACTCAGTAACAAAATCCATCCTTTGGACTCAATAAAAAAAGACTTTGAGTTCAAATGATTAGTGTTTATTTTAATATTGTAAACATATTTTTAAATGGTTCTTTCTCAATTCTTCTTATACCTTTACAGTGAATACAGAATACAGTGAAATCTGTGTGGTGATGTAGTGTTAAATACATGTAGTCCCCTGCAAATACTATTAGTTATAGGAAGGAAGACTAGCCAAGACAGAATAATTACCCGTAGCTGAAATTAGATCAGCCCATTTAAATATAAGAGCTTGCAGGTTCATACTCTCGTAATGGCTTTTCTTTATTCCTTTGTTGTCTGGACTCCCAAAAAGAACTGTATGTTACCATCAGGTCAGCAAACACTTTTCTATGCCCTTCATTTTCACAAAAAGAGAGATAATGAAACTCTAAAATACAAGGTGTCTCTCAGGACAGGGCCGAAATTACAGAAGAACCAATAAGAGTGATGAAAAACAGAAGATAATTGGGGCTTTAATTATTACTGGAGTAGTGGGAGAAAAATCAGGCATAAGCACTCTAGGCGAGATTTATATCACTGACCAGCCCCTGTAATATTAAAACTACCCAACCTCCCCTGGAGAAATAAATCTGATCAGATTGGGGCTCATTCTTTTTAGCAGCCTACAAAAAATGAGATTCAGATGGTAGAGTATGGTGTCTTCCCAGGATCAAATCTTGTGTGCATGTGACGTTGAACAGCTGGAGTGCATCATGTCTATCAAAATACTGTTACATATATTAAGCATCCTCCACATCCTTTGATAATTAACTAGAAAGTGGTATTCACCTGTCAGTTTATCTGTGTTTGTCTGTGTTTGGATTAGTATCAGTATCAAAGTATTATCCATCTTTCAAGCATCGCTGCAGGATCTCAGTGAAGCAACGTAACAGCCAGGAGAGAAGTACCCGAGAGTTTTGTGTCTCTAAATGGAGTATATACGGCTATATTCTATGAATCTCAGTGAAAAGACTCTAGCAGGGTGAGTTATCTCTCACTGCCTACCAGCTCTATGTGTGGCTCACATCAACATCGGGACCCTTTTGCCCTCTCCTGTGCCCTCCCCTGTGCCTTATCAGAGCCCCTTTGGTCTTGCAGTCCATCTGTATTCAGGCCCTCTGTCCCTGTTGACCTCTGCCACACAGCCCCTGCAACATTCAGCAGAAAAGCTTTTCTTTCTAGCTCAATTCCGTCATGGTGTTTGTGTGGTGTGTATGTGAGTGTGAGTGTGTGTGTGTGGGTGTGGGTGTATGCGTGTATGCGTGTACGTGTGTGTGTGCGTGTATGATAGAGGTGTGTGGGTCATTCTATTTGAGAGAGCTGTTAAAGCTGGTGTGACAGGAACGCCTGTGTTATGCTGACCGTCCAGTTTCAGTGATTTCTCACCTCTGCAACTCAGCAGAATAAAAAGACGGCAGACTATGGTTCCTGTCTCCATTACTTCTCCTGATATATAAGCGGATACATCTGGTATGTATGAGTGTGCGTGTGTAAGAGGGTTGGCGAGTGAAATGGCAGTAGGATGAAAAGGAGTAGATTTTAATCTTTTAGGGTTGTTGACACTGATTGTGTCAGCATAATAAAATAATAATATATTTTAAATAATATACGAAATATGATTTTGGATTAATTAGGAAGCAGGGAGTTAATTATTCATTGTACATCAAAGCTTCATTGTCATACAATGAAAAAAAATCTTATTCATGTTTCACTGAGTGAAGAAAGCATAGTTAAATATCTCAGCAAGTATGCATGTATCTTTTGTTCTTTACACACAGTCAGAGAGAGAAGGAAAGACTAACCGTGGCTTTTCTGTGTCTTTTTTACCCCACTCTATATGCAACATTTTCCTGTGCAGCCATGGCGTCTACTCCACAAACCACTTTGACTAAGTAAAGACTGCACCACACTGCACCACCAAAGGCTGCCACCATTGTAGCACTCTGGCCCTGAGCATAAGTATTTCTAAGGCAATTTTAGGATCGATTTCCTTTGCACAAACCCCCTTCCTAACCATAGGCATTGAGCCCTGCCAAACTCATCTTTGACAAATGCAGGATAAGGTGATAAATATCAGGCAAACTGTTGGGAATGCTCTGACTCTGCTAAGGCACGAGAGGTGCCAAGAGGACATGGAGCTCAGGCTAAGGGTCTTATAGAAAGAAGATGAGAAGTGATAGTGGTTAATTGACTCCCTCTCATGGGTGACAGGGCCTGGACAGGTAAGACTCCAGCTTCTTTGATCAGGATGAGGTAAAGTAGCAGTCAGATGGTGTGAAACTGTCAGAATGAAATGAAGCAGAGAGGGGACTTTGTGTCAAAGCAGTCAGGCCAGAGAGCAGGCTAGAATTAGTCATCTACTGTATCTTGAGTCTGACTCTTGTGCTCAGAATTGGCACACAAACCTTCTGCCAACTCCCAGCCCCATTCACATGTACACACAGAGAGGCGAGGCAGATAAGATCCTCTCGGGTTGAGTCATTTTGTGGAGAAGTGCACACGTACATCCAGTCGTCCACACAAGAGAGAGATAAGATTCTCTTAATGTGAGTGAATTGGCAAAGTCTGTTTGTGGAACACGGGTGAGTGTGTTCCTGATAGACAGTTTAAAAGCAAATCCTCTATGATAATCTGGAGGATTGTTTTTATTTTTTAGATTCCTTTAAAGTGTGTCCAATAAAGTTTTCATCTCTGTACAGCGTTCTCCATGCAACAAACATATCAGGTTGACAACCCAGAAAAAAGCTACTTGGTCTTGGCATTTGCTTACATTCCCATCACTCCTCATCTCCCTGCAGAGTAAATGACTCTGCACATTTGTGGATATGTGTTGGATGATTGTATACTTTGTTCTCTGTGTGGGTATGTGTGTACAGTGTGCCTTTTTTTGGGAGTGGATTGAAACAGAGTGAGAGTCCAGCAGGGTGAACTTGGCTCTCCTATCCTCTCCACAACCCTTCTACATGTGCAATTACATTCCTTCTCTAATAGAGAACAGAGCTCTACCCCAATCCAGTTTCAATAAAGAGCTACTGTTTCCTTACATGTGTGCACTTGCATGTGTGTGTGGCCACAACTACCTCTTGTCCCTGAGTATTTCCACTCATCTTGTCATCTAGGCTGATTCCATATAGGAAGTTGATTACAGATTGATTGGGCTCATGTTTCCCTCTAATAAGTCCTGGAGGTTCTATTTTGAGAGATTGATGGAGACAGGACCAAGCACAATAAGCATGTTATGTGCTCTACACTACAAAGGCCTGGTCACGCAGATGTCAGGCTGTGGAAACCTGTATGTCTAGTTGAACAATTTATGTTTCTATATATGTGATGGCAGTATCTGATGACAATATCTGTATCGCTCATGCCTGTTCTTGACAGGCTCACACTCCAGCATCTTTTTAGCTGTGCTAGTGGCATGACTCAATGGATGGCAATGGCAGAATTGTGGTTGGTTGGTCAGTCCAACACTGTGGTCCAAATGGACATTATTGAAATGAATGATTGAATAATTCCTATTGACTTTTCTAAACCTCAAACTTTTCATTTAGCCTCATAATAAGGTCAGAAAATTTCAATTTGTCCAATATTTTATGACTAAATACTAGTTAAACTAATAAGACTCACAGAGCCGCTAGGATGGCTGTAGGCATGTTTTTACAATATCTTAATGGAACACCAACTATGGATCATTTATGTGCTGCGTTTGTGTCTCATTAAAAATATAACTCTTGACTCATGAGACTGGAAAATGACCCTGTTTTGCATGTGTATGACTAAATTAGAGCTGAAATAAGCCAAACAAATATTGCAAAATAGGGTTTTAGCAAACAATGTCTGAAGTGAAACATTAGCTTCCCTCTTTGTTGACGCAGAGCTGCTTGGTGTAGGTTGAGTACAGGGAACAAAGCCCCGACTGACTAACTAAGCCCTGACTTGTCCCTGTCACTCTTTTGTTTATCTCGATCTCCTTTGCTAAGTCAGAAGTTCATGTTGTGCTACCCATCCCCATCCTGGCTGGATGTCATGTTCTCTCTATTAGCTTGTTTGTTTCTCATCTGACAGCAGGCCTCTCCCATAAGGTGCTGTCTCATTCTCGTGAATGCCACTCAACTTGGTTTCGACAATAAATGCTTTCTTCACATCCCCCACCATTACCTGAACTGTACATCCCCTCTCTCTAGAACAAAGCATTCAGTCATGACTCAGTCAAATAATCATTATGGCTTCTTAAGTACCTGTGTGGAAAGGTGGAACTGGCAGTCAGAGTTGAGGAATGTGCTTCAATAAAGCTGCCTTTGAATGCTTGCTCAGGAAATGTCATAACAGCAGGTGAAAAAAATAAGACATGGATAGACAGGACAGATTAGTTTTCCAGCTGCTGGTGGCAAGCAGCCATCAGTACCTGATGGCCGAGCAGGGGTCTTTCCCACTCCGAGAGAAATCGACCATAACATACTATTACCTTAAAGTCACTTCAGAAAGTCTTGCTATAAACCATATTATGTTGCCATATCTAATTGTCCAATAAATTATCCACAGAAAACAGTTAACCTTTTGTGTTATAGAGAACTGAAGAAATCAAAACCAAAAATGAATAATATAGCTTACTCTTCTGTGCTATATGCCTCTATTGTTGTCCAAAACCTAGTAAAAACACATAAAAGAGTCATACTGTTGCACTGGGTGTTATATATCTTAATTACAGTGAACACAGCAAGCACAGTCTATTCAGAAACAGTTATGTGACTACATTTTCGATCTCTGAAGAGTTAGCTCTGCATTGGGAAGATGTTGCCATGCATAGTTCTTTTATGTATTTTTAATAGCTGTTGGATGGCAAGTTCAGAGTTTTACGGCACAGAGGTCTAAGCTTCAATAAAAAGATAAAACAATGTCAGGCCTTTTTTTAAGCCTTTATGTGCATCAGGATTTTTTTTTTTACCTTGGGGACTCCAAGAGGTAGCATAAAAAGGACACTGTGGCAGACTGCAATGCATAAATTGAAAGTTTGAAAGCAACACAACATACTTCACCAAATTTCACCTGGATTGTCTCATTTCTCTACAAACTAGTCATTTAAAATATTTGATTATCATATACAAGTTCTACACAGGGACTTTAAAGGGACAGACATAGTTTCAAGCTCTAATACAGTGTTTTTTTTTATCTGTTCATCTCAACTCTGTTCTCAATGTTTGTGAGTGACAGACTGTGGACAGCAGACGGTTGTCAGGCTGACAGACCTCCATCACATAACCCCACCACCCCCACTAGCACATCATGCACTGCCAGGCCATAAACCCCTTTAAATTATAGACTGGAATAGCAAACCAAACTGGCATAATTGTCCTGTCACCTGTCATACAAGTCTAGCCATACATATAGTTGCTATGTGGATTCAGTTAGTCAAAATCCCTCACAATAACGTGTTCCATGAAGATGCATTGCACCTGTACCTTCGTACACTGGAACAGAAATGCTTACGTTAACACACACACACACATATAGCTCTAGTTATGGTTAAAAACACAGATAAACATTTCATGAGTATCGAACAAGTTTCAAGTGTTCCAACTGAGTATACACCTCTCTGTGTACTGTGTGTCATTGTTGAATAATTGATCCACCTCCATGCAATCTCAATTTGTCAGAATGAACAGTTGTGTTTCTGAGTACAGTGTATCTCTCCAAGCGAAAATATGGTTCATGGCTTCTGCTAGACAGCTCAACAGGCATGGGTGAAATACTGAATAATTTGTAACATTTCACAGGGTTTTATCTGAATTTATAGTGTTCGTATTTAATGCTGAACTTCATGATGTTACGTCTTTGCTGACAGGTATGAGATCAAGTATGACAAAGACGACTACGTGCTGAGAGTGAAGAAGGCATCCATTAACGACGAGGGCACATTCACCTGTGTGGCAGAAAACCGTGTGGGCAAGCTGGAGGCTTCTGCCACTCTCACAGTCAGAGGTATGAAACACTTTTGTTGTTTGTCATTTTTTTATGTTAGTTAGCACGTAACAACACATAGAAACGGTACTACACTAACATGAGGTTAAGATTGGCAGTTTACTCCACAGGGTCCCCTTTGGACAAATGGAAATCCATGCTGACTCCCACAGTCAAGAGAGATGTAGACAGTCCATGAATCTGTTTACAATTATTTACATTTCCATGTGCAGCGTCGACAAACTCTGCCACCCCCCTGCCCGTCGTACTGGTCTACTAGCCACGCTACCCTCCATGCCTTAACCGCTCAGTCAGCAAAGCCATTTCACAGATTACTGATGCACACAGCCAGTCCCACAACTGGGGTTTACAAGGTTAATAAAAACATTGTAACCATAATTTTCCCTATTTTCACCACTCTTCTTCCCATTAAAGCCAAGTGTTTAATGTCTCTGTGGAGCACTTTAAAGCAATGCAGGTGGTCAGCAGGAGGTAAAACAAGATCTCTTTGGAAGCTGGGTTTGTGAGAGTAGAATCTTAGTGTTTGAGTTGATGGTGAAGATACATAAAATCACACAAAGGAGACACTTGAGAACCCCTACCTGTACCATAACTTCTGTAAAGTAACCCACATACAGCCCTTATTTTGTCTTTGAAATCTTTTCTTTGCTCTCCCTCTCTTCCTCTTTTTTCTGCTCTATCCATCAGCACCAGTGACAAACACACCTTCACCCTGCTATTACAAACACACACCACCTGTAGAAATGTCAATTTCATTAATGCAGACGGAGGAGGTCCAGTGGTGTTTTTGTCCCTGAAGAGCAGAGATGCCTGCCTCCACAGAAATATCAAAGCACTTGAAGATATTTGACCACCAGGGGGCACCTATTCCAGACTACCTTTATCACTCAGGGATCTCAGAATCAGAGGCTTTGATCTTGTCAATAAAACTGCCCAGTGGACAAAAGCTACTGGATCCTCTCTGTTATGCTTACCCTGTGCCAGAAATGTGTTGGCCCCAACACAACATGTCATTCATTCTGACTTTTATTTCTTTTTTTTGTCTTATTTTATTGTGTTTGTTCTGTTCCCCGTCTTATATGTTTGTGTGTCTGTGTCTTAATTTGTTTCTTTTGTGTATCCACTCCTCCATTGTTGTGTCTCCAGATCGCAATGTCGGTAAGTACCATCCTTCTGATTTGATTCCATCCTGCATGACCCCTCCATACACACTACTGCATCTGACTGCTTGACAATCAGTTACCATTGCTTTAACATTACTGTATTTGACTAACAAAGGTGTTACATCACATTTTGTACCCTCAGAATTACTCTTACTGTTACGGTTACTAATAGTTGTGTAGACTTGTTACAGCTCTACCTGGATTACTAACATGAAAAAACACTAATAGCCTATTACACCAGGTCTGCCTGTTAATTGAATATGATACATATCCGTCCTAATCAGTGTTACCAGCTGCACTTATTTTGTTTGCAGCAACTTGCAGAGCTTAAACACAGCATTTTTATTTTCATATGGCTTCTATGTTTTCTGAATATCTATATATGTTCTCTCTGTAAAGAATAGGGTTTAAAATTGTTGTCTTTCCCAATCACCATCAGCTGATTGAATTGGTATAGGTTTCAACACATACTACAGCTCAGTTTTATCAAGTATAGTTGTTTAAACTTTCCCCCATTAAGCTCTAAACTGAAGGCTTTTTAGACTCAGACCCTGGCAGTCTGATAGTCTCAGACATTGTCATCTCATATGGTCCAGGACGTGTTTAACTTGCAAGTCTCGAAGCCATCTGTGGACTTCTGGAACACAAAGCTGAGATCTGTTTGTTTTGGACAGGCTTCTTTCCTTCTGAGCCCCAACATGGAACTGGGAATCTCATTTTATTTCCCTGTAGATTGAGAAAAGGTCAGCGCAGAACCAAATTTGATACACTTAATATGTCAACTTGTTTGAGGGAGTGAGTGAAAATGGGCATCTGGAGAGAAAAGTGTGTGTTTTCAAAGCAGAAACAAGAGGAATGCAGCAGAAAGAAACATGGGGTAGGACAAAGAAGGGAGAGAAACAGAATGGCAGAAGTGTGTGTCAAAACAGGCTTGACTGGCAGAAAAACCCAGTGTCTCAGTGGCAGGACTTTGGTTGCCAAAACAGCAGTGGCTGTCTACAATTGTTAAACTGTCAGCTTCCAAGAAGGTGGAGGAAATTACACATTCACTCTGCCTGTGGGAAGAGACAGTAATTGCCGTCAACTTCTGAATAAAATATGACAGAACATGGGATTTAAAAGAAATGCTTCTAAGTTTGTGTGCCTGGGTGTACTGAATGGATGTCAGTCTCTCTGTCCATTTATTATTTTCACCCTGACTGCTGTTTTATGTGGAGCCCTTTCCAAACCAGTGACCCTCTCCAAACCTGTGACTTGTCATGAATTAAATATGGGTGCCTGATCATGTGTTTCCTTGGAAAGGGACAGGAAGGAGCCTCTCACATGTCAAAAAGGGTCTCTGAATCAAAACAGTATAAGTTAGCCCCAGAGCCAAGCTGCATACGTTTTTGATCTGTGCTTCTCTGTGGGCATCCCTCTCATTTGCGCCTCACATCTCCCTTCAGTATTTTATTCGTTTTCAAATGTAATTTAAAACATAGAAAGTGAGCTTGAAAGTAGTACTGCAGCTATAGAATAAGCCCAAGATATTTCTCAGGTCACCAGGAAAAGCTGAGCATACAGAAACTACAGTTTTGGTCTCATAAAAGAGTGGGGATATCTTGCTGAGCAATCAGTCATCTCATAGATACTACAGTTCAGCTGATGTTTTGACCTTTCTACAGTGGGTTAAACAGCCAAAGCACAATATAATATGTATTTGCTGTTAACAAAGCCACCACTGATGCCAAGTTGTTGGTTACAACAACAATGATTCACAGATAAAGTAATTCTAGTAAAGCTTGGTTGAATCTAGCTGAACAACACTTAATCTTTTGACATGCAGCTGCAAGCAATCATCCATAAATAAAACAAAAAAACAATTGCAACCCTCAAAAACATTCACATAACTTAATTCTGTTTGACAGTACTTGTTGTGATAAATACAGAGACAAGTTGCGTAAACTCTTGGTTATTAATAAACTGAGTTCATGTGCCACACTCTAAGAAAGGTTAAGAAGAAAAGACTGATGAAGACAGTTTGAGAAAAGATAAGGCTGGGCAATGTATGATAAGGAGCAGTCTGCAAGGTGTTAAACCATATTTTTGGTGAGTGGTTTGTAATACAGTGTGTGGGATGCAACAGAGCAGAGGAAGAGAAGGGAGGAAACTGAATCTTTGCCAGAGCATGATTTAGGAGCTCTGTATCAGGCCCGGCATTGTGAGAGCCACAAGATATCCAAGCTGCAGAAGGCCAAACGGGAAGGCTGTAAATCTGTAGCCATCTGTACCAATCCCGACTGCGTGTATCTTTGACAAATACACACACCCCAAAAAGGGATTACATGGAGAAACCCGCCAAATGGGAAGAGTTTGGCTTTACTGGAACCAGCTGGCTTGTCACAGAAAGGACTTACAAAGAAATCAAAAGAAGCAGAAAGGGGGCAAGATGTTGCATTGCAACAAATCATTTTTGTCATAGAATTTTGCAGCAATCTATATAAATCTTTACAGTTTGCATTTTGTTTGTTTAAAGAACACATTTCTGCTCCTCTTTGAGTTTACAGCTAGGACTATGTTTCTATACTCTGCTGACTTTGATTATGTTTGCAGGAGCCATTTTCCTTCTGCAAGTGAAGCATTTTTTATGTCCAGTCTTGGCAAACATGGCACTTGTTAACATGGGACCAAGACACCAGCGATGGTTATAGAATAAACAAGTAGAGGTCTTAGGTCATTAAGTATGTCATCTCAAGTCAAAGTTCAGACATTCACAGAGATCAGGTTTCGCAGCTGAGATAATTGTGTTGATGTTCAGCATATATATTAATGATTAGCTTATGGCAACTGTATGAAAAATGTTGTGAGTACAGGTTATAGGTAGGATATAAAGATAAGATATGATGGGGCAAAGTATTCTTTGCTGCTGTGCTGGGTGCTATGTCATCTATATGAAAGACTCTATAGTCTTTTTTGTCTTTGGGATGAGAAAGGGGAATTTTAAATTGATTTGTCAAGTCATAACACCTATATTGCTGTTAAGTAATAGAGTCCACTGTGGGAAGGGAGACACTCTATATTCCATTATTATTCCAGCTATGCGTTCTGATTCATCAGCCTCTGTTTGTTACTTGTCCTTTGAAAAATCATGATGATGAATGGCTCTTGAACAAGTAGAAACATTTGTTGTGAGGAAAGTGTAGTGTGAAATCATGCCTATATAGCCTGCCATCAGGGAACAGTCAGAAAGTGAGGAGAGCTAATACAGCACACCAAAAGAACATGTATCTGATCTCTAAACCTCTCTCTCTATTATTGAACCGCATCTGTCAAGTCGTCAGTCAAAAATGTCTCACTCTGTCTCCGTGCAAGGGTGTGACAACTGGTCTAGCTTCTGATGGAGTCGTGGATATTTACTGAGAAAGCTTCACACTACGATCTCAAAGTTTGATAGCCCTTCAAACCTCTTGTGTCTTTGATGGAGAGTGTTAGCTTGAAGCATGATAAACACAAAAATAGTCTTCTCTATCTCTCTCTCCCCTTTTCTACAACTTTTATCAGAAGTATTGCGCCACAAAGATCTGTACTTTTATATGAGATTCATTCTGATACAGACTAAATCTTACATATGGAAAGTCAGACATGTTTATCCCTGTATGTCTTTACCTGTTCATAGTCTTGGATGTTTCCAGGGCATGGGTGTGCCTATGTGTTGTCTCAGATCTAAACGCCATTGTGGCCAAGGCACTTCCCTGTGTGAATGCCAATGCGACTGTCATTCATTCAGCTCCAGCCTCACCTGGATGAATGGCCAACCTGGTTACCATGGCAATGATAGTCATGATAGCCATTGGTGTTCAGAGCCATCAGAGAGAAAATGACGAATATTATGCTGCATGGAAGCTCTGTACGGCACTCCCATTTTAATTTGACCATGTGGTATATTGCTTGTTTTTGCTTGAAATCCCCAAGCACTGATTATCTCCAGCACTGATGTTAAGCCTAACTATGTTCCACTGGTCTACTAACACTGCTCTTTTTACCCTTTGACCCCAGCTGCCCCTCAGTTTGTCATCCGTCCAAGGGACCAAATTGTGGCTCAAGGTCGCACTGCCACCTTCCCGTGTGAAACCAAAGGAAACCCTCAGCCTGCTGTCTTCTGGCAGAAAGAGGGAAGTCAGGTAAGAGTGGACAATCTTGCACAACCCCACGGATAGAAAATGTTAAGCAGGCAGCTTTACTGTACATCTAGTGTTATCAGCACTCAGCACTTTGTTTGGATTCCCTTGGCTGCATGGACACTGAATACTCGCGATTCTCTTGCCCTGCGCACACACACACACACACGATACTTCAAACTACACTATCTGCCATCAGTATCTTTACTACAGACCTACAGATACACCTTTGTTCTCAGGAGCTGCCAAACGACAGTGTGCCTGGCAAAGTGCTAATCGGTTTCCCGTGACCCTGTGCTGATAAGAACGATCCTATCCCTCACTCAAGTAGATAACCCATTCAAATACCTGGGTGTCCTCACAATGCTCAACAACAGTGCCAATTAGGAGCCTGTTGGGGCTTGTAGATGAGCCAGAGATATGATTCAGCTCTGGCTAAGGTTCAAAACACACACATACACACAAAGCCTGCAGGCCAGCAATTACAGCATAGTTCTTTTGAAAGAGTGAACAGAAGTGAGACACATGCTTACATGTTCACACAAACATTTGGTGTAACATTTACCTCTTATTCATGTGTGACCTAAAGCGTATGACTCATTATTACTGAGTAATGTTGTGAACTTGTAGACCAGATTTATATCCGGCGTGTGTTTCACATTGTAATTAAATATGAGTCTTTCAAAACAAATGCTCTACAAATGTCTTTGCACAAGTGGTTGCATGTCCTTGTCTTCTCAGTACTCGGTTCTGTCCTGTTGTGTATTGATGGCTTTTCTACCTCCCTTACAATGACTTATAATGGGTATGGAGGTATTTGTTGAGAGAAAAAATTAAAGCTAATCAAATGCAGTAATTTCATGACATAACGGCCTTTTTTCTGACACTTGAGCATAATGGAGTGTACATCTCTCGTGTTACAGATTTGTAGAGCCTCATTTGAAAAAATACCATCATTTGTAGGATTTAAGTGATGAAGGGTAATTAAATCCAGCTAATGTATTTGCTGGTTACCTTTGGGGATCATATAAGAAAAAAGCGAATACAAAAAAGAAAGATCTCAGCTGTGTATTTACTATGATATGCACTGGATTGATAATATACTAAATATATATATTTTTAATTCAGTATAAGCTCCACTTGTATGGAGTGGTCTCTGGGGGTAAAAAAAAGCAGACCAAAACTACAGTGGAAATGAAGCAGAGAGGAAAGTAGTCATGATGCCAACAAGAGCAAAAGTAGCCTTCATAACCCAGTGGAGCCTCTGGCTTGGCCCAAAAATAAGTATGAAACCAAATCATCAAACTGTATACATGCTGTGCAATTGGTTAACCGAGTGATAGATGAAATTTACTCTGTTCAGACGATAGTTGTAATTGTGTACTCTGTGTGTATTTGTGTGTATGTGTGTGTGTGGTTTACATATACATGTGTGTTTGGTGGTGGAGTGTGTGTGAGCTTTTTGTAATTCTTCCAGGTTGTACTGGTTCCATGTTCTCACTAATTGGCTGTTTGTTCCTCTTCCTGCAGAATTTGCTGTTTCCCAACCAACCCCAGCAGCCCAACAGTCGCTTCTCAGTGTCGCCCAGTGGAGACCTCACCATCTCATCTGTGCAGCGGGCAGATGCTGGTTACTATATCTGCCAAGCCCTGACCGTTGCAGGCAGTATTCTCGCCAAGGCTCAACTGGAGGTCACAGATGGTAAGGGAAAACTGGCACATAACTTCTTCCATGCCAGCACTCTACAGCACTCACTTAAGCACCACTGCAAATGTGGTGAAACCAGTACATATGTGCATATAAACACAGATGTATACTCAATCTGCATGTCTGATTCCATCCTACATGCACTTGAGTTTAGTTTATGATGGTTAACCGGAACATCTTTCCTGTCTTGTTGAGTTTAATGTGGATTTTGGCCTTTAAAACTTTTGAAAGAATAAATACACAGGCATAAAATAAATGTTTTTATTCCATGCCCAGGACTAAATTCAGCGAGAAAACCCTCAGTCACTGTGCTTTTTTCTAGTGCGCTCTTTGTTTCAGTTTTCTTCTGACACAGATTAATTAAAATGTTCTGCTTTTTCATTTGGAAAGGAAATAAAGCAATGCCCTTGAGTTCTTCAAGTTTAATGATCAGTATTTGGTGGGTGAGTGGGTGAGGTGCACGTATGTTTGTGAGGGAAGTAGCAAGAGAAAGACACAGGGAGAAAGAACGGGTGGTGGGGCATGATTGAGTGAGTGAGTGACAATGGTTTGCTGTGGAATGAATTATGTGGTCCTGCGAGGTGTGGGAGCATCTAATCTGCTCAGCTGTTGTGATGGTAGATAGACGGCCATCCATATGTCTGCTGAAGTACCTGCTAGCTGAAAGATTAAAAGCACCTCCGGGAACACTTTTCAACATTTTATTTGAAACATAAATAGTTCCATTTCACAAACAAATTGCTATGTCCTCCAATTGATTGAAATAATTTCAGCTTTTACACCCATATACATCGGCAGTTAAGCCTCTTTTTTGGTTGTTAAGTATTTACTGTACATTTTCCAATTCAGACATAATGATTTTGTTCCTGCTGGAATGTGTTAGATGAGGCATGTGAGAAAGATGAGTGTGAGGCAGGTCCAAAATAAAATGAGGGAGAGAAGGAAAGAGCGCAGGAGGGCCGGGGTGAGGTCATGGCCACACCTGCTGCAGTCTTCTTGTGATTTACTGCACCATGCACCGACAACAGTCTGTGGAGTTCAAGGAGATCTGTAATGAGAAATTCCTGATCCAGAAACCCAAGGCCTCAGTTGAGCCTCGCCTCCTCCCTGCGTCACTCCTACATGCCATCAACACATACATCAGACTCATCAAGCCCCCTAGACCAAGCAAATGATTCTATTTGTGCACTTGCCTTAGTTAAAGCATACTGCCTTTTGTTAAAAAAGAAAGTGTTGGTGTTGTGAACTGTACTTAAAACATCCTTTAACAAACATGGATGCACATCATATTTCAGGCTATTTAATAGTGAACAAAAAGCTTTATTGTAGATTGTAATGTTGGTGTAAATCTTGAGGTGAAAGCGAAAGCAGACAGAGGACTTCCGTGATGTGCTTATGAGATAAGATAAACTACAGCATAGTGAGCCCACTGTCTAGAAGGAGGTACTTTGGATCCACTCATGATTTAGATTATCACTTATGATTCATATGATCACATTCTCCTTAAAATAAACATCCAGTGGACTAAAATAATGAATGAACTATTATCATTGGAATTGATGCACTACATTTGGCTTGTGTTAGATGATATAGAGGGCCTTCTGCACAGTTTTTCTCTGTCTCTCTCAGGGGCCTCAAAACCAAGGGTGACCATAATGCAGCACAAGCTTGGAATCGCTTCCTTTTGTCAGATGTGGCTGCTAGAGAGAAAAAGGGTGGAAACGAGGGTGTGATAATGTGTTGAAAGGTTACTGAGGTAGACTTGGTAATTAGCCCCTGCAGGTCTGACATCATTAATCCATACCTTCTAATTAATGTGGGTTCTGTGATGCCAGGGGGACTCCACATTATTCAACTCTAAATATATAAACTGCCTGTGCGCTAGACTGCTAACTCTCTATGAGATCACCTCTGACATACCCAGTATTTCATAGAAAGAACCCACTGGCTTTTTTGGCACATTATAACAAATTAATTTTCTCATATAAATTGAATTCATCACAGCATTAGCATCGAAAGTGAAACTTTACCAACATGTAAAAAGATTGGTTTTGCCGAGAATTTCCTGTTAAGAGTTTGATTCTTCACTCTTACATCTCTTGTGTATATCATGAGGTGGTTTCAGTGTAAATTCGTATTTGAAATTCACCTTTTATTGTGCCCCACACTGCACATAATGAAGTATTTATCTGAACCACACTGAGTCAAAAGGCAAGAGCCTCCCGCCAAACTGTACCACAGAGTCTAGAGTAGTGTATAAAAATAAGGCAACCCAGGCAATAACTGGAAACTGCTTAGCATCCCTTTGCCACATCAATGAAACTAAAAAACACTACCCAGCTGTTTTTGCCCTGCTTCCAGGAAAAACAGGAAATAGTCATTGTTCTGTGGTGCAATTACAAGACCTGCAGAGAAAATAGGTTACTTCATGATAGATACCCACATCCACCACCAGCGTACTTTATGATCAGTGCTGTCATAGTCAGACGCCTTATGTGTACAACGTCATCCATCTCAACTTCAAACTGTTGTTGAATGTATCTTGTAAATAATGATATGCCCATAATGTTGTCTTCTTATTACAGTGCTCACAGACAGACCACCACCCATCATTCGCCAAGGCCCATCCAACCAGACATTAGGGGTGGACAGTGTGGCGTTGTTGAAGTGCCAAGCATCAGGAGACCCAATCCCTTCCATCAGCTGGCTGAAGGATGGGGTCAGTCTGCTGGGAAAGGACCCTCGTATGTCCCTGCAGGAGCTGGGAAGCCTCCAGATCAAAAACGTCAAGGTAAAGGATCTCGCTTATATAATTTTAAGACCCACCAGTCAGTTGTGCTATCATATAATGAAGTATCTTCTTATCACTCTATTTTCTTGTCTCTTATGTAAATGTGTATGTTCATGCTTGCAACACAGCAAGATATAAGCTTTTGTAGAATTAAGTAGAACATGGCTTAAGCATTAATTTGGAACCATAATACCTTAATAAATAAATAAATATACATCATTTATTTATTTTATTTCATTAATTGTTTGATAGTATCACTTATGTGGCATGGCAACGCTGACATGGCTCAGCTGTGCAGGGTTGGATGGGCTCCAGCTGTAGGATAGAAACATGTATGCACTTAAGACATATACACACACACGTGTCGTACACACACACACATTTAGAGTAGATTAAATTTAAAAGGCTCACATCTTCCTTTCCCCACTCTGAGGCCTCAGTGGAATATCTATTACGCTTGACAAAGCTGCCGACCACTGACATGTTATTTAATAAATGGAAGGAAGGCACAGGGACAAAAACCAACAAAAAAAACAAAGTTCCTAAGAGGGATGGAGAGACAAGCCAGCTGTCATCGGTCCAGGGGGTTCTAGCAGCCCACCCTAAATTAATTAGCCTGGCTTTGTTGTGGTCGGCAGGACAGTGGGGAAATAAGGAGAGGGAGTGGAAAAGTGATGGAAGGGTGGTGAGTAGAAAATGGAATTCATTAGGAAATTAGCGTCAGCACTTTGAGGCACTCACAAATGACACACAATTTGGCCAGCACAAGGCTAGCTTGTGAAGTCGCTCCATCTCTTATCAGTGTTTCAGTGAGAGGAAGATCACATGTAGTCTGTCACTGCTACTGCTCTCACGATGTGTGAAATCAAATGGCTCTTTCACTGAAAGTATGATTAGTGGAGTCATTGCACTCGGTGTGTTGATGCTCTTAGCGTGTGTTTGTTTGCATTCATATGTGCATGTGTTTTCTACTGCGCTCCAGCTTTCAGACTCTGGGATATACACATGTGTGGCTACCAGTTCTAGTGGTGAAACATCATGGAGTGCTTTCTTGGAAGTCAAAGGTACAGCAAGCCATAATGATTCCATGTATTTTATGTTAAAAACAAAAAATTCTCAGTTCCACTTGTTAGAGAAAATTACATTACAGTTTTCTTTATCATTTGAATACTTCAGAAGCTGGGGGAGTGATAGTCACAAAAAAACATGATGAGAATGAGCTTCCAGGACCACCATCTAAGCCTCAGGTCACGGATGTCACCAAGAACAGTGTGTCTTTGTCCTGGCAGTCCGGGATGGTTGGAGCATCACCTGTCTCCTCATTTGTCATTGAAGCGTTCAGGTTTGTTTTACCAGTAACATCAAAGGCCAGTTAGTAGCTTATTTATTCTATTGCTTACAGGTACAAACATGTTTTATTTCACATGCAATATAATGTGAAAATGAAGTGAAATAACCCTCTTCTCTCCCATTACAGCCAATCAGTGAGCAACAGCTGGCAAACAGTAGCAGATCATGTGAAAACCACCCAGTTTACTGTTAAAGGTCTCCGTCCCAACACCATCTACCTGTTCATGGTCCGAGCAGTCAACAGCCAGGGCCTGAGTGATCCAAGTCCCATGTCTGAGCCTGTCAGAACACAAGGTACCTTAAATAACTTAATAAGTAAGACTGAATTAATTAATATGAAAGGAATGTTCATAGTATTAGTGTCTATTGAGCACATGTGCAATGTCTGTAATGATTCTCAGTCATCCAGGTCATGGTTATCCCAAGAGGGTTTACTCGAGGGCAATCAAGTCTGATTGCCTTTGATTCAACCCTCCTTGGATAATACATGTATAATAATTTCCAAACGTGTCATAATCACTTCTGCCATTGAAACATAGTTCTCTTTTTTGCTGAGTATAATTTTTGCTGCACCTTATAGGTTAAGGTCACAGTGCTTCCTTTCAAAGTGTGATACTTATCATCCCCTCTTGGCAATCCGCAGTGAATAGCCACACTGATATACTGCAGAACTTTCCAGAGGTCAAATTCTCAATCTCAGCCCAACTCATTAAGACTACACTTAAGCAATTATGTAAAATAAGCATGTCTACTTTTGGAGGGCCTAACTCAGTTAGTGCTATCCCTGCTATGTTAATGATCATAACAGGAGAAAATGACTGCCTCTAAACCCAAAGAAGATTTGATTATGATACCGGACAGACCACAGTCTCCAGATTACATTGATATGATAAGTTCCCGGCACAAAAAAGAAAGAGAAAGAAAAAAAAAAATCACATTTTAGCCAAGCACTGTCAAATGCAAGCCGAGAGCCTGCTCTTCATAAAAAGCAGAGTCAATTTGAAATTCAGCATATCTCTTTTACGCTGACCGTAGGACCTTGAAATGATATATAGACATGTTTATTGACAATAGCATACATTGATGACTAATTGATTTTCCACTTCTTTTTAACTGTGTTTGGCCTGTCATGACCTATTTGTGTGGCCTGTGATTCACGACTCTGTTGGGTTGTCTGAAGCATTCTTGAAATATAGTTTCTTCCTTTAAGTTTTTCACTTTCATTTAGTAAATAACTCAAAATGTGGGTTGTTACAACCACACTCAGTATCTCATAGACATTTTTGTATTGCTTGTAACTTGAAACACATGCATGTGCAAAATGGTGAAATGGGAAATGAGTTAGAAAATAGCGTCATACTGTCCATTCATCTTCTATCCATTATGTCTGGGGGTCGCGCATTCAGAGTTCATTCGTTGATGTGGTTGTTCAGTCAGGCTCCAATAAGTGCAGACAAGTCACATCTGAAGAACTTCCAGTTTCTTCAAACCAGACAAGTGCCTTAACACAAAATGAAATGAGGTCATTTTAATGCAGATGAAGTTGCTCCTTTTCAAACGAAATAATGATCGCTAAGTGTATGCCTTTGTTGAATCCTGTTGGTCTATTCAGTCTGTCTTTAACCATTCCCCTCATGATGGTGATGAACTAAGACTTATTCTAAGAAACTGAGTAAACTCTGGTAAAAGTGGAAGAGAGCGGGCAACATTTTACTTTTGGATGTAAGAAATACATGCACTTGTTTTTGTCTTTTTCATTTTTCTTTCTTTCTCTCTCTCATAGACATAAGTCCGCCAGCTCAGGGTGTTGACCACAGGCATGTACAGAAGGAGCTTGGTGAAGTCATAGTTCGGTTACACAACCCAGTTGTCCAGAGTCCCACAACCATCCAGGTCACATGGACAGTAAGTGCAGCTTGTTATTTTACATACAAAATCCAACTATATTTATCTACCACAACACTTTAAGCAAGTACATAATTTTCAATTGTTCAGCTTGAGGCTTTTTACTGGAAAAATTAAGATTTATGTAAAATCAGTTGTTTTGTCTTTGGTTTTCTCTTTGCTCTGTGTTCATTTAGATATTTGATTGTGTAGAATTGAGTCATAAAGTCAAGCTAGTTCATATTAACACAAGATCTTTTTTTGAAGTTGCTCCTCGAGGCTACCATTTGTTTTATGTTTGGACATTTTAGTCAGGTTGTTCCATAAGGCTGCAGCTTTGAAATATTGTAATTGCCGACTTAAAAGTAACTGAACATCAAATAACTGGAAAATGGTTTCTTTTAACTACAGTGAACATCAAAAGAGATGTCAGAGACATCTGGTTGTTCATCAATCTTCCAAATCTTCAGCTGCTTCCCTCTTAAAACAAAGACATTGCACAGATAAAATCAGATTGAAATGAATGTTTGTGGTTAAAAACTATTTTCCTACTACCATGATATGATGCATTAATCTTATTTTACACCATACATGCTCTTCTACCACATGTATGCACAATCAGCACAAAATCAGTTTTATTAAAAACAGCTACAGCATTATTTTTTTTTCATAGTAATGATGACAAAATGGCTCTGTATATTCTTCAAAGCTCAGGTCTTTATACAGCATATGCGTGGGTTTATTTTGATTGTGCTGCTATAAATCACTATTGTGCATGTATTTACACTTTACACGTATCATATAGTGACATGGGGTGCCTGTTTTCATTTTCAAATGAACCACATTAGCAGTTTTCCTGGTGACATGTTTATTGACCCCTGTAATAAGTCTCACCTCAGACTCGGTGGCTAATTTAATGCTAAAACATTGCTTTATGATTGCAATGCACAACCAACACAAAACATGGCTACCTAATCAATCAGAGCCCTTTCAGTAAACAGAGAGGCCACTCTCAGAGAGCTTTTATATTCCCAAATCATTCCATTAATAAAAGTCACACACCAAACAGGGAATCCATTTTGCTGATTTACTCAGGCTACAGTGGCAAAAAACAGCTGCTTAATATCCCACTTGGAAGCCCCGCTCACTTCTTCTACTGTTAACAAGCCATTACAGTGAGTTATGCCCCTGCTCCACCTCTCTATAATTCAGCTTTTTCTGTCCAGCTAAATAGGCCCAAGTTTTAAGGGAGGAGTCTTTTGTGGGTTGCAAGGAGCTTTCATCTCTTCATCTTTTCTATTGGACAGATCTACTGTTATCAACTCTAGTTCGTATTTGCGCCATGTCCCTAAGGTGTCTGTGATTGTTGCTGCATGACAAACACACAGCCCATTGTACATGGGGTAGGACTTGCTCTCCGGTGTCACTAGTTAGTATTTATTTATTAAGACATGCACATGTCCTTTAAAGTGGTATTACAGAAAAGTCTTTTTAATGGAGGAGGGAACACTTTGGGCTGGGAGCTGTGTATGAGGTAATGTCAGGGCGTTAATTTAGCTAATTGTGTCATAGCTGGTGATAAAAGATCCATTAAACAAGCCTCTAAAGTGTCATGAATGCAATCCTGGGAGGAAAAACTACACTGCAGAAAAACATCCTACTTTTTATATTATGTGGCAGCTGGCCCAAGATAACATCTACCAGCCTCCCCTGTGCTGCTCCTTTTGTACTGAAATACAACAGTAATCTTATCTTTGTTCATTTTCTCAGGTGGATCGTCAGTCCCAGTTCATCCAGGGTTACAGAGTTCTGTACAGGCAGACTTCAGGATTGCCCTCTCCAGGACACTGGCAGTCCCAAGATGTCAAAGTCCCTTCTGAGCGCAGCATTGTCCTCGCTGCTCTTAAGAAGGGCATTGTGTATGAGATCAAGGTCCGGCCTTATTTCAATGAGTTTCAGGGCATGGACAGTGAATCCAGGACAGCACGGACTACTGAGGAAGGTATGAAGCTGAAGAATTTGAAGAGTATGTGTAGATTATGTCAGGAGGAATACAACATAGTGAATCAAACACAAATGTAGGACAACAGATGACACATGACACCACAGGCTGCTTTCATGTTGATTTTTGTCATAATATCACAGGCACCACTACCCCTCTCTTTGATACTGAGAACTGAGGGAATATGTGTGAATGTATATGCACATGCATGCAAGATTGTGCCTGTCTGTCTGACCTTCCTGCATTGCTTTTTTTGTTTATGATTGGTGGTGTTAGTGCCAACCGTCTTCTAATCCATCACCCAGCAGCCACAGGCCTGAGCTGTGATTGGACACTGCACACACTTCCTTCTGCGAAGAGGATATGTCGCCCAAAGCTCAATTCATACAGGCTCTGACAAGGCCACAGAGCAGTGTGGCACAATATTATACACATGACACACTCACACACAGATCTGTGTTTGGATGAATTTACTCTTTTAACCCATTTCAAAACAGAAATGTGTCCAACAGCACTGCAACAGCCCTATGTCAACCACATAAGGCTGTTATTAGACTTGTCAACCCTCAAGTCTAATAACAAAAATTAAATAATGATGCGATCTGAAGTAAAGACAACCAGTACATGGCCACAACAGCACAAAAGGACAAATACAGACTCTTTATACTGGAGACAAAGCCCATCTTGCCACAACATATTCAGGCATGCATGTATAGGAGACAGTTCACATCCTGTCAGGGTGACAGACCCATTTATTTTCCTTTTCTCAGAGGCACCATATCTCCTGGGGCAGCCAGTGTACGCACTGCTGTAGTGGAACTTCCATCACATTACAGCTGTCCTAAACACACACTCTCACACAAACACACACACAATAAACACATACATGCCAACACTCTTCCTCCCAGAACCTGCATGTTGTAGCTATTACCAATAATGATAATACTCCCTGCTTCTGGTCTATCTGCATCTCAGTCCCTCAGAGAGCTCGACCACTTTCTATTTCTGTCACAACCCTGCTGCTGCGCCTGGTCATAGCTGATACACCGTCAAACACACGGCTCGAGGCTCCTTGGAGACCCTGGGACTACTGAGCAGGGCAACTAGATGGATAGAGAAGTCTAGTTCACAGAGTGATTAAAACTTAGGTTGTCCATTAGCTAACACAATTAGAGAATCCCCAGAGCAGGTCCAGATGGATGCAGGGTTACAGTATGCTCAAGGCTCCAATTCTGTGTCCATCTTTGTAGTCTCGCTCCTCCTTTTTCACACATTCTCTCACTCTCCATCTGGACAGGGATTCAAGTCATGGCTGATAAATGCATTATGGTTGCCATCTGATTCCTACTGAATGAATGTGTAAGATGCCACTATGGAGGACCATTTATATATGCAAAATAGTGCATATTTAGGTAAATCAGTAAAATTAACATTGATGATTTGCTGTGGACTGATTTTCATTCATGTTGATGGGGTGGAGAATAAGGCCCACCCAGTGCTTTTCATCAGCTATTGGCTTTTTTGTATCGGTGTGATATGTGTGTATTTCTTCATTATCCACCATAGCAATGTGCAGACAGGAGGTCACATTCCTGCCCGCCATACATCACTCTACTAATGGCTCTATTAGCACAGCCTCTGAGGCTTCTAATGAAAAATGTGTATTGTTTAGCACAAATATGCATGATAATAAGCTGCTAAATCATTCATAACATTAACTTTGAACGACATTGTCTCTGATGGCTGCTAAACACCAATCCAGCACTTTGTCACCTAGATGTAATGCAGCATTGGAGAGCCCTGAGCATGATGGTTGATCAGATGCTCCCTTGGTAGATTGTTTCTAATCTGGCCAAGGTGTTGGGTTCATCATTGGGCCCATTCATCTTCTATCATGCCAGGGCCTTCTGGCTCTCTGGGGGCCAGTATGACCAATCGTGCTGAGGGATGAGCACAGATTTACAGGGTGACACGTGCCATTTTGGATGGAGGCGAGGTGAGGGAGAGGCAGCCCAGGAGTAATTGACCTGTCAGTATTCTGCTGTGGTGCTGCTCCCCTGCCAGCCACTGCGGAAATGAGAAAACATTATTTTTAAAACGTTATTTCCAGTTGGGCCAACTGTTATTTATTTATCCTCTGTTACCCCTTGTGGGGTCAAAAGATTGTTGCCATCAGAATAACAACAGAATGAGGTTTATGAAAGCTTGGACTTGTCTTGTTTCTATCTACTCTCTGTCTGCCTGTAGACAGAGCAGATTCATTTAGATGTGCCTCGCTCTGAAGCTTCCCTCTGATCCTTACCTAGTGGCTTTAGTTTCATCTGGCTGATCGATGGAATCAGTCAATATGTTTACTGACACCTTGTTTCCTTCCCCTAAAATGTATTTTTTTCATATTTCCTCCACATCTCTCCTTCATCCTATAAGCTTGTTGACCCACGTGCCATCCTGGCTCGGTCAATGCTGGAGTCTTAGCTTAACTGAGAGCAGTTTCCTGACTGTGCCAGACCATCATTCCACAAATCAATACAAGTATTCTCTGTGCAAATCCACCATGCTGGAGCAGAGAGTGAGATATTAAATCATAGTGAAATGTTAAAGATAGGCTCTAGCCATGTCAGACTTGCCCTGGTCTTCATGTAAATCCCCTTCTAATGAGACATCTTGACAGCCTTCAGCTACCTGCCATCCCTAAAGAATAACATTCCTCGGAAAATTGTGTGTGTGTGTGTGTGTGTGTGTGTGTGTGTGTGTGTGTGTGTGTGTGTGTGTGTGTGTGTGTGTCTGTTCATGGCTTTGTGCACTTGTGTCTACATACAGTATTTATGAGCTCCTCTACAAACACATTTAAATGTACAGTTTCCCAATATTCTTGTTACTAAGTATTAGATACTTTCCCCCTTTGCCTGAACTGCAGAATGGTGTATTTGATATTTGACCCATTTATTTTCTGCCTTTTCTTTCAGCCCCCAGTGCCCCTCCTCAGCAGGTAACAGTCCTGACTGTGGGAAACCAGAACAGTACTTCCATTAGCATCTCCTGGGATCCCCCTCCATCAGACCACCAGAATGGCATCATCCAAGAGTACAAGGTTGGTTACTGTGAGTCAGCATGGACTTTTATTTAACACTCCCTGGCCCAAAATGAATCAACTGCCTATTCTACCCCACTTTCTGCTTTAGATCTGGTGTCTAGGGAATGAGACACGTTTCCATGTAAATAAGACAGTGGATGCAGCCATACGCTCAGTGGTGGTGGGTGGGCTGCAGGTGGGAGTGGTGTACCGGGTGGAAGTGGCTGCCAGCACTAGCGCAGGAGTCGGAGTCAAGAGCGAACCCCAGTCTATTATCATTGGTAAGCTTTTTTAATATTTGTCAATAGTGTATGTCAGTGTGAATGGATCATTTCAGTAAAAGTGCAAATAATTTGGATATTTTTATTAAATACTAGGAATTGCCAAATGTATAATATTGTTGAAATACTACTGTTTTCATATGTAGCCTGACCACAGATGATTTATGTGGAGTTGAAGCAGATTGTGCCTTATTTGACCCATAACTGATGGCTTGGCCTGTAGCATGTTCTTATTTCCCCAGTGTCACTCACATAATCCATCTCTTAGGGCAGAGCCTCAAGCTTGCTGTTATAATAATATGTTGTATGTTTGCCTGTCTGTGGATGTGTACAAATGTTTATATAATATAAAGATGAAGAGCATATGTGACACTTAGAATGCATATCATATATTTCTTATCTTCAAGTGTGCCAGGGGTTTTTTCCTATCAATGTGTGGGGAACATTTAGTTGTGCTCTGAGTCTTTCATACACTTCGAAATAGTGTCAAGCAGACTAGTTGGGGTGAGATGTGATAGAAGATCAATACAGACCAGGATCCTCTCCTTTCATTTTACATAGTGTGTTTTACCAGCAATGGAGTGAATTAAAGGCTGAGCTAAGCAAACAACCTGCTCACCTGGGGGTTTGTTATAAGCTTTTAGGCTTTGTCTTTTTCAGTCTGCACATTATATTTCACTGCACATCCTTTATATCTATGACCTGCTCCCTTGATCAATATCTCAGCTGAAATTCATCAGACTGAGTTTCTTTGAGCTTAATCTAGCCCTAACCCTATCTTGATGTATCTACAGTTGTTTTTTTCTGCAGAGTGGAAAAGTGGAACATGTTTAAGCCTTAATTTCAAGTCTCAACTTTCCTGTTGCCTGTTTGTCATTGTGCCCTCAGGTAAGGAATTTCGGGATGTGATTATACATGGAAACCGGAATAACAGCATCACAGAACAGATCACTGATGTGGTGAAACAGCCTGCTTTTATTGCTGGTATTGGAGGCGCCTGTTGGGTCATCCTCATGGGCTTCAGCATCTGGCTCTACTGGAGGAGAAAGAAGAGAAAGGGCCTGAGCAACTACGCAGGTTAGACTGATCATAGCCCCATAGCTACTTATGCAAATAACCACTGACATTTTGTTCTTGTGTCAAAGCAAACAATGGAACATTCCTTTACCACCCATCAAAGCAAGAATAACTTAGCACTACATTATCATTATTTAGTCTTAATCAGTACAGTTTTGATGAAACATTGCATAGGCTGCTAGCCATGAGGTTGAGATGGCTACGGTGTTAAAGCTCAACAGGGAGACAGATGTCAGCGTGAATCATTTCCAGAGGGCTACAGTTTTTTGACAAATCCACCCACAGTGTTGGTTAATAGCCCATGGTGGTCGAGCTGAGTGGGCAGACTGGACTCTCTGTTGGTCACTGAAGCTGGAGTTTGTCCAAGTCTCCTCCCACACACTGACCCTGACATCTTACTGAGTGAGCCCCTGTTAATACTAGCAACTACCAAGTCCATATACACTGCCAAGAGAATAAGACTTAATTAGAAAGCAGAAAATGGTAATGAAATAACATTTGTGTTGCAGTCAGTGAAACATGATATTCTACAATTAGAATATTATTGCCTTAAGAAAAAGCTGGCATCCTCAAATACTTACTTATGTAAGCGTGTTTATGGTTTATTTAGCAAGTCAAAAAAGAATAGATACCATAGCAGCTACTGTATGTTGGTGTGGTTCACTTGCTCTTCATTTCTATTTGTTACATTTATGTGTTTGTGTGTTTTCTTTGGTTTGTGCCACTGTCTCTACACCTCTGTGGCCTCTGAGCCGGCTGCTTTCCTGGCTGTTGCTCTGCACACTGGGCGATGATGTGGTCTTATATTCTCTGACCCACAGCACCTCCTTCCCTAATCCCTGTCTCCAGTGTGCAGATATCCCTAAAGCACCGCTTATCTCTGCAGGCTTTTAACACACAACTTCTCTGTCTTCTTGTTTTGCAGTTCAGTCCTTCACCTTCACCCCTGCAGGTACTGTTCATTTGTCCTGTCTCCTCACCCCACCCCACGGCAGATCCATCTCCTGCCCGCTTTTAGTATATATGCTTGGATTGTCAGACTGATGGTCATGGCTAATTCAAATTTAAACCTTACACAGATGATGGTTATTTAAGCTCCCAAATTTACAACACAAAGAAATATGAATTTGGTATTGGCCATGACCAGGGCCCTGCAAACTTGAACCCTTCTCTCTGCCCAACCTAAAGCCTTATTTACATTTTGTATTGTATTTGTTTGAATGTGTGTTGTGGCTACCTGTTTTTGAATGAAGTTCCATCCTGTCTTGTGAAATTTACTTTGTGGCAGTCTCATTTCTGGTGCAGGGTAAGACTGTCCATTTTCCTCTTCCTCAAATGATCTCATTCCTTCTTGTTTTCCTTCCAAGACTCGAACAGTGTTGTAACTTACATATCTGTTCTCCATAGGTGTCCATTAGGTAACTGGATGGTGTATTTAATTCCCCCCCCCCCCGCTTCCTTCTGTTTTGTTTTCTTTTTTTATGGGTGAAAATATCCCTTGTCTTTTGCTTATTTGCAAACTAGATTTTAATGGGTGTATCAGTGTTAAATGTTATTGTTCTCTGCTGACATGAGCCTGAGTGCCACCAACACAAAATCATTCGTCTGTCTTTGTCTGTGGATGGAGTCAGCTGATCAGCTGAAGATAAGAGTCTCCTGTCTCAGACATGAAGTAGAAGGGAGTAAAGATAAAGTTGTGTGAGAGGCAAACAGCATTAAAGATTAATATAAAAACTTGGAGGCCTTTGTGCTATATAGTATACACAACTAATAACTGTCATAGTGTGAGTCAGAGGTCAGCATTATGACCTTGCCTCTGCTTCTTTGACTAATTGAAAACTTTAACTTTTAACATTTTCAGTAAAGTATACATGTAGCTATGTTGTCCCTGTTGAGCCTTCTTCGAAAAAGCCAAACTACTCTGGCCTTTCCACAGCAGCTGTGATAACAGATTATGGAAGATATTAATATGTTAGTGAAACTTGTCTGGTTTAAAATTGGAAACACTTCTCAGAGAAGCCAAAGATGAGTCAGGTTATTTCACTAAAAGAGTTTGAGTGGAAGCACAAAAACAAGGTCGAATGTAGAAGAGATTATAGAGTTAGAGTGAGGTGTTATTTAGAACATGAGTCAGAGTGTGGCTGAAGAGCCTTACAGTGCTGCTCTTCTCTATATTGACAATTAGTTGATGTATCGAGAGTGTCCTGTCTCTGCCTCCTAAAGCTGTCACTACAGGAGAGGTAAATCACCTCACTGTTGTGGCGTGCGGCCAGCATGAAGGAGATTTGATGGAATTTTTATACGCTGATTATGTCCTCCCCCCTTTAATGCTTATTAAAGGGGATTAATCAGTATTCATATTGGACAAAGTGCTTATCTGGAAAACCGAGGCAAGAAGCACAGCTATGCCGCCATGTCACTCTGGCTAACATAAAAGTATTCCACAGCAGCCCAGAAATGTGCCTGAGCACAGATAGGGACTTCAGAGGCCTTCCCGCTGCACAGCCTCCCCTCGCCTCCACCTCCTTCTCCTGTCAGTCCTCTCTCAAACAGCAGAGGATTCTCTCATGCAAGTTTGTTGCTAGTGGAACAAAGAGAAATGGCTTTTGCT
The DNA here is from genome assembly GCF_027409825.1 of Scomber japonicus. NCBI lineage: Eukaryota > Metazoa > Chordata > Actinopteri > Scombriformes > Scombridae > Scomber > Scomber japonicus. The sequence goes on from NC_070583.1 coordinate 22,255,633, forward strand.
ATGACTGAATAAAGGATGGCAAGTCTGTCTAGGGCTGTCAAAGCTATATTTCATTCAGACAGACCTGCAATGCTGGTTTTATCTGGTTAAAACTATTGTTAGAAAGCATTCTAATTCTGCTTGCTGGTATTCATTTGCCTAAGCCTTAATGCAGTAAACAAATTATCAACCTTTCTGACATGCATACTAAACAGAATTTACATTGTGTTTCTCTTGTTTAAAACCTTAATATTTTGGTTATGAGAGAGAAAACTGGATTAAGCGAGTTTAGGTAATGTTGACGATACATTAAAACGTCTTTTCAGCAGCCTCTGTAATCTATTGTGGGAGTTTCCTCTCCCTGTCATCTGTGTTACTACGTCACCTATAGAAAAGCCCCCTCTGTCGCCCATGCCTGGGCTTGTTGTGGAATCAACCTGAATGAAACAGAAAAGAGTGGAGGAATGTTCAGCCTCCTTCTCTTTAATCTCCATCTGTTGAACAAATGAGCCAAATTACTCACAGCTCTCCTTCTCTCTCTTGAGTAAACCAGCTCTCTTTTTTCCCTCCTCTTTTTTCCCCCCTCATCGGTATGAGGTGATTTCCAAAACTCTTGCTGGTTTTCTATGTTTCCTGTCATCCATTGAAGTTCTTACAAGCTTAGAACTCTTGATGCTGCTTTGTCATCATGGTTGTTGAACAAAGATGAAAAGAGATCCTTCCCAGCCGTTTCTCACTTTGAGCCATGGAGTTTTACTAGCCGCTGACAAAGAGCGGCCCTTGTTATCTATAGATCACTGTAATGGAACAGGCCACATGCATGGCTTTGGGGAGCCCTGCTAGTGGAAGGATCAGTAACTCAGCCTCCACCCCAGTAGATAGAAAACTCAATGTGATTAATGAGGCCTCTGCCTTTTCTAATCATTTTTTGGCTGAGATTTAATCACAAATCTGATAATAACTCAGCAGCAAAATAAGAAAGATGAAATGAATTTTCCCTCTCATCAGGCATCTTGTCCTTGAGGAACACATGACATCTCCACTTATGCAAAGCAAAGCAATATGCAATCCTCATCATTGCACTTTTTTTTTATTTTCATGAAAGGCATTGGATACAGAGGGACATCTGTATTCCCTAGTGAATCTATCAACTATCTAACTGTGTAAGATGATCAGGAGAAAGCATACTTATAGAAACCAAGGGCAAATCTGGACAATGCTGAAAATACATTGCATCTTAATCATGGAAAGAAATCTTATTTCGTTCTTTTGTTTGTTTTGTTATATATTATAGCCAACTAGAAAAACTTAATATCTGGCTTTGTCTTTTTTCTCTTTCTTTCTTTTCTGACTTCAGTGACATTCCAGAGAGTCGATGGTGGCCTGATGAGCAATGGAAGGTGAGTGTCCTACCAGAAACATTTCTCTTGTATTTATATTCAAAACACCAAACTAAATATCGGTGTAACACAAATAAATATATAAAGGTATCACTGTATTTAACACTCTGTGCCCTAAGCTAAACTGATCCTAACACAACATTTCCCCAACATACATGAAGCCTACAGCTAGCTGCTTTTGATCCTAACACTGATAAATGACTGATAGATTGATAGATCTCCAATACCTGTTTGTGTTCCTTCCATGCAAACCTGCGTGCAAATATACATTTCTACCACATCTCCATTCATGCATCGATAGATGAACTCATAAATCTCCTCAACAGAATTAACAGAAACAATTTAAGCAGAGAGTGCTTTTATTTTGTCATTTATCTTCCACTGCTGGCTACAGGCAACCCAGAAGCCCTCTGGAGTGATAAATTTGCCTGTCACCTTGCGTGGGCGGCTGGGATCTGAGCACATGTAATAATGTAAAAATAATTACCCAGGGGAGAGGTGTGTGGAGGTACCCCGCTTGCACCCCCATACAGCCTGCTCCATTTCAGCATGTGTTAGTGAAAGAGAAAGGGGCTACGGAGAATAGGGCACATCTCAATGACACCAGTTACTGAGCCTTTGTGGGTATTCTAGAGATTCCCTTGAGAATCCCGGCCCCTCTGTCTATCTACTGCTTATCACACCTGACTAGGTAAAGGCTCCAAATCTCAAACACTCAGTGAGAGATTGCCAACTAAATCTGACCCTGTGTGTCTCAGGGCTTTTGGGAATGTATCTCTTCTCCAGTCTGGCTGTAGTATTTTTATATTTATGTTTTTGGGGTTTTTTTTGTTTTTTACTGCGTGCATGTGATTAGATGCCACAATGGACAATTTTGCCTATATTGTCCTGTGAGCTGCCAGCGAGCTCTCAATGAATTAGCCACGCTACTTGCCATGCCTTTTCTCATCTACTTTCTGCTGTAGTGTTTTTCCTTCAATTTTCCACATAAGTGGTTCTGATTTTCACTCCAGCGAATGGGATTTGAAATGTCTGTATTTGTGGTGCTCTATATTTGTCATATCTTTAGTCAGTAGCAGCGACTGCCACAATTTTAACAACACTGGAATAGGATGCAGTCTGGAGCTCTTATTCTAACATGAGCCTCTGATCCGTTAGTCACTCTGGTGCCATCAAATCCCAGATGTTGCAACTTCTCCATCTGCCCTGAGAATGAAAATGTGTAGCAGAGTATCAGAGGAAAATGTGTTCATTTGTTACATGAGCTGTTTATTGCATTAATTAGACAATAGCAAATGAAGCCACATCTGTTTCTACTTTCTCATTGGCTCCTGCCAAATTGCCTTGACTGAACAATTACATTTAATCGATCACAAAATAAATGATTCATGGAAGATGAATAGGCTACAGATTGGTAGACCTGGATGATCTGACTTTGGCTGCTCAATTGAAATTGATAAAAGCTGATAAGGGCTCATTCCTTATCCCCCTGCCAATAGGGAGATGGTAATTAGGAGGTAGTAATAACTTCCTATCTCAGCACTGATCAATATTTTAGCAAAGCAGATTTACTCCTATAGGCAGGGAGAATGGGCTGAGCAATGCAGTGAACAGGTTTCTTCAAGGCCGTTGCTATGGAGATTCCTTCACATCCCTGGGATCTGAATGTTAAATGACAGGATGTTCCTTGAGAGTTAATCTAGAAAGTAATCTGTGTTTTCCATTGCTCGAAGTCTTAGCTAACGTCTAGACTTTTAATCCAAGTTCCATTCACTAGTCTGTGGGACCATAAACACCTGATTTATGAAGTTGCTTTTAATATCTCTCACTTGGCTTATTTATGAGGAGCTCAGTGTCAGGCATCTTAGGCAGCATTTATGGTTTCCTACCTATCACAAGTAACAGGAAGAGGGAATGGTCCAAATCAAATTTTATCTGCCAAGGCTGCCATCCATCCTAGGTTGGGCACGGATTAAAAGTTAGGTGTCAACTTTTCATTAGACATATGACCCAGTGTCCACCCCCCACCCACTCCCCATTATCCCATCACACAAACACGCAAACACACACACACACACACACACACAGCTGCACATACATTTTGTTCTATATATACTGTACATATATATATATATATATATATATATATATATAACACAAATATCCCCAGTATGAATCAGTCTTATTCTAATTATCCTTAGTAGGAATACTGCTGTGTGATAAATACAAGGACGATGCAGCCATTTCAACTCTCAGCTCCTTGTCTTTTAAATGGTCCTTCTCTAGTGGGCTGGGGGGAGGACTCTCTGAAGCACACAGGACAAGTGAGACTAGTAATAAGACAAAGGTACAGTCTTTTACCTTAGACGGTATACTGTAATGGTGCAGTCTCGCTGGAGTCAACAAAAGAGAACAATGTCCTTTTCTTTTTCAACTACTTGGAAACTTGACAGATGCTAAGCACACAAGAGGCAGGCAGGAGAGATTAAAAAAAAGGCGGGGGGGGGGGGTTGTAGGGGGAAAATAAAGTAAAATAGGGTTAGGGAAAGATGGTATGGTGAGAGAGAATGATGGTAGTGGAGGACATGGCAGCCAGAAACAGAAGTAGAAGGACGGGAAAAGATGTATTACCCTATAAAAGTGCATGTGTCTGATGCACAGCCATCAATTTGAATGACTTGTCTCCCCTGAGGGCCTGTTTTGGCATTCAGGAACCACAGCAAGGGCTCTTAGCTTGCCAGGGCTGCAGTTCATTTGGCCTCCCTCCTCTGTGGAACAGCTCTTCTCATTGGAACCTGTGGTTGAGGGAGAGACTGACTGCAACACGCCCATTACCTGCCCCTTTCCTCAGGGCTTGACTCTCTCCTAGTCCCTCAGAGACCAACACATCTCCCAACCGTAGCTGAGACAAAAAGCCCCATCAAGCAGCCAGACTGCTAACTACTGTGCTCCACAGCTTCCCCGAGCACATGTGAATCTGTAGTCGGCTACGTACAGCACTGCCGGGGTTTGACAGCGGGGTGTGCTGTGTTTCTGAGAAGGCAATGCCGTCTGCTTCTTCGCATGTGGTGCTTGTCTGACCAGTGCAGGGTATGATTTCTCAGGGAAAATGAGTAAAAGAGACGCTGTGGAAGAATTTTAGTTTTGCCTGCACAGGGCGTGTTTTTGTATCCTACCTCAACGTCAATCAGTAAATTAGTAATTATCCATTATTAACTTTTTGTTTACATTGATTCAAATCCATTTCAATGGCAAGTCATTAGAAACAAATAGAGTATGATGGATCAATGAACTGACACCTAAACAAAGGCATTAAACTTAATTTCTCATTCTCATTTAACTCCATCTGTGTTGCCTATGGTAACGAGCCTCAGACGTGATTGTACAGTAAAGTGGCCCTAATAGCCTCCCAGCAGTCACCCATGAGAGGTTAAAGTCTTAATGGCTGTTTTTTATGGTTCTCACCCCCTCATGAGGGATGCAACACCTGTTAAATGGGGCTGCCCTCTCCCATATGCAGGCATCCCACAAGTGGGCCAGGGCATCATGGCGGGGGCTAGGGCGGACAGTTGACGTCTCATCAAATAAGATATAGACTGTCTGGACATCACCACAAGGGGTTGATGGGAAAACACAGCAGAATGTGCAAGATATTAATGAATAAGGAAACATATACATGTGGGTGTCGATGTGCACTGTTGCACATGTGTGCAGAGAGAAAATGTATGCATTAGTGTCTCCACAGTGTGCTTTTGCATTAATAGCTCAGAGTATGTGACAAAGACACAGCAGGAGAAATAGAGAGATAAAGGGCTGTGTTTGCCTAAAGGAATTCCAACTTTGTGGGGGAAGAAATGTATCCTTACAGTATTTCCTTCTATCTAAGAAGTGTCTCATTAGCTTCAAAGGCTTATTGCAAGCTTATCTCACACAAACACAGATTGCTTTACACAAACTAATGTTTAAACATATGTTTAATTTTATTTCTTTACTTTGTCTCACTGCTGATTGCTGTCATGTTTCTTTATTTCTCAATGCAGTAATGTGATGTAGAATTAAGCTATGCATAATTAATAACTGGGTATTTATATATATATACATATAAACCTCAGGTATTAGTTACAGCCTGTGTTTAATCTGGTGTGGCATCCTGTGTGTCCCCCCAGCCGACCAGGCTTACTGAATGCCAGTGACCCAGGCTACCCCTGGTTAGCGGACTCCTGGCCAGCAACCAGCCTGCCTGTCAACAGCAGCTCCGGGGGACCCAATGACCTGAGTAACTTTGGCCGAGGAGGTAAGTGAAGGTCTGCCCTGGTGGTCTCTTAGGAGAAAAATACCATAAAAGATGAAAGATGATGGCCTGCCTTGCTTTTTGTTCTACCAGAGCTCATGTTGTACATCATGTACATATAATGGATGTCCACAAGACATATACATATATGCATATTGCTTGTGTGTTCGGATGTATGTTTATATATCACATCGGAGGCGTCTGCTGTCAGCTGAGTAATGGCAAATAGTCCAGCCTGGTGTCATAGCCCATACCTCAGAGCAAGAGAATGCGAGGCAGAGACGGGCAGACGAGCAGGGGATGAATGGGTGTTTGAAAGGATGGTCTTGAGCAGCCAGTCGTGAAGGACAGGCACAGCTTGACTGGCGCAGACGCGGACACTTCCGCCATGGCTTTACATCATCTCCCCTTCAGTGGGCATGCAAACCATGCACTACGGAGAGAATCTGCTTGCTCTTTTCCTACCTCTCTCTCTCTTTGTCTTTCCCTCTCTCATCACACACATGCAGAACAGCAGCGTTATCCCTCATGTTTAACACAGAAGGGAGGGGAGTGAGATATCCACACATGCAAAGAGGGAACGGGGCACCTCGGCTGGGAGGCTGAGGCTTTGAATGCATGAATAACTGATGATTTTTTGTTCAGTGAGATGAATCTTTTAAGTGATGTTTCTTAAGAATTGAGATAACCTGAAAGCATCAAGCCCCAGACTGTAAAATCCAGGCCATGGTCTCTCAAAACCTGACATACAGTTTGATAGTCTTCATCCTTTATTGTCTTTCCATCTAACAGCTTTTATTTAAAAAACTCCTGGGTTTTAAGTGATGTCAAAATGTCCTTAAGAAGACAACTACATTTCTATAAACCCTCATCCTACCCTTTTCCAGATCTCCCTAGTGGGCAAGGGGATAAGACAGGCACCATGCTCTCTGATGGAGCCATCTACAGCAGCATTGATTTCACCACCAAAGCCAACTATAACAGCCCAGGCCAAACATCCCAGGCCACTCCTTATGCCACCACCCAGATTCTCCACTCTAGCAGTATCCATGAGCTGGCTGTGGACCTACCTGAGGCCCAGTGGAAGGCCTCACTCCAGGCAAAGCAGGAAATGGCTAACTTGGGCTACTCCCTGCCTGACAAGAACTCCTGCAACAACAGTAAGATACATTGAGAAATTGAGTGTGTAAATAGCGATTTGTGGGGATATTGTTGCCTTGATGTGTGTGAGGTTCAGCAAATGTTTTTTTGTGTGTGTGGTATGATATGTGAACTAGAGCCATTATTCTCATCGTGTTCCATACTTTAAAAACTGAGTGAACCCAGATCACAAGCCGAAAGCTCACAGTTATGACAAGGGAGCCATTTGGAATTTAAACTCCCTTTTCCACCAATAGTGTCTAAAGTCTTTCTAAACCCCACTGTGGTCGAAGAGAGGTTTTCTTAAAGTGAGTAATTTTTCCCCCAGCAGACATAATTTTGGTTACTCTTCAAAGTTGAATAAACATCTCATGAAGGAGTAGTGCAGCTAAGTCATCCATCCATTTTCTTGCCCGGGTTTCATGATAGTACTACTTCTCCTCCGGAGTAATTACCAATCCATTTTAGGTTGGCTAATATTTAAGAAAATAATCCAAATTAATTACCATGGATTTGATGCTGGATTTTTTAAAGCCAGGTTGAGTTTCATACTTTAGGTTTAATGAGTATGCCTCAACTTTATTCTAATACATATTTATAATCTCATTTTTCAACAGTCTAAAACATATTAATTATAGTTTTTACATAGTCCCTCTAATTCAATGGATCTTTAAAAACTACTTTTCTAAATCTCCCTGGCATTACTTTAAGAAGTATGATTACATGTGATTAAATATGATCTGTCTGAGGGGGAACAAATATTGAATTAAAATCCCCCACTATTGATTCATTTATCCCATTTCATGAATTGAGAAGAGTTTAATGGAGGAGTATTGCAATATTTTTTGAACCAACAACAACAAATCTATTGAATACAAATCATAAAGTGAATGACAGGTTGAAAACGTGCTGTTTGTATAATGTATGATCCTGAATATGTCCTGCTTGCTTTATGCTCTAATTGCATGTTTGCATGTGCTTGTGCTAACTGCCAAACACCTGATGCCACTGTGATTTTTGCCCTCTAACCCCCACTGTAGCCCTCCTTTTCATTCCTGACTACCGATTGGCCGAAGGATTGTCTAATAGAATACCACACAACCAATCACAAGATTTCAGCACCACCAGCTCTCACAACAGCTCAGAGCGAAGCGGCAGTCTCTCAGGTTGGTTTATGTAGCAGAGAATATTATGAAACAGATTGGGACACCCTCTGGGGTTCTGCCGCTCGACTTTATGATGGACTGATTTCTTAATTGCTTTATTGGTCTGTTACTTGCATGTAAAAACCTGACATCTAAGAATTTGTTTATTAACATAATCCCTCTCCCTCACCAGAGATGCTTTGCTCACTCAGCTCCCACTGCTTACAGTTCAGTATGAATGCTTTATAACATAGGCGTAAATGTGGGTATAGACAGTAGGGACTTGGCCATACCAATATCAAGGTGTTGCTGGATTGTTCCTGCCACTATTTCTACCGATCTCAAACAATCTAGCCGCTTCTAACTCCTATAATGTTAACTGTTAGGTCTATTCAGAGTTGCCAGGGTTGTTTGTTTCCTACAAAAAAAAGTACACCTGTGACCTGTCGACCTGGTAAACCCTCGACTTTGAGCTCTAAGAATGGTTGACTAGCAGCAGCCTGGCAGCAGCAGCAGCAGTGGTGGAGTCAATGAGGTGCACAATCTGAAGCCATTAGTATTTATAGTTTATATGTCCCAAACGTCACAGAATTCAAAAACTGGACAAAAGTAAGATCATTTGATATTGTATCTTATTTTAGGTGTTAGTTGTTATTAGCTAATTTGTGATTGTTCTTCAGACATGCTGCTTAAACAACTTTATTACTGTTGATGAAGATTCCTCCCAAAAGCAAATTAAGACATCCGGTCCTTTTTTAAAGAAGAACCAAAGTGCCACTAACAGCTGAGCTTAGTTAATAAGAATCCAATCAATCCAAACATTCATCTTTGAAATTAGCAGGAAATTTTATTTTTTATTTAATGCCATCTGTCCCCATTTTCCATTTTAGAAAAGAAACAGTGACAAAATAAACATATGGCAATATTGTAGCGTGTTGGGGGTAGGTGGGTGGAGCTTCCCAGCATGCTCTTGGGCAATGTGTTCATCACCAATGTTACTTGGTACATGAGTGTTACTGTTCTTCACAGGTTTTTTTCTATACTGTTTCTAGTATAGTTTTACGTTTGTTGCTGTCTACACAGGACTACATTTTGTACCATGAGTGAAGTGAGTTATGTCCTCATTTAGTACCTTCCCTCTAGAACGGTTGCAACAGGCCACTGCAATATGGATAGTATGGCTGTTGCTATCAACAAAACCATGCTGAGGTAATCTCTCTGCTTGAGTTCTTACCACAGCGAACCTCCAGCCTGATGCAATATTTTAACAGTAATGGATTGGTTGCTTGAAAATGTAACTTAATAACAGATTACTTGAATGTTTATTACAACAGAAAAGTGATGTGAGTAAAGGGTGATAGAGAGCAAGTATGAATACACGATTATTCTAAAATTAAAACCAAACCTACCCCCTTGCTTTATAGTTATCTTTTGAATAAAATGAACTGCAATATGTAGTCATGTTGTGATATAGGATAGTAGTCGACAGATTATTGGAGCATAAAGAAATAGGGCAGTTAAATCAGAGAGACAAAATAATACTATGATTTCCTGACAGAATATGGCTGCAAGTGCTAATGCTGGGTTTCTGCTATTACTGCCGGTCCTTGTAAAGGCTTTGTCTTTCACTATGTGAGTGAGCAGACGGGAATAGGGGCAGAGGGAGTCTTTCAGACGGAGTGGACTATACACACACACACACACACACACCATTAGAGATGCTTGGCTGGGTAAAGTGGCAAAAATACCTCCCTTTTTCCCTCTTCCCTAATGGTGGGCAACTACACTAAAACCCATGTTCAGAGAATTACAATGTCATTTATAGGACACCGAGGCAGCCCTCTGCCTGCCTCCCCTCCACTCTCCTCTTTTATCTAGTTACAAGCCACTGCCTTAACTGGTCTCTAATTCAATGCTCTGGCACACAGTGGGCTGGAGAGAAGGATGTCTAGTGGTCATGCCTTACAGGCAGATTCCTCCCATAGACACGCAGGTTAATGTCAGTTCTGAGCTGACAGCTCTTAGCTTGATTATGATTTCATGAGATGAAGAGAGACACAATTTACACAAACTACATCATTTATCTTAGCAGTTAATGTATAGTGTGTAGGAGAATATGCTTTGAAGGAAAAGTTCAAAATTTGGGGAAATAGCCTACTGTACGTTTATTTGGTTTCTTGCAGAGTTAGATGAAAAGATCAAGATGAGAAGAAAAACCACCCACACATCTGTCCATTCGATATGAATTTACAGCCAGCAGCCATGGTTCACTAAGCACAAACACTACAAGACGAGCTTGCCTGATGGTCATCAAGGTTATATATATATCACCTACAGTACTAGTACATAAACTTCTATAGAACATCAACTTTTTGTTTTTACACATTTTGGTAGGGTCAAAATATTCCTTTAAAGCACTATGATTTACATAAATGGAGAGGATACAAAGGCTTACAACATGTGGAGATCAACAAATGAAATTGAATGCACAGTATTTAGAAGAAAAAATGTTTAAATAATTCAACTCAATCAACCTTCTACCCTTACATTGTAGTCTATAAATAAATATATGATCAGAAGATTGGATAATGTAAGGTAGAACAGGCAAGTAGCTTTTCACCTGTTAATGGGGAAAATATATCTGAAGACTTAAAGTATATGAATTAAAGATGCCATATGAATTAATTAACATCAGATGTGTTTATTCATGAGACTCACTACTATACTGAACAAGTGATATACAAGCTATATACAGTATGTCTTCTGTACAATGTGTGCTGTGCAGTATACTGTAGCTTACAACAGTGAAGTAAATTTGAATCAGCACAAGCTAAGCTTTGATTCAGACTTCAACCAAAGTAAACTCAGCATTTGAAGGGGGGGGAGTTGAAGTTACAGTGCCTTGCTCTCCCTCTGAGGAGATGGAAGGAATAATGAATATCAGGTCTGAAGGAGGAGAGCAGGATGAAAAGGAACATAAATAGAGCAGCTTTCATGGCAGCATGGATCTCCACTGGGGACATGAAGCTGCTCATTAAAACCTTTCTTAGTATTATAGAATCGAGGTAGCTATTCTTTTTTTTTCATTTATTTCTGGTGGGAGGGTTGTAGCAGTTTGAGACCCCTTGACTTGCTCTGCTCTCAGGCAAAGATCTGTGAAGCTTCAACATCCATGATTGTGTGAAGTCCATGGTTGTGTGTAACTGGTTGTGCTCCTGCCTTGTGTGTTGCTTCTCACCTCATTATGTAACATGTTTTTTTGTTTGTTTTTTGATTATTTGTTTTTTTTTTAATTGAGCCACAAAAATTATGATAGATAGACTTTCAGTTATTTTGATGCTCTTTTTGAAAAGTTCTCCCACTCATAAGTTATATCTGGCTGCATAGCCTTCCTAGAGTCTCTGCTCTGTGGCTTTTCCCTCAGCACTGACGCACCCAATGAAAACAAAGCAAGCTCAAGGCTATGCAGCCCTACAGTTATATGCTGGGAGCGCCCAAACCTTGGGTATAAATACCCAATGCTGAATCTATATTTAGTATGAGTTCCCCTTTGAAGAGAGGCCCTGTTTTGTCAGAGGAGATGGGTTAGCTGTGTAATTCATGTATAGCTCCTAGCCACAGCCTTTCTCTCTGTATTTTTCATATTTGGGGTGAGCTGTTGTAATTCCAGTGCCAGACCATCCTTTCCTAGAAGAGGCTCATTTACAATATTGATGGCTGGTCTTGTGTGGAGGGACTAAGGATGATTGAACAATCACGTCAGCTCACCATTTATTGGTAAAAGTCAAGCGTCGCCCAGAGGTACGATTAGGAAACCCAATTACTTTCAGACTATACTTACACTGTGGTGCCGCCTGCCTTGGGCTTACAGTTGTTTCTTTTATTACTTCCATTCTTTATTAATATCATTCTGACACCCTGTCTATCCCCTCACGCTTGATATTTCCTCTCCTTCCCCTACAGTTTTACCATGCTCATCTTTGAAGTGCTATGTTTTCCTTGCTATTACAAGAATGGTAAAAGTAACATAATCAGAGTTTTTCAGGACTTCAGAGACATTGTACAGCATGTGTGACGTGTCTACCATCTGGCTTGTGTGATCAGTCATTGAAATGTGTCATTGCTTCTGTAAGTTTCTTTTCATGACTGTGATCTACTTTTTACTTTGCCAGTTTATTAGATTATGTTAGAGTGCATAATGTTACATAGCACAAGATGCAATATTGGCAGCTTTTTTGTGGTACTGGGGAAAGTGATTACAGGACTTTGGCAGCAGAGACTAACCAATAAATGACAGATAATGTGTTCAACAGAGTTTCCCAAATATGGCTTTCACTAATCTGTGTGGCTTGTGACGTCAGTTTGAGGTATTTCCTGGATGGAGATGTGAGGTGTTATAGATGCACTTTAGCCTGCCACAAATGGATCAAACATGCAAATATTATATGTCTCCCAACATTCTGTCTGTATGCACAAAGTAAGAAGCATGGGAAGAAAGTGATATAAATGAAGCACTTGACACTTGAATAATGATTGGTAATGTATAGGGTTGCACAACATTGAGATGAAGTGCACTATGTTATTAACTCCATACATTTTATGAGACAGTATAGGTTGAGATAAACCAACAATGTACAGCTATACACTACTTGTGTGTGCAACAAGTGTACTGTGTGAATTGTCAAAGAATAGATTATGAACTAAATCTATGTATCTCGGTCTTAGCATGGTGTAGCGCTGTTTTCACTCCTGTCAGAAATGTCTATACTTGTTGTGTCTTGACTGTTATCTGTATTGGTAGAGGTCACATATGTTTGTTCCTGAGTTGTGTTGCAATGAGTGTATCTACAAGCAAAATATTGCATGTGGATATTTTGGTCAAATATGTAACATGTTTAAACTTTCAAGCTTTATGAATCTTGACATTGCATCATGATTTGATACCTGTAGCTGCAGTATGGAATGTACTGTTTTTGGTTGCTACATCTTATTCTTTATTTGAATAAGTCAGATATACATATTCTATTCTTTGGGATACATAGACCAATGTACCTATAGTCTCTTTTAATTATAAAGACTGAATTGTCAACAGGTACTATTTAATTATAAAAGGCATTTGTGGAAGTTGTAACTCGCTAAGAATTGCTAGTAAAGATGATGTTTTGTTCACGAGATAGGTCAGAACAAAGGACAGCCCTAAAATGTAGTTGGAGTTAAGGTTCAGAGCAAAGTTGACTTGTATTTTTAATTGTATAATGATCTAACCCTAGTTAAAGTTAAGTTTCCATTAGCAAGTCCTGTTTCTATTGTAAGAAAATGTGAATGCTGTACATACCTTAACTTAAAAACAGATTTTGGCTTAAAGTCAAATGTGTTTTAAACAGAAAAAAATTGTCCCTTCCACAGTGACCAAATCATATAAAACCCGGTATTGACCTGGCTGGCAGATTTATAAAGATGGATGGGACAGAGGAGAATCTGGTATTGGAGGGATATGAGTGGAAATGGATGGGGTTAGCGGCTCTCTGGTGTAATAAAAGAAATGAAAGTAGTAATAGACTCTCAGTGAATTCCATTAGGGACACACTGACACTACACAAGCCATTCATTATGATGATGCTGTGAAGTGAGATATTTCATTGTGGAACCCAAAGCCTGGTGTGAAAGGGGACAGTGAGGGATGGGTGGAGCACAAAGGTCTGCCTTGGCCTCCTTTACTGCCGTTCTCTCCTGTTTCTATGGAGATTTGAGGCTTTTCAGCCAATCAATCAATGGAAGCATGCTTTTCATCAGGCAGCCTTGAATCTTGTGTTGGAAATTGTGTACGACTTTCCAAGGGTATGTTGAAATTGAGTCAAAATTGATCTATAATCTAAGTACTGTAGTAACTGTGTTTGGACTAAACTGAGTTTCACTAAAATACACATTTGTTACAAAAGCAGCTCCTGTAATTTGCAATATTATTCTGCCAGGGTATTAGTTTTTAATTGATTTTCTTTCACAGTTAAATTTTCAGTGGGTTGAATACACTCCCTCCTTTTGTAGGTGGAAAAGGAGGAAAGAAGAAGAAGACCAAGGCAAGCTCCAAACCCACTAAAGCCAATGGGTCCAACTGGGCCAATGTTCCCCTGCCCCCTCCTCCAGTTCACCCTCTCCCTGGCACAGAGATGGACCATTATCCCAATGAGCACCATGAAGGAGGAGGGTATGTGTCCCGTACAGAGTTTATCATCTACTATTATGTCCACCTGAGCTTCTTTATACTATTATTGTGAGTGTCACTTCTTCTGGCCACTACAGAAGTAAAAAAATCTGAATATGGAAATCTGGAAATAACAAAACAGCACTTGCCAAGGCGAGCAACACAACACATGCTATGTGTAATAACTGGTTGCAGCTCTGTTTTATCTGCAGCTAATTACTGTACCACTGTACATTTACAGTAAAGTTAAGGATCAATGTGTCTAGGCAGTCTGATACACACACATAGTCACTTAAACAGGCACTTGTACAAAAACTCATATACAGATGGCTGCAGATCAAACTATCGGCTGATCCTGTCTTCAATCTATGGGATGACTGGAACTGGAACTGGAAAATAATTGGAAAAAAAAGAAAGAAAAAAAATTATTCAAGCAGTGTACTGCTGCTACTAGCACAGGTGGTTTCAGATTAATCCATTTGCTGAATTCCACAGTGGGAAAAAAATTATTAAAAATTAATAATTGCATTGTTTCATAAAGAGAAAAGAAAGAGAGAGACAGGCAGAGTGGGGGATTTATACCAACATGGTGTTATCCATCCACTGAGACTGAAGTAGATGTAAAATGCTGTCTGAATTCTTATTGATCTCTTTATCTTATTTCTACCTCTACTGTTATTATGTACATGACTTTTTGTAATCAGTTGACAATTTTTTAGAAACATTTAATTTACATTTAACACCATGTAAATCCAACTGAAGCCCAGACAACACTTTACTTTAGGTACAAAGTAAGAGACACTTATTTAAGTGATTGTGCGTGTGTCCCTCTTTGGTCCAGTAGGTACTAAGTCATCTTACTCCCTTTTCCAATCTGGGAGAGTCATCTGCTTTAATAGGCTATCTGGCAAATGAAGAGTCCTGTGCACTGTAAATCTGAGGCTGCTCTTAATGGCAGCAGATTAAAACAGTTATGTCCTACGGAGTGTGCACTGACAAATTTCTTTAATGAACATTTTCTTTATGGCTAGTATTATTTCAGCATGTATAAGCACAGCTATAAGGAAGTGAAGCCTGACTACGACTGTAATTCCACTCAGGAGTGTCATAACAAATTCTTATGAAAGTTGAACAAGGTCACAAAGCTCTGTGTTCACATAGGAATACGATTTACTGTTAAAAATACCCTCTTCTCCATCATTTAACATTTTAAACATTTAGGAGATTAATACACTTTATTCTGGTTCTGTCCATTGGTATTTTTACAATCAAATTGTCAAATTGTCAAGACTAAAACAATGTCACATTTTGAGAACATTTGTCAAGTAAATATCTCTTCATACTTCAGGTATGAGAGTGATGGCTGGGGCCCACCAATGCCTGTGCAGACCTATCTACACCAGGGCATGGAGGATGAGCTGGAGGAAGAGGAGGAGAGGGTTCCCACCCCGCCCATCCGGGGGGTTGCGTCTTCCCCAGCTGCCGTGTCCTTTGGACAGCAGTCCACAGCCACCCTTACCCCTTCTCCTCGGGACGAGATGCAACCCATGCTCCAGGCACATTTGGATGAGATAACTAGAGCATACCAACTGGACATGGCAAAACAGACATGGTAATTTCTACCCCTAAGTCTTTAAAAGTGCACAATTACACTACCACACTGAAATGTGTCTTTTTTTATAAGTAATTAATATCGAATTTGCATATTAATTTGTATATTTCTGTCTATCGCTCTAGTTGATAATATATGCACTGTTGTTATTTTGCAACGCTCTCTGTACATTTTATTGCAGCCAGGATTTATTTTGGTCCTGCAGTATTCTTCATGTCAACTGTTTGTGCAGTGGAGATAAACCCATTAATCATTTCATTTTAATGGGCCCATGCTACCACTTAGGCGACTACTGTATTTTGCTCACTCTAAGAGACACAATTTCTTACCCATGGTTGTTTACTCCCCCCACACCCTTACTGCACATTCCATTGTTGTTGTGCTCATGCAAGTCAGATGAAGGCCATGCTTCATTCTGTCAGCAATGCAGAGAGAATGGGAAACTGGCATTCATTCATAATAGTGAAGTGTGTGGGGGGGTGGGACAGGGAAGCCTTGTCAGGAAAGAGATGTCATGTTACCCTGTAATGACTATGTTGGTTAGAGAGCATTTCTGACAACACCAGAGGGCCAGTAATTACAACCAATTCCCACTGCAAACCGCGTCAGATATTGCAATCCTCAAACAAATGCGGCTGTCAGCAGAGCGAGCTGCCAGTGAGGTGACAGCCATGTGTCGACAGGCCCAGAGAACATGCCTTTGTACCATCTCAGCAGCAATTAGCAGGTCATTGTGTTAGCATGCAAGCAGCGACGCAGAATTATTGGAATTGTCCAAATGTATTCAGCGCTTCACATGTTGAAGAGGTCTCCGAAATTAGCTCCACACTCCCACATACAGCCTTCTTTTTCTGTGCCTTCCTGTAGAGCAGAAACGTTTGAATATTTCCTTTACTGCATACTTAATCACCTCCACATTCCTTGATGTATACTGTATGTGCATACTGAGTAAAGTAATACGCTGTCTTACTCTCTTGTCAGGCACATGCAGGGGGGCTCTCTTCCTCCCCAGGCTCCGGCTCCTCCAGTGGGCTATGTGTCGAGCACAATGGTTTCTGACCTGGAGACTGACCTGCCTGATGAGGATGAGGAGGAGGAAGATGAGGAGGAGGATGAAGGCTATGGAGCCAGACATCCCCGTGGTATTGAGCACACGCCAGGGTCTAGCATGGACAACCTGGACAGCTCTTTAACAGGTAAGATAGCTGTGACATTGGTGCTACATAATGTGCATATTTGTGAACTGTATTTCAATGTATTTTAATTATCTTTTTTTTTCAAAATCTATAAACTAAAACTAGCCCCATTTTTTTGATCAATCATATATTTATAAAATCAAATATTAAGTCTGTTTTCTCCCTGAATCATTTTTAAGATTGTTTTGACACTTCTCAATCGGGGTTCTACGTTTTTGTTTAAATATTAATGACTTTTGCTGTAATCACTGTGAATGGGTACAAATTATTTGAAGTCTCATTGTTGTTTCATCCTGTTTTACAATTAATTGATTGTTGTTCACAGCATGTTCTTCATGAGTCTGCTATGTGTTAATTTTTAGGTTAACATGCTTACTGAGTGTCCCTCAATCAAGTTTTTAAAGCACTTCTGGCAGACTCCAGGGAATTATAATTATCATTTCCAAAAAAAGAGATAAGAAAGTCCATGAATTTTAAACAGGATACTGAGAGGGAAATTAAAAGGAGGAAGAGGTAAGGCAAGCAGGGGAGAGTGACTGTGATTTAACTCACACACCGCACCAGAGCCAGCGCCACCCATATCTTCCGAAGGAGATTTGAAATAAATTTCACGTGCGGCATATTCCATTCCAGACGAGAGGCACCATTTCCATTTTTACAACTCACTGAAACTTTTACAGCCGTCTGTCAGGGGGACATATGAAGGGTATGACATGGCGGCGGCAGAGCTGGGTTCTGGACTGCTGCTCTCACACTGACCAGGCTGCCCAAGCTTCAATATCTCTCTGTAAACTAGAGGGTAAAACTGGAGCAATATTAATGAAAGATATGTGGCTTATAGGGACCGGTTGTGATTAAAAAGAATTACTTGTGTAACACTGCAACATTTTGTATATATCTCAGGTCTCGCAATAGTCAGTGAGTACTAGAAAAATGAAATGCATATCATGAAATCTGTGGGTGGAAAGCAATTGGAGCTGAGCACAAAATATATACTGTATCTGAAGGTAGAAGGGCTGAGCCAGAATAAGAGGGTTGACAGTGCTGTTTGTTGGTCTAGCCTGTCAGTGGCAGCCTTAAAGAGTAGTTTTCCATTGGATGATGGAACAGTGGTTTTGGTTGCGCTGACACATGCTACTGCTGATGTATTTAGAGGAATATAAAGCAGCAACTGGGCTCTAATCTGCTGCATCTCTCCTCCACTGTATTACTCTGAAGACAGCACTATTTCTTCTTATCTCTCTGCAAGTCTACTTCACACTCCATCGTTTGACAGCATAGACACGGTCCCAGCTTCAGGGTTAGTGGGAGGAAGAGAAGGAGGATAGGGGAAATCGCTGAGATTTATGGTGGCCACCATTTTGAGGCAATATAAAAAAAAGGGGGGTAGGAGTGTGATTCCTGTCGAGGCTCACTTGATAGATTTGTCATTGTTTTAATAATATGGAAATAGGTCTGTTTTCATAATGTTACACCAAAGGCCAGTAAATCAAACATTTTCACTGATGCCCCAGAAAAGATCCAGCCTTTTCCTCAGGGGCCATTTTTCACCAGCAGATTGTCTGCACAGGTTTTTTTTATGTGTTATTCTATGCTCTGAGATGATACAACACATTTTTAGCAGATAAATGTAAATCCTGGTGTTGCTGTGGATATTCCAGAGCCATGCCTTGCTTGAGCCAGAAAGATGGAGTGAACACATAGGTATTACCTGGCTTTGTGTGTAGAGTGGGCGGTATAGGTCATGTAAAGCTGAGCTGTGGTAACAGTAAGGCTGTTACGCCTACAATGAGCTGAAAGCTGGGCTGTTCTGGGCGATTACTCTCCCATAAAGCCATGCCAGGTTTGTGAGGAGCAGGGTCACGTCTCCTGATGGCAGGTAGAGACGCCTGCTCGTCAGGGAAAATGATTTTCCCGCTTAACGACATGCAGATAGGGTTTCCGTCAGTATAAATCAGTTTTAGTGGCAGGGAGGACCTGGGCTGGGTTTTACTGCACCCCAACCATCTCCCGTTTACTGGCCTTGCTTTAGCAGTGCATGCGACATACGAGGTGTCGGCCAATGGTTTTTAGAGTACATGGCTAGGCCCATTGCTCTGGTTCGAGACATGATAAAATGACATGCGTGGAGTGCAAACCCTAGGGGCTGCAGAAGAAAAAAAAACACATTTCAACAGCAAAAAGAAAACTAGATTGAATTTTTATCAAATTATGTTACAGTGATCACAGTTTGATTGGACTGCTATTTCTGAGAATAGAAGTGCTCCAGAGGTTCAGCAGTAGAAAGTGGCAGTTAGTGCAGCTGAAAAGTCATTCTGTGATGTGATTTGCTGAGGCAGTGTTCCTTTGCTGAGCCGGAGGAGTTGGAGGCTTCAGTGCTTTGGCTGGCACTGTCTATACTTCATTATCTGCTCTATTCTTTGTGAGAGGATAGGACCCAGTGGAATTGCTGTCTTTCTTTCTTGGAGAAAAACTCTTAGAAAAGAATTTCAAAGAAAATAGCAAGGCAAGATGGAGGGCTCGAAGTAGTTACTGCTTTGGATTTCAGTTAGTGCTGTAAAAATGGGTCTGTAAGAGGGTTCTCTACCTTATACAAGCTCATATTTTATAGAGGTTTCCATTAATCTGAATCTGAATTTTACTGCAGTAGGAGTGAAAATCTGTTGCAACTTTAGCTGGTGAAGGTGCAATTCCCTGATGTCACACCCGATGACTGAGTAACCACCTCTTTGAGACATAAAGATGAAGAGACTCACAGATGGGGAAGTTGGAAAACTCTTTGAAGGGGATTTCCCAATGTATCTGGCAAAATAAATCACAATCATTGTACCAAGTTTTTGCCAATTTTATATGTGTCATATTATACAGAGTGAGCAATACCATCTGAGAGGGAAAACTTTATTACTATGGTAGATACATGTACGAGTTGACATCATTTAAACCTCAGTCTCTCTGCCAGCCTGTCTTGGCCAGGATTGTCATCATGTTTTGTATTACACTGACCTTTTAATAAATCTCGCTGCTAACTTTTTGTCCCCATTGCTCTCTCTACAACCTTTACCTTTGCACCTCCAGTTCCCTGTTATGCCATTCTGTTCAATCACATCACTCTTGTGTATTGTATGACAGAGAAATAGCGTGTGTGAGCAGAGCACTTGGGTTAGTGCCACTTTAGCAAAGTCTGCCAAACCAGTCCCACAGAAAGCTGTCACATTAAGCGACTGTTCTCTGTGTTTTTGCTTGCCAAAGTGGCATATTTTTATTGGCAGACTGAAACTTTTATATTTAAAGTGCTGGTTGAACATGAAGAAAAGTCTAAACATGAAGAAATACAGTAGCACACATGCATAAGCCAAAAGTAAAAAAAAAAATAGAAATCTGTCAATATATCTTCCTTATGCAAGCCATTTTGATTCAGTTTGTAACATGTTGAGTTGTGTATTGATTAAACCTTCTATCTTTTAATCATCTTGAAAGTAACATATACAGTGATTTTTTCCCTATAATTATAGCTCCTTTTAGACAGTGGTGGCTGTGCATAATTAAACAGGAATTTAAAAACAAAAAAACAGTGTACATACCACCAGGTGTTTGATTTAAAACACTGTTTTGTGTGAAGTTTCATCTGCGTCACCTGAGGCAGTACTGTTGCTAACTCTGCTCTGCACAGGTGCATTCATTGTTTTTTATCAAAAGAAGAGCCAAATCAGGTGATGGCAGTCCTGCTGTTCATCTGTGTACATTCTTGTGTGTGTTTGTGTGCACCTGTCTGTGTGTGTATGCAATATATCTATGGCATGTCTTTGTAGATGAGGGAGGGCAGGCCAGAACAGAATAACTATACAAAAGGACTCACCTGCAAGAACAGTAATGCCCTGCAGCAGATCAGAGTCATTTAAGTGTGGGATGTTAATATTACCTCTATTGTATACGATTACTCAATACATATATCCATCTAAATGTAGTGTGAAACAACATATGTTCAGTATAGCAGATCATATATCCATAAAGGTTATTTTCACTGAGGTGAAAAATATGAACATGATGTGTGTGAGGTGTTTGCATATCAGGGTTTTGAAGGAATAACAGTAGTCAGAAAATATAGCATTCACTACTACAGTGTAAGACAGGCATACACACATTTGCTGAAACCTGTGGTGTTCCACAGGGTCCATGGTGAATGGGTGGGGCTCAGCCTCAGAGGATGAGCGTAATTTCTCCAGCCATAGGTCCAGTTTGGGCAGTTCATCAGATGGCTCCATCTTTACCCACTGCAGCTTTGCCCAGGCCCTGGTGGCTGCTGCAGACAAGGCAGGCTACCGCCTGGAGGGCACTAGTCTCAGCAAAAGAGGTTGGTGTGTGGAGACTAGCTACCCACCGTTGGTCTGGAACTTCTACCGGTGGCAGATGATTTATTCCTTTCTGCTCTGATTGTCCTTCCTGTCATCCATTGGCTGGTGTTTTCCCCCATGATCCTGCCTTGTGATTTCCTCTCTGCTGCTTGTGGATGCTGTGCCCAGGTTGTGCATGGCACCTGTTGTATATGGCTGGGTATCTTTTTTGTCTTTAACTTTAACTCAGCTCTGCTGTAACTCACTTGGCTTTGCACTCCTGCTTTCTGATGACAGAATAATATCTTGGTGACCAGGTATACTTGCAACATTTTACAGGCTTCACTGGAAAACTCTCTCTTTTCTAATAAAAAAACCTTTTTTAATAGGTTTTTGGATCATGATTGATAACCTCTACCTCTCTTGGTGACGACCTCAGCTTCACTGTCTTGGTGTAGAGTACTTAATATCTTTATTAACCAGCTGGCCTGTGTGCCTGTTTCCCTCCTGCAGGTAAAGGCTTGTCCCACAGGCCCCGGCCCAGCAGTCCATTCTCAACAGATGGCAGCACAGTCGGCACGCACAGCTTGGGCCACCAGAGGGCCACCAGGCCCACACGCAAACCCCGCAGCCAGGGCACAGCACCCCACCGGAGAGATGCTGGTGCAGACGGTGAGGATGCAGATAAAAACACATCTTAAATAGTTTATGTAGAATGCATGGGTTGTTGTATACACAAGAAAGAGTTATAGTAATATAATATTAACACTACATTTTTTAAGAAATGTGTTTATTCAGTAGATTTATTCTGTGGGTTTCCCTTTGGCACAGACCTACCTCCTCCCCCTGAGCCTCCTCCCTGTCAGGGGCAGGGCCGTATCCAAGGGGCCCGCAGTATAAGCAGCATGGTACCCCCAACAGAGAGGAAGGCTTCATCTCTGGAGCGCCCGTCTATATCTGGGCAGGACGACATGAAGAGCTCCATTGACAGACAGACACGCACTTCACTGGAACATCATCGCCAGGCTCAAGACAGGCTGGGCTCCATGGACCGAGCTGACGATGGGCGCAGAGGGCACAAAACTGGTACGGTTGGATCAAGTCTAAACTTTATTGTAATACCAGGGATGACCTAGAGAGAGAACCTCGTTGTGGGGCAATAAAATGAAAAAACTTGGAAGATGGTACCAGAGAAAACACCATGTTGTTAACTAAACCTGTTTATCAAACATCTCACACACGCCAGGATTTCCACCCACTCATATATTTATATCTAAAGGTGAAAGGCTTCCAAAATAATGTAAATATACAGATACAGAGTTATGAACCACTTCCAAACTAACAAAATCCATCAAATAATTTTGCAAATACAATATCTTAGTGTCACAACCTTAACAATGCTGATATTAAAGTGGCAGTGGAAATTTGACTACAAATATTACAAAAAATATTTTATTGCATTGATTTCATGACAAGAAAACAACAAGGGCAAAGGAGTTCTTTCTGCTACCATAGCTTGACAGAGGGAAGATTTTTATCTAAGTTCTTGTGTTGAAGTTAGCTCTCAAGCTGCGTTGAGACTAGGCTCCCATGAACAGATTGGACTGTCTGCCACTTGCTCTGGTTTCCAGAATGCCCCCCTCAGCCTCCCCAATGCCCCTGTAACTGTTGCCAATGTTGGCCTGCTCCACTCCAAGTCAGGCAGGAGGCCCCTGAAATGCACTCTAATCGCTTCGGCTCTCTTTTCTCACACAAACAGCAGCCACTCTACACCCCATCTGCGTGTGCCTGTGTTCATGTGTGTGTGTGTATGTTTGTGACCATTAGAGATCTCCATGCTGTGCGCCCTGCCCTCTTTGTGCCAGGACTTTCTCAGACAGGCAATCTCAGACACAGAGAAACTGTGAGACAAAGACAGGTGCAGCAATCAGCATCTTTACAAAAAACCCCATAGGTGAATTCCCATATGTGTCACAGTGCTGACTGATTCACAGTAGAATCCACTGAGGTCGGGGCAGGCTCTATTACAGTCATTAGCAGAGCAGTGGGAAGCAGTTTGATGAGATTTCACGCAACGACAGAGGCTGCTGAGGGTCAATGTTATGCTACCCTGCAGCAGGGGGTGCCACAGCAGCCAGTGGTCCCTCTGTTATTGTATTTGCCCCTCATAAGGCTGGTAGCTGCAAGGCCATGTGTGAGGCTGAGAATCCTCTCTGCGGCATGCCCTGGCATTGCCTGTTGGCACCACCACTCTGCAGATGTCAGGAAGAGGGGAGGTTTGCAAAGTGCTCTTTGTCTCCATGCATCAGATGTTAGATGTGTTTCTCTGCAACAATAAAAGTCATGTGTTGTGTCCACTCCTTAAGCCTAAAGTGTGCCTTTGGGTCCCTCTGTGTTTTCAGAGGACGGGTGCCTGCCATACAGTAAACCATCCTTCCCCTCACCCGGTGGCCACAGCTCCTCTGGGACAGCCTCCTCCAAGGGCTCGACAGGGCCACGCAAGACCGAAGGTCCACGACAGCCACAACAGTGGACCGCCATAGAGCACGCTGATTTCCTGGGGACCAATGGACAAGGACAGTACTCGGGAGAGTTATGTACGTAAAACTGTATCATGATGTATTATAGCCTGTGTTGAACAACAAAGAAAGTAAAGTGACATCACAGCATGGGTGTCGCTACCGTTATATGAACGTGGGACAAGCCCCACCCACTTTTAAAAATTATTACTTAGGACCCCCTCTTGTCTATAATCAGTACATCAGTCTATCCACTCAGCACTGTTTTCAGAGCATTGTCTCAGTGCATCATTATCATTCATTCTCCTTGCTTCTTTGAGACAATGCCCAATTCATTGAAACTCCATTCCACGTTTTCACTGTTACCTTACACCCAGGCAGATTCTCACACAGCGTGCACACGTACACATGAGTGCTATTAACCGTAGTTTGTCATTGATGCTGAGATGTCGGGTAGCTCATTTAGATTTTGTCACACACTGTTACAACAAGATGTTCAGGATGTTAAGTTACTTAAAATCTGTAGTATACACACTGACAGTAGCCTTGTTGTTGTCTTAACTAACAGTTGACACATATCACTGTGGTGTGCCTGCATGGTTGAGTGGTTAGGGTGCATGCCTTATAAGTGCAACGTTATTGGCTTAAGTCTGGTGCCGGACCTTTTTTTGCATGTCCCACCCACATTTTCAGTGCCTCCAACACTCATGAATCAGTGCCATATTTTGTTAGCTATAGTCCAGCTAATCTATCCAAAAAAATTCAATATTTTTATCGAATTTTCCAAATATAAATCAGTAAACCAACTGTCACTTCCCACACATATCAA
Source organism: Scomber japonicus (assembly GCF_027409825.1). Classification (NCBI taxonomy): domain Eukaryota; kingdom Metazoa; phylum Chordata; class Actinopteri; order Scombriformes; family Scombridae; genus Scomber; species Scomber japonicus. Next base: position 22,280,277 of record NC_070583.1, read on the forward strand.
CATCTAAACCAGCCTACTACTCCCCCATACATAAACACATCCTATCAGAGGGGGGAAAAAACAGAAACTATACATCGTATTATCATAAACATTAATGGGAACTTGAAAATGTTCCCAGACCATATAAAACTTTATGGTTGAGTGAAGAGTATTAAACTTTAGCTGTCTGAGTTTAAAGTGTGCCTTTACATCCAGCCAAGGTGTATGAGATGGTAGTACAGTCTTTTTCCATTTGAGGAGAATCGGTTGTCAACCAAGCATTGTAGAGAAAGCCACAGCTACAGCTTGGTTATACTGTGATCTTTAAGATAATATGACCATTTAAGGATTAGGATCAGTAACAGCACCACATACATTTGAAATGGTATTAAAATTGGTACTGCACCCTTTTGCAATGTGTCGAGCATTAATCTATTGAAATTGTTTTTATTTTTTGTTTTGTTGTTTATTTTAAACAAAACTTAACCTGTAGGTACCGTATAAAATATTTAAGGGAAATGTAATGTATTTATACAGGGCTATTTCCTGACATCCCTCTTATTTTTATTTTCATTTCCCACAGAGTAATCTGCCTGGGACGTGAACTGGAGAAAACCTGGCCTCTCCTCGAGAGAGTGACGCCCTCCTATTGAGGGCAATGAACTTTGTCCTTACCTGTGTTTTCTCAGAGGAAAAGAGTGCAGCAGAGGGCACTACAGAGAAAAGCTGTGTCACAGAACTGTAAATGTGATGTATAGACACAGACATACTGTACATCTCACTATGTTTTCGTCCTCAAGAAAATATTTTCCACCTCCTACCTTACTGTAATTTTCTTTTTGTTAGAAAAAGGCAAGTAAAAAAAGAAAAAGAAAACATCTATATGAGAACACATTTTCTGGTAACTGCCCTTGGGGAAAAGGGAATTTTTGTTTCCTGTAAATATATTCTTTAACTTGTTGTTGCATTGCTATGCAAGCCTGATTCAGTTTGAGCTCTTTTATTTCCATATACAGGAACAATTGGTTTTATCTGGTTATTTGTATTATATGTGAATTGAGTGGCTGTTGTGCCATAAAATAATTGTTTTATAATCCATTGTTTGTTAATAGTTACCATTAATTATTATCATTATTATTATTAATTATTGTTTTTGCACTGCAATTTTTGGTGATAAGCACAAAAACATAGCTCCTGCTGACATGAAGAACCGGAAGAATATGTGAAGAGGAGTTTCTGTACTGTAAAGTAAAGAGAAGAAAATTATATACTAATGTACAGAAATATATTAAAGAGTAAGGCTTTGCTCACAGACAGCAACAAATAAGGCACCCGTTTCCATAGTTGAGACTAATAGGGTGGCAGACACAAGGTTCCTGAGGGTCTGAAGGGCAGATATGATGCTGGATCGTACACAGAGGATACTGTATTTACTTTAGGTTACTGAGTTGATTATTTAATTTCTAATTAACTGTCCTGACACAATAGTTTGATATCGGAAACATTTAGTTCTGGACATCTCCAGGCACTATCTCTGAAACAGAGTGAGGGGGTGTAGGTTTTTTTATTTTTATACGAGGGTCTCCAAGCATTTTGAGTTGATTTTGTTTTTATGTTTTACTGCCTAAATAATTTTACTATACTGAGTTTACGCTCCTCGTTCGGCATAACAGCACACTAACCATAAAACGGTCAAAAGGGAGGAGGAGTCTGTGATATCTGTCCTCATGCTGTAGTTAAGTCGTAGCACTTAAAGAGGTAGATTTATGATTCTTTTTAGCCTTAATAGGGAAGCAGACATCACAAAGAAGAGTACTGATTCTGTTTAGTAGTAATGATCCTCCCAAAGCTACCGAAAATATTAGTGGAGCAACATAATTTGTTTACAACTTCTGTGTTTTAACTTTATGTCTTTTGTTCCATCCATTTTTAATATTGTTTTCTTTTTAGAGCACTTATCTGTTTTATGTTTGTTATATTATCTACGGTACAGTATCATCCAAGAAAACAACACAGTGACCCTAAATGCAGATGTTGCTCTAAAGGTCGGTGCCTCAGTTACCAGTACACTATGATCAGCACAGTCTTGTTTCAGTAACTTTAAGATTTGAAAAGAAATGGTGTGTGTGTACAATTTACAAATGTAGCTTTGAGTTTGATCCAAAACAAGTCAAGTGATAACGGAGAAAAGCCTTGTATATTAACTAGCAGGTTCCAATGCCTCCATGTCTACCGCCACAGTATGGAGCCGAACACTTTCTACCTGCCTGACCGCCACAACTCACACACACACTTATCATCTGCCACTTCAACTTCTCAGCCTCTAATTCTTAATTCTTGTCTTTTTAGACAATGTTTTATTGGTTGTCCTTTTTTAATGAAAAAGCTTGTTTCTTTGTATGCCTTTTATGGACTCCAAAACGCTGCTTACAACAATGTTTTCAATATTAATGTTCAGGATTTTTGTGGTTCAATGACTGTTTGTTTTGTCTTTTTTTGTACTGCTAATGTTGATAAAAGGGGGGTGGAAACTTAAGGCCGTCAGATGCTGTTGTACTGTTGTCGTCATGCCATCGTCATTTTATATCATCCACCCAGTGGCCAGTGTTCTGGAAATGAGGTGCAAAGAGTATCTCAGGTTATTTTACATTCTGGTGGTGTTTATGTATGTGTATATATGTGTATATATCCATATGCATCTCCACTTGATTATGCCATTCCATTTTCATTGACAAAGATATCCCTCTCATGTCCGATTCTGTCGTCCCTTCTTTTCTTTTCTGCTGTGGATTTTGATTCCAAGTATAATGTGCTGGTTCATCCACCATAAGACAAGATGTCAGTAAAAGAACATACCAAATTAAGATTGATATTTCTTATGTCTAATGCGTTTTAGTGTCTCTTTAATACTCATTGTTTTCTTTTAAATCACAGTGTCGTTTTGTATTTATTAAAATGATAATAAAAGTATATTGTGAAATATGCATAAAGATTTGTGGAATATAAAATGTGTTTTTTGTTCCTTGTAAAGTTTGCTGTCAGAGCCGAGCAGCGAGGCCATAAGGAGAGATGATACTGTAGGCACACTGTGATCACAGCACGGTGAATGCCGGTTCAGCTGTCCTCTGAGTCACTCTACGTCCTGCATGTTCACAACACTGCTCCTCTCATGTCAAAACTAAAGCAACATAAAACCTTTTTGAACACAAGGAGCAAAACTGCTCACAGTATGCTTGTCAAGACAATAGAGAAAACATCTTTTTGGAAGGATGAAGGTACTTTGGCTTTCTCTCTCTTTTGATCATTTTCTCAATATTGTTGGTTCTTTGTAGCCTATCTATGTGTTGCCTTTTTGCTATAAAAGAGGATTAAAAATGACAAAAAGAGAAAGTTGTTGAGTGAAATCTTTCTGTACAGTATGGGGTGAAATGACACCCTGATCCAATGCCATTTCTACAGTACAGTACATTCTGGTTTATTTTTTCTTTTTCTGTAAAACCACCTTCTGTATTCACTTGCATGTCCTTGTCCGAAAAGAGAGTGGATCAAGAAAATAAACTTTTACAGTCTCATTCCCATGTCCTGTAAGATAAATCCATGTTCTTTTATTTCCTTGTACCTGGATCAATATCAAATAAAATATTTTTGAAAAATGAAAAAGTCTTAGATTGTTTGTCTTTGATAAATTAATTTAAAAAAGACATCAGTGCAGAGGAATTGATAAGTCATAATTGTCACAGAATGTCTGTAAACTGCTGTATGTCAGCTTTTATAGGCCATTTCTTTAAACTGCAGCAACAACATGGGAAATTGCACATTTTGCCTGTTTCTCCAAAACATGCCCCTTCTGATATCTTCATAGTGCTTGACTCAGCAACTTGTGTAGTTATCTTGTGCTGTTTGTCTGTTGTGTGTATATGTGCACAGAGGATATGTAGCTTACTTAGTGTGTGTTAGTGAAAGAGCTCCTGACTCAGCTGTGCTTTTTATGTCAAACCAATCCCTACCTTGATCCTTCTAGAAGACCAGCTTCAAACACAAATCCAAATCTCCTAAATCACAGAGACATGCAGCTTGCTTCCAATCTCTCTTATATCAAGCCCACAGTAACATAACTTGTGAAAGAAATGGTGCAAAACATTGAATTAAAAACAATTAGGAAGAGTCAATTAATGAGCATTATGTGCAGATATAAATGAGCCAAAAAAAGCTTGTTTTTTATTTCACCATCTCTCCATCAGACATGCTCCACCTATAATCTAATTTTCCATATTCCATATGTATGGACTGACCCCATGCGAACAGTTGACATACATTTGCCATACCTGTCAATATACCAACTATACGTGTGGGGCATTTGTGATTTCCATGCAAGCAGGAAAAGGCGTGTGCATTTGCTTTAGTATTGGATTGTCTGTTGAGAATTGGCATCAGGATTTTCCACTTAACAAATAAGAATAACAAGGATTGTTCTCTGTATCAGTGTCTATCATGTTGGGTGAGTGGAAGCTGCCCCACTTTGTGGTTTGTAGCATGGTCCAAGTCAGTTGGTGGTCTGCCTCCTCTGCACAGCCACTGAAATCCTCCAGTTTCTACAGAACATGCTAAAGGTGTCACATTGAGGGGCATCCTAAAAGTAGATTGCACAGGAGGACAGCAGGACGTTGCTGTGACCTCTGTGTTTCTTACAGAGGCCTGTAGACAAAGTTGAATCTGGTGATACAAATTCTGCAGGACAAGCCATTTGAGCCCTTTGAAATGATTCAGCTGAAATTGCATTCAGTTTGTGACCTTAAATACATTTTTTGGGGCTGAATGTAATTAAACAGAAAGCCAATATGTGATCTCACTTTGACCAACAGGGTCAGACCCCAGGTGCAGGCTATACTAATAGGCAAGGTAGACATCTGCAGGGTAGACTTCCATGGCACATGACTAATAAACCTCCGACTAATTCTACATAATATGAATAAAAGTGGTATGATGTTAATATATGAAATCATAATTTAATTTGTAATATTTATCCTGCAGTAATCCACCACAAAATATAAAAATGTCCTGATTTATATATGGCAGTGTGTCATAGCCCTCCCCACAACATATTAGTGGACTACTCCCAAAATTACCGCCAATCATGCGCACCTGTACCAATTAATCCACACACATTTCCTGTAACAATATAGTTTCTAAATGGCAAAAGGTAATGTGAATAGTTTGGGTTGCTAAATTGAATTGTTCCACCTCAGTCCCCCTAGCACAGCTGTCATGGATTATTTTTCCCAGAGACATGCGATGAGAGAACACCTGTTTAAGGTAAAACAGCTCACTCTTTATGGCACGTTTGTATATGACTGGCATAATAAGAGGAGCAAGAGTTAGTCAGTGCTCTGCTGCTAAACTGAGATGTTTGTCAGGATGTTTACAGTTTTGCTACATGGTGACAACTCCCAAACCTGGTCTGAGAGAGGTCTCATATTGCTTTATGAAAGCTGTAGCTTCTACAGATTTGTGTCATTGCTGTAAGATGATCCTGATCCATAATTTACATAATTTAGTCTATGAACACATTTGTGGAATTGGAACATTTATTTCCTAGGTTGTGCACACAAGGGGAAATGACACCTTTTTTCTTTTTTTTCTTTTTTTTTAACTTGCAATACCTTTGTTGTTTATTTGAACAGGGACAGTGCACTAAATATGTTGCAACAAAATAGCTATAAGCTCATTTGCATCAGTACTCATTTAGTTGAAATGAGTGAAACATTACCATGATATATTGCAGGTATCTAATATTCTCCTCCAGACATCTGCTGTGTCACTAGTGCATGGCATACTTCCTACTGATACTGAAGATGATGGGCTGGGACCCTGTGATATTCCTTAGTGATCTGGGACATAATAATTTGCAAGAACTTAATGGTAGATCAGGTTAGTCCATGCTGTTAGCTGCCATTTCTCACTGAAATTCTGTCATGAAGAATTGTGTGTCAGCATGTGACTTTTCATAAAACATTTTGGGGAAGAAATGATTGTATCATTTTGTCCATGTTTACAAGGGCCTGAGATAAGCTGTGTGAAAGTGTGTTCTGCTCTGGATGCATACACGTCTGAGCATCCAACAAGATGCTCTGTTTCCTGCAGTGAGTCTTACTTTACAACATACCTGTGTTGATGGTGTAATGTGGATAGAATGTAGAATGATAGAATGACAGTTATGTATAATCATAACTCTGTGAGCTAATAGTGTATTTCTTCAGCACTCATTTTGATGTCTGATATTATCACACACACCTCTTTCATTTCTGACTGATTATTTTATAAGAATGTTGAATTCTTATTTAGATTTGTGTTACCTATTACTTATTTTGTCACATTAATTTTACTTATTGCTCTCTTTCATTAGCTGTGTTCCTCTTCACTCTCCTCTTTCCAACGGATAAAACTTAATGAACAAATATTTGTTTGTTCATCTCAGAGCAGTGATCTGGTGGTACAAAGGGAGCACACAGTTTTTACCTACTATATTTTACTCTTGGGTGTCTCAATTTAAAAATAGCTCCCTCTTAAGCTGTGGAAACCGACTTATTTACACATGTTTACTTTAACCTCAGATCTCATGGGATTTAATTATTTTGGATACAAAGTTGCACTGTTTAGAATGATTATTTCTCTACCTTCCTTGGCACTGCCATCACAGTGATACTTTCCCTGTCTGAAGTGCTTGCCCATGTGCACATTAAAGTCTTGTTAGAACCCAGTAGCAAGCATACACTGGGCCATTAAATCAGCTGTTAATCAGCTTTCTCTTTATTCCTTCATGCAATTAAGTTTTTTATATGGTGTTTAGGAAACAATATTAGTGTAAAATAGGAAAAGATTTCAGAGGGAGCATTTTATTCTTAGGAATTGTAAAGCCATTAATGCATAAAATAACCTCACATAGAGTGAAAGAATAATGGTGTGTGAATAACTTATTCTCATTGTATTTATTTGGAATGGTTGGGAGGTTTTTGCATTTTTATTTATGTCAAAGGTTTGCCAATCTATCATGACCCTTTAAACAAACCCATCAGTGCAGACTAGGCAGGAACTGCTCCCATTTCACACCTCTTCCTCTGCCAGTACCTCGGGGGCAGGACAAGTAATGACTGCACCGCTCCTTGCTAACAAAGCAACTTTCCCCCTCCACTCCCATCTTTTATTTCCAACTGTTTACCAGTGTGCATTCTTCCACCTCTTCATCATTTCTCACCTCCACCAGAGTGTGCAGCAAATGTGCAGTTTGCAGTGATGTACCTGTGTCTCTACATACTCCCAGAAGCCTGTGCTTCCATATGGACCTGTAATTGTTGCATCAGATGTTGGTGGAGATGGTCTGTGGAGAGAGCAAAAACTGGTTAGCCAGGCAGAGGAAAATCAGCTTTGCTCAGCAAATGCATACTGCAGTAAGATACAAGTTATCAGTGTAAGAGTGTGTGTGAGTGTGTGTGAGTGTGCATGTGTGCGTGCTTTGATGTCTGTACCAATGTGTTTGCGCTGGGAGAAGGGAGCTGCTGAGTATGTGCTTGCATATATCTGTGTGTATGTGTGGATGTGTTGATGAAAGGAAGCATCTAGTGCTCGTGCTGCAGCATTTTTCTCCTCCCCTTTGTCTGTGGACTGGTGACAATGAGCGGAGGTGAGAGGGCAGCAGTACCAATGCAACACCATTCATCACACATGTCAAACAGCTAGACCAGCTGCTAGGGACAAGCGGGGAAAAATTAGCATTTCGTACCTCTCCCTCCATCCCACCCTCTCTCTCTCTCTCTCTCTCTCTCTCTCTCTCTCTCTCTCTCTATCTATCTCTCTTTCTCTCTCCGTCTGTCTCAGCGTTTATCTCTCTATATATTTCCGTCATTTGATAAATGACTCCAGAAGCAAAATAATTTTCCACCTGTTTGGAAGAAAACATGGCATGAATGACCAACACTTTTCATTAATTGAAGTTTGTGTCACAAACGGACTAGCCCAGCTCATTGAATGTTGGTCGCTTTGATAAGACCACTGTCCCCACACTGCTGTGTCTGGGAGGATCAGTGGACTTTAATGGCAGAGAGTTGAAATGATACTGATCATGTTAATGTTGCAATTTGCCTGGGCAAGGTGGATAATATCTGTCTTTGTCAGGGCTGCAACTGTCAATTATATTCATTGAGGATTCATCAGATGAGCATTTTCTCAATTAATTGGTTAATCCTTTATTTTAGCCAGGAGGATATAGTGAAAATTGGTCAAAAACCTAAAGATGCATAACAGAGAATTTAGAGAAGCAGCCAATCCTTTCATAGGAGAAACTGGAACCAGCAAATGTTTCACATTTATGATTGAAACATTACTAAAATGAATTCACCATTAATTTCCTATTGATTAATAAATCAAGAAATTCTTTCAGCTCTGACTTTTTCCTTACTGTACCTAAATATTCAGCTTGTGCTTAGATGCAGATGCTGTTGGGTATACTGCACTCATAGCAATTAAAAAACAAAAACAAAAACTTAAAGAGAAATTTGATTTGGTTATTTGCTCTCAATACATTAACCTCTCATTATTTCAAATGGTGCAAAAGTAAGCACTGAAGCAGGAACAATTTAATTCAACATAGAAAACATGAAGAAGTGTGAACTGTGTCCATCATATTGCTGTTTTTTAATAGGCAAGGCAAGGCAGTTTTATTAATATCAGCTTGCGACTGATGTTCCTATTCCTTGATACAGTTTTTTATTTGCTTCATATGGTGTATGTGTGTGTGTGTGCGTGTGTGTGTGTGTGTGTGTGTGTGTGTGTGTGTGTGTGTGTGTGTGTGTGTGTGTGTGTGTGTGTGTGTTATTGTGATCTAGAAGACTGCTGTCCCTGACTTTTTAAATAATCAAATAATTTTGCACCTGCAGTTCAGGCACAGATGAACCAGCCCCTTTAGAGCTTTCTTCATTGTGTTACGTTGTTTTTAGAACTTGCATAATGGAGTGGTTGATTACCAGACCTCTTTTGTGGTTGACAAGTGCTGCTAATTGGCAATCAACCTAATGGGACCTTTTGTAGGAGTGTTTGTAATTCATTTAGTTATTGACATTTTATGTTATTTTCCATGAGATGTTTACGTCATTCTGCCTATCATTGGCAGACTCTATTGTTTTTATCATGGTGACCCTGAGGTTGTCTCTATGCAACTTTTCTAACTTCTGTATTTTTCATCCCACTCTGTTCTCTTCACATTCACCAACCTTCCTTGCCTGCCTACACTTTCTTTTCTCTCCACTCATCTGCTCTCCTTGAGATTTGCCGTTCAGTTAGGTGTGGAGTAGGAGGGGGCGTTGCATTTCACCTTGCAGTCTTTTCAAAAGGGACTATTCACACATGCTGAGAGCAGGGATGCTCATGAAAGCAGAGCAGAGAGATTTTATTCAAGAGAAAAGAAAACTCTGTTTCTGCAGAAATAAACAGTAATTGATTGTCATACATTGTAATGAAATCCAGGGAAGGTAAAAGCTGCATTATTTTACTTTGCTGACTTGAATAGCATGTGTGAATATGTGTCTGTTTGTTAGCCACACACATTGCCACTCCATGTTTGAGTTTAAGTATACTTGTCATATGCTGACAGGGTGTACCAGTGTTACTGGGTACAAAGCTTTAGGTGCAATGTATCCTGTTCCTGTGGGCTTTTAATATGCCATGGGCTGCTTGTGGGATGGCTTGATGAACAATCTCTTAATCAAAGCTTAATTGTTTAGCATGATCCTGAATGACCTGCTTAATGGAACCCCCCCCTTGATTAATGATGTGTGTTAACGAACACAGTGGGAGACACCCCAAAACCTTGTCTGACTCTTGTTAATTAAAGACTGGGACCAACAATATCTGTGGCTGTACTCTGCCATAGAAAGCAATGAGGAAAAGTAAAAAAAAACAGAAATCAAGTCAGTAACGAATATTTGTCTTGTAGCTGTAAGGCAAAACTGCGATCAAACAAGCTTTTGTAGTACATTATGTTATCTCAGTATGATGGCTGCAAAGGTTTTTGTATGCAAGTCACCAGAAACAAGAGACCATATCGGTCCAGTAGTGTAAATCCAAACAAAAAAAAATGTATCTTTTCAAAAAATGAAAAGATACATTTAGGAATGTTTTCTCTGAATATAAGCTCAAACAACACGTGTTCCTTTTGTGTCCTTCAAACTTGTCCACACGAAAGAAGCATTTCTGAGCCCACGCTCTGCCTTCTGCTTGAAAACCACACCAAAGAAAAAGAAATAACTTTGCCAAGGCCAGCTTTTGTCTCTGTTTGTATGTAGTTGGAAATATGCAAAACCATTCTAGACTATCATACTCACACACACACACACACACGCACACACATACAGACTCATACATACATGTGGAGGAAGACTTAGATATTTTTTTAGAAATACTTTTATGGAAGCGTACTTATGTTTTTTCACACTGTGGCACTTCAACGGGTGTGATCAGCAGAGCTTTACAGATAGAAGTCTTTGCCAAGGACTTGCACTGAAAATCTGCCCTCGCCGTTGAATGTTACAAGGCTGTCTATTTTCAATGGCGCTGCCAAATAATACACTTATTTATAAAATAAACTTTAGAATAATAAACTGACTTAATTCAATCAGAGCTGGAGTGTTCTGAACATGTTACAGAGCCCACAACATTGCTAGATACCAATTCATATGAAAGGACATATTCACTGTATGCTTTTTGTTTTGTAACATTTTCTGTCCAACAGAAAAAAAAAACGCTTCTTCACCTGCTGCTGCTGCTGCTGCTGCATGTTCCTTTTGTGGTGATATGTCCACTGTTGGCTTCCAAGCATGAATGTCACCACTCTCTGAGAAATAATCAGTTAATCACCCCCCAGATGGGCAAGGTCACTGTAGACACATGCTGCCCCACCACTTATCTTTTGCAGCTCAGGCCACACAGGAGAAGGGCTTGAAATGCAGGAGATTAAGTTAAAGGGATATTTGGTATTATCCTGCATCTTTAATTTCTTGTGGAGTAATTGTTCAAAAAGGGCTGTATCATTGATATTAGTACATTGGATGCAAATTTGATCATGATTTTAGCCTGTTTTAACTGTCGTGATTTTGCAGGTTTTTAGTGCTTTTGACCAAACTTTCAATATCAACTGCTCACTGCTACCTTCAGAATTCCACTTCTCCGCCTTTTTCCACTCATTACCTTGGTCACGGACAATAGCAGATGGTGCAGCTGCCAGTTTAATTGTCTTTATTAGTGAGGCATCTGCTTTCTGCTTTTTTAATCCAGAACACTGTGGCATCATCCAGGCAGTCAAAGCCGCATTTTGTGAAATTGCAAAATAAACATGGACTGTAGTAACACTGATCCTGCATCTCTCAGCAAATTACAGGCAGTACACAAATGTATTTTTTCAGGGTAGACTATAACCTCTCAGCTCACACCTCAGCTTGTGTTGCGCCAATTAAAAAAACATAATTAAAATAATATAATAATACTAATATTATTTTGTGCATATGTTTTCACATAACCATCTGCCTCACGTGTTGCATATGTTGCTTGCATCCAGAAGTCTGTAAATGAGAGAAAGAAAATCCCTGTGGCTCTGTTCAGTTATTTTCTTAGCTGGTGAGATGTGTTGTACTGAGCTGAGGCTAAAGGAGAAGACAGCAGATGTTAGGCTCTGACAATCCTTTCTGCCTTGGATCTGCAACAACAAAGCAGCTGAGGGAAAATGTCATCCGCACATCATCCCTGACGGCCCAGGATGAATGAATAATTACTCTACTTTGACTCAGGTCAGGAAAAAGGAGGTAAAGAAACCTCTAACCCTCTTACCTTGAAACCCTTTCAGATAGGAAGCCCTGCATCATGACAAGTAATAAGACGCTGATGCCGAGGGGGCTGTGACATGCTGAGATCCTTCAGAAATAAAAAGATTTTTCTTGTGGCGAAACGCTCAGGGAAATGAAATGATTCACCCCAGCAGCTCAGCACGTGCTCTTCCTCAAAAAGATGAGATGGGAACAACGTCAGAGGATTGGTTGGCTATGTTGAGCTAACTGCAGTCATGTCAGGAAGGAATGAAAGCTTTAGAAATGCATCATTTCACCATTATGCTTAATAATTTGAATGACATCTCAGAGTATGACTCAAAGGCACTTGTATGGGGGCTGGCGGGGTTATTAGAAATGACTCCCCCAATGATGCGTGTCACTGAAGCAGCAAATTAACATGAGGAGATGGAGGCATGTTAAAAGCAGCAGAGAAAGGGAGGGAAAGCTGAGATGGAGGAAGAGGTAGACATGTAAGGGGATAAGAGGGAGAGATCCGGAGAAAGATGTTGCTATTTTCACCCTCTTTGTTAGTTGAGATGCTCTGGTTGTGGTTTTCCAGCTCCTGCTCCGTTAAAGCTTTTTCTGAACACCAGGTGCTCCTATTGTGATAAATGATTCTCAGCTATGCTGAACAATGGCAAAGGCAACCAGACATATCCCTCATCAAATAGTTCCACAGCTCCTCTTCCACAAACTACACAATAAGCACACTGGTTTGTGCCGGCGGTTATTTGTCTTGCCACCAAGACTGAAGGCTATTTTTGCTTCCTGTTTACCATGTTACTCTTATGGGAGCTGACAGTCACCTGGAAGATACTACTGGAGGATTTCTCTGCCTGTTGACTGGCCAGTTTCTTGTTCATTGCCTTTTTCTATTTAAATATCCTGCTCTTCTCTTACTCTCGACCACTTATTTTACAACCTGCTTCCTCCTTTTCACTCTTTGTTTTCCCGTCTCTGACAGCAGACAAGCCTTGATACATGTACAGTGCCTTCACCTTTTTCCACCCAGTAATTTATGCTGTCAGGGGTTTTCCTCTGTTTGGATGGCCAGGCTTTCATGTGTGTGCAAAGCGGTATCTTGGGGTGTTGACATGTTCCTCTGTGTTCAGCATGAAAGAGACTATAGCAGGTAATTGATGGGGGTTTACTGCTACAGGCACAAACTGAGAGGAAGCCAACCAGTTTTAACCCCACTAATTAGATTTAACAAAAGGTTGGAAACAGAGAGGTGAGATCAGCAAAGTGTTGCCACTATAGACTCATAACTATTTAGAGGAAACATAGGCATGGCTAACACTGGCTTATTACAGAATCTGTGATCTCAGTTCACCTGGCTAAAATACAGTCTAATACAATGGCCCTGTAGTAAATCCTGCTGTTATAATAAACACTCAAGTTTGTATCACACCAGCATCTTAACAGGAGTTTGTCAGTCCTTTTTATTGCATATTAACTGGATATTCTGCAAATTGTAATTGCAAAATATCCATAAATTAACTGTAGGTCTACTTGGTTATCATCAATAATTACTGTAAAAACCAGTGTATAAGTCGCACCTTTAACTTTAACTTTATGACTTATACACTGGTGCGTCTTACACACCGGTTTTTACAGTACTTCTTACCAGGTTTTTATGAGGTTACAGTTAAATGCAAGGGGGAATATTTTTCTTGTTGTTTTGAGTGGAAATAACAGTTTTAAGTTATCCACACTCTCCACACTGTCTTTTGAAGAATAATGAGGTAAGTTAACAAACAAGCAATAATTGGGTGTGAATTTCTGTTTCTGAATGCTGCCAAAACGATAACGTTAGCTGACTTGTCTTCAACTGGCAGAACTTGTTTTGGCAGTCTTGCTTGAAATCTATACTTTAACTTTTAACTTTTAACAGGAATGAAACCTAAAGTGCACTTTGTGCCTTTTTGAGATGTAATCATATAAATCAATGTAAACTTGTGCTGACCAACCCTGTTTTCAACCCTTTGTGCTTCTCCAAAGTAGGGATGTGTCATTAAGACCGAGTAATCAAATATTCATTAGCAGGGTCTAAAGTCCACCTTTGTGCCGTGGTCGTTTGTTTTCATTGAAAAACTTTAATCATGTTGAGCTGTGTAGTCTACTATGAAAGGTTCATTAACAACTACTCCACCTTATTCTGAAGTACAGTCTGACACAGAGTTTATTTTTACTTTTGCCCTCGTCTATTTTGACTGTGCAGTAAGTTAGCCTGCTAGCTAGCTGACTGGAGGGAACATGATGCAGACACACAAAAGTCCAGCGTGGAAAAATGGTTGACTCATCTGAAAAAGCTGCTGACAGTTACTGAGGGAGACGGGCCTGACGCTAATCATCGAACAAGTACGTCAACATTTGTAATGGCTCCTTGAAAGTGTGACTAAAGTCTCAGAGAGAAAACGAATGTTACGTCTGTATATGCTCAGCATTGTTTATGACGTGGAGAAAATAATCCACGTTGTTATATTTTTAGGGGTTAGGGTTAGTTAGTTGGACTTTTTTAAGACGATTGTTTTGCATGATTTTAACATGTAAATCAGATTGTTGTTCGAATAAATACAACAGAAATAATGTGAAAAATCATTTAATTGCAGCTATTTGACCTTGTTACCTGACGCTTGTTTATCCTGGACCAGCTGTTAGTGTCTGAAGGAGCACTTATGTTGGAAAAACACTGATATGTTTCTAATGGCATTAGTTCCCCCACACCTCCTTTTCCTCAGAGTAAAACCTCCTATCCGTCCTCACTACCCAGTCACACAAGGGTCCTGTTCAGTATTCAGCCAGGCATACTGGCCAGGATTCTGCCGAAGTGATAAAACCCAATTTATCAGCTAGAACCATCCGCAGACTGCAGATATATCCAGTTTCTTTGCTTTTAATGCCAGGGTCACACCACTGTGATTCTGGCTGGCTTACTGAACCCCCAGTGGTTACCCGCTCAAGCTCAAGATCTTATTACCAAGTGGTGTTACTTGCTAATGAATTTGTCTCTAATCATGTTATTTGTAAGTGTCTCACACAACTTTGGGTAAAACATGCTACAGTTCTCCCAACAGAAACAGAGATAAAACGTCTCTCTGTGGGATTTTTTTTGTGTGTGCAGAAAACAACTCTGTAATCCATATTTTTTGTGGTTGATTTGGCAGTTTATTTCAGAGGCATCTAATAGGAATCCTAATTGGAACAGTTTTGAAACAGTTGAGTGATGAAAACCATTTGGATTCTATTTTCATTATTTATTCATTCCCCATATAAAGCAGCCAAAGCCACGGTTGTAAACTTAAGTTCCCTCCCCCCTCCTCCCAGTTGACGGTAGACTTCACATACTACCTCCCACCTTCGGGTTGATTCCTGGTCCTGTTAACATTTGATCATAAACGTTACACGTATGTATTAAAGCTTTTTTGAAAATGTGCAGCAGCAGCAGCATTGTTCTAATCGCTTCGCAAATATTGCCTCAGAGGAATAAAAATCGCATCATGCTTAGATCCAATTTGTGCTACACTCACCAATTACTTTCACGGTCCACTTCCCGTCTAATACAGAAAGGCCAGATTATCCGCTGCATGTCTGGGTGCTGCACACCCTAATTACACACACAAATTATAAAAACACAACTTGTGACAAAAAATTTAGCACATGATTTGTCCTCTTTCCAAGAAAAATACTTGCACTAATTTACTTCGACTCTGTCCTCAAGGAGATAACTGGTCTCTGAGAAATGGAAGGCCTACTTATGTAAAATGTGAAGAGTTTTTGATCTTTCTATTGGCCTTGTAATCAGATAAAGCTGTAGCATAGATGTACTGTGTCTAATTGGGTTGATGTATAATTAATCTAAACAGTGGCAGCAGTGTAGTTCATTACATGACTGATTAAGAGGATATACAGAGAAAACGACAGAACATTAGGTTATCAAATATAGTATAGTGCTTTGAAGCACTGTCAATGAAAGCTTGAGCAGACTTAAAAAGGCACCATAACCCAGTGTAAACTGACTACTGCACTTCACTTATAGCTTGTTTTGCTCTTTATTGCTGTAGCACAATCTCACTGCACTTTCACTCTTTCTGCTTGCTGCACAAATCTCATGCCTGGACAAACAGAGGACTGCGAGGAAGTCAGGGCCAATCGTGGTGTAACTGAGGAGAGAACCAGTAGCATTGAGTACAACATTAATGCATGTGAACTTGAAGTCACATCCAATGTGTGCTTTATTCTTAACGCTGAGTGTTTCTGAGGGACAAATCCAACCTACAGTATAGTAGCTGATATGGTGACAATGGGCACTTGCTGAGAGCTTTGGAGATCTTACATTAGGTGAGCACGTTAACAGTTTTCAAACAGGTCTTGTTTGTATTATATTTTCAAATTCTGCTAAAGCAACTTTGAGCTGGTGGTGTTTTCATTATCTATGAATAAGATAATCAGTTAATCGTTTAGTCAATAAATCCTGAGATAATGGGGAAAATGGCCAACACAAATTTCAAGAGGCAAGAAAGATGATGTCTTCAACTTGCTTGTTTTGGCCAATATTCTTTAACTCAGTTTGCAATGATATCCTCACATGACATTTTTGCTTGGTAACTGAGTTATACAATTCTTCTTTCTGCTTCCGAGTAATTTAGAGATGGACTATTTATATATCATTTCAGCATTTTAAACATGTACATCCTTTTTGAAAATATAGTAACTCAGATAATCAAGTAAGAGTCAGTAATCCTAGATGACACATGTCAAAGACTAATTTCTCAAGATTATATGACATGCTTTCTATTTTAAGCAATTGAGTTCACATCAGCAAACTCTAACAAGGCAAAAATGCAGAGATGTAGTCACAAAGAGCTCGGGGCTGCAGGTATGACTCTGACCAGAGAAAGAGGGAGAGAGAGAACAGCACTCCTCAGCCATCCAGGAGATAGATGCATCCTGCCACTGTATAAATTGGCTGTCGGAAACATTGTGCGAGGAAAAGTGGCAATTGCTGGGAATTTAGAGGCAGAGTGACAATGATGGAGAGATGAAAAAAGAGAGGAGATAGGACGAGGGTCAAAAGGAAAGAGGAAGTGAGAGAGAAGGCCAAGGTCAGTGTTAAATGTCTCATAAAGGGCCGGAGATTGGGAGATGACTGTTTCAGGATAAAAAAGCTGCAGAGACAGGAAAACAAATGAAGATAAAGATGGGTTACTTTCAATTATGGAACACCACACATAGCATGGTTATCTTGTTTCTATTATAGAATACATCTGCTGTACGGCAAACTTCAAACTGTTATTAAAGCAACAGCTAAGATCATTATCATTTTCATAATTACTACATTATTGTTTTAGTTCCTATATTCTTCACTTGTACAGCATATCTCCAGTGAACTACAATGCACTACACTACAGCCACCTCAGAGCTGACTGACTGGCTTGAATTCAGAACAATACAGGAAAGAACCACACTGTAGAATAACAATTATTCAAAGGATCTGGCAGCTTTGATAAAATGAATGAAACCTTATGACTTGGCAAACTAGCTTCATGGTTAATGCAGGACTTCCTGGATGGAGCTGGAAGTTATTGGAGGTCTGGTCCCCCTGCGGGATAGTAAAGTGATTTGGCCATACTCTGCAGATGTCTGCCATATAGAGGAAGAGATAGTGGCTGTCTGCTAGAGGATGGATGAGATGAGGAAATGAGAGAGGCATAGACCAAGGATCGGCCCATGACTAGGATGCCAATGATGATATCAAATGAGCAATACCAAAAAAAGTGTGTAGAAGAAAGACGCAGTGGTTGCATCTCCATATCTGCAAGATCTTGCTCGACCATTTTAGAGGATCACCTACTATGGACAGATGATAGATAAGCATCCTTGTAATTGCCTGAACCTTTAACCTGGAGGTAGGAAGTGATCACATGACCCTGGGAGGTCTAATGTTAGGCCTCTATCATAGAACGGTCTCAGCTATTGATACGCTGCAGTAATGGCCTACCTTAGGGCTGGAAGCTTCACACAGAGTAATGATGACCCATGCTCGCCTGCAGGCTACTGCTTTTCTTCTCATCGATGCAATTACTGCGCTGAGGCATGGCTGGCCGAAATGCCCCATAGCAGGGAAGAAGATCACAATTCCCTGCTGTTCATCTTACCACAAATAAAGAAGAAAACACCTCCAAGAACTACAGTCACTGTGTGCAAAGTGTGGAGTTAATGGGTTAATCTGTAATATTGAAATTTATATAGGGGGATGCTCTGTGCACAGGTTGTCGTGATGTATTAATTATTGTTGACGCTGGTGCGCATGTTTAGCCCCCACCAGTGAAAAATGAGATGACAAAAGAGGTAATTTCCCCTTTCTCTCAAGATGGTGTGTAATTGTGTGAGCTACAGTGAGGGGGGAAACTGGCAGGGGAGGGTCTGTCTGAGGCTTCTCCCTCCCCATTCCTTCTGACAAAGACTTTAATTCACAGTAATTATACAGATGGATTGAAATATACAGCAAGACAGGGAATCACTCCAATTATGCAGAGTTGATTAAAACTTGGACCCCATGCCAGGGTGCTGCAGGAGCAAGGGAGGAGTCGAGATGTGCACCATAGAAATGTGAAACACATAAGACGCGTTAACATCTGCACCACGAGGACCAAAAGGCATAAGAGGATTTCCATATCTCTTGCAAGACAGAAGTGCGTTGCTCTCTGTGGCTAAATTGTAAAGTAACAATATACAGTTTGATGGTCTGCTGCAAAAGGACGAGTTTTTGTTCTTGACAGAAGCCAAGCTCCTCACGTTGAAATCTCATCGCCTCCTAATGAAGATGGATCAATGCTATTCATTTACTGACAACCGCACACAGTGTACAGCGCAGCCCATCTCCTGTGTTGTCACTGCATATAGCTACAGCATTTACGCACAGTAGTGGGGATAAGTCCTTGGCATCTGAAGACCATGGTCAGTGGAGGGGAACGAGGAAGAGACAAAGGGAGGTTGAGAAAAAAAGAAAACGGGAGATGGGGAATAAAAGAGAAACAGTCACATAGACAAAGAGAATGAGAAGGAGAGAGAAAAAGATCACAAATAGGGAGGAACGGAGTGAAAAGGGCAAGACATTTGTCACCCTCTCATACAGGACCTTAGGAAGAAAGAACAATATCATTAATCTCCTGACATTTCAATATTGTATTAACCTTTCTAGTGGAATTCTCTGGGCTCATTAGTCTTTTTTGAGGGGGAGAAAAATAATAATCGATAGAACAAGCTCTGAACACGATCTAGAAATATACTGCAGTCAAATAACATACAACCTCAAGCCAGTCATACGATGTCCTGTCTTTAGCAATCACTCCTTTAATCTACTTTAAATGAATGGTTTAAAATACAAATATTTCAAATAAAAAGATAAATGGAGGCGAAAGGGTGTAGCTGCGGCTCTCACTGTCATAAAAGAGAAAAATGTCTGTAAAAAAACAGCTTAAGATGGCAACACAAGCACATCAGCCATCTTATGTGAAGAGAAAAAAGCCCCAAGGCCACACAAAGCGTGATGAACCCATGTCTCATCTTCTCTACTTAGTCAGTCAGCAGACTGTCGGCAAACAGAAGTGTCGAGGGAAACAGAGAAGAGAGTAAAATGCAGACAGAGCCCAAAGTTGCCCACACCCTTTAAACACCACCGCCTCCCTACATCACCTCCACAACCCGCTCACCCATAGCCTCACCTTTCATCCATCAATGCCTGAAGAACACCCGCCATTCAAATCACCACCGCTCCCCAGGTCATTTGACTAAGAAAACACCCCAATTTATCCCCATTATGTGCCCTCACTGAACATTAAAGTAGCACGTAGGCCTTTGTCTGTCATCATTTACATTTAGCCTCCATGATTGGTTGTGTCAGTGTTTTGCTTAGCGTGTTCGGTAAAGCTGTTATGAAAACATGTCACTTTTGAATTGTGTGATTGTATGTTTGCATTGGGAATTCCTAACCTTGGGAGGGAGGAGTCATACGGGTTCAAGGGTTATTTCAATACTGTCATTATGGGTTTACCTAACATCTCGACTGAGACAAGAGCAGCAACCTAATGGATTCCTCCAAATTCATGAAGGAAGATGAGCAGATGGGAGATTCACACACATAGACTCTGTTTCTCTCTGTGTCAGGGGGAGCTTTTAATTAGTGTTATTTTTTATAATTTAGCAGAAATCAATCATACTTGTAATAGAATAAATAATGTATTGCACAGGAGCCTAATTAACATAAAATAAGAAACACTTACCCTGAAGTAGGGTTGGGTGATATGACGATTGCCAGTATACTAATAGCAGACATTTGTCAGCCCATAGAGACATTGCCTTAATATCTCTGTTTGTACTAGTCCATTGTAGCCAATACTGCAAATCAATGAGCTGGACTCCTTTATGGCAGTATTAGATTTAGAGGGTTTTTGCATCAATGGGATGTAACACCTCATTGTTTCAGGTATTTATTTTTTTTGGCAAATTGCTTTTGCCCAAAAAATTACATTCCTATAACATTTTACTGAACATATTATTATTGCTAACATGAATAGTCAATTGATTTAATAAGTTGACTAACAAACAATGTATCACCCACAGGTTTGATAACATGAAGCTTTATTAAGCTATATTAATTCATTTATTAAGCAGAAATGCTAAATATTTACTCACTGTTTGATTTCAGTTTCTAAAATTTGAGGATTTGCTGCATTAATGCATTCAGTTTCTTTGTTAACTTTCCTCAAATTTGATATATTTACTATATACCTTTTCAATTTACACTTTCATTTAGCAAAATGATGTACATCTGACAGTTGATACAGCACATATTTTATAAATCATTATTCATTATTTGAAGAAAATTAAGACAATTACAAAATACTGATTTGCTGCAGCCCTACACAATATGTCGCAGTGTGAAATTGCATTACCTTAATAGCAGATTGTATACATGTTGCCCATCCCCACTGAGGTAACAAAAGCAAACACACCCATGACAGTTGGTTTGTTGGATGCCAATTAACAGTACTTGTCCACCTGCTACAGAATACACTGTTCAATATGTGTGTATGCTTATTAGTTTCAGTTCAACTGTGACTTTTATAGTTAAACATGTTGATTTTTTTGGACTGATGGGCCACCATTTTGGCCAGAGATGATCTGGCGTCTTTTGATTTTTGTTATGTTTGTGTTTTGTTTTTTTAGAGATCTCATATCAGAGGGCTGATTACCAAACGTATTTGATAGCTGGCAAATGTTGTCAATTAGCATTTATTTTAATGTAACCCATATTTGTGGTGCTGTTTGTTGTTTTGATTGAGTTATTTTTTTAGAGTTCATAGTCCTTTTCCGTGAAGTGTTTACACAATTTTGCTTCTGCATGTACATAATTAGTACAGCAAATCTGCATTTATCCTACTAATCAAAGGGCTTATAACACTAATAATGATCATTATATAATTAATATTATGTCTCATAGGTGATGCTAAACATAAGATGGTGAGATCAGCTTACAGATGCAAAGAAGACAGCAGAGAAAAAGCTGAGGGAGGGAAGATTCTCGGTGATAACACATGGAGGATTTAATCCTCTGGGTTAATTGTGTGGACCCCATCGGCACTAAATAAGGAGAGTTAGAATGACTGGCTAAGTGACTAATGGATGTACAAATCACCCAGATTACTTCACAGTTATTAAAAAAAAACTTGGATTTGGCTCGCTTCCACACTCTCTTTCTCATTACATCTGGCAGTCTCACCACTGACGGCTATCTTTTACAATAACTCAGTTCAGTTTTCACAAGTTGAAACAAGCTTAAGTGTTTAACACTGATTAAAAACAACTTTTTGTAATGATGTGAAATTGGGATGAGTTGGTTGGTGAGATCATTAAATCTAAATGAGTTTTGATTGATCGCCTGAAGAGATGGCGTTTGACCTGCAGCTGTAATGTAAATGGCTGTGGAGAGGTGCTGGTAAACTGTCTACACAGTGTGCACCTGTGATGAAGGGTGCATTGCTGGTGTTCTCGCGGAGGATAGCGACAGTAAGATGAGTTGTCAGACAGTGCACAGCTGTTCACTTAATTACCTCCTAGTTTGGGAAGGAGGTTAATGAAGCAGTTTGGCGATCAGAAATGAGAGACAGCCTGAATGTGCACAAAAGAAATTAGTTTCTGGCTGCTGGGACTAGTTGAAAGCAACAGCAGTTTAAATTATTGATTGCAAAAGCTGAAACACTGAAGGCATAAAAAAGAGGAAGCTGATAGAGCAGGAGAGGTTATTAAGCTTTACAGATTCATACATATTTAGCATATTCCTATACAGAGTAATCAGACCTCATTCTGAATCTTTTGTCTTTAAATATACTTTCATCTGAGAAATTAGAATCAGAACAAGGTTTATTGCCAAGTAGGTTTGCACATACAAGGAGTTTGTCTTGGTGTTGTGGTGCATACAAATATACACAAAATCAAGTAATCCTAAATAATATAAAAAATACATTTGCAGCAAAAAGTATGTTATATATATATATATATATATATATATATATATACACTACCGGTCAAAAGTTTTAGAGCACCCCGATTTTTCCAGTTTTTTATTGAAAAAATGTTTCCAAGCTGGTCTATCTATCTATCTATCTATCTATCTACAGTATCTATCTATCTATCTATGATTATTGCCAAGATCAGTCTTCAAATTGTTTGTTTTAAGAAGCTGGAAAAAAGGAGTGTTTGGCACTTTCCTTGAAAAAAAACCCACACAACAATTAACAACAATTAATTATTAAAATAGTTGGCATTATATTTTTCTTTGGATTGACTAATCGACTAATTTCCTAAACTTGACAATAAATTATTTGTTCAGGATTATGATTTGTATATATTAAGGCTGGAACTAGTGATTATTATTTTCATTATTGATTAATCTGTCTCCATAAATTTGTCCATAAAATGTCAGAAATTGTGAAAAACGTTGATCACTGTGGTCCAGAAATCAACGTGACACTTTCAAATGGCTTGTTTTGTTCAAGATATTCAGTTTGTCAAAGAAGACTAAGAGAAACTAGAAATATTCACACTTGAGAAGCCAGAATCAGAGAATTCAGACTTTTTTCCTTAAAAATTACTAATTTATAATCAAAATTGTTGGAGATTAGTTCAATAGATTTATTGTTGCAGCTCTAGTATATACTCTATTGTAGGTGTTATACAGGTAGACAATCGCTGGTATTTTTCACACATTATATGAGATATTCTTTGATGAAAGGAAGGAAAAATAAAACATTGTACTAAAAGCACACACACAGTCCTTTTCAATTCCCTTCCCCCATTTTAAATTGTAGACATGCCACTACACCTTGGAGCCTTCCCCCAAGCACACAGGTAGAGTAACTGTAAGGACCAGAGCAAAGACCATCCTGCATATTAATGCCATTATGAGGTGAATAACCCTGGCAGACAGTGTTCCCGCTTAATATCCTTAATCACCTGCATCTCATTGTGATGACGGGACACACCTCCACTCATTAAAATGATGGATGGAGGAATAAGGGGATGCTCTACCCTATTCCAAATTTGTTCTTGTTGAGAAAGGTGCTTAGAGAACACCTGGGGGAATGAAGGGGGAAGGGAGCTCCAAAAGGCCAGGCTGAGAGAGAGAGAGCTGAGACTAAGAGGAAGGGATGGTTGGAGTGGGAATTGAGAGACTGTTTGCATACCTAAAACCATTACTGAATTATACTAATATGATTCTATTATTTTTATTTGTCTTTGTAAATCTAAAATGTCATCCCAAATTAGATTTTGTTTTCCAGAGATAATAAGCATGCATATGTAATGTAAAAAATGCTGTTAACAATGTCGGTTAGCTTTTAATTAGATTACTTTTATAGATACATGTTTTTTAATTTATGAAATATTACCAAAACACAAAATAATACCTGTAAATGGCCAAAATCCCACCAACTGTTGCAGTAAATGAATCTATTGGACAAAGGGTCCCTCATTGTTCTGATGGCTTTCAGCAGAGGACTCGGAGCAGTCGGTCTCTTGAGGCCCCAGCATGTTGAGGTGGGCAGCACTAGTCATTAGCTTGTAAAAACAGGACTTCCATTCCAGGTCTTTGAGGCTCAGGAGGGAGTATAAAGGGGAGGAACCATCTCTCTTTCTTCATCACTGATGTTTGAATAAGCCAGACAGACAGCAATTGACATTAAAGACTCCCATAGGCCAGGTTATTGCCTCTGTGAGAACAAGCAGTAGGCAGGTTAGATGTAATAAACTGGAACAAATGTATTTCGGTCTCCAATTAGGATAAGTTGCTGTCCATAGTCGCTCTGTTGCAACAAAATGTCATCTTCTGATGTTATGGATATTTTGTTTTGCCACGTCAGCAGTTTTCTCACTAGCTAGTGAGTGATGAGAAATAAAATGAGTACTGTATTTGCTCTATTATGTAACCTCATTGAAGCCTCCTTACGCCTAATTGGCAGCAATCTAGGCCTGTCAAATTGAATATAATCCCTTCACCGTTGGTTTTAGCCTCCCTCTATGGCTTTGAATGTCTTTACTGAATGACATGGGATGCTGATATTGTGAGTAATGGAGAACACTAATGGAATTGGCATTAGGTAATACATTTGAATAGCTACTGTACAGAACAGAAAGCTGTTTAGCCTCTGAGCTAAGGATATTGATAGTTCCCCCTTGACAGTGTTGTAGAAGTACATTGTGTCCTTCTGGATGAGGCCAGCTCAGATCATTCGACATTAAAATGCAATAGATGCAATGACATTGAGCTTTATTATGATGATTTTCAATTATAGCTATAAAAAATGTATATAATTTTTATTCAAATGTTAGTGCTGTGTATTCTGCACACATGCTTGATAACATAAACTACATCGATGATAAGGATACTACATTTTTCATATTAAAAAAAAATAATAATAATCCCATTCAAGCACCAAACCCAGCAGTATTCCCTTTGTATCCAAAGCCAGATTTAGTCATAGTCCTCCATGGTATAACCACACATTTACACTGAGTGACATGCCTCTTTATTACAGTGAACTTTGAGCACTGTAGTTTATTTTTAGTCAACTCCACTCATGTTTTTTGTTTCAATACAAGTAACATAATACTAGATAATTGACTACTTTAAAAATGATCAGAGATGGTGATTAAGATATCACTGGAACAGGTACATATGATGGAGTTATTGAATTATGATATATTAATAGACGCCATAAAAGGCCCCATCTGTGTGTGATGGTTACACATAAAGACAGCTGTTTGAACAGTGTTGTAGAACCTTGCAGATGCAACATAATGTGTAATTAGGCAATTTCTTTGTCATGCATTGATATGCAAACAGGTGATTAAGTCAACATCCACTCACAGCTAATTGTGGTAGTGGAAAGCAGACTTTTTTTTTTAAGTATGCATATGATAATGTGAGTCACAAACCTAAAGATATGACTGGTTCTGCCTGAGGTTTCTTCCTGTTAAAAGGGTTTCCTTGCCACTGTTGCCAAGTGCTTGCTCATGTGGGAATATTGGGTCTCTTTAAAATGAAAACCTGAAGAGTTTGGTTTAGAACCTGCTCTATGTGTAAAGTGCCTTGAGATAACTCTGTTGTGATGTGGCGCTATACAAATAAAGATTGATTGATGCTTGATATGTATGCGTTTGGCCCTTCCTACAATAAATACTAGTTATTATGAATGCATATATATTGATCCGCAGATGAAAATAGTGCCCAACAAATGTTCTATTTTCTCTTGTGTAATGTTCGCTATAAACAACAGTACCCAGCTGTTTTAGAAAATGAATGTCTTACAAACTAAACCATATATTTGAGACCTGTTTTTTTCAGTCTTTAGTAGGAATGAATGAGCTTGGGGTTGAAGTGGTTAAGTATTACGAGATGGGCTAAGACATTGTTGATTTGGTTTCTTTATGGAACTTAAATAAGGGAAATATAGAAAAAACCCACCATATCGAATGTTGACAAATGACCAAAAAAACATGTATAGTTTGAACCTTTTTATTCATCCTTTTTTTTTAGTTCTTTTTACTTTTTTGCTTTACGAAACAAATGTTTGCAGATGTCCTATGAATAAACAACAGCACCCTTTCTCCTTAAAAAAAACAGGGATCATTACCCCTGTCTTGTCAAGAAAAGAGACTCTTCTTGTCCAATTACAACCTCTCCAGATTCCCAAAGTGACTCTTATTTCCTGTATTTGACATTCGTTTAAGTGCATTAGTAGACAACATAACCATTTCGATTAATGTGCAATAGCTGAGTTTATGGTCAATGCGAAAAGATATTTACATTGCAGCTATGACTCACATTAACTGTCTTTTTCATCACTTGAGTTAGCGTCAGAACTGGAGAGGGAGACAATCACAATGCAAGGAGTCTCCTTTCAAGCACAGCCTTCGTAAACAGCAACCTTTACCTACATCATTATCATCATCATCATCATCATCATCATCATCATCATCATCAGGATTAACTAGACTCTTTTGTCATACCTGTTTTCCTCCAGTAAGACAAAAAGGTTAATAGATAGAATGGTTTAAAATAAAGTTTAGTGATTGTGCTTTTAAAACCAAAGTAAAACAAATAACAAACATCGACGACAACACGAAACATAACAGTGCATTACAAAAAAAGGAGAAAAAAAAAAGAAAAATCCCAAAGTGGCACTTTCTTGGGGCAGCTAAATAATATAGCAATTTACAACATGGATGGAAATGATAAAATAATTATATTTACTGACATAATAAAATTAGAATTCGCAAAATAAAACAAGGAAGACAAATTTGAGGTACCACAATGGGTAAAACAAGAGGACATCATGTATACACGTATATTTACAGACAGTCCAACCCTCTCTGCTTGCTGCTTTTTTATTACAGTAACATCTGACTGTATCGGCTCTCCAAAGTTCTTGTCAAGGCAAGCTGAGTCATGTCAATGTCTGGAGTAGGATTTCACTCCATATTGCATTGGAATTAAACATAAATATCCTACTGCACATTTTGTTTTGAATGCACCATTCTTTTATCTTTAGACACTCTTTCCTTTTTTTAATGGACATAGAAAATGATAAGTTAGAAAAAAACCCCATTTGTCTGTTTTCCAGATGTAAAGAAACACTACTGATGTACAGTATGACGGCAGCCAACATGATGGTGCAATACTGAGATATTTAAAATTGTAAGAGAAACAATGGTGCTCCACTCTTGGAAAAATCAGGACAGTTCCTCCTGTTCACCATCTCTATTCTTCAGCTTTCTGCCATCTGGATGAAAAAAACAAACATTTCGATTAGCATCCATCGTTCTGAACAGTCAGTCATATTTATATAAATCTGCTACAGTCAGATCTGCTGAGGGAGAGCTTGTCAACTTGATAACTGTCTGTACCTCTAGCTCTTCATCTCCTGGTTGGAAGGCCCCCGTGGTGTTTAGGCCCATGTCTGCAGGGTTCCTGCGGCCTCCATCTCCTCTCCGCCGGCCCCCTGAGCCCCTGGAGGACATGGAGCTGGAGGAGCTTGGGTCTCGGGGGCTGTTGACTGTGGGGAACTGTGGTCGGCTATAGGGTAGAATGTCCTCTGTACCTAGGGACAAAGAGCACACACATTGGAGGTGTTGAGCTTTTCAGAAAGTATAAAAATAGGAATATGGCGAATGGAATAGTATTTAACTTGATATTGTACCTGCATGTTGGCGTGCCTTGTTGGCGTTGCTAACCTCATGTTTATTCCCTTTCCCTCCATGAGCAGTCTTTTGTCTCTCCTGAGCGTCTTTGCGTTCAGAGGAGCTGGTTCTGGTGTCTGAGCCCTCTCTGGGTCGATAGCCTCCTGTTCCTCCTCTCTTGTCTCGACCCTCTCCTGCCTTAGGGGAAACCACTCCCCGGCCCTCCAGGGCTGCCTTGGAGGGGTGTGTAGGGGACTTGAGCACTGCTGGAGGTGGGATGGGCGGAGGTGGGAGATCTGAAGGATAAACAGAGGAAGTAAGAACACATTAAACACCAAGTTCAAAAACTAGGGTTTAGGTGATTACACAAGACTGAGGGACATGGATCTGTGTACTCTTGAAACTTAAGTGTTTATCATCTGTCACTCAGTTGTCTCACACCTACAAGGTGATACACAAACACAGCTGCAGTATGTGTACATACACTCATTGATGTACACACGGCTATACCCAACGGAAACTCCTCTGAGCAGACAGTAAACAGAACAGTTAACATTAAAGAGGCCATACATTGCCAGAGAGTTATGAGATTTGAGCGAGAGGCAAGAGAGGCAGAAGAAGTGAGCATGACGGTCAGCAGCTGGCTCTCTGACCTGCTCAACTTCCCCCATCGATGAATCAATGCTGCTTGTCCTTGAGCCATTATTCATATGAGGCCAGCCAGTGGGCCGCCTGGTCTCTCACACATCCACAGCCATCTAAACAACACGTTGAGAGAAAAGCCTTGTCTGCTTGCGATCGATGGCTTTCATCTTCAAATCAGCTTCCGACCTGAAGGATGGTTTTGTTGGCGGCCAGACCCCATAATCCACTAGGATTAGAAAGTTAATAAATGCAGCAAGTGCAAACTCTTACACCTTGTATTCTGACACTTCAACACTTTTAAGATGGTCGAGCACTGGACTTTGAGGAGAATCAAAGCTTTTATTCCTTTTTTAAACACAAAAGGCTAATGGGGCAGTTGATGTCTTTGCTATGTTTTGTTGGCGGAATCAGGCAGCTTCAATACTCTTTTCTGATTATCTTCTACCTCTGTCCACTCCTCCTGAATACAAAAGGGGGCCAGTCAATATCATACAGCAGAGAGGCGTCTGCAGATTTTTAATATCTCTCTTGCCTCCTGAGTCTTGCCTCAGTCAGAGTCCGATCAATGCCACAGTCTGTGAGATATAGCTCACTACAAGGGAGGAGCAGCGCGCCAGCTAGATTTATGAGGAAATATCGGCGAGGACAGAGCTGAGGTCTGAAAAGTGTCTCTGCGCTTGCCAAGGAGGGTGTATCAGAGGTCTTGGTGGTTAATTAGGCAGAGACAGATCAAAAGAGACTGGAAAGGGTTATGTTCAGAGAGGAAGTAGACAAAGGCATTAGAGTCAAACACAATATGAATCATGGGGGGAATATAACTTGGGTGTTTCCACATCCTCTGTGCAAACATGAGTGAAATGAGTAGGTCAAAGGGGGGCACGGGGTGGGGAGGGGAGGTGGTTGAGGCATTGGGGGGTTGCCTCACTTGCTGTTTTTTTTCTGCCTTTAGCCAATTGTATTTTTTTTATTTATTGTGCTGTTGTCTAGTGTTTGAAATAACCGCAAAGGTAGAGTCATGTAAGAATTATAGGAATATATATTACATCATATTATGTGTGTGTAGTAAAGATGGTCAGTATTTTATTTCTTTTGTCCTCATTTAAATTTCATTAAATCACCTTCTTTCACCTATCACCCCAACACCAGTCTTCCAGACCACAGACTGGGTATGTGGGGTGGGGGTGGACTGGGAGACAGAGGAGAAGGAGACAGGGGAGGCAATAACCTCCAAATGAAAAACAATCCATTCAGATCAAATGCAATCAGCAGGAGGACTGATGGACAGACAGAGCTGCAGAGCTGTCAGTCCGCCCCCTCGCTGCTCAAACAAAGACAGAGGAGAATGAAGCATGGGAGAAGAGGAGAGAGTGGAGAGGGATGGAGAGATCACTCTAAAGGGAGGGGCAGCGGATGGGGAAGGAGCCAGGATATAAGGATGATGGCAGGAGGCG
Organism: Scomber japonicus; assembly: GCF_027409825.1. Lineage (NCBI taxonomy): Eukaryota > Metazoa > Chordata > Actinopteri > Scombriformes > Scombridae > Scomber > Scomber japonicus. The sequence goes on from NC_070583.1 coordinate 22,309,963, forward strand.
GCAGTTCGAGGGGGGTGTTGGATTTTCTGCAGTGATATAGCTGGTCTGGCTCCCAGTGAGCTGGATATTAAATCTCCCTGTCAAGTGCTTCCAACACTCAAGGACACCTGACACTAAGAGGAGAGCCAGCTCTGGGACAGTACAGTACACACCATGGTGAGTGTGCATACACGCACTCATATACAGATACATTTTGAGAAATTATATGCCTGCAAGATCAAAGTGAAAGAGAGTGGCTTTCCACTGTTAGACTGTGTGTTGTAAAGAATGATTCTGTAAAAAGTCAATAGCTCTTTTACTTAACAAGGTTAAAGCTTTTGCATCTGTGTACAGCTGCTTCAGTATTTAGGCCTGTTTGGTTTATGTTTGGCCCCTGAGGAGTGAAAGGTGGCACTTCAGTATGAGCCAGAGCACCTGGATCAATTTCATTAGTGGCTAGAGTGGAGGGACATCCTAGTGTCAGCACAGCCAAGCTGGGCAGAGCTCCCCTGAGACAACTCCCACTCCACTATGGCTCTGGCCTCCGGCCCACCACTCGCCCGATCTGTTCAGCACCGCCTCAGATGAGGAGTGATGCCATGCATGTGCATAAACACATGAGAGAAGATGATTAAAACTCTGGCTCAAGGCAAGCCCATACTCAGTCATTTACAGATAGTACATCATAGTAAACTGCACTTTTCCCTTCCATATCTGCAGAGGGAATAGGGGGATAGCCATTGATACAAACTGGCCATCTGTGTACTTGCGGGATACAGCTAACCTGCTACTGCTGCTACTTTCCTGTCTCTTGTTTTGTTTGTGGTCTGAATAAAGAATTAATACCTTTTTATCACATACATACGTCAACTCAGAGTTTCTAAAATATAAGAGATATTCGCTATAAAACATACCCCACTTCTACATGTGAAAATTCTGACATGATCAGTCAGTTAATCGATTAGTTGTTAACTATTCAATTAATTTCCAGCTATATTGAGAATCGATAAATTGTTTGGAGTCATTGTTTGTGAAAAAATAATCTGGTTCTAACTTCACAAATGTGAATATTTGTTGCTTTCCGTGATAGTAAACTGAACATATTTGAGTTGTAGACTGGTGGATTTTTACAGGATTTATTTAATCTTGAAAATCGTTATGAAATATTTTCATCATTGCATTTTTAAAGATACTGACATTTACTAACATATGTACCTTCATTATAGGGATCACGTCGCTGGTTCCCTGGATGGCCCGCAGGATGTTGTTTTTGCTTCTTAGGAGGCCTCCGGTGTACAGCTGCCATACTCATGTTGCTGTCTGTAGACACCGGACTGCTAGGACGGTGGCTTGATGGGTTCATTTGGTATTTTCGTGCTGTGAAAAGAAACAGGGGAAAAGTTTTCCTTATCCAACCATCCTTAAAATTCTTGCAGTGACATTTTTTGTGGATGTGGCTGACCATATATAATCTACCTGAAGCTCCTCCAACTTCCTGGCCCTGTGTGTTGGGATATTTAGCCACCCTGACGCCTGTATACTCTGCAGCCGCTGCAACGGCTTGAGCAAAGTCGGCATCAGTGAAGAAGGATCCATCTGATGAGCTGACGGCACTGGATCTCCCCGAAGAGACATTATCCTCTTCAGAGGCCGACCCCCATCCGTTGATCATGGAGCCGGTCACAGAGCTCTCCAGATCGCCCATGCTAGACGCAGGCGTTTGTTCAAGGCCTCGCAGCAGCAACCTTCTCGGATGCATCTGGGGATGGTGAGGATGTGTATGGGGGTGGGTGTGGTGGTAGTGCATCTTAGCCACCTCTGCATCAGTCTCGTCACCATCCTCCTCCTCTTCCTCCAATATGTCCTCTTCTTCCTCCATACCATCAGTGTCCAAGGCCAGTGGGCTGGTAATGTACCCATATGTGTGTGTAGGGGAGAGGGGCCTTGGAGGGGGTGGCGGGCTCACAGCATGGCGCCTGCAAGGCAAGACATACGGTATCAGAATCCCAAAAAAATTATTATATTTTGGATCAATTATTCAAAAATGGTTGATCAAATTGACCAACAAATCATAGTGCTGGTTATGCATGTCTTGTACTGCCAATTAACTACAAATGTGTACTTTACATTACTGCTAATCATTTTCTACAGAATACCAAAGCTACAAACATTTGGGAGTCAACTCATTCTGTATGTTGTCCAAAAATCAGACCAAGATATAAATCAGCAAGAAATCATAGATGTCAAGGAATATATGAATTTGGAGAATTTTGGAGGATTTTCAAGATAGTTACTATCAAGTTGTTATAGTAACTATTGTAATAGTTACTGTTCACAGCTGCATCACCACCTAATTTAATAATGATAATACACTGTGATTAAAAAAATAATCTCTTAGCCAACTTTCAAATTCCTCAAGTTGATTTTAAGGCTGTGGTGAACTGAAACAAAAAGCTCCCTGGAAAGTAGAAAAATCAATCTAAGATCTGCTAAACTAAAATCTGCTTTTGGAAAATGGCCAACAGTGCTGCATAATATACTGAATATGTAGTTAATGGGCAATAACTTGGAAAACGGTTATGAATTTATAATACTTTGGAAATGATGTTGCTCTATGAGGCTTACATAGCTCTTTACATAGCCTGAACACTCTTCTTCTGCTGTTCTGCAAGTTTACCTGCGTTCATGACTGTCAGGTGCATCCTGGAGCATTGGCTGCATCTCTTCCTGGGGTGAGGGGGTGAGGGTGGCTGTGGACTGGTGACTGTAGGATACAGCAGCAGGAGAAGAGGCTGTCCCTCGGATGGGAGGAGTAGGCCCCCTTTCCATTTCCTCTTCCTCCTCCAGCTCATCAGGCTGCAGGTACATGTGAGAGGGGGGCATGGGGCACTGCATGTCTGGGTCACAGCTGCCAACAGACAAGTCACATATCACTCACTGAAAACATGTTTTCATATACTGGAGCCTGAAAAACATCACTAAATATTCATGCCATCCTTCTATCAAGGTTTGACATTAACCTTGCATTAATAGATAAAAAAAACATTTGGGGCAATTGCTTGCAATTGATGTGAGAAAAGGCAGGAAGAATGAATTAGTATTTAAATACTATGTGTGTGTGTGTGTGTGTGTGTGTGTGTGTGTGTGTGTGTGTGTGTGTGTGTGTGTGTGTGGTGCATGTCAGATTGTCTGTGTCTTTGTGTCTGTGTCCCACCTTTGTACCATCGATAGAGAGTACTCTTCTGTGCTCCGACTTGGGGGTGGGTTTGCAGGGGGAGGGGGCAAGAGGTCAGCCCAATTCATTGTGCTCTGTTTGGGTAGTTTGGGGGTGCGCACTCCCTTCTTCTGACCCTGACTCCCTGCTCAAAAAAAAAGGAAAATAAAAACACTCTGTCAGTCACAAGAAATCTACTTATATTCTTCTTGTATCTGAAAAACATAAATTGTTAATGTGAAGAAATCACAAGGTAATGAGTAAGGAATTGACAGCAGATAAAAGCATTAACAAGACGGACTGTCAAAGAAAAGCTCGTTGTACATTTGAGAGTGCAAAGGCTAATGCAACCCCACTTTATGCAAGTGTGCACATATACTTTTCAGTTATTAAATTATGTGAAATACTATAAAACGCAGTCATTTCCCCACAGTCGTATTATCCCGTACCAGGAGAAAAGGTAGGAAAAAACGGTCCAATTAATACCAAACTATTAGAATTGTGAACCAATGAGCTGTAAGGTGAAAAGAGCAGTAAAGGCTTAATGACTTGAACTTGAAATGCAATATCAGAATGGATACATGGCATTAACGTGGCAGTGTTGCATGCTGTTTGCAATGTGTTATTATTTGTCCTTGTCCACAGACAGACATTGAGGCCCTGATGAAATTAGGGTGCGCTATACTTGAATTAAAGTAAAGCCAATTAGCAAAACCAATGCAAACTAAGCAAGGCCAAAATGGAAAATAAAATGGAAAGCAGGGGAAAAAAAGAGTTAATAAATAAGATTATTTTTTTGGATGACATTGCACCCAGGAAACAAAAGGCACAAGCAAATGTCTGGCCTTTGTTTGGAGGCATTGTTGGCAGTTTCCTCTTCTCTTTTTATTCAGAAAGTTTTCACTGTCTGAATGCATGTTCCTTTCAATTTTTCTTCTTGGAAATCAATTTATTATTTTAAAGCATGCATTATTAGCATTTCAAAGTAATTTGTTGATTTTGAGGAAAACTGGGATCTTCAAATGGAGTTTTGTAGATGTATGTTATATGGTTTACAACACAAATAAGCTATGAAAATAGTTGGGCTGATAAATTAAAAGAAGCAAAAAAAAGATGATAACAAAAATAAAACTTCAAACAACAAGTGATATATTGATATTATAACCTCTGACTGCCTTTCTATGTCCCAACCCCCTTACCGGATGTGCTACTGCTGCCTCGGTCAGAACTGTTGTAGGAGCCCCCAGTGTGGCTGTCATGGCTGTGGTTGTAGGGAATAGTGGCTGGCATAGGGCTGTCACCTCCTCTGTAGCGGTCTGATGGTAGGGAGAATGGAGTGTTTGGTTAGTGCAGCCCTGGGCAGACAGATATCTTGCTAACATAGAAATGTTCAAGGAAAGCAATCACTTCATAAGAGAAAATGAAATGAAGAACACCATTTGATCAGATGGACAAAACGTCTGTATACCATGAAATGGAATGACACTGAGCACAGCGTAGTGTTAGACATGCTGTTCATGCTTTATCATTTTCAGGTAAGTATTTGAGCACATGCAGCATCTGCACAAAAAAATCTCAAAACTATCACACCAGATGTGGTCCCTTTCTGCAGGCACAATAGGGCGATGATAGCTTCGTTCAAACAGTCTAAAGATTCAAGAGTTATCTTTGTCTTTCCTTTAGAAATCTGACACCAAAGATAAACCCTCACACCTGCCTTCATCACAAAAAGACAGCCCAGATGCCGTACAATGACAGCACCTCAGACCTGGCCCACATTTAGCAGCAAAGATTACACATGATTGCATGGAGGGTGATTAGGGGTTACATGAATGCCATACAGACAGGCAGAAAGAAAGAGTGCTGACGCTTATGTTGACTGAAAAGGAGCGAGACAAAAACCAAGGAAAATATGAGGATGAAACTCTTCTACAGGCTTCCACAGTGGGGCTGAAAGAGCCGGGAGAGGAGAGAACAGAGGGAAAAATCAAGTGGAGGAAGATCATGGCTTGGAGTTGACCTCTAACCATGGCTGCTGGGTATTCCACACACTCACCCTTGTTCAACTTGTTTTGCTCCATGATGTTGTACTGTAGCTGGGAGCCCATTTCCTGCTTCTGCTGATGTGCTGAGGTGGGCTTCCAGCAGTGTTTCTCATTCACCTCCCCTCCACCCCCAAGTCCCCCTGCACTCCCTCCAGTCCCTCTATCGGTGTTTATGTTGTTGCCCATGATGGAGGACTGGATGAGCTGGGTGGTGGCGTAAGGTGTAGGCTGGCCCCCCGGACCCACAAAGCGGCCATCTTTTAGGTTGGGGCTGTTGAAGGTCTTCATCTCATTGATCTTGTTGGACAAGTCTACATCTCCATAGACTCCTGACTCTGGCACCATGAGGTTGGTTTGCTTGTTTTCCATCTGGTTGTTATAATTGGCGATGCAGTCCGCTGGAGAACATGAGGAGGGTTATTTAGTCAATCTTGTCTACCGCTGATCAGCTTAGCAGCAGTATGCCAGTTCGGTAAATGCTTTGAAACAATAGGGCATCCTCTGATATACTGCAGAGCTGAAAGCATTTATTTGAGGAAAGCGAAAGACACATTTACATATTTATTTCAGGTTTTTGAAGGATCACTGTGCCCACCAGAGGCATCTCTATTTAGTAGTTTAGTTTAAAGTCTCAGTTTTGTTTGCCAAATGATGATCTGCTTTAGGTGAGTGACACAGGTGGTATTACACCTTTCTCACACAGTTTCCCCTCAGTTTCACCCATGACTCAATGTGGGTGTCATCTCTGTTCTTTTCCATCTGACGGTGGGAGCGTCTTTGCTCATTGAGAGGGACAGAGAGACATGTCTGTATCAAAGACCTGGAATGAGGCGTGCAGTAAAAGCACAGCTCCACTGACAGATCCAATTTTCCCTGGCTCATAAAATATTCAAATCCTCCAGCAGATCTGAAAGCCAGCCTTGCGGTAAATACCAAGGACGGCCATAGGTGCACATTGCTCGTGCCACGCGCCTCACATTTCAGCAGCAGGGAACAGCTTGACACTTCAAAGGTTGATGTGTGAAAGCGCCCCTATGGCTGAGATAAAGGGACATTAACTCCTTTTTCTTTGCTCTGTCACCTAGTCAGTGATCCTCTTAATGTTCGCAGAGTTTAGGTTTGGCACACACACAAAGCATGCGTCTGGCAAGCTCCTTAGCGTCATACAGTGGGGTGTCATGCGAAGAGTGAGGGCTGCCTTTAGCCTGTTATTCCCAGTTAAACATCTCACACCATATTATGGTAGAGTTAAACATTTCAACCTCAGAAGGGTGATTAGCACAAAGAAAAAACAGAACTTGATGAATATAAAGTCTACAGAATGAATTATTAATCCTCATTGGGAAAGGTCTGAAGTACAGAGAAACTATTGAAAGGCTGGATGGATATTTGGCATAACAGCTAGATGGGAATTATGGGCTGCCCTTAAGGCATAGTCCCAGTGTGCATAATTTAGAATATAGAAAGCATTTCATTGCAGTCCAAGTTTCCGAGGATAGGGTTGTTCAAGACTTAGGTCAAGGCTGAAAATTCATAACATTAAGTTATGTGTCATCCAAACTGAATTTTTTGGCTGCCCGTGTTACCCTGTTCTCTTTTTAGATAAGTCACTGTGTGTGTGAGTAACAGTGTTCATTTTCCCTATGATTTAAGGCCAATTTTTTTCCTTTTTGTTGACATCTGTATTAGTGCTGAATACACTAAAAGGCCATCTGGTTGTGTTTCATAAATACCTTTTTTCCTCTACACCTACCCTACTTTTTTAACTCATCTGTGCTCTATACCTCTGCCCATACATTGAGTATGTTTTAGCATACTTATTATTCATCACTTATTTCCTCCCTCTTCCATCTGGTGTTCCAGGTGCACCTTTCTCCCTCCATCATTCTCTCTTTCTCTCTTACTCTAGTTTTGGCCACTGCCTATAGTCCAGCCTTGACCTCTTCGCCCGCTTCACATTTCTTAAATAACTGAGCACTTAGAGGAAATTACATTACTGGCTATAACAACAGTATGGAAATCAGCAGAGCAATTCGATTAGCAACAGAGTAGAGCCATAAGCCCCTCTCAGTGTGCTCCTTTTATTTCCTGCCTAAAACAGCTCTACTTTAACCTCAGATAAATCAAATACACAAGCACACAGGCACTCTTAATCCTAATATTTCTTCAGTTTTTTCTTGTGAAGACCCACGGAAAGGAGAGATATACAGAAAAACTCTCTAGGGAGCTAACCCAGATATCAGATTGTACTTCCTTTTTCTCTGTAGATCCCCCAGCACCTACATTTCTTATCATTACAGTTATTTTGTCAAGGAGTGCATTGTTGCATTTCAAGGGAGTTTTGGTTGTTGCCTACATATGATAGTGTCAACAGGGCATACCTGGACGGCTGTATGTTGCCAAGTTGCTGTCACTGTTGCCATTGCCTGCAGTGCAGCAGTTGATGCTGCAGTCGTTGTGGTTGGAGCAGGAGTTGGGCCATGTGTCAGCTAGCCAGGGCTGAGTGGCAGATTCCCCAATGTTTAACAAACCAGGCCTGCAAAAAAATGGGACCAAATGGTTAACAATAGCAAGAGGCTGAGCCAACACCACAATGACATTTATGTGAATGAACTGAAACACCCGCAGTAACATAATATTTGAAAGAGAGGATTATGGTGAGTTTATTTATCCAGCAGCTGAGAATAGAAAAAACTAGAAATCCGGCTTTAGTACTTTTTGCCTTTTGGCCACACAAACATACACACATGCGCGCGCGCGCACACACACACACATACATTCTGGCCTGAGCAGCACATTAGAAAAAAAATCCAGCTAAATAGATTGTGTGTGCTTGACTTGGCCACAGCCGATGACACTTTCCCTGAGCCCTCGTGAGCATTAGTGATCCGCCTGGATTAGACAGCCAGATAAAATTCACTCCCGATGTTGCGAAATGCACATCTCAAACAGCCAGTGAACCACAAATTCTCCCTTAGTAGATTCCATGGTGTCACACAACATCTCTATCATTTAAAACTTTTTTTTAAGCCATAAGGAAAGAAAGATATGAAACTCCAGCACAAGAAGAGAATCCCATGCAGCTATTTATCTGGACATCCATTTCCATTGTTTTCATGTCTTGCTCCTGTTTCTTTGCCTTTAATCCCAATACAATACAAGATCACTTGTTCAACAGGATTCTACTGTACAACATGACCTCAGGCCAAACACTGCATGTTTAAAGGGCTGCAAATAAATAGCCTCCTATTGCTCATGAAATAAATTAATCTAGCATACAAAGCGAATGCAGGCAACTCTACCAGGGCCATATATTGTTTCAGTATTCAAATCTCCTCAGAATGACTTCCAGTTTGCATATCCCAACACTGAATTAGCATTGAATTAAGTTACCTCATTCCCACTCAAATTACTCATTTCTTGGATTCATTTTGGGTAATGAACACATTTGTCTTGTACAGCCAACTACAATCTCACAATAGCTCCTCAATCAACCCGGCAGTTGTATGTTGATATTGAATGGCCATTGTCTTAGTGCAGAGCTGACAGAGCCTTGCTGCGTATGGGATTCAATCACAGAACTGGATAATATAATGAATATAGATTTGCAGCTGATGGCTCCAAGCTAACTATTCATTAACACATCATCACACACAAATGTACACATAACAGCATTTCATACATTCTGTATGGAGTAAATGAATACATTGTTTTTCTTTTTGCCTGCATACTCAATTTTCACTATTTTCCAGCTGTATGAAAACATGCCAAGTGTCATCTAATGGATCCACAGTGTTTGCCAAGCCTTAACCTGTCTTGTCTCACTGTTGAGTTCAATGCACCATTCCACAACATGAAGAGGTATGCTGTTGCTGCTATGTGTGTGCATGTGTCTCCATCAATGTTTCATGGTGATGCTATGGCACAGCCTTGTGGTTAGATGTGGCTCTCCACCATATGGGATGAGGATGGGCTCGTAGCAGACTGTATGGGGCTTTGTTCCTGTTAGTATCATAACATACTTTATCCACCTCTTTACCCCTCCTCTGCTCTATGCTGCTTTAGAAAGTCACAGCACTCCCCCTAGTGGTTGTCAAAGAAAAGCACACTTGCCCAACCCTACTCATGTTTTCAAGACATTTTCCATCCTATTGTGTTTGAGATTCAACTCTAATTATCATTCTGTTATCTAAAATGTTCTTTATATTTGTAATATCATCATACACACTCTTGAAATAAATTAAATTTTACCTTCCAGCGCTGCTCACTCCTTCTCCACCTCTCTGATATGCCACTGAAAAGAGAGACAATAATGAGTTTTCAAAATGATTTCATCACTATTTTTACTTTCATCACATCATCATCTTGGCCATTGTCATACAAGGTCAACACAATATTATCAATTTGATTTTGAATTGTCAAACTTAGCTCAGTGAGCGATGATAGGTATGCTTCTTTGTACGTGTGTCTGTGTGTATCGTATCAGTTCAAGTGAGCATGTGAGTGAATGGATGTGTGTGTGTGTGTGTGTGTGGCTTAATTTCGGCTGAGTCACACACAGCAACAGAAGCAGGAGGATATGTAAGAGGCTTATGAAGAACAGAGATGCAGAGCTCTTTGGTTGTCTGGCTCGGGTTCAGTATGTTTGAAGCTCTGCACGCTGCAAGTTGGACTCTTTCAAGGAGCTTTAAGCTGCTGGTGTGTGAAGGAGAGATAAACTTCCAACTTTAATTACAATCTCTTCCCTGAGAGGAGAGAAGGTGGAAGAGGGGTAGGTAGGGCCTTAGCTGTGACGGTTCCCTTTCTATTTTTCAAAACAGGGAATGGGTTTTGGCCTCTGCATGTAGCCAGAGGAACTCTTAGATTAGCTCTGTAATGCAAACCAAAGTATCACAATCTGGTTCTAGATTAAAATCAGCATAATGTACTGTAACGTCGTGGTTTTCCACTGGGTACCAGGGGAGGGATTTTCTCCTTAAAGAAACAGAAACCTTACCACATAAGCAAGGAGTGTGTTTCACCTGAAAGATTTCCAACAGATCACGAAACAAGCTTGCCAAATTATTCTACCTGATTGCGAGCCTCAAGGCCAACAGACACAATACTACTACTGTTTAGATGTGACTTCTGCACAGACAGGATCAACCAGTGTAGCCACAAACACACAGTATAGTATTGTTTCTCTCACTTTTACCTCCTCTCACTTATTTACTGTGCCACATTCACCATTACACTAAGCACTGTCAAAACCTCAGACACACCTCTGAGGAACAAAGAATTACGAACAAATGAAAGTCCATGAGAAAAAGAAAAGACGGGGAGAGGGCTGTAAATACAAACTCGCACAGAGAGAAAGATAAAGAGGCACACAGAAGCTTTTCTGTTATCTGTTTTACGCTGTGTCACTTCAATTCACAGATAACCTCCTTAGCTCTGCTGCCACTCGCCTATCTAATTGGTGTGTTGGAGTGCTGGTGATGTGTCATTCTCTTAAATCTCATATGTGGTTGCCAGCAGCCCTTTGATCAAGTTACCACTAGTTTTAACAGCCTCTCAGGAGTGAAGTCTACTCCTCTTTTAGCATTATGTTGTGACACAACCCAAACATTTGGTAGAACATTTATTACTGGGTAGGTCTTTAAGCTCTGACAATGACTGGCTTTTTTAATTTAATAGTGTCCCTCGTTCACTCCTACACATTCAGTTGCTTTCACCTGTTAGGACTGCTGCTGCTAAGTGTTTCAAAGATCCAATATGGGGGAAATGCCCGATGCACAAATTTAGTGAATGCGTGAAAACAGTATGAAGAGTGCTTACCCGTAGGAGTGAAAGTAAAGGACGGCACTGTTTGGAGAAAAAAAAAGAGAAATAAAATTAGAAAAAAACCTTGAATTGAATTATTGTACATTAACAATATCTGAAATAGGTTTCTGTGACACATTTTTATTTTCTTTATCCCAACATAGGCTAGTTTATGTTCAAGTGAAAAAATATATTTATTACAACTGCACCCCAGTTATGTACTACACTTTCACAAAAAGTGTTTTAGCCTGTATTCACACGCAACTTGCCGCCCTTTGGTCTTTGATCCCCTCAGTTATCCCTGGACCCCAACTGGGGTAAAGTGAGTGTTGAGCCAGCTGCTGGTTCAAATCCTGTCCCAGACTGTCAAAGCCCAGCTGGGAGGGGGGTCACACACCACAGCGATATCTGTTGCTATCTCTTACACTCACATCATCACCCACACAGCTCAATTACTCACACTTTGTCCTGGAAGGTGCCCTTGTAGAAAACAGAAAATGACTGCAGGAAGATTTAGTTTGTGTGTGTAATGACTAGTGTGGTCTGTGGGTATCTTCTCATTCTATAAAATGCACTTTGATGCAGTGTATTGTTTCCTTCTTTGAAGTTCTACACAATAAATACTAAAGTCAAATTTGCTGTTGATGCAACATTGCATCATGCTGGTTTTCACCCAGTTCACTGCCTTGAATATGTGCTTGGTTTTTTGTTGTTGTTGTCGTTTTTGAATTGCTGACTTCAACCTAAACCTACATCTGAGTGAGAAATCTGAGAAGAGAGATACACATTTTCATTTCCACAATTTATCTATGCCATACCTGTGCCAGAAAATGTCCTGTAAATGCCACAATCATCTTATCATGTTTGAATATCTCCTCTTGATGCTCAAATGAGTCTAAAGATTTGAGCTTTTGGATGGCTTTTATCAGTTTGATGAAATCCTTTGAAGAGGAGACAGACTAATACTTGATAGGCAGTCTGTGTGACATATAACCTTTTAACTCATAAATCAGGTTTCCACTGCTAAGACCGTCAATTCCAGGGTAGATTCAATTGTAACTGCACTAGTATTTGTTATTCAATTATTTATTTACCACAATTTTAAGATTTTATTTCTGATTTGTTTGGATTATTGTCTCCAGCCATTATGTAATAATGTAATGAATTGCGCAATGTCGGCTTGCACTATTACACTCATTGTCAGCCAAAAAACAACAAATAAATACTACTGGAATAGGAATATGACGACACCATACACACATGAACACACACAAGTCCCAATTCATCCTATTTCACCCCGAGTGCAGATTATTGCTTCATGTGGTTGCAATTATACTCTTTTCAAAACATTCTTAGTTACCAGTGCCAACAAAGACCTCGGCCCCTTGTGGTCTGGGTGTTTTGAGGGGGGGGGGGGGGGGGGGTCTGCCTACTGTGCCTCTGAAGAGCTTATACAGTTTATGTGAGTAAACATCAACATATATATACACTTCAGACCCTCAAAAAAATGGATGAAGCTGTAAACACTTCGAATAAAAGGGAGGGGGGGTGTTGCTCTGATAAGCGGCAACACAGAGCTATCAGGACGCTTTGCTCTCACACGCGCTGCATTAATAGTCACACACACGCGCAGTCACTCTCCAGTGCGCGCTCTTGCTTGCAAGTTCCAGATTCCGGGAGATTGGATCTCATTTGCGGGCGTCAAGTAGCCGCTATCAATATGTGGGAGAGTTTGGATGTCTGACTTTGTAGTAAAAACACACGCAAAGACAGAATTTGCACGGGCACTGCACTAGTATGATTTTTATGATTAACAACATTTTACTATTAATGTGTTATCAGACTTAAATGATCAAGATATCCTTTGCAATGTTATGTTAATTTTTTGTTTTATATTAGCATAAACCATATTAAAATATCAGAAGTTTGATCATTAGACCACACAGGTGTGTGTAGCACTTCAAGTGCTTGAAGAGCACTTCAAGCTTGTGAAAATGTCAGTATGTCCTTCATTACAGCAAGACAGTCCCTTTTTCTCAGCACAGTCAGAAGGGAGTTGCTAAAGGAGGAGTTGTTGGACCTCAAAATGTACTTCAGTGAAAACACTCTTCACGCACCCTTGCAGAACCAGTGTGACAGAAGTATGAAAAAGAAATAGAAGTCTTCACGCAGCACTCTCAGTAGGAGCTCAAATCATGTCTTAATACTCTACAGGAGAGTACTTCCATCTTGAGTGCTCCACAAAGACATATTTCTGTGTGTTACCGAGAGAGGAAGTGAAATAGGTTGACAGAATTTGGGGGACGACAAAGATGGAGGAAACAGAATTGAAACAGAGAACAACCATACTAACAAACTTACACACAATTCCTCATCAAATTTTGTAAGTGCAAAGTCCTAATACTGTAAAATGTGTAGTGTTGCACACTGACCCTTGCGTATGCCTGCATAGCTGCTGGAGAGGCCATTCCTCTTCTTTCGGTGTCTGTACAGCCAGATACTGAAGACCATGAGGATGATCCAGCAAGCAGCTCCTATGCCTGCAATAAAGGCTGGCTGCTTGACAACATCTGAGATCTGCCGGGACAGGGGGTTCTCTGGGTGCATGGTCTCTGACATTCGCCCAGATGCATCTGAGGATGGGAAATGGGGTAGTGATTGGAGGAAATATGAGGGCAGGATTAGAAAGGGTAACAAAGATACATTTGGTGGTTTAACATCGGATAGTACACACAAATGAAGGGAGATATGAATGTGATCAAAATAGCAGAGGAAATTTTAAAACCTAAAACTGAGACCAAGTGGAAAAGACTGAAATAGGGAAAATATATTCACAATAAATGGAGTCAGAACAGTACATTAAATAAGATCATTCCTCTGTCTTGTGACACACAAAAAAGATTCTTCAGCTCAGCAGGTGAGTAAGATGCTGGCTTGTGGAAATGGAATCGCTTCTCTCTATTATTAAAAAGGCTTTCATCGCAAATCCCAGTCAACAATGGCAGGTGAGCAGACGCAAGCAACCGAAGACATTCAAACAGAGCCTGTGTACCACACGAGCCTGATGGAACCAGATAGGAAAACATAGACAGGCATCATTTACTCTGCACAATGGTGGTTTCATAATCATATAAATAAATCCAATGAGATTATCCTCAAATACAGACACCACAGTAATTAGCAAACTGAGGCACATCTGTGGAAAGCAGAAGTGTGAATGCCTTGAAGCTGTTTCGGCTGTGAAATGCACTGTAAAGGCACTGTCTGTACAGCTGCTCACAAAAGCCTGCTCTTGGTCTGTTTTCCTCATCTGTCTATTCTCTCTGTGTTTCTCCCTCATGCGTGATACATGAAAGACTTCTCCGAGTTGCCCCACCCCCTGCCATTCTGAAATTTCTTCATGTTCGTGTTACTTTGTCCTCATCTCTTTTTCTCAAGTCTTTCATGTGGGAGCCACTCTTTTTTCTATCAACTCTCTAAGCCAAAGGCAAAAATATGTCCCTAAAGAAACCAGCTCCCTGCCTTTACCCCTCCATATCTTTATGTATGTTTTTGTTTCACACACTCAGTCCATGTCTCTATTCTGCCGGCTGTCTTCTCACTTTTCTGTCTTCTCAATTTGCGGCTCTGTCTGGCCGAGTGAACGAAGTATGCCAATGTGACTAAGCAGCCCACAAGGAACTGTACAGGTATCTAGGCTGAGATGACGCACACAAGCTCCATGTGTGACAAATGCATTTGGGTGAAGCGCTGGTCCCCGAGGCACATTGTTCCAGTCCAGTGTTGGAACATGGCAACAATCACCACAGGAACTCTTCAAGTGAGAGAAATTGTATCAGTCACAGCTGATGCTTCTTCATGCCCATCCCAGCCTACTCAATCACACATTTAAAACCAGATGGAGTTCTCTCTCTGCCTCATTCTGCTATTCATGTGTTTTCCATTCCTCAGCTGAGTAAGCTCACTCAGAGCTTTGGGGAATAACACTGACCAAATTTCTCAAAGAATCTGTCCGTCTAAACAAGAAGACCAAAATATAAGAAGTAAATTACAACAACTTGCCCTGATACGGTCACTGTGTTCCTTAACATTAATGTCATGAAGGAGCCCAGACTGCAGGATTCATTATTGCCTTTATTGTTTGAAGCGGAACAAAGGCAGAAAACATTGCATCCTTGACTGGAGCGGAGCAGGGTGGAGTAGCTAGCTCAACGGCTCTGCCACACAGGGATTTAATGTGCCTGTGTTGATCACAGTGCCAGCTAGGCAGGCGAGGGAAAAAGCCAATTTAATGTGAACAAAAACTGAACAGACAGATCTGCACCCTGAAAGTTCCCTGTCATTCAAACTTCTCATACACTTCCGTGGCAAGTTTGATGATGTTAGTATAACAGTAATCATTTCAATTACCGTTTTAAGCATTACTGTTGATAATGAAAGTGAGAGCAGGCAGAGACTTGAACATGTCCATTACTACAAAGACAGGAGTTACGTAAACTGTCTGTTTACTTGGCAGTCAAAGTCATATCACTGAAAAGCTCTTAATTTGAGATGACTGGATTAATGCCATAATTATTTGTCAATGATTGAGCTTCATTTTGTGTGCCAGGATTGCCAGAGGACAACGTATTGAAAAACAGCCAATGTATCCACTGGAAGCCAAACAAAACAATATTATGAACTCATAGAAAACCTAGAGGATGTTTCTACTTACCAAGTTTGAAAAAGTGGATAGCACTCCTGACCCCAGGTCCGGCCCCAGTGCTAGCTGCTACCTCCACACTGTAGAGGATCCCTGGGGCCAGACTGGGAATCACCACGGAGAAGGTTGAGCCGTCAACTGTGCGATTGATGTGGTACCTGCTCTCATTCCCCCAGCACCAAATCTGCCATAACAGAGACAAAGACAAAGTGGAAAATGAGGAAATGTTATGAAGGCTTTGTGACAACATTCAGTTTGGTAGCTGCCAATGATCTTTGTCCCTATAACTGGTTGGTGCTGCAAGTACACAGTTGTAGCGCACCATGGGTATTGTGTTACATCTCTGAAGTAGGAAAACATTTTACAACATGGATTTATGCTTTACAGTCTCTTCTGAACACAGAGTGAGTATTACCTGATGTAGCTGCAAAAAACGTCTTGGTGTAGCCTTCAGCCCATGAAAAACAAATGGGGATAAGTAATCTGCCCCATAATAACCCATTTTCAGCAGACGCTAAGTGCTGTCACTCCCAGGAAGGAGAGCAATCTCCTAAGCTGACTCAAACAGGGGTCACAAAGAGAACTACACATTCACCGCAACATGAGGCCTGTAGACCTCCACATCCTGAACCCCTGACATTCTGCTTTCTTAACCCCCAACCTCCTCCCACTGGTTAACTAGGTTAACATACACACTTCCTTAGGAGTGTACTATACATGTGTGCGTTTGGGTGTGTATTTGTACTAATGTGATGTGAGCCGCTGGGTACCCAGCTCAGTAATGAGCAGGGAATACTCTCGAGCTGGACTTAAAAACCATGAAATTACTCTAAAGCCTATCACAAGAAAACATTTACCTGGAAAATGAACAGTGGCTTAACTTTTTCACTCTCTCTGCCTCATCTCTCTTTCTGCCACTAACCTATATTCCCTGTGACACAAAAAGGCTGTCCAATTAAAATACAGGACTTCTTCCACAGCATAATGTATGAGAGAACAGCACTGTCCAAAGTAAGGCTATCACACTAAGAGCATACATTATCAAGTTAGAAGGAGGAAAAGGGGTCTCAGAAAGAGGTGCTATAGGTTGAATGATGCATTAGTGCAGCTCTAGACCTGAGAAATGACTGGAATTATAATAGAGGTCTGTCTCTTTATTATTTTGTCCTTGGTCATTATCATCTCTCTCCCACTACCATATGTACTACCTGCCCCTACATGAATATCTCTACGAAAACATGAAATATTTTGCTTTTTAAATGTCAAATTATTTTAAGTATGTCTTGAATCAGTACAGTAGGCTTATTAAAATACAGCATCAGTCATTTGAAGCCAAACCTTCTATCCCCACAAAACACATAGGGACAGTACTGAATACCATTAAATTAATAAGAAAACCAGCAATAACTACCACATAAATTGCCCCACCAAACGTCTTTGAAATGCCACACAATGTAGTAATCCAGAATTTCCAGCAGATGGCACTGTTTCACAACAGTTTTCATCAGCTACTCTGCTTTTGACTCCTTTTATTCTTAGTCTTGGGGGCTCTGTCTGCACACAGAGGAAGAGCACTGAAGAGTCTACAAAGATGCATCCAGGAATTTGTTACCTTCCCATGTCTGTGCAATGTCTCTGTTATCTGCTCAGTCTGCATCCCTGTTTGTTTCCTTTGTGTCTCTACAGTGTGAGTCCCACTTACACACACTTTAGGGAATCTGCACACTGTTTTTTTTGTGTTACCTTGTACTCCTGGACCACCCCATTCTGCTCCTCTTCTGGAGGGGGTTGCCAGGAGACCACGATGGCGGTCCCATTATCCCCGCTCTCTGTCACTGTAACCTCACGAGGGGGGGCACTGGGGGCTGAAGGCGGGTAGACAAAAGATATAAAGAACACACCTTCATACATGATACTGATTTTTTTTTCATAAATGCGTGCAGTCTCTCCGCATCTCCCTTCCCGTTTAGCTGTCAAAATGTGTCCTTTATCTCTGTGTGAGACTAAAACTGAGGTGAGAACAAAGGACTAATAATCAAAATTAGGAAGCTTTCATCTGAACACTTAAATATAAATGCTTTTGGGGTGAATAAAAGAAAATAACTGTTTACTCTGAACAGAAAGTGAGTTATGTTGGTGGGGTGTGTGCTAGTGTGCGAACTCTAACCCTGTGATAATTAAACTCAAATAATTATGAATGCAATATAAAAGACATAATCATAGTGTGAGTGAGTGCTATGAAAACAGGCAGTTTTCTGCTTAGGAGAGAACAAACATCATGTATAGAGCTCAGAAAACAATTATCAACAAAAGTGGGAACAAAAGAGAATTCAGCAGAAAAAGATCAAAACACTCCCACGCAAACAACACACACATACTCTCCAGTAAACACTTTATACTCATATTTCTCTTAACTGTTCACTACAGATTAAAATTTGCTGTTGGGTTTCAACCAAACCTTATGAGACTGTCATAACCACACCCTATGAAAAATTAGTACAACCCTTGTACTGGAGTGTAGCATATGGGTTTCTATAGGGTCTTTTAAAGAGCTGAACATCCACACTAGCATGCTTGAATACACCACATTTTAATGTAGAATAATTCTTCCTTCACTGCCTGCTGTGAACAGCTGTTGTATGCTCTTGCACATGCAAACTGTGCGTATAAAATTGTGTAAACATGAAAACATGCCTGCACACATGCAAGCACTAAAGCACATTCGCACACTCATACACATCCCCCACCTTCCTCCAGTGTCTTGCCAATTTTGACATCACTGTCTGTTCCCTGGAATTCATTGAAGAAGGGGCGGACTTTGAATTCATATGTGACTCCCTTCCGAAGCTGTGGCAGAACAGCGCTGTCCTCCCCAGGGGTTCGCACCTCAAACACAGACCATTCACTCCTCTGCTGCCCCTCTGGTGAAGGCCTGTACATCACCTTATAGCCCTGGATATACTGCACCTGCTGCTCCACCTAGTGAGAACACAGACAAAAGGTGATGTCAGCTTGACTTGATTAGGTGCTTCATTGTTACCATTGAAAAATGATAGTAATGTAACAGACTGTAGCATTCCTGGACAGCTATGGATTGCGATACACCAGGCACTGCTTTGAATGGTGTGCTAACTCATCACATCACCCCTCTGGTTATCCATCCACATCTACATCTTTCTTTTTGACTGTCTGTCTATGCGCCATTTGGATCAGCAGCGATTTGTGCAAACCGCAGTATGAGGTCATTGGCCAGAGGTTCCTCTAAGTCTGGAGCTGGTTAAATAGGGCCCAGGCTCCCAGAACAGCCTGTCTCATCCTGTCTTGCTCTCTAGTGTACTGACTGGCTGCTGAAGTCAAGGGAGAGGGGGAAAGGGGACATTTATAAGGAGTACCAGAAGTCGAGAATACAACAAAGTTAAATGGGGTTTGATGTAGCAAAATAAAGAGGACACATGTAATTGTAAGGCAATTGTCTGTTAGTTTAATCTAGGGATAATTAATTTTGCTTTATGATCCAGAATGTTTAGAGAAAAGAATAACCGCTATCCAGTATGCTAATATTCCTACAAGTCCCTGTGGAAGGCAAGCAGCACTGGCTTGTAAAGATTGTAGTGATTTCTTTATCCCTCCCCCATAAAATATGCTGCTGGCTCAGGTGGTCTTCATTAGCCTGAAAACTGTGCAACCATTTACCACAACACAAAGGAAAACTCCACACTGGGAATAGATTTATCCCCACAAAACAAGGAAACTGTGGCACTACAATGTCAGTCTCCCTCATATTGGAACATTCCAAGGAGACAGGGTAACTGGGCAGTGATGTTTTAAATCAGTCTTGACATGTCAGTATCCTTTTCATGTTTCCCATTCCCATTCATCATTTACTCATTTACTGTGGCACTTCACAATACCTGGGAATATAGAGGTGGCATTACATTTTTGAGTGTACCTTCAGTTAAAACAAAGACCATTCTGAAAACAGATATCTGCTGTGTAACGAGAAAGCTATAATCTGCAGTTTTACTATGTCATATTCTAAAAAAGGACATAAAGCAGCTCAAATTCATGTGGACACACACTACTTCATATTCAGCTTGAAAGGGCAAAGAAACGTCACCATAAGCTCCCAATTCTATCCTTCTTCCTCACCCACCTATCCGCTTTAACATCTGTAAGCCATTTCCACTTAAGAGCATGAGTTGGCCGCCTCTTCCTTTGCACATGTATTATTTTAACAGCCGTGAAGTGTTTTCAATCTGAGAGGGCACAGACTGGCACGCCACACACTGCTATATGTATTATATGGCCTATTGCAGAAAGCTGTGCTCTGTAGTCTAGCTTTTGGGCAGGATTGCATGGTCCACTGTGGGCATGGCTGCAGATCTTTGGCCTCTTGCCAGCCGACCAGCTCAGGCCCATGCCAGATGGACACTAAGACCACTAAGACTGTGTTCCAGGCTGCTCTCTGCAGTGTCCTTCCACTATAGGGTGTGAGGATGTTAACACTTAAGCTCAGCTGAATGGCCTGACAAATTGACCGTAGACGCATAACTAAACTAACCATGGAGCTTTGGTGACCAGCTATACTAATGATCCATATGGCAATCTGTAGCTGACTGCAGCTGTATTAAAAACAGTCAATAGACATTCAGGTATTCTTGATACTCACCGTCCACTGTACCCTGACGGAGGAGGAGGAGAGAATGGTGGGGTTGTGCAGGTGGATGACCACTTCCCCCAACTCCCTCTGGATCTGACGATGGTCCACACCCTGACTAGTAGGGGGGATATCTGTATGCAGATGCACATAGAAATGAATGATATAGCCTAAAACTACTAACCAAAAGGGGAAAAAAAGAATAAAGAGTCCTCACCTTGTGTTTTCACAGCATCAGTGATAGGACTGGGATCACTCAGCCCATAGGCATTGGCTGCCCGTACTAAGAAGAGGTAGACTGCACTGGGCTTTAAGCCCTTCAGTACAAATGACTCAGTTTTCACATGCTCTGCCAGGGTCTGCCAGCTGCTCCCTGATGCATGACTGTGGACACACAACAAAGAGAATTGTGGATTAAAAAGTGTTAATACATCCACGCAATTATTTGTTTATTAAATGGTCAAGATAAATAGTTTTACCTGAAGGCCTCTATTACATAGGAGGTGGGTGTGGCTCCAGCATTAAGATTAGGTTTCCAGGAAAGAGTGACAGAGGTCCGGGAAACGTCAGTGACCTCAGGTTTGGAAGGGGCACTGGGGATCAGGTTTGGGTCAGTAGGTCTGTTTGGTTGGACTGGAATACCAAACTCTAAATGTAGAGCAGACAGAGGAAAGGAAACAGGTGAGAATATAGTGTATTACTGTTCATCAGGACACTCCTCCAATCTGGCTAGTTCTTTTGCATTTCAGAATAAATATTAGTACAACATATACAATTAAAAATGATAAACTCTACAGCTGTTAGTAGAAAAGTTTGTGGACAAACAAAATCTCACTAACCTTGGACCTCTAAATAGGCTTTCCATGAGGCCTCACCGCTGGGTGTGGAGGCAATGCAGGTGTAGGTGCCAGTGTCACCAAGCTGGAGGAAGAGAGGGGGTATATTTGGTTACATGGAACTTATTTCAACGCCTGCCATAATTTCCTTTCTCTGGTAACAGTCCATCCCCCTCTTTCTGCCTCTTGCTATCACTCCCCCACCATCACTGCTCAGGTTATTGACATTCTGACGGAGTCTGTAACAGGCAGCTGTCATTGCCTGATAATCTCAATATCATCTCTTTCATAGCAGGGACTGGGTGAAAGCAGCTGGAAAGGCCAAGTGGCAGACGATTCCTAGTCAAATGGAAAAGATTTTCACAGGATCATAGACTAATTGGAGACCCTTTTCCCTGTCTACCATCCCCCTGAGTACCAAACATGGAAGCAGTTGTTCTGTGCAACAGATGTAATGACAGTTTGTGGTGAACATATATGGTACTTCAATTATGCAAATCCTTTTAGATATAACGGTCTTTAGAAAAGTGAGGTACACTGAGTTCAGGGCAATAAAAAATTGTATTATGAGACGGGTGAATTACATTCTAAGTTAAAAAATAACATTTAGCAACATGTATATGTCTAACAAAACTAGACAGCACTTGGAGAAACAGAACAATCCTGTAAATGTGTTCTTTTAATAATAAAAACATGTTTAGAAGTTTGTAATCTGCATTTGCTTTGGATCTGAATCCAAATACGCATAATGGGAGACAATCATCTACAACATGTGCCAGATCTTTTTTCAGTCAAGGTGCTCTAGTTTATGAGAAAATAGAGCAGAAAAAAGCCTTTTCTCAAAAAATTATTGGATCGGTACCTGTATCTGGATCCTGACCAAATACAAATCAAGTGCTTTTGGGCTCATGGCCTAGATTTCTTCAAAATTAATTAGAAGTCATTTGACAGGTTTCATAGATATTCTGCTAACTAACAGACAAATAAACAAAACAAAAACATAATCCTGCTGGCAAAGGTAAACATGGCATATTTTCACATTGCTATATTTTTTTTAAATGTCTGTGGTGTCAACTGCATTCAACGTCTGTGAGTAAGACAAATAATTCTGTTGTGATTTGTTGGTAAAGCATTACGCTAAGGGCTACTGTGCTGGTGTATAAGCAAAATAAATAGAGCAAAACAGAAAAAGATAAATTGTTGAATAACTGAGTGTGAACTTGCTCTGCCAGCAACCCTCAAAGTGTTTATTTATTTGACTGGTAGGTAAGAATGTGTGTTAAAACTCCATAACAACAACACTCATGGAACCGCATTCATAAAATAAATTACCTCACGCATCAAAAATGCCTTCATTAAAATGTTGTCATGTAGAAATGAAAGGTTCATTAATGTAAAGTGCCTGCAGGGTTTTCTCAGCTTCAACATGAGAGAGCTTCCGATCATAGACTGTAGGTTTAGATGCATCCCCTCCTGTCTGCCTCTCACTAGCCAGCCAATCACACTGTAATCTTGTCACCACGAGACATGTCAGTATTCATCAGAACACCGCAAACTGATGCGAACCCTGACCCTGTGACGCCTCCATCTGGAAGACACATCAGCACCCCTTACTTGTCTCTCCTTAAGAGTGTGTTCAGCATCACACAGCTTGCCATCTCTCTCTCTCACACACACACACACACACACACACGCTCACACACTAAATTATACCCAAAACCCACTGTGCTTGCTGACTGACAAGAACTACAGACTGTCCGACTTCACAGACTCCATTTCAAACCCGCGACAACTGACTGACAGCCCACTGAGGGCTGGTTGCTGGCAGGGAACACATGGTTTATTTACCAACCAGCGGGGGTTTGCTGAGCACATTATGGAAGTGATATGGACAACTTTGAAGTTTATTTGAATGGATTGTGACATTAAAGGCAGCCTAATAGAAAATCTTGATTAAAAATATATTATGTAAACATAGACATATAATGCAAGCTTATACATTCATAGTCAATCACAAATTAATTCCAAATGCCACAGTACAGTTACTTTTACTTTGCTTGATGTTAAAAGGGCATGTGTGCAGGAATTGTACCTTCGCATAACGGATCTGCAGTGCACCTGTGTCCAGCTGTTTGACCCTGGAGTCATGGGTGGACACCAACACTCCATCCTTCCTCCACAGTATGGTGGGGGCAGGGTTACCAGTTGCAACACAGTTTAGGACCACTGTGCCGTCCACAGCAACTGTCTGATTGGTTGGACCCTGTCGGATCACTGGTGGTGGGCGGTCCGATACAACTGTGTTAGGAGGGAGTAGAATGAGCAATTATTTAGAGAAATTGTGAAGGTGGTGTAGTGTAACAAGAAGAACAGATTCAGACAATTATATTCAGCTTGGTTGATGAAACACAGAAAAGGCAGAAAATGGTGAGAATCTGACAAACAGCATGTAACAATGTAAGCATGTGAAAACTGCAATGGTAGTGGGAGGCTAATTGAATCCAATTTTAAGAACTGGAAGCCTTTTTCTAATCATTCAGCAGCAGGAGTTGAACTTAGCCAAATAAAAGCAGCGTAATTAAAATGAAACAGCTTCAGATACTTCAGCCTTAACGCTGCAGCTCTACCAGATGCCTGGCACTATGCATATGAACACTGGTGGCCAACAATCCCCTGGCCCTTCCCCCAGCCATAAAACACAACACAAGGGAGAAAATGCTTATAAAAACATCTAGCCAGAACAGACAATGTTATTAGCATGAGGGTTAAACTCCTCCTCCCTGCTTTCCAGTCTCTGAATGATGGGTGTTGAACCAACAGACAAAAACACACACAACAAATAAAAAGAAAGCATGTACAGTATGTGAGAGACACAAAAAGAGGAGAATTAGGGGTTCGAAAAGAGAAGAAGAAAACATGAGGGACTTTAATTATATGCACCTGATTTCTTTATTTTTATTTTGTCCCTACTGTGTGTGATCCATCATGTTCCTGCTATATAGGTTGTCTGCCTCCCCCTGAATATTATTATTATTCATAGCACTATTAATGACCAATTGCTGTCAGCTCTACTGATTTACTAGCAAGTTACATTCAGTGAGGAGCAATCAAATTAATACCTAACACAGTGTAAAAGCAACACATAATGATGTATGTATGTGTGCATAGATCCTCAGAACCATGCTGTGGTGTAATCTCTGGCCCGCTTTGTCTTTGCTTTTGTGCCGGGGATGGTGCAATTACTAAAATATTGTCAGCATGACCTGTAATTACCAGATCTGCCTGCGGAGAGGTGGTGGCCTCAGTACGGCCTGCTCACTTTAATAACTATTATTATTATCCAGAGAGCAAGACAGAATGAAAGAGAGAAGTGGAGCGAGAGATGGAGACCATGGTAGGCCTGAAATGAAGAAAGACATTTGGTAAATGAAGGGATGAATCTAGGTGTGTCATAGACAAAATAATAGCTGCCCAGATCTCTGTGGGACTGATGGGAATAAAGCCAAGGTTAGTCCACCAGGCTGACAGGGATTGGCCAGCAAAGTAATTAGAGGACCCAATCCAGACCTCACCACACAGCCACAGTCTTCCAACGGTAGACAGCAGCAAGCCAACCATGGAATACTAAAGGAGACATTAGCCAGTGTGAAGCCAGCAAAGCCAAATACTGAGCCACGGTCTGGGTGCACAGGCACCAGTGAGTCTCTACCTCTGACAGGAACACATTGAGCAGGCCAGACCAAACCTCACAAACCTCAATTCGGATATTAATATGCTCTAGTCTACAGCACAACTGCAGTATTTCAGATGAACAGCATTATCCTCATGAGCCAAACATTATCTGAAATACCAATATTTATCCAGTCAAGTTTTCTTTCAATGTTCCTCTAATTCCTTTTGAGGCTTTGCTGTATGTAGAAACTGTGCTTAAAATGAAGGTTGCTCACCATCAGTGACCTCTAGCAAAGCCTTAGTGATGACACTGCCAGCAATGTTGAGGGCCTGGCAACTGTAGTATCCCACGTCTGAGCGTTCAGCATCAGTGATGGTCAGGTCCCCGGTCTGGGATACAGAAAATCGGCTGGATGGTTGAGGAGGTTGGTAGGAGAACAGCAGGTTCTGCCAGGGATGAATATAGATCACATACAGTGAGGCTACAGCAAGACAGTTATAAAGTGAACAAAATAGTTCTTGACAAAGTTTAGAACCATTAATGCTAGGTAACAATGTTCTCTGAACTTCAAAACCATTTTTATGCAAGTGTATTTTGTTTACCTGACTGCCTTCTCGTTGCCAGAAAATGGCTGGCTGTGGGTTACCAGTGACCTCACACTGGAAGGTGACGGTTCTGCCAACCCCAACCACCTGGTTCCTTGGTCTCACCACAAAAGCTGGGGGTACTGGAGGAAATCCATGACAATGGTTAGCCATTGAATAAACAAACACACCATAAGTATACAACTGTAGTTCTCATCTGTACAGTTACAAGTGGTCTGGTTTATTTGACTAAAAGCATGCAGGCTAGCTTTCAAAACATTGCATGGTGTGTGCACAGCAGATTAAATAGTATGCTGATAAAATACAAAATGCAGTCATATTATAGATGTAATGAATAGAAAAAAAACAGTAACTCTCATTTGCATGGGCAAGGGCATGGACCATTAAAATTTACATGGAAATGGGGAATAAATTTGAGCCATTTGTCCATGCTGACACTCTCCAATAGCACAGACCTCTACTAAGATGCTTTATCTATGCATCTTAATGACAAATTCCATCTCTGACTGAGTCAAGTCAATCAAGTCAGTTTAATTTATATAGTGCCAAGTCACAACAAAAGTTCTCTTAAGGCACTTTTCTTTTCACACAGAGCAAGTCTAGACCGTGCTATTTACAGAGACCCAATATTCCCTGACAAGCAAGCATTTGGCGACAGAAGCAAGGAAAAACTCCCCTTCAACAGAAGTTACATTTTGAAGTACTTGTACTTTGAGTATTTCAATTGTAAGCAACTTTATACTTATACACCACTACATTTCAGTGGGACTTTCTACTCCACTACTTTTATTAGACAAATAATATAAGATTTTACACTATGGATAATATATAAAGGTTTTAAAATACAACACATTGTTAAAGATGAAACCAGTGGTGACCCCTAGGTTGGGAAAATATTGATTAAACTTGCTGACAGTATATAAAGTAGTTCAAAGTAGCTCCATCTCTAGCAGCTACAAAAATAACATGCTGCTTACACACTGATGCTTCAGTATTAACAATCTAATGATGTCACATATAATTATATATCAGTCAGAGGGACCAAACCACTAAATACATTTTTCTACAAACATTTCCACTAGTAGGATTTCCATTTTTGTAGTTGTAAATTTTACATTGCTGTATTGGTACTTTTTACTTCTGAATATTTCTTCCACCACTGCTCTACATTAGGACTCTACTAATAGACTCTCTATGTGAGGAGACATCCTTATGCAGAGGATGCAGGCCAGTTAAACCTCCAATTTAAAGGACAATGTACACAGCATCTAAATATAATACACCTGCTAACATTTACATCCTTTTTACACAGAAAAATCAATCTGAAAACTGTCATTTGAAATACAGACATAATTTTTCCATGAATTAGATGGGATGTTTGGTAATGCATAAAAAGGGAAAATAATAGAATGAAATGATGCTCCTTTACCTTGGAGGCCCAAACTGAGCATATTTTTTACCCATTAATGTCCTTTTGTCACTGTTGCCCTTGACAACAGAAACATGAGTGCTGATTGGAGGGTGGAGAAGTGATGGGAGGAGGATGGAGGGGGGTTGTGACAGCTTCCTGTCTCTGTCAGGGCGGTGAATAGGTGACGGGTGACATTTCAACTTACCAGACATGACTAAAAAGGAAACAAAAACACAACAACAAAAACCCAAAGATGAATAAATAAATAATAAACAGCATGACAAAGAAGAGATAAGGAAAATAACAATGTGATGTCCACAGGTACAAATATTCATGTTATTATTATTCAATGAAAACAAGACATGTCATATTTCACCCTCGACTCAATCCCTAGGGACAAGAAGATACACACGGCTCAGAATAATTACCATGAGTAATCAGGAATGCATTAAAATGCACACAGAGAGAAAATACTAAAAAACATCTGATTCAACATTCCTTCTTAGTCTTGGGACATGCTCAAGGACAGGAAATAAGCTGGATAATATAAAACAAAATGACAAAGATGGTACACAGACAACATCAGGAAACTCACAAGGCAGATGTTTTATGCTTAGCAACATTAAGCTTTGTTTATTTTTTTCTCCTCTCTATCCAGGTGTTGTGTGAAGGTGAATGTCTCTGTACCCTTAATGAGGTTTAGAGCACCCCGAGGAGCAGTTAGATCACAGTCCCTCAAACACAGCCTGGCAAATGTGAGCCTGGTCCATAAAAATACAAGGTGAATGTTAACTGTCACTCTCTGGACATAAATCTCCCCCGACCAATCACTCACCTTATCTAATCTGTCTGCTTCAACGGCTCCCACGGAAACATAAACGCTGTCAATCAGAGTAATGGCCAACCCTCCCCTCTTCCCCCTACCTCTCGCTGGCCTTTAAAATGCAGATAAGACTTACATCAAACGCTCCCAGAAGAACGCGCTCACTGCTATCCGTGTGTGAGACGCTCTAGATATACACAATCATGAGAACATACACCCACAAATACACAAACCACCTGAAACACCTACACACATCCATTCATGTGTGTCTAAGCCTTTAATTGGGTAACCCTACCTCTCCCATGCTGCTGTGATCACAGTTGTGGACCTGGAGGGAGAGGTGAGCCCTAAATCTGACCGGGATACTTTGTTGTGGCTTTCTGCAAGCTTACCAGCACAGAGGGGAACCTCTATCAATAAGCTGATCAGAGAGGCTGGGGGGGCGGGAGCACTGTGGCCTCCAGCCCAATAGGAGGCAGGCTATGTAGCAAAGACCACAGCAGAGATATTAATGTGGATTTGAGTGTAGCTGCTGTTCAGTGGGGCTGACATCAACACCAGAGTATGACTGCATGCAGAGGATTTAGCATGATTAATAGTAGTTCCCATTGGGAGGTCTGTAGCATGCTTTAAATGCTTTGCTCTGAGACTTTGTATACTGTATGTCAACTGAATTGCGGCCCTCACAACTTTGTATGACAATGGGCAATACAGAATGAGTATCTAAAATTCAGAGATACAAAGATAAAAATGCATAAGCATCAATTCTAAATGTGGCGCCCAACCAGGTTTTGGTTTTTATCATCACATGACCAGCACACAGACTGCTGACAAGAAAGTTCCCCTCATTCAATCTCTTTTGGCACCAGTTCCAAGTCTCCTTCCAGACCCTTTACATGGGTTATTAGCAACGCTGCTCTGGGGACTACCATTCCATTCAAGGCCTTTCTACACATAAATCACTGTTAACGGCAAATTTAACAAGCTGAGAAAAAATAACACGTTGATTTTCTGAATCCTTTCCAACACTGTGTGAAGCTATGGATTTACATTCCTACAGTAGAAGTCCATCGGTAAGGTTTAATTAAGAAAACATTATATAAGCATTATCTAACCACACCAGACCCACATCAAAATGCCTTTGTCTGATTCTTAAATCTTTAAGAATACATGTATGCAAACCCTACTTAATAGTTGAAAATGCCATCTTTTTAATACATTCTCATGTGGCTTAGATTAATGATTTTACTAAGAAAATATAAATACGGCTGGTGACTTGGCCAATTATGTGCTTCTTCCATCAATCAATGAAATATTTTACTTGACATATTTATACGTCCAGAGGAGGTGTAGCACCCTGGCAAACACACATGTAAGACACTAATTCACTGATTAAGTTAGTAACAAGAGTGGAGCACATTGAAAGAAAAATAGCCCTGGGCGCCACTTCTACAATGTCTGCATTGTTCACTGACAATCTGACCATGGAGGGTGTGAAAATCCCCCTCTGTCCATACAGAGCTGGATTCTTCTAATACACTGTTCAGCTCTTGAAAGGGATTTAGTTTGAACAAAAATATCTTCAACACTGTGAGTCTTGCTATATTGCTAATTTCACTTTCACATACTATATTGAAATGATAAGCAAATTGCATAATTGCACTGTAGGGAATGACTTCTATGCTTGATTTTAATTCAATTGGTTTTGCATTTACATATCAGAGCAGAATAGCTAGAAACTTGGGTTCAAAGGATATTTACATTAATTTCACTTTTGAGAAGTTACATTATGTCTTTTATGGTGTAGTTCTCCCTGCCAGTAGTTTATTCAGCTTCTCAGTTGTTCTTTTGTAGTGGCACAACAATCTTGCCATACTTTGACTTTGACTCAGACCGACAGCATGGCCCACAAAACCCACAGTCTAAACTGCTGCCCCCCACATTACTGTTGTCTTCACTACTACAGCGGCATCTTACTACCTATACATCGTTTCTGCTACTTTGGCTCATTTAGACCTACAATTACCCGGCTTTTCTTTCCTTTCCTATGCCCGCATCTGTAATTAGAAGCATGTCATTTCCGGGCGTGGGACTGCGGCCTGCTTGTCTTTAATTAGCTGGACTACTCCCTGGCCCTGGATGAAGCTTAGGGATCTGAAGAGTAAATGGAAATGGTTCTAGGAATGTTCAGGCATCAGTCCAATCTAACAGTGAGTGCAGTATGAGAATTGTTATGCTATTATGCCTTTCACCTGATATTACACTTAAACATTGGCATAAATCTACAGAACCAGTCAAAAATTTGGACACTTCCTCATTCAAGTGAATAGGAAGATGTGTCTAAACTGACTGGTTCTGTATGTCAAACATTTCTCTTTCCTGAACTGTAATCAATTTAAGCACCTTTACTTCAGTTTTCACGCTTTTCTCACTCTTAATAGCATGGGGAGTTGGGAGGCACAAGGCAAGGGCACAAGGTAAGAATAGAGGGTCAGTGCCTTGCTACTGCATGCAGGCAACAGGGAATTGGCCTAAGGGTAAGACATTTCATTTCCATTGAGAGCAACAGACGTTTTAGCTTTTCAAATATTGTTCTAAGCCTAGAAAACAGTTTATTGAACCATCTCATCAATTATGTTCCTCTTCATTAAGTAAGCTTTCATCAGGGTGAAGGAAAGAGTGAAAAAAAGCAATAAGAGAAGTAGATTTATTGATGGGTTTATTGACAGGTGTGCCTAATCTTGCACCTCAAACCAATCTGAAGATTGCTGTCTTGTGGAGAAAATCAAGAAATAATTGCAAAGGGAGGCCATGTGAAGATGAAGTATCTGTGTTTGTGGGTGGGGGTTGGCGAACCAGCCAATCAGAGGAATAGAATTGCCTTGTCTCTTTATATCTCTGCTGTGCTGACTGCTGCTAGTGACATTAATATGACTGACCTCACCACAGAAACCTCTTTCCCCCTCTATAGTCTTCACCACAATCGCCCCCAGCCCCAATTCCCAACCCGTTATGCATCAGTGGTGAGCCGCCACCAAAGACCAACATACCCACTGTCCTTCTATCCAATCCCCATCTCCAATGCTCTGAGCCTCCTCCTCCTCCCCGCCCTTCTCCTCTCACCCAACTCCCAACATTCCCATTAGTTTGGCGTTAAATGGCCCCTGTGTTCCTATGAATCTCAAGAGGCTTTTGGGGTGATCCTAGCCCCCCTGTTCCTCTGAATGGATTCTTTCTGAATGTTCACACTCTGTGACCGGCTGCTTTATATTCTCACTGTGTTAATAAGACGTCCAATGGAGAGGGCTACAAGAGACACACAGATATTCTATAGGTTCACAAATAGTACTGTATGTCTTAAAACATGAGGGAAGACAGGCCTCCTGAGAAATGCCACTTGTATTGGGCAAATGAAATCGATTGTAGAGTCGAGTTCCCATGTGCACAACTCTACAGCTGTTATGGATTTTTACATTTCATTTTATTAGAAATCAATGAGCTAATTGAGAGAGAATTGTTGAAAGTGATGACCATGTAGTACTAAAGCTATAGGCTATTATCGCAATGCGGCCAGGCTAAATTGCATTTGAATCAAACAGTACAAAGACCCAAAATGGAAATGAATTTAGAGTAGTTTCCAAGGGGCTGTAAATAAAATATTTGACCAACTGAACAGTAAAACTGAAGCCCGTAACTGTGTTCTGTCTTACCGTGGACGGTGAGGGTGGCCACTGCTTCCGCCTTCCCCACCATGTTCTCTGCCACGCAGGTGTAGGAGCCTACATCAGCTGGGGTCAGACGACGGATCTTCAGGGTGTGGTCCTCACGAATCTCATACCTGGATACAAACAGGTGTTCAGACACAGATATTGGTCAAGTTCTCACAAAAACTTTGTATACACGGACCCGAAAAAAAAAAATGCGTCAGCTGACGATATAGACAAAAGCAAGCAGAGGATCAAACAAAAAAAGGGAGAGGGTGGGGGAGGAAGGTATTGTGTGATGAATGGCGAAGAGTTGATGAGTCATACCTTCCTTTAGGCAGTTCCCCATCATCTTTCCTCCAGCGCACAGTGGGAACTGGGTCGCCACGGGCCTCACACCTGAACTCTACACTTTGATCCACTAACACCACTTGGCTGCTTGGGCGACGCACAAAACTGGGACGCTCTGATAAAAAGACCAAATGAGTTAAACATAACAATAAATCTTGGTTTCATTCTTTATTAGGCTTTAGGTTTGATTTTATATCCAAAGTTAATAAAAATAAAATAAAACCCATAGTGTAAAAGCCCATCATGTAGAGAAGCTTGGTTTAAATCATGTTGTTATTGTCCTTATTACATGACCTGTTTTGTGTGATATAATGGAATAAAAATAATGAACAATAATGTAAAATAATTGTATTCCGTTTGAAGCACAACATCACAAGAAAATGGTGCGTGGTTGATAACATACACAAAAAAATACACTCTTGACTAGACTGTATGCATACACATAAAGTCCTGTGGTTTGTCATGAGACAAAATACAGGACAGCAAACAATTACAACTTTGTGGTCCAGTTAAGGCTTTAATTATGCATGACAAGAAACTAAATTGATTGAAGACAGGACACTGTAAAACCCTTACATAGAAAGTCCTTCTGCCATCTTCACATCACCCTTAAGTCAAGCCCCAACTCTCTCTGATCACCAGCCCCAAAAGTCACCACAACATGTCCAATGTTTATTTTTTATATTCACTAAGACATAGCTTTCTCTTGCTCTGAACACATTCCTTCAGACTCGGTTCCAAATCTATTCAGGGTGGCTTATGATTAAACTGAGTTTCTGGTTTAGGATACTCACTCAAACAGAAGCTAAGGGCTTGCCTCTTTTAAGCCGTGGCAGTTTTATTTTTCTGTATGTACAGTATAATTATTTATCTTGACAAATCCAGCTTTGTTGTTGTTCCTACAGACAGACTTCAAGAGGTCTCTGAGGAGAAGGGGTGGAGGAAGTGAAAAAGCTGGCGATAAAATCAACAGTCTGGACATGCTCTCCACTTGGGACACAGAGGGATATAAGGTCAGAGATCACTTGTGGCAAAATAGGGTGCAGCTGGTCAGAGGAGAGATGTTGCTGGGGTCAGTGTGGGTTTCATAGTTAAGTGTGAGAATGGAGGTCATCTCACACTATCTGATAAAGGTCAGTGACACCATTTAGTTCCCTGGGAGATAGACAATCATAGCTTAACATCTGGATTCTGTTTCTCACAGCAGACAAACAGAAAAAAACAGTGTGTGAATGTGCACATGTATCTTTGTGGGTTTTATGTGGGCTGATAATAACATAGACAGCAGATAGAGACACTCTAATAGAGAAAAACTGGTTCATTACCAAGCACTGTAAGTTCAGCTATTTCGCTTTCCCGTTCTCCAACCATGTTTGTGCCAACGCACACGTACTTCCCAGCATCGCTCTTCCTTGCATTTGTGATCATCAGCTTCCCTCCACGAATCTAAGGAATAGAAAAGGAGGTGAGAGGCTAAACGTGGAGATGTAAAACAGCAATATTCTGTCTAAGTCTTAGATGCTTGGGGGCTGTGGTTGACACAGAAAACAGAAAACAGCATAGGCCAAACATTACAAAATATTTCCTGATTACTCTCAAGAATGCCTGTGAGCATTTACTTACCAAAAGGCCATTACAACACCATGATAAAATGTACTCACAAACACATAATGACTTTCTGCAGAGGAGCTTTTTTTTATTGGGCTTTGCTCTGAGTTTACAGACACAGAGATGAACTGGACTACTCTATCTCTCTAGTGCTTTTATGCTCTTCCCACTCAGCTTCCACTTGAAGTCTACATCACTATCAGTCAGCCTGTTCCTCCTCAAAGTAAGCTGAGCCAAAAAACACTTTCCCAATCCAACACAACCGCAGGTCCCTGAGGGAACACCTGAGGCACGGCAGGACCACAAGCATTTTTCCAATCTCTTCAAAGAGCTTCTGGACAGTATTGTCTATTATTGTATGGAATGTTTTAAAGAATAGGTTTCTTGGAATTTTTTCTGTGTATACAACACATACAACTACAAGTGAGACCAAGTGAACATACATACAAGCACACATTCAAGCACACACACCCAGCAATGAATGTGTGTTTGTCCAGGTGAATGTCATGTCTGTTATTTCCCAGGGCTTTGATTACAGGCCAGAGGAGGTGCTTTGTTCTCAGGCAGTCAGAAAGGCAGCACAGGCCCCAACACAGGCCCCTCAGCCCTTCTCTTAGCTGACAACCATGCCAGTCAACACAGAGGCAGACAATAGCATGGTGCGCCAATGATCTCTGCATCTTGATGGAGCTTAAGGTTTAAAATGCACACATCATCCAGCAAGACCAGGACCACCACCTGCAAGCATGTAATCGACACCCTCATTAGAGAACCACTGACAGAGAACTTGACACACAATATCGCAAAAATCTGCTTTCCCCATGAGTACAATGTCAAACTCAAGCCCCTCTACATGTGTGTTGACTTGCATGCTATTATATGTCTCACTCCAACTCTTCATAAAAAAAAGACAGAACAAACTTAAATCGGTGTGTATATGCTGAAAAATAGATTTTAGTTTTTTTATAGAGCAGCTGGTCTAAGTCTTAGATGTCTTGAAGGACAACTTTGTAACCGGACACATTCTTATAGGTTCTGAGGCATTCCTCAGCCCTTCACCCCTGTTTAATATTCATGGTAAAACAGGAGGCAGAGAGACTTGAAGAGGGTGTGGAAGGCTGGCTTATTTAGGGCACCCTGTGATGCTAGAGGGGTTTGAAGTATCATTATGTTACTGTTTGTTTGAGGAAAGGCTTAACAGCTAAAACACTGTGACACTCACAAAGGCCCAAGGTCAGGGCAGACCATACAGCAAAAAAAGAGGGGGGCGTACTGTTGGTTCCACAGGGCTTTGACATGAGGATCCACTTAAGGCCCTGTCTACTCTATCCATATTCTTACCACCGTGTGTATGTGGCAGTTTCCCATTCTCAGAAGGCATATTTGGAGTGCCAGAGCAGCAGGGATTCTGAGAGCTGGCGAAAGTAAATGAATGCAGCAGCGGTCCTCTTTTTCTCTGCATGCATATCCTCTCACACAACACAGCACACAGGCTGCTGAAAGCCCCAACAATCTGACCATTATCCTTGCATTACAGGGAGATGGCTCTATCCTGTTGCCTTTTGTCTCATGTCATTTGGCAGTGCTGATAATGCAAAAGCCCCCATTCAGCATGAACTCTGTTTGTATTCACACAGCAGTTCATTTTCCAGACTGATAATTAGCCACAACTAGTGCACAAAAGGAGGAGGACAATGTGCTGCATTTTGGACATTTATGATGCAGCCAACAGACTTTTGCTCTTAGCAGACAATGGTCTAGGTTTAAATACTGGCATTTTTCCTTCTTCTGTTTATTTATCCTTCCCTCATTGTTCCTGAAAGACCAGTTTGACTAAGTTGAGGGGAATGTGGCCAGCTGCTGGTAGTGGCACATAAGCATTACAGGGTAATTCGCCTACCTCATTTTTTATGACATGGTGGGAAACTTTACACAACCACCCACATGAAGTCATGAATATATGCAAGATGGCACACAGCATGCCATTGGTGTTTACACACAGCTGACTAGAACAGATAGGAAAACAGAAAGGGTTCTCTCTGATGTGTCCTCCTTATCTGAAGTTAATTCCTCTTTATGTAGCAGCCGCCAAAGCCAAGCCGACCCGTCACAGTAAAGTGCAGTACAGAGAGAGAAAAATCCCCATTGCAGGTGGCTAGAGACCTCGCTCTGATCACCAGTGCTCACCAAGGAGACTGCACGTTCCAGCATGTTGCGTGGTGGGAGGAATGGACTGAACCAAACAACAATGCAGGCAGGATGAGGAGCCCTTTGACAAGCTAAGCTTTTCATCACATTAAAAAAGATTCTACCCACTGCTTCTGTCTATAGTCCTATATTCACTCAGACCACATTTGCTAAACAGTAAACATACAGTGGATATCACACCGTGATTGTCCTTTTTGTAGAATGGGCGTCCACACGACACCATCCAGACTCCCGTCTCTTACCACACTTGATTACACATACTTCGATAGTCATACATGACGTCTAGCGCTACTTTAAAAATGGTCATTTGGGAACACTCAGTCTGTTAGATTATGTGCTTGACAGGAAGTTTACAGTGAGCAACACCAGCTCGTATATGCGGCGTTGTTAAATCTACCAGGCCTTGTTTTCAGTTCCACAGAAGGCTGAACACTACTGCGGGCTACAAGGACACAACTTTGAGTCATTTGGCCTGTTAGAGCAGCAGTTCACAAAATCACATTCACACCATCAAGAATAAGCCCTCACTTCCGCCATGCACATGTAGGGGGTAGGATGGATGTTATTGCAGAAATGATTTATAAACAACATAAATAGTGTGTGTGTGTGTGTTGTATTCAGAGGGGCTAAACTATAATTATGGGAAAGGTCATGTGCATGAGAGCCAAGCATAATACTGAGTTGAAAAATAGCTTTTTTGTCCTCAAAGTACCTCTTCCTTAACACTCTACAGTGTGCAGAATGAGGAAGTTTGACTTTAGGTGACAGCCAAAAGTGAAAAGGTAAACAATAAAACAGATTAATGTGGTTTTACTTTATAGAAGCAACAATATCAGATCTCTAATATTAATTATTTTGAATGTCCGCTTAGGAAAAAATTGCCCAACATATTATTTACAGTGCAACACTAGACACAAATATGTGGGCAGGTGTACACACAAACATTAGAAATGCATTAATCAAATGATTAAATTACACAAGACAGACAGTAAATTCTTCTAAGACCACAAAGTGCACTATGTGGCATAAAGGTTTTGTGCTTATCAGCAACTACTGACTAAACTCAGGGACAGATATGATTGGATTCTCTTTAAACAAGATAATGCAGTTGTTTCTTTCAATTATGCTGCTCAGCAGCCAGACACAGACTCTTAATCTTCTGCCTGTGCAGCTTAGAAAAAAAACAAAAAGAGAGAATACTCGCACTGTTTAGGAGTTTGAATTGTGATCAGGGCTCAATGTCCCTAAACCCAACAGGACCTCACTGAACAAAACAATGTTTAGTCATGTCCTCTGCTGACAGCCAACAGTGATAAATCAGTGTTTTGACCTACACAGTAATGAAAAAGTATTGAGTACAAGGAGCCTGGGCTGGATTTGAGCACTACGCTGAAGTCATGGAGACTGGAACATCTTTATTATTACCTTGTATTTATTGTCTGGGGCAGATTTGATTTTCCACAACTTTACTATGAAGTTAGACATCGTCAGCACTTGAACGCCAAATTATTTAACTACTTAACAACTGCACAATGTGGAGCCAGAATCTTAAATCCCCACCAGTCAGATTGTTAAAATAAGCCGCACTGCTAACTACTTCCTTCTCACTACCTGCTTGTGTTAGCTGAATGCTGAGTCAGAGCCTACACTTCCATAAAGCACACATCCAATCAGTGTGATTAAACACAACTAAAGTGTCTTCTTGTTTAAGGACAGAGTTGTGTTTGGTTGAAACAGTTTGAACTGGGATTATTCAAGACCGGTCTTTGGTAAGCACATATAAAGAGCTGATTGATACTGCAGTGCTAGCTGTGCTGCTATTTTAATTAAAGCCGAACCATTGGTGGTTTGGTTGTAAATCAAATGTAGAGAGTTGTTTGGATTCTGCAGGCACTACTGCTGCTGAGTACAACTTTCTCTTCTTTGATTGTGGTCAACTCAGTTCTGCCTCCTGATCTATGCATCTCTTAGTTGATTTCATCAGCAGGCCATACCCAATCAATGCACCCTTGCTGACTAATGGAGCAAGACTGATTCTATACTTCAGTCATTAAAGGTTGTAGCCACCGAAATTGGCCATTTTGGGTTTGGTAATTGCTATCTGTGAATAATGAGCCAAACAAATCAATCTTTCAACAAACATTGAGGTGGTGGTACTGGCTCGGGTCAATCTATCTTAACACATCATCCTTTTATACAAAGCAGTCTTCATGCATCAATATACTATTGACTATGTGTGAGCAATAACAACATTAAAGTCAGTATGCTTACAGTGATTCTTTCATCTCGGTCATCAATGTTTATTCCATCTTTTTTCCATGATATGGTGGGTTCAGGATGCCCGCGTGGAGGTTGACATTCCAGGACTGCCGGCTCTCCAGCTGCCACAATCACATCTGCAGGGTTCTGTCTAAAGTCATCACGAAGAACTGCAGAAGACAGAAAGAGGAAAAAACTTAATTTAAACAAGATGGTAATATGTTATTCTTTAGGAAATTATTATGTTGTTGTTTTTTTAAGAAAAAAAGCACAATACTTCAATTTGTTGTACACTTATACCGCTGAAGTCAGCTAATAAAACAGCAGTTAAGTGTTTTGACACACATAATTAGTTATGCACAGATGACAAGATGCTGGGCACACGTTATTGATTTACGGCTACTAGCCTACCATGAAAACTAATCACTTCAACATGTATTTTTAGTATACATTATTGACTAAATTTTAAAAAATGGATGTACAGTGAAGGCTATACAGTGGGCGTCTACAGCCACTACTTTTAATAGCCTGCTTTCTCCCATTCATCCTTGCTGTCAATAATTTTAACAGCAATTATTAACACAAATCAGTGTCCATCATCATGTCTAACAGAAATGACCTTCTTTTTTGTTATGTGAACCACACAAACCTTCACATAATCATGTACATACACACGCACACGCATACATACCCGAGTACACATTGATCATCACCTCTCCATCATCACGTTTTCATCTCTCCCTGACACTCCACATTTACAACCCCTGCCTTCATACACCCGTGCTATCTTGACATAGATGAAAATCTGCATTAGATCTAATCTACCACTACTGCTTTGCAAAGGACTTTGGTAGGATGTGATTCTTATTTGCACTTATTTCCCTGCTGGAAGTGCTGTAAAAAAGATGACACAGCGATGGATTTTCATTATTTGCACACAAGAGGTCCAAAGCTTTTCATTTCTAGGTCTAATTTGGTGATACAAATTAGATACAGAATAGATGTGAAGGTTTAAAGAGATTAAAGAAGCATTTCTGATTTTCATTCGTGAATGCTGAATGCAAAATTACAAAACCCGCTTCACCTAAAATCATTAGTCTTTGCCTGCCGGCCATCACACAGTATCATTACCACCTGGTAGTTGCAACAAGCAGATCAATGCATATCTATTTTCTGAGGGGCAGAGTATCAGCATATCTTTGGTCTCCATATCTCTGGTGTTAAAGATAAACTAGAGGTTTATAAAGAGGGGAGAAAGTAGTGAAAAGACAACAAGCTCCCCTCTGCAGACGGTATGCCAGTAAGCATTTTCCCAGCTCCAGTGCTTGTACATATAAAAACATATGAAAACAGTGCTTGTAAATTTTAGTCTGAAATTCTGGCCACACACAAAGTATGCAAGGTCAATGCAGTGTGCATGTGCATTTTCATTCCTTTGTATGTATGGAAAAGTAATGTTATAATGTTTTGGGGATAAACTGAGCTTTTGCCGTCTATTGTCTCACGCTCCTCAGCTTGCTCTAAAGTCACCTCAGTCACAGATCAAAGTCAGCCTCACCACAGGACCCCTCACCTACTGACAGCCAACAAATTCCTGACTAAACCTTTTAAGCACTTAATTGGTCATTCCGAGCCCAGATACTACTCTCTGCTTCTTGTAACATGGAGTGAGAATCACATCCAACAGTAGGAAACAGGCTTTAGAGGAAGATGTGTGGTAATAGCTTCTCTAGTCCTGTACTGCATTATCACACTTACATCCCCCTACATAGAACTAAAACACCATGTCTTTAATTCTTAAGCATTGGAACTTTAATAATTAGAAACAAAGCAAAGTGGTTAATCACATATTTTGTGCTGTTGCCAATGCCAATGTGAAGGAGGCAGAAATGTGCACATTAGTGTACACCAATGAATAACCATTATGTGAGTGACCCCCCTAAATGTCCTACACTCACTCTGATCCAACTCAAACTCAGCAGTGCAGCTGTGTGGTGCGTGAGGTAATTTGCTGTAGTTAAAAGCAGATACAGTCATCCCGGAATGCAAATGTAAACACTAAACATCCGATCCATTAGAGCACCAGCTCCAATGGGGGAAAAAAAAACAAAAAAACACAAAAAAACACTGTCTCTATTTGCAATGGCAAGGTCAGCCAGCTCTGAGGAGCATTACTGTAAAAGGCAACCTTAAGCATTAAGGTGAGTCAAATTTATTATAATATTCAAAAGTGCATGTTCAAACATCTTTCTTTCTTTTTTTATCTACAGTAAGAATTAAAATGTGTAAACATACTGCATCAACAGCTGGTGACAATATTCTATCAATTGAGACAATGCATACTTAAGATATTAAAAGGAAAAGAGTGT
The DNA here is from genome assembly GCF_027409825.1 of Scomber japonicus. NCBI lineage: Eukaryota > Metazoa > Chordata > Actinopteri > Scombriformes > Scombridae > Scomber > Scomber japonicus. Next base: position 22,350,209 of record NC_070583.1, read on the forward strand.
GTGAGCGAATAAATGTCTTTTGGGGAGGTTTTTTTCCCCCTGCACAGCTAATACTGAGCCTGTAATAAAGGTTTGGGTGAGTGAGCTCAGTAACTTTAACTGTGACATTAAGTGCACCTCGTCTCCTCTCAGTGGGTCTCTACCTCCCCTGCTGGCCTCACTCTAACTCTTTCAGCTAACATGCAGATGCATCCGTCTCTCTGGAAAATAAAGGGGGACGTGTGGGGAGAAAAAAGAGGAAAAAAGGGATGCTGTATATTGACTAGTTGAAGGCCCGAGGGAGAGCTGGCATCATCCAGTGTTTACACCAACAGTGCTGCGACCTCCACCCCTCCTGAACAGCACTCAGTCCTCCCCCCCCCCCCCCCCCCCCCCCACCTCGCTGTGCTCTCTCCTCCTCCAAACCAACACCTCTTTGTTATAAACACAGCTGAGTGCAGCACAGCAGACAGCCTCGAACATCTGCGTAGCGGAAAACAAAATCCTCTGGGATAGAAGCATAGAGAGCAAGAGAGAGACAGAGGCAGCCAGACAGTCTGTCAGACAGACAGACAGACAGACAGACAGACAGACGGACGGACTGAACCATATCTGGATGGGGTGCTAAGCCCCAACTCTTCTGCCAGAACCCCTGCCAGATCAAGAGCTGTGGTGGAATCGGTTGCCTCTGGCCCCACTGGTTTAAATAAGGTATTCAGAGTCCCTGCTTCCTGTATACTGCATAAAGCTCTGCATCCCTCTCTTACCAACTGTTCCTGTTTTGGAACCCGGAATTAGGTGAAAAAAATAGGATAGAGAGGCTCTCATGGTGTGTGCTGTCCTGAGTGTGTGGTGGTCTGTGTCTGTCTTTGTGATAATGAGCCTACTCTACCATTCTGTCTCTCTAGTGAGCCTGCAGCTGTCCCTTAGCAGATAATATTTCCTGCGCTATTAACAGGGAGGCCAAACTCAATGTGTGTGTGTGTGTGTGTGTGTGTGTGTGTGTGTGTGTGTGTGTGTGTGTGTATGCGGGTTTGTGTGTGTACTGAGAAATTTTCAGTTTGGGGCTTAATATGTGGAAATGGGTCAGAGTCACAGGTCCCAGCATGAAGACGCCTCTTTGTCCATCCTGAATTTGCTCAAATATACTGATGATGGGGTGAAACAGAGTGAATATCCAAACCTGGACAGATAGCAATATGCTCTGTCAAGATAGAGGGATGTACTCTGCATTGTATTTCCTCATTTAGCTTTGTAATGGGCTAAGAACAAAACACATCCTAGCTCATCTGTCTGCCATGTATTGCTACAAGTCAAACAGCTGACGGTACATAAAACAACCATATCTATCAATGCAGATAGTTATTCTGCAGTGGTAAACATCTGTTAAGCCGTGCCAAGCCCAGTCTAACCACACTCTACTGTATCGTATGATAAATCGCTTCCAAGGTCCACAAATTGGAACTGCACTGAGGCTAACACAATTAGCTGCCATCATTTCTTACATTCAAACCTCTCCTTTAAAGGTCAGCTGAAATGGCTGCTCTTACCTCTGAAAACTCCCAGGTTCATCACCCCCACAAACTATCCTCCATCTACCCACACAGTCACACACGGGCATACACACGTATGCACACACACACGCACGCATGCACTCTTTTCTAGAGGAAATTGAAAACAGATGTTTAAATGTCAAATTAAAATGAGATTCCTGTGCTGCCCCTCCAACATTAATGAAAATGAAGACTTAATGCCACACACAAGTCTGGGTGGGAAGATCAGATGAGCTTTGTTCTGAGGAAATTAAACCAAGTACAACAAGCTTCCCCACAAATCTTTGGAAGGATACAAAAACAGGCCCACCAGGGAATTAAAGATTTATCAGAAGGCACCCGGAGTCAATCCTGCAGAGACACAGAGCACAGCATGGGTCTCGCCTTTGGCTTAGGATTTTTCCTTGAAACAGAATGGACACAGCTAGCCCCAGGGAGTGAAAAGGAAGCAGAATGAATGATAGCAGCAAGGGAAAGAGACTATACATGAGTGAGGAAAGAGAACAGTAGATGCAAGGGAAAAGACAAAAACCGTTGCATATAGTGGGAAAAAATATGACTTTTTTTCTGTCTGTCTCTCCCACAAAGTTCTGCTTCTTTGAAATGGAACAAATCTGCTCTATTGCACAAGCTCCAACAATGTTATGCTAGCACTGTTCAAACATCATCAAATATTACCTGTGGATATAAGGTGGGGATGAATGGACACAGCAACAAACACTGAGGAAATAATAAATCGCTCAGCTCCTCAGATGTTCTTGGTTACACATTGTTTGCGGAATTTGGTGGAACAGACTTGGCAGAAATGTAATATAATATTCCTAACTACATTTTAATTAGTGCATAATCTTATGAAACTAAGAATCATGTTGTCGTTACCTTAGAATGAGCCCTGTATATGTACAAAGGGAGCGTGTCCTCTTACACAGAGGCCACCATGTTGCAGCATCATGTTTCTACTGTAGCCCAGAATGGACAAATCAAACACTGGCTATAGAGAAGGCCTTTCACATTTTTTGCAAGTTTTTCACACTGCTAAATGCCACTAAATATTACACACTGGTCCATTAAAGGCTTGACTGCAGTACAATTTTATTCACTATGATGGCTTCTGCATGATGCATATGATCTATCAATCACAGCAAAATACAAAACAATTCAATATTGCACACGTAGAAAAACAATAGCTAATGTCCCCTCCAGTCCAGTTCTACTTACTATACAAAATAATTCCTCTTCCCCTTCATGAAGGTTGTTTATGCCATAAGCAAAAATCTGCCTTATTCATAGTGTGGCTATGTTGTGTGGTAAGCCCTTACATATTGATGCTCTTCACCTTGCCTCAAGCTCTGTCCTGTGGGACATTCTCTCTGTCTATGTATCTCATGCTTTGTCTCTAAAATTCTCTCTACCCTCTCAGCACTTGACCCCCTCATCTTACCACTTTCTCAGCTTGAACACACATAGCAGCTTACATCAAAGAGAGGCTCTTAGCAATGGTGTGTTAACCCATGCCACTCTATTGCAAAGGCTGCTGCAGGTGGATAATTTGCCAGCGGCGTGTGTACAGCGTGTGTGTATGTGTGTATGCATGTATCCGTGTGTGTGTGTGTTTGCACTGTATAAATCTGTAGTTTTGCTGGTGGGTGTGAAGACATAACAAGACTCCTACTGTACTCTGGAGATCTCTGCTTCTCTCCTCCTTCTCATTCCCTTGTTCCCCCCTGACCCCACCACCAGGGAGATGAGATTGGACACAGCAGACTCCCCTCTCTTTCTCAATCTGGCTCTCGTTTCTTGGCTCTGAGCTCATGCCCTCGTGCCCACCCCAAAGACACTCTATCCTATCCTGCAGCACGCAAGCTGCACTGAGAATGCCCATAATACTGTCCAGGATAGACGATTGTATATATAAACTTTACAGCTATATATACATACACAAACGCAGAGAGAAAACTGACAAGTAGGGAAGTTGTAAATAAAAGTGGATGGTATACTAAAGACATAATACATTTGCCTTTATATACAATCTGTTCTTTTAGCATTTAATTTATAGATTTCACATTTCCATATGCTGCCATATTGATAAATCATTTACAAAACAATAGTAGCTCTCTAGACAACCATGACATTCAATATCAGGTCACATCTGTAGAGTCACATTGGTTTGAAACCCCTGAGAGCCTAAGTGCCTGGTTGACCGCAAGACACCTTGTAGACAGCCGTAAATATGTCAACGATAGCAGACGGACTATTAACAGACTGGTCTTTAGGGTTTGCACCTGCACACCCTGGATGCTATGAGGTCATCCTCAAGATGTCATGTCACAGAACAACGACAGTATGCCTTGATGAACTCTTTTAAACATTCAAAGCTGGCACAATAAACTATGTGAGTCAATATGTAAATAAACAAATTATATGCAGAACCGATTGATATAAAATTGGACTATGTGCAGACACAAACATGATGTTTGAAGAAAGTCAAAGCTCCAGCAACACTTGTAGTACAGGATAACTTAATTAACAGACCATGGTGTTTTGGCTTGTGGCCTTATAATGTTTGAAAATAATCTGAAAACATCTTGACAGTTGGAGATCAGATGAGACTGTTACATTGCGTTTTGATTAGCATCCAGAGAATGAGCAGCACACATGCTAGTAGCTGTAGAGATACAGATGTAAACAATGGGATGTAGGGAAATGAATCAGTCTAGTATTGCTTATGTATGTGTGGATTGAAGCAGGGATAAAAGCAAGGAGGGTAAAGACATTTACACTGTGCTGTGCCAGGTGATTACAGTCTATACCCAGCACTGGCAGCCAAGGCAGATGGATTTGCGGATCTTTCAGTGGCACAGCAGAGGGCATGTCTGCACTCACCATGGGCTGGTAAGGCTGCAGAAAGCTGAGTGCAAAGATATCAATCTCAGCTCTTCATTCTTTACATTACACACTTCTAAAAACACACGCACTCCTTGTGTATCAGAATCCAACAGCAATTATGTCAGTACATAAAGAAACACAAACATGTGCGGACGCATAGGCACACACACATTCACCACATAAAGGAAACCCTGCCCCACAGCCGCACAGAGAGGCCATTGAGTGCCTGTGTTTGTTTAAATGGTCATAAGTCTCCTCATTGGGCTTGGAGAGAGAGATGGCGTTGGCGAACACGGCGAAAGGCACAGAGGGCAATGGGGAGGTAGGTTTATGTGAGTAACTGAGTGAGTGAGTGACTTGGCACCTCATAGTTCAATAAACAGTGCTGGTTTGATTGGAGTGCTGGGTGAGCAGGAGTTGGACTAAAATAAAGAGTGTTTCGAGTGCTGGGGCTGCACAGGCTGGAATGTTGGAGAAAAATCATGGCTCACGAACCACTCTACCTTCATCCAAAAAAAATTTCAAAAAGGGAAAAATAGAAATCCCATAAAAACCTGATAGGAACACCCACAGCCACAATGCAACTGTGTAATAAACATCTGTACAAGATTATCACATTTAAATTTAATGTTTGTAAAACATAGAGGAGCTATTTGTGGGGTTTCAGCTCCCGACAAATCGGCTCCTACACCCTATCTGCATATGAAAGTGATTTCAGGGCCGTGTTGATTCTGAACGAGGGCAAGTTACCTGTTGTGGAAACACAGCATCAAGTATCATGGTTACTCAGACATGTATAGTTTTCTCATTATGCGCTCGCCAAGCTAAATAACATATTCTGTTTACACAGCATAGAGTTGATGCCAATTGAATCCAATGTGTTTCCATTTTCAAGCCCTTTTTTAAGAGTTTCACAGTGTAATAAAATAATAATGAGGGAGATAAAGGTGGGAGAAGCAGGTAAACATATTTTACAAGTAGAGAATTACCTTCTTTTGCACCACTCTTGCAACCAAAAATTACTTAATGGCATAGCTGTAGCAACACCGCAGTTGTCAATGCTGAACTGCCAGTGCTTAAAGAAGCAGGTTTATGATATTTGACAAGCCAGGTTGCACCAGTGGTTTCAGGTACAAAGGTACAAAGTGAGTAAAGGTGCCTCCATGTTGTAAACCTTGTCTATAGGTGGAGCCCCAGTGCCTATTCCCTGAGGACAAGAAGGAACTGAAAAGCCCAGTAACCTCGCTTTCACCACTCACTGTATAGCCCTCAGCTAAAAGCTCTCTGCGTAGAGATACAAAAGAGCAGATGTAACACTATAGTAGACACAAACATGTACACCTGTACAGTATGCTCTCTCATTCTCTGTCACTTTCTGCCTCTCACACATAACACACACACAGATTCAATGCGGCTCTCTGTGAACTTTGACAAGGGAATAGCCTATTTCCTGCATGCACATACGTTCATGAAGCATACATGGTATACACACAATGCAGTGTGGCAGTGGCATTCAGCAACATCTTCAAGGCAGGAGAATATTTATTACATTATCGTAATGCACGGCTAGCATTTTTCATGTGAAATTGTGTTGGCAAGTTGTTAAATAACATTATGATTGCCATGCCTCAGTGGAACTGTTTCCTTATTAAAGTATCTGTGGACACATCTTGGACATACTTTTTACCAAATAAATAGTTCCTATGAGAACTGCTGACAGTGTGGTCTGTGGATTATTCGGGGTAATGGGACATTGATCCAGGAAGGAGATTTTGCTGTAGATTTTTTTAAATCAAATTTTCCATTGCTGTGAGCACCACCAACAAATTTCATTTTGGGGATAGAAATTCTTCTTTTTTTCTCAACTATTTTTTGCTGCCTTCTCACTGATATTGTCTTTTCTGTGCCTGTATTCAGCTTTACTAAACTGTGGCAGTCTGTCTTCACAGTGTAATAGGATTTTACACAACACAGAAATGGTGAGCGTATGCAGATCGCACATTTGTCACCATAGAATGCTCATTAGAGTAAATCCCTTTACCTCCAGAAAAGCAGACATAAACATGCCAAGAGACACAGAATATCTTTATCCACTTGTGCCTTAATCCCGCTACATGTTTTACACAGCTCTGCTCACATTGTGTCAACAATGTTTGCTGACAATATCTCACTGTGAGCTGCCCTGCTGTCTGTGTGGCCCCACCAGCTAACCGTCTCCCAGCATCTGTAAAGATGAGGGCCTTATTAAAACAATCTTCCCAATTAACATTCCTGGCCCCTGGAGCCCCATTGCCCTCTTCCAGACCTTACCCCTCCTCAGCCCTAAGATGACAAAGAAGCTGTGTAGGAACCTGACCGGCCACGAGACCCTTCAATATGACTGGACTAAGAGAGGGATGTGAGGCAACTTGTTTTTCTTCCTGGGAAGCCAAAATCTGTGTGGCTCTTTTTACAAGTGTGTTTGTGTGTTCATCTGTGCAGTGTGTCTAAGAGAGGGAAAAAGAGAATGAGGGAAAGAGAAGGAAAATACAGGGATAGATAAATGAGTTAGAGCACCAGACAGGGCAGTACAGTCATCACAAATGCTTCTAATTTAATGTGACATACAATGATATGGGCTCATTTGCATTTGGGTTGATAGTTCATGATGTCGGGCAGGAAGGAGTGCTGTAAGATGAGCCTGTCAGCTGGCTAACTCACACCATCAGAGAAATTACATCCATAAACACAGCACGCTTTCCTGCAGAGTGCCAGTTGACACACTGCTTACCATCGTCTGAACATTTTGGAAGACAAACATCTGCTCCAGATCTTTTCACTTGTCAGATCTCAAGACTAGATTACAGGACACTCCCAAAGTTTCGATCATCTTCCCAAAACAAAGATATACTGCCAGCAAACAGCAGAGACTTAAAGTGTTATTCTACAGCAGTGCTGTGCAAACAGGACCATGGCAGGGGGAATTAAATCTTGGTGTGGGACTAGAGGAGAGATCGTTTACAATGAACGAGGGTCTGGCTATGCTTCATATCAGAGATAATGGATATCACAAACATAATAACACTCCTGCTCGTCTCTCAGCTCAGTTAGACCTTTCAGTGATACAGCGTCTACTGCTAGAGCACATTATGGAAGAGTGTAGTATGTTTGTGTGCGCACTCATGTGTAGGCAGGCAGGTGTTTGCTTGTGTTTTAGTTCTCCCTACCATGCTGCCACTCTGTTTGGGATACGCCTTATTAATGCACACTTAATGAGATCCAGTGGGCATGCGGTGTGCAAATGTTGTCTATGTAAGATATGTCAAACAAACTAATTCAAAGCAGAAAAGTCAGAAGACTCCTTTTCATCTTAAATTGGTGTAATGGAAATCTCAGCTTAGTTTCCAATGAAAGTCTAATTTGATAGAGGTTTAGGAAACAGTAGGAGTGAGTGATTGTTGTGGAGAACAGTGTGTCTTGGTTGGGACAGGACCATAAACTAGGATTACATCAGCGGCTGTTGCGGAGGTGACTGGGGAAGAGTAATATGATAGTGGCTGTGTGGAGGGAAACAGGCAGGCACAGAGGAAAATGGGGAAGGAAAAAACACAAGGGGATCCAATGTAATGTTACCGCAGATCCCTCAGCCTTTCGTCATGGCCACTTTCATTTCCACCATGCTGATCCCCCTCCAATCACTTTACCAGGCACTGGGGAGACAGGCAGAGATGGAAGGAAGGAGGAAGAGTGACAAAGAGCGGAAGAGGTTGTAGAGGTTAAGTCAAAGTGTGGAGGTGGGGGGTCCCCCAGAGATAGAAGGCCCAGGAATGTTAAAGAGGGTTAGACAAAGCAAATAAGGGTACTGGGATCCAAACATGTGCTGCAGCTCCAGAGGGGCACATCTTTCTCTGATCAGTTGGCGTCCCCATTTCAATGGTTTCCACATGGACCCTAAACTTTCCCAGATGGACCCAGAGCAGATGAAAAGATGCCCATATCCCTATCTAAGAGAGGATCTGTTACAGTGGGAAGAGATACTGAAATGAACGGAGCAAGGGAATGTAGTCAGAGATAGTGTGCCAGAGAGAAATAGAGAGTTGAAATTTTATCTTCAACACTTGCCTATCACGTGATCATTGCCAAAAGCTTTGCTGCTATAGCTTTTCACTACACTTGTCAAGTTGTCCAACATGCAGTATCAAGCATGGCTGATGCCAAAGAGAAAGTTTTGTAAGTGTGCCAGAAATTACCCTGATCCCTGTGAAATTGACACTGTGTAAGGTTTCAGGAGTAATGTTAAGCCCTGGATTTTCCATCTTTACATTTTCATTAGACAAGCCACAGACAAAAGAAAAGTGCTTTCGTAGTTTTTCTCTTTTGTTTTATGGGATACTTTGCTACTGTTAACATGGTTGAAACATCCTGGTGAGCTGATTTATGATCCTTCACTCCAGGGTACAAAGCCAAGCCCAGCAACAGGGTAAATTTAAGGCTACTGGCACCAACTCTCTCTTCTCATAGAGGCCTCTAAAATATCAGCTAGATTTATAGAAGTAGCAGAGAAATCTTTTTCTCCACTGAGGTACTTTGTGCCTTTTGGTTAGACTCCATGAATTCAAGATCAGCAGTCTGGGACTAGTTTGATTCATAGAGAGGAGTTCCTGTCTTAACATATTTCGTAACTATTATTTTGGTTTCTTAACTGTGTTTATGCTTGTTGATTCGGCCTTTCCACTCAAAAAGTCTGTCTTCTTCATTTTTTTATACTACTGCACAGTTGCCAAAGTTTTCATGAAGCTCATCCTTCAAAAGAACCAGGAGGAAACTTAGCTAATTTTTTTTTTTTTTTTTAATCCAATACTTATGTCAAAACAATTATGTCTGATGGAAAACAACTGTTCATTAAAATCATGTCTGTTAAAGCAATTATTACTTTTGCAATGTTACCCTGTTTACAGACCATGACAATTAGTTATGAATTCTTAGGTGATACTTTCAGTTAAGACCTTGATGGTCATGATGATGACATGTAATATGATGTTTTCAAAATCTGCAACATAACACTGAAAAATTGCTAACAGATGACTAACAACTGCCAGCTTTACTGGGTAACATTAAAAGAGAATATTAAAAACTGATCTCATATCTTTTCAATCCCATCCCCAACAGGCTCTCTCTGTAATACAGTTGGTGATGGGTCTTCAAAACAGCGACATCTGAAACATTAATATCTGAACACCTAATCACATTGAAGAAGTTTCCTCTGGCAGTTAATCCTCTTGGGAGGAAGAAAAGCCCTGGCAAGGATGGTATAAAATCTATCAAATGTACAATATAATGAACTTATTAAAGATCAGCCGTTGGCATGTTTCAATTTTCTTTTAATAAGGGCAATTTATCCTCCTGGTTTTACTTTCTATTTTATTTTCTCCTTTTCATTTCTATGTTAGCCCATCTGCTCTCTAAGATTGTCTGTAAGCAGTGTTGGAATGTTATTTCTAGTCTGACAAAAGTTAATATTTTTTACATTTTCATTCATTGCAAAAAATAAAGCCTTATCTCTTTGCCTCTCCACATCTTCTGTGCCGTTTAGCAGGTGTCTACAGGGACAACTACCGGAAACAGCAACCTCTACTTCACCCCCCCATAAAAAAAAAAATCCAACTCAACACGGAAGCCATTCCCAACATCCAAAGGCATGTGGTCAGACTAAAGCCTCTGTGCATCATAGACAGATTGCATTGTAGATTTGCTGAAAGGAAAGGGGAGCCCATCTGGAGCAGAGGAGGGGCAAGGAGTGAGGGGGAGAGGAAATTTGAGAAATAGTGGAGAAAGAACTGGCTGGATGATTTGAAGGACAAGGGAGCGCAGGGCAGGAAGACGAAGAAGCATTGGGGGTGGGAAAAGACGTTTGAGTCGTCCTGCCAAAGGGGGATGCAAGGATGCATGAGAGATCCAAAATGTTCAAGCACAGACTTGGGTGCGCTGCACAAATCAAACTAAAAAGAGCTAATGTGAAAGACAGTTTAAACTTCTGCAGCCTGGATTATTTAAGAGACAGAACTTGTGTTATCACTCAATTAGAATTGAAATATAATCTAATTAGAAGTTCAGTGTGATGATGAATAGAAGTTGGCTGCTGGATACTTGGCTGAAACAGTGGTGCAAGTTAGCTTTCACGTTACGCACACAGGTTTGAGGGAGTGACGGGTTCAGTGTGTATGTGTTTGAGGTCAGTGGCCATGTGTACACACAGCAGTGTGTTAAGAGCTGCTGGGTTGTGTGGTCAGTGGTACATCTCATTAGCACCTGCTGACCTAAATGGTTCACTGCACTCACAGAGCAGCAGAGCTGGGGCGTAAAACAAGCAAGCGTGAAAGCAAATACGAAACACTCTTCTGCCAGCAAACAAACTGTCCCCTGGCAGAAAGAGAGAGAGGGAGGGAAAGAGTACAAGCTCTCACAACCATCATCCTCTCTCTCAGTATCTCTTGAACAAACTCATCAACACAGAGAGGTCAGAACTCAGTGAACAGATAAACTCTCCCTCCATTTTGCCTACCTCACCTGAGATAAGACATGCCTAACGTGCCTCACAAGGCGAGACAGTTTGCCATATAATGCTGCCATCTCCTCCCCTCTGCCTGAGCAAATCATAAAATAAATCCATGTTTAGTTTCTTCCAGGCCCAAATATGCCAACAAAGCTGTGATAAGAGAGCTTGCAGCTAAAAAGCTACATTGTGCACGACAAAAGGGAAAAAGCAAATCTGGGCGAGGATGTGATGGGGCTTGTTGCCCTTTGGAGCAGAATAGATGAGGGTGTTCAGTTTGTTGTAGAGGAGAGCAAAACAAAACAGAGCAGTTCACGTAATGCGGGTAGGACCTGCCCAGGATCACAGGTCTTATGGGTGACATCAATAAGATGTGCCTGCTTCAATTATATTCAAGTATGTTCTCACTTCTACTCTGCTAATTGCAAGGACTGGACAAATCCCAGCATGCCATGGGTATACTGCCCATTAAATGTCTACTGCTGAGATCAAATTGCACACTTAAACACTGATAATGGTTTGGCATGACAGCCGTGAACCATGAAGGGCAATACATATTTGTTTTATCCCAAAAAGGCAAATCACATCCCAAAGGATGCATTGAGATGGACTCCTTCAGGAAAAAAGACATGATAGAAGTTTTTATCTTCTCTCAGCTAGTTCACTGCTATGTTCTGTGACAGTGATCAATAGAACTCTCAACAGATAATAAGCAAAAGAGGAATGATGTTGATAGTGCTTTAAGGTTGAATTGTGAAATCAGTCCTTGTCACCTCCTGAGGGTCTGATCACCTTTTCTTACACAACAACCGTTTTAATGGTAAAGGTAAAAAGTAAAAAAACATTATATAGTCTGATCACTGCATAATAGACATAGCCAGACACTCTACAGGAAGTTAGAGTCTTCATTCCACCTGATTTGCATTTTTTGGAATGTAGGATGAAACTGGCACACCCGGGCCACATTATGTCTGAAGGAAAACTCTGCTAAACACTGCACATATTTTAACTTGACTAAAAACAAAACATTACATTCCCCTGCAACCAATTGGATCTGCCCGCAAAGTTTAGCACTGATTGCAAACATCCCCCCCCTTCCAGTACTAGAGTCCACATGCCTTCTATTGTCTGAGTCCCCACCATGTTGTCTGTATCTGTGAGAGATACCATCTCAGCAAACCCTCTTGGTGGATCTCTGTGGCTTTCTGAGACCTCCAGAGCCTGTGGGAGGCAGCACACCTGCACAACAGACAATAGCAATGGCTCCTATAGATTCTGCTGGTCTTTGAAGTGGAGATGGAAGTAAGCTCAATACCCCAGGCCCTCTTTTATCACACACATCACTCTGTGGTTTCAGCATGCAGCCTTTGTGATGAGAGGCAGCTTCAAGATGAGTCGAATATAGCTTTTAAGGACATTCAAGTGTTTGGTTGACCTGACATTCCACATCAGACAAGGTGTTCACATGAGACGTACACGAAGCAAAAACTGCAAGGTTAAAATTTTCATAGCACAGTTAATTGGCATAAGGTCAGGTATCAAAACAGAGACAGTGAAAATATACATGTGGGGCAGAGACAAATTATGGGAGATGACCTGAGATCTGCAGTATGTTTGTGTTGGGGAGGAAAAACACCACACAGACACAACTGTACATTCCTCAAAATAGTATTATGGCCTCATGTAATGTTTTCCTTCAGTATGTCTGTCTAATAGGGCTCATATAAGCATAACCTAGCTGAAAGTATGATATCTAATAAGCAGCAGGTTTTTTGATTATGAAGAATCTGGGAATTATTCAGAAGCTACTGAATGGCAATGTTTTTCTCTCCGTCTGGCTGCTTTCATCCCTGTCGCAGAGTTTTCTTGCTCTGCTTTTTTTTTCTCTCTCTCTCTTATTGCTTCTCTGTTTTGCTTTTTCACCATACATCTCATTTGTATGTCTCATCTGTTCATCTCACTTCCTCCATTGCTCATTTCCATCCTGTTGGATGGGTAGAACAACTTTTGCAAACACTCATCTCACTTGGGATGGGCTCATAATAAAGACATATTCTCACCACTTCCAGAGGATTAGGGTAAAGAAGTAGGAGAAGAATGTGTAGTGGAAAATAATGGTGTGTAACACTGTGACTGACTGGTGTTAAAGTGGACATCTCACCTCTTGGCAGGACTATAACAAAGTCAAGTGAGTGGAAACCTTGACTAGTAAACAACAGAGACATCCCAAGTATGCCAGACGCTGTTCCAGTGTCATCGCTGTCATCATGTAGCTTTACAATCCCAGTGTCTGACCCTCTATCGTCAGCATCTCTTTCGCTATCCATCCTTAACTACACATCATCAGTGCGTGGCCTCAGAATAATAATTATCTTACTGTACATCACAGTGGTTTACTGTGCTTGCCCATGCATGATACTGCAGCGGCTATTGGGGAATGAACCAGTTACAGAAGTGCATCTTTCTTCAGTGGTGACAGACAATGCCATACAGTATGTCTCCACACAGTGATGAACAATGATCTCTATTGGGTGCTCTGTCCCACTGCATCTCATATCATATACTTTACTCGACATAGTGCTTTCTAGCCAGGCAATTTTGCATGAAGAATGAAAAGCAGAGAGTTCTTGGTCATGATTCATATTTGTAGAGTGAATGTTTCCCATGTTTAGACATTACAGACACTACATTATCTGCACTTGATTGATGCTGGTTATCCATGGTGGTCTATTTACATTGCAGCTCAAAATATTGGCAAGATCCATATCCAAATTTGGATTTGTATCTCACTTTCAATACACACTTTATATGTTTGAATACTGGTGAATTTGTTTTGCTTCAAAGAGAAATATGTATGAGCTAACTGCAAAAAGTAAGGCCTTTTTGGCAGCAACTTTCATAGAGCAAATATAGTCATAAAGTACATAGCCTGTGTACAATCTGACAAAGCCTATGCAGCCGCTTCAACTTACATGAGTGAATATTTACTTGGCCCACTACCAGTAATGCAGTTTGGGTTGTAATTTAGGATGCCAAAGAAAATGTGCATTACATGTGTTTACTAAACATTTATGTTTCAAAGTTTTTACTCTGTACTCTCACTAAGGATGACAGTTTCACTAGGCCAGATGTATTATTATTTTAAGTTATGAAGCTTGCATGAAGACATCATTCTGTGCAGGTCATTTGTCCTAAGTTGTCCTCTCCTTTACCTTCAGTGTGTCTTTTGTGTCTAAATCACCAAAAGATGATCCTGGTGTGCCAGTCCAGTACACACATGCACACTACCAGCCACTGAGGAGGATACAGTCCATGAAAATGTAATTTCCTGATCCAAAGCACTTTTTTTCTTTATTTCTGTAATAACTCCAGTAATGAGAAAGAAAATGAAATAACTTCTAGGAATAGATGAAGCATGACATCCATTCACCAACTAGGCCACATGCTCTGATTCTCTCCGTTTCATTCCGACCTTCACATGCGTAATCATATGCGAACTGTATTACAAATGCCATACAGGCGTTAGCAGAACAGTGGGTGCACTGCTGCAAAAACACTGCCACATCGGTCACTAATGTACTCCAAATTATGCGCTTCAAATGTTTCCCTACCACTAACAATATCCATTCTTTAGAATGACTGAAGTAAGTACTGGTAGTGATCAACCTGAATGGTGTTCTAAGAGCAATCCAGCACCACTTCATATGAGATACAAGAGCAATGCCCAGGCTGAAGAGGCCCTCCACCTTCTCATCTGTCCACTAAAAGCCCTCTGTCGCTGCTTCATGCATGCATCCTCACCCACCCACACCCTGTATAAGCCCATAATGAGCCCTAGGCTAATGCATAGAACAACACAATTAAAGCCAAAATGGACATCTACCCACTCCAGTCCAGGCATGAGCATGTAAGAGAGCCCTCACTGTGCTGATGTGTTTGTGTATTCTACAATATGAGTTTGACCACTCGTGCATGTATCTTGTGTGCACTTGTGTGAAGCAGAACAAAGATGACTGCTCCAGCTAGTAGTCCTTTGACCTGTGGCCTGAAGGCCTAGCATAAGACAGCAGTGCTGGTTTGCAGTTAGTTCTTCCCTCTGGCACAGATTCTTTGGCAGGTCACCATGAAACACAAAGGCCATAGGCACATGGACCTGATCCAGGATGCCACGCTTGGTTTGAACTCTACTGACAAGAGAGGAAAATAATAATTTCCCTCAAGAAAATACTGGAAGAAAGGGAACCGAGGAACAGTCCAGCAGTGTGCTGCACTGTAGTCAAAGAAATTCAAGTCAGATTTCCGCTCTAACAGGCCAACCTCAGCTCACAATAATAGTTTCACAGAAGCAATATTTGCTTCCAACTACACTATATGCAAGTGAAATTGCCCACACAATGGCACATTTGTTATGGCCCTGATATATTTGTCTTCTTTTGTGTCTTTTTTCTTTAGGCCAAAAAGAAAATCATTCTTGGTTTCTGTACTGCCTTGCCTTTCCCCATTTCTGTCACAGCTATTATTTCATGAAATCTGAATCCTGGTGTTCGGTTTCTTTTCAATTTCCTTTTGAGCAAAGCCCAAGCATTCCCTCCTCCCATGTCAAGCATCTTTCAGAGAACAGCACACTGTGCCAAAAATATCTCCATACCAAGAAACAACCAACATCCCTTTAAAACGACATTAAATTTAATTTGCAATTCCATTTTAAAATAGTAGGAATAAGCATTGCCATTTTACAAAAATATAAAAACACTCATGCTGGAATTACAGCCTGCCTTTGTTCTCCATCTTTGTCAGTCTGTTTATTTACTCCTCTGAGAGTGTTTGTGTTTGAGCACTTGTTTTGGATAGACAACATGAGCTCAACAGACCTCCAAGAAGTCCCTTACAGCCCTCCCATGACTTCCTTTCCCCAAAGATAATATACACTCTAATGTAGAAGAAGAAAGCAGTTAATTGACCTGAAATCAAAGATAATTGGCTTCTATTTAGCCTCTTCCTGTCTTACAGCAGTAGACACAGAGGGAATATTATTTGCTACACTTCACAGGGTACCACCAACAGACAACAGTAATAAGCAGTGGGAAGTGTGATACTGGACTGTATCTGTATCTGCAGGGTAAAGTGGGCCCCTGGCTAGGCTACTGGCTACAGACGACCTGACCTGTGTTTGCCTGCTTGCTGTAGGCCTGGCAGTTCCCACCATAAAGACTCATTCCAACTCCCATACTTCATCAGAGGAGTTACCCCAAGCCCTAAATCCCCATAGATCATTTTCTAGATTTCTTTCCGGCAACATTTCCTCAGTGTGTGTACATTGGTATGTGTGACTATGGGAATAATTAACACCGTCTAAAATCTCCCTCTATAAAAATGATAATCCTGTCGTCTAGGTTGCCTTCAGATATTACTGTAACAGCAACAAGCTTTGTAAGCAGCCGGGAATTGACTTTATGGACATTTCTTGCTCTGGGTTTCGCCTGTCAGGCTACAGTTATAATCATCTTATCTGTCCTGAAAAAATTATGTGCAACATTTCTATATGTATTTCTATATTTCAACCTATATTTATATTTGACAATACAAACAGTCCTTATAAAATTATCCTAAAACGTATTAATATTGATATGAACATTTTTTAGTAAAATAGTAAGCAATTCATTCTTTTGTTTGCTTCCCATTAATCATAAACCCATGAGTATATTGTACCTCCCCCACCTCTAAACTATGCCCTTGTGTATGCCACTGTTTAGTGAATAATGTGTGTATGGCCCAGAGAGAGACATTGATTTGATTTTATCTTAGCTCCGCGGGTGCAGTGAAACAGCATAGACAAACTGGAGCAAGATACTCAGTTTGATCTACGAGGTGCAAATGCAGAAAATTCACGCAACACAGTGATGGGTAATAAAACAAATGAAGCAAGACTCGCACCACTGTGGCTACATGACCTACATCTGAAGAGTAGAGGAATGCTGATCCTTATCTAATGTAGGATATGGCCCGAGGACAAGACAAGTCATCTTGGCACACAGACCTCTGTTATTCACTGTAATCTTATCATTCACAGTGTTTTCAACTACAAGAGGGAGCTTCGGTGTCTGTGAGTGTGCCACTTTAATTGATACAGCGACAGAGTTCGATTCATGTTACATTCTACAAGGAGAGCCATGAAGTATCCGATGAGAGCCCAGGCAGGGTTACATTAAAGGCATTCCCGTGAACCTTCAGCACTCCAAAGCACAAGATCCCAGTCTCTGTTCCCTCTTCCAGACAGATGCCAAAGTCATTGTTGTTTGGAGTCCGCTTTTCAGAGAGAAAACTCGATCCTACTGGCTGCCAGTGTCACCACTGGCCCCCCATCCTCCCCAGTCATTCAATCCCATCTCTCCTCCTTTCAGGAATGCACTTCAGTCATTCTTTCTTTTTCTCCCTCCCTCTTTTCTCCGGACCATGGTGCCCTAGGCAGTCTGGGGGCAGAGTGTGTTTGGTTGTCCCAGATCTATTCATCCTCTCCGGTGAAACAGGATACAGTGACCTCCACTGTGTCCGTTGGTCCATCCCAGGTTCCTGTCTGGTAAATGTCAGGGATCGAGAACCCTTAAGGGGGAGATAACACGATGACTGGTCAGGAGAGCAGCCAAGAACATGACCACCTCGGAGAGAGAGGGTACTGGATCTGAGTGAATGGACCAGAAGGAATGTTCTGCAATGAATTTATTGCCTCAACCAATAAATTCACTTTGGACCAAATTTTTAGAGCCATCTGCTGTGTTGTCTTTGTTTGACTCCCTTAACCAAAGCAGTAGAGTACTATGACTAATAATGATGCAGATTGGTGAAGCATGCCATACAGTACCTCAGCAGGGAGTAGGAACATAAATGTGTCAATTTCTATGCTATTTTAACACACTGTGACATACTTTAGCGCTACGAACAAACCCCTCGCTTCCCATTAATGCATAAAACTAGGGGCAATTACAGAAAGGGTTTACTCCATTATAAAAGGGGAATATATGACACCCCCTACCTCACGAGACATGCCAACCTCTCTGCACCTCACATTAGCATAATCTACGTTTACCACGTGAGCTGCAATTTGTCTGGAAAATCTTTACCCCTGCACAATCTTTCCCCCCATTATTGAGAGTGTGTCCATTAAAAACAACTGAATTACCATCTCAATTGGCTCACCATAAGGTACAGTGTTGGCAGTCTTTGAAAGAGTAATTGGATCCATTAAGGCAGGAAAAAAAGCAACTGTAAGATGCATATTCTTTTGTGTTCTGTGTGTGTGTGTGTGTGTGTTTGTGTATGTATGTGTGTGTGTGTGTGTGTGTGTATGTGTGTGTGTGCATGTGTCAGTAGATATCTGTGTAAATGCCAGCACATGTTGGTTCCTCTTGACTTTTACGGCTGCAGTAGCAGAACAATGGTTAATTGGGACCAATTAAGATAAAGTTGCATAATTTAATTTAGTATTCTTTGGAGCATATAGACAGCAAGTCATTTTAATGACAATTTTAAGACAAGAATGGCACTGAAAAGGCATTTTGAATTGGCTTTGTGAGTCATATGATCCTTGCAATAAAAGCTGCCTGACATATGACAACATATCTTCAAAAATACACTCCCTTGTTTTTAACATGAGGATATAATCAGAATTGTTAATGATGCAAATCTAAGTTACTGTGTCATGTCAGGATTTTTTCTATTTTTTTTTCAATTATACATATGCTACTGCATTCACACAGTTGTGCTATATTTTAGCTTGCAGAGGTAAAAGTGGAGAAAAAACAGCAGACAGTGTAGACAGGTCACCTGTGTGGAACAACTCAGTGAAGTGAGTCCATTTACAGTTTAGCCTTAATAAAAGCCCCTTTAACTGTGCAGCACCTGCAGCTCAGGACAGCTCATCTAGGTAATGTTAACAAGCTGAACAGGAGTTGTGACTCTGTGATAAATCTGGCCACAGCCAGAGAAAAGCTCCTCCAAACAGCCATTCCCTTATGATGAATGAACAAGGCTGCAGAGTCCTTGAAGCATAGGGGTTACTTGGAAATATAGGAAAATATCTGTCTCAATTGTGTTCAATGGCCTGTGATTTCTATGGGTCTATGCAGGAATGTGTGTGTTTCTCTGTCTGTCTGTCTCTCTCTCTCTCTCTCTCTCTCTCTCTGTCTCTCTCTCTCTCTTTGTGTGTTTGTAAGTGTCTGTCTGTCGTAAAAAGAATGAATGTAGTAAAGCCATTACCTGTCTGAAATGGTGGCCCAATTATGACAGTCTCCTTCAGCATGCAGTCTTGCAAAACCAAACTCCATGAAATTGATTGCCCGCACACCTGGACCTAATTTGCAACTATTTTTCTTGCCCTCCCCTGTCAGTGACTCTCTGCTGGGCCTTGTTCATTTCCCACCAACAGAAAAAAATGCTTTAAAGATGCATGAATATAAAGTATTCAGATCCCAGACACGAAGGCAACAACTGTGTTGGGAGACAAAAATGCAAAGAGCATTTATTTTTGCTGAATTGTGAGAAAATTCAACAATAGCTTTTTCAGACCTATTTGAGACAAAGAGAGAGAAAGAAAGAAAGAAAGAAAGAGGGCAGGAAATTAATTTACAGATGTTGAATAATCACATGGTTCCCAGTGTTGCCCTCCTTCCTGCTATCATTAGCAACACTGAGTCTTTTATTCCCTCATTCTATTTTCTATTCCTCCTTTAAAAGACCCCCCCTGCCCTCCGCTTCAGACTGACCTCCTCCATTAGGCTCAAGGTTACTGGGGCGGGCACAAGGACATTCCTTTGAGAGAAACAGCAACGCTTGGTTGCCACTAAATAAATAGAGATATTTTATGGGTGCTGGTGACAGTAAAACTGTATGAGATGACAAATCTGCCAGTTGGGTTATTCTGAATATACACAGGGGGAACATGTTTTTGTGCTGAAGTGTGGTTGAATACTGATAGGTCTTAAAATAATTTATGATCTTTCAAAATATACAACTGTATCCAGATTTGTACTCATTTAAAACGATATGAGATTCAGTCCAACAGTCACTAGGCATATATTCAGCATTTAAGAAATTTCACTGGCAACCAGCTACTGATGGCATCCCAGTGTTCCTGTTTTTGTCCATCTGGCCCCTGCCTTTGGTCCTTTGGTGCTTCTCTGTGGTCTGTTATAATGAGCCCTCAGTTCTCAGTGACTGATCAGGCTGAGAGATGGAGGGGGAGCTGAGACTGTTGCCTCACCCCTTCATAACTCCTGGAGAAAAAGCCTATTTGTGTTCTGCTGTTGACCTCTGTCTCTCAGTGGGAAAATCTCTGGGGACTCCCTCAATTCTCCATCTCTCCATCCTTCTGCTTATCCATTGCTCCCTTCATCGCTGACTGCCCAGTAGCTATGCTTATTGGCTGATAGTGTTACAAGCCTTTTCCTTTGCAGGGATACCTTACGTAGAAGTGGGATGACAACACAGTCAAGTCAAATTGCACACAGATGGCTTATATCACTGGCTGTTTTCAAGCGAGCACAAATGTTGAGTTATTTCTCTGGGTCCAGGTTCTTGGCTTGATCTCAGTTTTTCTTAGATGGACTCCAGAGACTGTCTGAACTCCCACTCAGTGAGCTCAAATGTGAGTGGATTTGGTCTTGCCTGCTGGCTGTGCTTAGAGCACTGCATGGCTGTGTGGTGTTATAACCACAGAAAAGGGCTGTCAAATTTGTGCATTGGGTATGTTGATACACTACACATAGTCAAACAAAACACTGTTAGTAGCAGAGCAACAACTCTTAAGTATGCCAGACTGTGGTAGTCATAATGTGGGAAAGAATGACAGAAATACAGAGCTGAGGTGGGAATGTGTCAAATTTGTATGATTTTGTGCGTGTGCTGGTGGAGTGTAATGTGTGAGCCGGGACAAGTAGTCATGCGGTGGTGGGTCCCACACACCAGTAGCTGGTGAGTGAGTCTGACGTATGGTTGGCTGCTAGGCGACGTCTCCTGTCTCTCCTGACTGTTGTTTTGCATTCTTCATAATTAGAAGCACCCAAGCATGCCAGGCATTCCTAATAGAGGTGTTTTACACTAGCGGCTGACACCATCACTCAATCTGAAGCCAGTGGTCCTTTCCCAAAGGTCAACAGCCCAGCCTTCTCCTCCTTCAATCTCCTTCCTAGAGATGGGGAGGGGGCCCACTCGTCAGTGTGACAAAGCCACACATCTTCTTCTTTTGTTCCCTCCCTCCTGCCCTACCTCTGTAAACCCTGACAACATACACTAGGGGTGGGTACTAGTTAAATCAAGGCTCCCTATAGTGACGGATGACTCCTCTGCTCCCTATACCAATGAAGACGGATGCTAAGCATGAATTATTAAGGGCCAGAGCAGAGCGGAATATTTTGATATTGAACCCCTTATGAATAATTCCAGCAGGGCTACCCCAAAATGAATTACCTTGTTCTCCACGTACTGCAGTAGGAGAAGCTGCTCTTTGTCTCCAGGGGTTCAGGTAGTGGAAGGAGATGTTGGATGCAATATACTGGACATAAAAATCCATCTTGTACTGATATTTGGTATTGTAAGAGAGGTAAGCAGCCTCAGCTGCAATGTGTTTGGACAGTGCAGGATTGTATATTCCCTTTGATCCGGTGGTCAAAGACGGGTCTATGAAAGAGTGTGGAATGCAGAGGGGGCTAGAGAGACCAATGATTGGGATGCGAGGGTTGGGGTTGCATATCCAATTATCTAGCTTGCAAGGAGAGAGGGGAGCTGGCCAATTAGAGGAAAAGGGGAGAGACCTCTGCCACACACTGGGTATATACCCCCACAGAAAGACAGATAGGCAACCAGACAGAAACATAGTCTATAGAAACATAGGCAAAGAAAAAAGGAAAAAGGTCAAGACATAGAACGACAGATGGGGAATTAAAATTATATTTCTGTAATACTTTCTTTAGAGGTGAATAAAGGAAAGGTAAAGATGAAAAAAAGTATTTATGTGAGGGATTAATGTTGCTGCTGGTGTATGAACCAGGTGCTGCCTGAGTTTATAATACATTTTACTGACTATTTCTTGTTCATGACCAGTTCTGCAAAAACATCCTAATTTTCACCTGATTCGGGTGAACCTGGATATAATACACCATTTCAGCTGTTTTTCATTTCCTGGCAACATTTTCAGGAACTTTCTTACTGTGTGGGTTGCCACTGTTGAAGGAGTATACTGTGTGGCGAACATGGGATTATAATTACCACTCAGTATACTCTTTCTGTTGACAGTCAGCTCAAGAAAAATGATGATTATAACCTATGCGAAACTGCAGCCAGCCAAATCCTTGACTGAATAACACTTAATAGGGTTATTACTTAATAAATAATGTCATGTATCCACCCTTACAAAAGCTCTCTGTGCTGCTGCCAGTGTTCACAAGGTTTACTATAATTTACAGTTTGGCTGGCTATAATTACCCTCTCTCTTAAGGAAACTTGTCAAAGTGACTGGGGATTAAATCCAGGGCTAAATGAAGAGGAAGACAAAGTCTGTTTTTTTATTAAGACAATGACATCCTGTCTTTGTCAAGATAGTCCATTTCCTGTCAAGTGGAAAGATGCGGTTGTAACATGAACCCGCCAGCACATCTGGAGCAGAGATAAATGGAACAATTAAGAATCATCCATTCTCACTTTCTAATTAAATATGTCAAAGATGTATTGACTTTCAGAACATAACTAATTGCTCAGGTTATAAGTACTTAAACTCTTTGAAGGTCTTCCAGTTTAAGATAATTTGATTTGTTTGCTATTGGTGGGAGATTTGAAAAGTATATAATGAATAAACAGTCAAAGCACATTGTGAATTATCAAGATGAATAGCTTTAACAAATATGTACTGAGTATTACTCACTTACAGAGTAAGAGCACAGGCACAGACATGAAAGATGGAATCAAGTATCTGCTCAACTAACACAGTCATTCGCCCTGACAACAAGTGTGATTAGAATCATCTAAAAAACAGTTACAACACAATTTCTTGGAAAATCTCATTTCAGTAAGCTGTAACAATATTTGTGGTAAATCTGTGACCTGTGCACTTCCTGCACCATTGCTCATTTATTTGATTGCTTTCCTCTATCATCTCTGTGCCCTGACGATACAAAGTGATTGCTCACTCACTTCAGGAATGTCTGGTGACTTCTCTATGTCTCATTTAAGTCTAAGCAAATTGAGGGGTTTTGAGCTAAACACTACTGCACTCCGTGGCCAAGTCAAGTCCAAACAGCAGATTCTGTAGTTTCAGACCAACTGTATAATTTCTGACACCACAGGAATGGAGCCACAACTCTAAACTGAGACTATGTTCACTCACTTTGAAAAGGGAGTAACACTGCCCTGAAGTCTGACTACCATTCTGCTATCATACACTGTGATAACGGAAAATGGTGTTCACCGCAATCAAGAGCATGGCATTCTCTCTCTAGGCACCTGCATTGCAGATTATCATCTGCTTCCAAGGCTGAAAGACATGCCCAATCATCATCAAAGCAGCAGCCTCCATTTCTGTCCTTCAGGAATGCTCTTCTCTGATACAGAGAAACATTTAGGACCTGCAAACAGGATATTAAAGACCACAGTCCCCTAGTCTTACAGCTGGCTCTCAGTACAAAGTCTCTCGCAAGCCAATAATTAGCCGCAGTTCCACTTCACACACTCGCCATGACCCCTGACCTTTTTTACTCACCCCTACTTCCTGTGAGCATATTTAGGGTCCTGTTGTAAATGGCCCTTTGATCAAGGCACAGCACAGATGTTTAATACATGTAAAGTCATTAGTGGGCCTTTGTGCTTTAATACATCATAATTTGGAGTTAAGCAGTCAAAGGTCAAGAGGGCACTCTGGCCTGACCTGGGAAGGCCCTGGGTGCTTGATCAGTGGTCATTCTTTAACAAGCCTCTTCAAGGAGAGCTAGTGTGCTGGCTGAGAGAAGAGTGGCAGGGGGCTGCTTCGCGATGTGCGAAGCAATACAATTTACTTCACATCAGAACAGAGATTAAAAGTAAATGGGAAAAGGACAGGGTCATCAGTCTTTTAACTCCCAGGCCCATCCCCCGTTTCATTCATAGCCACTGAAGTGGCTATGCACGAACGGCTGCACAATTGTGCTAAACTGAAATCAAGCACTTAATGAGAAGAAATGAAGCATGTTGTCAGAGTTTCCCAAATAATACTGAGAATACCTGTGATGTGCAACCATTACATAATATGTATCACAAAAACACACACAGAAACCATACTAGTCAGTCATTGCTGAATCATTATTCATCACTGCTAACCACACCCAAAACTACTTTATTGTATATTTTGTTATTTTTCCCAGTTCTCTCATATTCTGTCATTCTCCTCCTTCCACTCTATTCTGTGCCCTTCTGCCTCACCCTCCATTTATTTCTAATATCTGCTGTATGCTGCATGCTCCAACCCACATAAATGATACTTTGCACACTAAAACCTATAGTATGGGATATATTTCCTTATAATATAGGGAATATTGTAATATAATGGTACATAATGGACCCTTTCCATTTGAGGTCATTTGAATAAAGAGTTGAATTATTGCATGCACACAGATGGGTTCACTGTAAATCATCAGAGGAGCAGCAGTTTGTTCAATGTGCTGATGTGGGTATCAAATGAAGACATCAATAAAAATTAGTAGAAAGTCTGAAAGCACATTATTAACTAGGCTTTTAATAAATCAATCTTTTTCTGTGCTGTGGCAAAATAGCTATTTCTCTGTCAGCAATTATTAAGCTGCATGGAGCATTCATTCAGGGCCATTTATCATCAAATACCATGATTTATGCAGAACAAAATAGCTCTAATAATTCTAGCCCCTTCCCCAGCACTCAATGGACACTATAAAAGTTGAGACAGATAAAACAAGATGTATTAGTAGAGGATGTGGAATGGAAGAGGAAAATTGCAGGGTGGCATCTGGACAGATTAAGATGCAGGAATGTTATAGCCTAGTATCTGTCTTTTGTGTCCTCTGGCTTAAATAAGAACTCAGACTGTGCATCTTTCTGATTGTAATCTGTGGGGGACTGCAATCAATGAAGGTCTCTGTTTGCCAGATCAATGGAGGACAACAGTAGGTGATAGGAATTTATCATGCTGGAGTGGTTCTGGGTGTGTGTGTCATTGGTTCCTTATACATTATAATAGCCCCCGCCCCATTGACAGCCATCTGACAAGAAGAAATGAATGATGACTGGCAATTGTCACTCTCAATCATCACATCCAAGGAGCTGCATCCAAAAAAGCTCAAGGTTTAAAAAAAACAACACACATATGCAATCATGTGCTTTAAAATGCATTGATCATTTTGATGTTACGTTGCATTTTGATGAATTTTGTGTTAAAGTCACATTATGCTTCAATAACTTTGCAAGTGCATTTATCAACTTCAAAAATCCAATCCAAACCTCAAATAACTAGAGTTACAAGAACTTTATGTATTTGCAGGTGCATCACCAGAATTCATTTTTGGAGTTGAATGTAAAGACAAGGAATGATGAACGGAACAGTGTCCATCCATAAAAGGCTGGCCTTTGAAGAGATGAGAGGAGGGAATGTAGGTTACTAATCCTCCCAAATTAAAGGCATAAAAGAGATTATGTGGACCAAAGCTCTCACTTCTAGGCCAGTACACTGCTAGCCCCTCTACTCTCAGCTTGGCTTACTCTCTGTGTATTCAAACACTTTTTCTATCCCACTTAAGTTTTAGCAAGCGCTACTAAAAGATATAATAGATTAGAAGTGCAGACACAGTAATGAAAAGGGAAAGACGTAGCTTGTGGGACTGTATGTACACAAAGTTTTAAATCCTCAGAACACTTAAATGTACAAAAACACATGTGGACACACTGACACGTGCATCCCAATGTATTTACACTCACATAATGCACACGCGGCTAACACTACTATGAATACACTGTAATTAACATAATAAACGGAGTGGAAAGTGCCACAGGAGAGACACTACTGAACATTTACCTGGGGAATATAACCCATGGAAAATAGTAGGTTCACTGGAATATGTGTGTAAACAATACTTAGATGCATTTACCTCCCTCTTAACACCTGTTTAAATACAGCACAACATTTAAATAGCTGTTTATGCCCAAGCATAATGCCACTGACCTTGCTTTCATCCTTGTGTACTGAGTATTTTACAATAGAAAAACCTCATCCTGCTTGTGCATATTTTTAACACACATATTGACCTAAGGCAAGCATGTTTCCCAACCAGCTATTTAAGATCAGCTTTAGCATCAAAGTGTGGAAGAGAACACCCAACGCTGACCTGACTATTTTAAGTTGTGCACTCTCACCTTTAGACAAGGACATGTCAAACGTTGAACGAAACCATGCATTAGCTTTCCAAGCTTCCTTTAACAGCAAACCACAAAAGTAGAACACTTGATCCAGCTTTTAATTAAAGAAACCAGCCATTAATCACACAGTGATTACATCTGACTGATCAGTAAGCTGACTAAGCATGCCTCTATCATATGTGGACCATATTTAAGCGAGTAAGAGAATGTCCTTGTAGTCTATAGAGCATTGGCTGCTTCTTTTCATGTAATGAGGCTATGCTATGCATCTGCTCATGGTGAACTGCACACAGATGAGCAGAAATATAATTCACTCCCAGCTGGATCTATTTGCCTCACTGAAGGAGCAGTGGAGAGAAAAGAGAATGCTAACATAAGACCAGGGAGTAGATAACCTGAAGCACTAGCATGACGGTTATTTGCATGTGGGGCAAACAAGAGGGGAAGGAAGGGAAACTACAGAGTGCAAAATGCACCATGAACCCACCTCTGTCTCATGTAATGACAGAGCAGAGTTTCAAAATGAGTAGGTGCAGAGAAACATGTGGAAAGATGAGTGAGTTAAATAGGGAGAGAGGAGGAAGGAAGAGCCCACAGACATATAGTATGTAGTTGTCAATTGCTTTTCTGACTTTTTTATCTGAAGAGGAAAAGTTACCCAAAGTTTCATTTGAAAAGTAGTATTCAAAAGAAGAAGATATCCTCAAATGTCTGGTGCTCTTTTATTGTAAACCTAATTATCAGTAACATATCTGTCAGAGAATGAGGCCTCAAAGAAGTGTTTTGTCAGAAAAAATACATAAAAGATGAAAAGAGCAGGGAATAGAGGAAATATTCACTTTGATGAGAACACATTTATGCTGGTTATGGACGTCTCTCCTTGTGTTGTGTTTTCATTGCCCTCCCTCATGTTTGGTGAGATTTTAAGGTCTTCTGGAATCTCCCAAATCTCTGTCGGCAGGAGGGCTGCTTTGAGAGCAACCACATCCCAAGGGAAGTGTATGATGGGAATGCTTTCATCCTTCAGAATACTGTATGTGTGCATGAAGTTTATCGTGATACTGTTGCCTTGGATACAAAGACAAATTCGGCTCTGAGAGAGATGGTAGAGATCAGAAGGACCAGTTGGATTCTAATAGGTGACCATTAACAGGTATAGTGGCTATCCAGGAAGACATAAATAGTCATTACTTCTGATGATAGTGCTGTGCTCATTACCAGTAACATTATTATCTTGTGTGATCATCTCTGCCAATCTCATTCCTCACTTTCTCCTCCCCCCTTTTCCAAAAGGTTAAGAGGAAGGTGATTTGTTATAAAGAGAGGATTAATCCAGCTGTCTGACTACCACTTGACTTCAGCACTCCACTGATAACAGGTGCCTTTGTGCACCAAGTTGACATAGATAAATTAGTAGTATAGATATCCATTTATCTGATATAGAGGTATATTCAGGCTGTAGAAAAGCAATGTCACACAGATTCGTCTACAGTGACCCCATTTATTCACTAAAATTTAACCTGAAGAATCCCATTTTGAATAAACATGACAGATACAATGAAACATATGTGTGCAAACATGGTCTGTCACATATGAACACACAACATACAGAACAACCGTGTATTCATGCAACACCTACAAAATTATACTGCCACATTGCTCTACTCACAGCCCACAAACTATGACATGGAATGCTTTGCCTATCTCCCTTTATATGATAATTCGCCATGGTTGACATGTTGGAACGTAGATAAGCCAAGCCAGGCCCAGAAGATAAATGTGACAGGGTTTGCAGGGGACCACTGCTTACATATATGGAGTTTATTTGGGGACACTCTGGCGTGAAAGTGAGGATATGGCCCAGTGAGATTCCTTGTTCCAGGTGAGGGCTTTGGCTATTACATTTAGATTCATTACAGCAGCAGTTGACATCCTGGCACAAGGAGCCACAGCAAAGATGAGAAGCACCCTCACACAGGTGATGGGGAGAGAACAGCCGTTCAGCCCTAAATTTAATGTTTTTGAGTAATCTAACAGACTGACAACCTTTGTTTATCTGAAGAAAGTTGACTGGGCACACATACTCATATTAAGCAATGCAGTGATTTACATTCACACCTGGGAGCTGCTAGTCTGTGACAATTGGCCACTGATGGGCTCCACTATTGTTACTAGAAGTTATGTGCACCGCAAAAGCAGCTTTTGAGGAAGCATACAGGATGAAGGCGACAGTGTAGTGGAAAATTGGCATGCCTACAGAAGAACAAAAAAAAAAAGTCTTCCTGTATAAAAAGATTGAGGATATCAACCTTGCTTGGTGAAGCGAGCCAAAGACGCATCCTTATTCTGATGATGATGGGTCAGCAATTCCCTCTTACCCTCTGGCAGCATATCCTGTCAATGTAACGTATGTGACTGGAACTGTACAGCAGGTTACCTACTGTAGCAAGCATTAATTATAACCCATTGTGGATTGTGATCCTCATATTGCACTCTAGTAAAGATAGCTTGGGTCACAAGGCCAACCTTGGCGACCCATTTCACTGCTATATATATCAGTAAAAACAGCTTAGTGATGAAATAGATGATACAAAGGGATAAAAGGTTAGGCTATTCCTCTGAGTCCATGAGACTGTATTTATTCCATCATTGTGTTTCTTTCCTGTCCTAGGGAGACTTAGTGATTTCACTGAAGGTAAGACATTACCGTCAAGAATAATAGCATGACTACAGACAAGCTCAAGGATTTTCTGCTGATAGATGAAGAGACTGACAAGTGCTGTGAAACACTGCTGATAGGCAGCTAAATGCAACCAAAGGGGACCAATTAGCTATTAGGAGCCACAATCATTCACACTTACCTGAAGATAGTGATTAAGTATCTTTCCACACTGCCTGTTTTATCTCAATGTGTGTGTGTGTGTGTGTGTGTGTGTGTGAGAGAGATATATGGAGGGAGGGGGAGAGGTTGCACACACACCCGATCAGACTTTGAGGTATGGTGATGAAGTGTGGCAAACAGACCTTATTAACACAGGGCAAAGCATGGAGGCCCTCCTTGCCCCATCTCCACCTAAACACAACAAAATAAACACACTGACCCCGCTTTAACCCCAGCTCTGTCCATACATCACCCAGCAGCACACACATGCACACAAACACACATCACTAAAGCCCATATCTCTGCATTGTCGACATTAGGCCTAACCTGTGGAGAGATTCATTCTGCCCCACTCTGATTAATAGTTCCAGCTCACATGCATAGTTCACACCATGAACAATGTAACAATCCAATAGAGCTACAGTATTTTAGTAGGGTCATAGGAATTGTTCATTTTTAGAGTAAAAGTTACTTGTAAACTGACAGCAAACTGTACAAATTAAGAAGTAACTCTTTGCAGAATTTTTAGACTTGCAGATATGATGGCTTTCAACCTGCTTGTTAACAGACCTGGAATAGTAAACATGTGCTGTGCTAAAAAAAGATTGTTCCACAAAAAATGTGCCCTGTTTCCTGGAACAAATTTTAACTGTCAAAATGTGCTTCCCAATATTAACTATGAATTTCTCCTAAAGAGGAGAAAAATCCATAAAGGACTATCTTTTTACAACCAATGTTACTGCAAATGTTCCTTCTCTAAGACTTTTCACCTTCATTTATTATATTTTGAAACTATGGGTATCAAGCAGGGTAGTTAGATGGTACTTCCATTCCCCAAGACACCAGACAGACAGATAAAAGATAAGAGCTTAGACAGTCAGACGTGGTCAGTGAGGCAAAGGAAATCCCTATCATTTGTCTAGCCCTGCAGCCGTATGTTCAAGCTCAAGTCTCGAACCCCCCCATCTTTCGCGTCTCTCTCACTAGTTTAAAGTTCATGTGGAGGTGAGGGTTCCTACCTCCCCTCCCTCTTGGCTGACCCCTTGCTCCCTACGTGTCTCAGTGCAACAGACCCCCTCAGGGAGCGACCTTTTTCCCCTATAAACAAAAAACACACACATGCACACGTGTTGCTTTTACATGCGCTGCAGGTGTTGCAACAGACTATCAAGCATATTCTTACATTCCCATGTAAGAACATTAACAAAGGATAATACAGGCATTGTACCTTTTCTATGAATAAAAACAGATAGTACCTGGCTTTGTGCTTACTCTTGTTCAAGTTGGTAAGACCTAACTAATGCAGAACCTGGGTGTAAATTCAGTAAAAAAAAACCTTCTGATTGAAAGGGGAGGTATAGTGTGTGCCCTATTGTTCACAAGTGGATTTAGTGCTGGACGAGCCAAAAACTTTCAAAGAGGGTAATTGTTGTAATTTGATCTTGAATGGTGCAACAACACGAGAGAAACTAGTATTGTTACTTGGTGGGAGGGCGTTTAGGGCAAGGGGCAGACAGACCTGGGATGACCCTGTGATGCATAGAGAGAACTATCCATCAAAATGCCACAGTGACTTTAAATCACTAAACATTTCACTGCACCGCCTGTTTCTTAACACATGTGATGAAGGAGAGTTCACAGTGTGACATGTTGTCCAGCATGTATGCATTCCCACTTACCTCTCACCCCTGCAAATAAATCCTGTTTTTTTCAGACTTTTAGGTCTTTTCAACCAGATATCACAGTAAATAAAGAGTTCTAGAAACCAAATTATCTTTCCCCACCCCCTGAGGAAACAGACTGCTACAGCCCCTAATAAATGTATGTATCCTGCAGCTGGTCATGACCAGCCAGTCCTGAAATAGGAAACCATGCTGTTATGCTACAGCTATACATGATTGCAGTGACACACAGAGATAATGTTATGCAGGGCGAAGCAGCTCGATCAATTTCCATCATCCATAATCAATAACGGTTTGCTCATCCATGAAAATGTGATGTGTGATTTTCAACCACATACCCAGGTTTCACTGCAACAAAGACAACATAATGCCCTGACCCAGCAGCTTCACCTCTCAGTGCCCTGGCAGCACCTCTGGGCCTGATGTAGTAATGAGAGGGCAAGGGGACAGTCAGCCTGGGTTCACCCACAGAGCAAGGGGCAGGGGGCAAGCAAGAGAGGCCAAATGATATGCAGGCCTGAGATGCATACTAAAAATGAATCAATTACAAATTCCATTGCCAGCATTCTTTGTCAGTCCCATCACAGCTAATAGAATTGCCCTGTGATCCAAGAACCCTGCTGAGCACAGAAAATCTAGAGGGAGAGTTCTGCATATCTTAATCCCTCCAACAAAGACAACACATGTCAACATTAACTGCTCTTGTCACCTTTAGTGAGGGAAGGTTGACAGGAGGAGGGTATATTTTCTTCATCAAAGACAGGTGGCACATAAGATATGAGCAAACAATCACTTCCAATATTTCAACATAACAAAATTAATTCAAAACTAGGTTTATATACAATCTAAACATACAGATGTTTGAGATGGCGAGAAAGAGAGTGTGTGTTGTGTTTTTAACTCCTGCAACAGCAGTTCATTCCCCCACAGGACTGTGGGTTAAGTGACAGCTTGGGCCCATCACTAAGATTAATGGTTCTGTCCTACCCAAGGCCTTTTAATTAGTGCCACAAGCTGCCTTTTATACAGAGCACACACGAAAAGGCACATGTACACACATGGCATTATGCACATGTGCTCACAAGCATTTGTCCATAAGCAAATGCAGAAACGTATACAACACAATTTTGAGTGTGAGACCTTAGACACAATAAATATCTTTAACATTTCTCAAACACAACAACATCAAACAAAAAATACCTTTGACAAACCCCAGCCACCATCTAGGTTATACCAAAAAATGTGGGCGTTAAAAAGGCATTTCCAGTGGTTGAGATCAATTCATCATCATTTTAGTGGCAGAAACAGGGGGGGTGGATAGTTGTGGTGGATTGGGGGAGGCATTGGGGGATGAGCAGCCTGGCAAACAGACGGGTGCCATCAAGACCGGGACAGGAAGCAAGGGATCACACTCCTTCTCGTCTGGCTCCCTTTCATTCCCTCCTTTTATCCCTTCTTCTCCTCCTCCAAGCATCATCCTCCACACATGGTTGGGAATGGAGAGCCTCATCCACCATTAGAGCGTGGGTGGGGTTATAACGGGGCCTGGGAAGGCTACAATGAACCACTGGGGCTGCTCCAATTACAGAGTGACGGATACCAGATGATGAAGCTTGCGGCATCTCACATTAACATCTACCATATCCACAGCATCTGCCCAGATGAAGGGTTATGGAGGGACACTGAGCTCCATGCACATACACAGTACCATCCAATTAGTGGGGCTGCCAGCAATCCTGGTGGTGGGTGGAAAAAAGGAAGACTGCCTGAGCGGGACTCCTGAGCCACCCAGCAAAGAAGCTGTAATTGTCCTACATGCTCTCATTAGCAAAAGGTCTTCTTTTGGGCAGTAGCACACTGGTTTCGCTAAAGAAAGAAAGAAAGAAAGAAAGAGTCATAGCGAGGAGAGAGAGAGAGAGAGAGAGAGAGAGAGAGAGAGAGAGAGAGAGAGAGAGAGAGAGAGAGAGAGAGAGAGAGAGAGAGAGAGAGAGAGAGAGAGAGAGAGAGAGAGAGAGAGAGAGAGAGAGAGAGAGAGAGAGAGACAACTACTTTTTTTATTAATACAGCCAAAGACGGTTAGTGCACATAAAGGCTTGATCTGTCAAGCTCTTCGGTTGGAATGTTCCCTTTTTCTTCCTCCTCATCCTACTCGTTCAACTACTCGGTCACACATAAACTCACTCACACTCACACACAGACACACACACAAACACACTTGCAGCCGCAAAACACACAGACAATAAAAGCAGCAAAGGGGCTTACAGTACATCTGTCACACTGCTGGAACAAACACTGTAGCAGCACAAGACGCCACCAGCTGTTCTGGAGCCCTGACTCAAGGTTTGTTTATAGCTCATTGTTTTCTCTGCCCTGTCTTTCGCTTCTCAATTTCAATTTACTCAGATACACGCTAACACAAAGGAGGGCAGTGTGTCAACACCCACAGGCCTTTGAAGTGCAGGCTGAATGTTAGTTTAGACATCTGAGAGCAGCTTTAGAGTGAGCACGCTCTCCCTTCTGTCTGCTCGGCACCCATTCATTGCACACATTTAGAAAGATATGGGATGTTAAAAGTATGAGGAAAGGAAGGGAAGTGACCGTCAGCCAACTCAAGTTATATCATTCCTACAGATACGGAGGTGCAACAAGAGAAGCCTGGCAAGGAGAAAAAAGTAAACTTGAAAAAAATAAAGCACTAAAATATGATCTATATTGGACACCTTAGAGTGGTATGTGTTTCTACCACTCATTTCCTAACTTGTTCCCGATGGAAATAAAATAATTCTTTATCAGATCTACTTAAAATACTGACAGCCCTATAAATCTGTCAGGTGTGCTATGAGTAAATGCATTCCATTCACTCAATCCCGATATTCTCTGTCTGCGTGTAAAATGGTCATAGCTGCCAGGCAAGTCAAACAGATTTGATTTCACTCATATCTAGTAACAGTACGTTTTTCTTTCTCCTGCGCTGGCTGTAACAGAATATGCCTTGTTCCCCTTGGCCTCAGGAGAAATCTTCTGCCTAGCAGGGCTAGAGATGGACAGAGAGAACCCTGACTGACTGTGGCTGGCGGCAGGTCTGTGGGGAGCAGGCTCATCAGCAGTCTATTGGAGAGGGAAAGGGGATGGATGGATAGAAGAGGAGGGGTGAGGAAAGTAGGGAAGGGGGGAATCAATAAGCCAGCCAAGTGTATCCTTTCTCTACCATGTGCTGGTCCAAATTTCCCTTTTTTTCCCTTTCGCATAAAGGGATGGTCCACAGCACTTCAATCATAGAAACACCCAGAACAAAATTATCTACAGACAGCTATTACAGACAATCTTGGGAGGATAAAGAATCCAATCATACAGCCACTACATAGACACTTTTTCTTAGTTTTGAAGCAAACACCCAGCTCAAACTTATTATCGTGAGAATGTTATGGTGCCAGATATATCTATTGGTACAAACATACACTAAAACCAATATTACCAAAAAAGTAAGGGGTGCTCCTTCAAACACAACTATATACAGTATTGTCCTGAGGGTGATTTACTCATTAAACACAGACTTTCTTTATTTTCCTTCCATAGGTATTGCTTGGCACAGTGTCTCAATATGCATCTAATCCCTCTGTCTCACAGTTCTCAGTATGTACAAAATATAAAGTCCTGATTATGATGAAACATAGAGAAGTTGGACTCCTGAGAGATAACGGTAAAAGACAGAATCCACTGACAAGTGCTCCAACACCTCTTCCATGAAATCCCAGGAAAACAGGCACAGAAAAGAACAGATCTTTCTCCAATTTAAGACATTATTCTGCTTTTGAAGCTGGAGGCAAAAAGTCTATCATGTAGTTGGACAACCATGTTTGACATATTCTGAATTATAATCCTACTTCTTAGTCATATGTTCAGAGGGCATCTCTCTAACCACCATCATTAAGAAAGAATGCATTAGTCAAGCCGGCATTAGGATACTTAACCTCTGCCCAGAGTCAGCAAATGGCCTAATCGATTCCTTCAGATCGGTAAAGAATGGCAAACAATGGCCAACAATCACTTATAGCTCAGTGCTGACGGCAAGGCCGAGAGCCTCTCCCACAAGGTCAATATTGGTGCAACTCTACCCTGATAAGAAGCCAATGGGTGATAAAAAGACGGCAGAGGCGGTCCAAGAGTTGACACTGTGGTACTTTCTAGAAAGGCTGATTCATAAAAAGATGACCTCATATCCTATTTACAGCTGTTCATCTACATGTAGATAGGTTCAGCGAGCTCTGAGTCAGAGAGGACAAATAGATGGTTCATCTTGGACTATTTGATAAGAAACAGAGGCGATCACAAAAGGGCTGTGAGGCAATACCACCTAGAGCTCCAAAGTGGCAGCTAAAATCATTCATCCTGACTCTTGTCAACAAAGCCATGTCACTGTTATTCAGGCTTCATCCATCTGAAATGCCCATGTTTGATGAAAGGACAGCTGTCATAGTGGGATACTGGCATAAGTATTGTGATGACAGAGTGATGCTGAGAGAAAAGGAGGTCATGTAGCTGAGAGGCACTTATAGGAGCCATGGACCAAGGGGGCCAGGATATTGTTCATCAACACGACTAACCCCATGGGGCTCACAGAAAACAGTCTGGCTCTCATTTAGTCTGTCCCTGTCTCTCCAAGTGGAACTGCAGTACAACAAACATACCAGCACTTAAAAATGGATATCCATGTGATGGGTCCTAAGAACAAGATAATGATAGTAATATTTTTCACACATTATTAAACCAGTGCAAACATTGCACAATGTATGTATGCATACGATGAAACTCAAATGATCTCAAACAACACGTAATATTGTATGCACAGAACAAAATGTAATATAAATCAGATTTTTATAGGAGTGCCAACTGGTTACCATCTACTTGAATCTCTACCACACATTGTGTGAGTCTAAAGAAAATAATTATACTGTAATATGAGAAGAGTCTCCTATTGCACCCAATTAACTGTGAACAAGCTCTGCTTACAGGAAGTGACTAAGAGAAACACAAACAGTCTTCTTAACAGATGCATCGAGTATCCCATTCAAAGAGAGATACATGTACCAGAGCCTGATAAAGTAAAGCAGCACAGACTGGCTGGATTGTAAAACATATGCTTGCTATCACAGTTCACTGATATTTTCCTGGCAATATGTCTGGGAATATATGTTTTCATTTTACAGTTTGCATTAACTAATAGAGATAGAAATAGATATTTGAAGTCACAAAATGTGTGAATTGGCTAGTGTAACCTAATGTCTAAGGGAATGTTGAACAAGCCAAGTTATTAAAATTAAACCTTGACAGTAGCAGAGAAGAAAATGGGCATGTGTCTTGTTGGTTTAGAATAACGTGCTATCAACTTGTTTTTGCCTTTTCATTTTTTTTTCCTGACAAGGCCTTGCAAATAAAACCAGCTCTTCTGAACAATAGAGCCATGATTGTTGTGGGCATAATGTGAAACTTATCTGTCATGTAGCCCCATTCCAGTATGCAGCATTAGAGCCTTCAGAAGGAAAAGAAAAGTCAAAAAATGTCCCTGTTACAATGGTGGCCTTTGTCAAACTGCAGGCTGATAAATAGCAAACAAAATGGTAAATGTTTGAGCAATGAAACTGAATCCATGTTCATTGCCCAAAGCAAGGCACAACCTGCTCAGTTGTTTGGCAAGCTCTTTCTATTTGTCAGGGGAGAGGAAAAGGAAGTACCGAAAAACGGTGAAACTTACAAAAAGCATTTTCA
This sequence comes from Scomber japonicus, assembly GCF_027409825.1. NCBI lineage: Eukaryota > Metazoa > Chordata > Actinopteri > Scombriformes > Scombridae > Scomber > Scomber japonicus. The sequence goes on from NC_070583.1 coordinate 22,386,890, forward strand.
ACTCTGTACAAAACAGCAGTAGGTACAGTATGTAGTAGTAAAAAGGTCTTAGGTATTATCTATTTGAACTTTTTCTGCTTCTTTACTACTGGCCTGTTCATTTGGGCTGAGTCATTGCCATATAAAGCCGCAGTGTTTCCACATTTAGTCCTCTGTGACAAACCTATGTTTGACTTGTTGGTTAAGGTCATGTGCGCTGTTTGGATTTGGGCCCCTGATCTCGGCCTGCCAACACATACAGTGCAACTCTGTAAGTCACCCAAGGCACTGCAGTCAAGGAATGTTTCTTGAGTCCAAGTGAAGAAAAAGCTGAGATGATGGAGGCTTTGCAATGGACAGATAATGACTACTTTCTATGGTTGTCGACTCTATCTAAAGGTCTTCTAGGTTTGGATATGGTCCCTCCAACATAAATGGACTTTGATAATGACATGAAGAAAGCCAGAACATTCTTCCTATCTCAAGGGACAATGATTTGGTACCAGTCTTTGACATACTTGTTCAGATTCAGAGCCATGGCAGTGTTCATTCACCTACTGAGAATATCCAGGTTTATCCTCTTTCATTAAATCTCAGGCAGGAATACAAATTGCATGTGACATCACATTGTGAAGACATTGAGCAGAACTGCAGCATGGAAGGAAGCATGGACAGGAGGAAGGAGAAGATGAAAGGAGGCACCAAGATGTCACAGTGAGTCTATTGTGGATTTTTTTCAAGACCCAACGTGCCCTATTGTAGAGGGAAATCAACCATGCCTTCCTGTGCATGTCTGGTAATGAGGGTGTCCAACCAAGCTAACAACTACCACCCAAACAGACCAACACACACACACAACCAACACATGTAAAAAAAAAGAAAAAACATTGTGAAGACATTTTTACTACTGAAAGCAGCTTTGCTTAGTCTACCTATTCACATTGTATAGTCCTGGTCCATAAATAGATGCGGCCAAATGGTACAACATAAACTTAAGACCGAGTTGTGTCCCTCAGCAGCATCTGCCATGGAGTAAATCCTGCCCACAACCTGCAGCTGTCAACAGGAAGCCCAGAATGACCTCCACAGACACACATGCTCAAAGAGTCAAACATACACACACCAGTCTTTCATCTGTCCATAACTGGCCCATGTCCAGAACAGTATATCTCTTCCACTCACTTAATAAAAGTTAATATTCAGTCTTGTTAAGCACCACACTGAGTCATTAGTACAAGAAAATGGAATTAGATAAATAAATAGTCAGTGCACTGTTAGAAATAACCAAATGAAAAAGTGCTATTGGACATTTTGTAAACACATGCTATATTTAACTGCAGTGCCAGCCCATTTGCCCTGTAGCAGAGTGCCGACAAATGCATGTTCTCAAAGGAGGGAAGGGTTTCTGGTTTTTGTCAGTGCAATAGCTCTATGCACCTCAAGTGCTGTGTCTTGATTGTCAGTTTGCTCATATTTTCCCCAGCCTGTTGGTGGAAAATTTATAAGTTTTTAACAGTTTGTTATTTCATGGGCTGGCAGAGTCAGTTTTGCTGAGTGCCTTGTAAATGTATTTTAGAACATCAGATATTCAGAGGGACTACAGGCACTTCAGAGAGTGCAGAACATGAAAGTAGCAGTTTCCAGTAATCTATCGTGGAGAGTTGGAGCAAAAGGAGTAAAGTAATTGGTAAAGTAATTGTGCATGTGTGTGACCACCTCCTCTTCAGCCTGTATCAGAAACCATCATGCCATTTTTCATTATTTTTCATTTCCCTTACAATACCATAGATAAGAGGATGGGCTGCTGTAGTATGGACTGTGCAGCCCAGTGACAGCTGAGGCAACTGCCCTGTACAAATCATATCTCTCATCAGTCTTCATTAAAGAGACAACAGAACCGAACAGAGTCCCTTGATAAAACAACAGGAACAGGAAACATGTATGCTTCCACATGCACACACTTGTGCACACTCAACACACACAAATACAGTGAAAATACACCAACAGAGATCCATTAACAGCAATGAGTGTATACTAGTCAGGGGGATCTCAGGGTCTGACAGCGGTAGAAAGGGGAGGGGGGCGGGGGGGGGGGGGGGGTATGCACCCTGTTCCAATGCCAACATGCCATCTGCGCCCGGTACTGGCTGAGTTAATGAGGGGATTAGGCCCTCATGCACAGCCCTGGGACAAGGCCCCTACCCTGCCACCAGCAGGAGCCCACCAAACCAGCACTTTAATATGGAAAACATGACAAAGGCAAGGTGGGCTACTGCACACACGCTGAGTAGAAACCCCACTGACTGACAATGTGCAAGGGCATGTGGGTTGTCTGTTTGCCCATTCCTTTATGGATGACACTATGGGCCTGATTTACTAAGATCCAAAATAGTGGGTACTACATTGCGTGCACAGTGCAATAGATTGCGCATTTCGTTTCCATGCGATTTGCGGGTGATCTACTAAGAATAACTGCGTAAATGAAAACAGGTGCAACAGGGTGGAGACAGCAGTATTTAAATGAGGGTTTTGTGTGTCTGAATGGAGAGTTTGGCCGAGCAGAAAGCTGCAAGCACAAAATAAAATGTGATCAGGTTCTAGTGGAAGAGGTTAACAAATATATTGAGTGATAAAATACACCTAATATTACCAGAAAAAACAGACATATGGGAGAATATTTGTGACAAAGTCAATTCTGTTAGTAAAACCAAAAATATTCCACTCCAAAATGACAAATAAAGGTGGACAAAAAACTCGGAAAAACTCCTGTGTGTAATCTGTCATTATGCCTCCTTCTCCTCCTCTCAACAGTGACAGCAGTCATCAGTGCGCAGCCGGTTAATACCTGCCCTTCAAAGGTATTATTTATAGACGCAGTTAGCTTCAGAAAAAAATACCTTCAGGTTTGGTAAATCACAATGCAAGTGCTACATAACATATTTGCATTTTCTCCTCCCTGTATTTGGCGCACTGGGGTTGAAACGCCCCATATTACATATTCATTATGGCAAACGTTGGACGGTGCGTATCATCTTGCACAGTTGAAAGACACCAACCTCAGTGCGCTGCGTTAGTAGATCAGCTTGCATATTTTTTACGGGTGATATCAAGTTTGCACACGTTTTTACACATGCAGACCTTTAGTAAATCAGGCCCAATGTGTTTGTGTGTGTGAGTATGACTAAAAAGTAGGACTAAAAATCTGAATGGCCTCAGTGCAGGGAACGGTGGGGATCACAGGCACTCGTCATCTCACACGGACCAAAGAGCTGCTTGATTAAAGGAAACCAGAAGAAAAAACAAATCTGTCCACCTAGAAAAGATTAATATGAGGAGAAAGGAACAATCTGTTGAACAAAGAAGGAATATGTTAGTAGCTGTGTTATGCAGTGACCCTAGCGAGGACTGGGAAGTGGGAACATACCACTGTTTACACCCAACATGCCATCAGGACCCCCAAACCACGTCTAGAGACTACATGTCCTCAGGCAGCCAGCTCTTTCACGCCAGCCCCTTCACACCAGCCCACAAGGAGCACGAGGGCCCTCAGGCCATCCAGGCTAGTGGCAGCGCCTTCATGTGTCACTGGCTTCCTCCTCACAGTCGTCACCACCTCCACTCAATGTATAACACGGAGGTAGTGTTCTGTTGCAGAGGAGGTGAGGAGAGGAGGACTGCAGCCAAAGACTCAAATGCCAAACAGTGACAGAGATAAAATTACCTTTAAAATGCAGATTACAAAATAAATGAACAGATAAATGAATAAATACACTGACCTTGAGTGCAATTAGCCCTTAATTACTGCACACTATGTGCCCTGGGAGATATATTAATTAAAAGGGGATAATGGGAGGCAACAAGGGAGTCTTTGTACGGAAATACCTGCCAACAAAAAAGATCCACCACAAGTATTCAGCAAGAAATGTTTTGCATGAAGCATGCTATGTAGTCATTGTGTAGTCTGTAAAAGGGCAAAAAATGAATGAAGTGAACCTCATGAAGCAAGCAATTTATTATTATGAGTTTAGGAAGTAATGAAATGTGAAATGGCATTAATATGCCATTGAAAATGCCTACCATTATAGGTATTATCCCCAAGCATCAACTAGTCATGTTGGACATTTTAAATTCAGACCTTTAATGTCTAATATTGCCTCATGACCACAGTGAGGAAACTTTAATGACTAGTCAAATTGGGTCCTGGCAAAAATGTTAATTTTTTCATTGATTTTAATCTTTTCTGTCTGTGTCTGTGCTTGTTTCTGTCCGCAAACGACTGCTGGTTCTGCTCCCGCAACTAAGATGGACGGTCTCTCCTTTTTCTTTTCCTTATGGCTGTGGAAACAACCACCACCCATGCTACTAATCTGAGGGCAAGAAGAGATGAAATCCATTCCACATACACATCTATGGTCAGAACTAACCATAACCTTCACAATCTTTCTTTTCCCCTTTGTGCCGTGTGAAGCTACAACAGTCCAAAGGATTAAGTGCCAGTCTTCCCATGAAACCAAAGGACAATTATGTTTATGTCTTGACCGTTCCTTTCTCCTCCCCCTGTCCCCTCTGGTCTGCCTGTCTCTCCACACTGGCTGATCAAGGCCTCGGGAGCCCTGTAATAACAGTCTGTTTAGACACTCATCACTGATTGTCAATTAGAGCTTCTGTCTCCTGTGACCCCCAACACCGAGACTTTAAGGAGCTGTTGACAGGCTCAGTCGTCTCTACCTGGTTAGTCACTGTACTCTTTAAAGACTACGTCAGCTCAAAACATCCTCAAACTGCTGAGTGTCTCCAGCGCTGCTGGAACAAACTGCCACAGTTTAAAACAATGTCAGCAGGCAACCAATAAACAGTAATATACAAAGGCAGAGCCTAATGGTTGAATGTAATATGTGTTAAAAAATCAAAATCACATCAGTGGCACTCTCAGATATGGAGTGAGTCATCAATATTTAACCAAAGCCTAATAAAGAAAAACAGACCGCAGTACAGACTGAAACAGAGTGAATGGCATGGCTTCTCTGCGGGTCATATACAACCTACTAGACCACTGGCAGAGCTAGTGGAACATTGTCCAGTGGTGGTGTTTTATTGGAGCCTTGTATTTGTTAATGTGTCTGGGCTCCTGCACTGTTAAGCTAGAGAGCACCTAACAGAGAGGCTGTTGTGCATTGGTCTGGCTGAGCTCCACTGTCCCCTCTGGCCAAACTACCATATTCACACTTTTTTATACAGCCTTATGAACTGAGGGCACTCTGTGTGGGTGAATAGTCAGTCTACCTCTTCACACACAGAGTACTTTTTTTAGAGTTTACAGTGTAAGCTGGGCTGAGAGCAATTGTCCCAATGAGAGTGCCTTTGCTTTATTTCCATCACTTTTTCGATCCAGCCTTCTTCTGTGTCTTTCTGGGCAGCTGAATAGCTGCCTACACCCTCTCTTTCATGGTGCCCTCTCTGTTGCTGGAACAGTGACGCTTAGGCAGGGCCTGGGTCTTAAATAAGGTTTTGAGGCCTGACACATGTGGCCTGTGAGCTGACAGCAGCTTTGTGGCAGAGGCAAGAGGGGTGGGAGTTGGGGGCCAGGGGCCAGGGACACTCAGGGAGGAGAGACAAGCTGAAGGAGCCCCTTGAGAAACAGCCTGGGCCAACAACCACAACAACACCTCAACAAGGGCTCCAGTCATCCAGCAGAGTTGAGCTGGAAGGAAAGGATGAAACGGTACCAATGCTAGATGCCAACAAAAATCAAGAAACCCAACGTCAGATGGAGAAGAGGAACAGGAAGGCAGAGGAAAAACTAAAAAGCAGCGCAGACAAATGATGGACAGAGAGTTGGAGAAAGAGAAAAAAGGTTAGGGGAGACTGAAAGGAATACTATCGGTGGGCTACTGAGTCCAAGGAAACCCCCTTTCTGCTTGTCACAAACAGGAAGCTGGAATAAATTCTGATAAAAGCAACCTAGGTAAAGGCTGAGTAAGAGGGAGGTTGTGAAGAAATAGGAACAGACAGGTGAGAGAGTAGAAAGGAGCAGCTTGAAAGTGTGCTTGTGTCACAACACATTGCTGTGTATACTGTGTTACCTGTTAAAAGGCCAGTGGGGAGATAAACAACTCCAGAAGACAATAAAACAGCAGCCAGAAATAGTTCAATGTGACAGCAGGGAGATAACATAACAACAAAGATAACAACACATTAAAGTGAAAATGCATAGCAGAGTCATGCTCTAGAATTAGATAAAGATAGGCAAAATGTGTAAGTGTTAATATTGGTTAATAATTGGTTATCACCTATAGGATTCCAGCAAAATCTCTACAAAGCTAAAAGAACTTCAGTGGGAGGGGAAAGAAAAGGCACTGATGAGTGGGTGGTTTTCCAGGAAAGCAGAACAAGAGACAGACAATTACAGAGGTTCTAAACATCATTGCATTTTGCTGGGAACTGTTCCTCCTCCATCTCTCTCTCTCCCCTTGAGTTACTGTGTACTCTTCTGGCCCGATCCCAGCCTAATCCTCCACATTACCTCCATCTCAGATGATTTCACAGTTGTCACTAAATGCTGAATTTCCTCTTTCTTCCCACAAATGTTAACTGGGGGACTTGCCAAGATGGCGGCAAGATAGTAAACTGGCTAGGGAGGGGGGAGAGGGGTGTCTTTCAAATTGGCAAATGTTTCCTTCACGGTTGTTAGCATTCTCCACAACAGCAAGTTAAAGCACTTGGCTAACAGCGGCATTTAGCAGGTGAAAACATTCAGACTGGAGCCACTGTCTTTTAGCAAGCTTGAGAAGTGGTCACAATAATAGCTTATGTCCTTCACCTAACATTAACCATCAACAAGTCACTAACAAGACAAAAGACCATCTATGAAGCCAGAGACCCAAGTCAAAGAACTCCTCTGAAAGGTGCAGACACACACATGCAATGGCATGAATGCACACTGAAGGCTATGATGACATCCCCACCTGTCCCCAACCGATCAACTAATGTCTACACATCATGATGGAAGTCACGTCTGTGCCTGTTCTTGAAAAGACAGAGTTGGAGTTGACTCCCTGTCTCATTACAGTTAGAGAGGTCACTGTCCTTCCTGCAGCTAATGTGGATTTACTGACACTAAATCCTGCCTTAACAAGCCATGGAATCTATCTGACAGAAAGAAAAAAAAACATACAGCTGTGCAACATGGACAGTTTGTGTAACAGGACAAGAGACGGTAGCTAATGGTTTAAAATACTACTGAACATTAAATCCCCTCTGTCATGTCCACCATTGTGCCCAGTGATTCCCTCCTACAGCTGCAAGTGTTTTGTTTTCTACACTTCAGATCTCTTGAGCTTTATGCCATGAAGTTATGCCACTGGTATGTGACTTCTCTGGGCAGTGGAGTGAATTAGGTTTGAAACGGGGTCACAATAACTACGCTGGGGCAATGTTCTTGGCATAGACAGCGCCATGTGTTACCCGGCTGGTTACCACTACACACAGCGGACTGAGGTGTGGTAACAGTAAACAGCACAGACACTGGAATGCCCAGGGCAGTAAAATGCTATACTACACCATTCATCACAGCACCCAGAGCTCAGCAGGGGTACAAATATCAACGTTTCCCCCCACACACCCTATTCCACAAACAGATTTCAGCATAGTTTCAGTCTCCTGCTGTCTATAATTCTCCCCCATGTGCCTTACTGTATATGCCATGACTGACTGCCTGGCATTCTTGCAGTCTATCACTGATGTGCTTGTCAGAAAGGATTTTTATTAATAGCTCTATGAGTAAACCATTTGAGGTTTAGTGTAATGCCACATAGGCAATGGATTCCTGAGGGGTCACCTCTGGGACAGAACCCCAGAAAATGGCTCCAGAGTTGAAGTATACAGCAGCTGAGGATTGAAAGCCTAATATGCAAGGCTAGAAAAAAAAAATGATTTCAGGAAGGGCTAGAGGAGGATAGGAGGTGTCACTTTGAATGACACTGCAGTAAATTGTACTGCATTGGCCATGATGATTATATATGAGTCAACATTTATATGGACTAACCTGGTTCATTCAATAAAAAGCAAGAGGCTGTGACCAATGAGGGGAGGTGCGGTCCATATACACCGCTATGGATCATTTAGCTCACCATCAACAAAGCAGAGTAGCAGAACTGAAAGCTTGTGTGACATTCAGGAGTTAGAGGTGTCTGTGTGTGTATTGAAAGTGTGTTTGTGTGTGCTCACGCGGCAAGTGTTTGAGCTCCTCCCAATCCTTTGGTGATAAATCCAAAAAATTCCTGGTAAACTTAAACGCAATATAAATCTGTCTTTGGAGGCAGTCAGCAACAAACAGCCTCAGGGACAGATGTGTAAAGAAAAAAAGCAAAGAGTGACAGCCAGCAATCTATTCTCTGCTCAATGTGTCCTTCCTCATGGCGAACACAATCATCGTTTATCTCAGTAAAGCTCCTAAACTTTCAGCCACCACCTTCTCCAGTTTCCTATATGTCGAAGTACAAAAAAAGCAACAAAAAAAACAAACAACATAAGTGAGATGATTCTTAAAATATGTAGCCATATGTACTCTGCTCTTTCTATTCTGCTAGATATTCCCAGGGACATTGGGGTGGCAAATTATTTAACAAAGAGCTGGGATTAGAACAGTGTGGAACAAGGTGTTTGAAGAAAAAACAAAAAGAGGGAACAATGAGCGATAAGGAAGACTGTGTGGGGAAGATAATTAATGAATAGCTGCATCAAATAATACAAGCTGTAACAGTGGGACCTCTTGTCCTACTTCTGCTGCATATTACGCACACACAAAGACACACAAATAAGGGGGAGGAGGAAGAATTAGGAAGCGGTTCTGAAAGGAATTTAATCGTGGTTTACCAGCAGAGTTACCCATAAAAATGTCTCAAGGAAATAAAATTATTAAGTAGCACGGGTCATTGAGAAAAACAATGAAAACAGAGTAAAGCTGGCAGTGGGAGACATGAAGATTTTCAGGCCATATTGTATCTCAAAAATGTTGGTCAAGTGGTCAAACCCAGCATTTTACGTGATGTGAGGGTAGAGTTGGGGGTTTTGGAGTTCACTTTTCTTTGTTAGGCTGTGTCAGCTATAGTCAGGGCCACAAGGGAAACAGACATGCTTAAAAAACTTGACAAATCCGAATGGTCTGAGAACTATTTTATATGGAAATCCTGACACTGTGTTTGCATTAATAATGCAAGTCAGACCAGGGGAGAAAAACCATATACTGGGCAGATAATGAAACCATTTTCCGGGGGGTGCATATTTATTATAAGATGTGATTTGTAAATTAATATTCAAATATATTCAGTTCATGGTTTCTGCTTTGAATTATGTGTGGTAAATTTGCCTGTGTCAAGAAAGTGCCTTATTTCTGTGGCAGGTAATTGAGAGCACTGATGTGAATAGAGTGTCGGATATGGTGAAGGTCTGACTCTCCCGTCAGCGTCAATGTCTCTCTGAGGCCCGGGAAAGAGCCATTGTTCCATCAAGAGACACAAAAAAGGGATTAATTTGAATTTGGTTTACAATGCCATGCCTTTCAAGTTAATCCATCTGGCCTGTGCCCCGGAGTTGCCAGCTACTCCTTCCATTCCCCATTCACTCTGCCAGCGCTCTTTGTCTACAGGAGGGGTAAATGTCAACTCTACCACTGCTTGAACAGACAGAGTCCAGAGAGATGGTGAGACAGAGAGAGAGAATGAAGACAGAAAAAAAACTGTCTGCATTTATAGAATTCTTTCAGTTGATTTTATTTACTAATTAATCAGTATGTTTCACTCTCATTTTGCACTAAATATTTATTATCTATGAGAATATCTCTGAATGCGCTGGAATTATACACACAGACAGCTGGCATTCAGATTCAGAACAGGCTGTGTGAAAAAAAAAGTCATGTCATTCATTCCTATGTAGTTACTACTGTAAGTGGTCCACATTATCTGGCAACCCTGCTAAGATTGTGTCCTCTCACATCCATCAAGTCCATTTCCTCCCCTTCCCCGAGAAATCCAGATTCAAATGACTATAATGGGTCTCTAAGGGACAGTTGAGTAGCTGTTTGTTTGTTTCTTTTCTTTCATTATTTCTTAAAAACTATCTTCTGTAATTTAAACTCTCCATCCTCCTAATTTCCCAAATACTGTTGCATTAAAAAACACTGACAAATCCAGTACATTTTGCATCTAAAAACAGAACAACACACACACACACACACACACACACACACACACACACACACACACACACACACACACACACACACACACACAAAGCAATGGTGTCTCCAGTGTAGTACTGCTGTGCCTCTAAACTTACTGCTCATACATTGTGGTGTCTTCAACAGAAGTATTCAGAAGTTTTTATATATCCCTGGTATACAGTATCCAGGAAGCTGCAATGACCCAGAATCATAAAATTTAATTTTACTGCAGAGTGGCTTGGAGAATAATGTGAGGGTGACTGTGAGGCAGCAATGAGAGAAGCATCTAAAGGGAAAACTTACGAAGCCCCGGGGCACAAAATGAGAGACGATTAAAAAAGCCTTTGTTGCCATCATTGGCTTAGATAATAGCATCTCCTCTCCTTCACGCTCTCTCCCTTATGCTGTACCTGTGCTGGAGGGATGGTGAGACTACTGACCTGTGTTTTGCTCCACAACTCCCAGTACACCCCTGAAGGACACACACCTCGGCTGATCAACAGAGGACAAAACTGAACAGTTGCAGCAGACATCTGTTTGGTGAATGTGATGTGGAGAAGCAACTGAGGGATACAGATGGGGTTTTTGAAGTCTCTTGGCTGTTACCTAGTTAACAAGCCTTTCAATTAGCAGGCACAGTAATCTACCACAACAAATATCACTAAACACAAAAATTCTTCATTTGGAGCTCAACTTAATTAATGCAATTTATCTTGCTCCCAAGAGAGCTAAGTAAAATACAGATAATACATACAAAGAACAACGGAGAGGAAACACAGATTTTAATTAGTGATGTTTTATCAAACAAGTCTACCGTCTCAGCTGATGTCCTCCTGGAGCCACTTAAATACTCCCCTGCATTAATCAGGCAACTCACCGTGGAGTAGATTATACACAGAAAACGTCACTATAACTCTCCACAGATTCTAAAGCAGGGCACCAATTCTTAAGTTTTTCTTCACTTAACTTAAGCTCCAATAACAGTACTTCTTACTTTGTCCTTATTACAGTGAAGAGATTCCAAAAACATTGTACAGCAGACAGACCAAGCCCAATACAAAATAAAGACTAACAAAACCAACTCTGATATTTTATTTATACATGGTTGTATGCTGTGCACAGAGCATTTCAAAGGCTGGTAGCTAATGATGCCAGATGATCACTGCAACATTTTCACATTCATTATACCTCAGAAATTGTCAAATTCTAACTGTCAGAAACCATGCAAATATAAACAAACCAAAATCTATTCAAAACTCATACCCAGCTACATGGTGGTTCCTAAACCAAACCCTCAGATGATAACTGAAAAAAATTAAGAAAAAAGTTTGATCATCTAATTAAATTAAGAATAAATACAATGTAGCAGCAGGCCAACTGTGATGCCTATGGGGGGCACCATACTCCAATTACAGATTTGGGTCAAATCTCAGTAGTATGGCGAGGATTTAACTAATATTCAATTACACAGTGGCTTAGTTCTAATATAAGCCAGCAGATTTAGCTGTCAGTCAGAGTTTGACAGCATCCAGCATCCAAAACAGGAATAAATGGACACAGTGTTGTGGCCATGTCAGATGTGTTTAACCTTCAAAGATCCTGCATCCTGCTCGCACTTCCTGGTACACAAGCATGCTGTCAACTTTGTTTACGGGAGGTCTTTTTCACAGTCCCAAATACGTCCGTTCTCTGGCCAGTGTCAAAAGTCAGATTCGTATTGCATGCTCCTTAAACTGCACAGTGATTTTGTCAATGCTGCCATTCTTCAGCACCATTTCTGAAACATTATACTTGAGCCAGAAGTACAAAACATTGTGAAGCTGAGAATTGTAGAAATACAGAGTGCACAGCCCCCCATGCAGTAAAGAGGTGTATTGAGGTAGACAGCTCATACCAGCCCCCTCTCATACACCATTAGTCCTGGCTGTGTGTTGTACATTCCAGCCCCCCTGAGTGTGTCAGGGAAGTGGGGCCCCTGCACTGTGGATCCATCTGTAGAGTGCTAATCCACCACTGGGCCATGCAAAACAGGGGACGACCAAACATAAATAAATAAGAATGAGTTGAATCTCTGTCTACTTTTCCCATTTCAATCAAGTGTGGGGATGGAAACCAGACGGCACGGTCAAATACAGGGGTCAGTCCAGGCTCAATTAGAAAGCCCCTCTCTGAAAACAGCGAGTGATTATTTTTAAGCCCTTAAAGTGTCTCTCCCTGCTGGCTGAGAAGTGGGGAAGTGGGGCTCAGAAAGATTTTTTAAAAAGTGTTTTTGCCCCCCAAAGCCACCTCTCTCTTCAAACCGGCTGTCAAAATGTATAAAGTTTATAAACAGAGACAGACAGGATTAAAGGTGCAAGGAGGGAGGTCAAAGCAAAGGGAGAGGGAGATTGACGACCCCCCAACTCTTTCACTGACAGATACCAGTCGCCGCAGAGTGCCTAGCTGTGGCGGCTCAACGGGATCACACTGATGCGGGGAAAAAATCTCCTGAAATGCCTGAAAACTAAAACCCACTCTCTTTATTCTTATTGCTCGTTTAGCATTCAGTTCTGTGCCAGTATGTGCAGTATAATGACAGGCACCACACTGAGGGAAAAAAAAGAGTGGAATACACAGTAGTGTTAGTGGTTTATATACCCAGGGAGCATTATCATGTAAATGATAGTTACTGTACAGTAAAAACCCTGCTTTTACAAATGATAGCAGCTGGGCCTCAGAGAGGGAGGGATGTATCCTGAACATAAGTGCTCTTCAGGGACACCATCCCTGCTTTTTGTCTGCTACATCAAAGAGATGCAGCTAAAGAGCCTCCATTTCCATTGCTGAACACTAAGTACTTTGTCCATGAAACTTACATGCCTCTCTCTCCCTGACAGTATCCATGTATGTGTATGACAGGTGCACAGGTTGGTGAAGATGAACGATCCTATCCCTGGCTATGTCATGTTTTGTATTATTTTAGACACTAAGCCCTCAGCATACATTTGGTTTCCATAAATAACTGAAGAGTCTTCTAAAGCAGTACTCTATCTGAGAACTGGGGGTCATTCAGAGTATTTCATTAAAACTCTGTTTGATAGTGCAGTTAATTTGATTAGCTTGATGGCATCCAGCTAGTTTTATGCTCTACAGCTGTATACTGTTAACGCACAACCTCTATCACCTTTCACTAATCTCCCATAGCACAACAAAATTTCATTATCTCAACAGGAACCCCTACAATTTTCGCTAATATGCTGATGGCACTTCTTTGGAGCAGGAACAAAGGAGTAATGATATGAAAAGGACTGCTAAGGGAAATCATCACAGTTTGCATGTAAGGCGAATGAATGTCAATGAATTATGAGTCAAGTCTCTTTCTAAGTCAACCACTGTTTTGGAGTCTATGCTTGAGGTAGTGTGTTCCTGACCCAAAGGCTGTACTGTGGCATTGTGCATATCAGACGAAGTACCTCTTTAGACAGTCCAGTCCTGAGACATTTAACGCTGTCAGCCAATTATAGGCCAATGCTGTCAGCAAGACAGAGTGATGCTGAAGCTCCCCAATGAATAAAGGCATGTTGAGGATATAAATCGGTTTCATCTGGAACCCTTCCATAGATCCAAAGTGCATATACAAGTATGCACATACTCTTACACACATACACACACTCAAACACACACCCCTGATGAAAGATTTTCCCCTGGGTCTCATCCGTCTCACTTTGTTCCACAAACTCACTTGTGATCGTTTGCAGAAAAAAACCTGAGTGAGCATCTGTTTAACTTAGTTTTACAGGAGCATGAACCAACAGTTTTTTAGCAGTTCCTACTTACCAACTATGAGCACTCTCTTGAGATCCAGTTACGATAGGAGACTAAGATTATCCATAATTTTTGTATCGAAAAAAAATGAGAATAAGACACTGCATTGTGCTCCCATCGTGGCCTGGATGTAATATCTCTTTGTTCTTGTCGTAACTCAGACAAGCTCTAAAGGGGTAAACAGATTGTAACAATCAGACTCACTGTGGTGAAAAAGATTCAAAATAGCCATGATATGCTCAATTAAAATCACCCACTAGAAAAATGACTTGATAATCTCTGGAAATGTATCAAATCCCCCCACTTTCAATGTCTTGCTCAGATATTCCCAAAACCCCATGACCAATGGGAAACCCATTACTGCACTGCATTCCTCACAAAAAGCCAGATAGTCCAGGTGATACAGGTGTGTTAAATGTCTAGTCTACCATTTCCATCCAGAAACCCTTTTGTCTACAAGCAGGATAGATGCTCATTCTCCATCCGTGGCTGAGAGGATTAACAGACAGGCTGAGAGAGAGTCTTATCTCACCTTGCAGAGATAAATCAGCCAGGGCCACACAGCACTGCTTACACACTGCTCTGGAGAGCAGCAGAGAGGGAGACATAGGCATTTGAACGGAAAAAAGCCACACACAGCCTCTTCGCCTGACTGTTTGTTTAAAACCTGCTTTAAGGGTTTATGCTTTGCTTTGCCTGCCCTCAGGAATGAACGGCCAGTGGCCATGGGCTCCAAGGTTGTTTGGAATGGGCAGAATGGTCACCTTGATCTCTTCTCCTGTGACAGTTACCAGACAACATGAGACATAAAAGTTATCTGCTAACTTGGCCTAGTTTTTCTTGACCTGCCTCCAAATGTTTTACCTCTCTTAGGAATATCTTGACACCCTGTCAGGTATGCCTATTTTAAATGGTATAAAGATAAATCCTACTGTTTTATACCAAACAGGAAACAACAACTGATTCCTCTTAACACTGGATTTATAGGCTCACAAAGGCAATAGTATTTGTGGCAGGCAACCAATTTCTACAAAACTATGACATTGCCATATGACTGTGAGATACACAATGTTGTAATGCTTGTGTGCAAAGAAGACAAGCATATCATGTCTTAAATGTGCTGTTCTCCATGACAAAACAGTGATTTATTTGCTTTAATACATGTAAAAGTGAATGTTTTAGGGGTCCTTACAACTTTATGGTCAACATGAATAACAGTTGATGTTTAAAATGAATATGTTTATAGTTATGTGAGAGTAGCCATAATGACTTCTGTGTTTCTGGAGGACAAAGCTGGCTTTCTAAGTTTTTGCCTCAGGGGATATCGTAGAAATCTTGAGTGGGATGAAAGAAAACCATATTTTCTGATACAATTCAAGCTTGAAAGCACTGCAGCAGAAATTCTGTCCGTGGCAAAGTCAATCTGAAAAAGTGACCACCTCTGAATCCATGAGTCCAAGTAAGCGAAGGATTTATTCTTGCAGCATTTCATTCCCACAGTCATGGCTTAGACTAATAATTGCTGCTGTTTTTCAGAGACAGACATTGCACCTTTAATGTTGAGACTAAAGATGAAGAAAAGTGAAGCTAACTGTAGTGAGTGAAAAATGTAAGTATAAAAGCTAAACTATCATATTGAATATATAGAAACGTCTTCCTTTTTATACACAATATCCATTAAGTAGTGGGGGTATGTGCAAAACACCCCAAGCAATTTGGAATTATTGATCTGCGGAACTGTCTCAACAATCGTTAATTACAAAAAGCGTCAGTCTAAATGATTGCCTAATGAGATGCGCATTTCAGAGAAAATAAGCAAACGGGAATCTTAATAGTCAAATGATGAAATATCTGTGCCCAATGAGCTGAAGGCAAGTGCAATTATGGCCTTGAAGGGATATTCAGTGTCATTATGGGACTACTTTAACACCTGATTAGATCAGGAATACACTCATATCATCGTGATTCATATAAACTGGAGGCTGCAGCTTATAATGAAGAAAGATAGGGAGTTATACACTTAGAGAAAGGTGGAGAGAGGACACAGATGGTCCTGTTGAAGAGACCTCTTTCATCCTAAAACACTATCATTAATTTTTGCATATGAAAAAGTTCCCCGAAAACAACAGCATCTTAGCCAAGGTGACCTCTGGGGTGTGAAACATCAATGCATCAGGTGCAGGCACAATGTTCTATTGAAGGTGGGAAGCTGAAAGGAATCAGCAACATCAAAGAAACCTTTGTCAAAACACAGAGAAAAATGAGAGAACACTTATAGTAGTTGACATCAATCAATAAGAGTCTAGTCTATTGATTCCCATTCTATTGATGAAGACCAGAGCTAGAGGGGAATTTTTATTCTAAGTATCCACTAGAGTGTGATGGCCATGCAGGGTTTAAGAGCATGAATTACATTTAAAAGCAACTTGCATTGTGAACAAACTCTGTTAGGGATGAAAGCCAGCTGTCAGGCCACAGTGGCAACTGAGTGCTTCACCACTGAGGACAGTGTCTGTTTGCCAACAGCAAATAACCACCTCTGGCTCATTTAGTACCATCTTTTTTTCTTTTCTGCAAACAAAAGCAGTCTGCCACTGAGATGACACTAGCTCTTCTCAGTGGTCACCATTACACCGCCCGATCAAACACAGAGCTGTATATGGAACAAGACCAAAGCCAACACAGTAAAGAACTCTGAACTAACCATAATACATGCACACTACATACTGCCAGGCCAGCAGAGGCATTTTAAGTCCCTTCTGTCTTGGCTCATTTGTTATCCCGGCATCTGCTTTGCATGGAAAAGTGTTCATTGGTCATGAAATCATGTTTACGAGAAAACCAAACTTAACACAAATAAATACCTTGAATTTTTCAGACTAGACTGGGGTATTTGCAGTATATTTCATACGTTTTACAATACATTACTTTGCGAGATCTGAAGTCAGTAAGAAAACAAGAATCTTTAGCAGCATGACAGAGGCAAAGTAAGTCCAAAGTTACATAAAAAAGAGCAAGGAAGTAGGTAAGTGGCTAAGTAAAATAAACATCATGCTTTCATTAACATGAACACACCACTCCTTAAGTCTGCACTTTGTCAGAACAGGAGTCAACCTGCTATTGCCACATACTGAAAACACTAAGAGAGAGGAAGAAAAATATTTTAGAACAGGCTGGTATAAAATGGCCCGATGCCATGTGGCTGTAAGTGGGTAGAAAATAAGAACAAAGAAACTATGAAAAAAAGGACAGGTATGACAGTTGAGACTGACTTTAGGGAGATATCTAAGCTGGCAAGTGCTCAAACAACCACCAAATGCAGACACATGCAGCTATAAACACACACGCACTCACAAACAAATGTCACACGAACACGCATATACACACTGAGTGACACGCACACATACATTCTATGGCAACATGCTTAAAGCAAGAGAGTTGCCAGCTGTCGGAGATCTTTGAGAGAACAGAACACCACCTGTCCCCTTATCTTCCCCTCACAAGCCAAGAGAGACTCTCCGTCCAACTGGAGGCACCTCCTACTCTCTCATCCCATGCTTAATGGCAGCTTGTCCGCTATTTTCTCTTCAACAATTTCTCTCTGTCTTTGTTGTTCCTTCCCATCTCTCCTTCTGCACGTTTGATCTCAAAGCACCAGATTCAGCGCAATTATTTTAAATCACATCAAGGTTTTTTCTGACAAGAGAGTAATCTAAATGTTGTACCTTAAGCCCTGCTAGTGATGAGACGTGATGAGGTTTAGATTTCAGTTAAGGTGGACAGTTTTGCCAGATGTTTCTCCTGTTGTTGCCAGATAGGAATTTGGCCAACAGGCCAGTGACAGTGTGTGTGTGATGGGGTGCAAGGTCAACATCTCTGTCTCTGTGTTTACACTATCTCACTCTTTTACTTCTCTCTTCGCTGTGCCAGTGTTTTGCTTTTGGTCAGCTGAGTATTTGGGTGAAGACAGATTGATAGAAGCCAGGCTGAAGAATGAGGAAAGTCCAACCACAACAACCTAGTTTTGCTGCTTTCTGTGTAAACACAAGCCAATGTGATACTCTCACAGAACATTAAGAGAAAGCCTGCTGTCCAACAAAAAGCACAATCAGTCCTGGCTGGTGATTATGGGGTTAAGACAAGAGTTATTCAGCTCTACTACAGTCCTTGTGCTGATACAGAGAATAGTGTTAATGGCAGCTTTGCTTGAAGCCGTAAAAATAGGGTAGCATTCTCTCAATATCCACTGGCAGCTGGAAGGCCAACACTCAAATAAAAGCAACATGTGCAGTTTCCAGGTAACCAGCCGTAGTGAGAATGTAAATATGATGGCAGTGCTAATGGGCCAGAGTTCCTCTGAGAAACACACACAGACCATCATGCTCATACTGTACACACATGTACACAACAGAAGCAATTTACCATGGGAAAGAGCAGTAAAGAAGTAAGTGATGGTCCAGCCAGCTGTCTGGGAGTTATGGACTGAAAAGTGGAGGCCTGGCTGATGTTTTTCAGAAAACCTGAGCAGCACTATAGCAGATGGAGGTCACCACTGGGTAGCATTACTAAAATTAACCCAGCATCTTAACATGAATTAAGCTGGGCCTCTGGGCAGGGAGACTGCGTCCCACAGGATTGAGGCGGGTGCCGGGAAGGGACAACCAGGCCTGGAGGAACCAGACCGCAGCTGAGGAAAGGTTTCACAAAATCAGCAGGGTCACCCCTGTCTCAGAGCAGTCACTCCAACTCCTCTGAGGTTGAAAGTGAATTTACATGGCAGTGGTGAACCCTGGATAATGTGATTAAAACCTGGCAACACACTGAGTGATGATTAACTTATTCTCTCCCTTCTCCGTGCCCTTCCGCGCTGCTTCTTGCATCTCTGTCAGGCAATCAATAAGCTATTATAGCTCCAAACAGTGGGGTAAATTAACTTACGGCTGCACCTGCAGAGTCGGCACTCTCCACTAATCCCATTGGCAGGGAAAACACGAGACCGGACGCAAACGCCAGGCCCCGAGATCATCTGCTACCACACCGTGATTATTGGCATAAGGATCACATGGAAAGCAATAGAGGTCCTGTGGTTACATTTTAAGACTTTAAGAAAGTAGGGAAGTCTTGAAGTGAATATGCTGCTACATTTGCAATGGGTAACACTGCAAGTACAAGAAAGTGATATTTGTTGAACAAGTGTTGAGAACTAGCGTATAGGTGAGAATCAGGGAACTCTGGAAAAAGGACCAGCTATGTCCTGGCTTGGTCAATGGAGGGCCTTCTATCCCATCCATTAAATGTGACAATCAATCTGACAGATTAGAATCTGATATGAGTGTGAGGCAGAGAGCGAGAAGTCTGGAAGAGAGAATAGAAATGTCACCCCCAAGCCTAACAGCAGCAATGTGGTCATATAATACCTGGCCTAACTGAGTCAGATGTCAGTTATTTCAGACTAACCCACAGCAACACTGACTACTGTTTGAATTTTGAATGGATCCTCTCACTTTTCTCCTTTTACACATGACGTCCTCCTGTCTGTCTTTTATCCAGCTCTTTGCAGTATATGGTTACATGGAGATCCCTTTGTGTCCTTGCCACACCCTGTTTAGAAAGGTCACACAGGCACAAAGGAGAGGTGAGGGTGTATCTGTTCTATTCTCCGCTCAGTCAAATTACTATTCCCCTTATGGTCCTAATTAGACTATTGTATATGTTTACATACACTCCATTGAAGATGATTATGTTCACAGCACATGTAGTCAGGGCCTGAGGTGCGTAAACAACATTCTTGGAGTTAATAAGATGAGACAGATGTTTAAACAAGTCAGACAAAACCTTTCAGATATAACATGCATACTCTCTATTATGTTTGGTGTCAGTTTGTTGCCTTTCCTGTTCATCAATTTCTTTTTATGTCCTTTGTCATTAGTGCATCATTACTGTGGTAATGGAGTCAATCCCATCATTTGTAACATGAGACCTAGTATGCAGAATATCCGGGGCTTAGAAATGAACTGCTTGCTTAACAGAAAGGTCAGGGTAACAGAAAGCTTGCATAAGAACTACACTGTGATAATGAGCAACAACTCCCAATCATGCTGGTCCTATTTTAGGACACACTCTTGTATCTGTGACACGACAAGGAGAAACTCATTTTCTCCCAATTGTTGCTTTAATGATCAGATTAGCTACCACAGCAACCAAGGACAATTAGATGACAGCTAAATGCCATCATGTATCCCCTGTTTGCATTTGTCATTGACTGATGGCAGGGCTGTGACTATCCACAGTCAGCAGCAAATAGACTACATACATTTGTAGTCAGATAGCACAAGGCAGATCATTATCATTGTTTAGGTCTACTGCTTACCTCACCAGCTCTTCCTGTCTGTCACGCTCCAGGCTTAGCAACATGCTACAACTCTGATAAAATTTCAGATCTTTTTCCCTCCCTTTTCCCTTCTCCTTCGCAGAGGTCAGAAGGTCTCTCTTACCTCAATCTTTCTCTCTCTATCAGTTCATAGGAGACAGATTGAGTGAGAGCAACACAGCGAGAAAGAGGTAGAGGAAGGAACAGAGAGGCAGTGACAGAAAAGACGAAAACAGCATGTTGGAAAGGGAAGTATATCAGATGAAGGCTGATACAGCGCAAGTATGAGTCATTTGAACCTGAGTAGAATCAGCCTGCATTTCGAAGGCTACTGTTGAGCAACCAAAACTCTGTCCACACAACAATAAAACCTAAAAATCTACAAATTACAAATGCCTGCCTTACCAGCAAAAAATAAAGATGTGTGCCATACACTTACTTAAATATCAAGAGAAAAATATTGGATTGTTACCATCAAATGTAAATATATTTACCTGCTCAAAAGAGCATCATAATTTGTTTGGTTTCATTTAGCAGCAAAAAGCAGCTAAAATCAGCTAAAGCTCATGTATTTTCAGTACATTTCACCACCTTGTTTCGTGCCACTGCTGTACTTGAACCAACAGCTTACAGCTAGATGTCTGCACTCTGGTGAGAGTTAGAGGGTAGGTGCAAAACTAGCAATAGGTGGCGAATTGGTGGTCTGTCTCCTGGGAACAAAAAGTGAAGACAAGGTAGAAAAACAGGCCATCACAAGGTTTGTGCAGGCTCATCTTAAGTGGACTGACTGTGCCCCTTGAGCACATTTTTCTAAGTTTGCCAAAACGTTGGTAGAAAATCCTTGAAGTTCCAGTCTCCAAACCCCCTAATCCTCCCTAACTCAATCGTCTCGGATCGAGGAGCATGATAGAAGGTTTCAAGTGAGGGCTTAACCCAGGTTTAATAACCAGAGCACGTCCACAGAGCAGTACGCCTCGTCATATGACCAGATACCAGAATGCAGGCATGTACCACGCACATACCCCACAGACATATAAACACACACACACACAGCCTCTCTGGCCACAGGAGAGGCTCAGACCAAGAGGAGATTACACCTCACAACATGAGTAATACCCAGGTCTCCACAGAAGAAGTGGAGATTAGAGTCAGCAGCACATATTCATCTGGTTCCCATCCACACTGACACACAATTAATACCAAGAGCTTTTATCACATATGGAGCACAACTAAAGACACACCCTCAAACAAATATGGAAACATGTTGATAAAAAGCTCACAAAAAACACTGCACACTGAAACATGTACACACAGAAACAAGATAGGTTGGTTTTAAGAGGACAGGAAGTGAAGGTCCTCTGGTATCAGTGGTCCTCCTGAGTGGTTGTACAGGACCACAGGACTCAAGAGCTCACATACTGTATCTTATCTGCTCTAGACCAATACTTCATAATGTTAATTTCATACTTCAGTGTCCTGGGACCTAGCACCCATCCTACCCATGATCCTGTTCTGTACATGCCGTCAGCTAGTAAAAAAAAGCTCTGACATGGAAGAGTTCAGGGACGTGTCCAGACACCCAGACAGAAAGCTGTGCATACTGAGATATCTGGGCAAAGTCACCGTGGGTAAATGAAGGGACTGCGAAAAAGTCCACAGAAACAGACGGAAGTGTTTAAAGTGGATTCCATAAGTCAACATTTCATTAATTGTTAAGAGAGACAAGCCATTTCCTTGATGAATGCACACAGAGAGGAGAATAAAAATGTAAAAAGAAGAGGATGTTAGGGTAAAACTGCTATGCTTAGCTCATTCTCTATTTTCATAGAGTTAGATCAAACAAGCAAATATCTATAACACTAAAGAGACTAACTCAAGCTTGGCCTGCTGAAGAAATGTTTTATGATGCCATTAAAAAGTTGACTCATTCACCTAGGCTCTGTGTTTATTGTTTTATGGTGCCATTTTCTCCAAAATTGCACCTGTCACAATCTGATAATGCACCTGATAAGATACAGAGTGTGAAACATGGGGGATCTTGTGTAAGCTCCATTAATTAGACATTTCCTTGTATCAAAATCTCAAACCATGCTAAGCTGTGTCTTCATCCTGTGTTTTCTCTGGGACAAAGAGAAGTGAAAGGAGGGATGAAGGTGGCTCTGGTGTACTTTTGGAGGGCATATCTCTGTCTTCCTTGGCCCAGTAGGCTGTCAGAGACGGCTGGAGCATGGAGTGATTGATGGGACTCTGGGCAGGCTCCTTTACCCATGTCTGTACACCTGCCCCTTTAGCTCATGCACAGACTCCTTGACACAACACTTCACTAGACATTGTTCACCAGACCAATGTACACACACTGACAGATTGATGGAATCAAACACATACACAGATTTACACACTCCACAAACACAGGAAGTCTTACCGCACCCAATCTTGTCCTATCGAAGGCTTAATTCTAATATACCCAATTCATTCATAAAACGGCAAAACGGTTAAAAAGTTGCCCTGCTACCCTGCTCTGGCTCTTATCTGCTGCTACACTACTCTCTTTGCCATAGTGAGCATTTTCAGTGCTTGGCCTCATATCTAGCCAGCAGTATTAGTTTTGGAGGGGGAGGGCTATGTGTGGGCGAAGTTATACTTGTATATTTGAGGAAAAATCATGCTTTAAAAATCCTAAAATCAGTGTGACATTTGACACATTTTTGCATTACTGAAACAGACATCTTTCCCCTCACTCCAGGCTGTGACCCCTGTAGAGACTGACAACTACTATTAGCTCGATTAAATCAGTCAATATATGCCAGGATGTGTCTTATGCATTTTTAGTCAATATGGTCAAAGTTCTAAGGTATATATCCAGGTCACTAACAAGCACGGCATTTTATCAGATGCACCACACATTTCTGCTAAGCCAGCCTTGGTGTGTATCAAAGAAATTCTCTACTCAAAATGGCATGTCAGTATCGACTGAACACGGCAAATACATGCTGCAGGTCTAATTGCATGGACTGCATTGATTTATGCAAACACCCCGAAGTGCTAAATATGCTAGGTTCAACAGGCCACACACGCAACATGCATGATAAAAATCACTCTCTGCATATATGGATTAATAGAAAACTAATTGAAATGCATGTGTTGAACATGTCTCCCCTACAGAAGTTTCACAAAGACTAAGTCGGCAGTTATGTGCCGGGGGGAGTCTAATTAGACAGTAGCCAGTTGTTTTCCATGTGCTGTAATTTCAAGATTAACAGCAGTGGACGGAATAGCCTTGAAAAACAGTGAAACCAAGCAACTATGATTAAGAACAAGACAAAGATAATAAAACAGAATTCCTGCAAAAAAAATACACAGGGACTTGTGTTAAAGCCAACGTTATATGTATGTAAAACTTTTTTACATTAGTATGAAACGGAGTTCAGCTTTGACAGCCACACACACCACTGGGCTTTGAGATTGTGGAAGGGGTCTGGCTTCCAGTATAAAACAGCTTGGAGTGGAGGCCAAGGAGAGTCTGTGGTGTGGAGGCCAAGGAGAGTCTGTGGTGTGGAGCCCACGCTTCGGCTGCGTGTTGACTCATGAAGCAGACCCTGGCTGTGCCGTTTGCATCAATTTGCTCTGAATCTCCCTGAGACAAATAACTGCCACAGAGCTGTAACACACTGCCTCCAGTCCCCTGGCAGCTTGCCAGCACACTCACTGCTGCTTCTGCTGAGGTTTGGCTGTCCTGATGTTTTTTTCTCATTCTGCTCTTGCTTCCTCATTCTCTACAATTTATTTTTCTCAGCCTCTCAATCACTCACTCACGTCTTCACCCCATAGTCTAATTTTATGTTTGTAACTTCTTAATATCTGCCAAGCAGAAAAAGTATGTTAATAGGACTCCACAAAATAGCAAAAAAATAACAAAAAACAAGGACAGATGTAGAAGTAAATGAAATTCAAAAGCAGAAAGCTGTAACAGTACACCATATTGTCACTCTTGTAATAAGTTGATGAAAGGCAAACACCATGACAAATAAATAATTACTCTGTCACCATGTAGTGGAATAAGCAGGATATCATCATATATGTGGATATCAATGGAGAAACAATGAAGAGAGAAGAGATGAGTGAGGGTCACAGAGACAGAAATGTGAAATAGAGTAAACTCTGACATTATGTGACAAAAGGAGAGGTTGAGTTTGAGACAAATTCAACTGTGACCTCAAGAGAGCCAATAGATATAGTACAAAGGATTTCCTGCAGGACATGTAGGTGCTCAGATCAGTGGGAGGTGGCCATGCTGCCTTTAGACTGGCGCATACCAGGCAACTAGGGTCAAGACAGACAACTCCTTACTGCAGCAAAAGCTCAAAACAAACATAAATGGAAAAAATAGGCTGTCTCAAATAGGCTGTGTTCATGAGTTTAATCTTTTTTTATCTTATTAACTACAACTGTACAGTCATGGCCTTTGAGGCACAAAGTGTTTATGTTTACAACTTTTCCACAGACTTTCTGTTTGCACTTTTCTTATTGCACTAAATGTGCACTATTACAGGAATTTTCTGCTTTCTATTGTTGTCTGTTATTTTATACTGTTTTCAGTTAAGCAGGACAGTTCTGTTAAAGAAAGATTTATTTTATTCTGTTTAGTTAAGCAGGACTGAGTTCTGTTAGAAGGAAGATATTGATTTTATTCTGTTAAGTTAAGCAGGACAGATTTCTGTTAAAAATATTTGTTATTTTGCACTAAAAATATTTTGAATAATAATTTTTGAAAAATAATTTGTTTTCCATGTTTTCGTATCACTCACAAACATGCATTGAATTAAATCAGGTTCGAGTCAAATAATTTAAAAATCGTTTCACACACACAAAAAAAGGCAAAAAATTTCACCAAGCCGGGATGGGTGAACGCCAACTAGGTGTCCCTTATTTATTTTTCAGGGATTTGGCAACCCTACAGCCAACTGTTCCCCATTCTGCAGATGACCCTTAGGCATAGACCCAAATCTGTGAGGTTGAACTGTGCCTCCTTCAACACATCCAACATGCTGACCTCCCCCCATAGCCCAGAGAGTCAGAGAAGCCAGCTGGGTGCACATGGTGACAGAGACTTCACAGAAGCAACGAGATCAATGTGATCCTGAGATAAACTTGGAGGAATGGATTTATATGCAATGAACCAAATTCAAGTAAACATCCCCTTTGCTTCTGTTGTTAGTGGCTGTAAAAAGTAAACCCTGCCTCTGGAGAGGATTCTGTGTGTGGATGTGAGGCCTGCAGCCAACCCTGTGCGGTCAGCACTGAGCAGTCAGCCAGGCCACTAGACAGCAGGCCCTGAGGTTATCGCCTGCTCAAGTGGAGCAGTGTGCCGTCCATTACCTCACTTTACTATCTCTGCATCCAGGAAAAGGGAAACAAGCTATTCATAGAGCTTTACAGAGTACCGGGTAAAAGAAACTACTGTGACATATCACAAAGTGTACAGCACAACAGCACATGTTGCACATATGTGCAATTTCTGAATGAGGGTGAGCACATTTATTTCTTACTGATGACTACATGATGCTCTTATAAAAACAGCTTAATGTTAAATCAAAATAAACTCATCTTAGTGAAGCAGTGTTAACAATAATTGCGCTCACAAGGGAAGCGTTTGAAGATTTTAAGTCAAAAAATTAAAACAATATTCCAAAAAGTCATGATTTCAAGAAAGCATTAGAGTGTTTTGCATTTTCAATGTTTGGTGAGAATATGAAAAGCATCTGAAGATGCAGAGTTTATAAATAATCACTGTTTTAGATCCAATGTTGGACAAATGTAAATGTAGTCTTTCTTGTCTTTATCAGCTGGCAGTTTATTTGATGTTGACAACTCTAATACAAAGAAAACAATAACATAGGAGGAAAATCTATCTTAAGCTTGTTTGAATACACAAGGAAAACAGGATTCATGGTAAATGCATTAGCTCAGGCTTTGGGTAAAGAGGTGGAGATAGCAAGATTGTGAGCTGTACTGTACATGTGGTTAATGATAAACCAAACAAACTGGGTTAGCTCTCCTTGCCTGGCAAAACAGAACTTGTTGAAACTTGGATTATGTTAACAATCGCTGGTGAGTAAGGGAAACTGTAAAAGCCAAGCTCTTATAATAACATCTCCAAAAAGTTGTGATTTTAGCTTTTAAAGTGAATACGTTACAAGGGTAGAGCTAGGCAAAGTAAACACAATTAAAACCACCATTTCCTTCTTAGGAGTTTCATTGGAAATGAATAGCCTGGTGGTTCCCTCAACTTACTCTGAGTCTGAGTTCAACACACTTTCGACAATGTTCAACTCATAACAGTATAGGTTTGACAAGAATCTTTAACGACGACATGGAAATCAAAACGCTTTAAAACTTTCTTATATGCCCTCATGAGTCAGATTTATGCTTAGTTGGTTTAAATGAGGCCTTGTAATGAAATCTCTGTGCTTCTCTGCTTTTTCTGTTTTACAGCCTTTTTTCTTCGGCAGGGATCCATCCCGGTTGCTCCGACAACATAATTATATGTAGTTAAGCATGAACTGCAGAGAAGGGAGTGAGAGACACCAACTAAGCGAGAAGGAGAGAGAGGGCTGGAGCACAGTGGCATGTCATTATGTCTGTTTGAACCTTATACAGAATAAGCAGCCCAAACTTGAGACTGAGCCAGTAGCACTCTGTATTCTGGCCCTTCTAAGTCTCGCCAAGTGTTTTGTTTTTCTACTTGAGAAACCCCACCTTTGAAATAAATGCTGCATATCATCTACTACTAGAGGAAAACTATTTTTAGCATTGTGACCTATGGAAACTTATAGTATTTGCCAACTACTTGGCTTCTGTTGTATTTTTATTTTATTTTCATATAATTCATTTGTTTCTAAAATTGTTTAAGTACATTTAAATTGTGAGCAGAACTCTTATTTATATATGGTTACCATTAGATATTACATCAAATATGAGGACTGCACACTGCATTTCTGGAGCTCATCTTCTCTCTAATCACACTACTATGAATCTAAAAAGCAGAGCTCATGAAATACACAACTCAAACTCACTCTATGATCAGGAAGCCTA
Source organism: Scomber japonicus (assembly GCF_027409825.1). NCBI lineage: Eukaryota > Metazoa > Chordata > Actinopteri > Scombriformes > Scombridae > Scomber > Scomber japonicus. The sequence goes on from NC_070583.1 coordinate 22,414,354, forward strand.
TAAAGGTATTTCACTCAGATGATACTGTGGACTGCAAATATCTAAAACAGCATTACCCCCCCCCCCCCCCACACACACACACACACACACACACACACACACACACACACACACACATTCACATATACCATCCTTTCTTTCCCCATCTTGATTAGATTACAGTGAGCGGCTTGGTGACAGCCTCTGGGCATGCTAGAAGAGCGGTGGATATCTGAGCTCTCCTCCTCAGCCTTCACTCTTAGCCAGTCAAGAGAGCAAAGAGATAATATATCTGAAGAGCTGACCTCACCAAATGAAAGCAGCCTTGAAAGAATCATGGGAACAAATTTGTCAACATAGGTCACCACTCACGAAAAGACTAAATAGTATCCAAAGATGATTTTCTCTTCCTACATTGTATACCTGCTGACAGACATATATTCTCCTGTCTAATATGTCTCCTAGCTTTCTTGTTGACCCAAGGGATGCTTAAATCCACTTTACATCAAAGCGAGTCTGTCTTAGCGTGAGTGTAGCAGACTATAAAAGGCATCTCTGATACTTCATTGAAATGAGCGGGGAAGCTCTTCATTAAAAGATGACTAAACATATGCAATGATTGCATTCCTCTTGATATAAACCCTCATATCTATCTCTCTGACAAAAACAGAAGCAGGGCCAAAACAGAAAGGGCTTTGTTCCCATTATAGCTCCTGACCACCTACCAAGAGTCCTTTAGAGGAGCACTCACCCTGGAATGATCAGGCCACTTCTCCCCCAAGGCTCTGCAGGCCTACCAAGACCGCTGGGCCAAACACATCCTGCCCATCTCCTGAGAGATTATCCAACCCAATGAGCACATTGAGGACAGAAACACTGGAGGAAACTGGAGCCTGCTATTCACCTACATCTAAACCAAAACTCTTTCATTCACACCCACACTAGAGGCCAAAGAAGAAATAAGAAGACATGCTGCACTTACGAGCTACTTCCAGCGAGGCGTTGTGGCTCACTGCCTCTCCCAGGTAGTTACGGGCAACACAGACGTAGGAGCCTTCGTCCGGTTTGCTCCGTCGTCCGTGGACGATGCGTAGGAAGAAGAGGGAGCCACTGGGCAGCAGCATGCGCTGCGAACGGGGATTGTCCCTGTCTGTTTCCACTCGCTCTCCATCCTTGTACCACTCCACTGTCGGGGTTGGCCGCCCCTCTGCTTTACAGTTGAGAGTGGCGGGCTCCCCTTTGGAAACAATCAGGTCAGATGGATGCTCCACAATCCGGGGTGGGGTGTCCTCTTGGCGCAGACGGGATCCTACAAAGGAGCATGACAAAAATGAAAGTTAATACTTAAAAGAATTTATATTGTTCATTGTAAATGCATTTTAAGGTCCTTATTTACTTGTGAACAGGACAGACTTAGAAAAACTACATCCTACTATGCATATAGTTTATGTAATAAGCAACTTATATGTAAGCATCTGTAAAATACCTAGCGGGATGCACTTTTGGTGTGTTGCAGATACTGTTACAGTATGGTGATCTCAGTCAACTCTTCAAAGTACCTACATTTAAGTTCATGCTGTAATCATTGACTTTTATGTCAGTCTGTAAATTCAGTGCCTCTTTATGCTTTCTGATCATCTTCAGGGACACAATACTCAACTTACAGACTTATGAATATCAATGCTCTAGTATAAGTATGCATCTCCACTCCTCCACAGCCTATGATACATTAATGACATTTACAAACTGAAAATGCACTTTAAAGTCGAGAAATGTATTCTTAAAGCTACAATATAAAGTGCTGCTGGTGCAAGGAGTGATGGCCAAATAAACTACCAATCTTTGAGTGAAGTCAATCTTTAATTACTGTAACAGCTGCTTTGGTAAAGCTTAGCTCCAGCTACGTGACTCTGTCATTTCTCAGATCAAAGAGCAAGGCAGAAGAAAAAGGAGGCAACAGTAAACAAGAATATGACACACCTTAAAGGTAAAAGGAAATTAAGAGATGAAAGATAAGATATGGATGCACTGCATAGCTTAGCGACAAAGAAGGATCATGTGCAGAGGGTGCACTATTGAAGAAAGACAGCAGCAAACAGCAGTGCCAAAGGGGTTAACACTCCCGTGCTATTTCAGGTCATTACTATTGCTGGCCAACCAGTCAGCTGTGGCAATCAAACCTGTTTTACATGCAAATGAGCTTCCTGTCATTAATTCCTGAAGGGTGGGACTTGGTGGCTGTGAATGTATTGTGTGTCTCAGTGTGAGTGTCACTGCCAAAATTTCACACGATTATTAATATCAAGGTGCTACTACTGATTTCCACTTGCACACACTGTGAGCGTGATAATATTCTATGTTAACACAGAATTTATTTGAGTCATCGACCAGTGCATCAAATCCCCTCAATTCTCCCTTTCCTCATTCTTTGAAGGAAATCTGCGTGAAAGGTACAGTTATAAGAGTAGCGTAGCTGCTTTAAGGAATAGGGCAATGCGTAGTGTGTGCGTAGCTTGTGTGTGGTTGAGCGAGTGTGAAAGCGGAGCAGAGGAAAAGGTTAGCAGTAAATTGTCAATCTGACAGTAAATGGAAAGTATAGGTTAATAAATGCTGCAGCCGAGAACTCAACTACTGGAGAAGTGAAGGGGGTTAGCCCTGAGGTTAGCGACAATGGGTTTGCCTAACCTGACCAGGCTCACTTAAGGTGGACTGACTTTAAGGAAGGATCTCAGCCACTGCTAAACAGACAACGGAGAAATGTCTGCCAGCTGAGTTTGTCATGCCCCACCCCCCCGGTGCCTACACACAATAACAGGCAAGAGACGGAAAGAGAGAGAGAGAGAGAGATCTTCCCTGCATGCCATATCTCTCAGCATAGGCCTTTGGAGCCCATTCAGCACCGGTTAAAGAGAATCAGGACTAATTGGAGGCACAGGCATGCAATTAATTTATCCAGCATCCCGTGAACTTGCCACACTGCCTGATTTCAGTGCCCTCCACCCATCCCCCATTACCCTAGAAATCTGCTGCTGAGAAGGCATCTTCTAGTGGTCGCCAAATATTTTAAGTAAAGTCAGCATAATTAGTGACAGCTCGGTGGAAAGATTAATCACTTCAACGCAAATGTGTAGTATGGTCATATGAAATATAATTAATCCAGTACTCCAGTGAAGGACATCATGATTATGAGTCTTTTTAAGTTATTCCAAAACTATCATTTATGAGGGCTATGGCTATGCAGACTTTTTTTTAAATAGTTGACTACTGGTGATAATCAGAAATATATATTACATATATTTTCCTCAAGAGATTATGTTGAGTTATCACTGGGTTTGTGTCTTTTACACCTTGGTTCGGGAAACACTGTGTCTTCTGTTGAGACTTGGTGTAGGCTCCCTCATTGGGCTATATGTTTTCTAGGTCTCTTGGTAACAAATTGTAGAGGTAGTGCATGGCAGCAGCTCAAGCAATACTAGAAAAAAATCACCAGTATAGCCAACAAGCTATCCTTGTTAAGGGCCAATGTGCAAATATTTAATTCCAGGCAGCATATTGAAAATAATAAAATGACAACCTTTGCAAAGTCTTGCATAGAAATGATTGTAGGTCTGAAACAGTTTTGAATGTGTATACCATCCTGTAGATACTATGTGGGTTTCAAATACATATCTGGAGATTAAAGCAGTTCACAGAGACAGAAACAGATGGAGAATTAGAGAGAGCGGCATTAGCCTTTAGCAAGAATGAATTAGTCTATCTGACACTGAATAAAGTTTATGAAAAATACATGTCTATGCTTCCTGGCTATTGGAGCTGCCTGACTCTGAACCACTACTAGGCTAATTAACCCCCATTTGTAACCTGCTTCCATTGCAGGCTTTTGAACCTACAGACTATATGCTAACGAGGCCGAGCCCTTTGCTCGGGCGGCATACTGTGGCGAAGAGCAGAGCTAACACTCCTTGCTATGCTGCCACACACAAACCCATTACTACCACAGCAACTGCACCACTACCACCGCCCTTCACCAGACAAGACAGGCTAATATGTTTTATTAAAGAGGACTTTGAAGAGCTCTGCTGCTATCTGCTCTGCTGGTTCTCTTCCTGATTTAAGATAGCTCCTCTCTAATTTGAAATGGTCTGAAGTTTGGAGTTTTATGGAGGAACCATTAACTATTTAGATGTGGCCTACTGTGAGAAGAGACGTGCAGCAGGCAGTGCTGTGTTTGATCAGCGGCTGTTTACTGTAGATAATTACACCGGATCTGCATGATTAAGAAGCAGACTCAGAATACAATATACAGTAAGTTACAGTATCCTGTTACAGTGAAGCTAGTGAGATTAATTTGATACATATTCAGCAGTTCATTGAGAGCTCGAATAAATGTTTTGTGTGTGACTTCTGATAGGGTGTGCATGTTTTGAGCAGTGGGTGAGAGCATGTATCAGTTACACAATGCTATTATGCTTTCCTTGTCCATGATTGAATTCATTATGTGCATGTGTGTGCATTTCTTTGCCATGCTGATCCCCACAGACACTTTGAGTGACCCCAGTTACTTCAGCTCCATTACCCAGGAGCATAATACCAGAGAAAAAAGACACAGGCAGGCAGTGTAAGGGATTATTCTGTCATGACAAACAATCCCATGCCCCCTTCTACAGGTGCATACTAGCTGAATATGGCCAACAAGCTAACTACTTTGCTTACCTTCAGCATACAAAGAAGACTGAATTTGAGACTAAAACAAGAAATGTGCATGAGAGAAGTGCACACTTCACCACTGATCCAAGCTGTTCAGCGTCTCTTTTTCTCACTTCGCTTTGAGTTGTCTAACCCACCCTTTATTTCAAAGCGCTGCCCTTCCTTCTCCTCTACTACTTTCAACCGCCCTCTCTCCTATTTTCTATCCCCCTCGTCCCCCCTTCTTTGCTTCCAGACAGAGAATGTGAGATGAGCTAATGCAATACACAGCCTCACCAAAGGGAAGCTGGGACTTCTACTGCAAGGATCTGATCGATTGGTGCCTGAGGCAAGATCTCCTTCTCCCTCAACTCTCTTACTTGCTGGAGTACTCTCAGTTTCTTTGTTTCTCATTTTCTCTCTCTCTCTCTCTCTCTCTCTCTCTCTCTCTCTCTCTCTCTCTCTCTCTCTCTCTCTCTCTCTCTCTCTCTCTCTCTCTCTCTCTCTCTCTCTCTCTCTCTCTCTCTCTCTCTGTCTCTCTCTCTGTCTCTCTCTGTCTCTCTCTCTGTCTCTCTCTCTCTCTCTCTCTCTCTCTCTCTCTCACACACTCACACACACACACACACAGAAACACACACACACACACACACAAAGTTAAACTAAGCTTGAGGGAGTCTTTGCTCGCTGTGGAGGTAATTAAAAAAACCTACAATTCTCTGTGACTTTTCTCTCACTGCTAAAAGCAATCTCAGTAATGAGCAACAAAGCATAAGAGTCCACATACACTGGATTGATCAGACCATCCATACAATAACCACAGGGGTCCAGATCCAGACATTGACCCATATACTCACACATCATACTCTCAATAAGTATCCTAGGATTCATGAAGACACCCAGGGTATTTGCCCACTCTGAAATCCAGGCTCTTTTCCCCCAGTCATTGATAGACAGGACATGGAATATGTGGAAGCCAAGGTCATTAGATTGCTTCGCATACATTGTATATTAACATTATGGCTGGCAGCTTCATATCGATCATTCATCTGTGTCTTGGGGCTACACTTGATTTTCACTATGCAACATGAGTAGATATACAGTGAATCTATATTCCACCAGTTACGCCTGCTTCCCCAATCTGATAAAAAAAAATGATATGCATACAGACTGCTACTCATCATGCACACATCATCATATCATAACATGCACCACAGTGAGAGCAGTCACACTATGATTGACTTCACGGGAGGAAACTACAGACTAGTGCTTTGACAAGAGTTGCGCTATTACGGTAATTGTGTATACATGCATAAAACAGTTTTACATCCACATAGTAACTGAGTTGAGAGAATTTACTGTTAGTGTAAATGGATGTCAACTACAAGAAAATGCCATTAATTATTGCTTGTGTTTCTACAAAAGCTATATGTCTGTGAGGCAATAATCAATCTAACTACTCTCTAGATGAAGGAAACCATTGAAGATGACACTGCAACTGCAGATTCTGAGCAGCCTCAGGACAAGAAAAAGCCAGACAGGGTCAACTCTGTCAGAGCCAGGGTCATTCCTTAAACACAGCACGTTTACCCTTTGCAATTAAAAGCTCTTGTACCCCCCTAGGCAACATCATGCATTCAGCATTTCATTTCTAATCACTCTCCACTGAATTAATCTATATGCTAGAAAGACATAAAGTGAAGTGAAGCAGGGAAAAAACTCTGTAAAAAACAATCACTGAGCTGCAGTAATAAGTTCAGGTCCAGTGACAACCCTAACTTGAAAAGCAAATTTGCCTCTGTCTCTAGCAACTCCTTTTCATAGCTCCTATCTTGGCAAAGTGTGAGGAGGAGGCACCTGCCCTTTACCCCAGAGAGCTCACAGGAGAGAAGGACAGTGAGGCAATTTAGATCAGTTGTCACTGTGGTCCTCTGAGGTATGGAGACAAAATAATGTGTCTACTTCATTTTATAATTAAACAACTTTACAATTCTGGGTCAATCAGTTCCATTCTCAGCATATAACAAAGGATCCCTGCCTAGGATTGCATTTGATTATATGAGCAATATTGTAATAAAGTTTAATTTCCTCCACAAAAAATGGACAAGGTTGCAGAATCTCATAAAAGACAGATGCTAAAATTGAGAGGTATTGCAGGAGGCCAAGCCAGATCAACACACCCCACATCAGCACTCAGCTGAGCAATGGCAAAGATATGGAATATGGATTTGTGATAAGGAAGGCCAAACACAGTAGGCCACTCCCTATCTACAGCCCCATTAATCTGTGATTAGGGGACTTAAGAGGGATTTATGGCAGAGATAAGAGCAGAGGGCGTGTCCCTTGGGGTAGCCAGACGGGGACTGAGGCCACACCTTCTCTGGAAAGGGCCAGCCAATAAATGAATGAGAGCAAAAGAAAAGGCACCCTTTTCTGTTGAATTAGAGAAGATAACGGTGAGAGAGGGCAGAGATAAGAAGGAGAAAAAGGGGGAGAGACGGAAACAGAGAGAACTAGGTACTATACTCTTGCTGATCAGATGACATTAGCAGGAAAGTGAAACTGAATCTTTTACCATTTCAACATCGAGATCCCACTCTGGAATGCGCTGCATGAATGATTTTGCCAGTTGCATCAGATCAGACCTGTTTTTAATGTTACACAAGGCTATCACTTACACTCCTAAGAGGCAGGATTAAAGCCCTGTGTGAGAGTGTGTATGGGGACCCAGAGGTGGGGTGAGGGAGGGGGATGATGGATATCTTTATGGCCTCTTTCTTTCCTCATCTCTTTGTCTCCGTTTACCAAATAGACCGGGGTACTGTTACCGCACTGATACTACAGCAGCACTTGAGAACCAATATCAGTTTCCCAAAAAATAGAAGCACCATCCAAATTTGTGCTTTTTCAATCAAAGCTTGAACATATTAAGAGTTTATATAAAACACTGCAACCAAACCCTACAATGACAACTGAACAGTTACAAAACTGCGGTTCATTTGATCATTTATCTGTATTTGCTGTTAAAGAAGTTAAGTCTATACACTGATGATTACAATGCTCCCACTGATATTTCAGTGAATATATTTCTACACCTGTAGATTGTAATGCAAACATGAAACAAAGCTCCTTTGTTATTACTGAGGCCAAGACATTCAACAAGGTTAAGAGGGAAAAGCACAATATCTGCAAGGCCACCATCACCATCACCATTTACTCAATTACTCACTCTTTTCATTTCAAATAAAAGCAAGGTTTGATGTGAAGGAAATCACAAATGATTACAAACATTTCCTTAATAAACAAAAGTCTCCAAAGCTCCAATTTTTCAACAGTGAACAGTAAATGGGGCATAATGAACTATTAACATTTGTCATCATCAAATTAGTATCACTGTCATCACCTTTGAACATCCAGTTGCTCATTTGTCACATGCAATAAAGAGGTGACAAATCTGCTGATGATACATAAACAAGCAGCACACCATCTTTTGCTCAGGGCTGTGGGTTAACAACATTAGCTCTGGGGCTCAGGCATAATCACAAATGCTCATCAGGAAAGTAACAAACAGAGGTCTCAAGGCCTGGAGCACCAGCCCCAGGTCCTGGTTGTGTCAGCTATAACACATCCCTGGTTTTCCCCTGGTAATGCAGGCCAGGCCAGGAGTGAGACAGTGCAGCAGAGTGCTCCTTTGGGAGGCTGGGGCCCATCCTGCTCTGAGGCCCCTATCTGAAGCCAAGACAATAGGAGCAGTATTTCTACTTAGGCTCCAGGCTTTTCCCAAATGTGCCAGATACATTCGGAAGACACCAGGCATGATCACATGTATGACAGAGGAGTAATTGATGCTCATGCTCATAGGTCAACTAAAGACAACAAGGATATATTTGTTTTGTCTGTCTTTAATGACTTTTCTCCTACTGTTAACTCCTGGATAAAAGCTATGAACACAAACTCCATATAGAAGAATTGTTTATTCATTTATATTTATGATATCTCCTTAAAATGTCAGTAATTTTACATAGACTTTCAGCAGCATAACATTGGGGAGGAACTCTGAAAAGACACGACAGAAGTAAAATATACTATACAATAATGAATTTTCAAGAGAAACCCAGGGGACACAATTGTGGATGAGTTGTGGCTCCTCCTGATGCCAAGCTGCTCCAGTGAGTGTCATTAGACACAAATAAAAGCTGTCACACTCTGCAGAGGGCCGTGAGGGCAGAATTCATTCCTGCAGGATAAATGCAGTTCCTATGCTTTATTATATCCATTTACTGAGACATGGAGGATATCTGTAGTGGAAAATATTGGAATGCTTGTTAGGAAGCTGCCTGTCAAACTGGCTCTGGAGACCTGGCAGATAGGCTGAGCAGAGCAGGGCGGATGGAAGCAAAGAATCAGTCTGTCCATATGCACGCATGTCAGTCTGTTGAATATCTATCAGTCTACTCACAATGCCTGTGTATGACTATGAGCAGACTCACAGACATTGACATTGACATTTCATATTCACAACAATGACCTATAAAGAAAATGGAGACTCCAGGAAAAGAGCTGTAATTAATATGGAGCCCAGATGCCAGGATTAGACCTTCTGTTAGGAAGCTTCTGTATGCGGTCCATAGGTTCGGAGCGTGGAGGGGATTACGGTAAAATAAGCACAAGGGAGCGTGAGTGGGCAATTACTTCTTGTTTTTGTTTTCCAACATTGCCATGTTTTAATGAGGTTTGACCAGTGCGATCTCAGTGATACATCAAAGCAGCCTGCAACAGCAGGATAGGAGTAGCTGGGGTAATTGAATATGCTGGTACATTTATTTCCCAACAGGGAACAGCTACACTCTCACTGCTGACTTCTTCTATTAGATGCTAGACTTCAAATCCTCAAGAGATTAATACAATTGTATTTCAGCAAGACAATTTGTGTAGCATTTTGCAAAACATATATAAAAGCAGGCATTATAAATATACTGTCTATAACAATATGGTGCAGTGATCCCCTTCCCAAGGTCACTCTCTGGACTGCAGTATTTCTGTTCCCGTGACTGGCCATGAGGGGACTGTGATAGGTTACAGGAGTTGAGGGGAAGCAGTGGAGGGGCTCAGTGGAAGTGAGGAGCAAGGAGGACCAGCACACTCAGCTGGCACAGACCAGCCACAGGGAGTATGGCATTTGGGCTCAGTGCCAAGAAAAAGAGCAGCTCTGAAGAGACGCCAAAGTGAATCGGGGCAGGCACGGCCAAAAAGCGCCTAATGCTTTTTAAATGTTATTTAGTTGATGGCAGCGGCTGATACAGGCTCACTGTTGGACCAGTGTTATATTACAGTCCCTGAGAGCAGAGCCGATGACCTTAACTGCTAATGTGGGCTATTCTAAATGTTCAGCAAAACACATTCTAAAGCAAATCTCAGACAGCTGGGTGTTGAAAGGGAATTTCAGTTACAGCATTCATTCGAGGGTACAACAGTAATGTTTGAGTGCAGAAACTTGGCACATTTCCTTCAGGTGCCCTTTAGGTTAAAAGGGTAAGCATGGAGCACATAGCATTGGAGTGTCAATGTGTGCAGGCTTGTGTTTGTGCATGCATTATGTGACAGTGGTTCATACACTACAGCTGTGGATACGAGGTATTATTAAAGTGAAACGTGGCTCCCAGAGGCATAGAGTAAGTTAAGACTCAGTGGAGCCAGTTCCTCATGTGGCAAGATCCCAGAGAGACCAGCATGGGCCTGCTGACTGGGGCATGGCCCAAGTCCAGCCAAATGGAACACAAATCGCCCCAAACTGTTCAAAACCTGGCCTGGAAAAAATGAAAGTGGGATGTAAGGCATGCCATGTGATGCACAGTAAATATTTGGTCAAAATTAATGAAGGGGCCACGTCTGCCAAGAAGCCTTTTTCTAGACGTCCACAGAGGGGAGACTGTGCCCAGCCTGGCATTAAAATTAAATTTCCTTCTGCAGACAACTGTTCACTGGCCTGTCTGCTTTCCAGCACCCACTTACCACGTCCTCTCCTCAAAACACATACCAACTGTCCAGGTACACAGTGTATCTAACAAAATACAGTTTTTCTTTCATGCTATGACTGAAAATGACTTGATCATAAATGTATCCCAGTTCTTTAATTCCCATCTGTCGGTTCTCTACATTTGACAACTGAAACACTGTCAGATGTCTGAATAAAATTTCTTAGAAGACCTGTTTTCCTCCAGAGTTTGAGACGGGGGCGGGGGGTGGCAGATCTGCGCAAGGCAGCTATGATGCCAAATGCGAGAGAGGAAATATCCCTATCACAAACAGCTTTTCAAACAGTTTTATAAATGGAAATAACCACCCTAAGGACATCTCTTACTCTTTCCACAGACACTGAATTTCATTGATTTTCCCAACTTCTCTTTTAAAAAGTCATCAATACTGAGGGAGCCAATTTTTTTTTTTCAGAAAATACATACCATATATAGTTTGCAATTTATCGGTTATGAATTATTAGTATCAATTAAGATATGTGTAGTCTACTAAAAAAGACAAACAGAACATGAGTACAAATATAAAGCCTATCTCTAAAAAGAAAAAAAAATCCCTGACTTTCTACTATGCAAAATTAAGAAGCAAATGCAGACAGAAGCATAAGCCCAGCTCAATCAAAAACAAAGGGTAATAAATGCTTTGAATAATTTTGGCTTTGGCTATCCAAGGGAGAGCGGAGAGAGAGGAAGCCAAATACACTTAAAGATGTGAAAAGGATGCCCATCAATATCAAATCATTGAGCAGAGGTAGAGACAGAAGTGAATAGTGTGCTCTGATTAGAGGACATAATGAGTTGGAGTAAATACTGGCTGTCAAGAATGAATGTCAGAAAGAATCACAGCAGTCAAGTAGGACAACATTCATTATGGTGTACACTGAGGCATTTTGCAAAAATGTCTTCTGAGCAAAAAGGTGAGATTACTGTAGCCAAGTGTCTGTGTGGGGGGAAATGGAGGTGAGGCCCAAAAGCTAAACCGCATTTTTAAAGGTTTGAGCTATGAAGCTTCCGATTAAGACGTGGTGACAGACATGCAGTCAAATGCAAAAGCAATCTTGTGCATAAAGCCTGAAAAACCTGTCTCTCACCCAGCAGTGGGTAAGAGCAATTGTTATTCAATTAGAGCTTTCATTGTACAAGCAAAGAGAGGGGACATGGGAGGGAGAGAGAGCGAGTGATTCCAGAAAGGGGAGAATTGTATAGTTGAAGGAGACTCAAATGGTGACTGGGGGACTGACAAACAGCTCTGCAAGTCTTTCAAATTAAAAGGTATGCTTTAAAAGCTTTCTGAACAGGTGAAAAATCCAGTGGCTTTAATTATAAGTCAAACGTATCACTGCTGTTCAAAAGGTTATGCTGTCTGCACCTTTTACAAACATAGTGCAACACACACACATCTACAGCAAAGAAAATATAAAAAGTGTTTTGGATTATTGTGTTCATTTCAATGGTGACATTAGATTTAAGGAAAAAATGTCACAAATTTGCAGAAAGTAGGTAAGCCTCATAATAGATCTGGATTAGAGTTAATCTCCTAACTCAGAGTGACTGTGTATTTACATGTTGAAAATACACCCAGTTATTTGAAGCCTCTTCACCATGGTTACAGCTGAATGGTGGGAGCGGCTCCAAAAGCAGTGCTATAATCGTGAATTTCAAGGTCACCTTATCATTAATTATGTTTTCCAGCGCTTCCTCTTAAATAGAGCACACCCCTCCTCCTTTTATCACTGTCTTTTGTGTGACAGAATTAGCCCCCCAGGAACTCTAACACAAAGTTGCTGATGCAGCTGTGGAGTTTTGAACATGTCTCCTGATACATTGATTGCAATGTGTTGAAAAATGTTTAAGAAATGAAAATAAACAGGAAATAGTGTTTAGAATTTCAAAAGCAGAGAAGGAGAGCAGAGGGAATGTTAACCACGACCACAGCTATAGAGGGGGAGGAACCAAAGACATTAATCAACTAATTAGCAGTCTCTCTTTTAACTGCTAATTTAATCTATTCCTCTCAGCTTCTTTAATGGTATTTTCTCCTGTCAGTTATAACCAAAGAGAGGTTTAGCATTTCAAAAGTGTATCCAGGCCTTGCAATGAGAGGGTAATAGAATGGCCACTGAGGCTGGGAGGAGGCCTGAGCTCGGGGAGTGAAAGAGAAAAGAAGGATACTGAGGAAAGGCTGTCCTCAATGCCATCTCTCAATCCCCCCAGTGGGGAAAATGAAGGGGAGGGAGATCTGAGCTTTTTTAAAATGCACAAGGCAGAGCACCCCACAGTAGCTATATAGCTTCTCCACCACAGCAAACGCCAGGCCCAGGGCAAGCCTTCTGGGAGTTTCTGGGCATGCAGAATTTAGATACATGAGGGCTGCTGGCTGCAAAACACCAAACCAAACCCACAGCTCCACACTGAAGCTTTGTACAAGCATCTTCTATTTACTCAGCACTTCTAAAAATTAACCTCACCTCTCCCCAGATGTTCACCTTTAAAAGAAAAAACAACACCAGTGCCCTTGCCTCACTATTTTCCACTACTATCCCCCTAATCAGCACATTCAATGCCATGGGGGACCAGTAGGAATATGCAATGTTAGCATAGAGAGCCAGATCAAGAGTATTCCCAGAGCTGGTGTATCATGGTATGTATGACTGCTCCGTCCTCCCTTTCGTCCTCCGTTCTCCCCCCTCCAGCCCCCTTCCACACCCTGGGGTAGCCTTTGTGTAGCCACACCACCTCCCACCCCCCCCACACTCCTCTCACACCCTCAGTCCCTGGTGAACCATTCCCTTCCCCTCCTCCATGCCTTACAATCGCCCTGTTAAGGCGACACAATGCGGCCTCTTCGTCCCCACAGGCTTTTTCTGTGTGGCGGCCTGCTTTATTTAAGAAAGGATCTGTGCTGACCAGTCACAAAAAAAGGCAAGTCTTACAAAATTGGGCCAAAACAAAACATGGGGGGATGGGTAAGAGGATGAAGAGATTCCATAAGCCCCCTTTCGCCACCCTACACATACACAAACACACTCTCCACCTCCTCTCTGGCTTTCCTCCTCGCTCACATTTTTATTAGTGGAGTCATGGGGGAACTAATCCATGATGCAGCTAGCTCAAGTAAACATGCATATGCAATGTAGAATCAAATGTGGATTAGCATTATGTAATTTGCCCATGCATTACTGTGTCGGGAATATAAGCTTTTTGCATTTTTTATTACAGGGAGCAAAGCCATGGGAATTTCAAGCGTGCTATTTGTGAACCGAGACAGAAATCAGACAACACCTTTCATCCTATAAGGACACGCCATTTATCACTTCCACACCAAGTGGCAATAGGGAATGTTTGTCCTCTACGTCAACCATCGGTACAAGATACATTAACAATACTGACTGACCCATGAGTCTAATATCCTAGACACACCAACTGCCTTCTAGTATCAACCAACTCCAGACTAAAAAGCTTATATGAAGTTATGATCCAGAGTATTCTTAGTGTAGACAGCTTAACTCTGTCTGGCTATATGTTTCTGTAGCTTAGACTGACAGACAACTTGACAGACAACGTGATACTTGCTCAGTAAGACATAACACCGTTATCAGCGAGTAATACTCTTCTAAATTCTCACCGTCAAAACTGAGGACTGGTGAGGCATACCAGTTAATTCCCAAGGAATTTGATATACCAAGAGGCTGACACAAAGGGAATGGGGGGTGTATCCTCAGATTTATAAAATGATCTAAATCCTCTGATTGTACTTGCAGATATGTGTATCAGTCAAGCGGCAGCCATGGCAAATTACAAACTATTGATGTCAGATGGATTTGTTAATTAATCCAATTAAGCAGCTCTTTTGGGTCATTAAAGGAAGAGCAATTGGGTGAAAGCAGATCACTAAAAGTCGCCAGCTAATTTATCTGCCCTCAAACAAACTGCTTTGAAATGTTTATCTAGTCATTAATGACTTACCCACAGTTCTCGTGAACGGAAAAAGGACATGGACTGCCCTGCCACATTCCTCCATGCGGTTTCACTAAGCCAAAGTCTGCCTAATCCTGGATTTTAGGGTGTAAAACCCTGCTTGATTTGGATTAGGATCAGATTAATGTGTATTAGTGGAAGTTATAGAGGTATAGCTTTATGGACAGTCACCTCACAGAGGTGTGACACTTGTCAACTTACGGAAATAGGCGACATAGCAGACTTTCTCCCATTGAGAAACCTACTGTGTGCCCACAATATCAGCTCAGGAAGTTAAACCTTGAAAAACAGCATGATTTTGGGGCTATTGTAATCACAACTCACCATTTTGCAGTACTGAGAAAAAAATGGTATAGCTGTGAGAGATGGTGAGGGAAGAGGCTGGCTTTAATGAGCATGTTTTCAGGCCTTGTGAAAGGTAATAGTTAGAAGACAGGAGACAGAGATGGGTCTCACCTGTGGTCTCTGGTCATTAATTGGCTGTGGAGCCTGCTGTATCCTGTCATGCTGTCATGATGAAGGAGGTGGAGGGGCTGTGCAATTTATCAGTACTTACAAGTCAATTTGTCAAGACCTCGACGGTTAGGTGTTGCTGGGGCCAAGGGCTGATTACCAGGGCACCACTTCCACTGCCTATATTTTTATCAGCACTAGTGACACTTAACATGCTCACACAAACACACGTGTATCCTCGGATATAATCACCCTAAGATTTTACAGCAACATGGATATTTATTCTTAGAAAGATGATGATGATGATGATGATGATCACTTTCACAACCCTTATCTCCTCATAAAGTATAGGGTGAGAAATATAGCCACCTCTTGCCCTCATCTGAATTGTACCTGTGAGGTGAGTATAAGGTCTGACAAGCACTTGGAGGAGAGATAACAACCATTTAGTGTACAGCAGGAGAACAGATCACCTGATAACAGGGCAAGAAATGATAGACGGAGGCATCAATTTACAACCTTTAGACAGAACAAGGCGGCAATAAGCAAGCCTCCACAAGTTTGACAAGGGTAAAGGTCATATCTCTCCCTCTATATCACACATACAAGTGGCATAAAAATACTTTCTTACAACCAGGTCAGCCATGTGAAAATAATCTTGATATGATCCACAGAGATATTACTAAACACCATCATAAGTTTACTTAAGAGATTTGATACCTCCCCTACACAAGAATGAAGTTGTTAACCCTCCAATTAGCAGCAAATATTAAATCTTTTTTCTGCCAAGTGGCATGTAATCCAATTTTCCTGACACCAGTGTCTAATCCAGGGCCAATCCCTTTGAGTATCTGCTGTTCAGTCCATCTCTATTAGCAGGCCCTATTCTCACGCCTCTCCCCATAAAACATCCCCAAACATCCATACGCCTCTTTCTAGAAGACCCAACAGCTAGGCGTAATTGGACACCCTGATGTCTGACAGTCTTTCTCACAGGACAGAACCATTACTGACTCACCCTGGCTCAGGATCTGGCCATGGGTGGAGCAGATGGAGCCACCACCTAGTTCTCAACACTCACCTCTGACCCTACTTCCCGTTTAGGTGGCAATACACTGCTTCCCTAAACGACTGTGGTGTCACAGGCTCTGCTGTCACCAAATCACTGGTGCTCAACACAAAACAAAGACCCAATTCAGTAAAACAATCAGGAAGCAGGAGTGACATTTGAATATGGATGATGAAATGCTGCAGATAGACACTGACTCAAATCAGAGAGATTCATATTTTAGAGAGTCTAACTGATATTTTAGTGGGATTTTTTATGATGTTCTGTTGTAGGAACTGAGAAAAACTACCAGTACCTCAATCAATCAAAGATAAGGAGTTTGCAATTGTGCATGACTGAAATGGAATCCATGCTAAATGCTGGAAGACTTTACTTCAAGGAACATCTGAAAACAGACTATACATTTGGACAGGTAAGCCATAATAGTGTTCTGGTTTACACTTGAGAAAAATGACCATGACTCTTACTTAGGTAATTATATAGGCAAGCAGTAATAATTATATAGGTAAACAGTAATAAAGACCCTGTATGTCACCACTGTTTGTCTGCTATGATAACCTTACTATTAAAATAAATACATAAATAAATAAATAAACCTTCAGTCACTGTGCTCTTTGTTTGTACAACTTTTCTTTGTTAAAAATGCCCCAATTGCTCCCACTCAGGATGCACTTCTCCTAATGTCTTATAATGGGACGGCAGGCATTCTCTTCCTCACAACTCAGAACAACTGACCTGGAAAACTCCTGGTATCATGGTCTAGAAGCTCTATAAAGACATCTATGTGATGGGTGAGGAGAAGTAATGTGTAAGATAATAATGAACAATACAGGCAGCATCACAGGACACAGACACGTGAAACTAAGTCCCGCATTAGCTGTGTAAGTGGTACAAATCTGAACTAAAAAAAACACTAACAGTCAATGAAGAAAGGCAAGATAAGGATAAGAACCAATGTAATTTAATTTGCTGCAGACATTAAAAATATACAATATTTTGAACTCAAGACTAAAATAGTCATCCATGGCAGAATGGATGACATACATGGAAACATGGTCTCCATAGGGGCTTCTACTGTCCTACTGACCGATGATAGCAGCTCTATGCATTAATCCCACATGGCTTCAGCACTTTATGTGTGACTTGATGTGTGCTCAGCTTTTGAAAGTTAGACAACCTATTTACCCTGAGAGCTGACTTTCTCATCAAGAGAGAAAAAAAAACACTGTGTATCAGATCTATTCCTGTATCCGAACTTTGCCATTTCAAAGCATTAAAATTGAAGAGAGGAGCCAGAGAAGAGACTCTTACAATCATCAGACCTGGGCCTAAATCACTCTGTGTTACAGAGAAGTCCAATGTTAAAAAGTGTTTTCTTATGGTGTGAAATGTTTGTCTCTACATATATATATTGCACCCACCACAACTCAATGGGAAAGCAGGTATTTCAATAATTAGCCATGATGTCAATATTTACTGGATTTGCAATTAATCCATGTTTTGTACATGCAGTCTAACTGAACATTTGTAATATGAGGCATGTACACTAAAAATTGAAAGGATTAAATTGTTTTTTGTTTTTTTTATCTTCTTTGACTTTTAACATTTTTCATTTTAAAATCCAATGTATATAAAAGTGGTTCTATTGATTCCAAACAAGGATCACTGACTTACCTGAGCACACATGGAGAATTCCTACTAGAAATACAAATCCAATAGAAGTTGGAGACATCATTCAACGTCTCTCTTAATAGAAAATTTCTGGTGTAATCCAAATTATTCAAAAAACAGTTTAGGCATCCACTCCTTCATGTCAAACAGCAAAACATAACCTCAGAATCCAGAGTTGAAAACTGAAAGCCCAGGTTTTGGTTTGTTAGTCACAAAAAGCAAAATATCACTTCAGTCCAACAACAGTTCATCAGGAGCCTGCTCTGGCTTCTTGTGGATGAGAATAAGGGTTAAAAAAATATGGGAGAAAATAATATAAAAAGAGTTCCAAACAGCCCGAGATTTCAACACATACTCAGTTTATCAGTCCAGTAGATCTGAATTAGAGCATGTGTTAAAACTATGCAAGAATATCTGAGCAAAGTAGCAGCAGAGCTTTATCCTTTCTTTGAATTCATCCCGTTGCTGCCGTGCGCTCAATGGCCAGCCAGCCGATCTCATTCAAATCATTTAGTTCCTTTGTGCCGTGCAAAAGACACTAAATAGTAAATCCACTGCAACTGAAAGTGAAGTCAAAAGTGAGTTGAAAAAGGCGAGCTGTCGCTGAAGTCCACGCTAAAAGGCTCTATCCCTGCAGTCACATTATTTCAGTCCAGTTTTCAATCTGTCACTTGAGATCGGAAACTTTGCGAGTTAGTCCTGTCCTCCCTCATCCAACAGACCCAGACAGAAGATCAGTGCAACTTTTCCATCACTTTCCCCCCGTTTCTCTTCTGCTGCAACTCCGACTGATCCTCGCACAAGTCGCAGACCCCAATCCTCAGACAAGAGGGGGGAAATACGGACTCATATTCACAGCATTTCATTCAAGGAAAGCGGAATGCCTCGTCAATTGGTATGCGCCTGTCTACCCCCTCCATAGACCCGACAATGTTTCCCTGAGAAGAAATTTAACCTCTTCCCGCCTGGATCCCACTGAGCAGCGCACACCCGCAGGAAACTCTATTCTTTTTTAAAACTGTGTCCAAAAATAAGAGAAACCTTATGAAACTATTGGGGCATGCTGTTTGTATTCTTTATGCGGTTCCAGACAAGAAAACAACAGCTCCAGCCTGTCCCGATGATATTCCTACAGGGACTTAACAGTATGCTTTTGAAACCCAGTAGTTATTATATAATGGGTCGAACATACTTTAAGATTTTGTTTTGTCTCCTGTGGTTTAATAGTCCATTAATATTTCAGTATGAGGAACTTTGCTATAAAGTGCTATTTCTATCCCTCTACAACTTACCATATTATAACTTCTACGGTATAAAACGTATCAAATATGGTATCATGTTAATCATCATGCCACCTACGTAATTCAAAACTTTGTGTTCGAGGGTTAAACCTTTACACCTCTAGCTTATATGCAACATTTTATTCGCTATATGTGTGGCCACTGTAAAGTAGATTATTTATGGTTTTAAATAGCTCTTTTTGAATTTTGATACAGGGATATTTTAAATATAGGTCTAATCCAAAGAAAGCAAACAAAACATCAACAAACAAACTAAACCTGTATGTATAATTGGTTCATTAGCATGGTTACTATTAATTATTAATGAACATTTGGTCTGACATTTTATTTTAGTGATGAGTGTTTCCAATTAAAACTTTTCCTCCAATTTAACATCAAATTCACTCATGAAAATGTGTTTCTCATCTCTTCTTTTGCTCCAGTTCAGGCCTCAGTGAACCCTCTCCTGCAATAGCCTCATCAGTTTAGCTTTTAGTCTGTTATTTATGTATCCCTCTGAGGCATAACCATCTTTAAAGTACCTCATTCAGATCTAACGTGCATAATTTATAAGGATGCAAGTTATCTTGCTTTTTTTTTAAATCGAAAATGTGGGGGAAAACATGAATGACTTAAAAAAAAAGAACTGTAGAAAGACTTTCACATTTTCTATAATCAGTTCAACTCAAAGCTTCTCTGGCGACTCCCCTGACCATTTGTTACCAAACAGCGCCCTCCAGTGGACGTATCCTGAACTGATTTAACAATGGGCTGTGTTTACCAGGAAAATATGGCAAGTCTGCAAAGCAGATAGGCGCCTTGTGACACATTAGTCATCAAGCCTAGGGGTTTCAAAGTGTTTCATGTTTCAAATAGATAATTCTCAGAACACACACCCACGTTTGATGACGACCTTGTCTCATTCAATAGTGCAGGTGGGGAAACAACAGTACAGAACAGAAAATCATATTCAGTCTCACAACATAAATACATTAAATTTAACAGATGAATTAACCGATCTGTGCTGAATAAAGGTGAAATAATCATAAAAGCTATATATATCTTGAGAAGAACACATTTTAGTGAAGGGCAAGCCAGAGTGAAACCTAATGTGTTCATTTCAAAACTTGAGCATGTAGTTTTCTTGAATTACACGGTCACCCATAAAGTTGCAATAATTTTGTTTTCAGACACATTCCTTTTTTAATTTTCTATTTATACACATCAGTAATCACCTTTGACCAGGTGTAATGAGACTGATAAATACAATTTTGAGAATATATACACATTATCTATCAAGAATAAATCACATTGTCACAATCATTTCATAAGAAGAAGTAAAAAATGTTTTATTCCAACTTTATGGGTGACTGTGTACTTCTTATTAGATGCAAAGACTAATGTTTCAAGGCAATGTGCATCCACATCACAGTGCAATAAACAGTGTAAATATCCCTCTTAATCATAACTTCTTGAACAAACCGTGACAGCATTTCATGTAGCACATTATCCTCTAAAAATATGAATGCAAGTACTTCAAATGTACCGTTACAAACAAAGAACAAAGGATTTATTCACATCAAAGATAAAACAATGAACATCAGTGATCATATGAATAGTTTAAAAGATGCTTTATATCTGCTTTGTGATGAATGATGCTAACTGACTTTTTCAACTCGGAACATGTTTTTATTTCTCATTCATCCATGTATGCATTATATTACAGTTTTACACACTCCATTTTCACTCAGTCCTCATGTGCCCTGTTTTCCACAAAGCTTTTACAGCCCTGGACCTGTAAAGTGGCTGTACAGCTGAATACATCCAATTGAATAGTAAAATTCCCTCTTGTCAACAGGAGAGAACTGTAACATAAAAGCAATTATTAGCAATGTTTTCACTTAGACACACCAGGATGGGAGGGTGTCTGTGAGGGCTGATTGCTACAAGAGGATGTGAGTATTTGAAATGTTTGATGTAACACAGCAATGAATAAAATGCTGAAATAAAACTGTATCACACATAAAAGACACTTGTCAGGTTCACTCACATGGTTCTCATCTGTCATTTTCTATAACATTAACTGCAAACAATACCAAGACAGGAAAAGCCTGTATGAATGTAGAAAAATAGATTTATATTAGTAAATTGTTATTTACAGTTATGGCATAGGAAAATTGTAACCTCATCTCATCATAAAAAGCAGTATGCTTGTTGGTTACTATTGGACTCTTTGGCCACAGCTCCACCTCTATCATAAAAATATCATAATTAAATGTTCCATCAAACCCTTTTGTACTCAGGTTTGCATTTTTCCTCATAAGAAAATCCACCATATGTGTAATATCAACTGAGCTCTGTGAACATGGAAACAATCTGTCCTCTCTCTTTCCCCTCCTTGAAAATCTTGCAACCTTGATCAGACAAGAGCAAGAAGGAAAAATGACTGTTGGGGCTGTGACAGCACCAGAGACAGCTGAGAGCTTTTAACACTACAGCCAAATCTTTTTTTATTTGCACCAAACAACCTCCAAGAATATGCAATATACAAAAGCATAAAGACTTCACCGTCATTGACTGCAAAGCACTCCAAGTATTTAATGCTTTAACAACCACTAAAGGAAACCAAAACAATGTTCGATGTTGTCCAAGATTTGATGGGTCATTATGTTTTGTTGGATAGCAGTTATGTAACATTGCACTTATTGCACTTACTGTGAGAGACCTGGTTACATTTGGCTGGTTTGTTGTGGGAGTGCCTCGGAGTCTGGTGGTTTTGGTGTAGTCCAAAGTTATTAGGCAGCCGTTTGCACCAGTGAGACCTGTGTAACCCAGCGAGATGATGGGCCCTGTGTGGACCCTTATGGTCTTTAGGAACTCCCAGCATCACCAGCATGGCAAACAGAACCACCAGCAAAGACACACTCTGCATACTGATGGACAACACAGAGCCAGAACAGTCTCAGTGCACTTGATCTAGAGTAGCTATCATAAAACCTTCTCTTGATAGTTCAGAAGTTTTGGCTGCAGATTGGTCCACCTCTGCAAATTGCATCAGGCAAATTGCATAATTCATTAGCCCCCTAATTGGTATTCCTTAAAAAGTGACAAATAATAAAAATTCAAAAAGTATCCAATGCAAAGATCCTGAAGTTTCTTAAATGCAGCAACAACCTGCAAACATTGCTGCACTTCCCACCAAGAGACCCTCATTCTGCTATGCTTAAGATCTGCCAAATACATAAACCCCTGCAGGCTTGGCTGGTCTCCTAAATCCAGTGACAATGTTTCCCCCCAGAGTACGATGGGATCTTAATGAGGGTAACTCAATATGCAATGTGCATGGTGAAGTTCACTCCCCTCTCCATCTCACCATCCCACCTCTCAATGAAGAGCCTGTCTCTCATCTTCCCGGCCTTTTTCTCCCATCTCTGATCGTTCTCCTTTTAATATTCAAAAGGAGTTTGCGCTCCGTCTTTTCTTATGATGTTTCTATGCATGCAGCAGGACGGGGGATCCTGTAGGCTACATGCTGAGTCCCTTTTCAGATTTTTTGGATTCCTCACAAAAACCTAGGCCCCTCAGCATAGAGGTGATGGGGTGACACACAGGCAGGGTAAGGCAAATGAGCCCACATTCTCTTTCCACTGACTAAGACGATTTAATGGCTTTCATTCCCATCTCACCAGTGCACCAAACAAGATGGCATAAAACAAAACCTTTCTCTTTCAAAAAGATACTCCCTGTCGAGAAGCAAAGACAACACTCTTTCTCAGTATACGGAAAATTAAGAACACTTTTCCGTTCACAGAAAAAGTGATGCTTTTTTTGGTTGTGACACTCCACAAGCTTAAATTTCAATAGAAGTAAACAGAAACTTGTCAGAGTTGCAGTGGGAGTCACCTTGAATATAACAGTCACACATACAGTATGTTTGAGTTCCCTTCAGAGACACTTTAGTAGGAGGGTTATACTTCACTGCCTCACATTCACTACAGTTTTTTTTATCATTGGTGTCCTGTCCTTGACGAGGCATCTTTTTATTTATTCATTGTGCTACTTTTCCTTTTATAAGACAGCAAATCAAATTTGTCGTCTTTGTGGGTTGGCAATGGGCAACACGTCCCCAAGGTGTTTTGAAAAGATAAACACACATAACATGAAGTAAAATGACTGCATTTGATTGAGCTCTTTTAGCAATTTCCAGGACAATCAGTAAACAGATGCAGGGTATCTTTGTCCTATTTCAGTTTTTTGGGCTGTGATCCATTTTACAGTTACGCAAGTAGCCCGTCACATATCAGAGGCAGTATCTGAGCTGACTGAGTGAAACAGTCAGGAGAGCAATGTCCTCTAACAAGGAGACCAGCAAGACTTTCAGGGATGTTTCATGTCCATAAACAAACATGAATGTGCTTGGAAAATAAGTGAGGAGAATGGATAAAATACTGGCTGGCTGAAGGCATCAATTTCCATCATTGTAAAGCTCTGTTAGCTGTTTCTTGCCAACCTCAATGGAGGACCAAAGACAGAAAATAGTAAACATATGGAATTGTACTTCATCAACAAAGCCAAAATCTATCCAAACTCTTTCAACATAAGGAAATCTTTCATGTTTACAACTTCCTGTAGGAAGTAACTGTTGCATGATTGATACGTGTAGTTAGGCACTCATGAGTCATGACAAATTGTTAACATTGGACAGACAATGACAGAAAGGGGGGTCGACAAGAAGTTAGAGGAGGGAAAAGAGGAGAGATGACCTGAAATCTTGAGAAAGTTAGATCATATTACTGTGTTGCTGCTAAAAATGGTAACAAATCATCTCTGATTGCTCTCTGTGACAGTGGCAAAGCACCTGGAGCACAAACCATGCCACAACTAACCGCAAAGATTAGTAATCTGCTATATTTAACTTGAGTGGCTCTGTATTGTTTCTAATTGCAGACCAGCTAAACAAGTGTCCTGTGATTGTGAATGGGTTAAGGTCAGTAGTGCGTAGTGCCCGCAAAATGTGGACATTTATCTTAGCCAAAGGCTAAAAGACTGTGAGCTTAATTCAAAACACAGCTGACCAGTCAGTCTACAATCAACCATATTTAGAACATGACATATTTCAACAGAGATTGAAAGTGAAGCATAAAGTGTAGCCTTGTCATATTTCTGGACAGAAACCTCTACAATTGTCAAGCCCTTTCACCATGCCAGTCCACCGTGAACAATACTCTCGATCGACATGAGAGAAGAATGTATCATTCTGGGCTCCATCCCAGAATAAATACACTTAATGCAATAAGATGAACCTTAGAAACAAGCCAAAAAGTCTTTTAAAAACTGGACAAGACTGAAAATGTCATTTGTCACAATTATATTGAGATTTTGCCAGAAAATAGAGAAAGGAACAGGCAATACAAAGCAATTGCGATGCAAAGCAGAGTGTAACAAAACATAAGCAGAAGAGTGAGAACATTCTTCTTCTCACTATAGGCTCTCTGTTCAGCTTTCAGATATGATAAAAAAAAAGACAGGGGTCCAGTGAAAGAAAATGACGGCGAACTAAACAAATCTGTTTCTGTTCAGGGAATGCCCCCATGCATGACGCTGCTGCTAGAAATGTGAGGCAAAGGGGGGGGGGGGGGCAGACACTGAGGAGAAAGAAAAAGGGGGAGCTTCACAGGATGCTGCGACGAGGTTTGGAGCACAAAGCAGGATGAGGCGATAAACAGGCTGTTGCTTTTCCGCTTGCCTGCGCACACTGAATCCCTCTTTCCCTGTGTCTTTTAATGGGCCTCACATTAGCATCTGTTTAGTGTCAGCCTTGACATGGCCTGTGGAGGCTGATTAAAATAACCCAGCTATCACATAACATCCTGGCAGCAACATCAAAATACAGTCAGACGTTGGAATATTTACGGCAACAAACATTTGGGAAGTTAGCATGAATGTTCTGCACTTCTGCTGTTGGAAAAATCAGTTGCTTCTGTTCAAAGTCTCCTCCTTTATGATTATGTTCCCTATGGAGAGATGTGTAGTTCATTATGTTAGTAACAACAAAAGCTAAGTATTCAATACTAAGAATACCATGCAGCACTTCAGCATTAGAGTATCTGATATGTGTATTTCAATGCATGACTACACAAGCAGAACAGGAGGACAAACTGTAAAAGCAATTAGACAACATTTAAAGGACTAGTGTGTAGAATTTAGTAGCATCTAGTGGAACAGACTTGGAAGAAATGGAAAACTATTGCATTATTATATTATTAGGTATAATATATTATCCATGTTTTAATAATGGCATAATAACCTGAAATCAAGAATCAGTATGTTTTTGTTACCTTAAAATGAGCCTTTTACATCTACATGCATAGTGATTCTTCTTCGGCGGAGGCTGCCATGTTGCACTTTCTTGTCTCTGCAGTAGCCCAGAAGGGACAAACCAAACACTACACTACCAAACACTAGAGAGGGCCTTTCAAGTTTTTCCTGAGTTTCACAGCCACCCTAGGTTCCGCTACATGCTTGGAAAAAGGGTGTGTGTGGGGGGGCACGTATTCAGCTGGTTGCAACCTTACCACTAGATGCCACTAAATCCTACACACTGGTCCTTTAAGTATCTCTGACTATACTTGTATTGCTCTCCTTTTCATCAAATGCAGCTCTTTGGTTGACCCGCACCTCACTCCTTCCCTCATAGAAATGCATAATGGCGGAAACAAGCAGCATTGTGTTTCATGCTTAATTGGCTTAAATTGGTTTAGAGACAGGAGCGCTTTAACGACTGGCAGTGGGACTCAGGGTAACTGAGCCAAGAGATTATTTCTTTTGTTCTTATCATTGACAGACCTCAGCCAATCATATAGCAGAGAGATTCTAGATAAGATCATGAACAAGAGCTGAGCTCAGTCAGAGCAAGAATCTGACCATTATTTAAGTGAAAAACAGGCCAGGTCACATTAGATTTTTTTTATTTAAAAAAAAATAGCCTCACACACGTGAGGATATTGTGATGTGAGCTTTAGCAATTAAGGATCAGCCTCTGAAAAAGGTCTCTTTCAGTTAGTCAGTAAACGTTGTGTCATGATGCACATGTGACAGCACTGAAAGCTGAAACAGCTTAATTAGGATTCAATTAAAGAGGCCCACTTACATATTCAGGACATTGTGGCCAGTGTGAAACTGTACAGAACATTTTTGATGTGGCAAAGTAGTAAAAATGTTCAGTTCTCAAACTACAGGCAAAGGAGCATACTTTTAGATAATCAAATATTCACAAATTGCTGGAGCCACATTCAGTAATTTCCCTTTTCATCAAAAACACATTTTTTATTTTGAGAGTACTGAACATTATTGAAAAAATAGACAGCCAGTCCCCATAAAAAAATAAAAAAACATATATTTTGCAGTTTTTGTGGGCTGGAGAAGCATTCTTAATTCAAATCAGTTGGTTTTCTACCTTTTTCATATGATTGAAGAGAAACCAATCAAAGAAGTAAAAACACAAATTATTCTTTAAAAGTCTAGACAAACCGCAACTGCGAACCCCTGCTGCCGCAGAGCTGAGAATTGATGGAACATTAACTTTTTTTTTCTCAAAGTTATTTCTTCCAGAAACTTTCCATAACTGTACTTAGAATATCATTCTGTAGTAGTTGTGGTTTTGATAGGGCCTTAGAGCCAACATCAGTGACTGATCTGTCTCTAAAGATCCTGAGCTGAGAAAAATGCAAAGACACTGCTCATGCTAAAAGCATTCCCCGTCTCTCAAATAAAAAGTCTATTCTTTTTTTCTCTTTCCCCGTTGCGATCAGCTGCCAAAACAAACTGGCGCTGTGATGAATGTAATAAATATGATCGATGGGATATCTGGCACTGCTGACCTCACACCACGCGCCTGAGTCCAGGGAGCAGGTGCTGCTCAGATTTACAGCCCCCCCCCCCCCCCCCCCATTTCATGATATTCTCCTCTCTCACACACACAGACACTGAGACATGCTGAGATACAGTCACACTGCTGAGTCTCCATAGCCCCCTACAGATCACTCCGAGGCCTAATACTGGCTCTGACTGCTCCTCATGTGCAACTTGACTATGCATTAATCATATCACCACTAATAAAAGCAGCAATGATTTTTCAGATCATCAAACCTTCAGTCATGGTAGACAGTTACTAGAGTAATTTCTGTTGAGATGGGACGAGTATACAGAGCTGTCAGTGAGGTGGAGAGGCATGCCCTATGTGTTTGCCTGTAAAGATGGTTAATTGATCTGAAGGCAAAGGCAGCTCTGGAATAGAAAAAACATAAACCATGTGCGGTGTATTGAAAATGGATGGCTGTGGGTGGCTGTGGGTGGTTCAATTAAGAAAGCTGTACAATAGGGGGAGTGTACAGCTCTAAGAATGCATTATATTATTAACTAAGTTAAATATGTTTGTTACAAGAACAAGAAGAAGTTGGTTATAAAATAGACATATACATAGATAAGTGTTTAAATATACTGTAAAATAATTAAGCAACAACAAATTATTAGTATCAATACTTTTTAAAAATAAATTATATGCAATTATAAGTGGATCAACATTTGCCTCTTCCAATGAAAAACTTTACACATTGTTGTAATTTCTACAACAATGTGTCTGAGTTGTTGGCTAAAATGCAATAGTGGTTTGGATTTGATGTAATATACCTTATGTGAACCTAACCAGCATATCCAGCAGCTGTGCAGCTACAGCTGTGAGCTACAGCAGCTGTATGCTTATATTGTATTTTGAGTGCCTTAGTCCGAAAGCTGTATGTTGCAGAATGGCTATAAAAATATGTCAGATTGATTTTTTGGAGTAACTCTACGCTCTCTTATATATTTCAAATATCATCTACTACTGTGCATTTCAAGAGGGGTACGATAAAGTGTTTAAAATCAGAGCAAACCTATTTTTGTATGTAGTAAAGTAACTATGTGTCTGTAAAGATTTATTCACAAAATAGATTACAAGAAACATATTCTAGATACCTGACTCATGTTCTTACTTTTGGACTCAGACCCAAAACTGAGCTCACCATGGGGCCTAGGGGTATGCCCCTGTGAAATAATGTTGATTGTCCTGATCTTAACATGTGCGTTTTAAGACATTTTCACAGCAAGAATTTGTTAACAATAGCTTATAACTGTATAAGCGGACTATAGCATACATTATCTGTCAAGGAATAATATATGAGAATCAGGTTAAAGCAGCAATACGTAATCTGTCTATGTAACTCAATACCAAAAGCTTTCTCCAGACACACATGGTCATAAGCCAATAGGGAGGACTTTGGCTTGTAGAAAGCTGACTTGATTGGTAGCTACATGGCTAGCCCTGATTGGTTGGTTTATCTAACACTAGGGTGAAAGTTTTCGAGTTGTCTAATACAAAACCCAGGACACTCACACAAACACTCAATCAGAAAGTAACCAATAAATGAAATCATTCTGCCAAAATATTTGTGAAATAAATGGCTTTAAATGTTAAATGAATGATCTACAATACATACATGTTCTTTATTTCATTCTTTTGTTTAATATTGCATTGTGTGCAGTGCAGTGTGCAGTATCTGCTTCTCTTCTTATCATCTCCATCTCCATCCCCTTCTCTTTCTCTTTCTCTCATTCACCTCTTGACACACCTCTCCTCTCTTTCCAAAGATCAGCTTTGTTTGTCTTATTTTTCTCAGCGAATAATGTTAGCACAGGGTAAAATGCTGAATCGAAAGAAAAGCATTTCACTTAAAGTTTATCCATTTCATCAGATGACCAGCTAAATCACTCAGATGAAACTAGCGGGCATAAAACATAATAGATGGCCACTGTCTGTTGCACGACTGCACATAACAGTCCACTACTAAAATTCAGAAAGAAAAAAAAGAAATCTGTAGTTTGTCTGTAAATGATCTTGGCACTGTATAAAATCTTTCCTGCACCAAAGTTAAGTAATTTTACAACTTGTATTAATGAACATACTGGACAAAATACCAAGGTTCTGACCTCATGGAGATGGGGGGGCCTGAGGTCATGACTCAGGCCAGGGGCTCAGGTGTCATATAGCATGAGACACATTTTGCTTCTCTTATTTCCTCTGGCTTGGGTGTATCTGAATTGCAATGGCTACAGGTTACTTGGCTAAGTATGTAGAAATTATAAACAAAAATCAATGTTACAAAGGCTATGTAAACCACTTGTACTTGTTAAACCAGGAGGGACAAAGCCTCCCTCCCTCTCCTGTTTGCGTCGGTGAAAAATATGACCCATTTACATCCTAAGAAAACGTACCTTTTGTTTTAATTACCCTTACACTGAGAAATAAAGTGTGTTTGACTGGGCAGAAGTAACTGATTATTAGCACTTAGCAAAGCACTATCCAATTTTCTTTCCAATTATCTTGAGGACTCTAGAAACGTGAATCTGAATATTTTAATTTAATTCTCACCTCAGAGTCTTTGTGCTTGCGACCTCTGTGCACTCGTGCTAACTCCCATCTCAAATCTTACCCCTTACTGCAGTGCCTCTTGACCACATTACTCAATTGGTATCCAGAGAAGAATGGCTAATAGACCTATTTTCTGGGATGGTGCTAAGCTAAGATGTGTGGATTAGGGAGATGAAAAGAGATTGGATGGGGAACAAAAATAACCCTACTGGCCTCAGCAGCATGGGGGCTGTGGGGAAGCTGCATGTAGGACATAAGTGCATGGTTATAACTATTATATCTCAAGTGAATCACTCCTCCAGGCATGTCCAGAGATATTTCTCTTTTGTTGCACTGGAAAGAAATGAGCACTGCTGCTACACTGTGGATAATACATGTGAGTGCAGCTAGCTGTAGCACTCTATCTGCTTGTTGCCTGTATCATGATTACCAGAGCACTGAGACTGATGAACATAAGTGAGTGTCATGGAGACCTGACACCATGATGCTGTGGTGGTGACTCTTGGGTAATATATGTGGGGGTGACACTGTCAAGGAAATTGGTTTTCAGGGTTGATACTCAAGGCCAGCACAACAGCCTAGTAATGAGTGCAAAGGACGAATAGAGAATAGAGCTCTCCATCTCCCTCATGGTTAGGCTGTCAGTAGCATGTATCCAGATACAGACCACTCCACCTTCACATCAATAAGGTGAAAACAGGCACACCGTCTCCACCCACTGAGGCCCAGAAATACAAAGAAAAGTAAGCATGACCTGTTCATACTTGTGTTAAATATTAACTCTCATTTCAGTGTTAAATACATCAGATTTACCCTTTGTTTAGTTATGAATGTGAGCAATAACTTGTAGCAACATGTCTGGCTCAAAACAGGTAGGGGCAGCTGATTTGTGTGTGGTTTTAAGTGGTGTTTTCTTAATGAGTAACTGTGCAAAGCTTTAAGAAAGTTTCATTCCTTTTAAAAATAATAACTGTGATTATGATTAATTTTAGTCAGATGTTTAAGGGTCAGGGTCGATGTTAGAAGAACATTAGTTAGCAATTTTTCATTTCTGCCAGACAAGACTCTTCCTTCTTTTGGCCTCCAATATCATTGTGGTTAATACCTATTGCATATTTTCACTGCAATGTTGGCAAAATAGGCAAACAACAGTTTGGTACATTACGTTGTGATGTCCAATAACTATTAAATTCCATGTGTAGATGAATCACCAGAGCAATTTCACAACTCTGCTGGATGTTTTGGGGAATTTGCCCTTCCCATTTTCACCTGTTTTAAATGTTCTCTATTCTCACCAGTTGTCATGTGACAAAAATGTCAGCTGACAGAAATGTGTTCAGCAACACTTAGTGTTAATAGGTCAGTAAGAGTGTGAGTTCAAAGGTCAAACCAGACTGTGGATTGCTTATGCTCTGTGAGAGAAATGGAGGTGTATCATGAAAAGCTGGATATTCTTGAAGGGGAAATGTTAAGTTTAAAGGTGCCAAATGTTGTTTTTTGTGAATTTTAATTATTTATATACTGTTATAATGTTGGATTTCTAAATGATGGTCAAAGTTGAAGTGAACATAGATATAAATACTCCCTTAAAGTCAAAAGGCCAGGCTTCAACCTGCTCTTAACATTTTGTATGCAACAGATTTTTCTACATTGCCAACAAGCTGACATCAGATCATTGCACATGCCAATAAATGGCCTACTGCTAAAGTTTGTAGTTTATTATGACGCAGTTTCTGGACACTAACCAATCAGAATAGAGTGGGTTCATTAGAAGAGGGGCCCTAAAGAGACAGCCTGCTACAGGCAGAGGCTGAACTGAGGGGATGAATAAAGGGGTAATTTAAGATAAATACATTTTTTCTTAACAGTAAATCATGCAAAAGTACTCTAGTAGAGCCTCAGAATAAACTACAGACCTGGAAATGTGCATAATGTATCCTCTTTAAAAGGAAGAGGAAATAGAAGAGGTCAGTTTATCCCCTTAAAGGAAGAAGGAGAATACCCCTTCCACCCCTTGCATGCCATTTAACTCAAAATCATAATCTAGTGAAAAATATCAGACAGCAGATTTTACATCAATCGATGGCATGAAGTGTTGAATGTTTCAAATACTTGTTAATACGCTCCACAATTTCAACAGGTACAATGTTCTTTACGAGTAATCCCAATCTCAATCACAGCTGTCTGACAAACACAATATTTCTGTAAGTGTGAACAGGATCAATTTCAGTGCATGATGAACATTTCAACCTTTTTATTTATTTATTTGTTTACAGCAGTTTAAGACACGCTTACTATCTGATTTGAAATCCACGCTTTGGTGATGACATCTGTATCACTGGCTGTCCACCTTTTATAGTTTCACCATAGAAACAGATGAATAAGAGCTTGGATTCAGCTATGTTTGTGTATGTTTTCTATACTACCTCTCCAATCTCTGTGATTGCTCACCAATATTAAGCTCCCTGCCTCCTCAGCTCAAAAGTTTACTGTTTACTGTTCTCATAGCACCTTCCAGTGAATGGTTTGTTTTAGAAGTTCAGGGTCATTTGCTATGGGAGAGAATAAAATACAGTATTAGTGCAGTCTGGACACTTTATTCTGTAGCCAATCGGTGATGACAGTGTGGCAACCCCCAAATACCCTAACTTTCTTCCTATCTTTATTTCCATAACCTGACAAATGGAGCAGCTCTCTGAAGTTGCCGTCCTTTGTGATCTGTGACAAACGCAATGGAAGCTGTCAGCAGGGAGGGAGGATATGAGTCCTGATGTGCTCTCTGAAGTCACGCTCAGCCTTTCATGTTGAGGCAGAAGAACCAAAGACCTGTCTCCTCTGTGTGTTTCTTCCTGCCAAGCAGCGGCTAAGCAAGTGTAAGTGCAAGAGTTTTAGCATACCTCTCTAATCCACTGCCTTCACACAGGTCAGTCTCATTTATTATGAATGTGAAGTTCTGTGCAAAGCTCTTTGATATCGGGAAACAATTTAGAGCTGGCTGAGAGTCCGTGTCTTGGGAGACCAATGAAAAACACTTTTAATGTATTGTGAACTTCAGGTCAGCATGAGGTTCCTTATAAAATTCACAGTAGGCTGTATTAGTCCCAGGTGACTACCATACAAGACATTACCATGTCATTTCCTAGTACTGTGCCAGCTGCTCTTCGTTTTATATAAGGTAAAGAAGGTCAAGTTACAGTATGTGCTGCAGCGTTTTTCACTCAAAGTGGCAAATCCTTGTCTTTTATTCCAGATTTCAGCAAATGCTACAACAGGTCATGGAAGGAAGGATGACAAGGACTTACCAGCCTTCTTACTCAATATCATGTGTAAGCATGTGATCAGATAAACATTTAAACTTACTCATAAATCAATAAACATCTTTCCCCCCATGAAGGACACTGATATCACAAGGCAAAGAGTCACAATTAAACACCAACCAACAGTCTGACACCTCAATGATTCTTTACTGTAAAACTTGAAGGTTCACTCCATTTTCACCTGAGCTAAAACAGGCAGCTGTCAAGCTGTCCTGC
The DNA here is from genome assembly GCF_027409825.1 of Scomber japonicus. Lineage (NCBI taxonomy): Eukaryota > Metazoa > Chordata > Actinopteri > Scombriformes > Scombridae > Scomber > Scomber japonicus. The sequence goes on from NC_070583.1 coordinate 22,447,497, forward strand.
GAGTCACGCTCTTTGAAAATGTAGTCTTTGGCAGCCGCCCACTTTGTTCTATCAGCGGCAGACTGAGGTATTAGGGCACATTAGTCTCATTTCCAATTCACTGACTGGGCCAGATTGATTCCCTTCATTTTCATGCACAGATGGGATTAAATGGCCAGATTAAAGATGAACTCCTGGCACTGTCTACTGGACAGATTTATCATTCTAAAGATGAACTCAAATGCAGTAAAGCAGATATGACATGATTTGCCTTTTTAAACCCTCATTCAAAGCATGGGAACTTTCAAGATATGCTAACTCAGAGTTTAAATTCTCACAGTTGTTTTGGCTCAAACTTTGATAAAAGGTGCATCGTTGTACTTTTGATTTGGTATTTTCTGTTAATGTCCAAATTTCATGCAAAATAAAATCTAGAGCTGCCAAGCTGCCACACACAGTGATGAACCTCATAATGGTTTTTGGCAGCTAATTTGGGCTTCCTTTTTCTGCACAAGATTTCCTGAAGCTGTGTGAGGTCCAGTAAATCACCTGGGGTGGTAAGTTTCCTCATGGGTGCAACACACTGGGAACACTTTTTCCCTTCACTCTGGAGGGAAGAGCCTCCAAAAAAAAAAACTCCAACAAAAACATGTGTCATCAGTAATTTTCTCCAGACTTGATTCCTCTGTGTGTGCGCCTGTGTGCATTTGTGTGTGTGTAGGTCAGTCCCTCAGGTGGAAACCCCATTTCCGACTCTTCATTTCCCTACAGAGCACTGTGGTCTGGGGAGATACCGACTACATCAACTGATTCACTTTGAGTAGCGCTGTGTGCCTCATTTTCCCACAAGTCTCCACTTTCAGCACTCAAAACTGAGAAACTCTTAGCAGCAGTCACAACATGAAGATCATGTTGGAATATATATCTACAATGGAAACACATGTGGAAACTGACCATTGAAGCTTATTTATTCATTCCAAAGACTTTTCAACTGTGGGAGAATTCTGGTTTGAAAAATGTAAACAATAAGCTATCCCAAGTGCATTTTGTAATCCATTTGATTACTAATCTCAATAAAGAGCTTATACATAACACGTTTGTATATTATTTTGATAGTCAACACATGATCTGTGACTGTATGTGCAAGAATAGGCAAATATCACTGATATAAATAATAAGCTTTCATATGGAGGGTAGCAAAAGTGTAACCATATACTGTTTCAATATGAGAAGTTTGAGATAATGTACAAAATAACCCAAAGTCAGTACTTCAGTTATGCTCAGCTTGAGAGCTGACAAATACATGAAGTATTGTGGGAAAGCAGCAGCAGTACCTGTGTAGCCCAAAGAGTTGTCATCCTCATGTTCAGTGGTGGGAGCTGGTGTTGCCCCTTCGCTGGCCCCGTCCTGAGCGACTCCCGTCTCTGTCAACAATAACACCACAGGGACTGAGAACCCAGACGCATTCTGCCCACTTTCCCCACCCATGGTCCAATCCTCCAGCCCTCTGCATCCCTGACATAGGCAGAGAGCGAACACGCAAAGAAGTGCAGAGATCCTTGCTGGTACACTCTGTGTCTGGCTGCAGAACCCAGACACCCACATCTCAGCAAGCAACCAAACACCCACAATCCCAAAACTTGTAATCCAATTTGTATGTGATAATTTTTCCTCAATCAGTGGTTGGGTATAGATCCATCAGAAGGATGTACTGATGCAGTCTTCAGCTCTTGTCTGGGCTCAGCAGGAGGTTGTCCTGTTGTCCTGTGTTGGGCTTGAGTGTAAGTGTGTGGTGTAAACCAGAGCCATCTCTACCATATCAATAGCCATAAGTGGCTGAACCCCAATGGGAGCAGATTGGCAGGACAAACGAGGGAGGGCCAGGGCACACTCAGCATGATTGACAGCACCACTCTGCATGCACACACAGACTGTGCACACAACTCTGATGCAAATACAATGATGCACCATTAATTGCTAATCAGCTCCCTTTGATTTGGACCCGTCTTTGTGCCTCTGTCCTCTTCCGAGTGACAGGTTGAGTGTGTGTGACAGGCGGTGCGAGGGCGTGACAGTGGGGGGAGGCGAGAAAAAGAGAGGACAAGATGTATATGGCTTATAGGGGAGACGGGAGGCCAACTGTGCCCTTATGGTGGCTCTGTGTGAAATAAATCAGACTCGGCCATGCCCATTCTCTTTGTGGGCTGGTGACATGGGGTTAATTTGGGCAGGGTGGTTGGGGTGGGGATGTAAGAGGAATCTTAATCAAAGTGCATCCAACCCCTTTAGCAAGCTGAGTGGCAGTCTATCGGAAGTATCTGTTTCCTCAATGAGATCTGGCATCACTTCTGATAAATAGCAGACGGGCAGACGGAATCATTCATTGGAGAGTACTTTAGATCAGCGGAGTGTGAACAGGAGGGTGACCCGTCATTTCATCTGCTCCTCCCACCATTACAGGATTGACAACAAAAACTCTAGGCAGCTTTTTCAAACACAGTGATGACCCAAAATCACACTTTAAAACATCACTGGACACATTAATAACAGTAAACACAAAAACATTCAAAGTGCAGTGATCATGTCTTCCCTGCTGCTCCTGTAGTGTTGCAATTAATGTGACAGTTAAAGGGCTTCATGCTGGGCCAAACCTATTATATAGCACTTCTCTGCCTGTCAGTTTATCCAAACAGCAGAATGCAACTGACAACACTACAGCAGAGCAGAGCCACTGAGTCACACAAAAATAACTATATACAGTAGGTTATTCAGACTCATGCACATGAATGAAGTGTGATGACACACATTACGCATGAGATGAAAACATGCTTGACATGAAGAAACACAGACATCAAGCAGAGTCTGATTCACTGTCTGACACTTACAGCATGACACCAGAGGAATATATGTGTCGTGTTTTCAAGCTGTTCAAAACAGACCAATTAAACTCCAGTGAAACATCTGCTTCTGACAAAAATAATTTGCCACTGACAGCAGTCATAAGCTGGAACAAGTATCAAAGTACAAGTCTGTTAAAAAAAGGACCTTTTTAAAAGAATGACACATACTGCCACCAACACACTAAACCATGCACAAAGGGGGTATACTGTCTGTGATGGACACTGATATGTACAATTATAACTAAATCAGCTGAGTGTATTGCTCACTAATCAAAAGGTTGATGGTTTGATCCATGACTCTTCTGCATGTTGAAGTATCCTTGGACAAGATCCTGAACCCCTCATTGCTCAAGAAGCCAGTGTGAGTGTGTGTGTGTGTGTGTGAATGGGTGAGTGAGCATTAGAATCATTATAAAGCCCTTTGGATAAAAAGTGCTACATTGCTCTTGATGAGCAGGCTGGCACCTTGCATTGCAGCCTCTATCATCAGTGTATGAATGTGTGAGTGAATGTTGGCATGTGTTGTAAATCACTTTGAGTGGTTGGTAGACTAGAAAAGTGCTTTAGAAATGCAGTCCATTAAAATCTATCAGACAATTAGTGTACTATAATGTTGTGTATTACAAAGGGTGTATGATGTTTTCCACTTCTCAAACATGCAGGTGGAGTCTAATAAGAACTAAACAGCTAAACAACAATTTAGATATTAAGTTGAGCATGATAGTTATTTCTTACCTTGAAATAATAGTTTCATGAAATAATTGAAAGTATTTTTCTCCAGAGCTTTCAACTATATCAGACATCAGCTGATGGAGCTTACACTGTTGTCGTGGAGATGATTTTCTTTAATCCTTATCAGGTTGTGGTTGAAAGCTCCAGTATAAGCTAGCACTATAATTTATAGCAACCTCATCAACACTTTGTATTACTGTTAGGATTCAGTTCTTGTCGTAATGTTTTATCTATTGTCTTTTGTATGCTGTATGCACCCTTTAAGTTCTCATGTGGACTCCTCATCTGTCTGATTCCCTGGGTGGTCCACAGTCAGAGGTCCAATTAGAGACCACTTCAGAGCTCATTAACAGGTGGTGTACCCAGCTGCCCTTTGGCTATCAAGTGAAAGTCAGGACCTCAATATGGCCTTGTTACCCCTTTTTAGCCTCAACATTGCACCTAGACCCAGCTTCCCTCTTGGCTAATTAATGGGGCCTCATGTACAGATAACTGACTGCTTACTAAGATACACAAAAGCAGGGCTTGCTCCCCCTCCAGTCATTCCTCCTGGGCCCCAGACTGGACAGATTAGCTGTCCTCAAACATGAGAGAATGTCCTATTTTCTGGGTCACAGGCCCTTCTTCATGGACCCATCCATGGGGTGCCATACAGGCTTTGGGCTCAGTTGCCCTACTGTAGTCACACATTATAAAGTCTACTCTACTTAGACTTAAGCGGCTGCCAGCAACACTCGCTAGCAACACTGTGGCTATGGTGGCTGTAGATCAGGAGGTACAGTGGTTGTCCTCCAATTGGAAGATTGGCTTCTCCAGTCCACATGTCGATGTGTCCTTGGGCAAGATACCCAAAATGGCTCCTGTTGCTATGCCAACGGTGTGTGAACGAGTGGGTTAGTTTCTCCCTGATGAGCAGGTTGGCACCCTGCGTGGTGGTAGCTCCTGTATGAATGGGTGAATGAGATGTAATGTAAAAGCTCTTTGAGTGGTCGTAACGACTAGAAATGCGCTATATAAGTACAGTTCATTTACCCCTGTACAACCAAACATGACAATACAACCGATGTCTAAATGATTGCCCCTGTAGGTGAGCTTGTTTCATTTCTATTTCTTTTTTCATTTTGTTTCTTAATAGATGTGAACGAAGAAGCTGGAGAAGCTGACTGTTGTCTCGTTGTTATCTTGTCATGTATTGGAAGAAGCACTCTGGCCCTGGCAGCCCGTATAAGTGATGGACGGGTTTAAAATGATGAGTGTGGGGATTCTGACTCTAGGGCTTGTTAACAGGACTGACTGATTGTTTGCTGTTGGACAAGTTCCTTCACACAGCCTGATCAGAGAGGCAACATATTTCTGTAACATGACCCCAAGCAATTGCAATGATTAAATTAGTTTCTTGGAAAATGTTCTCCCCTAACATCTGTTTACTTTTTGTCTGATGACATAAAGAAAAAATGAATGGCTGACAAGAATGCTAATTGTGCGGCAAAGCAAGCAAGATTTCATTTCTTTCATTTGCAGTCTTCATTCTGCAAGTTGAACATTATCAAGCCTATAACACCATATTAAGAAGATCTTAATAATTTTGGACCTGGACAATAGGTCTCATTATTAAAGACAGACAAAAGGAGACAGAAAATACCCCCAAAAAAGTATTTTTCAGCCTGTCAGTGTTATCTGTTTCCACAGCACCATTATACTAATTTCCATTTTGATTACACTTTCTTTGTTTTCTGCATGACTAATGAAGTTTTAATCAGGCAACTCAATACATGCATATGCAGTTTGCACACACTGCTGTAGAGAAAAAGGATGAAGTCAAAGTGAGGAGGTATTTTTTGTGGAACTCTTGAAGAAACCGTTAAGAAACAGCAGCAGCCAAATTTAGCCACAAATCCCATGAGATTCAAGTCTAACAACATAGTATGTGAATAAAGAGATTGTGCACCTGCTGGTAAAAAGAAATCTAATAAAAACAGTGCTGCTTTAAAAAGAAAACCACAATGTATATGTAATTCCTACTGACTAGTAATTGTTGATTTGAAAAGAAAAGCAAGGAGAGCCCATCCAAACTGTTGAAATGATCCCTTTAAGACAAGGAGGAAAATGCTGGATCTGCAGTTCAAAAAACCATCATAAAATCACAAAGTTGTACTGCAGCTGTTGTAAGAAAGTGGAGCAAATGACACACACGCACATGCACAGTTGTGCACTGTATATTAAATCACAGTCTATTAGAAAAACACAAAAATGTATATACCATGATATATATTATACTGCCAAGGCCTACTCATACTCAGGCAATAAAAAGTCATTTTTATGTATCCATTTAAATAGCCTATAACTTGATCTGTAAAGCATTAATATACAATTTAGTAACCATTAAAATTAATGACTGACTTACTTGAGAGTATGGCTTACATAAATATTCTTATAAAAACACTTTGTGTTACTGCATGTTTGTTTATGTGTGAATCAAATAATGTGTGGAAGCAAGAAAAAGTATTATGTTCCAACCCAAGTTTAGTTTTACAAACTGTAATTATGATTTCAACAGATATTTAAGATTGTAGTTGCGATAGTGACTGTGACAAACTGCAATGATTAGGACTATTAGTTCCCATGGGTGAACTGCAGTGAAAAGAACATTTTAGCAAATGTTAACATCATCAATAGATGTTTCCATAAAACCCTCTGATGTCCTTAACAGTCAAAGTTTTATTGCGTATTGCTGCAGCTGGATGGAACATCAACGTAATGAATGGCAAATAGATCCAATCTGATCAGACTTGCCAGTTTGTCAGTGAATGGATGCTCACAGGATTTCCTTGTTGACAGTTACACTGTACTTGCGTGTATTGTACCTCTTCCCAAATACTGTTCCATTGGCTACAAAACCCACAGTGAATACATGCACGTCAGTCCATAAAGCTGCAATGTGACTCATCTCTGAATGCAGGATGTGATTGTGGTTAAATAAAAGTACAAATGTCAAGGAAGAATTATGTGCCAATTTTCTTACTGATAGATTTGCTTGGAGGGCATCAGTGGCCAACCACAAAAAGAAAAACAGAGAGCCAGCTCCAGGACAAATACTGTTGATTGCCACGAAGGGCACTAAATATTGCATTGTCACTAGACTGAACTTCTGTGTAGTCAGTCAGTGGGGCAAGTACACTCACAGTGAGTTCTCAAGCCACACTTTAACTGTCACTGTTGCTGTCAGGGCAATTTTATATCTTGAGTGCATGTTAAATTGAAAGATGAGCTTATGTGAAACACTTTCCATGGGTATCTCATTTCCGCACCCTCACATTATGTAATGTATATTGTTATGCCTCCTTGCATCTTGCTTCTCAGCATTGTTTGTCAACACTAATATCAAATCAGTTCAAAGCATGCAAAGAGTCCTAACTTGCCCAGACTGTTCTGCCTTCAGCTTTTGCGAATTAGTGCCCCCTCCTGGGCCTTTAGTTTTATTTTATTTTGACATGCACTTTGACCCAGAACATGAATTCAACCATTTTAGCTTTCAGTATGCAGCCACATTTTTGCTGAAAGGTCTTAATAACCATTTGCTGCAATCTCTCCTTCTATTTATGCCTCTGAAAGCATTGCCTAAGTTTTGGTTAGCACTGACTCAGATTCAGATTAATTTGAATGGAGTTTGGCTTATTCATGCACACATGCAAGGAGGACAGAACACTGATATCCCCATGGAGCTGATGCAAGCATCCTCCAAGCTGCCAAAAGCTCAGTTGTCCATCTCCATGACACTAGGATACCTTTTCTGCCCACAGAGAGGAATATTGAAGGAAGGAGAACAGAAATAGAGAGAAGGCGACTTTTCTTTGGTGAGAATATGAAGTCTTTCAAGTATTTAAAAGTGCTGTAGCCAAGGTGAACAGCTTTTGAGTGCTTGTTATGTATCAGTCTGTTCTGGCATCTGCAGCTTATAGACATCAGCTTGTCAGCATCAACACCACCATAGCCGACAGACTACTGACCTTCTATGACTTCTCACTATAAAACTTATTTCTTGTAAGTACTGCACCCACATGCTACTTGAATACCATACGATTTCTTTGCTTGCAGGGGCATTTTGACTGAGTAATGACAGTGAATGCCTGTTTTCTGATACTTTCTCCTTGATCTGGAAATTCTCATTCTTTTTTTTACTTCCCCCATCACAAGGATGAGAAGAGATAGAAGGAGGGGAAAAAGTCATGCATAAAAGAATCTGAAGGCTTATGACTATGGCAAATGAGTTGAGAGGGCAGTGGAGCGGATAATTCAGACCTCATTTCAAGGCTGTGGTACATTAATGACAAACTACAATGATGCTACCTTTCCCTGCTCTTTGGCTTGCTTAATTAGGCACATGTGCGCTAAACACAAACACACATACACACACATTCAAAGGGAAGGGAGAAGAGCCCCCCAAACAGAACTCACATGTGTTTTTCATATAATCTTTGAAAATTCCATCAATATGTTAATGCGAACAATTTTTTCCCAAACCTAGAGACCAAAAACCAAGCCTCTAATCTGTCATCCCTCCCAGCAACATTTTCTGGAGCTGCTCCACTGAAAAAAAATTCTGACTTCCCAAGTACAAGAAAAACCTCACTTGAGCACTTTTACTTAACTGGGACATATACCACCCTAGTTGTAACTATTTTTGAAAATAAAGTTTACTAATCAGTACTTGACTCATGGCTCAAGCTCTAAAAAAAGACCTGTTTAAAAATGTATGTACATTTTGTTTAACAGAGTTATAAAGACTTGCTAGTTGTTTATTATCCCCGGTTCACCTGTGCCCTCAGTACCTGACGAAGTAGCTGGTAAATGCCTCAAGGCTATTTGTGCCATTAACATGAGCCAAGGGGAATTCTGAAACATTTTAATTAGAGATCCAAACAGGGGGAAAGAACCACTAGTGATGTACAACCTCCTCAGTCTTTGATGTGATGACACCCGGCTTTCAGTTCACACTAGGCACTCCTATTAATCTCTTTCTTCTCACAAGCTGTGTTATGGTCAAAACAAATGAGCAAACACATCATGCATCTTGGTTTGGCAATGTTTGCTGAATAAATCCACTGACGTACAATTAATGCTTCACATTATGGCTTCTGGAAAAGACAATACAGCTGCTGTTAAGGGACATGCCTATATAGTTATTGGTATACAGTCCTGATCCAACTTTCTCTATATAATTTAATAAAGAGGCACATTTTCAATATATATCTCTATTATATATAAATAATTTAATATGCCCAATATAAAGTATTGACATTGAGCTGAACATTTTTACTGTGGCTGGTGATTTGTTTTTCTATAAAAACATGAGTAGCAGAAATAAACCAGTCTGCTAACCAATATCATATCAACCTGATATTCACCAATTTAACAAGACTAAGACACTACAGGTATGTTAGTGAATTTGAGGCTGTACATAATTACTTGTACTTTGAGCTAAATACAATCATAATATCAATGCTAACATGCTGCTACAATGTTAAGCATATATGTTCAAAGTCTTAGTTCAACATGTTTAGTAATTTAGTCAAATAACTAAACACTAAATAGTCAAATCAAATACAGAATTGCACCAAAGCTCTTCCCTGGTTGCTATTTAGAAATACAGAAAATGTATTTTATACACAACAGTTTAGCAAAAGCTTCAAGGCAATGATTGTGTTCATTTAGCTGTGGTTGCCTGTGTCACAGTTCAGTCATCATCTGATCTGAAGTCAAGCAAATTTAACAAACAGCAGGCGCTATCTCCCTTTCCCAGCTTCCCTCACTCTCTCTCTCTGCAAACACACTCTCATTCCAACACGGATTGCTGCTTTTCAGGGAGGAACATGTGTATGCTAATTTGCTGGAGCACACAGTAACTATTCACAGTCCAATGAGAGAGTGCAGATAAACCAACTTATGCTCTCAATATGTCTAGTTCTGATTAGAGGAGAAGGAAATGAGGCACTAAGTCTCAAGTGTGGTGAGAACATTGCAGGCATGAGGCCAGTTTCTCAGCACTCCTGAAGAAAAGCTAACAATCTCAGAAGACAGCCAGATCAATACTGGCAGCTTAGGTAGCAGAAGCTGTGCCAGGATCTCAGTGCTCTTTGCTACACAACCACTGATGTTAGAAGTAGTTGGTGAGGCCAAAGTCTAAATCTGCAGGCTAACATGATGAGCCCTGCTCTGCTTGTTGTTCTAAGTTACCCAAGTTACAGTAGTTTACAGCTGGGAACAAGGATGAAATGTCAGAAAGCCTGTGGCATGGCTTTGATTTTGGTCTCTGTAACACCGGATCAGACACTTCTCAAGTGTGTAAAATAGTCAGGCACAATTTGTGATATCATTTTTGGTCAAGAAAATCCAGGGATCAGTGTTTCAAACATCCACTAACTCATTGAAAAGGAATGTAAGAGAAACTTCTGGTAGGCCAGCTGAGATTAGGCCCATTCATGGTCTTGTCTGCTGTAAAAAGAATGCCTTTGGCATTGGCAGGATAATTATGTTGTGCTAAAAGAAAGACAAATTATGTGTTAAAATATATAGAGATGAAATTCATTAGGCTGTCGACTGAAAAAAGGCTTAGGATGAAGGAAATGTAGTCTGTACCACCTAAGGCAAGTTGTGAGTCCAAATTCTTCAGGATGAATGGGGATAGGTCAGGATTTACAATGTGAGAGCTCACTCCCTGACTTCTCTGACAGGTTAAGCCATACATATTTCTGTCCTTATGGAATGCAGAGAAACAGTTGTAAAGCAGTCAAATACATTTTTTTTTCATAATGTTCAAGGGACTTTAGAAAAAGACCCTAGCACCCCTCAAAGAAGAAAATGACTATTACTGAGCAATATATGGCTGCTGACAACATGACCTCAGCTATACTTTGAACAACATCCTTCCATGCAATCTTTCTAACTGTCACCTCATTAAATCAGAGCGTGTTTCCACCTGATATCCTGCCAGGGAGTGTTCAGATGATGACATAATTATTGGTTATAAAACAATTCATAATATTTCATTAGGTATTTGCTGTAACTCATCTCAGTAAAGTGCTGTCAGAGAGACTTATGCAATTAATTCTCAATGATATAGACATCTTTCAACATTAACCTACTTTGTTTCATTATTATTATCATCAATGTAAAATAAATTGGTCTGCATTTGTGAAGACAGCATAAAGTGTTAGCACAAGATATGGCTATAGACTGCAGAATGACTCATATGAAAGTGCATGTACGGAAATGAATGGATACCAGCTGTGATATCTAAGCCATATAATTCATATGGAAATAACATCAAGAGTGGTCTCATATGGGACCACATGAACAGAGAGTCCTATTTGTTAGCTTAACCCCAAATATCAAGCTACCCTTCATCACAATTGTTCCAACGGCTGTTATCTCCACGTTTTTCATTCTGTTACATTGCTATCTCAATAATCTTAATGGGAAAATTAGAATATGGCAAGTCAGTAGGATCAATTACCTTTGAGTTTTTAATCTCAAATGAGTAACTGTTTAAATTAAGATAATGTATAACTGCTGATATAATATTGTATAATATTGAAACATTTTCAATAACTGTTTGTGTCCAATAAGGCCAGCAATGGTCTTCTCAGTCATGGCTTTTGCTCGCTACAAAGCAGTGGTGTCACATGACACTTGGGAGTGCCGAGGCACCCGAGGGCCAGAGGCTGTGAGAAGCAGATCGTAAATCCAGAAAGGGCAAGAAATGCAACAAAAGACAAAGTGCAACTCTCCACACCTCCTGTCAAGGCCTGACACAGCCCTCCCTTCTGTCACCCCTTCACCGCACAAAATCAGCCAAATTTATTAGTGGCAGGTGACTTTCTGGAGTGCAGCGAGATTATGGACTGATGTGCTATGGTGCAGGGTATTGCATTACCATCTGTTCGTGTTTAGCTTGAACACATTAAAAAAGGGGCATTTTTATTCCTAAGGAACCAGTCATTATGTCCTTGAAAGTTGAGTATAAAAAAAGTGGTTGCACACCAATGCAATGCCTAATGCACTTGCTCATGCTTTATTACAGTAAATCCCAGTGCTGTAAATCATACAAGACATCAGCAACATTTGTGTTACATTCATGCATTCAAGAGGGCTATATAGGGGAAAATGAATGCCATGGTGTCAGACATCTGGTGGTAATATGTCCAATACTGCCTTCATGTGGTGTGGGATTATTTCTGTGCTGCTTCTCTTTCATCCAACACTACTGCTATATTCTTTAAGCAGTGTAGGTCTGTTTCCAGTATGATAGAAGAGAGTGGAAATTTAAGTAAGCACATACAATGAAGTGCAGTTGCATATAATCAAATGTAGTGTACTGTGTGCCAGTTTAGATCATGACCAACGTTTTCTTTTCTTCGATTTTTTGTTTTTTTTTAACTCCTGGTCTTTGTCATTTTATTAAAGAGGAATCCTACAATATATCTCAAGGAAGATAGGATAGGAAGGTTCATTTTCAGACTGTCCTCACAAGAAAAACAACCTTATGGGTCAAAAATTCAGCCAGCAAAAACAACCTATGCTGTCACATTTCCAACCTCAAGAAACTATGACTATAACTTTGATTGTTGTGGTGTTGACACATGATGACATAGCTGCATAGCTTTAAGAAAGTAACTTTAACACACACCACATTTCAAGTGATCACTTTAACCCAAACCATGATCTTTACTGAATCCTAACCATATGGCCTTTGTGCCTAACCCTAACCAGCCACAGGTTTGCCCCATCATTTTTTGTTCCTATGGGGCATTCTCAAGTGCAGGTACAATCAACGTATGTGTTTGTTTTATTATGTGGATGTGCTTTTATGGTGTGAGGGTCCACTGCCAGACTTCATTAGTGCTGATTAGTGCCACTGCCATGACTGTGCTCCCCTCAAAGTCGTAAGTTGTGGGTGATTCCCTATTGTTCCTCCTATTTATACTGCCCTCATAAACCTCTGAAATATATTGCAATCTTGACATTACAGAGTTGAGCAATTTTAGACGAAGACAATTCAATCTAATTTATCCAGTTACAACCTGCAACTTTAAAAAAATATAAAAGCAGAGGCAAAACTACGACTTTGACATGGATCTATTTGAGATAAAGTACCTTCAAATGTCATTTCCTGCAGTTACATGCAATACTGACACATATGGTGAGACTGAAACTCAATTTAGCTTTGGGGGTGTAACCTACACTCAACCTTGGATTCTGTATCCCTCAGTGATGCCAAGTGACGCACACTTCAAAACCCAAAAGAAATCTCCTTTCTGTCTGTGTTGTGGAAACAGATGGCTTAAATATCTCTGCACAGATGCAAAACACAAGCTCACAGTTAACCAGTGTTTTGTGAGGAATGTATTTCCATCATGCCTGTGCTGATGCTGGTAGACAGACTGGGGGATTGTTGTGAGGAAATGATGTGTGCAACTGCTGTGTCAGCGATGGAGGGATGCTGATGCACAGACCTTCTCAGTTCCCACCATGGACGACCAACCACTGACACAGCTGGATTGTGTGCTACAGCGGCAGCCATGCAGACAGCAGAATTGGAATAGTTATTAAGCTGATTTACAAAACCATTTCGTGGGAGCAAACATGTTTTTTGTTTATTCATTGTTACTTGAAAGACTTCTATAAGCCCAAATAATGTACAAAAGGTACCCCCCACCACCCACCCTACCCCTCTCCATATGCACATTCATGTACCATTTATGCATATTACTAACTTGGCTTTCTCATCTCATCAGGAGACCTTTGGCTGAAGTCTGCCTACTGCCCCTGTGGTCCAGTTTGGTGCCCACTGTTGCTATTATTATTACACATTTTTGCCCACTGCTATCACTATTATTATTAGTCATATTATTATTATTGTTATTATTATCATTATTATTATTAGTAGTAGTAGTAGTAATAGGATTAGTAGTAGTGGTAGTAGTAGTAGTAGTAGTAGTAGTAGTAGTAGTAGTAGTAGTATTGTACTTTTCTGTGTCTCCCTCTCCCTCTTTCTCTCGCAACTCAACCGGTCAAGGCAGATGCCCACCCACGTAGAGCCCAGTTCCGCTCAAGGTTCCTTCCTGTTAAAGAGGAGTGTTTTCTTGCCGTTGTCTTCAAGTGCTGTCTCAATGGGGGAATGTTGTTTCCCTGTAAATTAAAGAGTATCTCTCTCTATCTGATGAGCGCCCTGAGTTAACTTCTGTTGTGATTTAACGCTATATAAATAAAACTGACTTGACTAGACTTGACTAGAAAGGAACCATGTCATCCTTTAATTCCTTTAACTGAAATTAAAGTTGCAGTTGCTATGTCAATGTTTTTCTCTCACTTTCAGATTAAATCGTCCCTTAAATTTGGACAAACCTTCTCTCAGTGATCACATCAAACTGGTTCAAGTGCAAAACTCTGAATGTCCCTGCTCACAACGCTCAACCATGATGTTTCTGGTCAATAGCGTGACCGAAATGTGCTTGAGTCAGGCATAACAACAGAGTGCCTTGAGTGTTAGGGATGTTCTGTCCTTTGGAGGTGTGAGGCCTCTCCTATAATTACCACTTCATCAGTGATGTCAAGGGAAAACACAGGCCCCATTTTTGTCTGGGATGGTAAACAGTTTGAACCGTCTTTGCTATAATGCCATGAAATATGAAAAACAATCACCATAAAGCAATTTTAAACAAGTAGGTTTTTAACTGCGATTCAAAGGACTAGACTGAGTTCTCCTCAGCCCTGACTGCAAATGCTCTATCCCCTTTGTGTTTCAATCTGGACCTTGAGACAAGATGAAGTGACGCATCTGATGATCTGAGGATCTCAACCGTACTTTCAATCTAAATCATTCTGTCAAATCTGTGAGCAGAAATGTGCAGACAGTGACTAGCATTTCTTTTAAACAACGACATGAAGCATATAGCTAAAGAAACCTCAAGATTACTTTTGCACTACCAGAAGGGTAAACATGCAGTATGTGCCCTCACTTGCCTGAAATCTTTTTTTTTCTACTCACATTTTTACTTTTCCCCAGTTTACCTCTCTACTTTGGTATTGCCAGCTTTTTTTACTGCCACCCTTTTTATGGCTTACTCCACAGTTGGCCTGGAGAGGATGTAGACAACCATGTTCCCCTTCTGATACATGATATGATGGAATTGGCTTTTTGTGATTAATATTACAATCAAATACTCACAATGTATAATTAAACTACCCATATATGTGTGTGTGTGTGTGTGTGTGTGTGTGTGTGTGTATTATGTTTTTTCTTATGTGGAAAATACAATATTAAACATGTTTTTATTTTGACTAAATATTTAAAAAGAAATTTCAAGACATTTACATACACACTGCCATGTCACACTCACTGTTTAATTAGCAGCCAATCTTGAGAAAAGAAAATTGCAACCCCTTAATATCATCTCCAATATCAACATGTTTAATTGCTTATCAGTGTGATCACATGCTGTTATGCAAATGTGATACAGTTTCTCAGCTGGAAAGCTGACAGAGGTGCACAGAATGGCTGAAGGTCTCCTAAGTGAATGGCATCAAAGTAACTGGTGTCAGGGCTAAACCAGAATTCAAATAAAAAGGGAAATGGAAAGGCACATTTTCTTTCCTTTCCTTTTTTAGTTGTCATTTTATACGTCTCAGATCCAGATGTGGAAACCAGGCATTTGTGCAAACATTTGCCTAAGTAAAAATGTTGAAGTGAAAGTGGCGTGAAAAAGAAGGAATAAAACATCAAGGAGTGGTGCCATTTCATTTTTAACCTCTAAAGACCTGCTCCAGCACTTAATGACCCTTGACCCTGCATATCCTCAGAATCCCAGATCCCTGCATTTTTACTTCAGCCCACGCCTGTCAGAGCCACATATTTATGGACCATGTCTAATCACAGTATCCACCTGGTTTTTCACTCCACTCTGCTGAAATGTTTCATTTCTTCTCATAATTCACGACATACAAGGTTGTTTTCCTCTATGTGAATGCAACAAACACCCAAGGAATGTGTTTCTTCCATTGCAAAAGTCATGAAGAATTAACCACATAAAAGTCTCAAATAAACATGTATTATTAGATGTTCCCTTCTGTGAATATGAAGTACAAATATGTTTTACTGTATGTCTCCTTTGTCAATTATATTGTATCAGTGAGCAATGGAAGAGTCAGGTGCGTTACACTTTATGCACTGTGGTGAGATGAATATTCAGATATGGTGCTGCCCCTTAGGCTCACCCTTGTTACATTCCCACCTTCTCCCATTCACAGCCCACAACACCACTAACCAACCTTCCATGGTTTTGTACCTGATCTTGTGTGTGACAAGCAGTAATTGAGATTCTCAGCTCATTGTTACCTAATTAAAAATCGTCTGAACCTCGTCTGGACCCTTGGACAGAGAAATGTGATGAGGAGGAGTGCTTAGAGAAGGAAAGGCACAAAATGACAAAAACCAAACCAACAAAGAAAGCAGAGAGAACATCTGTGCACTTTTAATGGTGAATTAGAGGAAGAAATAATCAGAATATATGAGATATAGAAGAGTAGGTGATAGACCTTGAAGGAAAATCTGCCTTGACACTCATGGGATCTTTTCTATAGTTATTACTGGCAATATGCATTCCTCATCCACAGTGAAGCATGTGCAATAATTGTTTTACATGCTTGCGAGGGTCTGCTGGTTTTGGCTGTGTTTCTGATGACAGTGTGTCTGTGGTTAAGACTGTCTGGACTCCATCTGGCCTCTGACCCAAACCACAGGATTTAGTCCACAGCTCATTAGCACTCATTTATTCCACCCAACTCCACAAAGCTGCATGTCACTGTTGCCATCTATTGGATGAGTTCATATCCTTGCATATGCAAGTCCCATGGAAAACAGTCCATGATAGCTGTAATAAAAACTTGCTCAGAAAGAGGTTATCAATTCAGACGAATCAGACACTTATCTGGTGCAATACCTATCTAAGTAAAACATACTTTCAACTACACACTGCTAGATAATTGGTTGTGACTTTTCCTTGCAGTTATATTTTTGTCATACAAACCACAAATGTAATAAAGACAATATAGCAATGCATATATGTCTGCAAGTTTTGTTTTGTTTTTTAACTTTTATTGCAGTAATAAACAGAAAAAGACTCTTGTATATGTGAAATAAAATAGTGCCTCGTGCTTCGATTGAATTCTGAGAGGCAGCTTCTATTAGCATCAAGAGCAGAGTAAATCAGCCATAAATCCTATAATCTGCCTCATCCATCACAAGGATGAGACTATGTCAGGGCAGAGAACCAAAACCTCAGCAAACAGCACGACTGGTGGTCTTCACTGTGGACTTGCAAGTACAAAGTGGACTAAAGCTCATCTTTATGCATGAATACTGTAAATATATTGCATTAATTATGGATGATAATGTCATTTTGAAAGAGGGTCAGCCCATCTGCTTGCAGCAACACAACCAAGCTACCCGTGAGTAGTCACCTGACTTGTCCAGCAAAGAGTGAAGTTACAGGCGTTAAGGAAAGGATTGCACAGAGGGACGTATTTAAGCGGGACTCGAAGAGACAACTTGTTGCTAAAAATAGAAGATGTGATATTTTGTTTATCACATATGCGCACTCACACAAGCACACACAAGCACACACAAGCGTGGGAACACATATGCATGCATACACTCACGCAAATCCCTTTCTGTATTAGACTATTAGACTAGGCTGATGGACTTTGTGTGTGGGTGAGAGAGATGTAGAGTCAGACAGATCGTGACTGTGTGCCTACATGAACTATAAAAGTGCATGTCTTGCTCTGCCAGAGACAAGAGCTCTGCTTCACACAGTCTTAGAAGAGATTTATTTTCAGGTAGCAAATAATAGCTGGTGACATTATCACTTATATCAGTATGGTGCCTTCATGCATATCTCTATATTCTTGGCGAGCTGCCAAATGGAACTGTTTGCAGACTCCAGCATGCCATCTCCAGTTCTATGGGAGTGAGATAAACCCAATTGCATTTTATGGGTAATGTTCCCATATTGTAGTGGTTATCATAGATTAAAGGGTTTGTTTCGCCCTAACTGGATAAGGTGAAAACAACAGAAAATACACAAATGACATCCTGGCACAAGAGAAAGATTGTGATGATCCTATCATAACATGGGATAGGATTCAGTACAAGGCCTGTGCCTTTATACAGTGTTGTATTTCAATCTTACTTGCAGGAGCATGAAAATAGTTCTATTTAAAGTCAAACGTAGGGTTCAATTCACTGTGATAAGATACAGTGCCTATTAAAAGTGTTCACCCCTTTTGAAAGATTTTTTTTGGGCATTATACTAACTCACCAAAAGATGGACCTTCTTAATACAGGTGTATTTATACTACAGTCAACCTAAAACACTGCTTTACTACAAACAGGTGATCCAATTAAATTATGAGACCTCTTAAAACCAACAGCTGCACCAGTGATGATTTAGGTCAAAGTATAACTCTATTTAATCAGGTAATCCCAGTATTTTTTCATTTGTAATTACATCACACAGTGTTGTACAGATCTTCGCTCAGAGTCAAATATGTGTATAGGTTGGAATACAGGAAATGTGTTTATGAATTGTGTATAACGGATCTGTATGTTTCTGTGTGGAATATGTGCAGGCTGTGAAAACAAATTTCCCTCAGGATAAGAGGCTATACTATTAATTCAATGTTGTAAGATAACAAAAATTGAAACTTCCAAGAGGGGTGAATACTTTTTGGTATTCTTTTATCAAGTCTTTCATATTAACCAGATATTATAGGAACATTAAAATAGAAAACACCTCAATATCATAATGCATAGTGTACGTATATATCATGGTATGGTTGTTATTGATGGGTATGCCAGGGCTTTGGCAGAAAGCTTACACATTTAAAATGAGTTTCAATGCTTAAATCCAAAGCAGCCCAGTCTGTAGATGCAAATCTAGCATAATATATCCGCACATCATTAATGTTCACATGATTGTGTTTTTCTCAGCTCCAGGTCCATTTAAAAGGTGTTGGTCAAGGTCAAACACAGCTCAAAACACTCCATGCTCAGACCCCACAGAAAACATCCCTCATTTTGACATAGCAACAAATAAAAATCACTTAATTTCCTCAAATTTCAAATTTTAGCTGTGTGGGATTTGAAGCCACTATTGCACTTCACATAATTAGTAACTGTATCTTCAAGCAACTAAATATAAACAACAAACTCAAGACTTTAAGTGTCATTGTTATCTAAAACTGTACAAGGTATCGCTTTTCATGCCATCCTGAGACCAGCTCGTGTCTCCTTGGGAAGGCAAGTGACCTGCTCTGGGTTGACTCTCTTCCATCCCATTCCAGTCATTTAATCTTGGAACAGTATCAAGATAGCGATCTCCCTTTAACCTCCACAGAAGGGACGGACACAAAGGGACACACTCTCTACTTCATCACTCAGCGTCAAGCAGTGGTGGCATGCCAAACAATCCTATTAACTAGCAGCCAAGAGCCTGGGGACAGCAGCAATGTCCTGAATCAACTGCAGCCCTCTGCTCATTTGAACATCCTCTCTCCTCCCAGCATCCATGCACTCATGTGTCAGCATATGTAATGAACTCACTCAGAGCTACACTCAGCTTTTACTCTGAGGAAATAGGCAGCACCATCATTCTGAGTAGCTTTTTACAGCTCAACGCTGATCAATTAATGACTACGAATGAGATCCCAAGAGATATGCAGGAATATTAGAGTGATACTGAGAGAACGAAGAACACAGGGAGCGGTATAATAAACTATGAATTGCAGCTCACAGCAGATCCAAAAGCAGGGAGGCACTTTCACAGTCACGTACATATTGATACCTCTTAAAGCTGGCAACACATGCCAAGGTTGGTGGCCTCATATAGAGGATTTATTTCACTCTCATATCCAGGTGCCTGTCATAGAGAAATGAGCTGAGACTCAAACAGCCACTGGAGCAATCAAAGTGGCACATAATGTTTAGTGTTTCTCGGATCCTATTTCACAAGTCTGAGAAATAAATAATGTAATATAATAATGGTATGAAAGGAACAGAAAGAGAAGATGTTTGACTCTGCTTGCCTTGTCATAATCAAAAAAGCTAAAATTTCACAGAAAAAGTAAAGAAGAGGGAGAGCGAAAAGAGTAGTAGAGGGAGGAGGAGTTACTCACGGCTCCTGTCACCTTTCCACCTCCAGCTTCCCTTGTACTTCCCCGAGCTGTCCCCTGGCAGACAAACTCCACTCAGCACCTCCGCCAGCAGCACCAACAGCAACAGTGGCATCCGCCCGCTGGCCATGCCTGCCTCTGGAGCTTGCATTGGGGCTACAGCAGACAGTCAATGGCCATGGGGAGTACTGTCCTACGCTCAGTCATATCTCACACAGCTGCATAGAGACATCCAAAACAACAACACGTCCTCCTCGTCCTTTGCCTCTCCTGGAGTGTTAGCTCTGGGCCACAACAATGAAGCCCCAGAGGGGTCACACACTCACCGCAGACACACCTCCTCCTCCTTGAGGACTGGAATGATCCTTCTGAGGGCAATAGCTTTGCAGACTGGCTGTAATTCCAGCATTGGAAGACAGGTAAAGTAACCCTGGTTTTCTGGAGCTTCACGCTGAAATATTGATCTTAAATCCTCAACTGAGCTCAGTAGTAACAGCTACCTGAGCAGAGATAGAACAGTAAGAAGCAAATTTGTTTCCCTCTTGCTGAGCAAAAGACGGTCAGGTCACAGAGTGGACTGGTGACACATCACTGATCCAGCTGCAGCCAACTCTTGTCGCCCACACCAGGCAGTGACTGAAGGAGTGAGTGTGTCCAGGAGTATGTGCGTATAAGTAGCTTTGTCCTCCCCCTCTGTCTTCGTCTACCGAGCACTCGTCTCAGATCACATGAGGTAGTGTTGATATGAAAATAAGGAATAAATCACAGAGATAGTTCACTACAGAGCAACCTTGACTTTGTCAACAGAGCGTCTGAGAGAGAAAGAGAGAGGGAGCGAGAGAGAGAGAGAGAGACAGAGAAAGAGAGAGAGTACATCTCACAAGTGAGGAAGGGAGAGGAGAGAGACTGAGTGAGACAAGCATGGGGGGTGTGAATAGCAATTACTCAAGTGCAATAGCTCCTGCGCTCTTGCACACCCATGATGCTCATTCATAAATGTATTTTCATTGTGATACCCCCAAGTCTCTGACTGAGCTCAACAGTTGTAACCTGTGCATGTATGTGTGTGTGTGTGTGTGTGTGTGTGTGTGTGTGTGTGTGTGTGTGTGTGTGTGTGTGCTACTGAAGTAGGATTACTGAAATCAAATGCCTTCTCAAATTTAAAACAACTTTTTTTTTAAAGACCTGTACCTGCATGTACCTGCATGCCCAACTAACCAACCCGCCCAACACACACCTGTGTAGACACTTACACAGACCAGTTTGACAGGGTATTGTGCATGTGACATCTCTAATTGCTGTAAATTAAAACCAGCAACACTGTTTGGCAAAGATGTCTTAACAATATCAGTCTTACAAAACTGTGGAACACTTATACTGGAAGACAAAATGCACAAGTCATAATAGTTACTTTAGAATTTAGAGAAATGTGAATACTTTTGCATTATAAAAGTGACACCTGATATATTTGTTGTATTCACTGAGCCTGATATATGTACTTGCATTGGCTTCCTTTTAATGACACTGTGTCACATGGTTGTACTAAAAGTACGATTAAGTTTAAATAACTTCAGTCTGATATGCAGAGCATGTATATTCTGTATGATATTAATTAACCATATTATAATGATTCTTCTGTAAAACTGCATAGCAAGAATATACAAACAGAGAAAAAAGAGACCAAATCCTAAAAATAATCCAATCTTTCATTCAAGTTTCAAATACATACTCTATATTATGTTTTAAAAATAAACAATGCAGTATGTACACACACACACACGCACACACGCACACACACACACACACACACACACCACAATGACTATTTTTATGATAAATAAATAAATAAATACAATTTTTTTTAAAAACAACAACGAAAAAAAACAAGCTCAGCAAGTCTGGGTGTAGAATTACACTGCTCATTTCCTCCGGCTGCCGGGTCTGTCAGGAGGCAGGTGAGCGCAGGTTAACGTAGGAAACTGAAGGTGTCAGCAGCCCCCCCTTCCTCTTCTGCTGCCCCCGTCTCTCATATGCCCTTCATTACCATTGTGTAAAATGTCATCTCCAAGTGTAAAATGCTCCTAAACCAACATAGTGTAATCCAAATAAATGGAAATTTACAGTGTGTGAGGTCAGAGTGAGAGCATAGAAAACATAAATCTGTATACTGACTTGTTTGCTGAATGCTTTATGGCATTATAATCATAATATAATGAATTATCAATACAGTACGAGTCTACATACTTCTCACAAACAGTGTAAATGCTTGATGTTCTTATAGTATTGAACAGTGTAGACAGTGACTTGGAAAAGTATCCCTATTTGTCAGTCATGTAATCCTGATGTAGTGGCCCTTAAGGACAATGCTCCTGGAGATGTAATTAATCGTGTTACATTAGCCAGTGATGGAAGTCTGATTAAAACAGCTCTCTAATGATTAGACCTCTGGAATAATTACCACTGCAGCGAGGACAGGCCACTTTAGCCCCTCAGGACGCCAATCTAACACTCCTACAACCTGCAAAATGTCACTGCTAATGCCAATTGCTCAGAGACTTGGACAATGTAATGCTAATTATATACTGTGGGAATAAATGGAATAGCAAGTTACAACAGAGGCAGCATTTACAAACTGTCTACAGGTAGCCTAATGTGTATGTTTTTAAGGTCTTTCTCGGTTAATATGAAGTCTGAGAAAGAGATTAGCTTCATGTTTACTGACAGCCAAAGGGTATACTCACAGGTACATGACATGACCGGCAAAAACACATAAATAACTCTTTGCCAGGTTACAGAGAATGGAAACATTATAAAGGTGATTACATCAGTCTCAGCACAGTTATTATAGACTTATGTCAAATTCATTTGTTTTGTGCATTAGTAACAAGATGCAAGCAGCAACATGTGATGATGATGTCTCTGAGAAACTTAAGTCTTTTCACTTAAATCATATCCACATTTGTGAAATGCTTGTGACAGTTAATTTTACATTTGTCATTGTTCCTTCTATTCAGTCATTTATCAGTAAATGCAAATGATAATAAGCTAGTAGTGTTATATGTGGTTACATATTACCACTATTAGCAATTCTAATTTAAATAAGAATATATTCTTTCTTGCCTGACACAGCTGATGTATTCTGTGCATGTTTGTAAAATACAAATCATAATGCTGGAAATAAAAACCCACCACAGCTGTGTGGGTAAAAAATTAAAACCGCACACAAATAAATCATACACTGTATAACAAATGAATTAAACTCAGCCACATAATCACACATGGTTTAACTAGCTCTGGCAGATTTGATAATTAACAGTGAAATAGTGAGTATCTCACAGCTGGTTATCATGGAACCACTGCCAAAACCTGTGTAGTTAATAGTTATCCTTTTTGTTTTTCATACTCTTTCCAAAGTTTGTAGAACATTTTATCAGCCACTTGAGGTCATTTTAAGCAATCTATCTAATCTAAAGTGCAGTATATCCAATGAAACATTTTTTCCTGATCTCAGCTTTCTGCATAATATTGCATATTATAGGACATTTCTAGTGCCTTCATTACTCCATGACTGCTGATTCATGTTACCACCTTAACATTTCAGTGACAGAACATGGTGTAAGGTTTGATGCTCAATTAACCTTTGAGAACTACATCAAAAACATTCTAAAACTTCCTTCCTCAACATCACCAGACTCTATCCCAACTCAACCTCAGACACATAGGAGCTCACCCTCAAGGCTAAACTACTGCAACAGACTCTTCACCGGAGTCCTTGGCAAGAGTCTCTCCTGGGACTCCAGTATATTCAGTACAACACTGGGCACCAGAGGCTGAAAACACTATCAAATCACACCCTTTGTGTACCAGCTGGCTCCATGTCTCCTTCACCTGACCGTTCACTGCATCTACAGACTTGCAGCACGCTCCCTGAAAGAACTGCTCACCCCAGCAATCCTCTAACCTCAGATCAAATGACTGCCCCCAGGACTAAGCATGATGAAATGCTTATGCTTAGAAATGTATTAAAATGCTTACTGCTTATGCTTATTATATCCCAGCTCTTCATTTAAGTGGAGCAACAGCAAGCCACATGTTCTTTCAGGCTGGAAATTGCCATTTTATGGTGTTGAATAGCTTCAGGAGCTGAAGGAAGAAACATTGATGCCCTAGTGTATGAAATAAATGCTAGTCAGTGTGGCAGCTGTTTTCTATCCCTATCTCACTTATTCTTCTCTACAAACTTAATCTTTAACAGTATTTCTCTCTTGAGTTTAATATTTCATCTTTTTAAAAGGAGAAAACTGACACAGACAGTTTTTTGGAGCATGCATCTCTCACAGCCACCTTACAGTATAGTATAGCCTTAAAAATGAGATCTACTTTAATTTTTGATCTGGTCTGCCTCAGTATGGTGTGTATGAAGTTCCCCCTCTTAGCTCTGCCAATGTGATGTGACAGCAGGGTTGATGGGTGGTATAAAGACACCCAGCAGGGATGAACAGGCAGGAGGACTGGACATTACTACACAGCTTGGAGCACAGCAAGAGATTTGGGGGGAGGGTGACACCCACTGTCTGCCATTCACACACAGACACATACATGGGAAAAAAAAGAGAGAAAAAGCTAGAGGCAAACTGCAGTAGAGTTGAAAAATCCATTTTGAATCATTAAAATTTGACTTCTAGTATTGAACTTCACAGCATCATTACACCTCTAAGAGAGTATGGTAGGCTACTTAAAGATATAGTTCGACATTTTGGGAAGTACGCTTATTCGCTCTCTTGCTGAGAGTGAGATGAGGAAATCGATAACCACTTTTTTTATTTTACACTGGTGACAATCGATAAATATATTTCATACTGGCATATCCACTCAGTACTTTTTTGAGAGTGGTATTAAAGGATAAGGTCATCATTTTTCAAGTCTGTCATAAAACAATAGTCAGGTGTTCATATGATCATTGAGACAGGTTTTGCTCACTGTAATCATTCCTCTTGCTAATACTGGCTGTTGAAAAATCCCCTCCAAAATACACTTTGAATGTAAGTCATAGAGCCATACATAGTCCTTGTTTATGCAAAAATATATGTAAAAGTTTATATTAAGGGTGCTTTCATTCTTCCTAAGTTGCAGGTTTAAAAAAAAATGTTTTCCTGTTCAGCTGCAGTGAAAGGATCAAAACAAATAGTCGGACTTTGGCACCAAAAACACTGTAACTTTTGAATATGGATTTGATTTGACTAATCTGCTGAATTTTCATATTATTATTAGTAATTTTGAAATAAATGTTTGCACAGAAGGTTGTGGACTCACTTGCATTCAAAGTGAATTATAAAGGAATTTCTCAATGTCCAGTATGAAGAGGAGAAATGATTACAGCAAGAAAAACATCTGTCAGTGGGCATTTGGTCATGTGACTATCGCATTAGGACAGACTTGAAAAATTGTGGACCTATCCTTTGAGCTCATAGTTGCTGCTAATTTGTAACATTAACATACCATTTGACTTTGCAGATTTATAAAATCAAGCACAGCAAACATGAGTATGTGCTCCTGTTATTTTATGACAATAACGTACTGTATGTCTTTTTCAGTGCATTTGTGTAGAATTTTAATTACGGTACTTTGGAGGAAGGCAGATGGCGCATAAATTAGCCATCAAGACTGGGGTTGTACACTGACACTGTGTGATGACGGATTTTTTTTTCCAACCTACATACCAGAGTTCCAAGAGATCCATATTTCATTACTGTCTCAACCTCAAGAATGCACACAGAAATCAGGATCCATCCACATTCATAGAGATGAGGTGTCAACTCGATCTAAGAATTATTGCATGACACACAGCACAGT
The DNA here is from genome assembly GCF_027409825.1 of Scomber japonicus. Classification (NCBI taxonomy): domain Eukaryota; kingdom Metazoa; phylum Chordata; class Actinopteri; order Scombriformes; family Scombridae; genus Scomber; species Scomber japonicus. The sequence continues at coordinate 22,473,191 of NC_070583.1, forward strand.
GACATCTAATCTACAGGTTGTAAATACAGTTCAGTACTGGATGTGCACTGGTATTCCGGTGTGTGCATGGTCATAGGTGGAATGCAGTAACTCTGTACTTGAAACACATATTAGTGCATCTGTTGCAGAGCTCCTGCTGTTTCTAAATGAGTTATGTTCAGCACGTACAGAGGATGATAAACAGGACCACGCCCTGCATTCATTACTTGGCCAGGTTAAGATGACCCACTCAATCACCACCACAGTCCCATCCATACCACCACCCTTTATCTGTCTTGTCAGATACACACACACACAGCCTCTCTCACAGCTCTCCAATCAATGAGAAGTCACAGGAGGAACCTGGCTGAAGGTTAATGTGTGCAGGGAAAAACACATGTGATCACTAACAAAGACATAAAGGGAAAGACAGACCTTGCACACATTTAGCTACAAATTCTCTTTGAGATTAAGTACATGGCTTTTTCCTAATGTGTTGCTTGTTTATGTTCACTCAAATATTTCCAATGTTCACTGAAAGATAAAAAATGTCTTGCACATAATTCAGTCTGCCCAAGATTTCATGGAGGTTTTCTATGATTGCAGCAGTAAAAAATTGCTCCAGCTTTGAAAAGAAAGAAAAAGTACATCAATTTTCTGTTTACCACCCATGACCATGAAGATTGAAGAAAATTGCAAGTCAAAGTTCAAACTGATGCTTGGTGACCAGACGAATTCTTACTAGAAACTTGAACACTTAAAATTCAAGAGAGAGGAAGAATGGCTGAATACGGCAGGTTTTATGACAACAGTATGAATACTAATATCTGCTCTTTTATAGAGAGAAACAGGGCTAATGCTATTTGCCTCCCCAACCTCCACCCCAAAGTCCTGGTTTCATTCCCTGTAATAGCTGTCGTCAGCGGTCTCACCTTGCAGTGAGATTCCAGCCTGCACTACTATCGTCCAGATCGCACAACACACTGTGATTTACAGCTGCTGTTGCTGCAGTGCCATCTGGACCATAACCACTCCTGAACACTCAGCATTAGTCTCTCTCCTGCTCTCTCTCTCTTCTACATTCATACTCTCTTAGTACATGCTTCTTTTGCATAAATGCATATTCCTTGGCTCTAACAGATCCACAGCCTGAAAACCTTCTTTTTGGATAATTTTTCCTATCTTGCTTTATCTTCACATGCACACGTACATGTTCTCTATCTCAAAACCCTCATGTACACTGTATGTACACAGATCATTTAAACAGTGGTATATTTTCATAAAATGTGGCACCAAAGAAAACGTATCGGGACCAAACCTATTAAAAAATTCCTTCCGTTTACAGTTTTTCACCTCCCTCTGTCTGTACTGTAACTACTTTATATGCCATAATTATGAAAGTAATAAAAATGGATTACTGAGTTTGCATAATGCCAAAAACAGTAAATGTATCTCTCTGTTTTATCCTGTAACATACTGATATAGCACCTTCCATTAAAAGGATACACCTGCAGCAGAGGTACATTTTCCCTCTCTTAAAAATGTTCCCTCAGTTAAACAAAAAGAGCTGCCAGGGACATTCAAGTTATAAGTTGTATTTGATATGTGCCTTAAAATGTCCACAATCTTTTCAGTGTCAATTTCCTACAGTGAGGTGGCACTAAAAACACCTGCACATTCCACAGTATGGAGTCCTCTGCAGAGTTCACACAAAATCCATGGGAACACACCATGCAAACCCACCACATGGGCGCTGGCTTTCCCCCAAGTACATAGGTGATAATCACATAACCCTCTGTGTAAATGTGCCTCATTCATGATTATGGGAGTGTCATAACTGTGGTTCTGCATCTTTTAATGCCTTGTGCCTCTGCCTCAATGTGTCTCTAAAGACCTCTCTGCTGCAGTTTGCGTTCACTGGAGTGTGTGATGAGAACCAGGTGAAACATCTGGTGTCATATAAAAGGTGTTAGAGCATTAAGAGGAGAGCTGTACAAGCTACAAAAGAGCTGCCAGATATACAGCAGATGTAAGGAGGGTGCTGTTGAGGTCAACCACTGTAATATAACAATCGTCCAGCAGGGGGCAGTGTTGGATTCAGTCAGGTTAGACACCTCAGTCACTGATTCCACCACAGGGAGGTGAGGGTTTAGGTGTTGAAGTGAAGACTGACAGCTGGGTCCCAAATTAGACCCTTTTAGATTTGATCTGTAAACCAGCCACTCTCTACCTACAACATCATTTACACCACAGATCGATTGGAATAAATTATTCACAGATCATATACATATACACAACTAAGGGCTTCAAGGATGAACATTTTCTTTGAGTCGATCAGGTATAGCAGAGGAGCATGTGAGACACACTGAATCATGGTGCCAAAGATGGAACAATGTCCTGGTGTGCTGTTGTTAACACAAGGACAATCTTGTCAAGAATCTAATGCAGAGCACAAAATGATCAGGAAGATATGATTGCTTCATTTTGGTTGTTGCCTACATTAGTGAAAGTGAAAAATGAAGGATGTCATAGCTCAAGAATTAAAGTAAAAGTGCATTTATTCAGTAAGGTGTGTATTATTCTGTGGCTATAAAGGCAGAGAGGGAGAACATTGTTTTTCCTTTGTAGGAAACCAGAAGAGGTGCTTTCACTTTTACGATTACCTTTACCTCTATTTATTTATGACCCTAAATGTACTTCTCATCTTTGAACATCTCAGCAGGAGATGTCGTAATGTGCATGCGTGTGTCTTTGTGTGTATACACATGTATATACACTATCTCATGAATGTGTGTGTAAGTCTTTCCTATTCTGCACAGTGGGACACCGTCTCACTATCTTTTATGCTACAACTACAATATTGTATATGCGAAGAAAAAAATCTCCAAAGGGCAACAAAAGTTGTCCACATAAAACATTTACACCATAAAATTGTATGGGAATTGCCTTGCACATAAAATGAAAATATTGAAGCTAACTTTTTTGGAGAATCAAACTTTAGTATCTGCTGTTGTGTAAGGGAGAAGATAATGGGAGTCATATAAGAAATACACCATGTTACCAGGAGGTGGCACTATACACCAACCTAAACCTTAAACAATGATCTGAGAAACAGACTGGATGTATTGTGGATATGTTTCCACAGTACCTACTGTAGATATATATATTTAAATTGAAAATGATTTAAGCTTTTTAGTTTATTGCGGAGTGCAGCAGCAACCGGCCAGTTCTCCTTTTTAAATTGAATGTAATCATAGACCAGCAAAGATTAGGGGAAAGAAACAAAGCTACGGTTGGATTCATACCTCGTTAAATATTCTGTTTAATTACTCATGATACTACCTTGATATTGGTTGTAGGCTGCAGGTTACATTTGTGTTTTTGTGTACTTTTTCAAAATTCAAATCTTAAATTCTTCTGCATTTCTTACCGTATGTACTGTACACTGCCAAAAGAGGGCAGTGGTGTCTCATAATATACAAGCTTATGGGTCACAGCATCCCCACAGCTCTGACTGCTCATGCTGTACTTTCATTGAGCACATCCTCCTTCTGCTGTGCTGTTTCATTGGGACTAATTACAGTGTCCTTCATCAAAAGCAAAATGTTAATGATTGATATGTTTTGTTCCCAAATTGATACCAAAATGGCTGCATTGGGTAAGTGCTCATTAATTGGTCAAAGTAAATCCACACCCATAGCTAGAGTATGAGCCAACATATTGCTCACATTAAATACAAAGTCTCTCTCTCCTCCTCTCCCTTCAGAGCGTCCTGTCTTTTTCCTATTTCCCTACTCTTACACTATTTCCTATTTCTCCCTCTGTGAATTGACAGACCAATAAGCCTTTAATCCCTTTAATACAAACTTCCAACAGAATCACTTTTTAATTGCATAAAATAAACAGTGAATGCGTAACCAGATCTCCTCTCAGGATAGATTTAGTTCAGCTACAGACGGCGGATTAAGTTGAAAAGTAAGCCTGCAAGATATTTTGAGGAAAAAGGATGAAAGAGCAGAGAATAGCACAGGATGTCAGAATAATTCCTGTGCAGCAAAGAGTTAGCCAACACATGAGGAGAATAATCATATGGAGATGATGGTAGTGGCTCTGTGATTAATGGGCCCATTTTCTTTGCACAGCTTGGGTAGTGGGCCTACTTGGCCCCATTAGGAAAAAGCCTAAAGCCACCCGTTTCCTTTGTATGCCATTCATCAGGCAGATATGAGCAACAGAAATGGTTTACTCTCAACATCCATGAAATATGCACCATATAATACACAGAAAGACATTCCTGTATTTCTTGTGTGCCTCTTTTTGATATGATCTATGCATGAGAATACCTGTGTCAGAGGGTATCATGTCTCTACTATTCAGACTGAGATGGGGAGAGGAGACATAGCTCCGATCTCTCATAATTGGGCCTACCTGCTGTGCAAAATTGGAGGCAGGAGCATACTTGTGTATTTCTTTCCTTATTTGATGGACTGCAGGGAGCGAGAGCAGTAAACACTGGACAGACAGCCACAGAGACATGCCAGTCCCCCTTTTAGAGCAGTATGCAAATCCACTGTTAAATTTCATTTTTCTAATCCCTTTAATCAGAAACAGGGGAATAAAGCCAGCTGGTAGGAACCCATGTTAAGATGTAATTAAGCATCTGATTGAATTTCAGCGCATACCAAAGTGTGTGTGCCAAGGAGAGAGCTAGAGAAAGAGGAGGGGGTAGAAGATAGAAAGGGGGAGGGATGCGTACTTGTACACCAGATTGAGTGTTGGGGTTGGTGGGGGGGACACATTGCCCAGCGACGGGGGACCTGGAGCTCGCGGCAGGCTTGGTATTTTCCAGCATGCTCCACTGCATGAGTGAACAGCGATCAGAGGCATATTTTTATACATTACTAGGAAAGCTCCCATGTCAATCATCTCCCTGCTGGTAGTGGAATGGTTTTCTCCTGCTTGAATATCAACAGAAGGTCCCAGAAAATAGACACAAAACCCCATCACTACAAGTCACCTCTATCAGCAAATATGTGAAAAAAGCAGAGCAGAGGTTGTTATGGTATATTGTTTCCCTGTTAAGTGAATTCTGACACAGTCTTTTCTCTCCTCCTACACATTCAACAAAGGTTTAGCATCACCACACACTAGTTTTGGGGTCAGTGCTGACATATATACTGCATGCACACATCCTGCAGCCCACCTGGGAATTGGTCAAACATGTAATACATGTCTAGTTAACAATGGTACATTTGCGGAAACACACACACACACACACACACACACACACACAGAGAGAGAGAGAGAGAGAAAAGGGTTTGTAATGAAATTCATTCACTCTCAGGCAGAGACAATATAAAGCCTGGTCTGGGGAGAGAGAAGAGCTGTCACACCAGTTTAGTTGGGCTTGGATATAAAAAAGATCCATTACTGAGGCCTTTCATCACCAACATTGCACGCTACCTGTGGGGCTCTAACGCAGCGCAGGGGACGTGGAGGGGGAGGGCCATGGAAGGAAAAAAGGCAGACAAAGACAGGTGACAGAATACGACAGGTCATCATGTGTGTGCCCCCTCCCACCACCCTTTCCCAGTCATCCTTCACCTTTTCTCTCTGCTAAAGCGGACAGCACTCAATGCCCATCTGCTGAACAAGCTGCCAGGTGAAGAACGGGGTGAAAGGAGACCCAAACTATGCCATCATGACCTCAACTGAATTTTTTTGAATCACTTGCCCATACCAAAATTATACTTAAAGGTGCAAAATGGGGCATGCTTTTTAATAACATTGCTCCACAGTGATACCAGAGGTCAAAAACTAAAATGTCCACTCTAAAATGGTTGGTCAAAAAATATTCATCTAAAACTCTATTGAAGGAACAAATCCTATTGAAAAAAAAAAAAAAAAAAAAATATATATATATATATATATATATATATATATATATATATATATATATATATATATATATAATTTTTTATTATAATTCTTAATATATTTTTTTTTACAGTGGCATTTTCTTTAGTTGGACTACCTTTGTACAGTTGCTACCATCCATAACAAAAAATCAAAAGCATATGGCTTTGTTGAAATGAAGGCAACTCTTTTCTTTTTCCGCCATGATTGACAGATTTAATGCCATGTGTTCACAACCATTTACTGTATATGAAGCAAATACAAATAGATCTTTGTCCACAAACCATAAAGAGAGGAGGAACTTTTATGCGCTTGTTTACAATTCATTGTTAAAGGAACACAGCCTCTCTCAGGGAGACAAAAGGACAGGGGTAAGCAGTAGTTCAGAGAAAGGTGATGTATGATCAAACGTGAAAGCAGTATTGATTTTCCTCAATTGTGTTTGCTCCGTTTGCCACTATTAAATATGGATTCTGTGCAACTGCCATCTTGACTTTGTCTTGAAATTGACACTCTCTCTATAAAGGGCTATAGCTTTTTCAATAAAGCCTGTGTCAAGAGAGAGATCGGCCTGACACAGCCACAGAGTCCGCGTTTGATTTGCTTCAGAGGCAGCACATCAATGCCACAGCGGCACTCAGGTTAAACCCCGTCAACACAACTGGCAAGAAGGAAACCAGGAATGACAGAAATGCAATGAGTAGGATGCAGGGTGTGACTGCTCTAAAAGGACAATGCTTGCACAAAGACTTTCATCAGATTATTAATTCATGTGTTCAATGTGTCCATGTGTGTACACAGGCTCATGTTGTTTAATGCCAAAAAGGTTATGAAAGTAATGGCCATGGTGAGTCCTCCTCCTCAAACAACATGCTCCAAAAATAAGCATGAAAGGCCCAGTAAGAGGAAGAGATTCATCTTTGTTAAATTGTACGATGGCCCAGTCCCCCAGTGTTTCAGTTTCCCTCCAACTCCTTAGTTACTGTAGCTCAACTACTGGCCTTCAGTGTTATAAAAATAAAAAAATGAACAATTTTTAAAATAACAGTCTACAAGAAAGCACAGTATTATGAATGTATGTTAGAACAAAAGCCAGTAGCACATAAACCAAAGGAGTGACCATTAAGTTGGCATATTCATTTTAAAACTGTATCCTAGAATAAACACTTTTTTGACTGATTCCTCTAAAGAAGGAGCTTCCCTGTGAATTGTGCTAGTGATCACAGAACAATAGCACTCTGCAGCATCCATAATGGACAAACATCCCGTTGACTGCTGTTCCTGCCTTTGTCTGGACATGAATAAATCCAAGTTGATGTCCAACTAATGTTCTGTTGAAAGCCATTGCCTGTGACAAATTGCACATTACCCTGGGTGCCATGTCCTTGTGAAGTTATTCCTGCATTGTGGTATCTCATAAATGTTTATTTTGATTCATTCTGACCGTTATACCATATTGTTGAACTTAACAGATAAGTAATTGATGTGATAAATGATATATGCGCATCAACTTGGGTTTGAATGACAAGCTGATCACAGGACAGGAACCTAATACACTATATTGCTGTAAGTATATGGTCACTCCTGGGTTCGAAAAGAAATGTTCAAAAATCACATATGCTTATAATAAGAAACATTATTTATTATCTTAACTTACTTTCAAAGTGCTTAATTGAACAACACAAGAAACAAGAAATAAAATGAATAAAAAACTGAATAAAATAAACAAATAATTGAGAATAAGTAACATAGTACAATATAGAAATATAAAGTTGAAGCCTGGTTTAAAATGTGTTTTTAATCAGTTAATGGTTCAAGTGTTCACATATTTTGTAAAGCATGTAAAGCATCCCAGTGTTTGGAATCTTTTGAAATTAGAATTTAAGTTTTGTTTGCACCAGTTATACATTTGTAAAACTACATGTTCAACAGATTTTTTCAATCGTAATACTTGACAAACTGTTCCATCAAATGTGTCAATATAAATATAATCTATAAGGTCAAAAATAGTTGATTTAGCCCTTTGTGAGTTGTAATCTCACTGTAAGACCAGTGAGCAATGAATCACAAGGAAACACTCACATTAAAGACAGCACATTTTGACCTTCTGATGAGTATACATGGACTCAAAGATGTATCCATAGTAAAATACACACACACACACACACACACACACACATACACATACACACACCTACTGGCAAGTATATGCCCATACAGGTATGTTATCCAGACAAAGCCATTCTCATTATTCTGTGTCCCCTGACATTTCAGCACCGCGGAGAGCTCCCATATTAATCTTGAACTTCGCATCTCCTGTTCCCTGCACGTTCCTGCCCCTAATGACAGTTTTATCATAACTTATTACTGCTTCCCCAACTCTGAGCTGAAATTATGTAAATTGTGCATGTTATGTGTGGAAAACATCTTTATGTTTTGCTCAATGGTCGCTCAAGCGGGAATCTAATTCTGCTTACCGACAGCCTAAATGAATCGGCTTGTTACTATTTGAATAATGGTCTAAGCAGCCAGAGACGGGGTCGGCTGGCTGAAGGTTGAGAAGGAGAGACCCACTTAGTTAGGTGCCGCCTTATCGGATTGTACCCCCGCCTCATTCATTACCTTCCATCACTTCCCTCATTTGCAATAAGCAATATCATTACAGAATGATTTGCCTCAAACGTGGGATTGAAGTAACATCTCTCGGCAGGAATAACTGCTCCAAAATTAGTAATTTGGGCAGCAATATAGACCGGTAATAAAGCTTCAAATTCACTCTCACCCACACACCTGCCATGCCCTTCTTGTTTTGTCTCTCCGTCTCTCTCACACACACATCAACACAGGCAATAATGTAGATAATAACACAATACCTTTCCTTTAATAGGATTTTCTTGAATTCACTACATCTTAATTGCCATAGAAAAGTGTTTCTGACTCTGTCTTTGAATGCCCATCTGTATGCCCCCGCACCCAAATGTTTCTTTCTTTCTCCTAACAGGCCTATAGGCAGTCAATGACACCGCAGTCTGGCCACCCTATTTATTTAGGTGGTTAGCTGAGCAGCCTCACATGAAGCAGGCCTGATTTCCAATTACACTGTATTTTTCTGCCTCTGAGAATGTGTCTGGCCTTAAGAAGCCTCTGCAGCCTGTGTCTTGATATGTGAAAGCTTACAAACTTAGAAGCTACACCAAGATTACATATTTGACATGTCAATGAAGAGTTTGGATTTATATATTAAAATATTTCTGACAATTTATAAAGACTCACAGTAGATTGAGTTAAAGTCATGTAAGCAGGGATCTTATAAGTTAATTCAGCTCTCATTTTAACAACTTGGGCTGGCTTAGAAACACCACATGAATGCCTCAACTACTCCTGCCACCATGTGGTAAACCACTGGTGGGCATGTCTAAAATCTTAATGGTATTCCAAGTGACGGAATTCCATACTCTGTAATTAGATAAATGTCCTCCAACCTCAGTTTCAGTCCATGCTAGCACAGCTAAGTGTGTGAGTCCCAATAAATTAGCAGCTTATGGTGAAATTAAAAGGATCTCAGGCCTATTTTGAAACTAAGCCTCCATTCTCTACCATTTATCACTCACATAGCATGAATTAAGCTCACCCACGGAGCAAAATAATTTGAGACAAGAATGCAAAGTATAACTCTGATATGCTTTTCTGGTTGACATTTAGTACCTCACATTTCATTTTCTCTCTGAAAATGTCACTCGAGGAAATGTAAAGTTTCCAAATCCTTGCCCTTTGCTGTAAAGCTGATGCTAGAATACAGGTGTTTTGGGGATAAAGTCAGCTGAGACCAAGGAGAAAACAACAGGATCTAATCAGTGGTTAACAATTATTCAGAGGTATCCATGAATCAAAACTAAACTGTAGAGGAAGTTTGTAAATGGAACAAAGTCTGAAGCCAGTAATTATTTTTATCACAAAAAGCAGGACAAACAGGGAGTCTCACTTCTCTCTTGTTTGCTACAAAGTATGTGTGATGGGGGGGGGGGTTAGACTATTGGGGCAACAGACAACAGACAACAGACAGAGTAATATGAAGAGAAAGACCCATACTGCAGACTTGTAATAGTTGTAGGTGGATCGAAGTACTAGTTGGAGGAGCATTTCTCCCCTTTTCTCTGCATGGTCATTGATTTGAGACAGCTGAGGATTGACACATCAGCCTGCAGACAGGGACAGATGGGCTGGTGCCTCAGGAGCACACAGACAGCACCAACTCTGTCTCTGCTGTCATGGCCAGATGATCCTAGATAGGTGGGAGGACAGGACATTGAATTATGAGTGATACAAAAAACACTGGGTAAGCACGCTGGAGCATTTGTCATGATTTGGGTAGGTATATGGTTAAGGGAATGGATTTTCAGTGCAGGGCAGCATACTGACAAAGTGATAGAAAAATAAACAACAATATATATCCAGCATGACTCCAAGGTTGATTCCCCTGCATGCTCACACTGATGTTCACACCAGGAGTGGAGGATAAAGCAAGTCTACTGAGAGAGCATTTCAAGTTGTGTTTAAGGTTTTTCAATTTTCAGGTGTGCGTGTGAGTCTGTTGCTTGTTTTCCAGTTCTGTCTGAGACATACCCTGTTCTCAAAATAAAAAGCAGAATGGCCTCTCACCTCTCTTGGCACACATACAGAGATGCAAGCACACACATATACAGTCTCCTGTATCTCTCACCTGATCTAGAGGCAACTTCCTATTCTGTAGTCACGTCTGTATATTTAGGTGAGTGGAGCTGGAGTGCTTCTCCTTGGCTCTAGGTCAGGGGTTTTGTCCTCCAGGGACTCAGAGTTCTATAGGCTTCTCAGTGCTCTAATGGGGCACCGAGGGAGAAGACGTTTCAGTCAGGACTATCTACCTCCTGTGGCAAGCTTAATTGGGTATAAAGAGATGTAGCCCTCCCTGCACTCTCCACCTCAGGGTAAATCATACGATATGTTTAAGTAAAGGCTTGCTGGTGTGCAGGTTAAAGCTTTACTTTAAAAAGAAGGACAGTGCCTGAGCTTTTGTATTTTGAAAATGTCTTGGACATTACTCTCAGATGAACAGTTTTCAGTTTTTCTTGATGACCACAATGCTGCACTTAGGGCTTTGTTGAAATTACCCCTGTTTCAAGGGGAAACTGGCCTCTACATTGATGAATGGACATGAATGTCACTGCTCTCCCGCTTTCCTCAATTCCTTTTTTAAACAGATAAATCAAGTGAGAAGCCATTGGGTGCGTAGCAGCACTGGGGCATTTCCACGGGTACTTGTGAACATAAAACCTACACACACACACACACACACACACACACACACACACACACACACACACAAACACACACAGAGACAAAAAATCCCAATAAAAAGGTGGATAAATCACCCTGAATCTGCAGGTCAATAGAATTGAACAATAAACATCTTTTCCACCGTTCCTTCATCAGTAGTAGGAGAAGGGCTAGTAGGGTGGATGCAGTGGGGGTTGGCTCAGCATGGAGGGAAGTGTTAATGTGTGTTAATACACTAAAAGCCATGGGGCCTTTTCTAGGTGATGGATTGTCAGCACTAAATTAGTGTATGTGACAGGTCTAGTGCTGCACTATGGGTCAGAGGAGAGCTGTCAGTCATGCTATAGCAGGTGAAGACAGCAATATAAGTTGGATTTAGGTATAAGTGAAAAACTGAGATGGAGCAGTGACATACTGTTGGGGCACAGTTGGCTTAAATTCATAGATGTATGGAAATTATACCCTATCAAAAACAGTGAAGCACTAGAGATAGGATTACAGTGAATGAGTGGTTTCATTGCCATTAGTATTAGTAATGATTGGGTTTCAAAAGGGTTAAATAATTGTCCTTGTCTTGGTTTTGACAGACCTGAATAAGCAACAAGACATAAATCACAGACTGTCAGTAACAGTTACATTAGCAGACAAACCCAAATATATGACGATAAACAATGTCATTATGATCCGCAGTAAGTGTGACACTAGTAAACTAGAGGACAGATTGTATTTTTTGCTCTCGTCTTCCATTACTGCTGATCAGATGGAGGCAGCAAATCAAGCAGAGCAGTAAATACCCTGGCAAATTTACTAAACCCAGTGCATCCCCAACTGATCAAAAATGACAAAGACTGTCTGAGCTGTCAAGAAAACAAAGACACTCCTGAATCTATCAAATGCATTGCAAAATCTTGACACTTGTGCACCAGACAGAAATTTGTAAAAAAAAAAAAAAAAAAAAAATACAATTTCCCCATTATCAGAAATGTGGATACTGTTTGAATCATATAAACAGAGATATGAACCAGATTTCTCGTATTCCATGTAAAACCAAAATATGATCAAAAAGACACACGTATACATGTAAACATATTAAATCTGACAAACACAAAAATGGAAACATGTTACACATTAGGGAGGCACATTCTGTTTCCCCATTATCTTCCCATTACCTCTTCACTCAGTTTCCAGAGGTGGAGTGTATTTTTTTAGTGCAAGACCCAGCATAACAACATGACTGATGGTAAATCTATAGTAAGCGGCCTAGTTCTCATTGAACATATGGCAGGAGAGCAGAAACATCTGGTAGTGTCAAGACATCTGAAAGCTTTAATAGTAGATGCCACCACAGCAAATACCAGACAATCGACAGTTGAAAAACTGGCCTAACATTTTCAAAATCACAATACAAAATAAGCAAAAAGGAAAAGAAACCCATGTAAATCTTTAGCTCTTAAGTGTTGCAGTGAACTGGCAGCTGGGAGGGGTTTGTGTTTGACAGATTATGTCAGATGTACTGAGGACATGTCACGCAGGAGTGATGTGAGCCCTGTCAGCTCCTCACTCACACCCTGTCCGACAACGCTGCATCAGCTACCTCACTATTGATTGTCAGACTTCTTTGGGGAATTTGGCTTGACCCATTGTCACGGGAGCTGCAAAACCAATTGAATAGAGAAATCACATGTATAAATAAGCAATGTTCTGCATGAGGGCACCCAGGAGCAACACAATGACATAGTCACCTTGACATAACCCTGCCGCTCCCTCCCAGAGCAATCAACACTGACCACTGCTGTAAAAGCCCTTAAACACTGACATGTTCACATCCCTAATGACTATCTATGTGCTTTTAAATAGATAAGAGTGCCAATGTCTTTCACTGGGATCAGTTCGAGGCTTTTTTCAAAATGGCAGGGAAATTCCTCCATCGATTTATATTGCTACCATAAAATTATGAGACAAGTGTTAAATCTGTCATTAAAGGGCTCATTAAAGTCTGTAATTGCTAAGTTGGATACATTTGGTGCTGTTAAAAAGAGAGAGTCCTGACATCCGTTATTGTTATTGCACTGGCCATCTTAGAATATTGTCACTGAGTAGAGGATCCCTTGATCTCTGAGAAGTCTTTACCGATGCTCTATCTGCAACTCTTCAAGTTTCTTCAGAAATGTAATTGAAGATGAAAAAAGAAGATGAGGAGGGGTTAAGATATCTGATTCATTTATTCCTCCCACAGGACTGAAAGCACTAAAAGAAGATTCAAACAGTGTGTGCATATGGGAAAGAAAAAAAAATCTCAATTTTGTTATTCATTTCACTCCGCAGGTAAATCACACTTCATCACAGCTCATAAATAACATTCTATTTCAATTCTATGATTCATCTCTCTTATTTGATAAGAACAACATGCTTTCCTCTGAGCCAAGTAAAAAACAACAACAACAACAACAACACATGAATGAAAGATTAAGGGGCATCGTCTTCAATGTGAATTTCTCTGCTTAGATTGAGACTTTAGCAACTGTTTAGTGAGATTCAAGTACTCTCATCACTATGCTTGCTTGCTGGTGCTGGAAAGATGAACTCAGCACCTTGGCCTCTCCCCCCTCAGACATGCACAGAATGGCCATGTCAGCAAACTCTGAGGACAGGTCACTTGTTCAGCATGCAGAAATGTTTACCAAGCTTTACTGCGCCTGTACTCAAACTGAAATATCCGTAGAGATGATCAGTATGCTGCTTAGTTTGAGTCTCTCGTAGTTCTACTTCTGAGTATGTTCCAATCAGTCACAGGTAAGGATGAACCACCTGGGGGTCTCTCTGTTAGCGGGACCACCTCCACTCAGTGCACTCATCATCAAACACAGCTCTGATCAAGTGATTAGATGAGTGGTGTATGGGAGAAGGATGGGCCACCTTTCCCTCTGTACTCTCTTCCCCGGGCGGTCAGGACCGAGCGAGAGAAGGGTGAGGACGAGGCGAAAGATACTTCGAATGACAGTTCACTGACAGGAAGATTAATGACCCAACACACAAAGGTCTGGAGCCGCGCAGCCTTTTGGTAAGACACTCTGGACCCCCGCTGCCACCTGGCTGCAATCCATAGAAATCGAAGTCCTGTAGATTCCAGTGGCCAATTAATGAAAGGCCTCGGGAAATCTTACTGCCCTATCACCCACCCCTCCCCATCCCTGCCAGCACTTTGTCTAGATAATCTGATACTTTAACATAGACAGAAGGAAGAAAAAAGGACCTGTCAGCAATTGTGAGAGGCAGTTATCTATGGTAATGTGCTAGTTTTAGTATGGGTGAGTGGAGTAGAATGTGTGAGTAATTGTGTGTGTGTATGTGTGTGTGTGTGCACATTGGCATCTTGCAATTTATGAGCAGTGCAGAGGTAAGTAGACAGGTTGAAGTCCTTTTCAGCACTGTTGTTCATATGGAAATGAGAGGTAATGAAGTCAACACTGTCAACTTCACATCCCTCTGCATTGTCATAGTGATAAAGGGCACTAGAGGTAATTAATTTCAGTCAAAAAACTGAATACAGAATGGCAGGGAAATTATGTCACTGACACTGAAGAGGCTGTATTGTGCTGTTGTCAAGTTTTATGCCCTCACAAATCTGTCACAGCACATATGAGATCTCACAACAAAAGTCTTTAACCATTAATAACTGTCAATACTGTCCATTTTCACATTAATTTATGCAAATACAATGGAAAAATCAGGGTATTACAGTCTTGCCAAATCTCTGGGGCCAGATTCAAAAACTCAAAAGCCAGTGGAAGTCTGTATGTGCACAAAAGCAGCATTATGCATAAGCAGTCTTTGTAACCAAATGTGTAATCCCCTGCATACACATTGTTATACATCTCATTAGTGTATATGTCACTCATCAAACATCTCAGTCATTGTAGGAATTATGCACATGTGCAGGATCCCACTCCCACAGTTAGCTATAGATGGATGTTGACACATCCCCATTTCACCATGTTTGGACATAAACCAGACTCACTCTGTCCTCCATCTGTTACGACAACCACCACCAACACACTTTTGTGTCATTAAACACAGACTATTGATTGATGACACATCAGTAGGTCAAATTTATGATCTGATGACTGTTATTATTTACATTACTGTCTCATTTGACTGACAAGAGCTTAACCTAGAAGACACCATTACCTTTAGTAAAAAGGATCATATTGCATACAAACAGTATATATATATATTATTAAACATATCAAAATCCTAGACACTGTTGAGAACCAAGATATGCAAATGGAGCTCCAAATAAATATTTATAGTCTTTGATGTAATCCTCCTGTTTGTGCACGATGATATACATCACATTCATCTCAACTCACTAAAAGTCAATACATGTGCAGTGTAAACCATGTGTGGAGGAAGGAATTGTCAATGCATATTCTTAAAGGATAGGTTCTTAATTGTCCAAGTATGTAAAACAAAACTCATATGTCTAATTGTAAGTTTACTGAGTAATCAGTATCAATAATTCAACCTCTCCATACATTTTCTGATCCCTTGACAATGTGTTTCAAATGTAAATTAAGTGATGGGGGACACAGCTAAAGGTAAGAGGTGTCACCAGTCTGAGTTAGTCAGTGGGTAATTAGTGGTAATTAGCCTTTTTAGCACAAAATTCTGTCTTTCTGTCATATTTTCCACTGCAACTCAGCAAGTAATTGCTGTCTGGAGATCACAAATTGTACCAAAAATGTTGTAACTTTGCTAAAACTTAAAATTATTCTGATTAATCTGAATATTCATATATCATCTGAAGATAGCTCTTTTTCATATATGAACATTTAATTTAAGCCTTTATTACACCAACAGTAGAGAGCAGAGGTACAGAGAGATTAGGAGGTGACGTGCAACAAGGTTCCACTACTGGAGTCAAGCCATCGATGTTGCTGCTATGTGGCATGCATATTGACCAGTGGGCCACTGGTCATATACCATGTTGACATAGCTATTGAGTGATCAAGTGATCTTACAGTTTGAAAGAGGTTTCTAAACATTTGCTGGTCACTACAGATACATTTGGTATGTACCATTTCCTTTAACATGTAAAGATTTGTATCTGTATATGTATAAACTAAATTGTCTAAATGCTAAAAGACCTAATAAACTAACTAGAAATCAAAATCATCAAACAGTGGTCATTAACTTGCTATCAAATATATTCAGGCCTAAAAAACTGTGACTTCTGTTATACCGATAAAATGAGCGTGAAGGATATATCAATATATCGTTTTGAATAGCTTTTCTACAGCTCATGGGGCACTGTAACCTTCAAGCTACGACTCGTGCAGTCAACTCCACAGAGCTGATAAAAGTGAATGCTGAGTACACAGCTGCAGTTGTGCACCAAAGCCTGAAGGTGTGACAGACACAGACAATAAAACTCAACAAAGAACAGCGAGATGGTGCTGCTCTGTTGTCCCTCACCCTTACTGTCAGAGACATGACATTAATATGAGACAGAGGGAATGAGTAGAGAGAAAAAGGCAGAGAGTGGGGGAAGTGCACCATATGGATTCAAGAGGAGGAGAAAAAAGGAGCAGAAAAGGTGACACTTGACATAAGTCACCTGAATGGAGTTGGGGTTCTATCACCATCATCATCATCACCACCATTATGCTGTCTACAAGAACAAATGATGAATGTTCAGCGTGTACAGACGTGAGACTGTATATATACACACACACTGTATATTTTTGTAAATGTGTCTGGATGCATGGGAGTTCTCTTTTCTTAAATGTTGTGGCCCAGCTGTGTGTGTTTAACCCCCCATACTTGGCCTTGTCATAGGTCTACTCATCTAGGCAATCACATAACAGAGGCCAACGTCCTCTCAGCATCCTTGAGCGCCTGTGATGGGCACCCAGCCAGTGACTGATCACCCACTCCTTCCCTCTCGTCAGCACTTTCCCTCATCCAGCTCGTCATCGATGCTCTGCGGTAATAAAACCAATGTCATCCTGCTCCTTGTGAGGTTCATGTGGAGAGATAAGGGTAGAAATTTGCTACTTTTGTTCCAAATTAATTTCCCACTGTCTTTGTGAACACCATTTCCTGGGTAGTGCTGACAGCAAGCTAATCTCATGTTTCCTCCCCTCATTTCAGCCTTCATTAGGAAAATGTGCTGCTTCAAAGTCATTTTACATTTGACTTTTATAGTCAAGTGTTTGTATATGTGCATTTCGAAATGGAAATAATTGATCAGGTGAGGTTACTGGGGAGCAAAAGGGGCACCTCTTTGGTTAATTAAAGCTGCATGTTGCTGCTGTAAACATTAGGGAAATGGGGCTGTATATCAGGCTTATTACCTGGACATGATGATCAGTCCAGGGAAATCTCTTGTATCTAATCAAACAGAGACTTTGCTGCTGCTAAGAGCACATATCTCCCTCATGTCATCCAGGAGAGGATAGTGTGAGTATATAGAGAGATTATAGTCAAACATTGAGGAAAATGAAATAAAACTTTTGGCAGTGTCTGGTTATATGTCAAGTCGGTGCTAAAACAAGCCTATTATCTTTTTTTTTTATCTTTCTGCGTACTTACTATTGTATCAAAACAGAACAATGCTTTAAGCCTAGACAGCAGTACTATCTTCCAATGCCTCCTAACATTTCTTATCCAAATCACATGTGCAGTAGACAGCAGTATGTTGGAACTGGGCTAGGAGTGCCTGTAGAGATTATGATGGTGCAGGCGGGACAACAACATTAAGAGGAGATAAGGGGAACTCATAAAATAGCAGCATTTCATTTCCTAAAAACACAATAGATCTCAGGGCTGCTAGACGGACTACTATCAGTCAGTCAGTAGAATTATAGCATGTGTTATTGTTCCTATGATTGGAAAGGTAGTCCATTTATAGTTGTAGTTCCTCTACTCTGATATTTTAAGCTTCTTTCATACTCAGTCCATAGTCTCTCCATGCAAACCTGACCTTCTGCTTTAGAAGCACAATAGAAATTAATATTTCATATCACAAACACAGATTTTGCTCTAGTATGAAGCACCTCAGTGTTGGGGAAACAGTTAAGTGCTTCAGTTTAATGTGAGAATGAAAACAAATGGTTGTTGTCTGGTTGATATAAAGTAGGATATTTTCCCATTTTCTTATCTTGCTCCACTGAGTGCTTTTGAGTTCCTGAGTGAGTAGTGATGGGCAATGCTAGCACGTTTTTTGAAGTTCAGTTCAGAGTGAATGGCATTCTGTTTCATCTCCAGTGATAGGTCTGTATGTGTGAACTGGGTGGTAAGTTAACAAAGAAGGAAAGTGCCCCCATGAATTTGGGGTTAAGAACCACAGCTTCCCTGGTTTGTTCTTTGCATCACCTTTCTCTGCCTCATTTGCTGTCACCTCTCCACTATCGTTATCTTATAAAAGAATGAAAAATGCCCCAAAATATGATTTAATAAAAGAGGGTGATGAAGCAGCAGGACGTCACATTTATTTTTCAGCTTCCGTGTTAAGTTTGAAATGTATTTCCAGGCAAAAGATTGGTGTTATATTCATTATTTGAAATCAGTGTTCATTGATCAGTGTATGGACACATTGAATCTGAGCTCCAGCAATGATAACAACAAGCCTTAAAGTCCATAAATGTGTTCTGAGTTTGTCACACCACACAAAAATGCAACCACCAAATTAACCACCCAGCCAAATTTGAATGATTAAAAAAAATAATTGTAATAAAAAAACACAATTTAAGAAAAGTAAGAGTATAATTTGGTGAGTTGTGGTCTTTATAAATTAGACTATTTCTAACAAAAGATGCTAAAAAAATCAGCTCCTCACCATGGATGGTCAACCCCAGGTGGATCGTACCCCATGTGCTACATATTGCAGTGTGACAATGGCTTAAAAAAAAAATTTAAAACCAGACCGCTCCTTCATCCTCTCCTCTTCCTCATCGATTGTCCGCATGTCTATGTCTCTGTGTCTCATGGCAGCAGAAGCCAAAGTGACAGAGACAAAAGACGGTTTGGGTATTAATTCAGCGCTCACGTCTTCTTTCAGGATCCTTTCACATGCAAAACACCGGGCTGTGTATTGGGCAGAAGGGGACGCTGACAATTACAGCCTCACATTGAGCTACCGTTGGAGGCTCACTCTTCAGACTGATTGACAAATGAAAGAGCTGAAATAGCTTCCATCTAAAATGGGCACTTGTCAGAATAGGGGGATCATCTCCAATATCTTGTCTCAAATGGGAAAGGGAAAAGATGAGTGTGCATGGGAAATTGAGCTCACAATTCAGTACTTTACAAAGGCCATTTAGGCTACATAAACAGAATACCCAGTGGGATTGCGAAGCTTTAAAGCTCAAATTCAATGGAACATCAAGATAAAGCAGCAACTTTCTAAAGAGATTTGCATCCAACTGTTCTTTCTCCTCAAAAACTTTTCATACTGTGCTAAGAGATCTACTCTGCACACACAGACACACACACACACACAGATGAACACAAATGATGGGTACACATGCTCATTGTACATGCACACAAATGTACACGGATGAGCCAACATTACCTTGCTCATGAAGTGAAAATCAACAAATATGTCTGGAAAACTCTGCGTGTGATTTCTGGGGGAGGCAAACAGATATGTTCATTGTCCTGCCAAGCACGTAGTCCACAATCATGGATGTTGCTCAATTTGTCTGCCAGTCCCCTCAGTGTATCCAATCGACGCAGCTGAGTGCAGAATCCAAATCAGAGACGGATGCCTGTTGAGTGCCTCATCACACATGAAACTGGAATGACATGGCCCCCCATGTGTGTGAGAACTAACAATGTTTTCTGAATGAGAATAACTGTGGAATATTTGACTGTCTTTGTAAACTGACATTTAAGAAGAAATATTACGGCTTGAGTTAAACCTTAATTGGGTGAGTCAACGTTTGTCAGTACACAACTTAATTAACTGGCAAACATGGACGACAAATAAAGATCAACAGATTACACAAAATGAATAAAATATGAATGGCGTTAGAGTTATTACTGTTTAGGATTTGTTTCTGTAGAATTCTTTGGCCTGTGTATTTGTAGCCTGAAGAGCAGCTTTTGCAAACTGGAAAAAAAAACAAAGCCCCTCAGTAACTGGAGCTAAATCAACTGTCTTGAGGGGAAGCCTCATTAAAATTAGGATCCAGGAAAGTTACAGGAATGTTCCATTAACATGCACGAACAAAAGTACATCTGAAAATGTATGGAAAGAAAGAATGTCTTCTTCTATTGTGTGTCTTAGATGCAGATAGCCAGTGTAGACACAACACAGGTATAAATAACAAGTACTTGTGTCTGAGAGCACAAACAGCTGCAGGGGAGTGCTGCATGCTGCTGTAGAAGCACAAACAGGTTCTTTAATGGAGAGAGGGATGTGAGGAGAAATTCATTTGTGAGATGACACTCTCCCACAGCACAAACCCTGTGAGAGGGATGTTGTGGCTCGGAGGATGGGGGGTGGTGGTGTGTGTGTGTGTGTGTGCGTATGTGTATGTGTATGTGTGTGTGAGGGGGAGGGTGGATGTGGGGCAGAATGAGGAACAGGGTGAAAAGATGCAGAGGTGCCTGTGTCATGTCTCTATGGAAATCAATAAACTGTACTGCATGCACAGCACACCATCTAACACAAACACATGCATACAAGTGTGCACCCACACATGCATGCACACACACATACAAAGCACAGTCAGGGAAATAAGAGGTAAGAGGGAGCTGAATGTGGCAAAAAATGGGCAGCCCATACTGTTATTGAAGTAGCTGTTACTATATAGCCTTGTAACTGATTTAAAAAGTAATGATCTAGAAAATAAGGAGATTTCATAGTTTTTTCTTTGTCACATTTAAATGCTTTCCATTTAGTGTTTATCAATGAAATCCTAAAACCACTAGTTGTGCCATATGAATATTCATTAAAAAATATCATATTGCTGCTTGAAGGATGTTCTGAATTAGATTAACAAATGCCTCTAACAAGGTTTCCTAACTTTCAGTTAGAATGCCTGAGAGGTTGTAGATGCGTGTGTAGGTGGTAATGACTACTAAAGAAGTCAGCATATTTTATGATGACATTACAGCTTCAGCCATTTCTGTTGATCTTGCTTAAACTGCCGGCAATGACTTGCACACACTTTTGGGCTCAAAGCATCTGATATTATCAAAGTTTTTTGCAGCCTAATTAGAGTTCACCTTGATGTCTTGTTTTTGCATGAGGAGCGGTCTGTCTTTTGGGTGCTTACAGAAAGTATGACCTGCTCTAAATCCCACCTTCCCCTTGGACTATCTTTGCTACAGATCAAACCTTAGCAGTGGTGAGCTGAGGTTCAAGGTGAAGTCACATAGGATACATGTGAAACTGTAGCCGAAGGTGTGGAACAAAAAATAAAAAAAATAGCACAATCGAGTTCAGGACATCACATCTCAAGCCTGTGAGAAAAATATGAAAGAAAAAAATAGGAAAAAAAGGTTCCAGCTGTGTACAAAGAAACCCCTCAACACCAACACACACATGCAAACACACATCTCCATGACAAAAAGAGTAAAGCCCAGAAAATAAAAAGGAGAAAAGGAGAAAGGGAGAAAAGAATAACAATAAAACAAATGCCCAAACCTCCTGGAGCAGATTTTTCATCATTAAAAGATGGCCTGAGGGCGGGTGGAGTGTGATGAGGAAACACTGGCTTGTGCCCTTCTCTGTAATTAAATGGTGGCCGGATGGAGTGAGAGGCAGGGAGATGATAAGCACTGGGCTCTTTGCCCCAGGACAGAGGAATATTGTGAGATGCTTCAAACAATAAGGTTATCTACGAGCAAAGTGGCTTTTTTTGGAGAAAACCAAAGATGGCAGACAGATTGCTTCTGTTTTCTAATGGAATAACTGCAGCTTCTCTATAGAGCAAAAGTGAAGGATGTGTGTTTGCATTTTTAAAAGCACATATAAAAGCACAGAGAGAAAAAAACTGAATGTCAATACAAATTCAATACAATAAGTAATGAAAATAAAATTTGCGTAAAATAAGCAGATTTAAAGTGAATGACAAAAATAAAAAAATCTAAGGAAGTCTCCAACTACACATGCTCTGAACGGTTTAAAATATACTACATTTGATCACTTAAAGGATAGTTTCCTTCTTTTACTGGTTTTAATATCAAGCCCTTAACCTCATTCCATACACATTTAGGAACTGTGCCAAATCTCAGCATTTAGTATACCTTGATGGAGACAAAAATAATCCATGAGTTAGTTTCAGTCTATATGTTCCTTCCTTGTTTGTATCCTTGTAAGGGAAAAATGAAAAAAACATCTACAATGTGAACAAGGCCTTCAGATAGAGAAAATGATATCAGAGTGACAAGTCCTGCCTCAAATCTGAAGTGAATATACCAGTTTACATGGTCCACATTCAGTTACCAAGAAACACTAGAGGGTTCTTGGCATTTGAGTCATGCCTTTTCCACACACAATGTAAACAATTGCATGAACACGTCTTTGATTCCATTAAACACAAAAGCAAACAATTTGCTCCCTGAACACAAATACTACCATACATCATAGTTAAAGGTATTGAAAGAGATTAAACCAAACACACAACAAACAACACACAGTCTTGAAAGCACAATAGAAGGGACTGATATAGTGAAAAGGAAAGTAATGCATGGACTGACAACTGGGATAACAGCGTGTGCAATTTCAAGCGACAAGACTGAGATTGGTTTGCTTTGAGAAATCAGTATGGACAGTGTTCACAGAGAGGAGAGAGTGTATGCTTTTCTTTTTTTTGTGACAAAGCTTTTTAATATTTCTTAATGGAATGAATAGTGCCACTAAGTTGTATCATTCCCCAGAAATAAAACAACATTCTGTCACAAGAATTTCATTATATGAAATGCCAAGCGTCCCATGAGAAAAAAGACGTAGTGGTGAAATGAGGATTTTTCACCTAAATACAATTACAGGGCATTCTGCAAAGTGCTGTATAGAGCAATCAGAGATTGCTCTTGAACGCTGGCGGTGGAAGAAAAATACTTTGTTTTTAATGCTGGGATATATATTTTATTCTTACTTTTTCATCGGTAAAAAGCTTTTGGCTGCCCCTTGCCAAGCAAAGACTGTTGTATCACTGCCAGTCAGGTTTTGAATTCTCTAGCTGGAGATTGAAGATGAGTACAGTCATTCCTGAAAAACGGCTGTGACTCCATGGAGTCATGCAAAGGATGCCAAAGTAGGCTGCTTCATTTTTCTGGCTTTAGCTTCAAATTAGATCAGACATCAGAAACGACCTTCAGATATCAGCAAAGCCAATATGCTGACTAGGATGCATCAGAGAAAAAGGCAGTGATCAAGATTTATGGAGTGAGGCTTTGCTGCGTGTCAAGATTGATATGTGTCTCACCAACGGTGAAATGAAGTGTCAAATTAGTTTGTGTGAAGGCATGTGTATGTTTCAGCTTGTCTGCAAGAATCCTCTAATGGCTGTTTGTACACAAGATCCAAAGACAAAGAGACAAAGAATAAGACCCAGAGTGAATGTATGAAAGGATAGTGAGTGTCAAATAGGGTGCTTATAGTGCAGAACACTAATAAGGAAAGCGTCAGCAGGACAGCAGCAGCAGATCCATTCTCCTCCAGGCTCCATCTTGGCAGTACCTGTTATAAACTTCCTCTGCCGTCTTGCACAATTGGTTCTGTAATTTAAAAAGGTCAGCATGGCTCCTGTGTAATTCAATACTCTCATGGTGCTGTATTAACCACATATTTAATCACCCTTGGGGTAGTGTGCAAGCCGAATACTCAATGTAAAGGCGAGCCCATGGTACAGGGCTCAGCTCTCCCTCCTGACATATACTGTATAACTTACAGTAGAGCAGAGGCTTCTCCCAAAGTATATCAGGGTTAGTGGAAAGAACATATTTTTAAAAAAATAAGAAATTCATATGTGAGCACACAATGAAATAAAATCACATCTCAGAAATGTGTTTTTGCGCAAAGAAAGATAAATATTGTTTGGTTGAGAGTTGCTTTGTTTAGACAATCAAGTTAAAGGGCAGGTGAAAAAACAATCAGTAGTATGAAGTTTATACAATGCTTTATCATGAGAAATTCAATCCTGCAAATTTTGTATGTTTTCTACAGTTAGTCTCATGCTGAAAAAGACAAAAGCTCACGGGTCGACAGACGTTGTTGAGATAAATAATAGCAGGGAAAATAACAACACAAAACCCCTAATGCCAAGTATAAATTCAGATTTCATATGGCTGTGTCTTCCTTGCTCCCACTTTACAAAATAAATCATACTAGGCACCTGTTGCACTGGGGCTGGAAGAGTATTATGGCAAAATGAATGATACTTCACAGAGGAAAACCAATTACCAAGTAGATTACCCTGAGCAGAGAACCACTTTATTATTTTTAAATAGGACTCGTACCTCATGGTTCAATATACTGTACATATAGCATGCTTAGCTGAGCAGATGACACCATTGGCAAATCCAGCACAAAGTGAAGCCAGGAGGAAAAGATGAATGAACATGGTCTACCGTAAAAATGAACGTCAACCAATTTACCTATATGGCCCTCTATCTAATATCTAATATATCTAATATGTATTTGTAGTCATTCCAGAGGTACATATATGAATATGATGCAAAATTACAGTTGGGTTGAATCTGGTGAACTAAAGTAGGGCTGCAACAACAAATAGACTATATCGATAAAAAGTTAGAAGTGTTGGCAACGAATTTCATTATTGATTTGTTGTGTGGCGCGATTACTGCCTTACTTGCCAAGTCGTAGAGCAGTTCAGGTGCAGCTGAGCAGAGCCGGTATCAGCAAAAGCGGAGAAAACGGTACGCCTGAAATCTTGTGTAGGAGCAGTTCACACTACATAAAACTAGAAAGCACGTAAGCACGCGCACAAAAATCGGTTTTCTATCACTTTTGCGCGTCATATCAATGACATAACTGTGTGGATCATTAACCTTGTTGCTCCCTGGTTATAGTTAGTGAACTATCAGCTTCTACCTGCTCAGATCTCACAGTCAGCAGCAGGAGATGAGGAGATCAGCAAGGGAATCTAGCGCACATAGTTTGTATGGAAGCCTAATGATGGAAAAAGTTAAACTGGTAACTACAAAAATAAGCCACAATTTATACTGTAAATATATAATTTAACAGACAAATGTTTGTATTTTTTCTGGGTTGTGTGTGAAAACCATTAAGAATAATATAAAACCAGTCTGTACACCACCAAGATGAACTGGTTTACACTTTATTCTTGGTTGACAGTGCTGGAGGGTAATATTGATTTATAAGTGTGCTCTATTTGTGTGACATATGTTTTTATTACCAATTTGTTATAGTTTGCGATACATAATATAACTGAACTGCCACTGAATGTTGAAACTAATCCTGTTAAAAGTTTTATCATTTTCATTTTTCTTCAATATTTATCTTTTATTTATTGTTCTAACAGCTCAGGTCGATTGAACAACAGAAAATATGTGATGTCAAGTTTGCACACGTTTTTACACATGCAGCCCTTTAGTAAATCAGGCCCTTAGTCTTTCTGTCTATAATTGAGTCCCAATAATCCTGATAGAAATAAATGACCCTTTTTACGACATTAACTTGATAACAAGAAGAATTATGAACTGCGCAATATAATAGGTATGCACTGCAAATGTAAAGTTGTTAAAATACGGCAAACAAACTACTTAAGTATACTCCCAGCAGGACACTAGCACATACGTACAATGGTGTCAGCACATATTTGTTTGAACAGAAGCTCTCGTATGTCAATATCTTGCCTGGTCAGGTTCACACAGGCCACTTCTGAGGTCGCTCACATGAATCCTCAACTCAATCTTAAACTTTTGTGCCAGACAGCCAACTTACACAGGGTACAGACTCATTACTCATGAACGCTTAAAGGGTAAACAAAGTACATCAGAAACCCAAAGGATAAAAATGCCATTTTGTAAAAGGAATGAGAGAACTGCCGGTGTTTACTTACAGGCAAGGATTATTTTAAGAGCTGTCAGTCAGGAAGAATGCAAAGAAATAAAATCAAAGCGATGCCTTGACATTTCTCGCTCATTGGGAGACAATGGAAGACACATGGTCCTGGTGGAATTCGGCTTCCCCACATTTAGAAATGACAGTTTCTTTGCTGTGCTGGCACATTTGCAGAATCCATGGCTTAGGTCTGAAATTCCTCTCTGGTTTGGGTGAATTGTCACTGAAGTCTAATACCTTGCTTGAGGCATTAAGTGCCTTACATAAGGAAGAATATCTATTTCCAAATCTTTGGTCCTGTTTCCAATACTCTGATGCCACCACAGTGTTAAACAGAGGTGTCAATTCACCAAAAGCTGAATTCAATCCTAATATAGCTCTAACTGCTGCCAGTCAGAGATTCTTTTCCAAAGCTGTGATTGAAAGTGCTTTTGCCAAAGTAGTGATTCCTCACTTGTACACACACACATGCTCACATTCACACACACACCATTAAATCAGAGTACAGGGGGGCCACACTCTGCCCTCTGCTTGACAAGTAAATTGCTTCCTAGATAGTGTTAGCAAAAGAAAATACGAAGAGAAAGAAGATGGTGACATGAACGTGGTTAAAGAAAATGAATGAGAGGTGAAAGGCAATAGAAAGTAGCGAAGAAGCCAGAATAAGTAGATTGCTGTAAGCAGCAAGTGTGAAATGCTCCACTAAGCAGGAAGACATGGACCTGTCCTCCTGTCTGATGGGAATTGGGTAGAAAAGAAGAGAAATCAACATGGTGTAGCTGAGATGACTGCCAATTGTTGTGACAATAAAAGCCCAATTGGACTGCCCTTACAACATCTAAGACAGGGAGATATTTCAGTAACATGACTCAAGTCTTAGATTAGAGGCAAAAGTTTCAGATAGAGAGGTCTAATGAAGCTGTGTAAAAAACAAAAAAAACAGTATTAAAGAGGAGGTGGACAGAATAAATCATGGCCAGTGCATGATAAGAGATGAGATATATTTCATTAATGTAAGTAATTTAAATTGTCAAAGACTGAACTTAAAAACTATTGTGATGTGATGACTTGTTTCTACATACAATGCGCTTGAAAAGTAAATCAGCAGCAGTTATCTCACAGTCTGTGGAATTAGCCGCTAATGATAACCCTTTACTTTATCTGGATAGCTTGGAGACTGTCTCAGCATGCCACCATGTGAAACAGCGGGCCAGTTTTAGAGTTGCATAGTTGTTTGTTTCACTTGTTGTGTATTGTCACACTGAGACAAACATGTTTTCTAAGACAGGTGAGTCAAAAATCCTTTATAAAAGACTACTGGTGCAAAATAACTCCTCTAACCTAAAGTTTTACACTTACATAGCAACAATGAACTATTTGAGTTTGAACAGTGTGAAGCACATACTGTAATTGTCAGACAAGCACAAAGACTGTCAGGCACATTTATGATTGGATGGAAGGACATGCTAGTGCAGACAAATATGACATGTCTTACCTGGAACTAAGGGCACCTCTTGGCAGTGGGCCAGCTTAAGCAGAACCATTATGAAGAGGGGTGTGGCCCCTGACCACGTGCCACGCATTATGTTGCTCACTGTCCAGGCATCACTGGGCATTAATCTAGGGAAAGAGATAAATATCACAAAAGTAAAAGTTTAGTCACATTGCTGAAATATCCCTCAATTCAGTGGATTGCACAAAGAAAAAATAATATTGAATTTAGTATGCAAATCACAATAACATGCCAGCATACAAGAGAAAACAACAATTACAGCATGACCACAATACAAAAAACATCCCATTTCTAATGACATTTTTAAAGAATTACTGGATACAAAGCACCTTTCATGACAAATGACTTAATTCTCTATTGAACTCCGTTATGTTGTAATTATATGGCAGTTGAATGCATAATTTATAATCCTAAGAGAGTTCAGTTTTAGAATGCTAAGAAGATTGGAAATCGACTTTCTCTGTCACTAAACTCTTACTCAGTATCTTCTTTGTTCACACAAACGCACACACACAACAAATGCATCCATGTCAAATTGATTTCAGACAGGTGAGACAGAAGCGTCACAGTTTAGTGGTGTGTACGAGACAATGCAGGTCAGCCATCTGTGGAACAACCTGTTCACCCTTGTTTGATTACATTCAGCAGGCCCGGCAGCCTCGGTTGCTCTTTCACTGTATCTCTCTCTCTCTCTCTCTATCTTTCACACTTTCTTCCCTGCACTGCTATACACTATGATTTACTCTCCGTAGTCCTTTTTTCCCAGGCATGACATACTCCTTGAATTGGATATGCTTCAACTAAAATATGATGGACTTGCCTTTTCATAAATTCCAAGATAGTACAGTGGCAACTGAGTCTCTTCAAGCCTAGCATCTTTTGAGATGATGGAGAGCAACATCCCCTCTGCATCGTAAAAAGAGGAATGCATGCAACAAAGAAAAGAAAAAATGCTCACTTGGCAAAACTAGCAATGCTCAAAATGGTCTTGCACTCTACACCACACTTTTCCCCACTACTATAATATGTTCCAATTATGTGTTAAATGTTGCAATTCTTCCAAACTTTAACATTCTTTTAATTCAGATGCAACACTGAATGGACCAAACCATTTGCCACTTGTTATTGGAAAGCCCTTCTTCTTATGCCATTTCCCATTCTTTCTCTCTCTCCCTCACATTACTCTCTGTAATAGGTTTGCAGAAGAAAGAAGTCACAAGCATACCAATTTGCTCGTATAGCTTTTCCTCCAATCTTATCTTCAGGTACTCAGTGGACACTCTTGCACCCTTTTATATTCTTGGTCTCAGATTTAGAAGAGCTTCTGAAAAGGCTTTCTATCAGATCTCACACACTGGGAGCTTGCCATGTGCGTTATCATCACCTCTCATTCCTCCTCGGTGTCACAGCAGAGCCAAAGAATTATGAGTTGTATTTGCACAATTGCTCCATTTGCATGTGATGGTGACAAGCACACCCCCAGCTAAATGTCTGACCAAGAAGTCCCTGTGGTTAAACTGCAAGATTCCAGCACTCTGCCTGGTCACCTGCACCAGTATCACACCGGTATCTTGGAGGAGCAGCAGACAAGGTTTCTTGATAATTGTGTAAGATAAACACTGTATTGTCCCAATGCAATCTGATAAATACCCAATTACCAGTCTGAAGAAGGCTGTGACAAGTGGGAGCAAGTGGTTTGGGAATGTGGTATACATGGCTTTGAGTTGGCCCACTCAACCCAGGAGCAAGCGGTGGGGAGTTGGACTCATAATTCAACTGATCACCCTGTCCCATTTGATTAATGAATGACGTATTAGAGATAATGGAGGATTTATGTGAGCCATCCCCTCGAGAAACCACAAACATGTATGTGAAGATGCATCACAGTGCAATCAATGACTGTTTTCTCTGTACTCATTAATAAAGCCGCTTCCATCAAAGGAAATGAGAATGTTTTACAAGACTTGTTTCAGTCACTTCTTTTGCATTCACTACCAATTTAATTCAAGAGGAATGAAAGGCCCTTATTGTCTCTCTTTATCTGACTCAATGACTGCTGAATGGATTGAAGGCAATTCATCAGGCAGTGACAAGAAGCATTGCTGCTGGCTCAGTGACCATCTCCCACAAAAGACAGGAACCATCAGCAGAACAGTCGCTGCCCACAAATTGATTTTTTGATGCCCACTAAACCAAGGCAATGTCATTCAAAACCTGTGGTTTCTCATTGACACATCCACATGACTCAAGCACTGATACTCTGCAGACTTCATGAAATTGTGGGTAATATTACTGTGGACAAACAAACACAAAACGTATCCTCTTTATCTTGCAAATGAACATAGTTCTCATATAGACTTGAACGTGGATAAGGTCCAGGTGAAATGATTAAAAGGAGGATTTGCAGGTACCTAAAGGCCTCTGAGAATGAGAATGGACTTCAAATTACCTCTGACTGGGACCTCCATTCCTGACTAGTTAATCTGTTTCTCTTTCATCTTGTGTTTCTTAGGTATACTGCACATTAACCCTAACCCTGACAAACCAGAAGTAAGACAGAGTAGGTAGCATTTTTAGTAGAGTAATTTTCTTTGTTTGTTTTTTTTCTTCTAACCTACACACAACTATGGGGCCAAAGATAGCCAATTGATTTGGCTAACTTAGACTTGGATGTAAACAGTATTAAACAAAGAAAATATAAAACTTAACTGCTGATAATATGCTGTAAATATTTAGTGACAATGGATTCATCTTTTCTTCACCAGGTTTGCAAACATCTAAATTAGAAAATAGTAGAAATGAAGGAAGATTGATTTTGAGTGTAAACACACATGCAAATCTGTGTTTGGCTATATGTAGTGCGATGTCAGTGTGATGTTTTGATGGATAGTTCCTGTGCAAGCACTCTGTTCTCTATGTCACTGTAGATACTCCTTCCTCATAAAAATGCCAACACTGGATTAAGCATCTCACATTCACAGTACATTATGCCGCCCTCACTTCATTACAATAAAAGGATTAACCTGCCTCCGCTCTGTAAAGTGATCGGTGGGGAGGGTGGACGACATGTGGCTGAACTGTCCTTCCCCCTTAGCGTAGATCACATTTCTCGTGTTCCTCCACATCGTGCTACTAATCATCCTTTGGGGGCCACTGCATTGACTGTGGCAACACACCAGGACCAGTAACAAATCTGAAGCCATTAGGACACCCTGCAGTTGACTAACATAACAGCATATGCTTCATCCAGTCCACAGGGAAAAACTGTGCTTCACTGTCCCACCTTCTGTTCATCGCTATGGCACCTAGTATACGTAGGTTGGTCATTACACTAGGTTTTCATGGTGGAAACAATTTTAGAAAGTGTTTGATGTGGTCTACATGGGAGTTTTATGTTCTGGGAAAGAGGTTACAATTGCTATAATTTATTTAGGGTAAATGGTCTCTACATCCAAAATTGGTAAAATAATGGATATATAGGAAAACCCCAAATTAGAATAAATTAGAAGAGTCGAAAGCATTCCAGCATGACTGGGTGGATGGGCCTGGTCACAAAAGGCCTCCCTACAGTGAATGTGATCTGTGATAAATTAAAAGCTGATTATTTCCTGTTGGGAGAAGCCAAGCGCTTGGCCCCCAGCCCCTTCACTGGCGGTGATGGATTAGTCCACAGTCTGCACTATGGACCTGTCCCCACTGACTGCACAGCCACTGACGCCACGGGCTTAAGTGCCTCCTATCAAGATGCCATCTCTGACAACTCTTAATTTATTTGAATAAATGTCCCACCATCTCTTTAAAGGACAATTCCATGTTTCTGTGAGACAGATGGATGGTTCTTTGATTTTTGTGAAGTGGTATTACCATACCACTACACAACCCCATTTGGTACTAATAAACTATATAGATATATATATTTTAAAGGCAGTGCAAAAGTACACTATATCAAATAACCATTACCGTAAAAAGAAACATTTGATTTTTTATTGACAAGAAAAAGACATGTTAAGAATGGGCTCAACTGTGTAGATTGATTTGAGCTTATGAATGAGGGGTTTAATGATTGAAAGAGGGTTGTTGTTCATCATGTTTTGTGTGTTACATTACTTAGCTGTAATATGATAAACATTTAGAGCGGCATGAAGGACACAACAGACTGGCTGATTCCCAGTGAGACAGGTCTCCACAGTGTTATTGGAGACATAGAGCACTAAACAGCTGTAGGTCCCATTGCCAAGCCCAGGTGCACAATCCATGAGCTTCCATGAAGCTGAGTTTTTTTACATTATGGGCCCATTCTCATGTGTCTCAACCATTTTTCCTGGGTCGGCATCATTTGGACAGCCTACAGCGCAATTTGTCTGTGGTGATTGGGTCTGCCTGAGTGGGAACAAAGGCGGTCAGCCTGGCTATTGTGTCCTTTTGTGTCCCATATGTCAGGAGTCTGCTGCACAAACAATGCAGCAACTGCCAAGAGCACAACAGTCATTATCGGGTGTGGAATCGCTGTCATTATCCTGCTGCAATCATAACTCTAATTACAAAAGTTGCTTTGTAAGCAGGTAGATTACGCAATGTTAATTACCCGTGCACAATGCAGCAAGCACATGTTCAAATGCCACACACCATTCTGCGCAGCACAAAAGCAGCACACGTTTTACCCTCTGCCATATGCAAAGCAACGGTGGGTCCCTTGATGGCTGCATGTTTTAAACCCTCATGGTACAGTCACACACCTCTCATCATTAATAATATCTCATTAATAATAGTTGTAATGAATCACCCTTAACCACATTATCTGACATAAACCAATATGTCTGTGTGCCTAGTTCTGATTGATGAACCCCATCCTGTAAACTGCTCCATCTCATTACTCAGTATCTGACCTGCTGGAGTTGAGGCTGCTGAGCTGTAGGTATTTTTCAAGACTTTTGTTCAAACGCTGTTGCATCAATTCTCAGGGTTCGTTTTCCCTTTGTTCCAGCATATGGATACTTACTGGGGTTTAAAATATGTCACAGCAACATTGCTGAACAAAACTTGACTCAAGTAGGCTAACAATTGTACTAAGTTCACTTTTCATTTCAAGGTGACTGAACACAGATTGTAATCCATTTTCTAATGCAAAATTCTTCAGCACACAAATGCAGAAAATGTGTTTAAAGTTGTGTTTCAATGCCTTTCACTTTGACAAACACAGATGAAAAAGACTTTCCAAAACAGAAGTGAGACAGCAAGGATGATTTTCCCCAAGCAGAGTTGAGCACAGCACAGCATAGCAGCCTTTTTGCATTAATCACCATAAGGGTGCACTTTACCAGCCCACTCTGGCAAATTAAATCCTCAGAATAATATCTCCATCATTGCTGTATTTCTGTGCTCTGACACAAGCATCTATCTGGCTTTGGAAAGCTGCATAGCAGAGCCTGCCAACCCAGGAAGACCTCAAACCATGGGGCAATAAAAAGTGACATCAGCAATGGGAAAGTTAATAGTGTATTTCAGATGCACTTTCTGGAGGACAGGAGTAGCAGAGGTTTCATTCACTGTAAGTGACAGTGGCTGGCAATCTTCCTCTGCCTTCCATATGCCCTTATGAATTGCAACCTGCTCTCTGTAATAACTTATAAATAGTTAAGGCTTCCTGAGGGGCTGATGCAGCGTATGTGACACACCGTGATGCTTGGATATCCTCCACATTTACAGTCTGTGTACAGATCATAGTAACAGCTTGTTTTGCTTATTCATCTATTCAATGTGATGCTTGATTGTAGCTGGCAGTACTCTATTGTGTTGTAAAAAAGTGTCACACCAGTGGCTGTGTAAGGCTTCACACAAGTCTATTTCTAACTTTGAGGGGCTCATTTCAGCACAGCTGTCAGAGAACGCCTCAAGCTGAATAAACAGAATATAGGAACACAGACAGAATGAAGACAACATGACTGCAGGCGTCTTTTTCAAACTGGGCCACCAGCACATTTCCACTGATAATCCATGTTCTCTAGTTTGTACATAATCTGACATACCTCATGCTTGTGTGGTGAATTATAATGTATAATTTATCTTAGCAGGTAAAGTTAACTGGCTGTCATCAGAGCAGCATGATGTAAGACAGCTACTTCTGCTAAGAAAGGGAGAATAAAAGATCCTTGCATTACACTCTACTGTAATACAACACTGTAAAGCTAATATATGTCTTGGCATGTATTTATCTAACTTCTAAGAAAAGCCCCAAAGAACCAACTTTATAGCCTAACATATCTTAACTTAAAGTGAAGAATGAGAACCATTTATTAAGCCATTTACCATTTTCAGTGAAGTGTAGGAGAAACATTTAACAGCAGCTCTCAAGTCATCACATGATTAGACAAATAAATGCTTAGCATAAGTAAGCCCAAATGCCCCACACAGCACACCAGAGACACCAGATGCCCTCACTGTAGGGGTCAAGCATTGAGACCTGTAGAGGTTTCTCCTTTTTGTTTGGGTTAAGATTTTTAAGATTTTTATGCAATCAAACCCCTTTTTTGATATTGTTTATGGGTTTGTTTGTTTTTTTAATTTTTAGTTTTGCAAAAGCTACTCAATGCTTTCATTCAGTAATTATCTCTCTAAATTAAGTTTTATAACAAAGTTCAGGAACGGAGACCATGCCTCTTACCTTCAATTTCCCCACAAGCAGTACTTAAGTCACACCCTATCCGCTCTAATCCCCTTCGTCTCATTTCGAACATACCACAGTCACACTCAGTCATCCCAGCTACCTGGGGCCCTCGGCCTCTTTTCCTCCAACAGCGCCACCGTCATCAGGCAATCAGCTCTCGACGTCTCCAGGGGAAGCTCCTGCTCCCGGTGATCCGGAGCCGCTGCTCCTCCCCACCGCCCTCCCCTCCATCCTGCTTGAGGTCCGGCAGCCAAGGCCACGGGCGAAATGACCGCTACCAGGCGCAAAATCCGCTGCCAACTTTCCGACTGTCAACCATAGACTGTGTTAACCAGCTTCGAAGATATCCGGCCGGACCATTTCCCGCCAGAAGCACAGACTCAACCCGTTGAACATCACTTTTCACCACTCAGACTGAAAGTCCACACACTTTCAACTTTACAGGAACTGCAGCAAAACACCACACTCGCCCTCCACGTGAGTCCGCTGCGACGCCGATGACGTCATCGCACGCGACAGGGCCATCCTCAACTGCCTCATTCATTTTTGTTCATTCGTTTGTTCATTCGTTTGTTCATTCATTTGTTCATTCGTTTGTTCATTTGTTTGTTCATTCATTCGTTTATTCATTCATTCGTTTGTTCATTCATTTGTTCATTCATTCATTGGTTCGTTCAATCATTCGTTCATTCTACAATATTCACTATCATCCCGTGCACATGTATCCCTCCATCCCGCATCCTTTCATCTTCTCTGATTCATACTTTTATCGTTCCTTGTCCAGCGGCTACTGCAGCTCCAATACTAACGACCTCGACCTCGGTCCCTCCACGTACCAATGCCAGCGGCCAACCTCCTTCATTTCCCGCTTTCTATTCTTTCCCCTACCCTTACCCTCCTCCCTACCCCCATCCTTACCCCCTCCCTTCCCATAACCCACATGTCTGTTATTTCACATACTGCCTCTAACCTCCACAGCTCTACCCACTGCGGGTCACATACTGTATGCATCCGTTTTCTAATTGTGCCTCTGACTTTTCCCTCCAGAGCTCCACCCATGGCATGTTACGGTACTGTATGTGTCTGTTATTTCGAATAGTGCCTCTAACTTTTCCCTCCACAGCTCCACCCTCAGCAGGTTACAGTACTCATCTTGTTTATATTCCGCCACCTAACAGGCGTAGCTACACCCACTCGACCTTCCCCTGCGCCAGATTCAAATTTCAGATTCAGATTTCTTCATCATTGCCATTTTTACCATGTACTTATCTCCACCTCGCCCTTCTTATCCATCCGTCCACGTGTAATTCCTCAGGGAACCGCAAACATCATTTGGCCCGGTCGACCTTAGACAGCAACTTCTGACCTGAAGACTTCACCAATCCAATTAAGGAGGCACTTCAGTCCCCAACCTATACCGCTGCATGTTGGCGGCCCCCTGTCCACTAAGCCGCAACTCGCGCGGCACACCATCCCACCCTGCTGCAGCTCCTCGTTGTTGTTGCTTCCTCCACACCTGCTCCTTCAGCAGTGAGGCTGACGTTTTTTAAAGCTTACATCAGTGCTTAACACCAGTGCATCTCTCTGAAAGGGCGTTTACTGTTTCGTAGTATGCCTGACCTTTATGGTGCAAAAGCGTCCTTACAATATCGCTGCGCCGGATCCCGCTAAACAACTATAAACATCAGTCACTCGCTTTGCTAGTCCACCTCAACTATACAATTCACATTACTCCCCTAGGCCGAGCCCTCCTATCCCACCTCCCACGACCATATAGCAATGGAAGACACACGCAGGATCAGTTCCTCTCCTTGTGGAACGTCTTCTCTTCTATGACTACCACATCTCCAGGCCTAAAGACACCAAACTGGTCACCAACATGGCCCCTTGCATTGGCTATGGCAGCTGCTTCAACAGCACATGGTTCTCCGCCGAGTTCTTGTCTCTGACCCTGTTACCGCCATCTACGTAACGTATCCGTTAATCGTTGCAGTCATCCTTTTGGGGGCACGAATGGTAAAAAATGAACATCGCCATACACTCCAATAACAGTCGTAGACATCATTAACAGAGGCCGTTCACGTAGCTCAGACATCACGTCTTTCATACGAAAGGACATCGAACACCACCAGTCTCAGATCTCACCATTTTCAGCCACCATCTTCCCCTAAACCCTTGACTGGAACATTTAATACTGGCATTCCCAAGACGACATCTTCAACAGCCTCGCACCCCGAACACTCATCCTACCATCTCCCACCTCAGAGAAAGCCAGACACAACCCATTTTCCTATTCCGTTTGCATCCATTCCTGAGCTCTTACAAACCCATCCGTGACTACATCCGATTAAGACCAACCAGCCGCACCTCCCCACTTGATCCACTATTCATTACTGAAACAGGTACAGTAACAACACGTTTTTGGTTCCACTTCCACCTACGGCAAATCCTAATCAAATCCAGCATATCCCCAGAATCATACTCAGGTCATTTATTCCGCATCAGCGCTGCCTTCTCAGCTTCACGGCAAGGTATCCCAAACAATATCATTAAAATTCTCGGACGTTGGTCATCACCTGCTTACTTAACTTACATATGCCACAGCACTACCAACATTGAAAAGACACCTGTTCTCTGGAAGACTTTTTGGGGGTCTGCAACTCGGACCAGACATCGAGACAGCTTCCCTACCTAAAGTCTCATCCCACCCCGGTTCCCTCCACACACCCAACTAGATGACGGGTACAACATCCTGCGCTTCCTCATCGACCTGGCAACCGGCTTCAACTTTCATCCACACCACACCTCTCTTTTCTTCCTAGTCCTCCCCCATCCCCATGACCCTCACTTCTCCCTCCCAACCCCATGACCCTAACCCCTGATCCCCTAAGCCTAATCCCCTCATACCACTTTTTCGACCTTACAACCCTCATCCCCTCATCCCCTCATCCCTACCCTTCGACCCTCACCCGTCATCCCTATTCTTTGACCCTCACCCCTCATCCCCTTATCCCTATCCCTCAACCCCTTTTCCTTCCACATAATAAATACTTGAACTCATATCTAAGTTGCTGTGGTCTTTGTTAGTGAAATAGTGTTTGCTGGTGGTGGTGGAGTCCACTATTCCTATGCTGGATTCAGATTGCCTACCTTATTGTAACAGCTCCACTGTTTACAGTTCACTCTTTATACCATATCAGAGCTGTATTAAGTCACTGCTAAGGGTAACAGAACATCCTACTGCTGTTGCTTTTCATTGTGTGTTAAATCTATGAAACATAGGTTGGCTGTTACTGTGAAGGAGCCACAGAAAAAACTAATTCAATTCACAAAAGGATTGCAGAGCCTTTGTGGCCACAAAACCTGTGCAAATGAGACAAAAAGAAATCATGCAATTCACAAAGCACCCACAAAGGTTGAAATATACCCCAAACTGCACTGCCAAGCAGAAAACGTATCAGTGCTCCTTTGCTATTTGCCCATATGTTAATCAGATAATATGCATGCATTTGGTGCAAAATTATGCCCTTTCTATGCAAATGAGCCTCACTGCAAAAACAGTCCAATTCACAAACACCAGTGCTAATAGCCACACGCAGTTAAAGTGAAATTATTAGCATCTTCAGAGAGTTAGTGGTAACTTAAACACTCTCTCTCTCTCTGCAAATCTTCAAGCTTGTGAGCCATGAATATTGAATTAATATTAAAGTATATCTTCAGTTGGGCAAGGAATCACGTGGGTATGGGGTAGTAGGCTTCACTTGGACTTTTAGCTACATCATAGAAATAAAAATGTCCTGATAGTGCTGTTGGAGCTCAGACTGCTTCATCACAAACAATCCCACTGAATAAACTGACCTGCATAGATGTGTAGCAGAACATAGAACATTAATTACCCTCAGATCCTGACCAACCCACTGTTAATTAAGTTATTGCTGCTGTGCTGCTTGTGTAAATGCACACAGCCTCTTTTCTCAGTTTGGAGAGACCCTTATTGTTTCAGCTGCTGTGTGGTGCTGCAGCCAGCTGTGACACACAGCCAGCTGTGGGCAACAAACAGAACATCAATGCTGATGCTTCTGTGAAATTCTCATTCAAAAACACCTGAACATTATTTTTGTAAGAGTCACTGTAATTTGACATTTCCATAGATTATAAATACTAGAGAAGTAAAAGAAGCTAAATGCATGAAAGTTGGTTTGTGATTGTGGAAAGATCTGTGTGCGTACACCTCTGCCAATTAAAGACACAATTTGAGGCTTTTGGAGAACAGCCTGAAACACTAGGAACAGTATCGCTCACTCAATCAGACGTGTTTGCGCCATCATATCATTAGCACAGTATCTTTTGTAAATCAGACCTCGAGATGAGGCAATTAAATGGTACTAACAGCGGCCACAAACCATTCTTTGTGAATTGTCCCCTCACTAGTTAGTATGGGATTGTTTATTAAAAATGCATCTACAAAATAGACAATGATCATTTTAGGAATTTTTTGTCAGCATATCAGATGATTTTTGTAAGGAAGTAGGGGAACAAGAAGGAGCAGAGCAGTTAGATGATGCTCTGCAGGTGACATACAGCACTTTTCCATCTCCTCAGCAAGGTAACCAACTTGACTGTGCCCTGCTGCTGTGTGCGCAGCATGAAATCAAATTGTGAGTTGCAATAATTACTGAGGGTGTACCGAAGGTGTGTACTTGCTTTTGATGGTCTTCTAAATAATACAGTGTTTTAAGTCAAAGGAAATGTAATAAATGACTGTTATTCTTAAGCTTGAATTTAGTATTTTCATATTTCACATAATTTCACTTTTAGTTGCTTGATACAACAGGTCCTGATCTGAAAATCCTTTAAGTGATGATGTACAGAAGATGGCATAGTGTAAATCAGAGCTGTGAAATCGGTACAGTTATTCTTTTCCCTGCAACATTCAAACCACTGGCCCTGACAACTCACAGTGTTAGACTTTCATGCTCCAGCAAACAACAGACAAAGATCAAATGTGTGATATGAGACATGAAACTATACAGGGATAAGCAGCTGCAGCTGCAAAGATTGCCACAGAGGGAGGAAAGAAAAAAGAAAAAACCCAGGTAGATAATGAGAACACAGTGGGTTTGTACTGTCTCAGTGCTGACAGACAGGAGCAGTGGTCCTGAACATGTGCGTGGTTCAACAAGCCTGACATGGTGAGCCCTCCTCGTTGGGACTGTCAGCCTTCAGCAGAGCACATCATCTCTCCATGAGGATTTCATCACATTAGCCTAAGCCAGGAACACAGATAGCAGCAGCAGCTAATACTGCATCACCCACAGACAGACACACAATCACCAATTAGAGCTATCACGCATACTGTAATTAGCAAGACTGACTGATTGGAGCTTGTGTAAAATGTATTCATATTATCCAGATTACAAATAAGCACATTCATCAAATTAGCTTGCATAGCACACAAGCTTAATTAAAGTTAATACATTATGATACCCCGAAATCCAGAGATTACAAAGCTCCAAGGTTCTAGTTAATTAGAGTATTCACACATTGACAGGCACTGATCGCAGTGTCTCTTTCCCTCAGCCAATTCAATCCAAGGGTCAAAGTGGGCAGAAACTTTGTTTCTTCTGTGCTTTTTGAGATTTTTTCTACAAGCATCTATGAGAATGTTATCAAGGTAACATTCCTCCATAATATCTCCAAATATCTTCCAGTCCCTCCTGTCTTTATGCAAGTCATGATATTACAAGCCAAGTCAAACTGGCAATCACAGAGGCTGTCATCCACCCAGCTCCACCTTACTATTTGTTTACAAAAGGCTTACAAAAAGGACATTTTCTGATATCACCCTCTGTATTTATCTTAACGATGGCAGAGAGAATACTGAGCTGAATATTCATTGTATGTACAGAGGACTTTCACACTTCGAAGAATTAACTTTGCACTCACATTCTCTGCAAAGCTGCATTAACATAAAATGGCTCATTACAGTATTGCATGGCTACTAGGTCAGCTTTGTTATTAATGGAGGGGGTGTATCTGAAGGAAAAGCAGCAGGGTTAATTTGTTGTCAGGGTCTGGGTATAAATCAGAAGGAGCATGATACAGCCTCCTGAGATGTTGCCCTTGTTACTTTGAGAGTCGTGTTTTCAAGAGCGGGTAACTCCCACGCTGTACTAAAAACGATCACACACACACTAAACATAGACACTAAAATATGTTTTACTATTTGACAGCATATGAGAATGAGGCTGAAAAATCCACCTTCATGTAACATTACTGAGATTTTGGGAGATAATCATAATATAGACAAAACATGGGATTACAAAGTGACACGACTTGTTTGGTTGTACATTTCAGAGGCTTATCATTGACATTGTTTGCCCTCCACAACACAGTGACGTCAGGAAGTAGGCTCAATAGGTGAGTTAAAGAGTTCTAAGTGTATGTCAGAGTGGAAGAAAATGTGATTTTTCTTCAGTTGTGACTATATTTTGAGTAATGGAAGAAATATGTTTTTGTACTACATATGATATGTAGGAAAGTGGTCAGGGTGGATGGTGGGCATAAAGCTCAGGCATTTGAAGCTACAGTCTTTGGTTAGGGTGAGGGAAAAATCATGGTTTTGGCTAAATGTAACGCTTCAAGTCATTTTTGACTTTTGTGTTTAACCAAAATCAGACCCCTTCCCTAAACTTAATCCAGTTCATTTCAAATGTGTCTTGAGTATGTTGTTAAACACTCTAATGCAAGTAGTATTACATTTCTTTCAAAACAGATTGGCTGTTGGCTGTTGCAGAATGTAAATGTGACTTTTTGGTTTCTAATAGTCTGCTATTCTTCTTCGG
Organism: Scomber japonicus; assembly: GCF_027409825.1. Taxonomy (NCBI): domain Eukaryota; kingdom Metazoa; phylum Chordata; class Actinopteri; order Scombriformes; family Scombridae; genus Scomber; species Scomber japonicus. The sequence continues at coordinate 22,514,482 of NC_070583.1, forward strand.
GATAAATATGGCAAGTTGACTACTCATATAATGGTGTAATTCTTTCCTTATTACTTTTTACAGTGACAATGCACTTTGATCAGCATCACTGTGCCAGTGTTAGCCAAGCAAATTTTTTTTCTCTCAACCCTCTCTTGTCACTTGGCCAAATGCTAAATTGCCCATTGAAATAACAACAATGTAAAATCAGACCAAGAAAAGGCAAGTGACACACCAAGCTGATAAACACAGGCCAAAAAGCTAAAAATAGAGAGAAAAGTGATTTGCAAACTAGGAAATGTAGAATGTAAATCAATATCAAATATATGTGTCATGCAAACAATCAATGTTGCCATGTTGCCATTTCTTATGAATAGTATAGTCTAATTTCTATTTAGGACTACAGTGGGTAATACATGTGTGTACTACTCTGTGCACCCAGTGTTTGGAAAAAAACAAGAACTGAAAAACACTGCAGTGCATTTCAATGACTGTCACAACATGTGTCTCCTTAAATGCCAAGAAACTCATGTCTCAGCTATTCTTGAGTTACAGATGCTCTTCTATTATTATATTTGCCTGAGTCATTCTTAAAAGCTTAACTGAGTGTGATTTAGTACTCAGGGGTCCTGAAAGATGAACAAATGTCATCACTTTAGTCAGTAAAACACAAAATGATGAGAAAGAGTCATCCATGCAACTAAAGACAGAGCAATCAAAAGCGTGTGAGTGTATCTATGTATAGACCTGTCATTAAAAGGTACAACAAGTAGGATTTCGACTGTTTCATATCACAAGATGCTTCTATCTGTGGAGGTCTAATGTGCTCTAACAGGGACAATTGGGAAAATATTCAAAGTAGAAAAACTGAGAACAAATTCTAATGATCAAAAGTTAGATTTGTCCTGCTTTTCCAATATTAAGTTTCCATTTCTTTTTTCGATTCAGGGACCACTTTTGCAAATGTCAACCTGAATACAATTATTGTAATGCTGAGACCACAAACAGGCTCTAACTACATATTCATTCTAGTCAGACAGTGTTTACGATGGCATGTCTTCAATATCTGACAACTGAGAAATCATTCTGCTATTTTTTTAGATTGCTAGCAGTGGAAGATAATATCGCTCAAAGACATCTGCTGATGTTGCAATCAACTTCTATATTCAAGCTTACTTTTCTATTGGATTCACACACTGAAGGATACTCAACAACTGCAGATGAAATGGTCAAATACAATTAACAACTCTGGGTTAATGATCTGGTATTAAGGCCTTTTATTTTTTATAAAAAAAATGTTTCGGAAGCTATTTCCATAAAATCAGCATTATTAATAACCATTACCACCTACTCCAATTGGTTAGAGATGTGGCCCCCACCTTCACCCCCAGCCATTCTAAATACCATGAATAATGTAAATTAACTTATGTGGCATCTTGAAATAATGAAGTAATGGCAGCAGTGAGACAGCATATAGCAGTCTAAGCACAGGAATCTGATCATGAATGGGAAAGGGAAGAACCTGCTGTTGCACAGGAAAAGGAAGTTTCAGAATGGGATGATGGTGTCTAAGTTTCCTCACAAAGTCAAAGTATTTTTTTCAAAGGTAGCTGGAGGTCACTAGCTTTGCTTTAGTACAGATATATTCCTTTAGCTGAGTACCAGAAAGAAAATATATTTACAAGTGGAATGGAAAGAAGATTGTCTCCGAAAATTAATTTCAGCCATTCCTGACTTTTCTATCCTCCGGATGGCTGTAAAGAGTGTTTAGCTTCTGAACAACCAGCAGCACAACACTTCTAGTTCCTGCTTTGCTTGTGGTTTAAATACAAACTCTAACAACAAAAGTTAAAGCAAGGGTCAGCTCATGCTAAAGCTTCCTGCATATCTGATTTGACTTGCTGGTGTGACGTATTAACAGGTTCTGCCTCAACAACGCATCGCTAGCTCTTGTGCCACAAATGTCAAACTTTCAAATAACTTAAAAAAAGAGAGGAGATAGAATTGAGTGATGAATTCATCCTAATCCATCCCAAAGCTAATTGTTTCTTGATTCCAACAATACTAGCCCTTAAGTCTACCAAAATGGCTTACGATAAACTGAATAAACACGCCACATGACTGTCACTCACGCACATATGCAGACATGAGGGAAACACATGTACACACAGACAAACACAGACACACAAACAAGCAGACAGACACAGAGAGGGTATTCCTGTCTCCTTCACCCTGATGTAGATGGATGCCCTTGGTTGCTGATCCTGAATCTATATTAGGTCATTACAATAAGCAGCGTGGCCCAACGCAGCCGGTGAAGTGGAGGGAGCAGAGCAGCATGGGAGAAGAACTACTCTCCCAGCCCTGTGGGGAAACAACCTTGACACAGTCATCTGTCTTAGTTACAGAGGAGTTAGACCTACTGACACACACACAGAGAAGCCGGGCCAGCCCCTGCAATCTCTGCTATGTTGTTATGATACTACATTAAAGAAACTAATAGAGCGCATCTAAAAATATTGAAGATATCACAGGGAGAAAAAGAGGTTGGATTGGAAATATTGGTTGACAAAAGTATTAGGGTATTGGGGGTTGTGGTTTTTGGTCAGCTGGTTGCAAGGGTGCACCAAGGTTAGATATAACCTCCCTTCAATACAGGTGACTTCTGACCCCAGGCGTCAGGTGAAGGTAATATGGGGAGGCTGAGGGTGGACCAGGTCACTGTGGAGAGTCACACAGAGATGAGAAGTCTGGGGAGGAGGGGTGAGCCGGGGTGGAGGGGGGAGGGGGGAGAAAAGGCGGGACAAGGGCGTCACTGCAGTGAGCTCTCACTCAGTCACCCCGGGGCTGCCTGTGTTTACGGAGCTGTCAGTCACGTGGTGAGGCCTCTCCCAGGGGACACGGGCCACCGGGGCGATGAGAAAATAATAGCTCCTTCTGTCAGAGCTTCGAGGGACAGGGGTCTGATGGACACCACTGGGAATTAGAGCCAGCCTCCAGGACACATCCCGTCCACACTTAAACACAAGCAGGATAGACATACACAGGACAAGGAGGAGCAAAGCATACCAGTATCCCTACTGATGATGACTACTAATGTTAAGAAACTTACACTTTTGAGGTCATTGTGTCTTGTTTATATTACTGAGATATCTGAGGTAAAGGTTATCAAGTTTCACATCTAAAGAAGATACGTTATCAAAGGATGACACTGTACAGCAGCTTCTTTTTCTTTCTGCTTTTTGTTAAATATACCTCATCTTTGAGTGATTTTGAAGCTACCAAGGACTTTTTGGAACTTTCAGAGTATTTTCAAAAATGAAACTTGAAGTGGTGACTTGGCAAACTGCAGCCATTTCAATTCAAGGGATTACAACTTTGGATGAACCCCTTCAATAATTTAATGTTTGCTCATTGTTTGTCTCCTGAGTTCGATTTAAAAACAGCATAGCCTGACAGTGCAATGTCAGCCAACTCTCACTCTCTGAAATATGCAAGCATCCTTGAATGCATCATCAAGGACGACGCTCAAAATACTCATATTTCAACAATCACTTAAACAATAAGGAATATGTATTGATAGGATAACCTATCTCAGAAGATTTTTCAAGTTTCTGAAGTAAATTTTCATATTGCAATGAAATGAATATTGATCACTGGCTGCCTGGCAGGAGCTCAATCTGAGAAGTTGTGCTACATTTTGGAAAATTGTCATCTATGAATCATAAACAGCTTGTCATAACTGGGTTAAACTACTGCTATTGTCCTACTTTCTAAGGCAAACAGTGCCAGACTTCACATAAGGCAGTGAGGCAGAGTTGCCCTCAACTCCACATATGGACTGCAGTGTAAAGAAATACACTAATGCTGTACAAAAAGGGGTTCAGTATGGCCCTTGGTGAAGGGCAGGATTGGAAACCACTGCTCCATCCATAACATCTGACTTTAAATCAGGCAGAACCACCATTAAAAGGGCTGAAAGATAGCCTAGTGGAGCTCATCATTAGTACAAACACTCAGAAATCATGGGGTAGCATCTGTTTTCTGCACATCCTCCCACATCAATGCCCAGAGCAGTAGGCCTCAGGGAAGGGGGGGCTACAGAGGGCTATTCCCCTGTCTCTTACCATGAATAACAATCTCTACCTCCAGGTAATTAAAGGGGACAAATGATGTCCACGGGGCCACACCAGCCTATCATTAAGCAAAGCTACTATTGCAATGAGCATGTATACACACATGAGGAGAAATAGGCTCTTCACACACCAGTCCAGGAAACATTAATGGCCATTGATTTTGAGTGGACTAGGAGAGATCACGTTTCACTATATCTATTACACAGATTAATCCATGTGTGTTTTTATCTACCTGCTTTAATGCAACGCTGCACATTTCATGCTTTGTTCTCAGCTGTCTCAAAGGGGGTGCCCTACTGCCTTTGTCTCTGTCGCGAGCCTAGACAAGATGATGCACTCCTTACTGATGACCTGGCCTCTACTGTGCATTACACTGGTCCCACAGATTGCATACACTAACCACTACAAAGACAAACACAGACTGAGGACTATGCATTCTCACTGCTGAAAGATTAATTATATTCATGAATGCAAGTGGGTTTTTTTTCTTACAAATACAACTTACAAATTAATGTGCACACACGTCTGCAGTGTGCAACAGAGTTTTATTACGAAATTTAGAGCAGAGCAGACATCTGAGATGCACAGACGGACAATACACACCAGTCAACTGTGTACTCTCCCTCATCCCATTTGGAATTGGGTATTGACATCAAACATTGAACCACTGCTGAGCATGCACAAACTTTGTCACTATGTTTAAAGATACAGCATGAGTCAAACAAGAGCATGCAAATAACAACCTGCATTTGAAATCTGAGTTTACATTTACACACTGCAGTGACCTTGCTTTGTGTTTTTGTTTTGTTGGCGGATTTGGAATCCAGTTTCATCATTGTGCTGGATCATAAAAGGCACATTATTAATGGTATTACAGTATGTGTTGCAGGTAACAATGGAGCACATGTCAAGACAGAGATTGGACACTGAGGGACTTTCATCCCAAGCAAGATAACTGGAGTAAAGAGGCAATTAGTTAGAGATCAGTGATATTAAAAACTTGAAAGGGAGAATGTACCTCTGGAGGAGGAGGAGGAGGCAGAGGTACAAAAGAGGGGAGGACACTCGAAGAAAAATTTGACTTCAGTAGCCCTTTGCTGTTTCACACCCACATTTCAACCTGCATCCAAGCATAAGACAGCCCCAAATCAAAAGACACTTTAAAAACATCAGGAATGAAAAACACCCCAAGTACACCTGGTGCCTCCCACTGGCACACAAGCTGTTTTATGACTTTAAAACCTGCTAAATAATGCAACACCTTACAGAGAGAGGAAACACAAAATAATATCCGACCAAATGCTGGGCTGTGTGCGCTCCTACCTACTGTCCAGACTGTAATATAGTCAACAAAATCACTCTCGACTAGCACACTACATATACCTTCTGCTATTTTACTGGAGTGTCTGAATACTGAGTGTGTAAATGTATTCACTAGATAGATTTAAAGATGTGAAACTTACCATCACGTGATTCTACAGCTGATGGTGATGACATAAAATGACTATGATAAGTTAATGTCCAAAATCTTGATTTGCTATTGAGTAAAAACCATTTAGTTTCTCTTATATAGGGAGGAGTAAATTAGTGAATAAGAGAGTAATTTTGGACACAGCCATTGTTTCTCGCATTAACAAGTTAGTTGTGTGTATGAAATTGAATCTTGATACTGTACCTATTGGGATATTCTGATGCATCATATCAAAGGTGAACTAACTTTTGGATTCAACTTCACTGTTCATGTTATAATATATGACTTATAATGATACTGCAGTTATTGTGCAAAACTTTCCATTTAAAAAAAGAGGATAAGACCTTTGTTGTATTTGTGGAAACAGCATCCATCTTCAGGCTTCTGAACAAGTGTTTCCCATGACTGCAGTGGAAATATACTATACTATTAAGTTTGCAGTCATCTGGAAAAGTGGAAGCAATAGCTAACTAGTTCAGAAAAACAAGGTGAGTGGTTGCTAGTTAACTTAGCTTCCTAGCATTAATACTATTTTCATTCTTGTTATTGCAGTGGCACATGTCAGCTCATTGTTGTGTTCATCCCACATTATAGAAAGGGGCAGTTGTCTGGCTACCGTTAGCAGTCTCTCTTTCATGGGTCCAGTTGTGGTAATGGCAAATGACCAGACTGCCAAAACTCAAAGCAATGGGTTGTCTTATAATTTGTCTTTGTAACCCCATAATTCAAATCACAACATGGAGTAACAATACAGATAGTTCAGCCATAAAATGACAACATTTCTCGGTAGAATGTATGGGGTACAATCATGGCTAAACTAAAATTACATATTTTTGGTGTGTGTACTGTAGGTGTTATACTTCAACCTTTCACATGACTTAAAATAAAAATTACTTGTGTTCCTGTGCATTTTTAGGGCAAAGGATTTTGCATCCAGAGTGGTTTTCTGAGAATTTACATTCATCTGTAAGCTGTACAATGTAAGCCTTGTTCATGCTGAGGTGGCTCACAGGCCAGGAGCTTATCACTGGATGCAGGGGTATGAAGCAGCCAACAGCAGGTGTACTACACAAACCCCTGGATAGGACGACAGCCTATCACAAAGGCTTACCCCCAATACATTTCCTTTAACCTCTTCCTCGACTGACATTGCTGAGTTTACTAGCTTGTTGGGAGGGGGCTAAATAATGTTAGGATACATTCTGATGAGGGAAAAACTGGATGGTAATTTTCAATGGAGTCCCTTGACCTCTCACCTCAAGATATTTGAATGAAAATAGGTTCCATGTACCCACAAGTCTTCCCATTTACAGACGTGCCCACTTGTAGTCTCATGTAGTTTTTTGTATGCAGTATAAAAGTGTTATTTTTGCAAATTCTAAAAATGGTGTATATGAATATATTTGCATACTGGGGTCCCTAAACTGTCTTCGAATTGCATAAATTGGGTAAAATTGGGAAAGCTGACATTCCAGTGGATTAAATTAGTCCAACTGTATTCATATATGGCAATGATTGTCCCCACAGTAGCCACTTCATTGTGGTGAAACCATTTTTTTAACCTGACCTGACTGTATAAAATGACCAATTGTGACCTCGAGAATAATCACAGCCTCAATAAACGTTAGACCTAGGCCATTCAGAGGATGCATGACTTTCCTATAAATATTGAAATAAGGGGTTTCAGAGCAATGTCCAGAACAGAAGTGCTATCCATCCAAATCTTTTTGATCATTTTTATTATTCTCAAAAGGTCAAAAATTGTTAAATTTCACACCAAATCTGTGTAACAGATGGTATCGAGAGCAGCAAAGGATTGTCTCCCATTTCAAAAAATATTTATGTCAGTGTGGATGGAGTCTGAGCATCTTAGCTTGGATTACTACTGATCAAGATCATATGTTATATGGGTTACATTGTGTTGAGTTCTGGAGCAGTAAATACATAGTTATCCTGAGAAAAATCATAGAGCACAGTCAAAGCTACATTTTCTATCTTTTCCATTTCACACTTTATGGAGCTGTATATGACATTACAGATTTTTTACGACAGAACAAATTCCTCTTCCATGACAGGAAAGAAAACAGTATGTAAGAGTAAATACAAACCAAGTGTCCCAACGAATAGGAATATTCAACTGCAGAAAATCAGTAATAGCCCTTATTGATAAAACCACATCCCTTTCAGTATCCTCATAGCGTGAGATCGGTGTATTTGTGTCTTGACCAAATCTAGCAAAGTAGTAAGTGAGGGCTTGTAAAATGAATGATATGTGAGCTGTCTGCTGGTTACCTCTCTGCATACACACACACACACAAACATACAGAGTATATTACAATATATTTTTGTACAGCAGTCTTCCAGGTACTTAATAGCATTAATCTCCATGTGGTGCTGCAGATTGTCTCTTTGATTTACACAACACTGAATCTCCTTGAGAGGCAACCGAAGATATCTTAATCCACGCGCCTTTGATCACCATCTCCTCTATCCCTTTTCCCACTCTCCTCTCCACTCCAGTATTAATCTTGTCTTCTTCGGCTCTGTTGTTGTTGTTGATGAAGTTAATTATTCTTAACTCACAGCATATTCCTTTACAGTCTTTGCTGCATAATGATGATGTCAAAAAATAATGAAAATGGGAACCAATTCTTGAATTAAAATAAAAAATTGAAGCTGGGTATCATACTGAGGTCTTTCATCCTCTCATGGCATAGTAAGTTTATACAAAGTAAATAGAAATTATAATCCGCTTCCAGTGTGTTCCAACCTGCGGATGAATGTCAAAATCCTACCTGCAAACATACCCTAACTCCCTCTAGACATGACTAATTGACTTGCCACCATGGGTGACTGACATGCCATCCGGAGGGCACCATAATAGCCGTGTCATGAGGGAATGATGAGACCTGCCGACAGCTATCAGCGCTCGACCTTTTGCGTGTGAGGTCGGGTGTCAGAGGGAACAGGATCTCCCTGTTGTCGGACCTACAGCCTCAGGGCTCTGTGGAGATGAGCCACAGACGACAGGGAGCTGGAGCTTTTCAATCAAAGAACCTTGCAGGACAGTGATTTCATTCAGCACAGTGTTGCAAAGAGAAATAAAAACAATAAAACAGAAATCTATCATCAGCAGCCTCAAGGCATTCAAACATCTTGAGGGATGGAAGAAGATGAAGTGGAGTGGTGGTAACTTCCTCTTTCATGCAATAAAGGGTTATTATCCTTCTGTTTCTGCAGCAGAAATGTTTCCTGTTCTAGAAATATTTCATATTTTGAATGCAGGTTTGTAGCATTTTTTAAACAAATTTCAATCTTCTCCGCTAGTAAATATTAATATGAAGAGAGAATGAATCTTTTTACAAACAGCAGTCACAATCATAATTCTGCAGTGCAGTTCAGGGGGGATTTATCCAAGAAAAGTCTGTGTGCCTCTCAAAGAATCTTTATTCACACATTAGTTAGTGTTGTTGGTTTTGCTCACTGGGTATTAATGTCTTATTCATTTTCTGCCTCCTGTCTTATTTCCAAATATCACTAATCCTGTTAGATGAAATCTATTAATGTTCTGCTTTAGCTGCCACACACAAAATTCCAAGTCTGCCGATAAGCCCCAAATTTGCCATGAAGGCATATCTGGTCCGCCTCTCTGGATTAGAGAGATTTACCCAGGCAACCAGAGACGTGTGACCAGCAGTTCACAGTGGGCAAAGTCACCCATTCTACAAACAAAAGCAAGAATAAGCCGCAATAAAGTGATTTTCAGTTTTACAATTATTTTCCATGAATATGTCCCTAATTTCTCATTCATTCCTTTATTGTATCTGATCTCAGTTTTTGGACTTAATTAGTGCTGTTTTGATCCAGTGTGATATGTCATATTCAGGATGTAGTCACAGACAATGAAAATGATAACACATGTAGACTAGATGTGCAGTGAAAAGGAAAGAGATTAGATTACTCCCAAGAAGCAAAATGTTACTGTGCAAAACCATTTTTCTTGTTAATGTAATAAATGGAAAACAAAACACAAAAGAATAATCGATAACATAATGGAATTATGGTAATACAGCAAAGAAAGAGACTTTTAGGCTGATAAACTCAAAAACCAAGAGGGACTTGCATTAGGAATAATTTAATACTGCCAACAACAATTTATGGTTTGACATGAAAAAGAAGACATAAAAGAAGTCTAATGGGTCCTCATGGGTGAGTTGAAGAAGCACCAAAATTAATTCCACACAATGCTTATTTGAAGCAAACCACCGTCATCCCTGAAAAATCGGCATAAATGGAGGCTGTTGTATTGTATAAAGTGAAAGCAAATATTTGATTGGCAAATCCACCCAAATCACCCCGACAATCGCCACCATCACTACAATTGAAGGAAAGAGAGAGAGAAAAAGAAAAAAATGGCTCTTCAGTTCTCATTCAAAGTGAATCAATCTCGAAAGTAACACAGTGGCAGACACTGCCAAGACCAGTAAGATTCACACATGAACAGACACGAGTGTCTGTATCACCGTCTGGAGCAAGAGAAGCAATAGAACCTGTGAAATAATGCCACAGCAGTGTGGACGGCACTCTACCTGTCCACAGACATGCTCACAGCCATGTTGTAAATCTCAAAATAAGTGCAAAGCGTCGGATTAGTGATGCTACACCTACAGTATCTCACAGGAGAGGCTTCTCACCGTTGGGTGACAGGGACAAATACACAGCACCCTGAGGCATTTGACAACACATGTACAAGACACTGTCCTCTTGTTACTTTGGTTGGCAAAGAAAAGTTCTGGATAACATGAAACATATATTTCACCTTTCTGCGACTGTGTAGTAGTTTGTATAGGACTCCACATCGAACTGTTACAGACACTGCTTAATCTCACTGCTTAAATGTAACTACAATGTAAATGAAAGAGAAATAGCTTTGTGTTGGCTGTTCAAAGAAAGGACTCGTATTCCTGTATTGATTCATCCTTTTTCTGCCCGGTACAATCTCTCCTGAGATCCTCCTTCCAGTGCGGCAAGACCGTGAGTTACACGCACCCTTCAGCACAAACCTTGGCTCATATACTTCCTGCAAGCTGATAGATATTATATACTCGCAGCGTTTAACCTTTAAATCCAGAATGTTTGTCTTCAGAAACTAGAAACCACATCTGCACACAAGTCGCTTTATCCCTTTCTTTCCCTTCCCTGTGATACGATGAGCCATGTGGCCAGTTGGGAAACTTTCAGCACCACACACGGGGGACAGCTCCGCCAGAGCAGCACCAGCATCCTGTCAGTCAGTCTGTCAACAGGCTGCTTTGACAGACACACCAGAGGTAACACACACACCTGTCAAGTCACAATACAACATCACACTAGCTGTGGAATCAGCTGCGGAAAACCGGTGTTTTAACAGCATACAATGGCATACAGCCTACTCACTCAATTAGATGTGAGATATGCTGTGTTGTCTTCTCCACTATGATAGGATAGGATATGCGTAAAAGGGACACGCTTTACACATAGTCAAATGAGATATTATGTGTATAATAAGCTGCAGCTATAGATAGTAGAACTGCAGCCTGGCTTGTATGAATCATACAGACACAAAACACTGCACAACTAGCCTCCACACCGGCAGAAAGACCATCACGAACGCATCATTTTACAACAAACTGCTGCACTGTCACAGGACATGCAGCATTCTTCACTCAAGGAAAATCCAACTTACCTGTCCAAAATGATGCGAAGGCTGCTGCACGTGTGTGTCACTTAAAAGCAGAAGTGATCCATACCGGCGGCTCCTCCGTAAAACTTTCGCTGCGCACGTTAGTAGAGGACGAAAACCTGGTTAATGTGCAGCCTGCAACTGTCATCCAGTGACTTGAGTGGACGCTGGTTATCCTTCTTTCTAGATACAAAGCATTGGAAAGTCGTAGCAAAGAACAGTTATTTGATAAAACGTATCCTTCAGGGTGTTCAAAAAAGAGAGTATCCTGTGCCGTCATGTACAGTGCAGTTAGTGCAGCGGTGGAGAGCCGGCGCAAACAAATCTGTCCATGTTTCTCCTGCAGGGAGCAGCCGCGTCAGCCTCCCTGGGTCCTAAAGCTGCGCTAAACTAAATACACCGGTGAAACTCTCCGTACCTGTCAGGAGATTGGAACCAAGCCGACTCTTGAAATGGGAAATATTTAATTATACTTTTTCAGTCCACTCTAGATATTTTAAACACTCAAACCAACTCAAAATATGCTTGATTCAAGTGTAATTTTCTTACAAAAGGATGTTTCTATTCTATTTTATTTTAAACCCTTACTAGTCATTTCTAGAGTATTCCAATCATGAAACATTGGAAATTAGCGAGATTATTTCATCCACTTGGCTGTTTTATGAACATATATAAAAGGTTTTGGTGCTGCTTATACTGACTTGCTTAGATAGTGATTAGATAGTAATAGTGAACTGAATTAAAAGCTATCCTAACACAAGAAAGTTCTGAAGTCAATAAAGGATCCAACACGAAGTGCAAGTGAAGAGCTAAACTAATCGCTGGCACATCCATTGGAGTATGACGTGGTGTATCAATACCTTTTCTTATGATCAAGTTCGTTATATAATTCAGTTTAGTGGCCTTGCAGTCAATACAAGTTCACCTTCATATTCTGTCACAGGGTTTGAATCACTCAGACTGGCTGATGTGAGCTTGTCTTTTGAAAGTGTAGTCAGATGTAAGATGTTTGTAAGTTAAAACATGTTGTCTATGATGCAGTCCAATGTAAAATGTTACAAATTAGTTGCATCATAACATCTGAAGTATAGAATTTTTAAAGGGCCCACTGCACTGTGATGACTGTTTGTGAATGTTTAATATCTTGAAATGTTAGTAGTTGAATGTATCCTGGTGGCAATGTATTAGTAATTAGCTGCAGGTATTCTTTAGGGGGGAACACTTTGAAAAGGGGTTGGAGAAATGTGCTGAAAGAAAGAAGGGAGTGGAAAATGCCGTTTTCGTGGATATGTGTGAATGTGTTCCATCCTTTCTAATTAGTATCACTGATGCACATTCCTCCTTGTAATTGTCATCCAGTACATAGTTTTATCCTCCCAACCAAGGTCAGAATAGAGTTTTTTTAACCTGTCATGTTCACAATCCCAACATGCTTCCTTCATGCAAGTGCAGAAAGGACGATTGAAGTTGAATATAAATATGAGGGTGTGGCGATTAATTACTGTCTTCACAGTTGCATTACTCACTTCATACATATTAAACAGCAGTGGAAAACACAGTGGTGCATGACGAAAATGGCTTACCAAATTGAGAGCTATAAGTTCAGGCCACATTTTGCATTTATTGTGGCCTGGAAGCATGAGAGCGCCTCCTGATTGGTTTAGAAATAGAATATTGTTAAAATAGATAGAAATTAATGCTGTGACTCTATAAATTGTGATCAATGTTGTAATATTTGACTGATAGCAAATGATGGTGGTGTGAGCCAGGCTCTGCAATTATCCACACTACAGAGGTGTCCGCTGTGCCTCTTGCCCTTGCACAGAAAACATACCCCAACAATTATGTAATGTTTGACTGATAGTAATTGATTTAGTGGGCAGTAAACAGTAGTTGTCCTAGGCTGGGATCCAAAAAGATGATTTTCAGTCTATGTCTTGATCGTTTAGAAAAATGTGTGGAAGGATAGAATTAATGCCATTCACAGAATCTGTCAGTAATCATTCCAGATTAAAGAGTTTATTTTTTCCACTCTGTACTGTAGAAGGAACATTTTGCAAGGACAAAAAGATTCTATTTGGCCTTAAAATTGAATTTCTATATTGATGCATTTATGCATTCCATCATCTTCTTGAATCAGTCCATCAATTCATGCATTATGCTTCCCATTTATTTTTCTCTCTGTTTGACTATTCAATGCCAAGCCATTTTCCACCCTGTTTTTTTTATTTTTTTTAACAATCTGATGTATTTCTATAAGGGCAAATATGGATGTAGCCTCTCCCCCTGTCAATCATTGCTGAGGCTGAGGCTGGCTTTTTGAAATGGACTGAGCAGACATTCAAGCTGGAGCCTGCTCCTCTTCTCTCTCTGCATCTTAACAGGCCTGTCTGGGAGAGAGGTCATGTCCAGGGGGAATGGAGAACGCCAATCAGTCCTAATTCTACCCACGAACTCATAATCCCACACATGGTCCTTTAGAATACCTCATCCTCAATAACTTGTATATGGTGCCTGTTAGGTAGGAGAGCCGCTTGAGTTAGTGTTTTATGTCCGATTTGATTAAACTGCATCAAAAAGATGAAACGTGCTGTCTTTTCAGTTGTTTAATAACAATCATGCTTCATTATATTTTAGGGTAACCAGTTTCAAGGTCTTTGTATGGAGGTTAACGTGACAAATGGCTGTCACTATTGAATTGGACAACTGCATACTGCCAGAGTAGAATAGTTAATTACACAGAGATCACATGGATGAACAGAACAGGTGTGGACAGTACAAACAGGAGTGTGAATCAACTGAGTCACAATACCTAACAAGATATAGTGTCAACCCAATGTTGTTTTTCAACTAGTTATTTAGTTTTTTACTTATATAACTATTTGAAGAACAATGACTCAAACTGATTAGGCAAAATGCTTGCTTGCACCTTAAACCATCATAGTTTACTGCTGAACTGTCTTTAAATACTGCATTCATTAAAAACCTAGTCTATAATATCTTCATTTTATTTTTACATTTAGAGTATTCACAAAAATCTGGATCAAGAATAGATATGACAGATGAGTGAAAAGGTAACAACATCTGGAATTATCCATCTATATGGCACTCAGTGGAAATGGAATGAGTTATAAACATAGCATTGGCATATAAAATTGTCAAGTTGTTTCAGAAAACATGTTTACACATTTACAGATCTGACAAACACAGAGACAATTTAGCATTCATTTACAGTTGTGTTTCAAACACTTTGAAGATGCTCTGCCTCTTTAGCTGCCATGTTCTCCTCTATTTTCTACACCTAGTTGCTTAATTTGATCTATCTGGTGTTGGGCAGGTAGTGCACCATGTGTTTGTCAGAGATTTTCACTGAAAACAGCTGTCTGTTGTGGTTGGAAATGAGAGTGGATATGACTATGAAACCAGTAAAAAATGCTAAAACCAGCTAAAAGGCTCTATAAGCTAATTGGAGCTGGGTGATGATTATCAGTGTGTTTGCCACTATAACTAGCCTATTTCACATTTAATCCTTTGCTGATATATTGACTAGTGCAGCTTTAAGTTGAATGTATTTCAGGAGTGAAGTTGGTGGGTGATAAGATGTTTTACAAAATATTATCCTCATTATAGGTTAGAGACAGTGTTTTCATATCTCTTAAGATTATCTTCTTTCTGCTTTCATTTTTGCTTTAATTTGGATATGCAGTGTCACTTCATGCCATTGTAAGTCCTGCAGTATGTCAGAATGTGATGTTGAGAGGCAGCTAAAGTTCAAATCCATTTACATTCACTTGGTGTGTCCGGACAGAGAAGAAAACTGAAGAGTCAGCTGCTGAAACCACGCTTCATATGCAGGATAAGCGCCTGCATCTGCAACTTGTTAATCATATAAAACCAAGAACGCAATGACACACAATGAGGTCAAACATCAATCTTATATAAGAGAATAATACTCCATGATCTTTTATTCATGATTTGTTCAAGTGCACAGGTGCTGCTGCAGGGTAAAAAGCCATGTACAATTCATGTATTTACAGTGTATACATATTAGGTCATAGATTAAATACATTAATGTGTTTATAGGATATCTATTCATGCAGTTAAGGAAAGAGCTGCAATCGTTAGTATGACAACATGCAAACTGTTGCCTCTCACATTGTGTTGAGCTGGTGGTGTGGCAGCTGGTAGGTGGGAGAGTGTGAGATTAAACTTTCCACTGATTCTAACAAGAGTTTTCGCAAAGACATGATCATGGCGTCTCTTCTTTTATGTTCTTTGAAGATGACGCAACATTAACCATAACTGCCATCAGCATACCGAGATTTAAATTTGACAGGTACTTGATGAAATGATGAATGAAAAATGTTCTGCTTTTCAGTTCAGCTACCTTGCAGCAATACTTCTGAAGAATTGAGTTTGCGTGTGTGTGTGTGTGTGTGTGTGTGGCAGTAAGAAGACCAGATGGAGAGAAAACAGAAGCAGTTGCAAATGGGCATTGGTTGACTTGACTTGTTCAGCTTTAACAGCCAGAAATATCATACTGGCACTTCAGCCCACACACACTCAAACACTCTGAACAGCACTGCACAGGTTCACCAAATTGCTCTCCTGTATGTAAGTCTTATGTATTACAAAGATAACTGCTACAACTCATAATCATAAAATCAAAGTTGCAACTACTACTGCTAAAGAACAATGGATTCCTGCTAGGCAAAGAGTGGAAAGAGAGAAGAGTCAGGCACAGCAGACTTGGAAAATTGGAAACAGACTCTAGATACAGGAAATGTAACCTCTCTGAGGAGAGAGAAGCCAAAGGTGGTGCAGTCAGTTGAAAAGTACCAATTAGATATAGCTGGACTCAGTTTTGTTCACTGCTTCAGTTAACAATAAAGGGTGGTCTTTCTCCATGTTAGGGGATAGTAAAGGTGAGATGTTTTGGACACCTTTGGAAATTCTAAAAGCTGCTGCAAGTAGTGGTAAGGAAAACTCTGTTTGTACATGACGGCAGTTTAGAGTAGGGCTGGAAATCACAAGAAAAATATTTTATCTCAATATTTTTGTCCATGATTCTTTATACATAAATCTGTATTTTACAAAACTCCTCTTCAGTACATCACAACATCTGTGTAATTAAGTGGAAATACTCCTGGAAGACAAGTAAAACTTGAGATACTGCTGATTAAAGCGTGTAAGTGTGTGGAGTCACTTCAAAGTCAGCCATAAAGTGGCAAAAAGATGAACAGAAAGAAATCAAAATACTGCAGAACTAAGATATCTGCATGAACAGAAGTAAATGCCTCTGCCTTGGTAATGTATGAGAAAGTACTGCAATAATAAATCAGAGGACTGATAGAACATATTGCAGGGAACAGTATCACGAAACATGAGAAGACTGACTGACTTATACTTGCGTGTGAAAGAGATGCTTCCTTTCTGGATCTGGATGAAAGAGTCCCCAAAAGGAAAATTTATATATTTTGAATTCTATAGGAAATGCGTCCAATTTTTTACAAACATTAATTCATAGGCTTCATGCAGTTTGAGTGTATTCACAAAAATATAGATTTTTTTTTCTCTAAGACTACAATATTTATCTCAGACTGGCAGGTCAAATCTGGCATAATGATAATAGCATGTAAAAATAGACTGGAGAAAACTTTCAAGGTTGAAAGAACACTTAAAAAAAGTATGCTAAAAACTGTGTCATTTTTGGATAGCCATTGGCTAAAAATCCATAATACTTATGATAATATATTTAAAAGAACATTGTATACTACAAGTGCACTACTTCAGAAATCTATTTTAAGAAAACATATTGCTACTGTAATATAATGGGCTACTTCTAAAAACTTGGGCTTGTTGCAGCGGCTCAGGCACCTAGAAGGTTGTCCCCATTGCTCATTGGAGGTTCTCTAGGAATGGCTGACTTGGAGGAGTGGGTGTTTGGTGCAGCGACAGACAAGCTGAAGCTTACAGTACAACCCTGTGCTTGTCTCTTAGTGCACTGAGATCCCTGATGGGGGAAAGGATGCATGCTTTCTTGCCTTTCAGGCAATGTGACCCCATTATTTAAAAATATCAAGATAATAGATGCTTTGTGACATCATTATAGTGCACCTCTCTTTGAAAGAGGTAGTTAACTTATTCTTATATGTCACAGATGTTGCAGGAAGTATGTTTTTTTTTACCATCAACAAAATTGTCACTGCCCTTCACAGCATACCTGAGTTGTAGAAAGGACATAGCTCAGACAAAAGGGGAGGTCTCTGAATGCCTGTTGGCTCAGTGCTCTGTGTGATAAAGACATGAAGCGCAATATGTGTCAAAGGTTTTCATTTGCCATACACTCTTTTTGAGCAGTGTGAAGTTGTGAATCCTCTCCTGCAGTGGTCTCCTCTCCTATCTGACTGGTGAGAATGGAAAAGAGAAAGTCATACTCTCTGCTAGTCTTTAGGATCACATGATTTTCAGTCACAATGTAAGGCTGCTGAGCTTATTTCAAACTGCCTCGCTTCTTCCTACAGTCCTAATTGCTTGGCCCACTTATGACTGTGATGTTGTCATCTCACCTCACGACAGCCTCCAGCGAACCAGCATAGCATGACAAAAATGCTTTTGTTCCCCTCAACGTTCCTAGTCCAAATAAAGGACTCTTATATCTCAGGACATTATATCCCAAATTTACAAAGAAACAGAAGTGGTTGTCACAAATTGATCACAGAGTTGACAGCATTGTGTTTATTTTATTTCCACAGTCGCCTTTCTTGTTTGCTAACTAGAGTGGCTTTATAGAAGGTATTGTAAGTTGTGGGCCACATTTAACAGACATCCCACAATATAATGCAAAAATAATTTAATATGCATACATCTTGAAGACAGGCAGTAGCGTGACCCTCACAGTATACATTTCTGGAATAGTGGCTCACAAAGGATTGATTTTACCACAGTATTGCTTTGAGCTAAACACTAACGTCAGCTTTCTATCATGCTCACAATGACAATGCTAACGTGCTAATATTTAGCAAAAGTGGACAGATTTAACTTTTAACCTAATGGTGGCAGGAAAAATCAGAGGATAACCAACATCAATATGATCTGGAAACCATGAAACTGTATGAGATGTTGAGATATTTTCAGTCAAAATTTTGATGTTGGTGTGAGATGAAAAGTTAAAGCGATGGTTGAGCATAATTTCAACCTAGCATCATATGCACCATGAGGTCTAAACACCACCTCAGCCGTTCATTTTCATTTGGTCAGAAAATAGTGGAGTTGGTACAGGCGATAACGGGACCACTCTACAGCTACTGCTAAAGCTGTAAACATCATCGACGGCACATCTAAAGATCTGTGCGTGATCGCGTAATATTTCAATATTGTTTACAGCTTTAGCAGTAGCCGCAGAGTAAAAGCCATCAGGTAAGTGTTTATTTTAATAAACTCTTGGTGTACTTACAAACTTTTCAATGCATCAATTTATGAGTAAAGACCCTATTTGTACTACTGTAGAAGTTTGATAACAATCCAGGCATTATTAGTGGGGTAATTTACAAGATACACTGGTGGTCCCGTTAGCGCCTGTACTAAACCATTCGGCTGATGGCTCTAACTCCATTAATTTCCAGTCAAATGAAAATAAACAGCTGAGGTGGTGTTTAAATAGACCTCATGGTGCTTATGACTCTAGGTCGAAATTACGCCGAACCATCGCTTTAAGAGATCACAAATGTTATTAGGGCCCAAGCACTATACAGTGCAAAGGCTCTATTGTAATTGTATTATTTTTCATACAAAACAAACACCTTTTTCACAGCCTAAACATGCCCCAAAACTCACCAAAATTTGCTTTCATGCCTTTCACCATTAAACAGGAACTGCTGGCCAAATGGGGGTACTACACCCCGTAGAAGATTAAGGAAATTGAGCCCCTCCCTCCAGATTGACGTAGATGAACAAAATTTCGTATACATGTATGAATCGTGTAAAGACGCACAAAAAAGTCTCTTGGACCCATACCTTCACTCCAACAGGAAGTCGCCCATTTTGAATTGAATTTGTGATTTTGCCGCTGCTTGTTTCCATTTGACTGAGAAGATGCGTCGCGGCAAGTCTCGCTCATTTGTGGTGGGGTGGGGGAGCTTGGGCCCGGTCATCGCTGCTTGAAGCTTTAATTATGATTATTATTATTTCTGAGTGTAATTTAATGTGTTTAACAATCAATCTAATAATTGTCTAAATATTTCACTTAAAACCTCAAATATAAACTGAATGGTGGCACCAAAGGAAAAGTCAGGGAATTACCAGAGTCATTAACATTCATCATCTAGTGACCATGACAGTTTGCAAAATATTACATGGAAATCCATCTGAGAGTTGTTGAGATATCCTATTCTGAACGAAACTGTTGTGCTGACTGACCATCATAGCAATCCAATTTTTCAGCTCGTTCAAGTAAAAACTGTAAAGAAGAAGAAACATTTTAATAAAAATAAAACTAGTAGCTGACTGAACCTTAATATAATACTGTTGGCACTGAAACGTTTACTGTCTCTTATTTTCTATCCCTCTAATTACTGTATCTGCAGGGCCTCTTCAAGGATTCATTCACTGAAACAGAGATGGCACAGAAACAAATACACACACAGACAGAAAATCTATGGTAAATTTGTTGAGAAAGTATTCATCATATTCACCTTAAAAGTAGCCTGCCTCAATCATTTCTGACAAACATTCTTGATTATACTCCACGGACCATTCTGCTGGCAGACATTTAGTCTTGCAAAACACATGTTGCAGCACCATTAATAATGGCCGCCATCCATTTAGTTGTGATGGTGCCAGGGCCTCAGTATTTGCATGTTGGCTCACTGACATGGCTTACTGGGACACTGACATGGAAGTGAGCCACCATTAATGTTACATTTGCACTTTTCCTGCTATAAAAAATCAAAATGTAAGCTGCAAAGTTAGTTTACTTTTTTCTTTCTAGAGAAAGTTACAGCTAAGTTTTACCATGAAGGACTTTACAGTCCTCATACCATTAGCAGTAAAGCATAAGGAATGAAAGCAGAGGGGATTGTATTCAATTCTGTTGTGATAGATTCTCCTCAAAAGTCTAGATTTCATTTTCATTATGGTCTCTGCAGTGCACAAAAATCCATAGGCATTGGGTATTTTATAGGCAAGCATCAAAAATTTACCATTCACCCGGGATGGTCACAGAAGCGCAGAGCACAGAAGCACCGATCGCCATCTCCCCCGCTAATAGCTTCTTGTATTGGAAGTTAATTCTCCAATGGAATTAAATTATAAACCATGTCCAAACAAATTACCGTCAAGCCGCAAGCAGGTACGTTTTTTTGACAGGCGGAGGGCATTAGTAATCTTACGCATGAGCCCTCTCTCCTCTTAGCTCGGGGGGCCCCTGCTTCGAAGTAATACTGTGCTCCCCCCCCCCCCCATTCCCATTTCAGAAGCCATCAGTGTAGAGGAACATAGGGGACAGAGGTACCACATAGCAGAGGGACAGATTAATGTGCCATCTGAATGTGGATCTATAGATCTCTGTCCCAAAAGTCAAAGCAGGAAATATTATCAAAGACATCTCATGGGAGAATTTACCTGTTAAAACATTTATTCTCACTTTCAATTACAATTTGGTTTCTCATCACAGAGAAGAAAATTACCATGTATGACATTGCCATGGGATATAAAGATAAATTGTGCCAGATATCCAGTTTTATATTGCTGAGAAAATAATCCTGATATGAGTAAAAATGTTCAGCATGCTCTCTTTTCATTCTTACAGTATTGAGTTTGAGCATGCTGCGTGTATGAGAGCTAAGTGATGGCTGTAGATTGATAGCAGTCATTTCTTTCATAGTTCACAGAGAGACAGATTAGTCCTTGAGTCTTTTCCTTTGGGATAACATTATCCCGTGACATTGACTATTGATCCAGCAGGTTGAAATCAGTATCAAACATCAATAATTGTTTAACTGATAGTCAATGGAACAAGATTCCAGGGGACTCATATGCAAGCTGCTTGAATGGGATGTTTTAAGCACAAACATATGTTTACAAGCTACTGATTAATAAAATATACATGTGCTGTTTACTTCACATGCCTGGTCTTAGCTACTCAGTGCTCACTCAGGTGATAATCATTATATTGGCTATTTTTGACACCAGTTGAGAAATAAGCCATGACGTGTCAAAAGTCTACAGAAAATGACGCATTACTTGTATTTAGGGTCTCAGGGACTGCAGCTGTAAAACATGGTTAAATAAATTGGATTTTCATATGTTTAATATCTGTGATTGATGCTGACAGGAAATTGTACACAGCACTACCTCTCCAAAATCCAGTTTTATCACAAGACAGGAAGACTTCTCTGCAGTCTGATGATCTCAAAGACAAACTTTCTGCAAGCCCAGTTTGTGGCAAAAGAAACTGTTATCATTTCAGTACATTTCTGCATTTTGTGTTTTAATGAGGCCAGAAGAGAAAAATGTTTTGAGGGTGGAAAAAGAGTTTGGTTTAACAATTAAAAACAAACAAACAAACAAACAGTGGTGTCTGTGGGACCCAACAATAAAACCAATCACAACAAAAAGGGTTAAATATATTCTTATTTCTCCTGCATGTGGACTGAGCCATATCACAAGGTTTGTAGTCTTGCACCATCTTACTAATGAGGAGAACTCATGTGCAGAGGAATATTTTAAAAATTAGTCATGTCATGAGGGATTTCATGTGAAAAATGCAACCTTGTCACACAACACATCGAGGTTAGACAAGTGAAGGTTTGAGAGATTTTTCATCCTTTCTGTATTTTTCCCTAAAAAGCAAAAAACCAAGTCGGGGGGTGGGGTTCCATGAAATAGACTCTCATTGAAACAGTACTTTGGGGGGGTGGGGAAAGGTCAATGAGGGCTTTTTAATTACCATTTAACAAAGTGCAGCTTGTTAAGTAAATAAAACATAATGAAAATGGAAAGAGGAGATTCCCTCGTGGTCTCATGGAGGTTTGATCTGACTGCATCTCTGCTCTCGGAGAGTTTAAATATTTTTGTCAGACTAATTAGTCTGTTTAGTAAAAGTTTTCAGACAGAAAGCTTTACCAGCCAACAGACAAGCATGGAAGAGAGGAAATTTAACATCTCTTTTGTTATTCCAAACATGATTTATTTGGTATTTCGCCCCGCTCAGTCCTCTTCTTCAAACAAAACCGACATGTTTGCTCTGCTTCACTGTGATCTTCCATGTAAATATCGTTGTCAGCTAAGCTTGAGCACATTTGCATTCTCACATCCCTCTCATATATGGCCTTCAACAAGCACAAGAACCCTCCGTAGACATTGAACTTCATACAGATGCACATGTATACAGTTGCAAGAAAGACAAAAAGGCAAAAGAAAAGCAGAAAGTATAAACATACTGTTACCTGTTACCTCCTCCTGGTTGAGCCAGCAGCCATAATGTACAGTCAGAGGAGGTAAGTACTAATACCAGCAGACACAGAGAAGGAGAAGATTGAACCAGTCAAGGCTTGAACAGGTGGTTATCAGTGGCAGAATCACTTGTGAAAGGAGCTTTTGCCCTTTGATAGAGAGAAGATGAAGGGTGAGGATAAGAAATGGTTATTGATCGATGGTTGCTTTATCTACCTCAACCCTGATGACCAGACAATGCAATCTAACTTGGTCCAGAAAGGTGCAAAGGTGCTGATGGGTTTTCAGAGTACTTTATTCTCATTTGTACAGTTTATATGATCTCAATTTGGTATCCAAGATTAGACGTATTCCACCTCATGCCTTTTCTCGCTTTGGTGTTTGAATGGAAAATTAAAATTATAAAAAGGTATTACTAAAATAGAAAAACCAAGCAGACTTGTTACCCTTGAAAAAAATTGATTGGCTTGTTTTAAATTCCTTGAAATAATTAAAGCTGCACTAATCAATATTTAATAATGGAAAAATGACTATATATAATGTGACAGGTCTCATACTAGCAAACCTACAGATAATTATCACGTGGCTCTGCACATTCTTTCAGCTCCACTGATCATTTTAGTGTCTTTTAGCACATTGTTTTCAGTTTACAGCCCAAACCTTAACGGTTTTGGTTCAGTTTTGCTGCTCTCATCAACTGTGCCCAGTGCTACCAGGCAGCTGTTTTGGGCAGCAAAGCTCTGATAAATGCTACCTGCCCAGCACCAAATTGCATAAAGAAAACTTAGCTACTAGCTGGTGAACATAGTGGAGCCTTAAGGTCCTAAGCAGAGCTATTTTTCAGTAGTAGTGGTCTAATAGACCTAATAGGAGGGTAAATATTGGACTTATTTTCACCAGGTGACCAGAATTGTGACTCCAATTTGTAAAAAAAAAAAAAAAAAAAGCAACGAGTTTTAATACATCAATGTTGTGTTTCCAGCTTGTTGCACAGCTCTCATGAGACCAAAAATCAATTAATACAGACAATTTATCTCCTTAATTAGCAAATCTGAGTATAATATATCTTTCAGCTTTCCACAGTTGTTACTATAATGCAGAACTCTGAACATCTTGTGAAATGCCTTGCATGAATATTTTCTGTTTCATGGATTTATTTTAGTTTAGCTTCACTGAGAAAAGCTTGAATCAAAAATATCCATATTGCCTGACTGCACTCAGCTATAGCTTATTAAGTGTGATTGCAAGAACAAAATGCACGGGGTGGATTGCATTTGCATCCCCTAACACATTACCATTCAATAAACAGAAAGCATTGGTATCATGGGAGATGTGGGGTTTATAATGAGGAGCCTCACCACTGTTCTCAAACATCCCTATAGCACACAAAATGCACAAATCCAGATATATACAATCAAGCAGCACAGACACACACAAGTACTGTACATATGCTTGCACACACACACACACACACACACACACACACACACACACACACACACACACACACACACACACACACACACACACACACACACACACACACACACACACACACACACACCATAAAGTCAATGAGTGCACTCCAATAAAAAGACACCATTCTCACGTCTCCTCTCTACAATCAAAGATCATTTTGGGAACACTGAATACCAAGAGCCTATGTGGCTTGAGGTGGATATCAATTAAAATGATGTATGGCCCCGGTGTTTTCTAATTGGGACATGGCAATGTATTTAATAACACACATTAGAAACCTAATTAGAAGTAAATTGAGCTGCATCCCATTGTCTACTAATCAACATAGTGGATTGGATGGATAAATGCCTTCGGTTTGAGGGTCTCTTTGTCTTATAATGCTTTCAAGAAATATCTATTTGTTTTCTCTAACTCAGCTTGTGCAGCTTTGTTTTAGCGCTGCATTAATTAGGCATGGGGTTGAGCAATTTGTTAGTCACTGAATAGTAATGCTGCATCCCATGGTCCCTGTGATACTAAAACTTTATTGGGGTACTTTAAATCACGCTAATGCATTTAGAAATAAATAATCATTTCTTTAACAGATGCTGAAATAGATAAATCATGATTAATCTAACATTGTAAGTATTAAAGCTTGAACACAGCTCTTTTATGTTTCAGTACACTGGACTTCCAGTGTCTGCAGGAGGATTTATAAGAAAAGAAGAAACTCTCCTGATTATCGTCATCCTTTCCTTGAAAATAATTTCCCTTTGTGTAACCTGGTGATTGCCAATTGTGACTTCATCTGTGAGCGAGAAACAGAGAAGTCAAATCAATCACATTATTAGTCCCAATAAAGCAACTAAACCTTTTCTCTTGGCAGGAGGTGCCTTCCATCACAGATAATTGGAGTATGTATACAAAGGATGTTCAAGTAAAACAGACCACATAACCTTTCCAGTGATTTGTGAGTATGTGTCCTATTTGAACAAAGGCAGTATTGTAGAATTAGTATGGAAAATTGTCATTGCATTTCTTTCATACTTGGATAAACACAATCTTTCTTTGTGCTCAATGAGCCCATGAAGGATCATTGTGAGGATGAAAATGTCCATTTTAGACAAGGTATCCATATCACCGGTTGTTGGATAGATAAATGCTTTTGTTCTGTTACAGTATGACTGTTGCAGACTGGGAAGGTCAGCATACTGTAAATAGTAGTCATACATCCATGCTGACTCCAGTGTAAAAACCCCTCTGAGCACATTTTATGGATTGGAGAAACATTTGACAAGCGCTCTGCAATCGGATGTGTCAGTGTAAAGGATTATGTGTTTTATGGTGCCTGGCCCAAGCAGCGTATCCACTCCTATAAACATGCACTACAATTTAGCCCAAGGTGTGCACTGGAAAGGTTATCCAATCACCCCTTTGAAAGTGCCTCTCAAAATGAGTGAATGCCTTGGCCAATGCAACACATGGAGCAGTGTGAACCACAGAGTTTCAACAAGCAGCAAAACTGATGCAACTTTGCCATAAAATATTCCTATTCCTATCCTATTCTATGTCTTCTTAAACTTTTTTTTGTTTTTTCCTCCAAAGCAAAACAACTCACTCTGCATTTTTCTCACTTATTCAGAAACGGGAGTAAACACACCCACATATTGATCGAAAATTCACTTGTACTGTATTGGTTATCTATATGGTAATGTAGGGCTGCATGTCTCATTTTATTATTTCATCTTTCTCTGTCTCCTCATTACAACAGTACAGAGCTGTGAACACCTCCTGCGTATCTAGATAAGGCTATTTGAATGGATAACACATTCTCCTCTACATACAAAGGGTTATCTTTAAAAGAGCAAGCCCACCTGCTCCAACAAAGCCATTCATCATTTTGGCTCTGTATTCCTTTGTCTTGGGTAGATAATTAGCATAACTTAGCCAAAGAATCATTTATTTTGAGGCAGAGAGATAGATACATGGATATTATCTGTCTGACCAGTTAAAATGTCACGAGCTGTCCACAATAGGAGGTTGGTCCTATACTGTGTTGACATACTACAGTGTAACCACAACTACAATATTCACTGGATGTTTTCACCCAACTCTAATCACCTTCCAGTAACAGTTTTCCTTCCCTCCAGCAATGTAAAAAAATAGTTCTGTGTTCAAAATATATTTTAGTATTTTTTTTTTCTGTCAAGTATACTGCAGAGTAAAATCAACTGAGCTGATCCAACTTACAATTATCCAAAGCCTGATATATGTTATTCCTCTTTGCTGTAGACCTCTGTTGTTGTCCAACTATTAAAAACATGTCAATGATCTACACCACTGTAATTTGTTCCTTCACCATGAAAAGTGTGATTATGGTAGTTGCTTAGAAATGTCTCCAAAGAGACATAAAATCGATCATGTTTTCATTCTCCAGAGAACATTTCCTGTGAGGCAGACACCACTGTGCACATGCAGGAATGCTGTTCCGTTTACAGAGCTTTGCTAGTTTGTTGTGCTACATATCAATGAACAACTTGACATTGTGCTACATTGTACATTTCTCAAAAGAACTTCAGTACAAAGTAGAGAGGTTTTGATAAGTAGCACAACAAGTGCATGTGCAGTGGCATCTGCCTTACAGGAAATGCTCTCTGGAGTATGAAAATGTGATCACTTTTAGCCTATTACTCTTTGGCAGTTGGCACAGTATCTGAACTCTTCACACTCACATCATCACACTCTTCCCGACTCATCTGTGTGTTTGTAACAGTTTTGAAACAACAGGAGGTCTATGGCACAGAGGAATGAACTATATCAGATGTTGGATACATTATTGGTTTGGCGCTGTATAATTGATATACTCAAGTGAAGTACAAGTACCTCAAAATTGTACTTAAAAGTCTGCATTTATATATAGTAAGAGTGGACTGACATTGGCTCTGAATCAATTAATGAACACATAAAACCTCCACCTGGGTATCAAAACCAATAATCACAGTATGATACAATACAGCCAAGCAGGGTACGGTATACGCTGCAGAGTGATGTACCATATTCCAAAGTTCATCAGCACAAATGAGACACAGATAGGTCAAGCTGTTGAGCTGTTACCCCCATCACCAGTTTCTTCTGTCAGCTTGTCCTGCGTTGTCATCCCAGGTGTTAGCCGGTGTGTGCTGACAGCAGTCCCGGAAACAGGTGTGAGTTCAGTGTCCACTGTCACTAACATTTGCGGTAGAAGACACCACTGGCTCTGATATTCAGAGTCAATTGACTTGGATTTTTTTGCCATCATTGTATGCTGACTACCACATAACAGAGTAATGAATAATATTGATTTGGGTGCGCAGACTGAGTGACCAAGAAAGTTTTGTTTTTTCTGCTATTTCAGTTAGACTGGGTGAAGTTTATGATACAGCACCGCCACACTTCAATGGTGATGGCAAGAATAGCATGCATGCCAGTATGTTTATTAA
The DNA here is from genome assembly GCF_027409825.1 of Scomber japonicus. Taxonomy (NCBI): domain Eukaryota; kingdom Metazoa; phylum Chordata; class Actinopteri; order Scombriformes; family Scombridae; genus Scomber; species Scomber japonicus. Next base: position 22,542,181 of record NC_070583.1, read on the forward strand.
AGTGAATTAGTGATGAAAAGCCCTCTTGCGTGAATCATACATCCATAATGGACTCATTTTACACATGATTCTTGATCATGAGAATGCAGAAAAATTGAAATGTATGGCAAAAATAGCATATTGTTAGTATTTTAGAGACCTTCACAAACCTTCATATTTTCAGGGAAGCTCATGTCTTATTCAGAGGAGCCACACTCTATCTGGTTCCCCTGTAGTTCACGCCCTGGCTATGAGGTGTCAAGCAATACAGTCAACTAACATCAAATGCCTCAATAGCCCTTACTGAAGACATCTAACATAAGACCAAACCTCTGAAAGGCAAGCCAACAACTTACAGTCTCTCAATAGAGACACATGCATTACACACAGACGAAGGTGTCGGGCTGGTGGTGTTTGTTTCATATAGATGTGACATTCACACGACTTGACAGCACATGCAACGTATGCTACACCTGATTTAGTGCAACATACGCCACACCTGTACCTGTACATTTAATCTCATATGCCACATCAACACTATACCTTACACTTTGATGAATAACAAGGCATCGGTGTGTTGTAAGTGGAGCAGATGTTTACTTTTGGTTCTCGAGTGAAATAGATATCTAGGCATGCATATAGGTACACGTTTCAAGCGGATCATACATTACATACATTTGGTGCACTGCAGCAAACATCTACATGCCACACCAACATGTCCTACAGTATACAGACACTTAGAAATCTTTATCAACTGAGGTGTAGTGTGTTGATGTGGTGTTTGCTAGAGCTTACCAAAGTACACATACACACTTTAGCCAAAGAGCAGGTAGGCATTGAAGTTATAGTTTGACACCTCAACTATTGGGAGCAACTTGGGTTCAGTATTTTATTATAATAATAATGCAACTTTGGTTCAGTATTTCATAACAATAATAATACTAACTTTATTGATATAGCACATTTTAAAAACAAAGTTTACAAAGTGCCTTGACAGACAAAGCAATAGCAGTACAATACAAAGCAAAAACGCACAACAGCAATAACAAGACTGACATTGACAAACTGAAGGTAGAGGACAATGAAATACATTAAGGAGATGATGAAAATATAATATAAAAATATATAAATAACCAAGGATACTTCAACATGCAGACAGGAGGAGTGGAAGATCAAACCACCAACCTTCTGATTAGTGGACAATGCACTTTACCTCCTGCACAGCCTCCAAGTATTCCCCTTAGTACAGTAGTTGAGCTTAGTTACTTTCCACCACCTGCACCACACCACAAATCATGTACAATAGAGCTATTAATGTCTGGCTTGGCACATATTTGCGGGTGTAGATTTACACTAAAGTAATAATTTGTCCAAAACCATCTGAGTCTCTTAAGTATGAGCCCTGTGGACTTAAAATATGGTTGTAGAAAGTTTGTATATGCTTCCTCTCAAAGAACTGAAACTGTAGTTAACTTTGAGTTCTGTTTGATAAGGGTGGCCGGTTTACAGAGTGGAAGGAAACCAAATGTCCACAGAACCTTCTCAAACAATTCCTGCTGCATAATCCACTTCTACACTGTCCATCTGTGTGCTCAGTGTGTTCCCAACTGTCATTTTTTTGGCTTAACACACAGCTTCTGTCAGTCCTCGCAAATGACCCGATGAAGATGAGCAGGTGTGTTCGTCAGTCTGAGCACATTATAGTACCGTCCTTCTGCTCCTCGTTTGTCATAATCATTTTATCCCAGCTCTCTGTTTTGACAATTTAATACCTTTATAGTTTATAGCAGGAAGAATTCTGCTATAAACTCTCACTTCTGTAATCAATTGCAACCACAAACACAAGCCGTATATCCTCCATTCTCTAGGAGAACTTTTTTTTATCTAACTTTCAAGCTCAAAAGACAGACTGTGGATGGAGTATCACCTTAGCTAATACTTTTTTTGAGAAATGCTATTGATGATAGCAGCAGGTGATGTCAGTACTTTTCAAAAGAGGCATGAGAATAATTCCAATGAATAAGAACACAGCAGCAATAATCCATGCAGTTCCTTTTTTTATTTGCACATATCTACATTTTGTGCTCACCTCAGGATTCGCCTATGGTCAGATGAACATAATGAGGAGGCAGGTGTAATTACTCAGTTGTGACACAGTCAGTCTTTCTGTGCTTCAGGCTTTGTGCTGGCGGCGGTAAATATAGCTAATTACATCCTCTGCTCCACAGCCTCTTTATCTAAACTCAGCAAGACACAGACCTGCCCATCCAGCACTTCATTACTGTGCACCAACCTAATAGGGACCTGATGTTTTTAACCACCCTCACAAATTGCTCTATAATAGTTGGCAGCATGTTACAAAATGGACTGATGTGGCCTATTTCAATCAGACTTATGTCTCAGTAAGCCTTGATAAACGTACTACTGCATGCTACAACTATTTGTTTAAGGATATAATTGATGTTAGAAGAAAACAGTAAGTCTTATATTAGCATTTTCATATTAGCGTTTTTTGATCTGCCACCTCCATATTAAAGGCATGGTTAAGATTAAGAGATTGAAACCATCTGGTTAAAGTTAGGTCCACTTTTGCCTTTGCTTCTGATGCAGGGCAGTAATTATTTGCATGACTATAAAAGGTTGCTATTCAGGAAAATACACAACCCTGTCTAAAAGAAATTGTATTTACATATTGCTTATTTGCAACAACAAATACATTATTTTATAATGCTGGCAGGATTACATTTTTAATCAATATTATGAGTTGATCAAAAATTGATATTGAACACATCTGTAAAAAGTTTCACTGACAGTTTATTTCAATACCTTTCCTGCAATATCCGCCCTTGCAATACAAAATACCTTCTTAGCAACTACAATACTAAGATTATGGTTATATTCAGAGAACTCAAAGCACTTGTTCATGTTAGGGAAAGATTATGGTGTTCAATAAATAATTGTCAGTGTCTTGAAGCAAACCAAAAACAATTATGTTTCCCTAACTACCTTAAGCAAAGTAAAGCTAACCACATAAACTGATGCAAACTATGGTCTCTGATGAGAGTCCAGTACATGATCAAGCAAAACCTGGTTCCCTGTACAGTGCATAAACACAACACTTCCAATCAAGCATAATCCTGACAATTATGTTCCCTGCCAGAACTGGCAAGTCAAATTAGTATTATATAAACATAATCTGTAGTAGACAGGGTTAAGATGATTAACAGAAATCACTGATGTCCGTTGAGAACAGTCCCAAAAAAAAGAAATCAGGTATGTTTGAAATGTACGCCGTCGTAGAAATGACTGATTTTGCAAAATAAATGAGTTGCATTCCGAAAGAATAATTTAAAATAATGCTAGAGAAAGCAAACGTTTTTAGCCTGATTTTAGTTATAAGCCTGATAATGTGTTTGTTAGTTTGTACTATAATACTGTATAGGGGTAGCCTCACTAAATATATGTGTGAAGAAAATAATGTGTTGGGTACCCTCACTACGAGACACCGTAAAATGACGGAATGGAAGGGAGTGTGGCTATTAATAATGACTAATAATTATCATGAATAATAATTAATTATTCATAACAAATCAAAGATTATCAATTCTAATTATTAATTTGGGCCACCACCCAGAAATCGGGAACAATAACCAAACAGTTAAATTAGCCTCAATCAATCATAAAAATTAGGAGAAGCATGTGTGCGTGGATGCATGTGGGGGAATTGTTTGTTCAACAACTGTAACAATATACTGAATATGAATCAAGGTGATTCAGCTGAACTGAAACTCTAATATTTAGTTTCAGGTCATTGCACAATGCCTCAGAAATTTAAACTATGAATTCGAGTTTTGAACACACCAATATACGCTTTGCAAATTCAGATGTATGTGGTGCAAACACACAACACTGCCAGTAATGTTGTTCAAACCTGAACCACACAACATGTCACAAGGTCTAAAATGTATCCAAAATACTGCACCAACATTTCCTTGCTTGATGAATGTTTTAGCTGACATCACTGGACTCACAGAATGGGGGAAAAAAATCTTGAGTGGCTGACAGGAAATGAATGAAAGGGAAAAAGTCGTGTCTGCTGTCAGCTCTTTTACAGCCCGTCCCAAGGTCAATAGTTCTGCACACAAGGGAGCGCGAGAATAAGAGGGACTGAATTTCACACAGTTCAACTTCATTCTGGATCATATTATACTGTATGAAAAGAGGATCATCAGGATGACATGGAATTCATTCCCCATAATTCCTCTGTCATATCTGTGATAGAGCACATCTCATTTACAGGAGCTGAGAGAATTAATTTCCGTCTTGATTCAATCCTGGCCATTGCCTATTTCACACACTTGACTTTTCAACTGAGACTTAATCCACACAGTGGCATTTAATTAAATGGACATTCAGTACATATGAATTTGCAATGTATATTCAAATTAATCACAAAATTCTGACACACTTTATTTTCCATTACTCATGTTGAGCAATAAATCACATTATTACAGCAATCTAATTACATGTGACAGAGGCAAGGAATGGGTTCAAGCAGCTTGAAGGTGTTTGTATTCAAAGGTCAGGTGTAAACTCGGGGGGGGGCTGCAGTAGGGAAATGTTAAGATTTTGCAACTGAAGAGCAACTTTCACAGCCAAAATACTCACCGACTGGCCACTCAAACATGCACCCATGTCATGCTAACGTCAGCGCGTTTGACAGGTCGGGTTGTACAGACCGAGGAGTTCATTGATCGCACTGCAGACACATCTGTGCTGCCAAGTCCACAGATGTGAAGGCCAAGGAGGCGTTAGAGAGGTAAACAGGTCCATGGGCTAATAGCGCTCAGTGAGCACATGGAGGAAGTGGAACAATAATGAATGGGCACATTTGTAGTCATTGTGTGAAACATCCTCATTTCTCACTCCCTGTGTCATCCTCATTCACATTCCAGCCACACACACACACACACACACACACACACACACACACACACACACACACACACACACACACACACACACACACACACACGCACACACACACACACACACACACACACACACACACACACACACACACACCACTCTATCCTTGCTCTTCTCTTTCTCATGTTCCCCCCTCAGCCCTGCCTGACTCCCTGTGGAAACTGGAGGTCATTGGTGTTAGGAGAAGGAGCCGCAGGTTTCAATGCAAGGGAGAAAGAGAGAGAAAAAGAAAAGATACAGGTTCTAACCTCTGAGAATCTCATAGAGCCTCTGACTTTACAGCCCTTGCATCAGCATACAGCCTAGAGAAAAGTATTGCTCCTATTATCCTGAAACATATAGTGGAAATGCTACTCACTGTATAATGAGAGCAGGAAGATTACCATTGTTTATCCATATGCAACCATGTCTCCTACAAAATGCCACTATTTTGCTTTACCAAAATCATTTCAGAGGAATTCCTGCCTCAACATACATACATTGATGACAGTTTTTGTAGTCTATGATGGGGGACATTCTTACACCAGTGAGAAGTCATAAGAGGGATGGCAAAGGTGGTTCTGTAGAAACCTGAGTATTTGTCCTGCAATTTATGTTCGATCTTACCACATAAAACTCTCGGTTAAGGGTTCACTAACGATCATGGTTATAGCACTAGAGTCAGACCACCATCCCCACCATCCCAACCTCCACACCTTTACTTTCCATCTTGTTTTAGGGCACACTGGTATTGGGTGTAAATCATTGAATCACATGGATGAATACCTGGCTCGTTCATTATTAAACATAACAAGTAAATGCAAATTTTTGTTTTCCTTACTAAATCCCCCAATGGCAACAATAGCATCATAATAGTTTTAATGGTTGTTTTTAGGCAACTTAAAGAACTCGTTTAAAATAGAAAAGGTCAACTCACAATTTAAGAAAGGGGATGGGCTAAATCACATTTTCCAATATTTACCTAAACCATAACCTCATGTTACATGTAAGCGAGAATTCTTAAATCTTTGACATTGGACATATACATATATACATATATATATATATACATATATATATACATATATATATATATATATATATATATATATACACATATATATATATACATATATATATATATATACATATATATATATATATATACGTATATATATATATATATGTATATATATATATATACATATATATATATATATACATATATATACATATATATATATATATATATATATATATATATATATATATATATATATATATATATATATATATATATATATATATATATATATATATATATATATATATATATTTCTGCAACACAAATCCTTACTTCATGTGATAGAAAAGAAAATAGGGAATAAAGTCTGGAAAGCCAACATTTCCAGCTGCCAACAGTTCTTTCAAAAAATGCAATTTTTTCTCCTACTTTTGTGCAATCAGTAAAAACAAAAATCTTCTACTCATTTCACACTCACAGATCTACATCATTTTATGCTGCACAGTTGCCATCCAGGAGCACAATGAGTTTGCTTTCCGCTCAAGCAAACACTGACTGGCTTATTTGACTATTTACTACGTATTCACTACACCCCCACCCTCCTTCTCTCTCTCTCTTTCTCTCTCTTTGTCTGTCTCTCTCTATCCCTCCAGACAGTTGCAGTGGTCCCTGCCCCATCTTCATTTGGATCCCCCTGTTTGGAAATAAATCACATTCATAGAACACCTGAGCTTGCGATGGGAGCCGGGTAGGATTAGGGTCCCAGGTGGACCAATTCAAATAGCATTCAGTTCCTGCGGTGGGAACACACACACGCACAGACACACACACAAACAAAGGTTATGGTCAATCAAACCCCATGTGCTCATGGGTCACACATACAAACTATAAGCCTCTGCGCACACACACATACATACATATTCTCTCTCTGTTTCTTTGTTCTCTCTTTCTCTCTCCCTCTCTCTCTCTCTCTCTCTCTCTCTCTCTCTCTCTCTCACACTCTCTCTCTCTTACACACACACACACACACACACACACACACACACACACACACACACACAAACACACTTGCTATCTCTCTGCCATTCATTTACTGAGAGCTCGAGATTCTCCCCAGGTGGAATTGGATTTGCATTTGTATTTCTCCAATATCTCCTATGCAAGGAGGATCATGGGATCATGGGAGGGGAAAGAAGTGGGCAGGACTGCAGCTGCCTGACATTTGTTAAAGACATTAATCTCCTCTTATCTTATTCTTTATGTAATTTGAGAGCCGGCCCCTCTACTGTACCTGTTGTCAGTGGCTGTGGAGTAGGCCATCATTGCTGAGGGGATGATATGTTTGCCCTACTCATCGCATACTGGGAGCAAAACATGCAGTTCAAACCTGAGGTCACACACGTGACTATAGCTATCCTTATTAGCTGGAGTGCACCAGAGACAAAGAGTTGCTGTTGTTAGTGTGTTACTAGTTATGAATAAGACTAAGATCTCATAGATGATGGTATTTCTGGTTTGGGAATGAGGGTTCAATGAGCATGAACTTCTATCTGTGAATTTCACTGCTGAGTCATAGTCTGGAGAGCAATCCAACCGTGAGCAACACCAAAGTTAAAAGATAGATGTTACACGGGAAGCCAATCTTTATTGCAATTCTCTCTTGCCAAGTTTCTTTTCCCACAGTAAAAACCCCCAACACACTGATCAGAGTAAACAGCATCTATTGCCTTCAGCATGTTATACAATAGTTATATAACACCTTAACTTTTCATAGTTGTCCATTTCTGTCACACTTGGGAATTTTTTTACACACACATCCATATCCACACCTACAAGACAATAAAAACAAACTTTACAGGGCCTGGCAGTTCAATTTGCATTCACCCTGTCTGCAAACCAGATAATATTAATCAAGGTTACAAACTCAGTATCTCTCCTTCACAGTACAGCTGTGTATATTAACTACTGCTTGGCCTTCCTCCTCTGCATATCATTCATACTTTGTGGCCAACAAACATCGATATCTACCAAAACTAATGATTATAGTTATGATTTTGTCTCACCTTATCTCGTAAAACAAATAAAACAATCTATAAATGAGCCCTGACATGATCCGTGCCAGGTTTTTAAACCTAAAAAGTCCTATTCAATTCTAAACTGAGCACGTCTACACTGTTTGGAGAGAAGAGTAGAGTGTAGAGGAAATGACCATTTAGTTGTGAGATGATACATTATTTATTAGATTATACAGGAGCAGAACACTTTGAAATGTGAATATTTGCGAGTGTGACAAGGTTTCACTGATCTGCTTGTAATGAATGCAGGATGGAAGAGGAAAATTGGAAAGATGTAGCTTTTATGCTGTGGGATGGAGATACTGTAACAGTCATAGTTAGATTTCTGTGCAGAACAGAGCAGCGCAGAGACAAATAGCCTGTGGTCAAGAAACGTACAAGAGCAGCCAGGAGTTAAATAGGAATTTTTCAGTTGGAGGATCTATTCTTGATTTTATATCGAGCTCTACTGGACTGATTCATTCTGTCTGGCACAGGTACAGGAACTCACACCCAGGTGCCACAGTTCAGTAACAGCTGCCATTAATGCTAAAGTGACTCCATTAAGTGGAGGTGTCAGCCTACAGTAAGATTGTATATTATTCCATTATTTCACTGAATGACATTAACTCTTCCACAGCCTGATTGTATCAACGTCCAACTCATTGCAGCTCTGTTCCATAGAGTAGTTTTGTCATTTAGATCATTATGATAAAATCCGATTAAATCTCTAGTTTTATGTTTAGGCCCTAACAAGCTCTCAAAGACACCTTTATGCCTATAAATTTTAATCAAATGAGATTAGATATGGTCTATGATATTGGTCATTTCTGTAAACCCTGATGAGGCTTAAAAGTTGTCTTTCCTGACCTTGAAGGTTATGTTCTAGCTATGTGATGCGCTTATCTGAAGCTGAAATAAACTTTAAATGCATATGCCTGCTTGCCTTTTTATCCACATTTTTTCTCAGATACAATAACAACCTCCCCGAATATTGTGTGAAAGCATCAATAGTCATATCCCAAAATAGCATCACAGTATCAACATTGAGGTATTGAATCAGAGATGTTGTGTGATATTTATCTGCACCACGCATAAGCCTGGAAGGAGATTATATATATGGTCATGCGTTTCCATGTGTGTGTGCATGTGTCCGTGTGTGTATGTGTCTGCAGCTAATATCACGTACTACTGGACCCAAGCAGGCTATATTTTTCATGACTGTATGTTGAAGAATAACTTTACAACCTTACTTTGTCTGTTGCATGCCACATTTTAGCCTTTGTTGTGGCAAAAAAAACAACTGACATCCATAGAAAAATTTTGTCTGAGCTTATACCACAGTACCTGCTGATTAATTCCTTACACAATAAATTTCATACCAATTAAAATTAGGCACAATATACGCCGAATAATACCCTGTTTTTGTCAGCTTTGCCTCCATCGTGACTGTAAGGGAGCTGGTAGGAGGGTGGAAGTGAGATTCTACTCTACTATGTTTGGAGGGAAGAGGGAGGTAGGGAGAGGCTATATTTTGTGTGGTGTGTTACAACAAAATGTTCCAAAAAATATTTATACTCTAGATAAGTCTGGACTTGTCAGTGTCCCATTTATTGTGTCTTTAATAAGTGTATACAGTCATACAGACAAACCCAGAATGCTCGGTTACAGTGCCACCATTCTCTCTCTGAACACAAATTTTCCCTCCATGCCTTTAATCAAATCTGCCCTGGATATTCAATACAATGTGAATGACGTTATGCATGTTCAATCATTATGCGAATGCAGTTTCATCATTCACGCAATGCAATAATTTTCAGGTTCGGAACATAAGTGAAAAAGGTATTGCAACCTTTGATGCAACAGGGCTGACATCTCTCAAAAGAAGACAGTACTGAGGGCAAGCTCACATTCACAGATGAGAGTATTTTCCTTTTGTATCAACCTCTTGGCCTTGTAGGAGTTAAATTAAAGCTTATTGAGAGGATCATGCTGACTCTGAGTTAGTTATAAAGTTAATTGAGAAAACTCAAAACGGAGATAGAATTTTTACTGAGATGTACTCTAATGGGTGTAAAATGGTGTTTTTAAAAAATATAAAAAGGTGTATTATATACTGTTGAGTTGACCTTTTTATACTAGTTCAAAGTTTACAGCATACCTGAAATACACATTATGAAGCAATGAGAGTTTTAGGATTCGCTATGTTTAGGTTTGGATAGATTTTTGCACTCACAAAAAACACATTTCAGGAAGTCAGTGCAAAGGGAGAAATAGAGTATGTATGTGTCCTCTTTGATTTATTGGAGTATTTTCTAATTTGGGGGATTTTGTGAAGTGTGAACTCTCATGAGATGGATTCCTGCAGACAGACAAAACAATCCACTTGAATCCATATGTTCACCATTTTTTTCTCTCCTATTTTTAGTTGCATTTTGTTTGGGGGGAGAGAGTGGGAGGGGGTATGTGCACATTACCAGCATGAAGAAGCTGGGAGGGGAGAGACTATTGATTGTGTCACCTTTCCACACACCCGAGGCTGTGAGGCCTCTTTGTGGGTCCGGCTTTCAGTGGAGGACTCAGGCACTTGTACAAGAAAAGATTCAGTGTATAAAGCAGCTGAGGCTGAGGGAGAGAGCTGCACAGTGCTACAGACTCCTCTTTTATATCCTGCTGTTTCTCTCCCTCTGTTTGTCTTACTCTCTCCATCACTCCTGTCTCTGTCTTACTCATTCTCCTCTTTCTCCTCTACACCGTGTTTTCATTAGGTCAGGCCAGCGATGTCAGATCCATCCATTTAATTCTTTAAATTGGCATTACTTCTGAGGAATGCTGTCTCGATTCAAACACTTGTGGTCATGTAATAAAATGTGTTTTTGGCAATAATGCAGAAGGCTGCTGTTTATTTTTCTGGGAAGATATGAAGGCAGGGGTCGGCTCTGGTTTCTGTGGCAACAACAGTGCAGCCGTAACTGGCCAGATGGAGCGTCAATGGAGCTGTTTTACTGTGAGCAATGGCATTTAAGTGGTGCTCTCTCACTTCAATTTGCTTTAGGATTGGACACGTATTGTTCAAAAAAATCCTTTTGTCTCTTTTCCCTATTACTCTGTTGTCAGAGAGGCTAATTAGCTCAACTGAACAGGTTTTACAAAAGCTAGGCAGGTGCTTTGAAGAGAAAAAATTAGATTATGGCCATGAGGGCATGTTTATCTCGGTGAGGCTCGAATCATATGCGTTAAAGGCCAGCAATCAGCCTGCAATTACAGTGTAACCTCAGCTAATGGTTCTTAAGAGTCCACTCAAATTCTGTTTACACTGTGCACACACTCAGTCAGGTGCCATGATGTCCAGGTCAAGCTCAACTACAATAGAGACAAATAAAAATGCCAAAACATTCAATCACATCCTCGTAGGTAGACAATTTAAAACAGGTTTTCACAAATATGATATTATGATATTTTGGTCTAAAATGGTAGAATTACAGTTTTTTTAAACAAAAAGTGAATTATAGGCAGATATGCTACTGGATAACTGGTTTTAAAGGAGGTTAAGACTTGACCTAAAGCAAGTAGTACATTTTTGCATGTTTGATAACCTAAAATCAAACATTTTGATGCAAACTATTTCTTTAACCACTGACTTGCCTGTGGGCATACAGTCAAAACAAAAATAAATCAAAAAAACTGCTGCACATCTAAAAAAATAAAAATAAAAAAAACAGAACATTATTTATTATTATACTTGTGAGGATCTATCTGAACCTTTCTAAAGATGACAACTATGTCAATATGTGGACGATGTGTAAATGATGCAAACGACATCTAAAATTTTCATCAGATGTTCATGATATAGAACACATATGTGATACTGTCAGATAGTGTGGAATAAGATGCTTTTTTCAAATGCAAAGATGCTAAAAGGAGACAAAACTGTATGTTGGTCTGCATTCATGCTAATGTCAATAAAAAAAGAATCAATATGAACTTAATAAAGCATTGAATCAATGGGGGGAACTGTGGAGCAAAAGATTAAGTCTGCATGTTAACGAAGGAGATGCATGTTAATCCTGGATTGCTGTTGTTTGAATTCTGATTAACTAATTTGAAATACTGAAATATAACAACACAGACAGATGATCAAGGCCATCTGGGATGTTTACACTGAGCATTACTGGGCCCATGGTTCAACCAATCACTTATTCTCACTACCTGCACCTCAGCTAAACTCTGTCTTTACATTATGCCTCAGCAGAGTCAGAGTGAGAGAGGGGTCTTAATCTGACTCTGCTGATGAGGATCATATTCATCACAGCAATGAATAGCTCATTAATTTCTTGAGAAATACCATCTGGGGACAACGTAGGACTGCAGTACTTCTTGAACAAGGCCAACACACCATACATTTCCTAATCAACCCAGCGTACATACTCCAACAAAAAAACAAACTCTGCTCACGGCTGCTTCTTTCCCCGTTGGAGCGACGCTGTGAACTCACAAAGCCACTTAAAGTCACAGAGGAAAAGGTCAAGCTGATTGAAGGGGAAACGACCTGGCTCAATGGTACGTGGCTGCGGTAACAAGAGCATACGGCTGCCTTCTGAGCGTGCTGAATTGCATTAGCTACCTTGTCAGGTTGGAGACACAGTCAGTCCACCCACTGACCTGTTGTGTGAGATGTAATTATCCGCTGCAGTTCTTCTGCTGCATTACAGGTAATTGATGCTTATTTCCTCAGGAAGGGTTGAAATCTGTATTGATTGTCAACTTAAGTAGGCCAAGTTTATCACCTGGCCCTCTTCCTCCTCCCCGAGGAATCAATACAAATTTCACCCAACAACCTCCTTCACCCATCTTCACCATTCTGAGAACTGAAGGTCCCTCTCATGCTTATCTACTCTCTAATTCACATTGCCTTCATAGCATAGTGCCGCGCCACAAAGCTCTGCTTTAGCTTCTTAACTCTCTGCTCATGAAATCTAATTACAGCCCCACTCACTAATCTGGAATTAATTCACTTTAGATGAAGGTGATTGATAACGGCCCGTGGAAAGTCACCTAGGTCGCTCGTCAACAGTCTGACTTCACAGTGAATAAAAGGGTTGAACTTGACTGCTCAGACCTATATTCCTGAAGTCAGTGGGTCTATGGGAAATGCCTGCTGTAAACCAAAGTTACACATATTTATATTTCAGTTGTTTTCAAAAATCCATGTGAAATCCTTTCCTGTTGCAGTCCTAGGAGACTCCAGCCATCCAGCTCTTCCCATCAATTACTGATAGTGACAGAAATACAATGGAACACACTGAATATGGGCCATATCCTTTCAGAGAGCTCGACAACAATCTAAGATGTAGTCTGTGGCTGATGAACACCTCCTCCCCTGTAGAGTAATAATGCGCACTGAGCCAGAACCGCAAAGGAAAAGGCTGCAGGGGTGGAGGGTTGAGCATCCCTGTCTATCTCCAGAATAGACCCCAAACAAACTGGCTCCAGGGGATGGACTAGTGCTAAATTATGGGGCAATGATAGCTGGCCTCTCCATAGCTCTGCTCTTCGACATGTGATGCACCTTTTTAAACATTCTGTTCACTGAAACATATTTTCTTACTTACCCTCAGTGCTACTGAGTCACATACTTTACGTCTAGTTCATCCCAGTACAGTGAAGAATCAATACTGCAATATATTGCGAAATTTCCATTCATCATCGATCCACCACTGCCAAGTACTGATACATCTTTTGATGGTCAAATGAACTGCAATTGTTGCTGACAATGGAGAAGAAATGCAAGCAAAATCATCTACAACTGTCAACAAGTCTGACTGTCAACAACTTCTGTCACACTTGTGTCCACATTGAAAACACAGAGTCCACCAGAGCTATTACTGTCACTAGAAGCACATTTGTGGTCATTTGTAAAAGTTTCTGTGTGTTATCTGGGTTACAACTTAGCCAGCAGCTCTACTATGCTCTAGTATGCACTCTGGTGTATGTGTGTGTGTGTGTGTGTGTGTGTGTGCATCTGTGGGGAAATGTCAGCACGTAGCAGTGGCTCTGTTGTTTATCATGTTAACATTACTGTCATCTGCCTGAAAATCTTGTAAAGCTCTGAATATAGCACAGTTAGCGGGTCGAATGTTGTACTTACTCCCAGAGAAAAAGAATAAATCTTTGGGTTATTAGCATGATGTTGCCCCTCTGCATCTCTCATCAGACTTATTGATGCTAGCAGCAGCTCTGTGAGAGGCAAACTGAGGCTACCATTAATGTTCTGATATTTTTACTTGGTGGAATTTATTTCATGTGAAACTAATGTGCTGTTAATAAACACTGTACATCATCTGACGGTTTCCTGCTCTTTGAAATATATTTTCTTCTTTAGTTACCAATATCATAATAATTTCTTATTGTAGATTATTTCTTTGTGATATATCATGTTTAACAAAATTAACTTCGTTATGATATGATTGTTATCCTGGAAAGAATATCGTGATTGTGTCGCATCCTGAGTTCGTCTGTGATTCCCACCCCTAGTGGAGATTAATGGCATTTCAGTTGTGGTGCTCACAGCATTAAATTATAGGAAATTTAACAGCACCACGTATTTTCCAGAAAGAGTGTCACCTGTAAATATGATTTCATACCTTCTACTTAAGAAATAATCCCTTTAGAAAGTGTTTCATGACTTATCCTGAGCAACAGGAAGATAGAAACAAGCTGCTATTACAGACATACAATTAATGCTTATGATTTTATTCACCTCCAAACTTGATCTACCCTTCCAATCTTTATATACCATAACTATGATTCCTTCCCAGCCTTAATTTGTAACCTTAACTGTAGTCAAAGTCAAGTCTTAAAAACATTAGCACTGGATGCAGGAATACATAAGTCATTAAGTTTTCCAGAATTATCTAAATTTTGATGTTCCTGTTTGGTGACAGTCCAGGTTAAAATTTCACCTTTAGATTTGTTCATCAGCAGCACAAAGTCAACATGAGCACTAATAATGAAACATTATAATTTTCTTATAAATTGTGCATTTTTCACATGAAGTTCATAAACAAATCTTAAATGAGCAATCATGATAAATTTAGAGATCTCAATTTGTTATAATTGTATGTCTTGTTATTGACTTTAACTAAATTAACTAAACTCAGTCTTAGTTAGTTAGTTAGTTTTACTCAGAGTTATCGCTCCACAGAAAGATTTCTACCTGGAAGCCAAACAATAATCACATGAACTCACATACTCTGGCTTTGTCTTGTTCTTGTGCTGATACATATGTTTTACAGCCCAACAATGTGCTACACTGCTGTACTTGAACACCCTCAGAGGACCAATGTACTCTTCAGTCAAGAACAGCTCATGAATTAGAACAGAAAAAAATGACAAAAATAGAAAGATAATGGGAGAAAGGCACCGCGTCATACTTCAGATTTAATGGACTCTAATGACTCCATTTAGACACTTCATTTTGCCTCGTTGAATGAATAAAACACAAACTATTTTGGTAAAAGCTTTGAGCAAAGGAGACAAAGCCCAATCACGGCCAATAACAAAGCAGTAACTTCATGACAGTGTAATTACTTTAAAGAGGAAAATGACACTAAAGCAGGTGCTTGTGAGGCTAATATCTTTGCACTGATGTCCCTGAACAGAAGCTGTATGAGCATTTATTAGAATATTTTGGACAACTATATTATTGTATATCAGCCATCATATCAGCTATAGCTATTCTTCATAGGTTTTCACTGTTTTAAGGATAATCATCATTAGATAATGAATGGGTGTTGTGAGTGTGTAATTCAATAGGAGGATAAAAGCTGTGATGTTGGCTCACTCAGGTTACTTTCAGCTGTTCATTCTGGCCTGACATACATTTGTATTTTTCATCTCTGGAACAAAGACATGCACTCGATCTCAGGTGTCCTGAGTGAGAAAGAGTCAGTATCACTCTGTCTTCTGTGACAGTGGCATAAAGGGCTGGAGGGAGGAGAACAAACGCAGGAGTCAGGTGTTACATCTGCAAGATAACAGTGATGTAGAGGTGCTTTTCAGAATGACTTCAGGGGTCTTAAATTACAGTCATGTAACTTTGTAGAAAGTGAATGAGTTATGAAGCATGCACACAAAGAAAACCTCTTTTCAAACTAATACAGCACCCCATGCTGAGCAGCACTGTCGCGATTAACATGTGTCTCCATTCATATGACTGAGATGAATAAGCTTCATTTTCTTTCTTATTCTCACCCAGAGTGTTGCATTGATCTCTTTGTAATACATAAATTTGATTTGAAGTTTGAATTTTCATCCATGAAACATTTTGTTCTTAATCAGTAGACACACTTAACTTTTTTCTGTTGACCCCCACTTTGCAGATCCATGTAGATATGTTGTTCATGCTCCAAAACCCCCCCAAAAAACTAATTTCCAAACCAAGATTAGACACGAGAGTACTTCTTGATGTCAGTGGGAGATTGTTGATGATTTTTTTTTTTCAAAAAAAGTTTTGAAAGCTCAGAAAAAGATAATATCATAGTAACGCAGAGAAGTATTAGGTGATACACACCCATTGGGCCACAAGAGTCCAGGGTGTGCTATATGTATAAGGTTATTGTATAGCACACAAGTGTGTGTGTTGGCTATAGCAGAAATAAAAAATATGAGATAATTGAATTATTTAAATTAACGCGAACAAAGAAACAAAGTAGCTAAACAGGAGGTGTTTCAGCTGTGTTTATCTATCTCACATGGTTGAGATACACCACTCAGATACATGTTTTCAAATCAATACTGATATCAATTCAGGGTGTGTAACGGTTTATGCTGCAAGTGGATTTTCTTTCAGTTCAGTCTTACGTGCTGCAATACGGTGATTGTATGTTAGGCTTTTCTGTCAAAAAACAGGTTTGTAGTGCTGAACGCAAACAGAAAAAACATTTTAGTCACCATCCACACTGCTTAAAGCAAACTAAACTTTGTCAAATGAATTGAGTGAGTACGTAACACTGTTTAAATATGTTATGTTTAATATTGTATCGCTTGCAGTCAAAGAGTCTTTGTTAGTGTTGTACTCAGACTACAAGGTTGGAGCTATTTCCTGGAAACCTGAACACACTAGTGCAGATCTGGTAAATACCAAACTTGAAATACTTACAATGATTTTTTTTTTTTCATTTTTTGCTAGCACTTAACAACTGTGATGTTTGACACTGAAGGGAATCTCTGCTGAACTCTGGAGTTTAGTGTTTATCTGTTTATTTAATCTTGAACTCAAATTGATTCTGAAAAAAGAACATCAAGCGTAACAACTGTGCATTACAGTGCAGTCTGTATGAGAGGTGGCTACCCTGGGATCAGCAGGAGGTTGAATGATTGAGGAGCTTCCTGCTTTCACCTCTTTTTGTCAGTAATGAGGCGAGGGACTCATCGAGCTGGCAGCCCACTCAGGGTGTGCTGGTGGGCAGGCACCCTTTGATGGCTGCTGATGAGTGGGGAGCGTCCTTAGCCACTGGGGTGAGAGTTGGCAGGATGCAGGGTCTGTCCAGATGGGGTCTCATCTGGCCCTTGCCCCCCAACCCCTCCCTAAAGACTGGCTCCCCTCACACAATGGGACAGACTAGCAACAGACTCTCCATCTCAAATCACTCCAAATGAAGATGAGAGGTGCCTGGTACATCTAAAGTATCCCTGATTGCCAGGCATCTCAGAGAGAGATCCATCACTGACATTTAGAGTTTGTCTGATGGCCAGAGATGGAAAGGTTAGATTTTAGATGTTTGAAGATGAACTACACAGTAGGGGCGCACCAGACGTAGGCAGGGGAGCGGAATATAAATTGGTCAATATCAACAGACAAATAAAAAGGAGCAAACAAAGACTGAATTCATAGAGAGCTCTGGAAAAATTATATTACATTCTAGCAGGACAGCACACTGCTAATGGAATATTTCCTTTTCCTCCTGTGCACTGAATATGTCTGTTTCCTTATCACCACCTCTTAAATCCCCAAGCTGAAGGTGGAGCTTAAATGTTGGGTGGAGAAAGTGGCTGGAATTCCACAACTATAGCCAGCAGCAAGCAATTTTCCTCATGTGGCTGGAGAATAATAAACTACAGAATAGAAGAAAAAAAAACACAATCTTAGCATTTTGTTCAGGCCTCATTTGTAAATCTCTCCTCAGACTGGTCTCATATTTTGCGCATGATAACATCACCAAACAATAGTCACTGTTTATCAAATTGAGTTTTCTTCACTCACCGTGGGAGGAAAGCATCATCTTCCCTAGGACACTATCATTTCAGCATAAATTGCTGGACAAAAAGCAATTATTGATATGGAAATGCTTTGACCGGTCGCAGTAATTGAATTCACAGCTGCAGTGTTTCTTTGCATCATTTACAGTTTTATACTTATAGATCTGGATCCAGGCCTCAACAACTGCCAGACTAAAGTGAAAAACATCTATTTAGAGGAAACAACACCAGAACCTCTCACTGTTAATCTATTTCCTATTACTGGGGATTGTGATTTCTCACTCAGTCTAATCAGAATGTGTTTTCAGCAACCATATGCCATGCACTGCCTGGAGAATAGATATATTTCAGGATGGAATACCTCCTGAATATAAAGAACAACTGTCTAATTGATATGACATCCAGCATCATTCCCCAAGTGACCAAATGCAACACACACATGATATCATGAATGCTAAAACATCCCTGGAAAAAAGCACAACACAAACCTTTATGACATGCTCCATCCATGTCCTTCCCCACCCACAGTGTTTACAAATCAGCATTGCTCCTGTCCACTGGGAACAGCAGCAATGATTTCCGATGCATAGCAGATCCCTCCACCATCCCTCCTTTGAAAGCCCACACTAATTCCCCTTCCCTGTGCACACAGAGCTAAGCAGGGTTCCCTATAGACCAGGTCCGTGCAGAGCGGGGTTACAGCTAAGCTGACTGGCCAAGCATGGCAGTCAATCGATACAAATCATTGAGAAACCTCCATGAAGAACATGAGGGGAACGCAATCGTACCCACAGTGTGTGGTTGACTATTACTCCATCCAGTTCAATCAGTTCATCACTCTTGGACACATCTCAAACTACAGCAGCAAACATTTTGAAATCAGCTGACATAAAGACAAAAAAGTCTTTAGGTCACACTTTATTTCACGGTACGCTACTAAGATGTAATAAGTTGTATGTTGTATCAAATTAGACACAAATTTAAAATATGTTCTTCATTAGACAGTAAACAAACCCAGTTGTACCCTAATTAGACAACGAACACTAAAACAGTTTGGTGCACAAAGTCTTAAAAACAGAAAATACAGGAAATATGTACACAACATTTTACATGAAGAATTATTATTATTATTATTATTATTATTATTATTATTATTATTAATTGAGGCTCCATTCCATTTAGATTTAAGAGAGCAGGTTCCTGCTATTGATCAAGTGAGGCTTATTTAAGCAATATCATATGAGATGGAGTGCTGTTATACTGAATATCAGCACCACTGTGATTTGGTTGCATGTGGCCACACTGAGTGCCAAAGGTAATCTGTTTTAAAATCTTGTTCCATGTTCTACTTCTTAACTTGAGCATAACTTGAACATAAGAAAGTAGAGGTAAGTAACCAATTAGTGTAAAATATCATGACACTGTGGGTTTTGTGTCTGTCCTCCCCAGTTTTTCGAGTCATCAGCTGCCACTGTATCAGACCTTGTTCAGTAAACCTCTAGGATTGCCTGGACTGGTGTTGTTGAACATTTTAAGATGCACTGGTCTTCAGATGAAATGAGGGGAGGGGAGTTGTTTTGTCCTTCCCTGCCCTTCGAATCTCTTTTACAACACTAAAAGACTAACTGGAGGCTCGTTGATATAACGATTTAAACCAGCCCAAAGCCCAAGGTAGCTGCTGATGGTGTAGAGCTCCCCTGTAGTTGTCAGGATGGATCCATAAAACTGCCTCAAGACTGTATTCAGCTCTGTCTTCTTAACAGACTGAATGTCGATGTTTATATTTGTGAGACTTACCAAAGTCTGAAAGCAGTTCAAAGCCAATGTTGTTTGCCTTACAGTGTTAGCTTCATTTTTGTTCTTCATTTTGCTTTTTTTATTTCATATAAGCACACCTGGAGGTGTGTGCTGAAGTATCGAGGCTTCTTTCCTTCCCTTCCCTGTTGTATAATATGTTGTTAATCTGGACATGTAAAATGTGTAAAGCAGCACAATGCTACGGTGGCCGAGACCCGCTGCAAATAAAAAGACACACTGCAGCAAACAAACAAAAACGCTGCAAATAAAAACAAACACCACAGCAAACAAAAAAAAACACCGCAGCATATAATAAAAAAAAACGATGCAAATTAAAAAAAAAGCCACAACGGAAGTGGATTACCGGGGACTGTTTTTGCCGAAACACCGGAAGAAGAAACAACAACAACAGGACTACGAATTGGAAAACGAACTAGAAAGTAAGTGAAAATGGTAGTGTTTAATGTCGCTACATGTACCTTTTAATGTGTTATTTGGTCAGGCGATGTAGCCCCAGGTTTGAAGTTGAACTGGAGAATGCCGGTGTATTGTTAGCTTCGGCTAACACGGGGAGACTACTAACCAGAGTGGAAACAACTGACGGCTACATAGTTCCGGCAGCTTATTACTGTCGTTGTTGTTGTTGTTTGTATCATTAATAATCATGATAACAATAATCTAAGGCGTGGGTAACAATAATTATTTGTATTAATGTGAAGTTTAAGCTGTGTCCTCACAGTTTGTCACCGGCAACGTGAGGAACATCCTCAAAGCCACATAAACATTAGGGATGACTAACTGCAAACCAAACATTAATATGGTTTTCAGTATGTTTGAGGGTGACTTGTCTGTTTCAGCCAACATGGGGATGAGGATCGGAACTGCATACACTTAAAACACGCTGTTCCGCCTACGGGACGGGTCGGAGGTTGGGAGGTAGCCACAAGTCCTTCTGAATGTTTTAAACACCAACCCTTAAACATATTTATTCATGCCGTGCATTGTTAGAAAGCATAGGTTGCCCTGATTCATTCAAGACCACCCACGAATTATATTGGTTGCTCACAGCCGTAATAGTATTAGCGATTGGCTCGGCTAGCCACTCAGCTAAAGTAAAAACAGCTATAATCTCTACATACCTTCAAAGTCTTCCCTTTATCCACAACGATCATCTTATGACTCGGGACTTTCTGTACAGCTCGCCAAGTATCCATTCTTGTGAAATATGAAATCCGTTTCCATAACATCGAAATACTTTCCTCAGTATGTCCATGTATTTAGTCCAACACGTAACGTAATAACACAAATAACAAACCATATACGGTCCCTTTTACGTCTTTTCCTGACCTACACGTACAAGCAACGACAGTAATAAGCTACCGGAGCTATGTAGCCGTCGGTTGTTTCCACTCTTGTTAGTGGTCTCCCCGTGTTAGCCGAAGCTAACAATACAACAAGTTCGTTTTCCAATTCGTAGTCCTGTTGTTGTTGTTTCTTCTTCCGGTGTTTCGTCCCCGGTAATCCACTTCCGTTGTGGCTTTTTTTTGATTTGCATCGTTTTTTTTATTATATGCTGCAGTGTTTTTTTTTGTTTGCTGCGGTGTTTCTTTTATTTGCAGCGGCGTTTGTTTTTATTTGCAGCGTTTTTTTTTTGTTTGCTGCGGTGTGTCTTTTTATTTGCAGCGTTTCTTTTATATGCAGCAGCGTTTCTTTTTATTTGCAGCAGCGTTACTTTTATTTGCAGCTATGGCGGCTGGGGTACCCAGAAAGGACACCCAGCACATGGTCAGAAGGAGATATAGGTATGTATTAAATAGCAGATTTGATGTTTCACAGTATAGTTTTGTTGTAATGTGTTTCAAATTACCCTCTAAGAAAGTCTAATAAGGGTCTAACAGTGAAAAATAAAGATGCAAGTCCTAGCAGCTTCCACAGCCTAATGTTATTGGGGTTGGATAGTGGCATGGCATTAAATGGTCTGATGTCAGGGAAGTGGGTATTAGGCTATGTATTATTACACCTACAAACTTCACAGGAGAACATCCAGGCAATGAGGGATGTGTGAAGTAGCAACCAGATATTACCAGATGTGATTTGATTATAGTTTATGGTACAGTTTGTTTTTTCTGATGAGCAACAAATGGCCCTGTAAGAAAGTGAAAATATGTTAAATAAACGTCAAATAAATGCATTGTCCTCTGAGCTCTTAGTGTTATAAAGGCTATGCCTGATATAATATGGCATTAAATTTGTCAAATAGCTAATGAAAGTCCATGTTGATAGCATTAAATGCAGTTTCTAATTACAGCATCATTTGGTTGTAACGGTAGAATAGTGTCTAACTGTAGCATATTTTGGATTTGATATGGCATTGTATTTGATTTCTAATTAGATTATGATTTTGTAAAATGGTGTCCAATAGTGTATTTAGATCTCCTATTTGGTTTGTAATTAGACTATAGTTTGGTACAATAGTGTCTAAGTATAGTATATTTTGGGTCTAATATTGCATTATATGCAATTTCTAATTACAGCATAATTTAGGTGCATGGTGTCTAATTAGGATATAAGTGATTGTTACAGTCTAATAAAGAACATGTTATTTCTAGTTTTGTCTAATTTGATAAAAGTACGACTTATTACATCTTATAAGCGTTCCGTAAAATAAAGTGAAAGCAGTCTTGAAATATTAAAGAGCATGTTAAGCACATTATATCAAT
Source organism: Scomber japonicus (assembly GCF_027409825.1). Lineage (NCBI taxonomy): Eukaryota > Metazoa > Chordata > Actinopteri > Scombriformes > Scombridae > Scomber > Scomber japonicus. The sequence continues at coordinate 22,564,983 of NC_070583.1, forward strand.
GTTACTGTGATAGTGAAAGTGCCAAAGTAGCAAGCACGTCACTCATTAATAACACAACCTCGTTATCTTATTCACACAAGTAATGACACAAGTCCACAGTGTTGCGGAACTGAGCTCACACAATTAACCTGCTGCCAGAGAATGAAAGTAATCAATCCCAGAGAATCAAAATGTATAATTAAAATGCAAATCCTCAGAGCTCTCTACAACTCTAAATGGATTATTTCAAATTACCTGTCATAAAAAGTGGCATTAATATTGCATCTGCTACTAACAGTTCTGACATGGTGGGAGCATGGGTAAATAAATATTAGACTCTGGAGGAGAATTGTGGATATCTGGAAGTAATGTTTGTGCAGTATATCCATGTATTTATGAATTGCTGCCTATGTGAGCTGAATCAGCAATATTTAAAGTCATTTATTTACTATGTATTGAGACTTTTACTACTGGGAAAACTGCGTATTTTTAGCCCTGAATAATATAATACTACTCATTTATTTAATATTTGAGAAAAACTACAGTACAGGGAAAAAACATTTGATTTAAGGCATGTTAAACATGATAACTGAACTTTAAAAAGATACAAATTCACCTTGAATACAGTGTTAATTAAACACAAAGCTTCAAAGAACAAATTGACAATTCACCAGCCAAAACATTGATCATTCAACGCTTTGTGTCCCTTCATGTAATGCAAACTAAACAGCACATTAAGTCAGCGGCAGACTTCTCAGCCATCTGCTGTTGCTGTGAGTGAATCTGTAGTTTAAACAGAGCAGTGTGGCAGAGCTCATGTGCCTGTTGTCTCACTGTCTGGTGGTGACAATGGGGGAGGGCGGTCTCTTGTGTCATCACTGTCGCCGCCGAATTGAAATGAAGCGTGTCTGGGCTTTTAGATGGGTGGCAGAAAAATCGGGGCAATGCTCATTTTGCTTAGCTGATTACAAAGTGGGGGGCGGCGTTGGAGGGTATTATGAAGAGTGATGTGCAGGAGTAGGAAGATCACTAACATGTAAAGTGCTTCATCTTGTGCCTCACTGAGCAGTAAAGAGATGGAGGCCAAACAGGTGGTAGAACTCTCCTTCAGAGACTTTACACAGTCTGAGCATCTTGACTCGAGTCAAGATTCAAACTGTGTGGGCTAGCATACATCTGCTGATTAGTTCTGCTTGTTCTGTCCATACTGAACTTAAGAAATATTTTTGAAATTGCTCAAGGGAATTATTCTATTACTTTGGACAGAAGATGCCCAGGGGTAGATATTTTTGGGGCCCCAAGCAAAAGCTGTCTTGCTTTATTTTCACCCTTTTCTCCAACTAGAAATGTTGGTATTGGCATTGGTAAAAGAAGTACTCAGCTATTAATAATAAGATTGTTGATATTGCACAGTAAAAGTCCTGCATTCAAAATGTTACTTAAAAGTAAAGAGAAAAAGCACCATGTACTTAATTTTTCTTAATGTCTGATCGAGGTGGAGCTTTAAATTCTTAATTAAAGCTGGATAGTTTAATAAATGAGAATCATATATTAATTGTTATGTTCTTCATTTGTGAGTAAAATCTGAAAAGTATAGCAGTAACATTAAATTAAATGTAGTGGTACAATGTTTTTTTCTTAAGTAGAAGTATACAGTTGCATATTTTTAAGAGCTTTGGGGACCTAATTTAAGGGTATGATAAGTTTGAACAAGAACATAACACAATTTATTTTTCATATCTTAGCATCATTATAAATCTATGGCTGTTTTGGGAACTTTTGGTTGGAGGCCCCAGGCAGTTGCCTACCTTGCCTAATGGTAAAGTCTTCCCCTGAAGATGCTGACTTTAAGAGGCATACTTTTGAAATATAAAAAGGGGCCAATTTATCAGTCAGCAAAAAGCCATAAAACTTTTTAAACAGAATTTGCAGACAGTTCTTTATAAAGTAAATGTGTGCACAGGACAAGAAAGTATCTGCAGTACTTAAGATTGAGAAATCAAGATTGGGCAAACAGCTCGATTCTGCTGGGGCTTGTTATGAGAAACATTAATAATACTCTAAAAGTGTGTGATGTGAGCTAACAAACATAATGTAACACACAGGCACGAGGCAGTGTCTCCAGTGTTGAATGATAATGATGAATATGTTATTTTAGGTGATTATTTTAGGTTATTTGGATGATCATTTCAAAAACTCAATTTACAATACTGTAATTATGACATGTTTTCTTTTCCCCCTAAAATATTTCCCATAACTTTGAGATCATTTGGAATCTTCCTAATCATTAATTGTATGTGTCAACTATGTTAATAACATAGTTATAACATAATTATCCTAACCCAACTCTGCAGAGATATTGTTAGACAGCCACATCTGTCACTCACAAACTCTTCATGATTTTTTGTGTATTTCACAGCTGTCATGTTTTAGGGTAACTGTCAAACTGTATCTTCAAATTTTATTTAACATTTTTTTCTGTTCACAAAAATGTGACACTTCATCATGATATGATATCATGATAGCTCAGATACATACACAGTGTGTCCTGTAGGCTGCTGCAAAATAAACACTTGTCTGTAGTCAGAGCCCATTGCAGTTAACTTGATGAACTGGTGGCTGTACTGTGAACAGCAGTACAGACCTTTGGCCCAGATGTTGTAAATTTAGTTCTGTATATGATGTAGTCTGGATTTCGGTGTGTGTCAGTTTGCCCTGAAATACAATACGTCTGGAGTTGTGTATGGATATTTGTTTCCTAAGCTCTTCCTCGAAGGCAAGACAGCATGTCATCATCTTTCAGTGGACCCTCCTAGCCTCTGGCTTTCTTTTAAAAATGTTTAGTCTCCAAGCCCAAGCCAAGATAACCCTGAGGACATCAAAATTATATCATCAGGGTTATTTTTTAGACTTTGGATAGCTCCTCCAAAGAACACATGACTGAGCTTGCTGTGTAAAATCAGTGGAGTAGCCAATTAAAACCCAAACAGGACTGTACATTTCAGACTCCTTGTGGTTGTATCAAAACAGACTCTGTAGCAGACAGCAATACACATAATCCACACCCCATGGACCCAACCTGGGGAAACTGAGATGAATGGAATGAAATATACACAAACATCACACCAATTTGTCATTTTTCTACAACTAAAATGTATGCATTGACACAATTTGAAAGATGCTATAATCACAAAACATTTTCAGGAATTGTGGGTATTATAAAAATACAATTTGAAGAAGACATTCATGGATTCTCACGGTCATCGTGCAGTGTTACATGAGAGAGCTGTCTGCTGATGTCTTCTTCGGGGGTCCTATACAAAAATCTCCTGCCCTTTTTAATTACTAACCCTTCAGATAAAGCAGCACAGGCCTAAAGCAATCCTCATGCCAATCATAATTTCTACTAAATCTACTGGCATTTTAACGTGCCAGTAATAATTGCCAAGACAGCTCTTGAAATGAAATGAGTAAATATAACTACAGCATGAGCCGACCCACGAAAAGTCTAAGGCTGACAGTGATGTGAGGAACTGTGTAACCACAGGCAACATTTTTTTCCCTACTGACAACTAAGCCACACTAACAATTCAACATCCTCAAGCAAATTGGAATGACTGAAAGAATGACTTATCTATGTATGGGCACGGCTCTCATACCTCAGGGAAGTGAGTCTGCATTAAATTGCTAGTTGTGATTGAAAATAATGCAGTGACTGTAGGACACTTCACTCACTGGACAGATGGGTTTTTTTTTCTTCACCAAAGGCTAACTGCCGCTGCCAGGCAAAGAAGAGGGACACTGTGTACTGTTTGTCTTGCGATGTGTTGTATCTTGTAGAGTCAAAAGTCCAGACTGTGTTGTAAAAAGAGGCAGGCATGTGTACAGATAAACAGTAAGGCACAGGTGCTAAAATTTGTTTCCTCAAGGGTCTAGTGTGGATTAAAAGTGGGGATGTTATCTTCCTGATGTCCTGACAGGTGGCAAGGAAAGCCCAGAGTTACACAGCTAGCCACCTCTCAGCCCCACCACCTGCTTTCTGTTGCCTTCTTCTGCAACCTGAGGAAAACTGGGGGACAATGGGCACTTAAGATCCTGACAGTGACCTGCAGCACCATGTGAGGACAGCAATGAAGGTACACACACACACACAAGTAAACAAAATCCTCAAGGTTAGCGGTCTTATCTCTCTGCGAGTAGAGCTGTCCATCTGAGTCCGGCTGTGACGTTGTTTGTCAAGCATTCACTGCTGCTTATATGTTATACAGATCTCTGCATGTATGTTTCATCAGTTCCCCTCCCCCAGCCCCAAGACACATATACACACACACACACACACACACACACACACACACCTTCCTCTATCTGCCCACAACCCCCTGTGGGAGTAAAGATAAGTGAAAGATCTGCACTGCAACCCTTATGCTGGAAGCGTTGCCGTTTTAGTTTGCATTCACAGTGATGTTCTCCGCCTCACTGTTTCTCGGCTCTGACATTGAATTAGTTGCCTGAACAGATTGCCTGAACATGGTGATTGGACCAGCCAACAGTTGGAGATTTCTTCAGCTCTGGCCACATGCATATCCAGACTTTTGGTACCAAAATTTGTCTCCATGCTGTTATTTATTTCTGCTTCAAAATGGGCTTTAAACTGGAATAATGAAGGTCTTGTGGGACAGTTGGTGTTTGACCCTCTTCGGGGTAATGTATGCACATGTTCAGTCAGGGAGATGAAAATGAGGAAGGAGGCCAGTCAGTATGTGCAGCACATGTCTCCATGTCCCACTGATAGACTGGCCTCCAGCTGAAGCACTTCCACAGCACCACTGACATGAAAGTGCACGCTGCTGGGCTGGCAGTGAAGATTATGTTATTACACTGTGTTGATCATTAGTTATGGAGAGAGAAGGATAAGATAAATTTACTAAACACCGTAAAAATGGATTGAGCATGCTGCTGTGTAGAGTGTGCAAGGTTTTAATGACTAATGTAGATTATCATAAAGAATATAGTATTGTGGTAATTCATATTTTATTGAGGTTTGAGCAAGAGCTAGAGAAAACAGAACAGCCTCATTGATGCAACATGTTAAGAAAAGAAATAACACAGAATAATTAGACACAAATTAAAATACCAGGGCACAATACCAAAAAATACATAGTTACCTCAACCATTCCTAATTCATGAATCTGTACTCACATCTACTAACCCTAACCCTTACTGGGTTTCTCCAACATATATGACCGCCAACCACCTTTTGTAATTGTAATGTAATTTCTCTACCTTTTTACTGTAGCTGTCATCTCTGCTGACTTTTCAAAACTTTTGCGAACACTCAGCAACCATGTGTTCCTCTAAGCAGTTTGTTGTTTCCACAGTGTGACATGTAATTAAGAAATGGCAGCTGTGGAGGTCAACATGAGATCTGGAAGATCAAGAAAACTCTCAGAGAGAACTGTTCGTATGCTGGTCAGAAAGGCAAATCAAAACCCCCATTTGACCACAAAATACCTGCAGGAAGATAAAGCAGGCTGTGCAGCAATGTTTGCACAAACAAGACCTTTATGGAAGACTCAGTAAAATAGAACCTTATCTGCATCCTCATCATAAAATCCAACATCAGAAGAATGTCACAAATATCTACAGAAGCCTGATGCATTTTAGAAACAAGTGCTATGGATGAATGAAGTTAAAATATAACTATTTTGTTATAATCAGCAATCAAAAAAAGGAAAAGCATTTCATGAAAAGACCATTTTGCCAACCATTAAGCAGGAGTGGATCTATCATGCTTTGGGGTTGTGCTGCAGCCAGTTGCACAGGAAACATGGAGAGAAAAATTGACTCCACTAAATACCAGCAAATTCTGGAAAAAAACATCCCAATGTCTGTAAGAAAAACTGAAGCTGAAAAGAGGATAGCTTCTACAACAGGATAATGATCCTAAACAAACCTTGAAGTCCACCATGGACTACCTTAAAAGACGCAAGCTGAAGGTTTTGGAATGGCCCTCACAGTTCCCTGACTTCAACATAATTGAAAATCTGTAGATAGATCTTAAAAGAGCTGTGCATGAAAAACAGCCAAAGAATACTGCAGAATTAGAAGACTTTTGTAGGGAAGAATCCCAAACACAAGAATTGAAACACTTTTAGTTTGCTACAAAAAGCGTGATACCCACCAGAGGGGGCGTTACCAAGTATGAACTATGTAGGGTGCCCAAACTTTTGCACATGCCACAATTGTTTTTATTTGACTATTTTTGTACATTAATGTTTGCAGAAAATATTGTGTTGTTTCCAACACAATATAATGCTAAAGTTTTGCATACAACTGTAGCTGCAGCTACTCGCCTTATTCAATCAAGCTGATGGCATTTAATCCACAAGGGCGTGGAGGAAGGTATTTGTTAAAACAGAAATATTTCACTCTCCGACAGTGACTGGTTACCACTGCGTGAACTATTTGATATAGTGCTTTGATTACGTAGCAGCAGTGTGCAACTCCACCACCACGACTACCAGCTATATCTCATTTCACTATCAACCTCTACCATATTAACCAGGTTGCTGCTATCTACCAATCACAATGCAACCAAAGCTGGTTATAGCTTAACGCAGAGGCAGTGGTTAGCGATAATGACATATATAGGCTAATCAGGGGATCTGATACCAGCAAAACTAGCTTCTGTATTTTTTCCCCAGCGTGGTTTCTATGGCTGCCATGGTCAGACAGTGAGATGTGGAGAAAGGTTGAAAAAAGTACACCTGATCTGTTCTTACTGCAACCAACCTAGACATCTTTCTGACTGAAATGAAATTATAAATTCTTGTCCTTAACTTCAGCACCTGAGCCAAAATTGCACAATGATGCAACAAATGATGCAACTGAATATTAATCCACCAGGATTTTAATGCTGGACATGACACATACACTCTACTCACTGCAACATACTGTGCACCCACCTGTAGGCTAAAGTACACTAAATCATGTGTAGTTATTGTCTCAGTCTTGATGCCAAATATAAACTCTGCGCGTGCGCTCTGTCCTCACTTAATATTTTTCAGAGATACAAGCAAAGCATCATTTCCTTTCATCTCCAACAATAGTCTTAACATTCTTTATGTATTTTATTCATGTGATAAAAGTGAAGTATAATCACATTGCATATTCAGACAAATAAGTTTACAGAAGCAATTACAATAAGTTTTTAATAAAGCTAAAGTGTGTACCTGAATGGTTTGTGTTACAAGACCTGAAACCCACATGAAAAGTTCTGTAAGGCAAATCTGAAGTGCAAACGGAGGAGCAAAGACGTCTGTATTTGCCGTTCGGTAACCTGCAGGGTGACTTTTTAATACCACCACTCCTCCGCAGTGGATCAGTGGAGATCAAAGGAAAATCTATTAGAATGGGAGTCTAAGAGCAGCAGAAATATCCCTGATCTGGACCAGGATCAGAATTATCTTCACTTGACAAGTATATTTCCACTGGAAACTGCCCTTTATCTGAGGCAGACACTTTGTTATTCCTTAAGAATGTTAATTAGCAGTTGGTGCAGAGAGAAAGTGGTGCAGCAGTCTAAATCTGTGAAACATGTTAAAAATACAATCAAGAAAGTAAAATGACAAAATACTTAGATTCAAGTTGTAGACAGGAAATTGTTACACCGCTTTGGATCAGGATGTGACTGTTGAGAAAAAATGATGACTGTAACCACAGTGGTGATATCTGAGGTAAAAGCTTTGACATGACACTTTGTTTGTTTCATTTAATGACTTTTGATATATATGGTCACTGAGGTAGGCAAGGCTGCTGTCATTCAAACCTGCTTCAACCGTCTCATGTTTCTCTCTTCTGATTTCAGACAGCTCTTATATTAAAGCTGCCATTTACAGACTTTGGCTTTAGTTAAATATTTGGAAATGAGCTTAATGATGAAGTTTGTCAATGATTTTATGTTGGGATTTCTCATCGCATTTTGAGGTATTAGCTCCCAGGTTGCATGCAGCTGATTTTCATCAGCACTCAATTACACATGAACAAACAGTATTAGTGTTGTCAGAGTGATAAATACTCTGACCATCTCTGCTAACAAAATGACAATGACAAAAAAACATTATTCCTCTTTAGGAATTTGTAACCAAGATCAGGAGACCAGATAAATGGTTTATCTGATTTAGGATAGGTTTAGGATTGTTTGTAGATATCCCATTCAAAACATGTGCTTCAATTTCTTGGTTAAATCATACACATTGTTGTATAGAAGCATGTAGATCTGATGGAGTTGTCAGTGTTAGCTGATAAGGCCCCCCGAGTTTGGTATCCGTCATCTGCAAACTGCTCTTATAGATACAAAGAAGAGACAGATATAGGCCAATACAGATGGTTCATTGTATTTTCTATTTCTCCAGTTAGAAGAACATCAGTCTCTCTTTGTCCCCAAAGTTTATCGTCTGTCTAAGCACACAGAGAATAACTGCAGAGCAACTATGGTTTAAAAGGAACAAATGGATAAAGTATGAATAAATCATAACCTCTGTTTTGTACATATTTCATTAAATAAGTGGCTATCAATCATGAAGAAGAAAAGCACCAGAATATAGCCCAAGACTGAGCTGCTGAATGTTGTTTATCAAAACATTATATCAAGCCCTACTTTTACTCACAAAAGGAGCAGAAAAACCTCAAAAGACTGTGAAACTGAAACAGAAAAACTAAGACGAACTACCATAGCTCCACAGCAGACATTTTCCTCTTAAACGAGACACAACAGTTGGTCTCTAAAATGTCATCTGTCTGAAGTGTAAGAAGAAAGTCAGACATAATAATACAGAATAATTACAGCGTTGGCTGTCACACATCACTCAGATTGAAAGCATTTATGTACAGTACTTTCCTATCAAACCATCAGAAATGTGTCCTTTCTGTGTTAAAAATACTTGATGTCATGGTCACAGACAGTAGAAAAACATGAATATCACAAATTGAATCATATTCTGAAAGGTATTTCGGAAGCTTGACCATCATTTATTATCTTCACAATGTGTAGTAGGCATGACCCAAACAACAGAGGCCAAAAACAACACTAAAATATCAACAGCACATAAAATGCATAAGAACACAATTTGAGCAACAGAGTAGAGCCTGAACTTAAGTGTCATTTAGAGATTTATAAATAAATAGATACTGGGGTCCAGTCCAACCATGGTAATGTCTTTTCTGTTTCAATTTGCAATGTCACAACTTAATTATGAGTCAGCTGAAGGTTTTGAAAAGTTTTAAATGGAAGAAAGCTGTTGTAGTAATGATGCTGATGGGGGTATTGAAACTTATAGGAGCCTTATTCCTATTTTACATTTTAAATTGCTTTATTTTTTATATATTGAGATTTCATCACATTGGCTTTCATCCTAGGGCTACGTACAAAAATTCACACTAGTTTGTATGCAGCCTTAAAGAAATGCTGATTATTTCCAAAGTTGATTATAATGACAATTTTATTTGTGACTGGTGCCACACTAGTGGAGCTTCACTAGATTAGGCCTCATAAACTAAAATCTGTCATTATAATGGAGAGCTTTACGTGTTAATTGTTATCAGCTTAGTGATGTGACTGTTAGTTATGGGGGTGTGGTAATGAATGGATGTTTCTCTTTACAGGTTTAATTTAGCCCCCCTAAAACTAGAAGGGTCATTAAGTCTGAGATCAGGGCAGCGGTCATTAAAGTCATGGGACCCATTAAAGTGGAGAGAGAACCTTTATCAGAATCTCCTTCTCCGCCCTCCCTCCTTCTGCTGCGTGCTCAATGCAGCATGAAGGGAAAACAGTGCTTTATGTGAGCAGCAAGGGCGGCATCATGCATCCTTGCCTTCCATGGACCTTTTATAGCAACTTCCCCAATTAACTTTAATGGCCAATAATATAATTTTATGCTTTTCACTCTATTCTCCCTATTCCAACTCCTCCATGAATCCATATTACGCTCCTCCATGCCCTCAGCTCCAAGTCCCGCAAAGCCAACTCTTCCACCTCCATTCTTATACTCCCATTCACCTCTCCAGACCTGCAGTGTCAATGGTTTAAACGGATTGCTCATGCAGCCAGTTAACCTTCTCATCCCATAAAAAGTATAATTGGTTTACTATAGAAAGGAGCCTTTTCCATGCTAGGGATAATCCCTCAGCTTGATTAATGCTTCTCTAATCAATTGGTGTCTGGGAGACCCGCCTCTTCAGTCACATCCTGTAAAGGGGAACAGCTGGCCTTTCTAAAGGTCAGGGAGAGGGGGGTCACCTGGGGTCAGAGGGGCTGATGGATCAAGCAGGGGGTGTCAAACCACTAACACACATTATCAAAACTCCTGCGCTATTTTTAGGGAGCTGTCAAGAGTGTGTAAAGTAATCACAGGGTTTATGTTGCATTTCAGTGTGTGTGTGTGTGTGGGTGTGTGGGTGGGTGTGCGTGTGTGTGTGTGTGATGCATCTAGTCGTGTATGTGTACGCTTTACCAGCTTTTATGACTGAAAAATGGCTCAGTGAAAAGCAGTCTTTCTGTCAAAAGATTATGATTACAAGGACAATTGTTAGATTTTTAAGCTGCAGGGGTTTAAGAGTAAAGCTCAAATTAGAAATTGGTTCATGAAGGGTAAAGGTTAAGTTTAGGTGTAGCGTTGAGGGTGAAGGTTAAGGTCGCAGGGTCAAGGATTGTAATAGGATCTCCTAAAAAGTATATTGCAAGTGTGCATCTGTGTTTACCATGCAGGGACTCCCATGTGACTTCATACACATGTCAAGCGACTCAATCCTTCTGTGCCAAACAAAACCAACGATGAAAAAAAACTAAGAGGATGGAGCAAAATAATTTATTTGGATGAAATTGCTCTGAGATGTCTTGTGCAGTGACATCACGCAAAATGAGAAAAGGATCCCTGGGAGTATTGCTCTTGTAATTTTCTCTTCAAACAGGACGGGCTATCATCCTCGCAGCCAGCAGTGCTGAGGGGTTTGTGCTCCATTCAGAGAAGATTTGAATAAGACTTGGAAATTGACATAGAGCCTGCTGCGATGTATGAATATCAATGTCACCTCTGACAGAGTAGAATGGCAAAGTGGGAAATATCAATGTATTATGGGTTTTGGATTGTGACAAACTATTTTACTTTGAACATACCTGATATCCCCCCCCCCCTATGTGTGCATAGTTAGTTTGCATATTCTCTGTGGAACAAACCTGGTGACAATGAAGTTATCTTCACACTGTAATCAATACACAATTTCACCACTGACAGACACTTAAAGATGACCACGCTGAACATGATGTCACCCGGAGGACTCTGAATAGTAAATAATGAATCACTACATTAGTACATTGTCTGTTGTATACATTAGCATTCAAAGTGGACATCTAAATTACTTTCAATCTATAAGTGTCACTTGTCATACAGAGAAGATGAACGCTTTTGTCACTGTAACTCCTCTGACATGTTTACTCGTGACTTAAAAGAGACACAAAAACTGACATTAACTACTGTAAGGTGTGCTCAGATAGACTGTTAGGTAAACCTAGAAACAAATGGTACATTAATCTCTGAGGAACCTTGATGGTAATGACCGCAGACTCAAGATATAATGGAGGCAGTGATGAATTATCTCACCAATCATTTGCCACAGATGTTTTGCAGCTATCAGTTTCCCACCTATCTCTTATTCTCCGCCTTTGCTGCTTTTCCGCCTTTCAACTTTCCATGGGGTGTCACAGCTGATCGGCTGCTGATTTAGTTAAACTTGTAAACAACAGAAGCCATCTGTCTCCATCAACTTTAATAAGAGCTCAATGCTTATTCCCTTATTTATAAGAATCCGGAGCGCAGGCAGCAGGCGCTCTGTGTTGGCATAGGGGAAATCGCAGCGCAGCCCATGTTAGTATGCACATACATGCCTCTCCTACACACAGACTCACTGCGACAACACTGCAGTCAGAGATGGGGGAAGATGGTGAAAAGCGAGTGGGGGATGGATAAAGGGTTGGGGGGGGGGCTTAGGGGAATAGGAAGTGAGATCTGTTTCTGAATACTCTCAGCATCTCCTTGATGTCAGTGGTTTGGACTTACATACAGAAAAAGAGGCATAAATACACAACCCCGACCACACAGCGGATCTTTAATTGCAGAAAGCAAGGTACTGAAGAACAAATATTTCAAACACACGCAGGAAAATACAATTGATTTGTAATAGATCTGCAGTGAACGAGTAATCGAGCCCCTCATTGTGTTGTTTTATTATTAACACTCTTGAGCCAATGGGCTGTGGAATATGCATCGAGTGACCTGCCCTTTCCTCTTCTTATGCTAATCATCATTGACATTTCCCGCACACAGCACACCCGTCCTGGCCCCACTGCAGTGGACCAGAAAACCACTGAACATTAGCAACAATAAAATCGCTCAAACAGTGCAATAATCCACCCCAAGACATTACCATACTGGAATTACAGCCGGCTATGCTCCGACTTTGATCCTGATATGTTTGAAAAGATTTTGTTGTCATGCTAAAGGTTTGATAGTCAGGTATTCTTTGTATGTGAAAGGCTACAGCATTCATCTTTTGCCCATTTATCATTCCTGTCTACTTTTCTCCAGTCCTCCATTCATCTCTCCATCCATTTATCTCTCCATCCATCAGTTCATATAGCCTTTGTTCCACACGTGGATCCATCTGTCATGGCCTCGGTGATGCCTGTGCTTTTTATATACAGACATTTCATTCCAACCATCCACCTTTTTCAAATTGCTTAATATACACAATTTTGGTGCAGATGCCGTGTTCCTGGGGAGAGGGACTTATGTCAGGGTGCAGGAGTGACTGCTAAATGTTCTTTGTAGACCATCATTCTGTGTATCGCTCTGACAAAAACAAGGTAGAAAGCAATTTGTGCTCTCTGGCTTGTAATTCATATAATTCCTCTGATTATATCCACAGTAGATTTTGTCACTATGAGTCGAGACATGAGTTAGCTCGACTGAGGAGTCTCTGTTGGAATTAATTTCCTCGCTTTACTGCCAACTCACAGTCTCTTCCTGTAGTTAGAACTTTTAACCACATGGAATTGGTCTTCACCTGAGATTTAAAGACACTGAAGTGAATTTAAATTAAGCTGCTAAGGTAGCAAAACGTGTTAAGTTTCTATGTTGTCAAGGTTTCCCTGCACCAAGTACTACAGCAGCCACAGCCACTGTGTCATTCTTGATCTTATTTGTAAAAACTATTATTTTGTGATCAAAACAAGGGGATCAATGAGTAGACGGAGATGGAATAACAACCAAGCTAATTGGATTTCCCGGCTCCAATACAAGCCAATTAACCTTACACTGAGGCAATTAACAGTGAATGGAGTGGTTCAATATCACAAAAGTGAGGCCCCCAGAAGTTATTTGCAGAATAGTTTATCTCTATTGAGCTGCACAGTGCCAGTCTTATAGCAGGCAATACACTCAGCTTTAACGCTGTAACCACCTCTGTGCTAACCGGTAAATGTGACCCTTTGCCATGTCATCTTTTAATGATGATTCATACCAGGCTTTCTGCCCCTGCAGTTGGATACTACTAACCTCTCTGCATGTTAATGATGACTTTCCTTTTGACTGGGTGCTGTAGGTCCACCTAGGACAAAGAGTAGTGCAAGGGTTTCTGCACGCCTCACTGGAGACCCTCTGTAGACCTAGCTGTGATAAACACATGATTAGGGAGACAAATGATATTAGAGCCAATCATCTCCCACCCACCATGGCCATTATAACACCACACAGCAACAATAGATCAGTACTAATTGGATGCAGAATATGACCATAACAACACATTAGTCCCATCAATCATTGAGTCTGTCTTTGAGGAGAACTTCAGTTGACCTAAAGATTTATACAGTAGCTGTTGTTGTTGTTGTTGTTGGGTTTTTTTGTTTTAAGTATAACATGTCATCTTGTCTGTGTTAATTTCTTGGATTGTTTTGTAAGGGTATTTACTTGATATTTCATTTGTAATGGGCGGCTGTGGCTCAGGAGGTAGAGTGGTCGTCGATTCCCGGCTCCTCCAGTCCACATGCCGAAGTGTCCTTGGGCAAGACACTTAACCCCAAATTGCTCCTGTTGCTGCGCCAATGGTGTATGAATGAGAATGAATGGTTAAATTCCCCCTTGCACCCTGCATGGTAGCTGCCATCAGTGTATGAATGTGTGTGGATGGGTGAATGACATGTAATGTAAAGCGGTTTGAGTGGTCGTAAAGACTAGAAAGGCACTATATAACTACAGTCCATTTACCAGTCCATTTAATGCATTACAATAGATGACTGACTTGAAAGTTTTAACTTGAAACATTGACATGGTGTTTTGTGGAATATCAGACTATAAATGTAATATTTTCGTTAAGGGAACATATGCTTTTTGTATTGTTATGGTGTTGGATGTCTATGTTAAAAATGGTTAAAGGTCTTAAACTTAAGGTGAACATATGTAAAAATGTTCTGTTAAAGTCAAAAGCCAGGACTCACCCTCTACTTATTCCTTCAATGATTTTTTGCACGTGCCATCTGTTGGTAGCGTTTTTTGCTCAGGTTGTTCAAATTGGATCAGATTCAGCATCAAACGTATATGGATACATTTGAGAAGCTTCAATGAATGGAAAAAAAGAAGCAAAATTTGGCTATGAATATTCATTTATAGCCTCTCGAGCTGCCTGAAGTCTGCTGGTCAAGTGTGTAGAATTTAGCGCCATCTAGCAGACCAGACTTTCCAGAAATAGAATATACTATTCATAAATATGTTTCCATTAGTATATAATCACCTGAAATTAAGAATCATTGTGTTCTCAATAACTTAGAATGAGCCTTTTATATCTACATAGGGAACAGGTCCTCTTTCACAGAGGTCATCATGTTGCACCGCCAAGTTTCTACAGGAGTCCAGAACAGACAAACCAAAGACTGGCTCTAGAGAGGGCCTTTTGCATTTTTCACAAGTTTCAAAGCCACCACAGATTCTTCTACAAACTTGAAATGGGAGGGGAGAGGAAAGATTATTCAGTTGGTTGCAATCTGTAACCTCACTGCTAGAAAAATCCGACACACTGGTCCTTTTAGAGACAGGAGATAAAACGGCCTGTTTCAGATGGACACTGAACTGAGTGGCTGCATAAGGATAATAAGAATAAGTAAGGCTTTTTTTATCTGTAAATAATGCAAAGATATTCCAGGAGAGTCCCAGAATAAAAATATCGAGCTGGAAATGTGTATATGATGTCCCCTCTAATAGAAACTGGTCCTATTGTCAATGCCTGCATTAATACATTTGAGATTTGTTTTTGTTATATTCCCAGTTTAGATAGGAGAGTGGGTTTTTATCAATTTTTCTTGTTTATTAAAAAAATCACATTTTGAGGAGGAAGTTTGTGTTATTCTAAGGATGTGTTTTTAAATGATTGTTGTGGTAACTCTGGTGTTTGAGATGTGACTATTACACTAAGATATGTTGTTTCATATTGTGAATTTAATGGTCCATAGCAGAACAGTTTCTACAGTCTCTAATAAACTCACAGTGTGTGAAAATTCAACCTTTTCTTTGTCATGAAATTATCATAAAAATAAATTTCAAAAGCCTTAAAAACATTTTAAAAATACACAGCACTGGGCTTTCCAAAATGATCTGAATGTGTAGGTGCCTTTGGCAAATCCATCTGTAATCTCTTTCACAATGTGCTGCCTCTCATTAATAACATCATTTATCACAACACCTCTGTTGATCAACACGGGATGCACTCCTTTTGCATCAAACAGAGATATGCAGTCTGCTTTCTGGGCTCTTTTTTTCCTTCTTTTACAGTCAATAAGCTTTCTCACGAAAAATCAATTGAATATGCTTGTCACAATCCAAGCCAACCCAAGGTAAAAATGAAAATGATTTTGTACCAAATGCATATTAATAACACTGTATGATACACACTATAATTTTCAATGCCTGCTTGAGACAATTATTACCTAATTATATTTATAGCTTCCTTGGATCATTTTATATACGCTGTTAAACCTTCTAACCTTGTAATCATTTATTACAGTTCTTCTAGCACTCCCACATGAAAGTGTTCTTGGAAGATGGTGCACATCACACTGATTTTGCATCAAAGAAAAATCACTTTCAACTATTTTAGATAATGATACGGCTAGAACTGTGTCACAGGTTATTATTAATATAAGTGGCGGGCAGTCTCTAACCCTCAAATGACCTTCTGGCCCAGCAAGGGGCACTGCCCTCATAACTGCTTCAGTCCATCCACGGACACTATCATCAGGTCACAGGTACAGAGCAATCACCCATCAAATGGAATTGACCAGTGGAGAAGGTATGGGAATTCGATGGTGATGCATTGTGATGATATGTCCTCACATCTGTCCAAAACCTGACAGTCAATAGAGCAGAATCCAATAAAGGTTGAGTCAAGGAGGGAATGGCCGCACTGGTTCAGGGGTCAAATACGAAGTCAAAGTTCCAAGACAGAGGGATTAAAACCTGGATGTGTGTGAAGACGAAACAAATTGGCATTGGATTATTGACAGGAGAGATGCAGGATTTTGTATGATTGCTTTGGTGATGGAAGATGGACAAGTCTATTCAGACTGTGCACTTCTGAGTAAAGACTAACGTCGGGACACAAACCTGCAAGCCGTCTGACAGAGGAGGAAGAAACTTCACTGTATTCACTGACAAACAGCTCAGCAGTGAGACTCTGTAGCAGCAACAGTATCAAAGATAAGAGTATCTTAGATTTCACATTTATTATAGTACACAGAGACATGCCAGCAGCCAACTTTAATTTCCCATGGTGTATTTTTACTTGTACTGTAGCTTCATGAACAAATGTGTCATTGTGTGATAATCCACTAAATCTATAAGAGATTAAACATTTACATTTAACAAAAGACTTGATGATTTATGGCTAAAAATGGCTAAATATTTCTTTTTAGGCATCAACTAATGATCAACAGAAAGAAGATTAACAATGAAAAATGTATTAATCATTCACTGTAGTCTATCAAATATTGAAAATACTGAAAAATCACAATTTCTTAGAGCCCAAAGAAACATCTCCAATTTGCTTGTTTTCTCCAAGCAACAGTTCTAAGCCCAGAGATATTCGGTTTACAATGACACAAAACAGAAAAAACACAAAATTCTCAAATGTGAAAAGCTCAAACCAGGTAATACACTAATAAGTCATTCAGCAAGGGGTTTATAACACACTATAATGTAGGGGAGACTGGGGACAGTTGCAACAGGGGACAGTCTTATTTCTCCAATCAGAAGCATGCTAGAGTGACACTCACACTGCACATGCTCAGTTAGACCCTCTGCCCACCAAAAAGAGAGAGGCCATATTGAGCATCTGGTTCTGCTTTTATCAAGAAAAGTTGTTTTGGAGGTATGAACGTAGCTTTTTTCTTGAGCTGTATTTTTGTCATATTGTCCTGACCTTTTGTATGAGTGAATCCAAACTTACCTAGTTTGAATCGTTGTTTCGTTGACTATTCAGTGACATGGTTAGCATGTGTCAATGTCAGTGTGGCTAGCTAGCATGTGATGTTTTATCATGACTGATACCATGGGGACAGTTGCAACAGTTGCAACCGTCCCCATGGTAAGTTGGCATATCAAAACAGACCACAGAACAGTATGTTTGAAGATTTTAAGTTCAAAATAGGCACGATTCATGTATTTTATTGTGCCTATGCTCATGATGAACAGAACTGGCAATTATATTATAAGACAATGAGAGACCAATGCTATTGATTAAACAAAATAATTCCCCAAATATCTAGTTGAGCAAAAATGAGAAATTATTGTTCTATCTGTTGTGCTGTGGGACCAACTAGCCACACACATGTTCCTGTGAAAACAGGAGAAAAGTCAATTTATTTGTTGTCCTATAGTAAATAAATCATCTAAAAGTAGAAATTGTATTCTGTTTGTTTTCAGTATGCCAAGAGTGGGGAAGAGAGTCACTAACAGAGGGGTTCCTCTCAATATTTTAGAACAAGCCTCAGATATTGTAGCCTTGGCTACAGTCAGAGCAGTAGCCAAGGCCCTCGACATATGCCACACCACATTATTCAGGTTCCACAAAAAAAGAGAGACTTGCAAGTGGGACATCAAATAAGATACCGCTTGCAGGGTACTGGACCAGCAAAAAAAGTATTCTTAGAGGACCAAGCAAATTATTCCATTCTTCTTGTCTCACACTGAAATACTGGGTTTTAATAGCTTCAGTAACATCTGCACATTGACACAAGGTAGGCCTATGATAAATATTACTAAATAAATAATAATTAATTTGTTCATTTTAATGTGTTTTAATTTAATGTTGCAACCGTCCCTGATTCAACTGATGATGCAACTGTCCCCATGTTTGGGGTCAGTTGCAACATCTGAATGTTTCTATTCAAATCAATATTGTGATTGATATGTTATATGTAACCATCTTTGAATGGTATGGGTAATTAGCAGACATGTGTAAGTTTAATATGCAGGTTTGGTGGGCCTAGTCCAAATAGTCTCTGAGTAACTGAGAGTAATGTAAAAAGTGTTGCAAATGTCCCCAGTCTCCCCAAAAAGCAGATGTGTTTATTAATGTATTTGTCAACATTTATAATGCATGACAGTTGTATGTATAATATAAAATGTGTTTTCATAGGAGAAGTTGTAGTTGTTGACATTTACTGCACATTCATAAACTACACCTTAATAAAATGTATTTGCTTATAACCACATTATATTGTGCTATAAAACATTAATTTGGGGACTTTGTTAATTAACTTATCAATTCAGGACTATTTCTTTAAAACAGCAGTCATGTGCACTGTCACAAAACCTCAGTGGTATAGGAGCTGGATGCAAAAATTGGCACACTAAATGAAAGCTTCCTTTAACTTAATTTGCAACATTTTGAGCAAAAGTCTTCTGCAGACAAAGGTCAGTCCACGGCTCCATGAAACACAAAATGTGATTACATATTTAAACAAACCTGTCCAAGTATGTCCTGTTACATATGATCAAATGAGTGCTATTAATAAAAAAGTGACATGGTCATTAATTTAAGTATACCTATACATTATAGAAAATCTGAAGGAAGAGGTTCCACGTAGATGTCCACATTGAACAGCCAGAATGATGCATGTAGTGCAAACAGAATGACAGATAGGATGTCTGCAGGTATGGTGTCAAATTAGATTGAAGGTGTCAATTAATTTGTATGACAGAAAGCTCTCATGGATTGCCAGCATGAACTCACATATTAGATGACCCATATTAGAAGGGCTGACAGCAGTTGGTTCACTCTTCCGTAAACAACTATGTCACTTTACCCTTGAGCAACATAGGATAATATGGCACACAGCTTTACAAAGGAGTCATATGCTCATGAAATCTTATGATGTTTAAAAAGCTGTCAGAACTCTGGCATTCAAAAATGCTGATCTGAATTCAGTGATGGCTGCCAAATACATCCTTTACCATGCCAAGTCCCAATCAAGCCAAGAGACATACTGTACAAACAATGTTTAATAAAAGACCATGCTGGTGTTCACTCTTGTTTCAGACAATTAACTACCTTTTCTCCAACAATCTTCCAAAACATAACAGTAAGTACTTTTATATAGATGGTAAACAATAACCCTTTTTGTTGCCAGTATTTGTTAGTCAGAGTTACAATAATGTTTTGAGAAGATTTTTTGCGAGCAGGAATATTTCCTCGGGAGTTTGGGCTCCTTTAATGCGACAAGACACTGTTTTAAGGTCATTTATAGAAATGATTTAGACTTTTTGTGTCATGTGTTGGTTTGTTGCACACAATAACATTTTAAGTAGGGTTTTAAGAAAGAACTAAAGCATGTTAAAGCACTTGTTGTCTGACTTCAATTAACCAAAATATAAATTTTATACTTTGTAATATACAATATAATTAATTATTTGAATGCCGTGAATTAACTCCACGGTTGGTAGTACAAGGAGGTTAAGACTGAAAAGTGAGTTTCTGTAATCCAGAAATCCAAGCAGCAGGCAAAGTAACCGCTGAGTCACTGGTAACAACTTTATCAAATCCATGCTGATTTATTACATGCAGCCATTTGTGGCATGGGACAGTAAAATCTTATTTAATGCACCTTTATGGTACAACAGTGCTGTAAAAACACCTTAGGGCGATGTTAAATCTTTTATGTGTGTGATTGGGGCACAGCCACCCTCTGCTTTTTCTCCTTGCCTCTCTCAGTGTCACCTTCTGCAGCTATGATGATTACTGTATTTGAAGGGCATTCTCTATGAGTTTATTAGAAACTATCATCAAACGGCACTTAGCGCCGACATCTGACAACTCGCAGGTGAATAACTTCCTTTAAAATATTAGTTTGTCCTTCAAAAACTAACACAAAAGGCAGAGATATAGTGCATTATAGTCCAGTGGCATAAAATGTTTTACTACCCTTCATAAAACAGCACTTTCTTCCGTGTCCCTCTTTGAAACATCTATTTTTCTTTGGGATCTAATGGGTCTCGTTGGAACTCCTAATTGGCAGTCACTCTACCCTCTGTCCTTTGAGCTGCTTCTGCTATAGGGGGTATTTTGAGCGCTCAAACCAGCTTTGAAGTTCTCAAAAGTGAATTCTCTCTTCACTGCTGTGACAGCAGAAACTACAATGACCAGATGGGATGTATAATTGAATGGGAGAGGTATAAATGGAGCTAGTGTCATAAGTCTACAACACTATGCTGTGAGTCCACAGGAGTTGCTTCTCATTATTACCGCAACTAAACTAGCGCCAAAAGCCTCCACAAAGACCTACCATGTTCACTCAGCTTCTATTCCGTATGGACCTTCATGCCTTTGTTAGTGGTTCTGAGCTATTGATGTTCAGAGAGACAGAGAGAGGCCTTTCATGTCCTCTCTTTCCATTTCTTTTAAACAAACTCAAATTGTTAATGACTTCTTTTTCAAGCACCATTGGACCACCTTCACAAAATCCAACATTATATTTCCCTTGACCCTCCAGATTCTCTTCCTGCACAAATCTCTCAAATTACCTGATAAACCAAGATGTCAATATGAGAAACTACGTGTCTACAAGCACAAGTAAACATACTACATTACTGGTCATCTCTGTGAAAAGACGTCATAATTGCAATATATACGTTTTCAAAGTGTTCAGTGCTTTAGCTTTGCATTTCCAGGACAATCTGGGAATTTAACTACAACATGTTGTATTTAAATTGTTCAACATTTTAACAAATATAAGTAATGTTAGTAACTTAGTAATACAACACAAAATCAGTTGCCTGCAATAAATTCAACCTTAAGCAGAGGTGTTGATTCACCTTTATGGTCATTTAGGAGAGTGTAGTTTGGCTGTGAATTGCATTGTGTTACACTATGTACTTTTTTCTTTATATTTATTAAATATAGCTGTAATAAATTGCTTTAATTTTAGTTGTACTGGGCTTAATAAACTGGCAACTTAGTGTGTGTAATGGCATCAGTGTTTCACTCTAATAAATACGATAAATCCTTTGCAACAAATATGTCAAAACATACTGAGGATAACAAAACACTGAAGATAAATGCTTGTTGTCTGGTATCCACTGTACATTTTTCACTACTGGACAGCATGTTGAGGATTATTGTTATTATCAAGGGTCAGAGTGCAAACAAAGCATATTCAGCTACAAATGTTCTGTTTAATGCCATCAACAAAAACCCTCATATCCCTCTGCCCTCTACAATATGAATCCATTGACCCTCTTGCTGCATCTCCTGTAGGAGCATGTCTTAAGAGTCTGGGAAACAAAAAGCTGAGGCATAGATGGCGGTTCAGCAGATAGGATTAGGCTGTAAGTCTTCAAAGAGGTCCCTCTCCGCCAAAGCTGTTCACTTCAGTCATACTAATGCTGTTTATTTTTCCTCATTTGTTTTATTCTTTTTGTCCCTCTTACTGTCTCTCTCTCTCTCTCCCTCTCCTGCCAATGGCGAGGAAGCGTAAACCATAATTTCAACACTAACACTTCACTGAAAAAACACTGACAGGTACATATTTACAGAGGAGTTATTTAATACCGGCTCTCAGAGGGGCTGCTTTAATGCAGCATCTTTGCCTGAGGCGAGGCCAAGGAACCCTCATCCTGATGGTGAACCCCTCCTCCCTGCCTACAAAAAGGGGGTTTTCCCCTCCATTTTATATGAGTTTAGATGTTCAAAAACTACCAAGGGATTAAAGCAAAATAAAAATAAATTTAAAAATCCTTTGATTTTTTTTTTCCTTCAGTCAAGTCATGTTCCCCAACTGCAATTTGTAAAACATGTTACAGGTTACATTGACACCTGCTGTGTAAAATTATGATATTTCAGCACCACTCTACACATAACCATTGCTGCTGTTGTCTAACGCAGCCATCTTAAGCTTAAATACTCTGAACCAATATTGACACAACTGTTTGTTTCTTTACTGCTGAAATAGACTTCCTTGTCAATTATTCTCAGAGCAAATACTTTGTAGGCTATGGGTCACTGCAAAATGATTGTTTTCTTCTTGTTTGTCCAAGTGGTGAGATTGCAGATGGCTCCTTTTACAGCTGCGGCTTTTCTCTCCTTCCTTGTTAACTTTGATTTTGATAACACAGTCTTGATCTTAATCTAATTTAACCAATCTTAACTTTATTCTATTGCTATCACCATTTATACTGATTGTTGGACATTAAGGGCCCTATTTTAATGATCTATAGCGCATGGCGTGAAGCGCGTGGCGCAAGTGCCTTTTGGGCATGTCCAAATCCACTTTTGCTATTTTAAAACGGGGGGAAAATGCCAGGCGCATGGCCTAAAAGGGTCAGACTTAAGTCCTCTCATTAATCATAGGCATGTTTTGGGCGTTACTTGGGTAAACCAATTAGAGTGTCATCTCCCACTCCCTTTAATATCCAGGCGCGCTGTCATTGTTAGCTTGATGGCGGATTTACCAGGATTGGTCACATGACAACATTGACAGTTTCATTGATCATTACTGCGATTGACTGATTCTGATACATAGTGGCACGTCATTGTGATTTTTTTTTAATATGTTGATGTACATCATAATACGAATTCAGGGGAAAAGAGATGAAACCCGTAAGGGATTTGGTGCTCCTGCATTATTTAGCCTAGCTGACATTATAATGGTAAAAACAGAGGGAAGGCACTTTGCAATTTGAGATGTAAAGTCAATTTATGTCTACACAATAGGTAGGGCGATAATAAGCAGCAGAGGAGGAGGACTGTTACTACAGAGGCAGTTATGTAGGCTAGTGTTTAGACATAACTCAAGAAAAAACAATAATACCACTCCCTTTATGATATAAGAGAGGCAACTTATTCTAACTACAAACACACAGGTTACGACAGTGAGGTTGTGTGCATGTTTCCAGGCATCAATAAAAACAGCATTGGTCTGGCAGCATAAGGGAGATTTATTTACAGTCTGGGTCACAAAGAGCATTCCAAGAGATAAAACAGTCAAGTACAACAATGACTGAATAGGGCCACTGTTATAGTCACAAATAATAAAACCTCTCCTTTAAGATACAGTCCACTAATAAAAGAGATGCATCTCAAATAAAAGAAAAAGGGACAGAAAAACTGGTACAGCATGGGTCAGATGTAAACCACTAACGTTACTTCAACTCAAGTATGTATCAATGTAAAATCACCACTCACACTGTGTAGTTTGTTGTCATGGTGACATCAAGTAAAAACGTGCTTACCACTTAACAGCAGGTCTAGATGATAAACAGGAGGTGTGATTAAAAAACTATTTAAAAATCGTGTCCAGTATCAACACCTTCTCCATGCTGTGCCAAATCCCAAATGCCTCTCTGCTCTCCTTGCCAACACCAGGGAGTTATGTCAGGTGGAACAGCACACCTGCAACAGATAATCACAATCAGCATAAGATGCCTTCCCACACTCAGCAGCAGATTAACGGCAAATCAAGGCAAACTCATGCTAATCAAAATAAAGAAATCAATATGTCTGCTAATACATGCAAGATATGGGACACGCACACAAAAAAAACATTCGAAATAGTTATGTTTCCTGTGATGGTTAAAGTTAGACTATAAAGGTTGTTTGCAAAGCAGTTTAAATCACTGGGGTGACAAATAGACCAAACATGAACTTTACCAACCAAAGACTCACAGCAGTTTGCAAAATAGTCATGAAATTCTAGAGATTTATATACATGGACAAGGATTTTACAGTTGTTTGTGACACTGCACAACTTTCAACTAATGCATTTGAATTGGAAGTATATTTCGTGTCTGCATCACATTTGAATGACTGATGCAATCAATGACGCCTATATAAAGGAACTCATTTCCGTGTTTGGAGGTGGCAGATTGGGTTGATGGCTGGATAGATAGGTGGCAAAAAATAGACTTCACTGCAGGAGACCACTGTTCACCTTCCATTTCCAACAAGCGTCGTTACATTTTTTTTTTTTGTGTTTGTTGCCATGACTACAATGGTTGCCTAACTTTAAGGAAGTAACATTAGTAACTTTATTATTTAAGTGATCATTTTAACCCAAACCATTTTCCCCTAAGCAGGTATTTTTTGTACTGTGGGACGGTTTCCCAATCCCGACTGTCACAAAAAAAATGGGACATTTGTGTCCTTGTACACATATCTATAGATTCAATTTCATGCTTATATCATGAACTGCAGTCAGACCCTGTTAACTTGCAGAGGTTACATGGTTTACTGGCGAGGTTACAATAAATCAGTGGCACCTTGCTTTTAGCAGTCTACACATTAAGTTATATTGATGAGGATGCACGTTAAAAGGAGAGCTAATTTGATCCAGTGGCTGTGTCTGAAATCACTCCCTATTTACTACAGTGCACTGTCATTATACTTTCTCCTTTCATAAAAACAAATGTTGGTATGAGAATGTTTACTTAATGTGAGAAAGTGTTACATTGATGTTATGTTTACATTATGGTGTTAATCAATTATCAATCATAACAATGTGTTATGCTTGATCATAATTAATCCTTTTCAGGTTTTAATGAATAGCAGCTTGATGAATCAAGCTGATGTCATATTAATGCCAGAATGATACATCCTGTGTTCTGTGTTAATAGGTTATAGTATGCATTTTATAATCAGGATTAAATACTGAATGAATGATGATGATGAGGAATAGTTTTGCGGTAAAAAGGTGGAAATTAGATCCTCAAAGTAGCTGTGATGAATCTGATTGGCTGACACACAGGCCCTCCCCAGGAGATAAGAAGCTCCACCCATCTAAAACGGGCTTTGCTTGATTTGACTTGACTTGGCTTTGCTTTTGCTTTGCTTTGCTTTGTTTCAGGTTTTGCTTTGTCCATCTTTTCTTTTCTTCACCTCACACATTCTTACCTTAGTCATCTTATCTTATTCTTTTAATCTTATTCTTTATCTAAGTTTTCTTAAGTTTTTGTAATCTTGTCATTTTGTCAGCAAACATACCTAGAGAAAAGGCCTTTTGAGTAAACACATCATTAAAGTGACTCTTACCTTTCTTGAATTTCACACAGCACTTTGAAAAAACTTGAACAGCAACAACCCCTCATCCCTCCTATGTCCCACCCCCACACTCCCTTCCCCTTTTTGAGGATTGTGACGTGTGGCCAGCACTGATATCTCTCTAGAAAGTTATTAAACAGTAAACTAGTTAAATTGGACTTTTCCTCCATCTTTCATCAACCTGTGAGAGCTTTTGGCAGATAAACATCTGTCAACCCTAAAACTCATCATAATCGAGACCAGGCAGTCTGAGAAAAGACCAGCTGACCCTGATCATCCTCACCACGACTCGCCCGGACCTGCAACGCTCTCTGAGATCTTTCACTTGGTGTGCGTACACGTGGTTCTGAAGGATGGACTGAGGCCCTCCATCGATGAAAGTAGGATCCAAATATTGCTTTAATCAAGGGTTGATGTCAGATTGAGTAATTCAAATTTTCGTTAAAAGTAAAACTCAGTAAAACTTACAAGTTTTCTTAATTTCCACATAATTACATATCCTTCATTTAAATTCATCATTCACCATCATCTTTCATTCATGTCGTTATATCCAGTAACAATCTGTTGAATTCATATTGTATTGCAAATTCATCATTACATTTATTTATACATCATTTATTAGTAGTGTGTAGTTAATAAAATCCATAAAACTCAATCAATAGTTTATGTCTATTCTTTGAAGTGATACAGGGGATCTATTGAACCGTAGAGCCATGAACTTAAGATATTTGACTGATTCAGAAATGTATTGATTTATTAAATATTATGATTTATTGGTTAATCAAACAACCAATAAAATATTTCCAGAAGCTTTCCGGTGGTGCCCCTGCTAATTTTAATATCTTTTAATATCTTATGATATCCATCATTTGCTACAACATTATGATGGTAAGTTAGTGTCTGAAATCTTAATTTGCTGCCCACTACCAAGTGAACTATTTAGTGTTTATTATATAAGGAGTAGTGAATGACTGAATAAGGGAGTGACTTCAGACACAGCCAGCAGCTCTTTAATGTAAAACAAAGAAAAAAATGTATGTAGATAATTAGTTGGCAAACAAGAGTTGACAAGCAAAAGGGTATGCTGGCCAGCTAACACATGTAGCCAACTGAAATCTGTTTCCTGTTAATGAATCTTACCATTGTTTTTCTGTCATGTCGAATTCCGATGTTTGATCTATCACTCATAACTGCAGCTCTGTGTATTTATTTATTTATTTATTTATTTATTTTACACCATCAAAGTACACAAGTGAGATAGAGACTGAATGGGAAGTTATCTCTCTCTCTTACCCACCTCTCCCCAAGTACTTGGATTTACACTGATCTCATAAATGGCCTCTATGGACTTCAAATGACAGAAATCCGTTGTACCGACTTAGAGAACTTTAATCCCTGGCTACTTCTCTCTCCCTCTCCTTTGCCCTCTCACACACATTCATACAGGACTCGGTGGGAAAAACATTTTTAATACTAATTAATGCCTATGCTATCTTCATGAAGCATTCAGGGAGCTGTTGTCAATCAATCAGTCAAATATGTTCTCTATTACAGTAAATCTAGAGATTGTGTGTATTATTATTCCTAGTGTCTGTCTCAAGAGCATTCCTTTAAAGTTCCACTTTCACATAAATATGAATGTTATTGATCTTTATCTGGATGCTGAATTTTTTAGCATGTGTTAGCAAATTAATCAACTACCACAAGTCACTCATTCATAGTGCAGTTTGGCCAGTGAAGTTTCCAGTTAGTCCACAGAGCTGTCAAGCATAGAGAATTGAATGCAAGGCAGCTGACAAGCAATTAATATCAATTACGGGAAGAAAGTGTGTGAATGTGACTTCACCAGATGAGTATAGTTTCCACAGCTATATTGTAGAAAACCGCACGACCTCCCCGGCAAATGGAACCCATATATAATGGAGTCCATTGCACTATATTTCACACTCCACTAAAGGCGCTTAAAAGTAGGATTTAAGAGTCGAGAAGCCTTAAGTCCCAGCGCAAAAAACCATCACATGGTTGCCAATGCTATTGCTCTCCCCTTGCAGTTGTGGGCTTTTCTCTTTCAGGAGCACAGTGAACGGTTCAGAGTGACTGGCTTTGTGCACACCGTCTGATAATAGCAACAAAAGGAGGGAGGCAGCCGAGTGAACAAAGCATTATGTAATCAATATCACTGGTCAGTCAGAACAGAAAGAGGTGTTGATCTGTTGACTGAAGTACTGTTTACATAGATTTTTCTTTTCTCATGCTGCAGGTGTCAAAGGAAAGAACAAGCCAAGAGGAAAATAAGAAGAATCAAAAATGAGAGGTATTGTCCAAAGAAAACTCTGAGTTGATTGGAGGCACCTTGGAAAGTGCAGGGGCAGTGATCCATGTCAGAACAGAGCCAGGTCAAAGCCAAGCTTACTTATCTCTGTAAATTAAAACTGTCGTCTTGAACAATGGACGGATGATTTCAATTAAATTGTGCAGTGCATGCGGGCAAGATCTCAAGAGTCACTGAAGAACAAACACACAGCTTTATTGCTTTCATATTATTCCCTGCTGTGACTGAAACCCCTGCTGTCCCAGAGGGTCGAGCAAGTGCCCTCTGGGCAAAAACAAATGACGAGTCAGTGAAATTTGCCAAATACATTAGATATTGTTTTAATCATATAGTATTTGTGGAAAAACTTCTTAATATTAATAATAACATGTTTAACAGGTTTCTGAATTTGCACTTTTGGATTTTTTTGAATATGTGTGCAGGTAGATTAAATTGTAATCATAATTGAGTATTTACAGTATATTCGTTTTCATAATACTTCCCTTCCCTTTGGACTCCCACATTAGTGCATAGGATGAAATGACAAAATCAGGTAATCATCCATTAAGACCTGATAGTTGATTGTTCAGTGTTTGCCAGTGAACCCTTTCATACTCATTCAGAGAGCTTCATGCCACTGCTCATACTTTGTGTTGACATTGCATTATTCATTTATGGGATTAATAAATGATATTTTCGTTGACACAGAGATACAGGAAGAAGAATTTATTTTCCATGTTGGCTGTAATGATGCAGTTTGCAAACATTTGGAGATTAAAGCGGAAATCTGATTGTTGATTTTTAAATGTTGTCATACATTACATGCCTAAATGTGAATGAAATTGCAATTTGATTAACAACTTCAATGAATTATATCAGCTTTGGAAATAAAATAAAAATACTAACAGTTGAATTTAGGATTTGCTAAAGATGGAAGCAGTGTGTCTACCAATGAAGGCATCCTTGTTTTATTTTGTTAGCTAAATACACCACTCACCCAAAGATGGACTTATTGAACAATTGGGAGACAAAAGGCATTGAGGAAACATTTGGTGTGAAAACATGCATACAAATATGTGTGCATGTCGGCAATTATTACTAAGAGCTGAGATCTGATGGTGTGATCTGATGCACTGACCTTTGTTTAGAAAGTGGCAGCTGTCACTCTGTCCAATCATCAGTAACAACCTGACCTTCACAACATGTCTGTTTAACCACCCTGTTGCAGAGGTCATTTATTCAGGAGAGTATCCTCTGACTTCTTTCAAATGAAGCTAAAACTTAAAGAGGCAATCAAAGGAATGTTATTCTTAAAACTAAACCCTGCAGTCTTGTTAAACTCCTAAATTGTCCTCTTCAGCTGCATTTCTTTACGTCTAGATGACTGCAAAGGTGATTGGTTTGTTTTCATCCCCATTAGGGTCCAGTGTGTGTTTGGAGACTTCAATGGATTGTCAGCTGGCCTAATTAAAGTGATTTTATGGTTGCCACACTTTGGGGGGATTTTAATCTGAAATGCTCCACTGTGCTTATGCAAACGTTCAAAATTAAAAGCATATCCCTTAAAATTAGCTTCATTCGTTTTTTTCTCCCCCAACTTTGAAAGCCTTGCCTTAGGTAAACTGATGTGCCACCCTCTAGTGGAGCTGAACGTTAGCATTTATTCTTCATAATCACATTTGGTTAAAACCTAATTGGCAGAGGCATAAATCGAGGGACAACAAAAGCTACAACACATGTAATTAGATCAATGCTCACAAAATGAGTCCATGCTGATGAGAAATGCATTAAAATAGGATGGAGAGGGTGAAGGAAATGCTCCAAAAAATGTACAATGTGAGATCAACAACTGGACAAAAAGGAGGAAGACCCCCTAATGTGCCCCACCCTCATGTTGGGTGGAATAATATGCTACATGCCAAGACAAGAGGCGGCTCCCATGAAGCATTGCACTTCAGGCTCCTTTCCTCCCATCGCAATTAGAAAGTAGCACATCAGTTAACCTGCATACATATTCATATCCCATCATGAGTCAGATTCATGACGTTGTGCAGTGTCTGCAGTGTCTGTGCAGCACACAAGACTGAGTTCCTCCACTGGGGAGGCCTCACACCCTGCAGCCACCACCCGAACAGAAGAGAAACTAGGGTGTTGGTGCTTGAAGCCAAGACTCATTTAAGATATTTCAGCTTTGTGATGGCTGTCACCTCTGTCTCCCTCCGACAATGCCAAGGCCCTTTATAACGAAACCGGACTGCTTGTTCTGCTCAGCAAGCCCTTTGATATTGTCCACAGGAGCCTTATACAATAGCTTGATGTTAATTGTGGCTAATAAATCCACCCCCCGCCGCCCCCTCATGTGTCCACCCTCTCACACCCAGGCATGATCAGTGCTTGGAACTCCTTGGATCGCTGCCAGGGAGCAGACACGCAGCAGTGTAATGAAAAAGCACAGTGGCAGACACACATACACACTCATGTTAATTATTTGTTTAATAAATATGCAATAACTACAGCTCCTGGTGCAATAACAGATCCATCTCTGTTGTCTGCACCACAGTCAGACTGAGTCACTATAGCCACCCCATGCTGCAAAGTTACTTTTCCTGAACTTCTGCAGTTGTTCACCATTCATTATTCACCACTGACTCCATGCTCACATTAGTTACATACCCTGATGGGAAGTTGGCCTCTTTTTTTCCTGTATTGTTTTGTGGGTTAGCCTAATCCTGATTATCCATGTCCACACATAGTACAGCAGAAGCCTTCGCTCCCCGTCTGTCTGCTCCGCAAATAGCTCAGTTTTTATCGCCCGAGTCTTTAATCACCCACCAGAGCTTAGATCAAGGATTTTACAAGGGTGATTATGAAAGTTGGTGAGCAAACGCACTCCAAAGATGACATAGATACTGTATATCCCTGATCCTAAATCATAGTGAACCAAGACTATTAAAATCACTTGTTCATCTCCGTTGGTTGATGACAGTACAAATCTGTATGAGTGAATGAATGAAACAATGTGCTGCAGTCCATTTATATTATTGTGCATGTATGTAGCTCTAGTTTAAATGAAGAGAGTATGGACCAATTTTGGTCAAAATTATGTTTTGAACCTTTGTAGACTGAATTTGGAATAAGGAAACTAATTCCTATGATGAAATTTACAGCTCACTTCCAAGTATAGATGACAAATAAAAGGTTGAATCCTGTCAGGTCGATAGCCAGATGATCCTAACACAAGATCCTGCATGACTACCCTGTAAAATGTGACTAATTTAAATAAAGTGCTGATTAGGATGTTGGTAGCACAAGATAGTTCCTTTCCAATGTATTGAAGGGTGTATTCAAACACAGCTTTCTGAAACAAAGAAATCCAAAAGTCTTCATTCACTTCCTGCAATGATTGTTTGTGTCAAATTCTCTTCAGCCAATTCCTCACAGAACTTCTTTTTGCACTGTGCTGACTGTTCAGCCACTTGTCAGAAATAGTTTGAAGGAAAAGTGTTGAGTGGGTGTTTTCAGTGTCATACTGCACATCTACACATTTTTCCTGCAGCTGCTTCAAAGTAAAGCTTCTTCCAGCTAGCCAAATCTACTTTTTTAGTTGTTTCATTGCTATACACACCAAAATCAAATGCAACCAAACGTGAAACATGAACCGAACATTATTCAACAGAGAGCATGAAGCATGGAGGTGCCCCTGGAATACTTGTACTGTGAATCTTGCTGCACAAAATTATGCACTTTTTCACCAAGGTTACCCCCCGAGGGCTAGCTCCAATCAAGCTTGATAAAAGTTGATCTAACATCAGGTGCATAATAAATACTTGAAAAGGAAGCATAAGCACTTTAGAATGTCCGATATGCTCCTGATAACTAAAACATGCCTTCCTTTTAGGTTTGAGAGTGTAAGCTACTCGATGAAAAGTTGATGTAAATCTCGATTTTTCACTTCATTATAAGGTCGTGAAATTCATAGTAAAGATCCAAAATAACAGTAAGAGCTACAAACACCACATGATATGTAGCTTTCATCCTGACTCCAAGATTAGCTCATGCTCAACAACTTTCCACATTGGGCAAAACATATTTTTCCAAGCATGCAGAAGCCATAAGATCAGAGCAGAGCATGAACTCACCTTTAAGGTGGTGGAAGCTAGTTCTTCCCACTGCTCACAGGTACATGAGCAGATGTCAAAGGTTGAGCCTTTCAAATGTCAATATTGTTTATGAATTCTGTTTCTGATCCACAGGTCAGGTACTAATACACTGCAACCCAGTTGTGGGCATGCTTGAGATACACCCAGTATAGACTACACCAGATAACTTCTTGTTTCACAATCCCTGGATTGTATTCACCCTCACAGTCCTGCACCTTCAAATGGACACCCTGCAGGTTTGTGTTTTCCACTGTTAGACGCTGCCTAAGGTTACTGTTTGCTCTTCGTCTTAGAAGATCCTACACCACAAACCTCATGCAGCTCTTTGTCACAGCGTGATCGAAGAAAATATTTGGGATCTCTCACACATTCTTCTTTCAGCTTGTGTTTTTTCCCTCTTTTGGCCATCTATTTCTCTAAATAACTGCCTTTTTTGTGAGGCTCAAACAAACTGAGACTGAGTGCCTGGAGCATCAGCTCATCTGGAGTCAGGCCAGAGAGAGGGTGAAGGACGGAGAGAAAGGGAGAAGGAGACGGAAAAAGATGAAGACATAGGGAGGGAGTCAGAAAGAGAAAGTAAGAGAGAGAGAGATGGTTCATTCCCCTTTAGCACAGAGATTGGGACTGAACCATGTTTTTGTGCTAGTTTTGCAGTGTCTCCAAGTGCAGAAAAACAACTTGCCACAGAGAGAAAGAGGGACAAAACCAGAAGTCCCTTATTTAGACAATAGTGTGCTTTCAATTATGTGGTAGTATGGAAAACATCTCCTGTTTCACGCATTAAATAAGGTTCATAAAGAAATGGTTTTTCCCAGT
The DNA here is from genome assembly GCF_027409825.1 of Scomber japonicus. Taxonomy (NCBI): domain Eukaryota; kingdom Metazoa; phylum Chordata; class Actinopteri; order Scombriformes; family Scombridae; genus Scomber; species Scomber japonicus. Next base: position 22,597,881 of record NC_070583.1, read on the forward strand.
TTCCCAGTTTCCCCGCACAAGGTGCCGACCTCACCTCCATCCAACACCATTGAGATTAATTTTTGAACGCCGTCTGCAGTCCAGGCCTTATCGCCCATCATAAGTGCCTGACCTCATTAATGCTCATTTGGCTGCAGCCAGGTTTCAAATCTTGTCGAAAGAAGAGTGGAGGCTGATACAGCAGCAATTTAATATCTATGATTAGATGATGAGATATTTAACAGCCATATATAGGTGTCATGTTCAAGTGTGTTTATACAGTACTATAATGTTTTCACCACATTAGTCATAACTGCTTATTTCTTTTTCATTACAATCAATCATCCTAAACTCTGTGACTGTGGACTAATGAATCATTCCAAATGATAATGATTTAGCTGAGAAAACATTGTTTAGTTAGGGTGCAAATAACTTGGTGATTCATTCCACTTTGCTTGAATTTACCTGAAAAATAATTCAGTGGGTATTTTAAATGGCATGGTGGATATCTAATAATGTCACTATAAATGTAATGTAATGAACTCTATTCTGTAGGTGAGCTGTAAGGTTGGCATCTCTCTCTTTCTGGCATCAGATGAGTCAATGCTTCATGCACATAGAATCTTCAGGTTGTCTGAGCTACAAAAGGAAACAGCAGTGGTATTAGAAAACAGTATGAACAACCTGCGAGAGGAAGACAAGAAAGATGAATGTCTGCGAGACCCCCAAATATTTTCTTCACTCATGCTGCGACAAAAAGCTGCATGAGGGTCAGTGGTTTAACAACTTCTAAGGCAAAGGGCAATCAGAAACTCAGGGCAACCTTGAACAATATCTAACAGGAGAAAAAACAAAACCACATGGTGTCTGAAGCAGAAGGAAAGTCAGGACAAACACGCTTCAACGGGAAAAAGCTGATTTATGGTGGACAGAGTTTAACTCAAGTGTGGACATAGTTACTGTGTTGGTCTAACAAAAGGGTAGATATTAGCAAATTATCAGGTGGGAAGATAAGGTTCTTGATTAAAGCCACTTTGAGTAGAATTTGAGCATCGCTCACTTTGGTGCCCCCCACTGGTCGTATCAAAAAGGCATTGTGGCAGATATCGATGCATTCCTCTACTCCTAAAGATCTGACCAGGAGACACAAAATGAATGAGCTTAAAGGGACACTCTAGCAATTAGGATTAGTTTATAGTTGTATAATGTCCTCTGTGTCTTGATATGGAGCTTTCTGAAGTATGAGAAATACCCCTGATGATGTAATCAGGGTTATCTGGCTGTCTTTTTTCTCATTTCTAACAGAAACCCTCCATTACAAGCTGGGGGCATGGAGAAAGAAGCTCAGTTTACCAGCCTCTTTCCAATGAAAGATGCTACTGAACTGCATAATGGGAATGTATGATGTTTACTACTACGGACTTAAAGTTGAGAAGTATAACACTAAATCACTGTAGTGGCTCTTTAAAGCAACACATGGACAATACAAAAATCTTCACTGGGGATCTTAAATCGTTCTGCAAACAAAAATAAATCTGAATATGGATATGAGTAAAAATGCCACTTCTATCAAACAAAGGAACAATGTTTTTGCTTTTTGTTATGAAAAGGATAAACAACCTATGTTTGCAATTTATCCACTAATTTGACAGAGCAACAAAGTGAGAGATGATAAAATTCAAAACTTACTGTACTAAAAGCCTTGAGATCCTGCAGTTCAAGTACAACTTTCTTTGTTTGATCTTAGCTAAAAAGAACCGTTTAACTTCACTCAGTTATATGAACTGAGTAATCACCAACATTAATTTAATTGTAGTCTGAATTACATCTTCAAGGCAGCGAATTGTAATTATTCAGATATTTTAAAGATGTACTCACTAATGTAACTTTGCAGCACTGATTTTCACTTCAGAGTTGACGTTAGTTTACATTTGAATAAATGACCAAAAACAAACAACAACATTAAGAATATTAATTTTTCAAAAAAATAATTTCAAGTTTTTACACATTTTTGCAGCCAGTGCTTTAGCTGTAGAAAAAAATTCTATATATTTGTGGTTCACTGGTTTGATTGATATGACCCATCTGGACATTATTGGAAATCAATTTTTACTGCGACAGGACAAAAACAAAGTATCCTTCACAGAATTAGCAATGAATAATTTTAATTAAGCCGGAGCAATTATTTCATTTATGTGATTGGCAGCCTCTCATTAAACAGCACTTAGGACAAACTATTTCATCTGCAGAGGAAGGTTCTTTCTTTCTTTTCTTATTTCCGCACACTGCAGCTCTTTTTCATTCCAGTAAGTGATCTCAGCATGCAGTCATTTGCTGACACGAGGCACAGAGCCTCTCTCACTGACAAAGTGCACCACAACCTTTTACCTCTGCATGTAATTATGTCTGTGTACATGCAACTCATTCACTTAACCTAATTAAAGAATGACAAAGACAAATTGTACAATCATATGCTTGACATTTCGTCAGCTAGAAGTAGTTTTAAATATTTTCTCCAACAAATATTCAAAAATGTGTTGAAGGGTAAACGGTCGTTTCCCTTTGGTCCACTGTTGCATTCTTCAGACTTGTAGCGTCAGCTAATCCCACTCACTGCTCCAGACACTGTCAGCAAAAGAATGAATCAAGAGCCATTTCTGTCCGCTCCAAAAGCTGGATTACAGTAACAAGAAGATTACTCTTCCCACAACTTCAACAAGCAGAAAAACAAAGCTATCTCAGTGTTTCTCAATGTGCGATGATCAAGTATATTCTCTGCTCTCTTGTAATAATACAGGCTTGTGGTTTACATGCCTAAATAACAAAGAATCCCTGAAGTGCAAATTAAATATATGCTCACAATACTGTTCTGATTTGTTTCAGAGAAAACCTCTGGACAACTATTTGTTTTCCATGTAATTTCACTGTCTGCTCCGGATGAAGGGATGGTATTAAACAAACACAGATCTTTTACATAATACAATGGTGTTTCTTCAGGGTGGTGCTGTAATAATGTGATAGCGGACTGTGCACACAGAGGTAGTCTGTCGAACAAACCCCCGGCTGAAGCCCTGTGAGGTGGTGAGGGTGATCGGCTGCTGCGTTCCTCTTCCAGCCACTCATAAATCAAATAATTACATTGTGGTTCTTGAGGGAAGAGAAAAGTTTTCCCATTAACCAGCACTCATTAACCCACTTCCAAAATGTGCAAATGAGTAACTTGAGGGGGGTGCACGGTTATATTTTCTTATCACACTGCCTATTCAAATGCAATACATATTCACCAAAAAGGGTGGTTTACATGCAAAGCACGAGCCCCTGCTCACCGTGAGGAGTAAGTGATCATTTTGTTATCAATATTTTATGGTGTACATCAATTAACCTTGAACTGTCTGCGAATGGCAGACAAACGCTCCCTGGTGACTGTCAGAGGAAGCTTTGTCAAGTCCAGCATGCACTGAGCTGCCATGATTGACAGCATTTTACGAGCTGCTTTTGAGGGAGTGATCCCATTCTTCTTCTGCAGAAAAAGCCAAACGTCACCCATTTTATAGGTACATTTCTACCGAAGCAGTGAAAGTGATTTGGAGTCAAAAAGAAGGGTCTGCCATATAATGACAATGATGATTACTACCCAGTGTCTGTGGTTTTGTGGCATCTATTATATAGTTTTGTTAATGTGATGTGTCTTTAAGACTAGCTTTCCAAGAAAAAGCTCATACCTGTGCATATTGAAATACCTTGATATTAAAACTAGATCTGGTGGTAAAATCTCAAGGCCAAAAAGAGTCGAGGCACTTACTCTTTCATCCTCATCATTTGAAAGACGTTTCTAAGGAAAGCCAGAGGGTATGAGGCACATGAGGTGGTTGCTTGTAGGTCTAACTCCTCAATTTCAAAGATAAATATCATGCTGGGACAAAGCTCTCGTCTCTGCCCTGCCATCACAGGACTGTCAGAAATGTCACAAGGAATACTTTGGTCCTGTAAAACATGAGACGTAGACAGGACAGGCGGGTGTCTCTGATCACATCACACCGCTGATTACTGTGGAAGGCTGAGGGATAAGAGCAAAGCCAAGGGTCCCATTGATCACACAGATGCATTGTGGGCTGGTAAGAGCGAGCAGGGACAGTAAAGTGCCTTTATCTGCTGTTACATACAGTAAAGTACAGCCTTGTTTGTCCCAGCCTGTGCCTGAGGGCTGCACCTCTCTCTTACTGTAATAACCTCAATTCTCACAAAAGCTGGCACATGATTGAGTTTGTATCTTAGTTTTTCTGACAAAAATGTTGGTTAGCTTTAGTCATTCTTTAGTGATCAGATCATTATTAGTTCTAGGCTAGTTAAAGGAAAGAAAATCTGATCTGTTGGGGTTTTTTGTCTCATTCTTTGTGCATTTTTATCTTTTAATGTCTTCTAAGCATTGTGCAGCTACAACTGGTGCAACCTTTGATGTAGGCTATAACTAGGCTACTTAATACAGTTAATTTCCAAACTGTTGTTGTTTGAACTATTCAGAAAAACTCATTCACTGTAGTTCTTGCTCCCTTTGCTCTTTACTGTAGGTTAACAAGAATGCAGTTTAATTCCTTCAGTGAACAACTAGAGAAGAGTCATACAGTAACATGAATTAATGTAGTAGTTAATACGTGGGTTTTATAGTTGTTGGGGGTTTTTTTTGTTTTAGTAAAACTAGCTCCTTCTGTGTATTTCCATTCTTTATCCTAAACTAAGCTAAACTGCTGGTTACAGTTTAAGATTAATCACACAGATGTAAGAATGGTATCTAGTTTCGTATTCCACTCCCTACAAGAAACCAGTAATGCTACCTAGCCTGGCAGAGACAAACATTACTAAAATGCAAAATGCTGTTACAAATTTTGGGCAGCAAATACTATGTCTTAACAGTCAGGAGGTGCATTTTATGACTTTGCAGTGCATGCAGATTGTTGAAAAAGAATGGAACAACAATAAAAAGTTAATTTGTCAATTCATCAGTTTACAGTTGCTGAAACTGCATTTTCTAGATGTTCTTTCAAGTTAAAAACTTAGCTTTAATGCAACAAAGATCTTGTTGCATTTGACAATGGCCCCCCATATTTTTTTGTGAACTATAAAGCAGAAAGCAAACAACAAACACTCCCATAGCTTGATTAATAAGATCACAACATTTCTGTGGCTGTTTTAGTGAGTCAGAAATGAACAGAACAGAAGAGCAACTAAGGGAGGTGGTATTTCATAAAGCCTTGAACCCTTTCCAATATCTCTGAATTCATGTGACCTTTTCTAGTTGGGGAATAGTTTGCAGAACATTCCCATGGATTAAATACAAAATCATTAAAATGGCCACGCTGGCAGACAGACCGGACACATCAAAATGAGAGCCAAATGTTATAGCACCTTATGGAGTGTGAAAGGTTAACTGGTGAAGGAGCGGAGAGAGGAAACTCAATCCAGGAAACAAGTGAGAAACACATTCAGGGTTAGACTTGTATTTCTGAGTGTATTATTCTTTAACACCAATGTTAATGTATGAAAAGTACATTGACTGTTAAGGTCAACAGAACCATGTTTGGTTATTACCAAGACTAAAAATTAAATGAATAAAAACACCTGGGCTGAGAATCAATCCAACAGAAAACGAAGATATTTCACAGACAGCCCTCTGCTTCTCATCTCCACCTGCCTCCTCCAATGGGAACTGACTCCGGCTGCACGTCTGTGGTCTTGCATCCTGTTTTCCTTGTGGTGAAGTCAGGAGCAGGTCCAGATGGTGGCTCCATTAGCCAGAGCAGTGGAGCTACTCTGGCAATGTAAATACCCATGTCACATGCCCAATAATTGAAATGGATGATTACAAACCCTCCTTCACTCACAGGCTCCCAGGAAAAAGAACCAGGAATATTTCTCTAATTGTCAGTGAAGGATGTACTCTGACTGCAGGTCGTCTTTTTTTCACTAGCAACTTCCAGTATTTCCCTAAGCTTTCTGAGCTCCAAAATGTCACCTTTGGCCATGGAAAATGGGGTTAATACCAGTGTACTGATTCTGGACAGCTCACAACACTGCTATCAATTTTTCAATTCATACAAGGTAGCTCAGTGCTGGAACTACAAACCTCAGCTGTATCTCCCAGTGTAAAGCGGAGATCTTCGATCACATCAGAAAATCAAAGATTGCCCGTTTATTTTACTGCAGAAATAAGAAAGAGAAATGTGAGATGAGAAAAAAAAGCCCTGATAGGGTCGTAACTAGGGATGCACTGGTCTTATACTGATATGAAATATTATACTATACATATAATATCAACCTAAACAATTTCGTATCTGGATTGCAGTCCAAGACCAATGTTATTGATTCTCTGCAGCTAAATGTTAGCACTAACTTGTGAATTTGTGATTACATTATATACATTTTAAATAAATAGACTTGATTTGTTACATTTTCACTTACAAAATTAAAAAAGCAAAGTCTTATGTTACTTTCCACATAAAGTCTCTTCCACACAATGGAGTTAAACACGGGTATCGGATTAGTACTCGGTATCAGCTGATACCCAAAGCTGAAAAAGTTGGGGACTGAAAAAGTTGGATCAGTAGATCCCTAATCGTAGATTACTTCGGAAAACTTTGGGCATTTTATTGTTAAGCTGGAACCAAGCAGCTGTAAATGTATATTGTCTGTAATTACTTCCCTATTCAGATGCTGCTTGCACAAGCATTATAATCAACTTCATAAAGAGGCACACTGGGCAGACCGCAGCACAGTCAGGTCTTTAATATGCTCCACAAATATATAAAACTCCAAAACCAGCCAAAACTTAAAGCTGATGACTCATGCAGCTGTAAACACATGGACCTTTGTTAAACACAGTTAATATTTTAAACAAAGACTATAATTTATCATAAAGGACACAGCTCTGCTTTCCTATTTCACAGGACAATAAAACAGACCATTACAAATACTAAAGCACCTAATGTAGTTATTTTTGTTTAAGGCACTCAATCATGCAATTTAAGAGACATTAGTATGACTTGTAATGGCTATATAAATGTAGAGAAGACGATTATTTTCCCTTTTATTAATTGTTTTATATATAATACTGAAATCATATTTTTGTTTATTATAAAATAAAAAAATATATTGATAAACATTGAACTAAGCCATTGTTGGTCAGCTGTTACAGTGGACTCCAGATGCCAACAACACATGTCAGCTTGCTCAGCAAAGACCAAATTAGGAACAGCTGTGCTGGAAGATTAAATGTAACCCACTCAAAAGAATTCAATATTCAGTATAATGACTCTTTAGTTACTGTAATACAGCTAAGTTTTTGTTTCTTGGACCTCTAACCAACTTCGTTTGCCAACTTTGTAAACTTTATGAATACAGGCTTATTCTACAAACATTGTTTAAATGATAGAAACACTGCTGCACATCTGTTTCTCAAACAACCAAATCAGAGAATGGTTTGGCACCATCCCCTTTACCACTACCACTGACATTATACCAGTATACCTATAATGTAGTCTAAACATTGTAGTTTTCATGCCTAAAAAGCAATTCAGAGACGCAGATACAGAAAATCTGAGTCTTATGAGCAAACACATTTTAAACCAAAATCAATGCTTCATACTTCTGCCATACTGTACGTTGAGAAAATACAGAGCTAAGATTATTCTGTTTACAGTGATGGGTGTTTACCAGATATAACCAACCTATATCACTGAGCCTGCACTTCATAATTTTATACAAAGTTTTTAAAGGACCAGTATTTAAGATTTTGCAGCATCTAGACACCCAAGTGTGTCGGAGAACCAAAGGTGGCCACGACACTCACAAAAAACATGAAAGGCCCTCCCTCTCTCTAGAACCAATGTTTGGTTTGTCAGTTCTGTACACTAATGAAAACATACTTATGTATATTCATTCAATTTCTGCCAATAGATTCACCTAAATCTTACATACTAGTCCTTTAATCTGTTTACACATTAATGAGTATGTATTTTTTTGTTGAATAGTGTCAGTGTCTTTGGTTGAATCTTTGCATTACACTTGTCATCTTTCAGGCTGTAATCTTAAACAGCAATTACCAGTTAATTAATCAATAAAACAGCTGTGGGCAATATTTAAATATACATTCAGGGCATTGTATGGCAGCACATTTTATGAATGCAAACTAGGGCTGCTTGATTATGGAAAAAATTATAATCACGATAATTGGGTCACAATTGAAATCATGATTATTAAAACGTTTTGTTTTTTTTACTTTAGAAACATGCTGCATTTATTGGACATTTCTTGTCCATTCAGCTTAATTAATTTTCTCTCCAAGCAGCAGCCTTTTATCTGCCGCTTAACGCAACACAAAGCAGAAAATGTGCAGAGATATTAGTGCTGAGCGAGTCAAGATGACGATAGTTCACACATCACATCCTGGTTTTTAATAATTAGTCAGTAAACTTAGCATTGTCTGATGCAGGCTGGAAAATGTGCACTTTTATTTACAGTTAAAAACATTTCACCGTGTCGTGTTTCAGCTTCTGTCAAACTAACGGAGCTGCGGTGGCTTCCTGTCTGAGCTTTCGAAATAAAACTTTTTAACTTCTTTGTTATTGTGCGCTTCTCATTATTATTAACAAACAAAGTTGGGGCTTGTTAAAATTACAGGAGATTCCCGGGAGAAAAGACAAAATGGGAGAGCGGCAGGAGATGGGTCTAAAATACGAGAGAAACCCGTGTTTGCAGCTGTACAGTGCATGTGGGCGAGGGACGGAAACGCATGCACAGCTTTTAGCAGACTGTTTCTATACAATGATGCACAACAGAAAATTACAAAAAATCGTTTCCCCCCGATTTTATTAATTTTGAGTTCGCTTGGCCCCAAAATCGTAATCACGATCAAATTCCGATTAATTGAGCAGCCTTAATGCAAACACAAATTGAGCATAAAATAACCAGCCAGAACATTTTTGAAAATATGATAAGTAATGAGAAATCACTTTAAAAAATATTTTCATGCTTTAGTTGTACTAGGTTGGGCAAAGTCTGCTCTTTGCAGAAGTTCTTAAATGGAGGGTCAAATGGTTGTTTTATGATGCATAAAAATAGAGTTTATTCAAGCTCAATTAGTTGAATTTTCATTTTAAATTCTTATCATTTGGCATGTTTTTGGCTTTCTGAGCAGCTAAAATCCAGTGATCCTGCCACATTGCTGATGTGTCGGGGGGGAAAGAGGCTATTAATCCTAGCAGGACCTGTCGAGATAAAGCAAAGCTGTGGTGGATTGTGCAGTGTGCTTCTAAAACTAGAAATGTATTGTTATGACAATGAGTACTCCTCATGAATCCATCTCCACATAACTTTGAAATTCACTCAGTTTATGAGGTTTCTGCAGTCAACTCAAAGCTCTGCTGCTCACTCACTGGACAATGAAATACATTTTATCCTTAAAATTCTGTAAACAGACACATCTAATATAATAAATCTTTGCTTCAGTGTTCAGACTATCCATAAAAAGACAACAATAGTTTCATTCACACATACAATTAACAATAGTAAACTGAATGCTACTGCTGACTGGTACAGTAGCACACAGTTAGGGTTCACAATGCTTCATACATACAAAAGGTTGTAAGATGTAAATCATAAGTGGCTGCATTTATTTAGTATTTTTAATGTTTCTGCTGTTCATTCACCCAATCACACACATACACACACACCAGTGGATGCAACGTGGGAGCAATTTAGGGGTTCAGTATCTTGCCCGAGTCATTGACAGGAGGATTTGGGGATCTAACCACCAACCTTCTGATTAGTGGACAACCTGCTTCTATCTCCTGAGCCATAGCCACCCTAACCCCAACCTTGGAGACACAAGATGTGTGGTCCCCGATATCTTTCATCTCAACACAATGAATCATCCATATGGGGGTACAAAAGAAACTTGGGACAAAACCAACCATTTCAGACTTTCTCACCTCCACCCAACAGCACAAATCCTTCACAAAATGAGCATGATTGTTGTTTTAAAAAGTCATGAAAATTGCTGGATGCAGCCCCCCAGTTCTGCTGTCAGAAGGTTGTGTTCAGAGACTAGTAGGTAATCAGTGTTTAATTGAAAGTAAACTGGTCCCACCACAAACTGACCACTGGTGCTAGATTGAATTTGCAAAATATTTGTAAAAACATGCCTAAATATATTCCTCAAGGAGGAAACTTTGACTTTGATTTTTTTTACTTTAATTAAAGTATTAAGTTATGTAAAGAAGATGTTCAGTGTATAAATTAAATGTTACAGGAAGATGACTACATCTGCAGTAGTCTACAATACATTCTTTCATTTTAATGAAAAGTAATGTAAAGCTTATTGTCAGCTGACTGTTCACCATGAAACCTTTCACAATGATTAAAATGTAGAATATTTAAGTCAAAATACTCTGACTGCAGGTGCACTAAAAAGCAACTCAGTCGTAATTCAGTTGCTCCCTTTTCTTAACCAAGTTAGTTCCACCTTTGTGTAGTGTTATAATGTTCCTGATATCCCTCCATACATGTAGCTTCGAGTGTGAAACCACCTGCTCTTATATGATATGACAGCGCTTGGTGTTGATTTTGCCCTTTTCAAAAATGTGACTGGCAATCCCTCTGCATGACCCCAGCACCGAAAGATCCCTGGACTGGGATTTGTTACCTTGGATACCAGAGCACACACATTAGATTCACTTCCTATCATATATTCAGTGTCATATACCATATAGTCAAGGAGCTTTATTGAGTTTTGTTGATAATATTGTGGCAGAATGTGGCTTAAAGCCAATGCTGCACAATCATCTATGAATCTGTTCATCTACGCATCACTACGCTGCTTCATATGAGAGAATTTAAATTATTCTCCACCCATCCATAGTCTTCTGTAATCAAAGCGGTCGCATTGGTGAGGTATTGTGCACCTCGGGTCAAGACGGGTCTGCTTTGTTCTGCCCTCTGCTCCTCTGAGCTCTGAGTTCCCGTCTGAATCCAGAGCGACCAACGTTCCTCATCTCTGGAACCTCACAGTCAATGACTCCATCAAAGGCCTGACAAAATACAGACAGGCCCCTCTCCATCACTCTATGCTTCGGTGAAATGAGCTCTGTATCTGTTTGTTCTAGGCGAAGGGGCTTCATGGGCAGTGATGGGACACAAAAGCCGGCCTGTCCCTAGAAACAAATGGGTTGCAACACACCTCATTTTCTTGTCTTTTTTAGTGTTATTGAGATTTCTTACACATAAGACAGTCATCAATCATTGTCAACACTGCACAAACCAAACTAGCTAGCAGTGGCCTGAAATGATTCTCAAGATTTTAATGATTTCTCTAGACTGCCCCTCCAAGAGAAATTACAGCATCAGTCGTTTCAGCAAATTCCCCAAAAGCAGCATGTACTTATGTTCAAGTGACAAAGCTTTCCAGCAGCTACCTACAGTAACTTGTGTGCAATACCTTTTCATTATGTTGTTTTAAATTGCTTCTGGTTTCTTAGATTTACCAAACATAATACCTTTGTATACCTACAAATAAAGTGCCTTATCTTATCTTCCATTGTAAACACACTATGAAGGGTTTTATTAATTTGCCAATATGAACAGGTAGGAGTGATTATGGCAAGAAACCCCAATTTCAATGTTTATTTGGGCATCTAACAGATTTTGAACCCATCCATTAACAAAGGAGTCACATTAACCTAAAACCAATTCACCTTTATGCCCAAATCTAAACCATAACTGTGTCAGATCAGAAAAAAAACATTTTACAGCAATGATTTGTAATGGTTTTGGAGGGCATTGACAAATGATGTTGTTGTGCAGACAGGGGCGTCAGATCAGAAGGCAATTACAAGTCAAGTGTTTTGTTGTTTAATTTGGAGGTTGGTGGTCTGGTAAATGTCAGCATTTAATGACCTTTTTCCTTTACAGACATTTTTCTTCTACTTTAGAAGAAACTTTTTTTCTTGTACTTGTAAGAGCTACCATTTATCTAAAGCCATCATGTCAATTTCTTTCAGTTTTCTAATATAAGGTTATGTAAGAAATGTACAGATTTCCAAACATATGCCAAAATGTCTTTACTCTCAGCATTCACTGTACTGCTGGAAGCTCTCAAATGTCTGCTCTCCAACTCAGTAAAGTCTTACCCCTGGGCTGGACCACTTACAATAATCTGTTTGTTTGTCGTATTAAGCGGATGGTTGTGCAACCAGTCAGATATGGAAAGAAAACCTGCCGCTGCTGTGGTTCAGAGATTCAATTATCAAGATTTTGCCACAAAGATGACAATATTTCTGTTCCAACAGGATTACCTAGCCACTCCAACTTCTAACAGGGAGGTTCATGGGAAAGACTGCAATAAAGCACTTCAAATATACTGATAGTGCACTTAAACACATTGTCTTATTTGTTTTTCTTGGCAAATGTAAAGTGCACTGTTTACTTACCAATTACAACAGCCACACCTCCAGGTGGGCACACTTAACCTGAAAAAGTGTGATGTTAATTGCCACAATTTAGCAGGTAATATTGGCTCTTTTGCCTGCTAAATTGTTAGACTGCTTATATTCTCTTTAACAAGAGGGGTCGTTTGGAAAAAGGAGAAATTATTCCACGGTGTGATGTTGCTGAGAGAGAAAGGGCACAATTAGTTTCCCGATCAATTTGCCAGGAAGAGGAGGGGAAAAAATCGATACTCTGATTATGCATGAGGACGTCATCTGCTTACATTGAGATCAAAGCATCAATGATCTAAGCTGAAGCAACCGGGGATCCATCTATACATGATCCATAAGTCTTGCGTGGGGAGGAGAGAATGACAGTGAGACATGTATACAAAAGGATAAACTGAAACGTGATATGTAAATGGAGACAACTCATCTTTACCCCAGGGCCTATGAAATTATGTTGGCTTTTATTATCTCATTTGTAATCAATATTGTGGAAAATCTCTGTGGAGGCACTTAGAGATGTCCTTTGAGAGTTGCTGTGTTAGAAAAGCAAAAGTGGCCAGGTTTTATCTAAAGGACTTTGGGTTAATGGGAGCATCAGAGGCGGCTGGTTATGGCGATGTGTTCAAAATGCTAAATAGGTACAATACATACATCTGCTCCTGAAACTGGGAGTGAACTTGGCCATGTTATTTACTGGACGGTCAGCTGGGATTCTGGCTATAAGTGAAAGCCACAAAAGACTAACATTTGCAGAGCAAGCAATCAAAAAGTAGGCAAAGACATTCTAATATTCATGAGTTTCAAGAATTCCTGGTCTGTTCTTCCCTCTTCTGAGGTCAAAGTATTAAGACAGAACCTTAAGTTAATGCTCATATGTCTGGACTGTAGCCACATAGCATGTTAACCACATTCAAAATGATACGCAAAGAAGCCCAATACAACCGTAAGAACAATATTTATCTGAGCTTTTTTCATATAAACTACATACCACAGTTAAGATCATTCAGTAACTCAGAAATCGAGTGAGTCTCATTGGTTTGAATTATTGAGCGAGCCTGAAAAGGACGCATTGTTCTGTTACTTTACTGAGAATGGGGAGCAGTAGAGAGATAAGTAAGTGAGATGAAAGAGCAGTGCACCTGGCAGGGCCACGCTCTAACATCTTTGATCCGCTGAGGCAAACATCAAAGACTCTGTTGGACGCTTTGTGTGGACGCCAGCCTGCGAAGCACTCACCAATATAAGCACCAATCTACAGCGTAAAGTGCAACTCAACAAGAGGGAAGGCTTAAGAAAGATGGGTTCTCAGCAGCTGAAATAACCAATGATTGTGCGGGCTCTCTAAAGTGAAAGTAGCTCAGATGTGATCAATCCAGTGATAATAGGAGTGAAATTTCAGTGCAATTACTGTCAGAGGAACGTGCCCTATCAGATTGAATTATTTTAATAGCTCTGAAGAGGTAAAAAAAAAATCATCCATATATTAAAACGAGGCTAAAATTTGAGAGACAAACCCTCTTCTTTTTTTCTTTTTGTTGTTGTTAACAAACCTCCATTTGCAGACCGAAACCAACAATGTACTCAACCAAAGCCTTATATATTGTATTGACCACTTTTATCTAAAAACTATTGAAAACATGTGAGTGAGCCACACTGCTGCACTGGTTGACATGTTCCCTTTAGTTTGTTTAGAAACAGCTCAAGAACTTTCAGCGATACTATTTTCAGTCTCTGGAGAGTAGTTCTGTAGAAGGAGCATGCACAGGAATGCAGCTCCATTTACATACTGTAGCCTCACTAGCTCATTGTGCTACACATCACAACCTCTTGACTTTTTACTACATTGTTCATTTCTTAAAAGAACTTCAGTAATAGTATCAAGAGTTTCTAACAGTTTACGGCACAGAGAAATACCATATATTAGGCTTTGAATACATCCTTAGATCAGTTCATTGTTGGTTTCTGCACATGAGATTTGTTCATAATAATAAAAAATATCATCTTGCAACCCCGCAGATTCATGATGTGACCCTTTATGGGTGTTCACCAAATACAAACATGGAAGATCAATATGAATATGAGTAACAATCAAAGTTTGAGTGAAAAATATCCCTCTTTATGAAACGTTTAACACTCATCTCTTCATCATAATGTGTGTGTGTGTGTGTGTGTGTGTGTGTGTGTGTGTGTGTGTGTGTGTGTGTGTGTGTGTGTGTGTGTGTGTGTGTGTGTGTGTGTGGGTGTGTGTGCGCGTGTGTGTGTGTAAGTGGGTAAATATGATTTGATCAACTGGTCTGCCAACAAGAAAATAAGCAAACAGCTTCACAATTGTCAAATATAGCAAAATCCTGACAGGTACACAGAGGAACACAACATCCCCCCCAGACAAAACAGCACAGACTGACATACTGAAGTCTCTCATGTGAAATAACAAAAACTGTTTGCAGAACACTGTGTCTTCATGTAGGTCTCCATTGCTCAGTAAGAAGTTGATTGAGAATTGATTGATTGTAATATCTTTTCAAATATGCCCATATTTGTGAAGTGTACGGTTAAAAAAAAGTGACTACTGAAAAAAAAAGTGGATGGATTGACATTGATCAAGTTACAACTGTGCCAACAAAACCTGTTCCAAACAAACCTGTGCACTAGATGTGGTGCATCTCACAACATCTATGCCTCCATGCTTCACAATCAACAACACAAGCCCTGCAGTGAGAAAAAAATCAGCCTTCACAAGCTGACACATCATTTAGTTTTTTGCGATGGCTGATTCAAACAAACAGCAAGCCTCCAAACAACAACAGCTTCGCCATCATCTTTGTTTTTAGTAAGAAACATCATTTCAATTACGTCTCGCTGCTGGAGACGGCGTCAACACTTACAGATATCAAAGTCTCACTGTGAGATATTACAGCGGTAATTCGGTAGCTAAATGCTTTTGCTTGCAAATGTTGAGTGATTGAATCTAACTAATGAACATCACAACTATCTGTTCATGATTTTTCAAATAGTAAGTAGATAAAAGCCCTTGTGCTGTGAAGGCTATGATTTCACACTATTTTTACTTAGTGAATGAGCACTACTTTCCCTTTTACCAGGAAGTACAATCTACTGAGGGGTGCCCTTTAATAAAGACCTTCATATCCAAACTGCCCACAGCTGCTCTGAGAAAAACTGGGCAGCTACCAGGTGTCAATACCCTCAGCTGTGTGATGGTGGAGTAGAGTGTTAGAAAGAAAGAAAAACACCATGGAAGCCCTAACAACCTTGATGAAGTTTTTTTATGTGAGCGTTCACCAAACAGGATGTGTTTGAAAGTGGCCAATGACCCTGCAGGAAAGCTTGCTGCATGTAGTTTATATACTCATCAGGCTGAAACGTGCAGTGGAGTGTCAAATATTATCAGAATGAGCCTTTTATGGCACAGTGAACAGCTGTCCATATGCAGAAAACAGATGTGGTTTATCAAATGAAATATAACGTCCACAAGAAAATGAACTAATTAGATCATGCACTGAGTGGATCGGCAAGATGTTTGACAACTCCACATTTTTACAACGGTGACAAGGACTCACAGTAAACGAATTAAACTCATTTTTAAAGGTCGTACATTTAAATTTAATTGTTGGTTTCATCTTTCACAAAGTGTCAATTTGTCCAAACGTAACCTTCACAGTTTGTTTTCACTAAAATACACAAATACAATAAGTAGCACTGCAGGTATTCATGTTAATTCAACCACTGAGCAGATAATGAAGGTGCAGGTTACATCTGAGGTTTATCTGCCACATTTTATTGAATTTGTTCACTTGGTTCTGTTCAATCTGTTTGTGATTTTGTATTGTTTTCCTCTCAGTGTGATTTAATTAGCTGTGGGAGAGCAGAATAAGCTGGTTCACTCAATGAACGGCTGCAACACTGGCGGTGTTTGTGGAATAGTTGCACGAGATGTAATTAAACTAGTAAATTTGCATTAAATTTGACAGTCTTCTGGTGGTTGTTCAAGCAAATTTAAATTCTGTTAATATTTTTCATTTTTGCTGTCACTGGAAGCAATATTAACTGATGTTGAGTACAGTTATTTTTAATGATTGATTTATTGAGCTAATTATTTAGCTAAACATATTTTGTATGTAATTAGTTGCATTGAGAAGCCTGACACTTGAGAGACTCTGGGTATCAGGTGAAAGATGAGGGTGAAAAAGAGGATACCCGGAATCAATCACAAATGTTTTCAATGATTTGTGTGTGTTAAATCAATACAAGCATATTTAGGATATGTAAAAAACATTTGATTTGTAACCTTGTGAGTCAAAATTTACTCAAAAACTTTACTCCAAAACAAAACAACTACTCCCTCTGGAAAAATTACTAAAATATCAGGTTAATATTTGTATTGCATGCTAAAACCAATACTTACATGAAAGATTTGATTAAAAATAAATGTTTGCACATGGGCTTGTAGTTGTAATGTACCTGGGTATGGTTTGTGAAAAGGATTGAACAATGGTTATGTTTTAAAACAGTGAAGAAGAAAAACCTATATCAGGAATTTTACAAGGACAGAATGAACGGGGCAATATGTAAAACAATATCTGCCAAGGTTGCTGTAAAAGGTGTAAAGGTAAACTGCCATTTTTACAGCTATTACACGTATATAGAAGTAGGAAACCAAAATATCATGCGGAGGATGTGAATGAGAGGTAAACCCGTCAGCAGTAGACGTATTGTTACTCCTGAAGACGCCCCACTGATGAGCCGCTCATTGAGTAGAAAGGGCTGATGACTGTCTCTAGTATAATTGGACAAATGAATCAATTACATCAATACCAAATTACAACATTCATAATTGATCCCTGGACAAATGCAGTATAGATCATCCTGGTGTTCGATAGCCATACCACAATATTCATGTTACACTGAGCATATTCAGGAACTAATTAAATCTCAAAGGAGAGGATCAATGTTTGAAGTAGCATGAGAGAACTATTGATCGAACAACCAAGATCTCTTATGCCAGTAATTTAACCTGCACTGGAATGATATTATACACACTTCTTTTGATAAATATGGGTCCTCTCCAGAATCTAATAATATTTACATAACAGATATAGATTATAGCAGCAATATAAAAACAGAATATAAAATATTGTTTGGATACATTTGTATTCCTAGTTCTAGTTCTAGTGTTATCAGGTAACATCTAATTCCTGTACCACTGTTTTAACAGCTTACAGGGCAAGCTGTGAATTTTCCCATGAATCAAAATAAAATATATACGGTGTCTACCACATCTTTACTGCAAGGTTTCATATAACTTGTATTAAGCATGAGATTACATTTAGGTATTGGACCGGCACTAAGCACAGCACTGAGGCTTTTCAAGAGCCTTCACAGCACTTACAAAAGGAATGTGTCTGTCAGCATGTGCCTTCAGTTGACGAATCAATACAACGGACGGCCAGACAAATGCTCATGTCTGGCTGCAGGGGCAAAAAAAATCTTCCTGAAATGGAGAGTAGATATGAGGCAGCTTTTTTGTTCACCTTCCTCTCATCTTGATAAAATATTTGGTGTGTTCGTGTATACTGAGAAAAAACAACAGCTTTTAAATAATAAGCTTTTTTAAAGCTTATTGAAGCACTAATCATCCCCACAACTCCACAGCTTCAGATGTTGAGTTAATAAAAGTTATTATATTTGAGATTGTATTATTGTTGACATTCATTTAAAAATCCCTGACATCTTAGGGTGTTTTTTAAACAATATTTTTCTCACTGAAGCATCTCCACAATTCTTCTCTACAAGATAGCAGTCACTACAGAAGCAATAAAACTGAAAAAGAGTTTACATGGAATTTTATGGGAAACTATAATATAGGCTTATACAACATTCATAATAGGGGTGAAGCCAAATGTTCAGTGCAGATGTCCATGGTCTGGGAGATTGGGGTTTGAGATGGGACCCATCCTTTAAAAAATGGTTTATGGAAGAACACTATAACTTACAACAACACAAACTAATACTGTCATATCCTAAAATTAGACATGTAGTGAAAAACAGGATTTTTTTTTCTTTTATTCGAATAGAAATACTGTCCTCTCTGCACATCCCTAATTCATAATACCAGATGCAAATACAGCACTGCCTTTGAATAATATTCACAGACTACACTAAATCATCTAGAGATGGCAGCTAGCTACTGAGTTCTGCTAAGTTAGTTACCCTTTAAAAAGAGTTCTTTTGTAAATTTAGTTTAATGTTCAGCTGAGACTAACAGTGGATGTCTCACCCACTAGCTTTCACTTGATATAGCCTCTTTACAACACAGCGTGCAGTAACTGTGATGGTGTCCCACAGATTACCAAACCAGCACACAGTTACTGCAGTTTGGTTTGGTTTTTAGCTCTCTGTGTAATTACTGCCCATTTTTAAATCTTGTTTTTATGTAACTTATAGGCATCACATTTTTGGCATTATATTTTTAGATTGCAACACAGCTTTCAAAAAGTCTAGCTGAGGTTTAAACTTAATTTAGCAATTGTGAGTTTTGCCTTTGTTAAGCAGAATTACTAAAAATAACATCAAGATTCAATCCAGACGATGAAAAAAGGTTCAAATCTATATACAGCTGAAGTACAGGTCATGTCTTTTAAAGCTGCATTTCCCCTCCATTGTCCTCTCTGCCTCTGACCTTTTTCCACTGTCCATGTCTCACCGCCAGTGGAGATACTATTTTGGCCACACTCCATCTCTTCCCAAATGAGGCCAACTGAGGAAGTAAATCAATGTGTTTTTCACCTAGTCATAGGAAACAGCTGTCATGCTGTCGTCTGGTACAGAGCTGAGCTGACTTAATGCCAGAGCCGGCTGGGAGAGTCAGCGGGGAGGAGAGAGCTCCCCCTCTGTCTCTGCTCCTACTAAACCCATCACCTGAGTGAATTCCACTTGCCATGCCTTCCAGCTACACCCAAAGCACAGGCATATAAACAAAGAAGCAGAGCGGCTCCAGCAGGAAACCTTCCTGGCACCACTGCTGTATTTCAGAATATCGGTAATTAACCAGGTATCACTTTTATACGTCCTTGGATGAATTTAACTTTCATTCATGCAAATGTTGAAGGTTACAATTGCAGGTGAGCAATCTGATATAATGATATAATGAAATATATATGCAAAAACAGGAGAAGTGCTTGATAACGAATTAATATGATGGAGGGAATGAAATGCTTGGAAATAAAAGATACCTGAGATGAGAGGTTGAGCTTTCCGTGCAAACCTTTAGCATGTGTTTCATTACCAGGAGCTGACCTTATCTCCCAGGACCAAACCATATCTCCCACAGATACAGCCAGCATGCATAATAGGAGTAGGGCCTTTGTGCCAAATGCTGTGGGGCAGAGCCCATACCTCTCTCCTGGTACAGACCACCCCCCTGTCTTTTCTCTTTCAAGCCACAGCTGAACACACAAATATACAGACACTTAGGGATGCAGAAAAGTACACACAGAAAGACACTCACCCCCCTGTGTTCAACACCTCCCTTCATGTTGCTCTTTGCTGTTTTCCCCTCCAGAAGTTGCTTTCCTATGAGTCAGGAGGTGATGTCTGAGACTGCAGCCACATTTACTTCCTGTAAGAAAGAGACAATGAAATTTTTGAACATCAGGAAGTCACCTGTCAATCATGGAAATGTATGCATATCACCAAACCTAAATTAATTGTTTTAATTAAAGAGACCGTGTGTGCATCCACATGATGACAGTCTGTGTATGTACAGTATGTGTGTGTGTGCAGGAAACAAGAGGCGCATCTGTGCAAAGCTGAGAGCCGAGCGGAGGCTACCTGCTCCATATTCATGCCTTTCCCCATATGTGACCCTCCACTGTAAACAAAGAATATTAAACACGGATACTCAGAGGCCGCCTAATGAACACACACACGCATTACTCGCAGTGTAATGAATCGATAGAAATTCCTCTTTCATCAAATATTTATTCAAGTAATATTCCTGAGCCCTTCAAACTGAAACAACTGGAGTTTAAAAGCAGACCTGAACACGGCAACTCATTACAAGAAAATATAAATCTTTCACTTAATGAAATATATTAAGTCCATCAATCATCCCCAAGCCAGGTGGATTAAATCACTACAAAACTAATATTTAGAGGGAGCACCGCTTCCTTCAACATTACATTGTAAAGATTTTGCAATATCAGTGGATTATACATTGCAGTTGTCTGCTTTAACATCCTGTAGCTCTTGATATAGACACATTATTTGAGTCTTCTCCAAGTCATGTGTCACTCTGAACATGCATTCACATTCATCTTTAGGAGATGTGCTTAAAGCTACCTTATGACTATTGCATACAGTGTGGTTATAGACCATAAAGGATATCTCCCACAGGAGCGTAGGACACCAGCAGAACTTGACAGCATGGTGAGGTAAGCACTGCAGTAGTTATGAAGACTGTAGTAATAGAAAAAAGGCTGCTGGCCCCATGAGACCCTTTGTCTCTTTTTTCTGGAGTTGAAGCAGGCTGCCAGACAGGTGCTATAGCTGCTTGGAAACCTCTGGAAGGCTCTGAAAGCTCAAATGCCTTGAAATAGTGACGGACTGCAGCTGTCTCCCAGACTCCACACACCCACCCTCACTACACATCTGCTGAGAGACACTCTTTTCAAACTCTCCGCCAAGCTTTCACTTCTTCCATGCAAAGGCCAACAAATAGATTCTGCTTTCTGTATCAGACAGGCTGAGATATACCATGAATCCCTGGCTGTGACTCTCTACCTATATCTATGTTTGTGAACTTCACAGCTGACTTTTATGAATTCATCAAACCACTTTGCATATAAAGAAACTGCAGTGGGAGCCCCCCCTCGACCTCCTTTACCCTGTCTCAGCCTGAGGACAGACAGCTGTAGGGCTCCCTCTATTGGCCTTTATGCACCTCTCTACACTGTGTCCAGCAGCGGGTTAAAGAGGTGAAAGGCTTGAGAGAGCAGGTCTGCATGTTTCAGACATCGTGTAAAGGACAATTGCGAAGTTTAAACTAAGGTATAATTTACTTTGTAACCTCTATATTATATCTATATTTAATCCAGTATAATAATGAAACTAATATATTTACAAGACATGAACTGTAAAAGCAATTATTTAATCTTCTAAATTACTGTTTGGTTGACCCAGGCAACACGAGCAATGCGCTCAGCCGATTAGCTTCATTGGATCACCTGGACTGACTGCTGCACCATGGTTTAATTAGATAACACTATCCTCAACAATGTCCTAATTCATTATTGTTGCCAAGGAGTCAACTTCTGAAACACGTTCTCCATGTGATGAATTATTCATGGACTAAAACAGCAAAGTCATCCATCAACATCAGCGATAAAAACATAAACAAAAATTATACACATAGAGTCAGCCTTAAATCCAGTTTAGTCATTTAGTGTGCAGCCTGTAACACAGGATACTTATTATTCACGTTTCAAAGAGGTTGTGGAGCAACTGATACGGATTTAGTCAATTTACCTGTGGCTAAAGTAACTCAATTGATTTTGTGGACATAGGTATAGAAATGGTCGTGGCAGTATTGAAAAACGATGTTATTGGATGTCACTTATATTTCATTCTGTGTAGGAAAGTCAAACTGAGGCTCAACTGTAATAACACAGTATAAAAGTAACTTTCCTCAAGAGAGACACCTGGTTATTTAACTGAATCACAGACTGAGCAAAGCCACATCGTTCCTTATAGCAGACACGCTGTATAAAGGAGCAGTACTCAAGTGTGGTTAACACAGTCCACTGTCTCAAGCTGTCACTCCAAAAGGATAAGATCTGTGCTCCCTGCAGACCAAAAATTCAAACAGCTACTCAAAGATCTCTGACATAAAATCTATAGAGTCCAAATTATGAGTAGATTAGATGTCAGGTTTAGTATTTGATTCTTATGTCAAATTACATCGGCACTCTACATCAAGGACTGATGAGAAGTGGTTTCTTTAATTTTCTCAAGCACAGGAAAACACCTGGATGAACAAGCTGAACCTTTGCCAGTACATATTCAGGGCACCCACATCCATGTCAGGCCAGGAGATAAACAACACCCATAATAGTCTCGCATGCCAAACAAAGTGGTTCAGTGCTCTGTCAACAGCGTGCCACTGCAAGGGCCGGTGACATTTCAGCTGGGACATATGTTAACCCCTCCAACATCCATCCTCTCAAATATTTATGATATATGTATGTGGAGGGTAACCAATGGTGAAGGAAGTACGGAGCACTTCATAAATAATTGGACTTGGAAAGGTTACGTTTAGCATCAGCTGGACAGAACAAAATGTGTAAATTTAGCTCACAAATTGGCAGGGAGGCATTTGTCACCACAACCATGAAGATAGCAAACACAGCTATACCGATGCACACATGGATTTATGAGCCCAAACACAAGCACACAACAAAATTATACATTCATTTGCATGTGATTTTGAGACATCTGTGTACAATTGCTAATTATGCCAAGCATAGAAAATACAACTAATTTTGTTTGTTTTTATACACAAACTTACAGCTTAACAACAATGTCTGTATGTTACAATGCAAATATATTATTCTAGGTATGAACAAAACTGATTAAATAATAATAGATAATAGAATAAACATAAAATGCTAAAAAAAAAAAAAAAAAAAAAAAAAAAAACTGTCAAAAGTCAACATAACATCATGTGAATACATATGTGTCTGATTTTTTTTATAATGCAACTGAGATGTTGTAACTTCTGAGTTAATTATTTTTACTATATTCTGAGCACTGAGAGAAGTCACATGGGAACCTTTAGCTCTACCAGCCTCATTTATAAACTGCTCAAACCTGGCTCATTTATCTGCTGAAATTATTCAATAGTGCATGCCTCATTAATACAAAAAAAGATGACTGCATTCACTTTATTTGCAGTGTGGCAGCATTTAACACAGTTTCCAGCAGTAGTGCAGTACCATACTGTATATTAACATGACACTTTACATCATATCAGAAACACAGTCTTTCTCTTCCTCTGTGTTGTTGCCTCTTCTTGGCTGCTCTGGGTTATCTAGTGGTTTTTGTTATGGGGCACATTTGCTATTAAAACGTGCCACAAAAAGTTCTCACAGCATTCTCTTAAGATTCTCAAAAATGACAAAGAAGGGACAGAACTTTGGAGTAACTTTTCATCTACTTTCATTATAATTCTTTAACAAAATGAGCACCAGAGGGACAGGAAACCATCTCCAGCACTTTTCTGTTTGACCTTTCCTGCCAGGATGAGCAGGGTCTTTTAAAAGAAATGGAGAGGCGGTAGCTGATGGAGCGATGTCTTTAATGAGGTATGCTGGGGCTGTTGTGTCTCCATTTAATTAGACAATTATGCACCCTCCTACGGAAGAGGGAGCATTCAGGGTCACAGGGGAGGGGCGGGGGGGTGCCACAATGCCACCCTGTCACATGCAGGAGTAAGGAGGGTAAATCACAGGTGCGTCCCTCTGGGGCGACCACCGACCCCACTCTCCATTTGGGAGCCATTATAGGCCCATCCTATTTAAATTCAGTTCAACTGTCTTTGTCCATCTTCTTTCTGTTTTTGATTAGGCTGGTAATTACCATTCCACAAAGACACTGCCAGACACTGACACGAACATTACTGCAATCCAATGGTGTTAAGCAGACTTTCCTAAAATCTTGAACACTTCAGCAGTGTGATGACAAGTAAGGTGCACCTTAAAGAACCTAAGATGACAGCTGAATCTCCTGCCAAATAAACAAAGACTTTTGCAAGCAGGATATTTGAGGCTGTGGTGAGATTTCATTCCACCAGTCCCACATGTTACACCAGAGAATTGTAATTACAGATTCACTGCCATCTGGTATCCATGCTTGTCTCTGCCCACTCGTCACCAGTGCCAAACTAGGCGCCAGTTTCTTCCATGGTGAATTGCTTTAACCTCATGTCTGATGTCCCAGCGGATGTGTCACTAGACTACAGGCTCAGGCAAGCAAAACCAAAAGAACAACACAGTAGGTTTGAGATATACAAGTGAGGTGAAGGTTGAGGTAGCACAAATCCACTTTTAAAAAAAAGGGGGGGCCCATAACTCACACAGATGAATGGTTGGAAATCTCTGCAACTGATGAGACAAAATTCATTTTGGTGATGTATGGAATCCCTCTCTGTGCAGTATTATTTGTACATATGTCAGCACAACTGAATGCCTTCCATTTCTTTTGTTCTTCTTTTTTTCTCTCTCTCTCTCTTTCTCTGGAGAGAAGGTGAAAGCAGAGATCAAGGGATCGACTTTACACTAAAACTACATTACTACAATACTTGAGGACCACAGTATAGCACTATTTACACTGTGTGTAGCCCTGTAAATGAAAGATAGTATTATACAAAATAGTGCTAAAATCACAGAAATAATTACGCTAAAAGCATATATTCAAGGTAACAATTTGCTGCATCTTGATCCATTTTCTTCCAATCTAAGAAAATCACAGCTGAAGCTTCCTAGTTGACCATAAATCATCAGCCTCCAATCTTTGCCTGCACATATTCATATGCAATTGAGAAAATGACCGACATTTCCCAGGGAAGTAGTCACCCAACAGAGAGCCTGACTGCATATCATTTTTCACAAAGTGTAGTTAGAGACTAACAGGCAAAGGAAGAAGAAGACGGCGAAAGAAACTGAAAGCACTGTCTCGCACAATATCACAGCATGAAAAACTCTCATTGTGCTTTCTGTACAAGACAATTAATCCATCATCACTCCTGGTTTGCTTCTAGTTCAGGCTCAAGACTGATGATGGTGTACAATCTCAGTGTGCCCTATCTGTAAGTGAGCAACTACAAGCTGTGTGGATCTGCTCTCTTGGGTTAAAACAGGGAATTGGCTACATGTGCAAGAGCTTGAGCCAGCTGCCTGGAAAGACATATATTTAAACAGACACAGTGGTGGTGTCACTTATGGTGGCATTATGGCCAAACAGATACCTGAGCAGCTGTTCTCCTCCCAAACAACACAGTAATCTATTTTCTTTAATAATAAAGATGAGATATTGCTTTAATTAACACAAGCAGGAGTAAAAAATGAAGAGATTATGAAGATTGATTCCTCCAAACACTTATTTGAAAGTTTGGAGCATACTAAAACGAAAGGTGATAAAAGCACATAACCAGAGTTTGTTGAAGATTTGAACAAAGGAAAAACTTGACAACTTTTACTCAGACACCTATATCGTAGAAAAAAATAATTAAAAGTTCCACTTAGCCTCCTTCCTCCTCCCTGCTGCAACATGCACAGGTGTGTCAGTCTTTTGGGCTGTAGAACTTTCTGTAGAGAGTCTTAGTCAAAGTATTTCAAACTGTTCTTTTTCTTCTTGGTATCAGAAGACAAACTTACTTTCAGAAGACAATCTGGATGCAAGTTTGTCCACAGGCTCATTTGTATGAAGAGAAACAATCTATTCCATCATCAGGTGCTGGTGGGTTTTTAACAAGCAGTAAACCTTCAATGAAACCCTTTTATGAGCCTCTTAATGTGACTAAATCTCACTAGAAATGAGAAACCTAATGAAATGAGAGCAGCAGTGCAGCCACACATTATGCACACTAGCACCTACTAGCTAACTGCTAAAGTATAGTGGCTGGAGAGGGTCAGTCATTTGTTTCTGGTTTTTCAATTGAGATTCAGTACAGTTGTGAATGGCCAGCAGTAGCTACGTGTATGCATTTAACCATTTGAACCCAAATGTTCCCCTTAAGTCCCAATTTTCTAAATTTTTATTCCTCTTGAATTTTAAAGGAGACATTAAACATTTTCAATATCATCTCAATATCATAGCTGTTGGACTAACACTACGTTAGAAGCCATAATCCTAAACAGTCTTGTGTTCCTGAAACACTGTTGAAGATGTTTTTAACAGCTTATACTAGTTAGATCAATGTTATTAATGGGGGAAGCTGCGGCCCCTAATTTCTTACTTACCACCTTGTTTTAGCTACTGCGCTCTGAGATCAGCGTATCAATGAAAACCGGCTGCTAAAATCTGTGTTTCATGAAATGTCTCACATTCTTTTATACTGCAAATAACACATGGAACTGAAACAAATCATTTAGATGGCAGATAACTACAGCTGTAAGGGTTGAACACAGGTACAAAAAAAAATGAAGAAGAAAGAAGAAGTGGGTATCCCTCCTCCCCTTATATTTCAGTGAGAGGGAAAATCAATGAAAAACCACTTTTACGTGTTGTCAACCTGATCTGGTGACTATCCAGCTCAAAACTGTGAGGACATGACTGCTAGCAGAAACATTTTGCATTATATGTTTTAACTCCTTTTATTATATGTTTTATGTATATTAGTTAAGTTTATTCATTTATTTGAAAGGAACGATATATTTTACATTTTAGAAAATAATTTGGCTAACTTTCATCTTTAGTCTCTAAGCACATACAGAAGATAAAACATGCTCAGTACAATAAGAGAGCACAATACAATACTATACAATTACACATTCTTGATGCAGTAAAAGAGCATAATATCATGTAATTTAATACAAATATCTTCCCTTGTAGTGTGATGTTTGGTAAAAGTGTACCTTTAAGTGGACCTGACATAGTCAAATCACTGTCAAGGTGTTGAAAGTATTGATGCAGATATGAGAGTTCACACATAGGCCAAAGAGAGGTATTGGCAGAAGGTCAAAAGTGTAAGTGTCTAACAATTGAAAGTGCAAAAGGGCAAAACACCATCTTGATTGGGACAAAGACAGAGCTTTGGGTGCAGAGTGACTGCGCAACGGAAATTTAAGCGCAGCTACAAGTGCACCTGCAGGAAGACAAGCGCACCTGCAGGAAGTGGAGCCGGCACTCATAGCTATATTTTTAAAGGTAATATACTAAAAGAAAGGGTATAAGGAATTTGGAACCCGTTACTCATAAAAACGGTGTAAACTTACAATCAGGCCACGGCAGATTGGTTGAACTTTTAAAATAGCCCCAGCAACAAGAACTAACCAATAAAATTGCAGAATCTGTTAACACCCAAACTACAGTTGAATAAAAGGAATTGTAAATGCACATTCGAGGCTTCTTCTATGGAACTCTAGGGTGAAATAGACCAAATCCGCAGCTGAGTAACCTCATATTGTCAGCTAAGTTCTTTGCTTTGTCAATATAATTTTTATCTTTAAACATCAAGAGTGTCGCCTCTCTGAGATTTGAACACGACAGTAGACAGTAAAATCAAGTAGACACTGAGAAGCTGAAATTACATTTTTTCAAACAGGACTGTTGCCTCTACAGATACAGACTGCACTTTTAATGTCCAATCCTCTGCAATATTAGTATTTCATGTATACGGACAATACTAATAATTTCAATTGTGTGCAATATTAATATAATAAACATATATATTTATTTCACTTTAATCTGTGCAATAAGAATATCTGGTATATTACCACTCAATACCAATATTACTCTTGTAAATCTTGTAAATCTTGTAAATAATGTCTCGATTATTTGACTACATATTTCTTACTATTATTGTTCTATAGTTTTTTTTGTACTTATTATTTATTGTTCTTTATTCTTTTTCTTATTGCTGCTCTTATATTCTATTACTGTGCACTTGCTGCTGACAATTCAAATTTCCCCATTGTGGGACTAATAAAGGAATATCTTATCTTATCTTATCTTACAGGTGACATTAAGATTGGCAAAACATTTACAGTAATGACATTTTTTTAAGTTGCTTGGATGAAACATACTTGACGAAATTATTCTAACATTATTTTCTGTAGGCTTTATGCTGACTCCAGCAGAATATACATCACCCCTTGTTCTTTTATTAAAATGAAATTGTCATATCTGGAATGCAAGTCTTAAGGGGTGCAAAAATAAATAAATATTGTACAATATTTCAAATCTGATAGAGCTATATGTAGTGTGCTTTGGTGTTTTGACTTAAATTTAATAATACAAAATATAGTTGGTTTGATCTTTGAACACAATGTGAGATTGAGAAGTTTTGTCTGCCACAGTTTGTCTGTGAGGGACTGAAGAGTTTAAGCTTTTGGGTGTGACTTCTATGAGCTGTTGCTAAACTTTACAAATCAGTAAAAGGACCATTCAATATATACAGATGCTGTCCAGAAGCACAGAAATTCTCATCCTAGTGTGGAATAATATTAACTACAAAGTGAATGAAACTGGGGAGAAAAAGGCATCATCGATCCAACTCTTGTTCCCAGGTTGGTAATAGTGTCAATCCAGCAGGAGTGGTTCCAAATAGAGATTTTTTTTAAACCAGTCCATCATCTCCTCTTAGACAGTGCACTGTTGTTATTCCACTCACGTATGATTCAAAGATTCATGTCCCACAGGCTTTGTGTTGGATACTTTTTGTAGTTTTTTAGCAGTATTGTTCAGAGCTTTTATGTGAGCCACACACACACACACACACACACACACACACACACACACACACACTAACACACACACACAGATGCATCATCACCAGGAACCATGGAGAGCTGCAGGATCAAAGAGATTATGGATTTCATGTGCTCAAAAACAAACAAACACACACACACAATAGTTCAATAGTTAAACAGTTTAGCAAATAGTTAAATATTAAGTATTGGACTGAACCTTTTGTTGCATATGAATGACTGCATTCATGAATATCAATTAAAGACGGACATTATAAAAACACTAATTTGTTTATCTCTCAGTGGTGCACAGCTTTCACAATAATTCATGAGGGGCTCTGTTTAATCCATTTTAAGCAAAACACCATATGCCAATAAGTGCACACACAGACAGGGCACCGGCTAGCTCATGTCCAGACTCGATGGATTTGTGTTGATTTTTTTTTTCTACTCACGGCTCAAGGTCATGGTTCTCTGTGACTCTGCGTGGCCTCGTGATTCCTGCTGCACAGTGTGTTCTCACTGAAGGCCATGCTGTCTCAGCTTTCTGTCCCACAATCTGCAAATGCTGCCCTTGCCCTCTCGACCTCCCAGAGCTCAACCTGTCAACCCGCACACCCCCAGAACCCTGCAAGAGTGCAGCATGAGGGGGGGATTGAAGATGGAGAAGACATAGAAATGGAAGAAAAGGCGAAAGAAAGATTAAGAAAAAAATGAGAGAGGCAAGAATGGGGCTGTAGAGCAAAAGACAGAAAACAATTTACGGCGGCAAGAATGGGAGAAGCCAAAGCACTCGAGATTGAAAGGCCTCTTCCTCTAATTTGCACCATATTCATCACCTCAGAGGGCAGACACTCTCATATCGCTTTCCATTCACTTTCTCACCCTTGGCTGCAGGTCAAAGGAAAAGGCAATTTCCCCTCAGCCCATCTACAAGCTGCTCCATTCCTCATGGATAAACTGTACTTTTGAAACACCAAGAAGTGAGGGCATTCATCACTAAGCCAGGTCTCCCCTCCTCCTCCTCCTCCTCTGCAGGAAAAGCTGGAAGAAGCAAACATGTCTGATTAATAACTTTCTCCTTGTGCAGTTAAAGAGCGCTCGGCAGGGCCACTGTCAGTCAAGAAGGCCAGTGTTGGGCATACTGCCCACCTAATTCGCTTACTGAGCACTGGGCAGTGCGCCCACCTACTGAAGACGCAGAGCAGACTGTCTCAGGCTGTCAGACTTTTATCTTGGAGATCCACCATGCTGGGCCTGCCAATGAAGACACCAGGAGTCTGTTACAAATCTACTCTTAACGCTCTCCCACACATCTTCAGCTGGGAAAAGAGGAAGAAATTAGGGCAAATGAAAGTCAACAGAACCAGGCAACATAAAGCTTTGGTTTAAAACAGATGTCAGTACAGAAGGATAGAGTCACATGTATGAAGGTAAAAGGATATATATATTTGTTTAGCTATTAATGTAAAGAAAACAGATGTAAAAATAACATTACTGTCAAGGTGGTAAAATACACACATGTGTGAACACGGGTTCAGATATTCTTCTCTTCTAATGCATCAAATTTCCATCTCTCTCTCTCTCACGTACCAAATTCCTCTCTAAAACATCACCTCCACTTCAGAGAGACGGAGAGAAGAGAGCGGGCTGGAAGTAGATGGATGATGATTATTCAGGCTCACTCTCTCTTCTCTTTCTCCTCTCTCCATTGATCCCGTCCCATCAGAGAGGCTATAAATATTAATAAGAGGGCTTTGTTTTAGCAACCTGTGTGAAGATCAGAGCGCAGAACAATAGAAGTATCTGGACATGTTTTTTTTTTTGTCTTTTTTTTGCAGACAGACAGGCAGGCAACCTGCAGAGTGTCCTTGGGGGAGGGAAGCCTGGGGGGAGCCCTGCTTCAGCCCAGCGCCTCAGGCTCAGTGTGTTCAAGTCAAGGGCAGCTCAAGGGGAGCTGCTAATGTGGGAGACCTGAGTCTGGTCCAAATGAGCTCAAGCTGTCTTTGGGACAAACATTCAATGAACTGAAGATACCAAACATTTGTATGTTTGTGTCATGTTTTTAGGTATAATCAAAAAAATGCATAAACATATGTACCAAAACAACAAATGAGATACATGACTCTCTCATTCCCAAATACTTATCTACATTTTCACACTTCTTGCTAATGATATGTAGCATGCGGGCAATTTCTGTTTTAACATTGCTTTCATTTTAAAGCTGGAATTGGCAAGGCAACCTTTAACCAGAAGCCTGTCCAACTGAACAATAGAGCTTCATGAGGGTTAAATATTCCACTGTCTTTCCTGCAAGTAAAAAGAAAGTGTTTGTTTGTTTTTTTTTAACAGCAACAGTTTTACAGCTCTTTACTTTTTATTTTCTGATACATAATGTCAGACATTGAATACCAGTGTCAATAAAGCTGGTGGACAGTGTAAACCCCAGGGACAAGAGAGGAAATATGTTTGAAAAGAAGTTATTTTATTAATATATTAAAATCAATATCAATCAATCAATAAACCAAAACAAAAAAACAAAGGTTTTAAGGCATCATATGTCATAAAAACAGATATCTCAAAGCCTCAGAAAATCAAATCAAAACTATCTATCATAACTAGATCACTGCAGAGAAATATGTTTTTTTTTAGTTTGGTTGAACTGACCCTTTAAATCAATTTAATAGAAAACATAAAGAGATGAAATAGGTCAAATATGAGCCTAAGTGGATTTGGTCCTCCTTCCCTCTCCGTGTCATTTAGTGTCTTAGAATAATATGTGTTTGTGTGTTATGTGACCTCCATTTTCTCATCCTGACCTGACTGATAGTGTGAACGTGTGGGGGTCACAGAGCCCCTCCGCTTGCTTAAATGTTTTAATGTTGTACCTGACATCAATGTGTTCACAGGTCAGCTGAGGCTGTTAAAAAAAAAATGAAACTAAGACAACAGTCTGACCCAGGACAAAGAGAGAGAGCTGGTGTCTGAGTGCTAATGGGAGTTTATGATTTACAGCAGATGTTGGCCAACTCCTTTTCAATCTAGAAACAATACGCATGACACAGGGCCCATTTCTAGAAGGGAACAAATCGATGATACAGAATGGTGTGTATTTTATGAGAAGTTGGGCTGGCTTGGCTGTGGAGGAATGACTGATGTAAACCAACCAAGCTGATCCACAGAGCACGGGGGCTGCCTGTGTGATGTGTGGAAACAAAGTGAAGCAGGAGTCAGACATTGCTCTGGAATGGGGGGTTGGGTGTGTGCAGTGGGATATTCTGATGTTTCTTTTGGGGTTTTTTTGTTCATACAAAAGCTGATTATTATTTAATTGAAACTGCTGAGGAATGATTGCATGTCGTCCAAGTTCTTTCCCACCTCTTGTTTTGGAGTCAGCTTCAGTTTGGAGAGACTCTCCAAAAATAGAGCTAGAATAACTGCTCCACCACTTATGCCTTCTTCTTCTCCTTCTTGTGCTGTTTAAGTGCAGATTGCATCCAATTGAATTTTGCATTATCACCTTCTAATGTTCATCCTTTTTCTTGAATTACACACACAGCCGTTAATGCCACCAGTGCCAGTCAAGTTCTCATTCAAGTTAATGGCAAGGTGTGTCCAAACTTTTGACTCGTACTGTACTGTTGAAAATTTTGAATTCAAACGTAAAGTGGATGGCTAAATTTCTTATTAGACACCACTGCTTGTCATGAAAATGTGCAATCAGAAGGGGGAGTGTCAACTGCAAGTGTGAAAGGAAAAGAATTGGTTGCAACAAAAGAGTGTTGTGGTGCACTTGATGAATCCTGCTTCTTACATTTGTTTTTAATGTTAGGAAACATCAGCATGAAGCACATAATGAAAGATCATTTATTCAAGTTGCTGAAATGAAATGCACTGCCTTGATTTTATACTCAGAGGGGGAAAAGATGGAGATGTGTATGACAGTAGCAGTGGGAGGAAATAATCAGGACTCATTAAAACCTACATGTTATGACAGAGAAGGAAGCCCTAAATCAACAAGCAAGATTAAGAACAGTAGGGTATTATGCTGGCAGTGTCCAATAGTTTGCAAAACGTGACACAAATCCTGCAGGCACAGCAAGAAAAAAGAAAGCCACGTTGGTACCTGAATTTAAATTTCTCTGTCTTTCTTACCTCAGCTTAATAGTAGAGTAGGGGGCTTCAGGTTTTCATTCAAAAACCGACAATCACCAGCCAGCAGAAGATAGAGAAATACATCAGCAGCACCATGTACTCTATTGTTCAGACTGTCAGGTAACAAAAGCAGCCATGGCCAACATGAGATATGAGACTATGCAGCAATGTATACACTTGACCACTTTGACCACATGAGGGGTATTTTTCTTGTCCCTCTTAAAGCCCTTCCCAGAGAAACAGCAAGGTGTGTGCTTGTGTTTCATTTGTTGCGAGCCACTGGAGAGTCTTCAGTATGACCTGTGAACAGGTTTCTCTGCATCCCAGCCAGCAGAGTGCCGGTGTCGCCTGTCTGCAACAGTGCCGAGCCAAGCATCGTCCATGTCACGCTCCGATAGCTCAATTTAAATGGAAATTGGATGAACTACTTGGAAGTGATCCAGCCATCCAGAACAATTAACCCATATTACTGGCAGACCTTGAAGGAGTAATTTGACTTTGAATGAGAATAGGGAGGGAAGCCTGCTGTATTTAATACTACTGGAAACAAAATAGCTCCCAGAGCTGAAAATATCTTGTTTGCTACTTTTGCTAGCAGAGATTTAATGTCAAACTATGTCTGTAAATCCTATTTACAGTATATATTTCAAATGAATTGAGCAGTAATCCATTGCCAGATTAAAGGTACTTCACAAAATAGGATTTAAATTAATGATAATGTTTATTTTCACTCCATTATTTCATTCAAGCAATGATGAAATTTGTTTTCAAGTGGTTCCTATTACTGCTACAGTGGATAGATGGGAGCCCACATGATTATCTACAGAAGTCACTAATGCACAGCTGTCTTTAATGAAATTTGAAATTTACAACTAGTATTAGAAGCAGTGCCAAAAGGATAAAGCTATATGGTTACTGTATATCTCTCTTATTGTCAACATTTCTATTAAAAGACCAAAAACTTAAAAAGCTATTAGTTTGTCTCTCAATACTTTCCGACTTCCAAGACATCAACTTCTACTTAAGATGTCATGCTTACTTTTAACATTATTTTATGTTAAAACTCTGCTTCCCAAGGACATTACGAGTACCCAGATATGAACTGATGCACTGATATAGAGCAGTGTTTTTACACTACCAGTCACATACACCCATTCACACATACATTCACACACTGATTGCAGCAGGCTGCAATGCAATGCTCATCAGGAGGGTCTAATCATTCACACACATAAACTCACACACCAATGGCACAGCTTTCAGAAGCAATGTGGGGTTCAGGATCTTACCCAAGGATACTTGGATATGTGAACTGGAAGAGACGGGAATCGAACCACCGTTCTACCTCCTGAGCCACAGCTCATAGCCCAGTGCAATACTGCATGTGTGTGTATTCTGCACACTGATTGTTAAAAAATACATGTGACAAACATGTACTTTCATTTATGAAAAAAGTAGTTTCCTTGAATTTTATTCACACAGGAGTAAACAATAATACCTTTCTTGGGGACTATTTTCAGCTATGGATTATTACACATTTGACTATTTAGTATGTATGGCAGCAGGACAGTGTGGGGGCGAGATTGACTCACAATACACTACAATGCTATTGTTTATTGTGATGAAGCAACAGTACAACAGCAGAGCCCATTGATGTCTTTTTAACAGTTTTTTGGACTGTATGCACAAAGGAATAAGCTTTATCAGGCTCTGGTGATACAGACAATACGCCAGATGAAATCATGGTTGGTTTGGCTCTTTTCATGTGATATACTATATAAAAAAGAGAAAAAAAAGAAGAATTTATGCCAGCCTTACCCTTTAAGGTTGAGCTCAAAGATGACCTTTCTCTTCTGTGATTTTAAAAATAGATAGACAAGCATGTGCAGAAGATGCATATGCTTGTGCATCCACCGTGACCACTGTGAAGAATCCACTGTGACCCATCACAGCCAATCTATTAGAATAATCATAATGATCATGATATTTAAGGCTTAGTTCATCCAAATTATAAAAAAAAACTTTTTAAAAAGTGTCAACTTGGCCAGATCTGTTTAGCGAGATACAACAAGGCCTATGTGAGAAACAAAACTTCAAGTCTGCTTTTGAAGTGATAATACAATTGCTGTTAGGGAAAGCATTATTCATAGATTTTCAGCCCAAATACTGTTCAAGCATAAAAAGCGAAGTCCTGCTTTTTAGTCAACAATCAATATTTACAATGACATTTTAAAAAATCTGGCAAATATAACTCTCTGGATGTGAAAGAAAGAAAATAATGGTTTTAGATAAACATGACTTTATTTTCCCTTCCTTTGATCTCTTCATATTATTTATTTGCACATTTTTTGTAGGCTTCCTTTCAGATGGATATTCAAGGTTAGACAAATAATTGGACTGAATGTAGCCTTTGAAAGTCTGCGATCTGAGAATAAACACACAAGATTTAGCCAGACTGAGAAACACAAATAATGAAATATATACTAATTTTTACACACAAGTATTGAGTATTCAGAGCAGAGTTTGATCTGAAGAAGGCAGGAGATTGTCCTCCTCCTCCCTTGTCCTCTTGTGGTGTTGACAAGAGAGTTAGAGGAAAGAGAGGCAGGAGGTGGGCAGGGGGCAAAAGCAGCTGAAATCACCGTACTCTGTATGCAGGGGACTGAAGCGTGTTGGACTTTTGAGTCAGTCAGGTAATGGGTGAAATTGTGTCTGCTGCACAGCTTATAAATCGCAGTGCTGGCAGTATTTATCTATGTCTCAGACAATCCTGCTGGGAGATGGGAACGGTGAAATGAGAATCAACAGCCTGCTTCTCCTCCCCTCAGCTCCCGTCAGGTCATTTCACCCCCACCTCCTTGCCTCTCGAAGGCAACATGTGAGGAGAAACTGATAAATATAAAGCAACTTGAAAACCGCCTGCCTCTGCCCTCTGCATTTCACCACAAATCCTCAGGTCATTTTAATACATTTTGTCTGAACCAAAAGGGAACTTGGCTAAGCTGTCTTTCTTGCTGAAATCCAATGCAAAGATACAATATGATGAAGTGTTTATTCCTCTTTCAACTTACTCCCTGTCCACCACTACTATATTAAAGGCCGTCAACTCTAATCCTCTGCTGCGTTTCCACTCATACTTTTTCATATTTCATCTACGAAATCAGGGTTTTTAACACTGTGGTAATGGCAAGCCTGCTTTGAAATAAAAGACAGGACAGGAGCTATTTTCTAGTCTCCCATCCTAGACAATTGCCCTTTGGCTTTGTTTCTAACAGTCACACCTTGTTACCACATCTCCTAAGGATAGAATAGAGGGGACAGATATGGGCATGAGGAGAGGGTGGATGAAGAAAAGAGCACACAGGAACACAGGGAGGTAACAATAACACGCAATTTCAGGCTTCATTGTAATTCCGCTCTCATCTCGGTCCCAAGTGACAAACAGCGAGCCGCCCAGGATTCTAATCATTCCTGTTGTCAGATTGGAACCCCAAACGAGATTGAGTTGATTGCTTGAACAAATTTGCAAAGTAACGATGCAATTTGCTGCAGTATGCCTTGGGAGGGTTTGGGGGCGTCAGATTGGTGGAGGCAGTGGCGAGACTTGCAAGAGACCAGACTGAGAAGTAGTTGCCTTCTGAGAGATGACTTGTCTGGAAGTAAATTAATCTCTCTGTTAATCATTACACCTGTAAGACAATAAACTGTTTTATATCTGCCTGTGGTAAGTTTTAAATGAACAGTTATGTGCTTATTTATTTTCTTGCCAAGAGTTAAATGAGAAGATTCATCACTCATATATGTCTAAATGTGACGTTACAGCCAGCAGCCAGTTAGGATAAAAGGAGTAACGGCTAGTCTGCCAGCACCTCTAAAACGTATTCATGATTATGTTTTACACCTATCTCATTTATTTAAAAATGTCTATCAGTGGTTCTATGGTTATGTGCAGGTCTCGGCTATTTCTTGGCTCAGTAACTTCACCTGTCAGGTCACTTTTCACTTTGGTTTTTGAATTAAGGATTAAACAAAGTAGGTTATAACATGTTCATTTGTGAGCTTTAGAGGTGCTCACAGGGGAGATTTTTAACCTCTGGACTGGGGCTGGGTTATATGCTTGGGGTTGATTCACAATTTTAATTGATTTTTGTTTGCATGCAAAATGCAGGATTGAAACATATTTTTTAATACTGTAGGGCAAGAAGACCTGCGCCACCATCAAGGCAATTATCATATAATACAGGTTTTCCCACACAGCTATTGACTGTCAGTAACCGATGCTTCAAGTAAGTACAGCATGCAGGGACAAATAAAGTACAATCTGGAAACTGTTCAGTCAACTCCCATCTCTTCAACCCTCATAACCAGGGATAATACCTCTTCAACAGACACAAATAGCAGTGGTGGAAAAAGTATTCAAATGTAAAAGTAAAAGTACTAAAACAGCAGTGTAGAAACAATCCACTATAAGTAAAAGTCCTTCATAAAAGAATCTACTTAAGTAATAAATATTAGCAGCAAAATGTAGTTAGAGCTAGTTTAAAGTACTTTATATACAGTTAGCTAGTTTAGTCCAGTGGTTCCCAACGTAGGGGTGGGGCCCCTCCAAAGGGTCAGCAGATAAATGTGAGGGGCAGTGAGATGATTAATGAGAGAGGAAAGAAGTAAAAACAAAGCTCTGATACATAAATGTGTTTTCAGTTTCTGTTTCATCTTAAGCAATGTGTTGAATTTGAAAAGCTTGCTATATTATCCATTGTGTCAAATCTTCATATGAAAAATAACTAAAGCTGTCAAATAAATGTAGTGGAGTAGAAAGTACAACATTTCCCTCTGAAATGCAGTGGAATGGAAGCATAAAGTATCATGAAATGGAAATACTCAAGTAAATTAGCCTACAAGTATCTCAAAATACAGTACTTGAGTTAATGTACTGTACTACAATATTTTCCACCACTTTCTGAGAGTGCAGACATGTTTGAAGAGTAATTTTTAGTCTGTCCCTCTTGTAGATGCAGCCATTAAATTCATTACAAGATAGTCAGAGACAGCTAACAGACACCCTAAACCCATAAACAAATATTGTAGTGACTCAATTTTCACGATTTAGACATTTGTTTCCCTCTGCTTCAAGTCTTTATGCTACGCAAAGCTAAATGGCTGCTGGGTGTAGCTTCATATCTTCTCTAAAAATGAGATTGATATCTATCTTATCATCCAGTCTCAGCACTCAAGTGTCTAATTATGGCTTTAAAGCTCAGAAAACCAATATGAAACAGTTAATTATTTGGCACTAGACAATCTGTAAATGAACTGAAAATGTTGTGTCTGTAACAACCTCTGCAACACTTCGGGAATGTTTCAGCCTTATGTATAATGAGACATGTCATTTTCCACTGACTCCACTCATTGGACATTACAGCCTGACAAACCCCAGTCATCACAGGATATGAATAAGAATTGGTTGCTGTCTGTCATCTCAAGTCTAATGATTAAAGACTCCGGTGACGTGGTGGTGCACCAGATATAAAGACCATTCTTTTCCAATGTGACAGTTGCTATTCTTCACTGCAATTACTCTATTATGGAATTTGACAAATTTTAATAGAAATTAATGATTGGAGGAGGGAGAGAGGGGGCCAAGGTGCGCCTGAGAAGTATATTTGTCTTGGAATAAAAGGACTTGTCAGTGAGTCAGAGCCTACTGAGATCTTGGCAGCAGACTCCATTCATGCATTGTTTTCAAGCTGATCTGTGACAAACACTAAAAAGATCCATTTAAAGCAGAACAGGTGGGAAGCTCAAAGAAATATTTGTTAGATGACACCTTTTCTTCCCCTGCAGTTCATCTCTCTTTTTTTCTCTCAATAAATATATCATGTCTGCCAAGAATGCAAAATACTGACCAGGAGAAATAGATATCTACCTAATGGATATCTTCAAATTATGGGCATTGCAAAAGTGGCAAGTTGGCAGGAAAACCTCAGAGAGGTGCAAAATGTTTAAAAAGCATCGTAATTTTTTTCTTCATTTTATAACCTTGTGCTATGCTTTGTTCACTTTGTGCTCTTGTCTTAATTTATTGTATTATGGTAGTTTTTATTCCTGCTTTGAAGGTAATTCAAGAGTTCTTGCTCTTACAGTCAGGGCTCTAGCTGCAGTAAGGACACTGAAATCATCTTTGAGTAATCATTCAGGGAATTAGCTGTCTGGATCCTACAGTTAAACAATCTGGATATTTTTATCTCAATATTTTTAAATTCAACTACTTTTAAGCTTAGAAGTAAATAATTCATTTCACCACACGAGATGTATTAGTAACAGTGTGGAGAAAGCTTTGATGTTGGGGAGTTAAACTCACAGTATTATTAAAACAGTTTAAAAAATGAATTGAATTGGTCAAGATTTTCTGGCAGAGCAGGGATTTCTATGTGGGGTGAAGAAGATTGATAAAATATGAACCGAAAAATATTACACATAATGCTCCCACTGACCTTTAAGTGAAATCTCAATTCACCAGGCTTACACATACAACAATATGAAGTGTATATTTTGAGCCTGGTTAACATGTCATGCATCATCACACTGCATGTTACAAGCACCACAGAGTAAGTTCAGGCTTCTCTGTAAGACTGGTATGTGGCTGAGCTGTTGAACTGAACCACCGCTGAGCTGCTGGAATCGCTGGAGGACCACTGGAGAAATGATTATCCAGACACCACTGGGCTACTGGCTGCTCCCACCAGCAAAGCAATCACTGTGTTATTTGGCAAAGAATGAATTACTGGACATTTTGAGATTAGGTTGCTTAATCCTAAAATGAATGGCTCGGGGCATTAATAGAGTCTATATCAACATTTGTGTGCATCTGTATTGTCTGTCTTTCTTCACCTGCTTTCAACATATTATGTATTAATATGGATTTATAGGACTGTGTGGGCAGAAAATGTGTTTCATAAAAGAATAGAAAAGAATAATAAAAATGCTATCCTCTCCTTTGGTTTTCCTTTGTAGTTGATCCAACTGTGTGTGTGTGTGTGTGTGATTTGCTGTGGTCCCAGCCAAAGCTCAGTGCTCTGCGGTGTCGTCCCCGATTACTAAGAAGCACAGATCTCTCCAGAACACAGGAGTGAAACAAAACAAAAAAAGCAGTAGAGATCGTAATGGGTAAGCACTGTTGAAATAAAGGCTGCAAAGAATATATGAGAACCCTTGTGCAGTATGAATCAGTCAGAAAAGACTGTGCCCTACAGGGATTGCCATCATCTCTCTCAGACCTTGATAGGGGTTTAAGACGGAGCTTGCGTGGACTCTTTTATCTAGCCTGAGATTGGTGATTAGATTGAAGAGGAGAGAGAAGTCCTCTCCTCCACACCGAGAGGAAAAGCAATGTTCCACAAGACTACACATTCATTACTCAAAATAAATCTCCATTAAACAAATGCCATATGCATAATTAGGCTATAGGAATAATTATAATTGTGATTAGTTTCTCCATGGACCGACCTATGTAAATTGTGATTG
The DNA here is from genome assembly GCF_027409825.1 of Scomber japonicus. NCBI lineage: Eukaryota > Metazoa > Chordata > Actinopteri > Scombriformes > Scombridae > Scomber > Scomber japonicus. The sequence continues at coordinate 22,638,505 of NC_070583.1, forward strand.
ACACCCAGCAAATACTGAGGGTATAAATGAGGCTGCAGCACAATACGAAGCATCAGAATATAAAGGCCACAAAGGGATTCAGGGCATAGGTGGCTGTAAAAACATGCCATAAGGCACATTCATCATCCAAGAAGAGAACGATTGAATGTTTTTTGTGAAGAAATTTCACAGAATATACTGAATATGAGGAAATAATCTGGCAAGAGATAGTAAAAATTGCTCATGTCCACTCCAGTGGTGTAAAATTGGGAAATTCATGTTGGAAAACACACCAGTTGTACTTTTAGACCATGATTCAATAGGACAGGCTTTGAAATGTTTAATCTATACAAACAGAAGACAATCAGTCACCTAGCAGAGGGGTCCCAGTCTCTGTCTTCAAAAGGAAGCGATTATAGCCAGAGCCTTGATCTGTCCGACTGCTCCGGGATCCCGCTGGCAGGGCAGATATTCATGTGGCGATGTGGAGCCCATTATTACCACTCCGCAGCTGCTGTGGATTCCACTTGATGTGCACCTTTAATCTCCAAAGCCATCTCTTAGGGAAACTAGAATAGAGCACTCAATAGAGTGCACATCTCCGGCAGGTGTGTCTGCTGGCATGTGGGTGGTAAAGCACATACTGCAACTCAACAACTACCACATGCAACCAGTAGAGATTTGCAGAGTTTTTAATAAAGTGCTTTTGTATGTGTATAGAATAGTGTCAGTGGCAGGCTCAAGCTGTCTGAAAATATAAAGTTCAGCTGAAACATTAATCAGAGAACATTGATGCATGGTTGTTATGAACATTTTCTGGGCTGATTCAGAATATCCTATTCTGTATTACAGAAGTATTTACAACTCAACTTTTATGTTGCAAACATATCTGTAATAAAATAAAGGGAATAAATAATGTTTTAAATGTTTATTTCTCAAACACATCTGTAGTAAAAACATGAAACTATTAACATTTTGAGTATAGGCATTTTGAGCAGTTGCAGGAAAGTAAGAAGCTTGGTAAAGTCAAAAGGAGAAATCTTTTGGCAATGAGTTTGTAAATGTTAATGACCTTGTTACAGTCAGTTTGGACGTCCCTCTCAATGGATGACAGCTGTCCTTCTGGGTCAGCTTCAATTTGAAGAATGATCGCTCAACTGATGCAGTTGTCACTGGCAGCAGTCTTTATTTTGAGGAGTTTTGTCTGTTAGTAGGGCTGCTCAAACGGTTGTCTTCCAGATTTCATGACAGGCTCTAGTTTTTTGACATTTTAACATGCCCAGGCACAGCTTTGAGTTCTACTGTGCATCCCATCTAATTGCTAATAGCTAATGCAAACATACCTTAATCTCTCTCATCTCCTACTTTGCTGCCTCCAGATGTATTATGCAGATCACTTTATATTGTCTTCAATGTTCTGTCTCTTCTTGGCATTTTGTAATCACAGGCTACCCTAATGCTAATCTCCCTTTCTACAAGTGCAAGTTAATCCAAGCTGAAGGGTTGTAATACATCCTGAATAAAGATTAAAGTCTAATGATTTTACTTCACCACAAAGTTTATTTCAAGTTTGTACCAAATATGCAATATAGAGATGGTTAAGTGTGCGTCTACCTAGCTTGATATTATCAATCTAGCATACTGCAGCACATCATACAGCTTTGGGCAGGCCTATATGTAAAACCAACTTGAAAAATACAGTCTACATGCATTAGTAATGCATCCTTGATCCACACTCCTGTTAACTGCAAAAATAAAGACTTGCTATTTGACCTACCTCATACATTGTAGCAGGGTCAAGGCTACAGCAGACAGTCTAAAGAGAGTGTGACTCAGCAAACTAGTGATAGTGCTGTACCAGCACCAAATGAGAGGAATAATATCAGCTAAAACTACTACAACATGTTTTCATTTATTTTCATAATGGTCAGCCTACATTAAAGATACATCAATTTCTACTATAATAGCCAGTTTACCCCGTTGTAAGAGCATTTTTCGGGGCAAACCATCTCATGTTCTTCACTGTAAGGGCACTTCAACATGTGTTTCTTTCAAAGAGCACCCAATTCTGCATTTACAGGAACCCTAAATGACACCTCCTCTACTAGTTGTTCACTAGAAAGGCACCCATACAGAAGCTCCAACCCACCACATTAGAACAGCAACTCATAGGGGTAGTGCATTACATCTTGTGGGGGTACTTTACAGGGTACTATCACACGTTCTTCCACTGAAACGGCACTCCATCCAGATTCACCCATCACTAAAACAGCAATTACAGAAGTTTGGTGTGGTTCCTCCTTTGTGTGAGCACTTTAGAGGGTATTTCATCATGTTAGATCTACTCTAGAGGCACCCTATAGTACACTTTATATTAGTATGTGTTGGTATGTTGTAATTCATTTTGTAAAAGGGCAAGGACCAGAGGCTCATGATGAATCTCCTTATAAAATAGGTTAAATATAAAATAAATTGTTAATCCCTGCAACCACTAAGCATACATTCATAAATGTGCACAACAATGGGCAGTAATGCTGATATGAATTGAAAGGGTGAATTTGGGTGGGGGTGTTGGGTGAGCATTTTTTTGTGCTGTCTGCCAATACATATGGTAAAAACCAGTGTCAGCAGGTTTAATGCATATGCAAAAGGACCAGACAGGTTGTGTGTGTGTGTGTGTCTTCTTTTACATTTTAATGAAAAAGCTGGAAATGACAGATAAAGCCAATGATAGAAAATGAAAAAAAAAAAAAGTGTGTATGCTTCCACAACCAGAAACCAAAGGAGACATTTTCAGGCTATATGGGATCCAAAGCTGCCCTTTGTAAACCAATCTCTTCAGATTCACTTGGCTTCACACCAACCTAAAAAACAGCCAAACCTCATCAGTGAGTCATATATTAAAAGACCACACGATAAACAGCAATGATATGTTCACATTTATTGTGCAGTGACTTTTATATACATACATTTTTATACACCTAATTTACATAACAGAAATAAATTAATCTGCTAATGTTCTTTAACTCATCTGGCTTTAGTGTTGCCACTGACTGGACACAGCAAACTTTTGAAGGAGAAAAAGCACAATAATTCCAAGTGACACATTGAGTGACGAGGCAGTAATATGAGTACTCTAATGTCGATTAGTGTTTATATCTTACACGTATAAAGAGGCAGTTGGTAAGAGTTTTAGTGTTCAGTAACTTCTAAAAAATATTAAAAACATCGACAGGGATCAAGTGTCAAAGAACAGTGTCACACTTAACACTCTTCTGGAGGATCTTCTTGCATTATAGAAATCATTTTTAAAATGGTTTTTGAAAGGAGAAGTTTCTAGGAAATGTAACAGCCGGTAATAGCAGGTAGATGACATTTGATTAAAATCTCAGAACCATGGAGGTTTAACAACATTACACACAAGTAAGACTCAAACAAATTAACACATAGCCTCTCTTTAAAACAAAAAAAACAAAAAAACTCAGCATGATGTTATCTGTTTAAAGTATTTAGTAATCACTCTTTCAAACATGTCTTTTTTTGGTACATGTCTACGCATTCCTTTCCACAGTATTTTGTTGTAATTTCATTAATTGATAAATCTCTGAAATAATTGTAATTCATAAGACAACACACTTTGATGTGGTTTGTTTTTATCTCTTTATAGTGAAGTCAGTCAGCCTGAGGGTGTTTATTAAGCAGCTACCAAAGAAATGCCCTGCAGAGGTCAAAGTTACCAAAATCTTACAAACTGCGTCTTTAATAGTAGAGATGTTTAGTACTATTGTGCTACATACATTATTAATCACTTACATATACATAAAGATAAAATACAACTTGGCTAATTAGTGTGTTCTTTATAAAAAGTAAATCTAATAATGTGAAAATCATCTTACTTGTGTACATTTTTAGTGTGTTGAAATAATAAAAATACATTAACTGGAGTGGCCACGGCCCACACGTCAAAATGTGGCAGGGAAAAAAATAAAAATGTAAACCACTGGAGAAGTCATCTCTAGGTTTCCCATATACACAAACTGCAAATACAAACATTAACCTGCTCTCATCTTCTAAATGTTCTACTGCTAGCTTATGATTAACACTGACACTTAGTAGAGTGACATGCCTAGGAAACACGAGAACAACACACCAGCCTCCTCTTACCATACAGAAACACAGAAAGAATTTACAGGATACATTGATGGGTCTTAAGCACTAAACTGCCGCAAGCAGCAATAACTCTAAGCTATAAAAACATGCAGCTTGTGGTGAGGTTCTACAGTACTATTCAGTAGTTGGTGGCGGTAAACGGCTGTGTGAAAAACCCAGAGTTTGTATTTCTTATTACTATTATTTCTATCACACAACAATGATTTTTTTCAACATGGCTCTGTTGTTCCATTAGCCTTGCACGCAATCAAGCCAGGCTCTCTGATTAACACATAATCACATGGCAGCCATCTTATCACCACACCATACAGGAACATCTGTTTATTGCACACTAGCACTGAACTTGCAAATGTTCATGCAGACTGTATGAGAAACGCACTACACTCAAATCAGTGGTTGCTCACGATGTGACAGATGACCATACAGCTCTTTGGAAGACTAAATTACATGTTTGGGAGGGTCAGAGACATTGAACTACGTGGCACACTACTGAGGCGCGTACAGTGCTCGTATTACATCCTAAAAGGTGGTAGAGAGGTGCAATGATTCTTTTAGAAAAACAAACATTAGGATGCTTGACACCATCTGAAATCCAAAACTGCATTACAGTACCTTCTTCTTTAGACAGTAGAAAAGGAGAAGTGTTAGAGATGATAATTGCACCGAGGAGAAAAAGGGAACGAGACGATTTCAATCTAGCGACCTCTTTTTCAATCATATTTTAGCGTCTTTTAGCATGTAAAATATATTACATCCATATCCAACATTCATAGCATTGTTTCTGTTAAAACACAAAAATAGTTAAGATCACAGAAAGAATCCCAGCCAAGAAAATATAGATGCCAGGGTTTCATCTGTCTGGAGATGAGTTTAAAATTGTTGTATAAAGTAAAAACCCAAAAAAGGAAATAAATGCTATCTTTTCAGTCACACGTTTTCCCCACAAACTACTCCACGCACCACGAGACTAGTGACTAGACAAGTGAAACGGTCATAAGGCAGAAACTGTGGCAGAAGGATGAGAGCAGATGTGAGAGTGAGAAGGGGGATTTTTTGTAATGGACCTTGTATTTAATGGACTGTGGATCATTCGAGCTCCAACTCAGGGGGATTGAGAGCCTGACCTGTAGCTCTTAAAGCTGCCCAGGAGACTCTGGACCCCCTTCTTGACCCGCCGAGCCACAGAGTCAGAGGGAGGAGTGGGCAGACATGAGGCTAGGCTGGGTGGACGTGCATCCAAACATTTCTGGTAGCGAAGCTGTAAAAAGAATGCACACACACATATATAAGCGGCATGTTTCATAATATCAGTTTTTAACACTGGAACACAAAATAGGGAAAATCTAGATAGGGTTAAAACACAAAGAATAAAACATCTATCAAGTCTTTTTCTCCTGTTTCCAACTGTGTGACTCACTCACCATGCAAGCAGCCTGTACAGCCTCACTCAGACTGGCAGCATTGGGTTCGCACCAAAACTTGTGGCAGGTGAAGTCTCTGGGACCCTCTGCCATGATGAAAGCAAAGCTGTGAACATCCTTCCCCACACCCATGAAGGACAGGAAACGCACCCTGCACTCTGACAGCACCTCCTCATCCTGGAGTAGAAAGTACAAAAAAGATTCATTTTAGCATTTTATGTAGTTGTGATCTTTACATTTTTCATAATTTGAATGCAAGTTCATGGTGTATTCAAAGCCACAAATACATCCTAGAACAGTGTCTAGTTTCTAAAAGAAAAAAAACAGGAGCACATTTCATCTATTTTACATAAATCCATGATGCCTAAAATGACACAGCGCTTCATGATTAAACTTTTGCCCCTAACGCACAACCACCACTGTCACACTCCAAGAGTCTTAAAGTCATGCTCCTTTTTTTGTGTCTGTTACCTGTCTTGAAAGTATCGTGAGGGTGGCAGGTGCGACATTCACGGAGACAGGAGTCCAATCACTTTTATCTTTGCCATCCATGGCTGCCTCTAGCACATCGTTGATAATATCCATACCTGAGAAAAACACACACAGAGCAAATGATACAATGCGTTAACATTACCATAACAAATCATAATTATGATCAGGAAATAAAACAATGTAATAACATGCCGAGGCACAAACAGCTTCAGTGATTAAATAAATCATAGCAATATCTGATCGCGTTTTCTTACCCACGGGCTTCGCCACAGGCTCGCTACCAAGGTAATAAACATTGAAACGCTGGAAGAGTTCATTTTTTGGAGCAGGAAACTCTGAAATGAAAGAAATGAGGCAGCGTTGAGTTTTCTGTTTCACACTTTGAACAATAACTAAAGTAATGGGGTAATGTGTGAACCCTTTAAAAAGGTAACTCTACTCTACCTTCAACAGGGACGAGTCCAGGTTTACCCGGGTCAGAGTCCAGCCTGCTCACCCCTGGCTTGGTTGCCTTCCTCTCCATCATTATCTAACATCAGAGAAGAAAATAGATGGAAATTTCAAGTAAGGTTTTTTTTTTTTTAGACTATAAATGAAGGCAATATGCAAAATGACAGATGGGGCTGACCTTTGAACACATCTCATGTAAGCTGGTGGCAATATTCTTGGCAGGTGAGTCACAGCGGAAAACGTGACACTTCAGAACCTGGGTCAGGTTGTCTCGAGCCACATAAGCAAAATCCCTGCAGGTGAAAAAAGGCCACATTCACATATTGAATCGTTAATATCGGCATAAATGTGTGAGGTAGTACAAATGTATGCTTAAAAAGGACCATAAAAACACACACACACACACACACACACACAAACACTACTAAAAGTAACAACAGCACGAGACAATCATCTAAAAACACTTTTAAGATGGAATTCATTAAATTATACCTTTCCCTGTTCAGGTCGGAAAAAGCAGCATGGAAGAAAAAACATGATTGTTAGAATACAGTGATGCTGGTAAAACATGACAAATCTGGGTTGTTTTTACTGTCTGTAATGTTCCTAATAGTCCAGCAGAGGGAGGCAACATGCATTAAAATGAGCACACACAAGCCATGTCAGACTCTTTAAAAGATCCCCTCCAGTAATGTTCAATGAAATATATAAATACTCTGCATTAAATAAGAAATTGTGTCATATTTAGTTCTTCCATTAAAAAAAAAAAAAGTTCAATTACTGTGTTACAAATTCTTAAAATGATATCTACTCCTTCAACCTCGTTAAAAATCCAGAAGCTATATATGCAAACATTTTTCAATTTAGATATTTAACTGCTGGATAAAATATGTCTTCTGTTTCACTGTAAAGTGCAATCTCAGTGTATGTGCACTACAGGCTTCAAGTTTCCACATCACATTTGTGACCACCAGCCGGTCCAAAATAGTTGTGATGTTGAAAATCATGCTTGAAATTAAACACCTTAAACTCAGATTTTCAGTAATCTCAGGCCTTTAACAGATGAATGTGAAAACACCATTCTGCACACTGATGCTCAAACATCCAACTGCAGTAACAATAAAGCAAACACAATTTAGAGAGGAGGAGGACTTGAAGGAATACTAAGCCTATGAGTCATGAATGAGTCATGGTTATGGGAGGCTGTCCATTATTCTAAATGGGAATCACACACTGAATACTAAGTCATTAAGATAAGAAAAGAACATTCAAGAGTGAACACTCCCAACATTAAGGTTAGGTAGGATATTTAATATTAATTTATTAATCCCCCTGAATGTGTAGATTTATGAAGAGCCTCACACTTCTGTTCATTTTAAAGAACAGTCAGATGTTTCTGCTAATTTAAGTGAACACACTAGAAAGATGTTTCACACAGCATCTTTGCACAAAACTAAAAATCTAGACTAGAATAAATGTGACTATAAAATAATGTTTTTCCTCCATCCAGATGAAATGCATGGTTCAGATCTGAGAGCAGATATTTAATTAAACTGGCCAATGATCAGCTGACCTGTTTGAAGCAAACTGTGTTGAAGCAAGTGTAAAAGTTGGGTACATAAACAATGTGAAGACTTGGCATCTCGTCTTCATTTTTGTCCAGTTGGTACTGACCTGCCATTGTCTCGGCCTACACCCCAAACACGGATGCTGCCAATTGGCTGAGCATGAAGCAGTGTCTGGCCCAGTGGGTCGATCAAGTTCATGGTGTCATTCTCCAGCACCATCAGCATATCCTTACCCTGTCAAAACACATGCACACTCTTAGTATGAGCAGTCTGACTTCAAACACAGAGTCAGACATAACCAATGGCCTGGGGCCAGTTAAAGTTGATGCAGGGGGCTCATATGCAGTGGTGTGTTGGGTAGGGGGATGTTCTGAGTGAGACAAGAACAGACTCAACAGACTGATTAAAAGAGCCAGTTCAGTCTGTGGCTTCCCCCTGGATCCCATAGAGGTCGCATTTTAGGGTCCTTTTTTCTTAGTTTATAATTTATGTATGGGATCAATAAATGTATCTTATTGTCTGTTACTTTTGTTTGGCCATCAATCAGAGTCATGGGAAAAAGTCCCTTTAAAAAAGGAGTAACTCCGCCACAGAGAAGCACCTGTAGCATGTTGTTCTCCTCGTTCATTGGAAAAGACACGTGTTTTGAAGGGAGAGTAGCGAGATGGATGGCTCGAGCATTGATGGAGGAAGAGTTAGCTCTGCACCTGCTAACATTAGCCTGCTAGCTTTGGGAGGCAACGCAAAATATAGTCAGATATGCGTAATCAACACTCTCGATAGTCACCTCAGTTTGTGTCGTTTTCTGTTGATGTGCCAGTTGTGTTTTCAGCTGTTGTAGCGTTACTGTACCATAATTGCAATTTCACTTCTGTGTGTAGCTGTGTTTCCATTGCTGCTCTGAATAACTGCATCATATTTTGGAAAGGGACAACACTTTTTGTCCTTACTCATATACACTCAATTAGATTAAACCTTTTGTATTAGCATCCCTCTGTGTTGCCACTGGACAGTGAACTGTGTGGCTGTTTGAAAACACACTTCAGTTTTGAGCTCATGTCAAGCTCGGCATTATTGTCCTTTCACTTTTATTTCAAAAAGAATGTCTCTGCCTTGGTGCATTTCAAATGCTGTTTACAGTGTTGACAGGGTTATTGAAATGTAATTCCTTGTTGATTCAGGTATAATTATAGAAATAGGCTGAAACTAATTTTAAAAACAAGCCTAAATTAATTCCCCTTTCATCCAGATTCCTCTTACAGAAGAGGACACTGTTGGCAGCAATGAATAACTCCTTTCATTTATACACCATTCATTTACTGATCCAGTGTGTGCCTAATTTTAGATTTTACGTGTGTTAAATGCATCAACATTACACATATATAACGACAGAAGTACTTTAATGTTGTACATATTATGTATACAATGAATAAATCACCAAAATGGTGTCAGTAAAATGGTCTCACCTCTCCCCAGATACCAGCGGTGTCGTGAATGTTGTGTTTGTGATAAGAGAGTTGTCTGATGCAGTTGTTGACAGCGATGCTGCTCTTGCCTGGTGCCATGTCCTCCTCAGACATCTCCACCCAGCCCAGAGAGCGCACTGCAAAGCACTAACAAGTACAAAAGATGGAGAACAATGATGTTAGAAAACAGGGGATATTTAGGAGTCTCTTTTTCTTTTCAAAAACACACTTAGCTAGGCTGGCTACTCCATTATTTGCTTAGCTAACAATATGCAAATGCAACAAGAACTGTCACTCTCTGCATTTGTCCTACTCTCTTTATTTCTGAGCAGTTTTCAACCCCATCTCTGATGCCAGTCGCCTTAAATAGACATACCAGTAATCTTCATACTCAATCTGGTTTCAAGCCCATAATTTACTCTCAGCATAGTTGAGACAGCCAACAGGAAACACCAATTTACCTTAGTCTCTAAATCTGTGCAGAGTGGAGCGAGCTTCTCTTCTTCATCAGACTGGGAACAATTGTAGCTACAAAGAAGAGAAAATGAGAGTAAGAACAGATGAATACTACCCTATAACTAACTAAATGACTTTGCCACCACATACTTTAAGTTGATGGATGCATAGCGCAGAGTTGCCCCTTCAAACTCCTTCAGACTTTGATCAGATGCAACCTCTGCCTCCTCCTAAACAAGAAAAATTGTTACAAATGAGAGTTACAAATGGAAACTCAGAACTTATCTCAACTCTAATAGTCAATTTGAATACATTTTACAGCATAGGCCAAGAGTGAGACATCACACCATTCAGATAACCAGACTAGTGAAGCATATTTTGATCAAATGTACCAATAAGACATTAAAGGTCCTGAAATAGTAGACCACATGAATTTGAGGTCAGATATCATCGGCTGTTTATCAGATTCTGTGATGACTTACCTTCCACAGCTCCCCTTCACAGGCTCCTTCATCTGTGCTGGAAAGATTAGCCCAAGATTCCTGGAAAATTTTATAGTAAATATTAATATCTACAGTCTCACATGTCAGCATCTCAATCCAAGCAAAATGGTGCATTAGACCTCACCTCATTCTCCTCACACGGTGTAGTCTCCAGGGACATAGTAGAGGACATCATTGAGTCCCCAACTTTACCCAGAGGGGAAGGAGGCTCCCACTGGGTGGTGCCTGTGGGGATGTGCCAGTAGTACGTGCCTGATGTATCTCTCACCCTCATCCAACCAGAGGGGAGGTCTGTGTCAGTCTCAAAAGCACTGGAGTCCCAGAAGGACTCTAAGAGGCAAGAAGAAAAGGAGAAAAAAAAAGTTACTCCAGATCTTAAAATAAAATGGAAAAAGAAAAACACTCTGACCATGAAGGAAAATAAACAAAAAAGAAGAAACTGTACACTCTTAGAGTAAGGTCACCATGGCCAGCAAACACTTCATCTTCTTTCTTTCAGTAAGCAAAGATGTCTTCTATTGCTTTTATTAACCACTGAAGGAGAGAAATGGTTTAAACAACTCTCCTGGAGCTGCTTATTCTAACAACATTTCTGTTGCATTGGTGTTGGATTGAAATAAAAATACCATTAACAGAGCAGATAAAATGTATTACTTAAGTGAGTATATGAAACTTCATTGGCATCACCAAAAGATAGGACCTGACACAACTAATCAACATTTTTCAACAGGAGAGCACAATTCTTACTGTTCTTTCATTATACTATTAAATCAATAGTTACATAATATTGCAGACTTTATCTTTATTACATGTTTGATGGTTATTGTTAGTTCTGTAATCAGTAAATGTTTAGAGAGGCCATGTGCACAATATGGGTTTTTTCACAAAAAGTCTAAAACAAATAGTTTTTTAGAGTTAAAATTTAGTCAAATCTCAAAGATATGAGGACCATTTACTAACACAACCCTTTCACCCCAAAATGTTCCTCTTAAATTCTTATTTTATGCTGGATTTTTGCTCAGGCACACCAGATTACTGCAAGCTGTGACTCATAGGTGTAAAAAAGGTATTATGGCAGAAATGTGTGGCTCATTGTGCTTGTCTTTACCTCTGTTGCCATTTGGAGAGCTGTCGGCCGTATTGTCCTGAGACACTGCAGGCCAGCTCGGCTCTTCGTCACTCGGCGTCCCGTTCATGTTGGAGAAGAGGAGGCAGGCGTTCCTTCCACCAACGCTGCCCTCTCTCTGACTCTCCCCATTACTCTTTTGCTCTGCCACTTTCTCTCCGCTGGTATCATCACCCGATATCTCTCCATTCTCCTCCAACTTCTCCTCCTTCTCTGTGTCGTCCTCTTCTCTCTCTTTTTCCTTCTCCTCTGTCGACTCCAGAGTTTCGATGAGGAGCTGCTCATTAAGGATGTTCTTGGACTCTTCCTGGCTGAGACCAGGTGTCATTGCTATTTTGGGAGACTTGGTTTGCTCCTCATTTCCCTGTTGTTCTTCCTGAGTGGTATTAAGATGTGGGAAGTCTTCCTTGTTCCCATTCTGGCTGATATTGCAGTTGTGGTCCTGATCCTGCTGGTTCTCGGCTACCTTCCTCAGCTGGTTCTGGCCTTCCTTCAGCCACTTGGACTTGGCATTGTTGCCAGTGGACTCCTGCTCGCACCAGTGGCTGCTATCGTTCAGCTTGTTCTTTAACTCCTCATCTTGCTTTTGTTTATTCGCAACATATGACATGTCTTCATCGTCATGGCCTCCCATGTTAATGTTCCATGCAGCTGCTCTGATGGGAGAGAGACATGTTGAGATTTATTAGCATTGCCGTCATAGCAGGCTAGCAAATAAGAGGCTAACGTTAGCTTCTCTTGACTTAAGCCTACCAGAGCTACAGAAACTGAGCTCCAGTTGCTATATATGCTGATTTAACGCAATGTCAACTAAGTCACACCCGTAATTAACGCTAATAATTAACGAGATTGTTCAGCAAATAGCTACATTTCCAGCTGGACACTGAAGTCTGTTTCGCATTCGTATATTCCGGGTTGTCAACACCTGCCGTTACTTTCACTGTTGGATTTCTCCGACGAATGTGAAGCTAACTTCAGCAGCTTCACCTTCCATTTGCCAACACGACCTTTTTCTATTTTGATGTTGAGCTAAATATAGGACTAAAAAAGGAGCTCAGTGCAAAATAATAGATTCAGTCGGCCGGTTTAGCAAAAAAGCACATAGTACATTAACAATGTATGCTACAATAAAGCGATATTAACCGACTAGCATCGCCGCAGCTGGATATAACGGGCACCATCCACCATCATCACCGTCGTCATCTTGGCTAGGCTAACACTAGCACCGCTAGCTGTGCAAGCTAACCTTTACCAAACAAGGAAAATCAAAGCGAGTTTAGCATAAGACAACAATTCATCAAGCTTACGTTGAAAAATATAGACTTACCAGGTCCACCAAAACCCCCTGTTTTCAAGATATGCTGAAACTGTGCGAGCTAACTACATATTTCCATAGATCGTGCTCTGGGTGTTGGTGGTTTGTGTCAGTGGGCTCGGCTGGTGATGGAGGGCGGACCTGCGTCACGGATTAACGTCACGGCCCACAGCTGCCTGCCAGGGGGAGAAAAACCAGGAAAGTTAGGGACAGTATTGATCCGGGTCTGTTTCTTATCATTAAATTCATTTAATCTGATATTATATATATATATATATATATTGAGAGAGAGAGAGAGAGAGAGAGAGAGAGAGACTAATGCACAGCTTCCGTGCCAACAATAGCCTAATATTTACAAAGTCTGACACTTGCAACAACAGATACAGACATTTTGCACACACACACACACACACACACACACACACAGACAGAGTAGATATAAAATTGTTATTATAGGCATTTAGGAAAAGGAGTGGAAAATCCAGTGAAAAAGCACAACCATCTCCAGCAGTCCAAGAAGAGTCTGAAATTAATTACTTTATTATTACTTTAGATTGATCCTGAAAAGTAATTAAAATACTTACAGACACAGAAAGAGGTTTAAAATAGCACATTGATATGAAATATAATATAATATAATATTCCAGGAACATTGCACACATGTAAATAACTTCAAAAACTTCTGCATATTGCACATTTACTGCAGATTTATTTACATAGATTGTTTACTGTATATAGTATTTTATTTAATTTGATCACTTTCACCTTCACACTGCTACTTTTCCACCCACTATACTGCTTGTGTCAATTTGAATTTCTCCCAAGGATCAATAAAGATGCATCTTATCTTATAATATTCATTTCATTTGAACCACACTTTCCATTCATAGTTAAACTCAAAGTGCTGCATTATTAATAACACAGAGAACACAACATAAGCAAAACAGTAAGAGTTAAGATGTAAAAGACTTCCTGAATAAAAAGGTTTTTAGGCCTTTTTAAGAGTCTAGGGTCTGTGCAAGGCTGTTCCACATGTGTGATGCAGCAGAGCATAAGGTTTGATCCCTTATGATGCAGTTTAGCACTGGGGGTTCAGATGAACAAGCTGCTGGCAGATCTGAAGGTACAGGTGGAAGTTTTTGATGTGACCAGTTCCTGTCAGTGGAGAGGCACACGTCTGTTGATGGATATGTATGCGAGTAGCAGGACCTTGTAGTCGGCCCCAAAGGATACAAGGTGCAAGTGCAGTCTGACAGACTGAAGTTAAGACAAGGGCAGAGTTTAGAGATGTTTTTGAGATTGTATAAAGAGGTTTCACATAGATGTCTTATATAGTCACCAAATATACTGAGATTTGAATATCTTTTATCACCTAAAAGATATAAAATCAACTTTTTTACAGTGTATATATATATATTCTGTATCCTCTATGCCATAGTCAGTGGCCATCAGTCATGAAGAGCAACAGATATATTTCCTACAACATTTATACATTTTCTGTTGCTTATTTAACAGTTATATCAAGAGATTCAACTCAAACAATGTATTAGAAATATGTCCACACTGAATATCAGCATTCAATCATGACTGGACCAATAAGCATGTTGCTTTTAATACTGATCTTGTATTCAATTTGGAAAGCTTTGTTTTGTTTTTTTTTACAAATTCACACAGTCAGGATGCCCATACTTTTCCTTTTTAATATAATATATATATATATATAAATACATACATTTGATAAGTCATTCTTGATTTTGGCTTCAGCCTGTGATTCAGCACAAATAAGCACAAGCTGGTGGAGGCACGGAAACGATACAGGTAGGAAAAAAAACAACAACAACAACAACAACACATGAGATTGCTCATTAAGGACAATTAAAGTAATATAGAGGACAGAAACAATAAAAAAATAAGTCAGGAAACAATATGAAAGGCTGGATGTTAATACCATCCCATTAATGTCCCAGTCACCTTCTGTTGGCAGCAGCGTCTGTATGTAGATATAAAAATGGTAAGGCAAGACAGTCCCCATGCTCGAAAACCACAAATTAAAACTGTACCAATGACATATTAACGCAGTATTCACTCCTGACACTACAAAATGGTATTACATGTTGTATTAATATAGACTGCCAGTATTCAACGTGAAATTAATTTTAGATATCTAGAAACAGAGGCAGACTTTAATCTTTGCTGAGTAGTACAGCTAACAGAATTCAAACCAATCAGATTAGTTTACATTTTGAAGGGACAACAATGGAAATGAACTAGATCACAATAAAACATTTTGCATAATCTAGGCAATTGCATTATTACAATTAACAGGCAAGAATCAGCAATCTGCAATGCATTTTTAAAGTAATCTGCCCAAAACAGCAATAATAATCAACACCAACATTTTATGCGGCACAAACCCCCCCGCCCCCCCCCCCAAAAAAAACATTTATTTGACCAGTCTTGCATTGTTGTCAGCAGGTTGTACAGGATAGTTAAGGACGTAAGCTCAAAACAAGCCAAGCTTTACACATCACTACACAGCCAAGCTGAATAGTAAAACACTGTAAAATTCTCTCACAGAAACCACTTTTTCATACAAAGTTTCTTAATAATCTTCTATGTTTAAATGCTTTGTTTCGATTTGTCATGCTTGCCATTTTGCATTCAATATGTTGCACAACACAACAACCCTTTTCCCCACGAGACAAGCTATGGGTTAATTTGATTTCTTTTAATAGGAGCCTCCACTAGCCCACTCCAGATACAAATACAGCTGTAAATCCAGTGAAGCAATGCAGCAGACAGTCATGACGACCTCCACAGGTTATTCAGTCACTTGAAGACTGTACTTACTGCAGTCCACATCATTACAGTTACGAAGATGAACAGTCAATGCTTACCTCCTGTGAAGGGTGTATCAGTGACAAAAATGAGGACACAAATAAAAACGTGATATCACATTGAAAAAAAAACAAAAAACAATATAAAAAGACTGCTGCTGAATTCATCTCAGAAGCTACAGTGGCGTTGAATGCGGCGGTAGAGTAAGAGTTTAAGGCAATACTGGTAAGCACCACACCACCATATCAGAGTGATATCTGGAGTAAGATATCCAGTAATTTGACGGTTCAGTATAGGAGGGCAGAAGAGTTTTTTTTTCACTTGTCCTGCATTTTTTCCAGAATTGGCACAATCATGTCAAATTTGGGCCTCTTCGCTGGATCTTCGTTCATGCATATCTTCATGAGCTTGCAAATGTGGGGCGAGATGCCGGGCGGGATAGTGGGCCTCAGACCCTCCAAGGCGACCTGAAGGTCAAAAATACAACAATAGGTTCTGTTGAGAAGATATTGAACTAAAAATCAGTAATGAATACAAGCTTTTGTTACTGAGTTTGTGATCTAATGAGCAGTTAGCCCTCCTAACCTTCATGCCGATCTCCATGTTGGACAAGTCAGCAAATGGCACCTCTCTGGTCACCAGCTCCCATAGCAGGACAGCGAAGCTCCACATGTCTGATGAGCGACGGTTGATCTCTTCAGGCTTCTTCTGCAAGGCTGTCAGTGTCAAAGAGCAATAAGTGAAGGTCATACAGAGCTAACACACAACAGCAACTGCCTCCAGCAAAAACACACATCAGTAGAAATACATAAGAGTTTATTACATCATAAAACTGGGTCAATCTTATATAGAACACAACATACCAAGAACCACAAACATATCCACCTGTTCATGTGAATTTCAGTCATGTTTGGATAGACATCACAAAGCATTATCTTAAGGTAACGTATAACGTATTTATATCTTATGTTTACAGAGTGGCTCTGTGGCACCATGTGGCATTTGGCAGAGACAGAAGATTTCAGGAATTGATCAAAGTAGTGCTTTGATAACCATAGTGACAGTAGGGTCTTGTGGGCGTTTCGTCTGTGATCTGCAGATACATGTTGCTATGGAAACTGAAGGTCATGAATAAAATGAAGAGCTTATTTTTGATATAAATATTGTTCATTTTATAATAACATCTAGCAGATAACAGTTTAAAAGGGGCAACTGAAAATTGTCAATTATGTTTGCAAAAATGGCAGAAGCAAAGGCTTAATTAATCA
Organism: Scomber japonicus; assembly: GCF_027409825.1. Lineage (NCBI taxonomy): Eukaryota > Metazoa > Chordata > Actinopteri > Scombriformes > Scombridae > Scomber > Scomber japonicus. The sequence goes on from NC_070583.1 coordinate 22,655,557, forward strand.
AATTTTCTTTTTTTTTCCTAAAATGCAATGTTAGCTTGAATACATTTACTGAGATTTAATTTTGCAAGATTCATGAACATACTGAAATGTAAATGAGCTCTGATGCAGAGATTGAGCTTTGGAAAAAAACTGATCTTGTGTTATTTATATGCAATATATCACACATCTGTTTATAGTGTCAGTTAACTGATGTTCATCGCACTGACCTGCATGATAATGATAATAATGATTGTACTAGAGCTGTAATTTTTTTAATCTAGCATTGCTCTGGAAAACTTTTATACTATTCCTATTAATTTAGATAACAAAACTGAATAAATAATTTTCAATTTAGGGTTAGGGTGAAAAATAATTGACTATATCAGAGAAATATCAATATATTGATTTGTTTGTGCCCTTTATATCTTAATTAAATCTCAAGCTCCTTTTCTTGCAAAACTAATTTCTTCCTATCAAGATGCATTAAACAGAAAGTAATTTGTAATGTATAAATCATGATGGCCTTGAAGTTTCTACTGTTAAGATTATAAATGAAACTTGAAGGGCAAGAGTTTTAATACAAAAGAGTTATCATGCAAAGTGTTAAATATTAAATTTTACTTATCTTTCCATCAGCTGCAGCTGTAAAGTTATATGGTGTAAATGTGGCAAAGATGTCCTTCCTGATGATACAGTATTTTGAAATTCCAAATCTGTACATTTGTTTCTTTTCAAAAGCATCGCTCTCTGCTCTCAATTTCATGGCTCACTACCCACTATATAATGTGTGGAGGTTGTTTCTATGGTTGTTTGATGGCAACAAAGCTCCTGTATCCCATGCAGTCACCACCTTCATGCTCCACACACTGCTCTGTTGTTACTGTTTGCTCCTCTGCTGCAAAATCTCAAATATATGAGCACCACACTGCACAATGTTGCAGAGTTCTCTGGTCATTTTCTCATTTTATAATCAGTTTATGTTTGCAACAGGCTTCGATTTTAGTCTATCTGTTGGGGAAATCAGCTGTAGATTACATTTGGCTCTGCTACAGTCTAGAATTTCCCTTATCCATCATTCACGCTCGAGCTTGTGTGGCTTCAGCTGTCACTTTGGATCTGTGCTGTATAAGTGATGCCTACCCTCGGGGGCTACCCATGCAGGCGAGTACATCCTGCCAGGACACTGGAAGGAGAACTTGACGTCTGCCATGCTGATCCTTGCTGTCATGTCTTCATCTATCTGTGGAAACATGAAACACAGAGTGAAATGTCACTCATAAGTGTAAAGGACATCACTTCCTACTTTTTTATGCAACACAGTTTTCATTGATCAGTCAGGTGTTATGTACAACAAGTGGAGGTACTATGTTACAACCGGAAATGATTCTTACCATAACGCTCTTGCTGTTGAGATAGTGGCGGGGGATCATAGGTTCAAGTGTATGTAAAAAGCCCATTCCACAGGCGATGTCCAGAGCAAACTTCACTGCCTGTGTCTGGTCCACCACAAAGTCTGTGACAGCAGGATTAGGAACAAATAATAACAGGTTTCAGCTACTCTGATTTGCACCACATAATGAGGTGACAGTGAAATTGTAACAACACAGAAAGTGATGGCAACATAATGACAAACGCTCATGTGCTATAAATCACAAATCCCTGCAAGCCGCCTAACTTGGTGACAAGTACAGACTTTGTGACCGGAGTAAAAATACTCACTGGTGCCTTCATGCAGCACGTTGTAGAGAGAGCCATAAGGCATCCAGTGTGTGATGATGATGGGGTGAGGGGCAGGAGGAGACTGACATCCTCCCAACATGGGTAGGACATTCGGGTGGGAAAATATCCTGGGATTGAGCCCAAGCGGGACGGACAGGAGAGAGGGAGGGAGGGACAGAGAGAGAGGGAAAGAGAGAGAGATAGAGAGATAGAGAGATAGAGATAGAGAGAGAGAGAGAGAGAGAGAGAGAGAGAGAGAGAGAGAGAGAGAGAGAGGCAAACCCACACAGGATTTGACATTTAAAAAAAAGGAGGCTTGTGTGAGATGTGACCCCCCTCCCAAAATAAAGAAATACATATAAACAGACAGACAAATGAGTGACCACAACAGTACAGAACATATGAAGTGAAACAAGTTGTGAATTAAATAATAACCTGAGTTTGGGATACTCCTCATTGAAGTCTCTGCTTTTCCTGGTGGTCCAGTCACGAATTTTTAGCACCTTAACAACAATTTCATTTCCCTGCCAGCGTCCTTGCCACAACTAGACGAGAAATAAATATGAAGAATGTAAATTATGTGTGCCATGTAACAGATCATCAGCAATTCTGTTGGAACATTCGGTGCAATAAAAAGTACCTCTCCAGATTGGTTCTCATTTATTTTAGCCAGGAGAGAGAGCTGTTTGAAGTCAATGCCTGCGTGTTTGTTCAAAGTGCCATTACCTAAAAACAAGAGATTAAGACAAACAGAGTGACAGTTTAAACAAAACCTCCAGCTTGGGAGGCCAACATGGAACAGTTCCCCCCCATAATGCAGTAATCTACCCAAATCAAGTAATTGAAACCAGTCAGCTAATGTGTGTTAATGTGTTGTCTTTGGGACTCACGGGGTCGAGTCCTAGTGGTGCCTTTCCAAAATGTGTCCTTGAAGGGAATTTTAGTCAAGTTCTGTCCCAATTTCTCTGCTTTTTCTGGGTGACAGAGGAATAGATTGAGAAGAGAAAATAAACATTAAAAAAATGACTGTTGATACTGTGATGCATTCAAAGCCAGAAGTAGAATCATCAGCTGTAATAGGCAGATGAGATACCTCTGAGCAGTTCCCGCAGGTGAGGTTTGCCTTTGTCCAGGGGAGTTTCCCCATATTTGTTAGAGATGCTCACCTGCGCCCCACTAGTCACAAGGTCCTGAGAAAGATCAAACATTGCCGTCAGCCAAATTTCATTAGTTTATCCTGACAGTGTGATGAATTACACATCAACAGAGAAGCTGTAACACCACCAGGGGGCGAACTGACCTCAGCCACTTCATCTTGGCCCCAGAAGCAGGCGTAATGCAGTGGTGTGTTCCCGTGTTCATTGGCTGCATTAGTGTCTGCTTTGCACTGGATCAGCTGAAAGAGAAGTAGAAACAAAGGATTATATACAAAACCAGGCTGGACAGATCTTGTTTTGGCTGTATACAGATGTGTTGATGCTGCCAAGAAAAATCATGGAAGTTTGTGTTGCCTGTGGGTACATACCAGAGGTATTCAGACATGCCTAATATTAAACTCAATGGCTGCCTGGCAGCAATTCTAAATGCAGCAGATGCCTCATATTATGACATACGGGTACTGTGGGCTGCAATCAGATACAAGATGTCAGAGACAGTCAATACACTTTATCTTTCTATTTTACCAAGAAGACCTATTTTATAAAACTCAATAAATTAATTTTATGGCAAAGTTGAACTCTGACTCACTGCATGGCTCTTAAAAAGCCACTGAGGAGCACTGCAGGTGATTTGTTCTACAGGACCTTAAATCTACACAGCTTATCAGTGAATGAAGCCTTATATTGTTGGTTTCATTGAACCTGTTGATGTTGCAAAAGGTCTGAACTTAGTTGCACTTATTTTGGATTGCCTATTGCCTGCTGACAATTTTCTTGTTTTGTTGCCCAAGCTCTGTAGAATCCATTAAAAAAAGCAAGTGGGCAAACTCCCTGGATGAGTGAAGATGAAAAACAAATACATTTTGAGGAAAATTACTGCTTCTTTTACAAAATAAGTGGACTGACTCTTAACAACATCTGTAGTGGTAAACAAGTTTTACAGACACGCTCGTACAGCAGCCACTAAAACAATACACCCTTAAAGGTGACGTATTTCCCTTCAATTTGAAATAGCTGACTGTGGTAGTGCAGGAACAGACAAGACTTTTGTGTGATCAGATGACATCATTTTAGGTTTCATAATATCCTGTGATCATGAAGCAAAGAACAAAACATACTTGCTGTGAAGTTACAGGAAAGCTGTTGAACTTCTGCAACAGCATCATGTGTACATTCAAATGTTTACATGAGCCTTACCTTTCCCACGATGTCGCGATGCCCGTGGCTGGCGGCCAGGTGCAGAGGTGTGTCGTCTCCACGGTTCATGACATTGATGCGAGCACCTCTCATGATGAGCATGTCCACCACACTGGAGCGGCCTTCCCTGCATGCCCAGTGGAGAGGACTGAAGCCGTGGTCATCTCTACGAGAGAGGAGCATTTATATTCAGCACAGGCTGCATGAAAAGCTTCAACTAAGCTGAGAATAACTGAACAAGCAGAAAAACAGTGCAAGTATTTCTTGAGGGAGACGAAAGTACACCATATCAAGTACAAGATATCAGCATCTTGAGTTATCATCATAAAGTTTTCCCCTGCAGTCAACTCTGTGGTACAACTGGGAACATCAGCTATAATTCTTCAATTATTCATTTTGCTTTGACAATCACAATATCACTTTATATTAAAAACAGCTGTTCTTCCTTTTCAATAACAAAAAAACATCTCTGAGCACCTTAGAGGAGGCTCCAGTTAATAAGCCCAAGAAATCTCTTATGAAATAACAGCATTGTTTGAGGCTATTCAGAGCTGTATAGATTAGCTGTGGGACTGGATAATGAGGAATTTCTTCATTTGTATTTCTCACTAAAAAGGAAGTTGATGCAACTGAAACAACAGCCAACAGGCCTCTAACACTCATCAGTCCTTTTTTTTTGTCTCAGTGCCACGGGCTGTGACACATGTAGGGACAATGGTCTCCATTACATGACTGACGGCAAACCTCCTCTGAGAAAAATAGATAAAGACCGACAGATTAAGACCCAACATGAGTGGGGTGACAGAGAGTCAATCAGGAAAATGCTGGTGGGTGGGGGGGGGGGCAAAAAAAAAAAACAGTAGGCCAAGCATTCGCTGCAGTCCTTATAAGGCCCAGTGAGACTTCCTTTAGCAGTGCTGCACATGCATTCACTCCAGCTGCTGTGTGTGATTGTGTCATTCTTCATTTGTTGACCGTCAGCCTGGCAGTGGTCCCCTCCTCCCATTTATGAAGTTTCCTCCCTCATCCTCTCCCTCTCTGCTCCACTAAAACAGATGGATTTTGCTTCTGATATATCCCACTTTCCACTAGCCCTCCTACTCCATGTGGCCTTTTACTGTTTGTGTCAAGAGGCTGCAGAGTCCTAGAAGTTAATAAAGTTATACACTTGCTCTGAAATTATGAGGAGCAGACAGCATAATAATGTGATCTGAGAACTGAGGGAGTATTATGAATCTGGAGGAATTTGAACTCTGTGCTCTCCTGCTCTCAATTCACTCGCTTGTATTAACACATCCTGCAGCGCTCGGCTCCAAACGGCATCAATCATCCCTCAGTCCCACAACACACATCTATCTGTGCATCTGGGTGACCTGGTGCAGTCACACCAGATCTGCTTGGGGTGCAATTTCCTCTCAGGCCATAAGGGCGAAATCCTAAAGAGTAATTAGGCAAAGTTTATGAGAACAGAAATCCCCACAGACTCACTTGTATGACTTTATTAGTTTTCTGTTTCAAGCTTGAGTCTGTTTGGAGGAGTAAGAAGATATATGACTAAGTTACTGGCTGTGTTATGAAGAAGCAAGAATGCACACATAAACAGACTTTATCTGACCATCTGCAAAAAAACAATTCACGCTCATGACTGTTCAACAGATGAAAAATAATCTGCTATGAAATTATCAGACAAAATCTAAAGCAGCAGTGTTGGCAGTAAATATGCGGTAAAGAATTCAAATAAACTGCATTTTGTGTGCCTCAGTGCAACAGTCAAACTTCAAATGAAGCAAAGTAATAATCAAATTATACAATCTATCTTCCTGCTCATAGATAACAGAATCAAACAAACCTCAAATAGTTTAGTCCCTTTGAAAAATAATACAATCTAGCATGATTTGATTGTATTTTGGTTACTGGTTTTGCTCACACATTGTGCTTACACAGAAAATGACTTATCAAGCTTAGCAAGCTGGCAGGCATTTTGTGAGGATTATTGAATGAAGGATTGTTTTAAAAAATGTTATTTTTGTTATTAAAAAAAGAATATGTTGAGCAAAACAGGTATATTCTTTCTTGAGGACGTTATGTAATTATCACAATATGTGTATTAGGGCTGCAACTAACTATTCTATTCTTTAAGAGTTGATTAATTGATTAGTTGTCTACTATTATTTAATTGCCAACAACTTTGATAGTCAATCATTCATTTACGGTCAACAAGAAAATGTCCAAACTCGAATAGTTTTTTATGACAGTAAACTGAGTATCTTTGTGTTGTGGACTGAAGATGAGAATTTTACAGACTAAACAACTAAATACTTGATAGATGAATCAATAATGAAACTAATCAATATTGCAAATTACATTTTTCCCTAACATTACTCAACTCTTACAGCAAATGTGTGATGATGATTCATAAGTCACTAAAAAAGAAAGGGCCCTTATCCACATAAAACCACTGAAAATGAACCATTAGTGCTGCTCAGGCTTCTGCTTTCTGAGTGTATTTCTGTTCAGAGGCACTTTTTATGGGATTGATTTTCCCTTTGAGCGAGCTTTATCCACACAACCCAAAGGCACTTAAATGCCAGGCTTTTTTGCTGCTCGCCCCCTCCACATTGGCCGCAGTAATTTATTTCAGGCACTTCCACCTGCCAACAGCGCTCAGTTTGGCAGATGGAAAAGCCTGAGGAAGAGCCCCTGTCTGCACCCTGTATGTCTCATGGCCCGACATCCACACTAGGTCACATAACAGAGCGTCAGATGAGGGGAAAACAAATTTACAGAAATATTACACCGATGAAAAAAAACTAAAAACTTTTATTGTCATTTAAGTGGTCGGTGCAACGTTGTTTTTACACTGGACAAGAACGGGTTTCTTCTCTTTAACATGTTTCAGATCTGCAATGGTAAGTCCATCAAAAGAAAATGAATCAGTAGCTATTTTGATCACTTAAAATAATCATTTAAGTCATTTATTAAGCAAAAATGCTAAACATTTGCTGTTTATAAACCTTTAAATGTGACGATTTGATTATTTTCTGTGTCATGTATGATAGTAAATGTTCACAACTTGGTGATTTTATAAAGAAAATGATTAATTGAGAAAATAATTGGCACATTTAGTCAGTTACTTGCAGCTCTAATCTTTTACTTTATAAGGAGTTAATGGAATATGTTGCTCTCTCTATGAAATATCTACAATAGGGCTGCAATGAACTATTCTCATTATTAATTAATCTGACAATGATTTTCTCAATTAATTGATTCATCTTTTTGTCTATAAAATGTCAAACAGTTAAAAGCCCACATTGAAATATTTAAATAACTTATGTCCAACAAACAGTTCAAAACACCCAAAGAGGAACACAAATTACTATCAGAGAATACAAAGAAAGTGCACAAATGGCTACAATTTGTTGACATTATCTACTAAAACGTTTAGTCATGTTAGGTGCACCATAGTAAAATCTAAGGCAATGCAGTGATTACTATAAACCTGTATTACTATTCATATTACAGCTGAGCAGAGTCAGTCCATGTTAATCCGACCTCTGGACCTGGTCACTGTCTGCTGAGAGTCTCATCATACCGCTGCCCTGACCAAGAGGGTTATATATAAAATCCATATTCACTCTGTAAATCTACCTCCTCCCCAGACAAGCAAAGCAGCCTTGATTTACACAAGAAAAATAAGTGCTGCCCTACTGTCCAGAACCATCACGAGAGAAAAAGTCAACTTAATCTTCACACATGTACAGAGTCGTAAAATCCACAATTACACACTTATAGGCCCAAGAAAACACTACACAAGAGAACTCAATTCTCTATTTCAGATCAAACACTACACAAATGAGGCATTTTGAGGAGTGGAAGTCAGGCACAGGGACTCAAAACTGTACATTTTAATACAATTCTGTTAAATTGTTCAGAACCACTGGCTAGCTTTCTCACATAAACCCATCTGTAACTCTGTAGCAGCACGGAAGCAGAATCAATTATGCTTAAAAAGAGCGGGAGACGGCGGGAGAAGTTCACAAAAACTCAATTCTAAACTTTGTAATTAACTCTTCTTGAACTGGGAGGAAATATTGAGGGGAAATGAGCGGAGCTATCTAATGCCGCTGGGAGACGAATACCGGAAACACATAAGCGTAGGAGGGGTTGGTGATGTGCTCTGGTGTGTGTGCCTTTCTGTGCATTCCTCTCTAGAAAAATTCACTATAAAAGGACACACACACACACACACACACACACACACACACACACACACACACACACACACACACACACACACACACACACACACACACACACACACACACACACACACACACACACTCACACACACACACACACACACACACACAAAGATTCTCTGTCTCGTCACACATAACTCCTCTGGTCCTGCCCACAACATGAACCTCCTCCCTCCATCTCCCTCTCTCATATTTGGTAGGTGGTGGAGGGTTCCCCAGAGGTCTGCGTGTTATTCCTTGTAAGGAGATTCAGCATTCCACTACTACTCTTTGTCTCAGAGTTACATCAGTGTAAACACGCTGTCATCGAGGAGCACATGAAATATTTCGGCTCCGACAGACCGAGATAGAATTAGTTTACTGAAATATCAGAAGGCATGGGCGGAAAAAAAAAAAAAAAAAATCACATATTCATACCTTTCTGCAGGGAGATGAAAAAGAGAGAGTACATGCATTTCACCCACTAGGGAAGATATATCAGCTGGAAAAGGGAACTTGATGTGCAATCAGCTAATGGACAAGTCACGTGTAGGAGGGGATATATTCACCACACCGGCTCAGTGCAAGCATACAGTCTCACATCAATGGAAAGAATTAATCAAATGGAGGAAAACAGAGAAAACAAGATGTCAGTGAAGATATTTTGTACACAAATATGCTGCAAATATAATTAACAGACTACAATCTGGATAAAATAGATTATTTGGCATATAGTGTCTGCTGATTTGGTTCTTACTCATATAACTAGTAGCATATTATTATACTTTTATAACACTTTTTGACTATTTGAATGTTGTAATAACAAGGATCAGAACCCCTCTTTAATCTTCATATTATTGACCAAATTCAGGCAATTTCCTCTTCTCAGCCAACATAAAAATGTAACTAGAGACTCAAGTCTGCCCCAAAAAGACAAAAACAAAACAAAAAGGAATACAAAAAACCCCCCAAAAAACCAATCTTATTATCTTATCTTATTGCTACTGTTATTCTCTGTTATTGTCATTAGTAACACCGGTGGCCATTAAGTAAGCTGCTGTCAGCATCCTGTTGCTCGTGCTAGCTCACAGGACTAGCACTTGTGCGAGACTCTTGCAGGTGACGCCTTTTTTCTCCTGGTTTACTGTTCTCATAATAACATAAAAGATCTCTAATGTTGTGTTTTGCACCATGTTTCTTCGTAGCATCTCTTGTTGAGAAATGTGTAGCGGTTGACAGAGGCAGACAGCTGTCTCATCCGCTGAATATCCTCAGGGTGTTCCTATTCAGTTAGCACCCTTTTTATTGTGGTGGATGTCACTTGCTTGTTGACCTTTAGTCAACCAACGAAGGGGAAGGTCTCATTTTTTAAGTTGTGTTACAACCCCTTCATTCATCGGCAATAAAAAAACAAAAACTAATAAATGTTAATTGCTTCATTATTCTTACATAAAGAACTTCTGGATGTTATCAAAAGTCACATCTCTAAAACAACACACATAATAATAGCCACTTGAATAATATCTGTACCATTCTTCATGTGAAAGTGAAACTTCGCTGAACTTTCAACAGCAGAGAGAGAAAAAAAAAGGAAAGGCCCTTTCCGTTTTTAGACCATAGCTGGTTTTTCTGTTACTTTTGAAATTGGACAACTTTGAGTATTAAAACAATTGTTTCGGCTTGACCCTGATGGAAGCCACAAACGCGTTGGTGTGTTAATAAAGTTCTCCGATACTTCAAGTGTTGCTGGAGCTTTGACTCTCATTACTTATTTTTTCTTCTTCATGCACCCTGGAAATAGGTGAAGTTGTGCCAGAGACCTCTAATCTGTTTCTACAGTATTAAAACAATCCAAATAGTTGTTCATGTGCTCAACCGTCTCACCACAAATGCTCTAAAACAGAGAAATAAAAACAAAAAGAGAGCAGCTCATAGCGCATATGGTCATCATTAATTAAAAAGATTTATTTATTCCCTCTTTGTTTGCTCTGAAAACAAATACCAGAATGCTAAATTTGGGACAGAAGAGTCCAAAAGATACATTTCCCTAGTGGCCATCATTGAAAGCTCAGCAGTCAGCTGAAGATACAGAAGAAGTGCCACACTGACTGATAGTCTTGTGCAGTAAACATGTCAAACTTTACAGAAGCCTGAAGTAATCTCTGCAGCTACATTAATCCATATTCTTCTTTCTCTGTGGAGTCTCAAGTTAATTGCAGCAGCAACTGTAAGCATGACTAACTCTACCATCACAGCCAGCTTCCTGTCCGACATCACGCTTTGAATGATTCTGCTGGCATTTTGGACATAAACATTAGCCTGCAAGGAAGTGGGTTCAATCTTAGGCCACCATCTCGCTGGGGACTAACAAGGCCGGCTCTCGGCCAGCATCGGGGGATTAAAGAATGCAACATTCAAAGTAAGCAGTGATTCTGCAGAGTAACTTTGATTTCCTTGAGATTCAAATCCAAATTTAAACTGTGCAGATGTACAAAGAAGTAAAAACATTTAAAAAGGAATATTAAGAGAGCCTGTAATGCTCCATGTGAACTTTTACATGATTCCTCACTCTGTGTAGATATGACTAAACATGTAAAGACAGATAAATAAACTTTAGCTCACCCTTGGTTGAGGTCATTCTCTGTGTTGTCCAACCATAAGCGAACTGCCACCGCATTGCCTTCCCGGCACTGAGTAAAGATGTCATCCATTTTATAGCTGGTGTATTATTATTATTATTATTGTTCTTCTCTTTATGGTGCACCTGTGGGAGTCGATGCAGAACTGAAATGAGACAGATAAGATGAAAGGCGGCCCGAGGGGTTCAGCAGGGTCCCGGCCAGCATCAGTCCCTCATCTGGAGCAGTGACGGACACAATGAAGAAAACCTCAATGGCACTGACACAACCCTGAAAAAAGTCACATAAAAAAAGGGAAAACTTCATTAAAACATATTTTTTCAGTCTGGAGAAAACCAAGCAACCAAGAAAACTGGTGTTGAGCAATCTCGTCACCTTAGTAATACTGGGTGGGTGTGCAGCTCATTGCATTGTGACTCACTGTGTTTTTGGCATGACTAGCACCCTGTACACCAGAGTAGAGACACATTTTAATCCTGTGTCATGCTGAATTCGGTGCACTCCTTTCTTCTCAGTGACTCACTAACTATTTGATTGTCCAAACTTTAACTAAACACAACAGATAAAGAGTAAAACAGAGCGCATGGTTTAATTAATAATCCACCACCCGTCCCTTATATATATATTCACATTATTCAGCACAGTCTGGACTATGACATGATTTATGGGATACATAAAAAGTATAACTGTGGAGGATGTTAAAGAGATTACTGAGGACAAATGATTATGTGGCACGACACCAGCAACAACAGAAAACAACAACTGTAATGTAATTGGAGCTAGAACAATTAGTAGATTAATAGATGGAGTCAATTGACAGAAAGTGAGTCTGATAGCCTACTTCAAACAATGCCAACTTTTATCTTCTGATTTGTGGGTTATTTGAGGCTTTTCTCTAATTTAATCACTGTAAGATGGAAGAAAGGTGCTCAAAAAAATGAATTTTGTTGTCCACTTTTTACTATTTTTAAACATTTTACAGACTAGTAATTGATTTACTGTTAAACAGATTCATCAGTTTTGGGATAACGGTTAGCAGCAGCACTAAATACAACAGATAAACACCACAAGAGGAAAACATGTAGACAGACACATTCACTTCCCTTCATATTTCACAGTCTTAACTCATAACTCCAAAACTTTTTAAAGACATGACTAAAGCCAACAAGTTGTGACAGGAATAACAAGAATGGATGAGTCGATTGATAGAAAATGTATCCACAACTATTCTGATAGTCATTTTTTAAACTTTAAAACTAATTTTCCAGGCAATAGTACCAAATATTGCATAGTTTGAGTTTCTGAATTGTGCAGACTTTCTACTTTTCTCTGTTTTTTATCATAAACCTGAAAATCTTGGCTTCACAGACTTACACCACCAATAATGGAAATAACAGTTAGTTGCATCCCTAAACACAACAGATCAAGAGGAAATACTGACATGTATTTCCCCTTCCTACTACACAGTCTTAACTATGATGAAATGTCTGTGGGTTACATGCTGTAACAAAAGAGCTTTTAAAAGAAAAGATAAAAGCCAACAAGTTGCGACAGGAATACAAGAAATGTGATATGAATGATATCTGTTGAATGCAATCTGCATGAATGAAAGTATACATTCATCTGTAGTTTGAATCAGCCATACACACACATATACACACACGTGATGATCATATAACTAAGGCTGCATTCAACTAGACATTAATCAATACACTTTGACTTTGTGAAGCACTGAGATTTGATCATGTAGTTAAGATATTAACATTAGAGTAATGAGCTCACCGCCTGCAGCTAGCTTTACCCCGAGCTAACGCAGGAGAATCGCTCATTTAACACAGATAGTTAACCCTTAAACTCCTGGCAGATGCTTTCATTATACTGAATCAACTAACAATGACTACTAGTTCCACACATCTACGACTATCCTCTGGTTGACGAAATGAAATACTGGCAGGCTTTTGCTAACAAGCTAGCCGCGGGCTGTCTCCGTTTCTCTCTCATGTCTGACGCTGCCTGATTGAGAATAACACTAAAGACACATAATAACGTGGTTTAAACACATCAAACTGAAACACGAGTTTGACTCTAAAGCGATAACTTACCAGATATATCAGCCTGGTGTCGTGTTGTGCAGTTTAGGACAGAGAAGAAGTTATGTTATCTCTACAGGATTGCTGTGCTCTGTGTGGGACGTCCACACCCTCGCCGCCGTCAGCAAGTACGTGGTAACGTTGAATGTAGGAATAGAGCGTGCTGCCTCCTACAGGCCACAGAGAGAACTGTAACAAGCCAAAGTATTTACTCCCTCAGGTTATGTTTTTTTGAAGATGGGTTTCAAGCCAAGTTTGACCCATTTGAGGGCAGTAAAAACACCCTAAACACCTTCCTTTCAGCATGAACTTTTATGACTTTTTTCCTAACACTTAATTCTAACATTGATGGACAGTCATGCACCCAAGACTGGATTAGTAACCCTGGGGGGGCCCAGGACACTGAAGCTCATGTGCCCTGCTCAGCTTTTGGTTACCACCAGCGTTGTCCAATTTCCACTGGTTCATGATTTTTCCCACATATTCGTTGATATGACTTAAGCCCAGTGTATTGTGGTCTGCTAACCAATAATCACTTGCCCAGCCATCAAACTGACTAATAAAACAGTCAATCATGAGACTTAATTTTCTTTAAAATAACTTTTATTTTATTCCAACTGGATAATTGGATTGCTGTCAGGTGGAAACCTTTTTAACTCCATATTTTGTTCTGGACATACTAGGTTTCCAACAGTGATGATTATTATCAACATCAAAATAATGGATCAAGACTTTTGTTGTATTTCTATGGAGCCTGACAAAAAAGCACACCATTTTTTTCTCCCATCTCCCTTTCTTCTCAAGACCCCCATGGGCACTTGTCCAGTGTGCCCATATGGTAGATCTGGCCATGCATGCACCTTACTACCTTAGCAATATCCACCTGACTTGCACTTGTCTACAGTGCATATTCATTTGCTCATCATGGTCATGGGGGAGCTGGAGCCAATCTGAGATGGCACTGGGCTAGAGGCAGAGTACAATCTGGACAGGTTTCCATTCAATCACAGGGCTAACATACATAGAGACAGACAACCATTCACATTCACTATCTGTCCATCAAGCTATCATGAGATACTGCAGTGTCTAGATCTGGACCAGCAGGCTCCAGGACAGCTTTTTCAGCCAGGCCACCAGGCTTATGAGCAATGAACACAGATGGCCTGCAGCCTGCCTGTTGTCATACACATACACACACACATACATTACATTAGCACACATGAATGTATCTACATGCATAATCTATAGTAATTTATTCATATGTTATAGGTAGGACATTTCATATACATACATACATACATACAAAACTAATTTTATACCGTTCTTTTGTTTATACTTCTTTGTAAGGTGAATGTGATTATATGTGTATGTGTTTGATGTGTTTGCTTTGAGTGGCTTGTTCCAACAAAATTAATTTATTTGAATGCAGAACATAAATAAGAGCAAGGTAAGATACAACAACTACAACAATTACTACTACTACTACTACTGCTACCACTACCACACTACTAATATAAACTACTACTATTATTAATTATTACTACCACTACTACTACTACTACTACTGCTACCACAACCACTACTAATATAAACTACTACTACTACTACTACTACTACAACTACTATCATTAACTACTACTTCTACCACTACTATTATTAACTACTACTACTACTACTATTAACTACTACTACTACTACTACGACTACTACTACTGCTAATACTACTATGGATACTACTACTACCACTACTAATGCTATTACTACTACTACTACTACTAATACTTCCACTACTACTAGTAGCGTACTACTACTAATACTAAATTAGTATTAGTAGTAGTAGGCTACTAGTAGTAGTACTAACACTACTTATACTACTACTAATACCAATACTTCCAATAGCCTACTACGACTACTACTACTCTCACTAATAATATCATAAATCACTAATAATCGTCATCATCATCATCAACATCATAATCATAATCAGTTTTAGTTTTCAATAAAATGAATAAATGGTGTATCTCTCTACATATGTAGTTTCTACCAGCAGCTCAAAAAAACTACATGTCCCATACACCTCTGACGTGCTTGCGTCATCCATATGCGCACGTAGCTCTGTTTTGCTTCCTGCGTGCACATGAAACAAGCCAACGTGGTTTGTGGCAGTTACAAGAAATTACTCAAATAATATCAAAATCACTTCTGTTAAATACTCACTGAAGAAAATACTGCTTTGAAAACACCACGTGCAGCTAAACAACTGTTTAGCAGGTCTTACCGGTCTCAGAGTTTGACTGGTGAGTAGCTCAATTAGCTGTTAGCGTGTTAATGGTGTGGAAGACACTGACAGGGTTTTCTCAACATGTGTCATGTATTGATTACTTACATATGTATGTGTGTGTTCCCTTCAGTCCTCCGGCAATCATGTTTAATGAAGATGAAGACTGGAATGACGAAGCAGACGCTCAAATCCTGAGTAAAACTGTCCTCCAAAACACTCAGAAGGCAAACAGCAGCACCAATGTTAAGGTATCTACAAAAATGACCTGCAGGAGGGTTGTATGATGTCACACACTATCTATTATTTAAACATAAAGACGTTATTTCGGGTAATTAGACGTGTTAATCCAATATATAGTCAATTCTCTGTCAGAAATGTGTTTATGAATCAACTCCAGTCAGTTTGTGAGCAAGCTTTTATTGAAAATGAGAGACATGGAAACATTCCATGATCTGCAGTTGGTTGTTCAGAGCATCTTGGAGATTTGCCTCTGTGTCTTCTTGTAATCCTAGACTCCCTCTGTGATGTTGAGATC
The DNA here is from genome assembly GCF_027409825.1 of Scomber japonicus. NCBI lineage: Eukaryota > Metazoa > Chordata > Actinopteri > Scombriformes > Scombridae > Scomber > Scomber japonicus. Next base: position 22,671,392 of record NC_070583.1, read on the forward strand.
AGGGCTCTGTGTGGGCCAGACCGTATGTTGCAGGACTCCTTGTTTCTATTTGTCAATGAAGATAGTTCCTTATGATTTAGGCTCAAGGTTTGGGGCCATTGTCATGCTGCAGAATACATTTTGGACTGATCAGATGCCTCTCTCATGGTATTGCTGGATGATGGATACACATCTAATCATCTAAAGTGCCTAAAACTTGCACATGTATAAAAGTGTTAATTTCCAAAGCAGCTTAACATCTAAAGTTATCTTAAAGTAATGTATTTGGCTATTTATGTAGATATCATCATAGATGATGGATGAAATCAGCAAAAGTATCCAATCCCATTTTGTTAATATACTATTGGTTTTTGATTAAGTCTATATTGGCTTTGGGATTCCTGGGTAGCAGGGGATTTGTGTTGGGAGTGTGTGTGTGTTTTGATTTGTTTTTTCTTGCTTTGTCTTTCTTTTTTTCCCCATTCTGTACACTACCCTGGCTCATCTTGTCAGGAGCTAGAGGGTTGATGGAAGGGAAACTAGGGTTTTCCCAAAGTTTTGCTGCCCATCAATAGACTAATTATATAAACATCTTATATTCCTCTTCTCAGCCGAAGCTTGTTGGAAAAAAGAGCCTGCTGCGGACCCTCCAGACACTGGGATCACTACCTGAGTGGAAGAACGATGACCATCAGCAGGACAGTGACAGTGAGACAGAAACAGCCCCATCACCCAGTAAGAAGAAGAAGAGAAGAAAGAAGAAGAGAAAACATGCAGCGACATCAGGAGAGCAGGAGGAGAACGATGACTTAGATCAATCCATCAAGGAGGAGAAAACTGTAACAAAAAAGAAGAAGAAAGACAACAAATTAGGTGAGTAATAGACTGGGTGATGACTCACATCTTCATATGTACGTTCAGTGTTACTATGAGAAATCACCAAAAAAAGGTCAATCTCACTGTGACCTCACAAAACACATTTCTGGCCCTAATTCAAAAATTAATACGATAATTATGACAAAATATTCATGCAAATGTCTTAATAGGACAAAATGATGAAGTGATGACATTTTATATCCAAAAGGTCAAACATCACTCTGACATTATAGCATTATTCAACACCACAACTCAGGAACAGAAGGGGAGATTGTGACCATATTTTTCATTTGATTGGTACTGAATTTGTTCTCACCTTGACACTATGGTCATTGTTTTTCCCAACTTACTTGTTTGAATCAACCTTCTACTCTTCCTCTCCTTGGATGACAACAAGGACAGGGTGCCTCCTGTTCCTCTGGTAGTCCACCACAAGCTCATTGATTTTGCTGATATTGAGCTTTAGGTGGTTATCATTACACCATGTGATGAAACTCTCTATCAGTCCTCTGTACTCTTCTGTAAAAATAAGTGAAGACAGCATGTTTTTCACTGGAATCACACATAGTAAATATAGTGATAACTTCAGTTTCACCAAAAAAATACACTTAATATCTTTTCAAATATTATATGAGTTTGGACAGATGTAGATGTAAACTGATAATGACTGGTTAGCAGAGTCATACAGCTGTACAGTCTTAAATTTGTGCTAGCATTTTGTCTATTTTTTTCCCCTCACATCAGATTTTTTTTAATCTAAACTTAAACTAAACTTTAACTGTGTGAAATATATTCATTGTGTTCTTTCTTTTTAAAGGGGCTCCGAAGGCAAAAAACACATCTGTAGATGAGACAAACGGGAAAGAAATCCCAAATTCTGCAAACAAATCTGAGGACATGCAAAACCTAAGCAGACAACAATGGAAAAACAAAATGAAGAACAAAAGGAAATGTAAAAATAAATATAGGCAGAACAACCCTGATGAGGAAGTAAACAAAGCAGAATCTGCAGAGAAACATATACCAAAGGAAGAAGTTACGACAGATTCATATAGCAACAACAAAAACAGCAAAAGAAAAACACAGACCCAGACAGAAACCCAGAAAGAGAAAACAGGGAAGGCATGTAAACCACAGAAAAGGAAAAACACTGAAGAAGAGACTGACTTATGTGGTACATCACAAGCGCAAACTCTTGGAGAAGAAAAGCAGCTGGCTGAAAAAGAGAAAAAAACAAAGAGCAGCAGCAATGGAGAGGGTACATCTGATTCTTACATTAACATTACAAAACAGAAAGTGGAGATCAGAAATGAGCAGCAGGACCAAACACCCCCCAAAAAATTGAAACCTGAGCTGAGCAAAGAAGAGAGTGCGAAAAGAGAGCAGCTGCGTAAACTTCTCAACAGACAGGAAGCGCACCGGCAAGAGAGTCCCGTGGAGCAGAAAGAGGAGCCGACACCACCGGAGGAAGAGGTGAAACAGGACCGCTCTTCCTCCCTCAGGTCCCGCATGGAGCAGCGTTTAGAGTCTGCTCGTTTCCGCTACATTAATGAAGTTTTGTACAGCACGTCCAGTGGCGACGCCAAGCGTATGTTCTGTCAGGATCCTCAGGCCTTCTCCATCTACCACAGGGGATACACGGCACAGGTTGAGAGGTGGCCAGCCAACCCAGTGGATGCAATCATCTCTTACATTAAGCAAAAGTGAGATAACTGGAAGTCACTTTGATATGATGCATGCATTTTTTTTTTGAAGAAGAAGAATGCTACAGTATGAAGTAGAAATCTTTCATTTTCAGTTCATAAAAATAAGGAAAAAGTTTTAATTCAAGCATGAAAGTTTTAAGGCTTTCCACTGCACCTCTTGGTCCTATTTAGTGAAAGGAACTGGCTCAGGTGTTCACACTTGACCGAAGTGTAGCGCTTGGGTCACTTGATAGCAACTAATTAATTTCTCACACTTACATGCTGGCAATGTTAGGACACCTGCGCTAGCTCCATTCATTGAAGTAGACCATGAAGTGTGGTTGAAAGCTCCAAGCCTGTAAATGGACCTTTGAGATAAGATTATGTTAGTGCATAGAGTTGAAACGTTACTACCACTAATATGCCATCACAGTAAGCCTTTATTACAGAGAGATCCTCAATTTTTTTAAATCTTCTTTTTTTTCATCTTAAGCCCATAAATTTAAGGTTTTTTTATTGTAACATCAGATATGAGTCATGTTAGTGACATCAGTAGTGTTCATGTGGATGTGTGTAGATAGTGTAGGGTATGGTGCTGTGGAGTAAAATGGGTGAAGGCACAGGCAGGGAAGAAACTGAGAGCCATGCTTGAAGCTGAGGTTTTTATATTGTGTAGAGCCAGGTGCTACAGATGTAGTTGGTCAGCTCCTCAGGCACCTCAAAGACAACCTGGGTAGACACAATACCTGACACAGCACACACAAGCAGACAGAGGCCATCACAATGGTAACATTTAAGCTTTTTATTATCCGTTTATAATGTCTTATCTGCGCACAGTATCCAAGGGCAACAAAAGCAGTGCTTTAAAACACAAATGAGGATAGTACGTCAGCTCAGTGAATGATTTTAAACAGAGCTCTATATTGACCAGCAGTGTTTAGTGTTGCCTAGTTACACCTATACCAGTGCAAGTTAAATCTTCTCCCAAACCATTAACAAGTCCATCTCTTTACAGTTTCAAAAGATTAAAAGGAATGATATTATTACTGTCAGTGAGGAGTAATGTAAAAGGAGACAATGCTGCGTAGTGGCTATTTAAATTCTTCATTATGCTGGTGTGAAAAGATGTGTAGATAGTAACTGACTTTTCATTTGAAGATGAAAGTACACTATCCCAGCTGATTTATAACACATCCACTGTTTTGTGTATTTCAGACCTGCCTCTCATGTTGTCGCTGACTTCGGTTGTGGCGACTGCAAGATCGCCCGCAGTGTGAAGAACAAAGTGCACAGCTTCGATTTGGCAGCTGCCTGTGATCTTGTTACAGTGTGTGATATGGCCAACGTGAGTGTGTGCTCTGTAGTTTTTCTATCTCCTAACACAGCCTCTGTGATTGTAATTAAATTCAACTCTTTCTCTGTGTTCCTGCAGGTCCCACTTAAAGACCACTCTGTGGACATCGTCGTGTTCTGCCTTTCTCTCATGGGAACCAACCTGGCAGATTTTCTGGCAGAGGCCAATCGTGTCTTAAAGATGGGGTAAAAGATGTAACATTGATTCAGTATAGGTATGATTTAGTTTTGTATATTCTTTGTATGTCTGTATTAACTGTTCTGCATAATTATTGTAGGGGCGTCCTTAAAATAGCAGAAGTGGCAAGTAGGTTCGATAACGTGCGGAGCTTCGTCACTGCACTGGCAAATCTGGGATTCAAGATGGTGTCCAAGGTGAGCAAGCATACAAAATTACACATCAGTGATCATTCACAAGCACAACGACTTCATTTGTTTGTTTACCTTAACCAATGCACCATTATTAATATTACACATCTTAATTTTTTGATTTGTTTCCAACAGAATAATCTCGATTAAAACATTGACAATACAACAACATTTAATATAGAAATAGTGTATCATCATTTATTTCCTCTTTTAAGTGTACTATTGCTCAAAGAGGAAGTGTGTAGCTGGCACGACATCTTATCATTTCTAGCATAAGGTCACTGTGGGCAGGAAACCTCAGGTTGATGAGATTATTTTGTAATTACTGGTTTTTACAAGGAACTGCAGTCTGGTATGTAAAAATACTCAATATAAATAAAACGTAAACCTCATTGTGGCCAGTGGACGAGGTACTGACCCCAAAATCTGCTTCTGTCATGCCCTTTTCTATGTAAGCTGAAAAATCTCTCACAAATAAGATTGATAGACCTTTTTCACAGCAGACATGTTGACTTGTAATAGTAAGAAACGCACAGGTAGAACTAATAACATGTATTATGAGTTTGGGTACCACTGTTCACCAGTAATTGTAATCAATGTTAATTTTTGTGTTTCTTTTTATGTAGGATACAGAGAATAGTCATTTCTACTCGTTTGATTGTGTGAAGACTTCAGATGCCCCAGAAAATATAAAGAAATTTGGACTGCAGCTGAAGCCCTGTTTGTACAAGAAGAGATGAGGACTTGAAAGGACTTCATAAAAATGTCTGTGTGATATTTTGGGATCACATTTTTCTTAAATATCATAGGCAAGTGATACCTTTTTGGAGCTTCTGCAAACTGCTTTTTATTCACAGATTTCATGAGGTTGAATTATTTACATAATACATGTTTTTTCATGTAATTCAAAGCTCTGCAGTCATGTGCCATCAATTTCCAAGTTCATTTTTTTTTATAGACAAACCCCTCTTAGGATGATTTCATTGATTAATACCATTGCTTCTGGTATCCAGCTATGGTTCAGCAGATAGAGCAGGTTGTCCACTGATAGCTGTTGAATTCCTGGCTCCTCCTGTCAACACTGAACCACAAGGTGCTCATCATTGTTTGATCAGTGCCTTGCATACAGGCTCAGTGAATGGGTGATTAAGGCTAAAATTGTAAAGCGCTTTGGATAAAAGTGTTATACTACAATATAAATGCAGTCCATTTATGTGCTGATCAAATTTTTGTGGTTTTTGTGCCATCCATTTAATTCCAATCAATGAGTTGTTTTAACAATTTTACAATAAATATGTAAATGTTTCATATGAAAACTACTAAAAAATGTGTTATTATTAAACATATTTTTAAAAATGAATCTTTCTGGTGTCTGTGTCATTAGTATTCTTATTCTTATGAAGTCCTCACTTAGTTTATTAGCCAGGTACAGTCTGGCTTTATGGCTAAAATGACTCCTTTGTTAGAAAACATATTAATGAAGTCTTCAGAAATGCAAGAACATATAGATGGTAGAAAGGCCACAAAGAATAATAGAGTAAATGTGAAAATCATTGTTTATGAGGTAACAATAGGCTTATTCACTCACCTCTTAGCATGATAATCAGCCACAAGAGGGCGTAGTAACACTGCTGCAACGTTATGGGAGTGAATGAACTGATGAGTCTTACTGCATGTGGATCATGCAACCAATTTAAAGAATTACTATTGAACAAATATATCAAAGGGGCAGCCAATAAGTTAAATATGTCATCTCTACTGTAGTGGTAGTAAGTTTTTGGATGCAAACTAGATTACACAAAAAAAGTGGAAAGAATTTATGTTTCAATGACTTTATTGACAAATGCTGAAAACAAAAACTCATCTGAAAATACATTGAGTATAAAAACAGTACAAAATTCAAGTAAGATTAATGGGTGCAATAGTTTCTCATTTTAAATCATTAATGCCAGTCAATTTGTTTTTTAAAAACTTCACAAGTAGGGATGTTTTAGTATATAAACAAAGAATCTTCTCAATTTAAATGCCTCCCCAGCTGAACAAGTCACATACAAATACAATGCAATCATAAACAATGCTGCAGTGCCAGTAGCCTTTATATTGTATTGTCTGGTACAATCAAAGTAGCCTTCATGTTTAATATGTTCTTGCACAAAGCAAAGCTGAATGTTTGATACAAAAACCCTTCAAAGCACTTTTCTCTTCACACTGTACTCTTGACGTCAATGACTATGGCGTAACTGACCAGCTGAGCGTATTCCTTGCTGTCTTTCTCTGTCACCTCGGCTAGATTCTTCACCTCAAGAGAGCCGTGCTCCAGCATCACAGTTGTCAAAGGTGAGGAAGACTCCTTCCTCTGAATTATAGAGTGCAGCAAAAGAAAATAAGTATTGAGAAAAAGAGAAGGTGTTAGTTTGGGCTTCTCTATTTGCATAATAATACAGTGAAATAAGAGCAAAGATGAACTTCTAATGAAAAACTGAATTTATGAAAAGATTTCTTAATGAAAAGTAGGTTAACAGAATTTAGTCATACCTTACATTGTGTCCCACGATTTTTTTTGCTGTAAAACAAAACAAAAATGTATTGATCATTTGAATAACCCTATTTTTCAATAATTGAGTTTTGGGATTTGGGATTTGGGAAAACACACTAGATGGCACTGTGACTTAATTTGATACACTGTGTAAATTCAAATAGGCACACTGCAGGAGAGGATTTATTATGCTACAGGAATATAAATGGAGATGAATGGTGGGCCTGAGTCCTCATCATTGATCTCTGATGTCAGATGCATCAGCTCTCTTTGTACATTATGACTGCAGTGACAACAGCATTGAAGAGTTGCTGCTGTCAAAATGTGTCTCTAGCATTGAAGGGTGGGGAGGGTTGACGTTAGTCCCAAAATAGCTTTCCTCCCGGAGAGTCATGTTTTCTTGTGTACACTGTTGTACGCTCTGTGACTGACCTTCCCAAATTAGCTTGACAGGACCCTCCCACTGGGGGAGTAGATAATGGGACTGAGGCTCTGTCAACCAATGGCACCTTGACCAAATGTTCTGACCAGAGAGGCAGGCCTATTGAAATATTCTCCAGACCTCTGTTGCACACTTTTATTCACAGTGAAGCACGATCTGATTCTGACAACACATTCTTAAGAGAGATTTGGCACTGAAGAGGAAATGTGGAAACTTCTGCAGGCAACAACCATAAACAGTTCAAGGATCATGACAAGTATCCCACATCGGTTGTAATAGGCGAGTGTCTGATGTTTTCCAGCAGCAAAAAATGACTAGACTGATAAATTAGAAAGATTAGAGACAGATCTGTGGATTTTTTCATTGATGGAAAGCAGCTTGAATTTCATTGTGCTAATAACTTCCAACAAAGTGGACTCTTTGAACCTTTTACCTTTACTTGTCCAATATGACATTGGTGATAGAGTGCCAAATAAAACAATTTTGTTGCTGAAATAGCCAGAAGAAACACTACTAAAAGGAAGCTGTAAAATAAATCTGTTGTTGTGATAGACAGAGGAAACATGCTGGCCTGTCTACAAGCTGTGGTGGCAGAGGCACCTGTCTGCTTCAGCCACATTGCTTCCTGTTTATGAATAACGGAATGGTACTGAGGTTTAGGTTAGTTGGGTTAAAGATACGCATATCCTGTTTGTCTCATATCATATGGCACATCCAGTGATGCCCTCATTTGCCCGTCAACACATCACCTGTTGAGCTCATAATGACACAAACAGCATATTTGTTGATGTTGTTGAGGACACTGTCGGTTTGAACTTGACCAACACCTTCTTGGTGTTTACTGAGGAGGAGATCGGTGACCTGCTGAAGATCCCGGAGCTGGGAAGGAGAAGCTGACTCCTGACATTCTGTCTGGAAGAACATTAAGAAGTCATTCTGTGAAGACATTTAACTCACCAGAGTGCCCAGAGAGTGACAATGAGGATAAGAATGATCGCTGAGGCCGAAGAGAGGCAGATCATGGCCACCATTGCTGTAACACACACAACCCTTAAAATGTTTCACACATGTTTCAGCAAACCTTGTCATATTCAAACTGATATATAAGAGCGTGTTGTTATGAACACTGAGCACAAATATTTTGCAATATGACTAATGTAGAAAGGGAATACAAAATTACCAAACAGTGTGTCATCACTCATGACCTCCACTCGAATGTTCACAGTGGCGGTGTGATGATAGAAAGATGCCCGGCAGGTGTACAGTCCTTCATCGTGCTTTGTGAGCTTTGACTCGAAGACTATTGAATCCCCAACCATTTTCACAAAGATGCCATCACTCCTGAAACAAAACTGACTTTTAACTTAATTTGTCTTAAGATTCATGTCAGGAATATAAAGTTTGTAGTGGCAGAAGAAGTATCAAAAATAGTAATACTGCAATGTCTTACTCAAACTTGAGTAAAAATACAGTATCACCTGTTACAACCAAGGTTCAAAGTTACAACTTTACCATTTGTATATTACATGGAGGTTGGTGACCTCACATAACTCCAAACTAAACAGGTCTAGTTAGCCACAATAACGGCAAACACCTTTTTTCAAATTTGTGATAATGCATCAACTGTGTTTACAGTGATTAGGAAGGATACACCACCTTTGACAGCTGAGGTTGTACCCTGGAACGTTGCCATCAACTCGCAGCAGTACTCTCTGGTTGTGATGATTCTCTTTGAGAGTCAGTCTGTGTATGATGGGCCCACCACCGTAGCGGCTTTGCAGAGGCGTTGTGTGGTTTAGGACTCTCACGGAGGTGATATCTGTATGGAAGTCAGTTGGGTGAAGCATGTAATTTTCAGATTTCAATTATTGGTTTTCATGTGTGTGTATGTGTTGGGTTTTTTTCTAATTTCTGTTGCACTCACAGTATTTGGGGATATGAATGGTCCTGCTCTCTGTGAGCCCATGTTCAGATTGATACACACAGGTCAGGTCCTTTCCCTCATGAAGGTCCAGAGGAAACTGATAAGTCAGCCTGGCTTTCTGGGCACGCTCTTCATACTCTGAGTGCAAGGACATTTGGCCTTTGGCATTTTCAAGGACCCAGGCGATGTTATCTCTGACACCCTCCCCTCTGCAGTCACACACTGCCAGCCAGAGAGGAAAGTCATGCTGTCTTGCTACAGACACACTCAGCAGTGGGGATCCTGACAGAAGACGAAAATGAAAAGGATGAAAAGCTGTGCCAGTTTGTGTGAGTAACAAAGAAATATTTTTAAGAGAAATAACGTACTGTTCACTGGAATGTGTACTGTGTTTTTCTCAGGCACCTCCAGGCTCGGATGCTCCACCATGCAGGTCAAATTCTGACCAGAATACGACGAAGACAGGATATGCACAGAGCTATGGGCTGAAACCAAACCATCAGCTTGGACTTCAATCTCCATTGGTTGACTGGTGCCATTGTCACTGTCACTGTTTCCAATATGCCAGGTTATGGTTGCTGCAGGGGCAACGCTGTCCACAGAGCAGTCCACCTTTGTGTATTCGTCACCATCTCTCCACTCAGTGCTGGAGTTGATGGTGATGTTTGGACGAGCTGTGTGGGAAAGAGAAGTTAAACTTCAGGAAGTGAGCGGCTGCCCTTGAGAAAAAGATAAAATCTATGGTGCGCAAACATGGCCAAATATGTCTGCGACTCCAAATCCAAAGCTTGATTTGTTGAACATACCGCAAAGAGGGAGTGTTATGCTTCTGTTCTCTGGCTCCTCAAATGCAGGGTGATTTATCACACACTCTGCAGTGAGCTCCCGAGGCGAGCAGGCAGGGAAGAGTAAAACTCCCCTGACAGAGTGGCTTCCATTATGGGAAGTGAAATTGAACCAAGAGACTCCAGACACACCCTCTGGTAGAAGCCAGGACATGTTGGCTGCAGGAACAGCATCGGCTGCTGAGCACTCAATCAGACTGCGTCCATCTTCAATCTGCAAATCAACTCGAATCATGGGAGGAACTGAGAGGAAGAGTGCAGAGTGCACAATTTACATCAATATTTCATATTCAAAAAATGTAGAAAATTCAAAGTGCATTCATGACAGTCTTTAAAAAACACCTGCAAAGAGTTGCACCTACTAGGCTCTAAAACTTGTGGCTTAACTGTGATGTTAAACTGCAGCGTTGCTTTGTAACGGTGATAGGAGGTGACACAGTCATACAAGCCAGCATGCTGATGTACCACAGGACCCTGAATGGTAAGGCTGCTGCCAACCAGCTCAATGCCCTCGGGCAATGGCTCATCATCTCTAGAGGGAAAAAACAGCAGTAATATAAACAAAATCCATGTTTTAGTTTTATTGAAATATTACAAATACAAATCTTGATTTTAAAGATTATTTCGATCAGGATACGTGTAAAAATCTGGTTCCTGTAGTCTATCACTTGTGGTTCTGTGCCACCAAACCTATAACCACATCCTCTACAGTGTATGTTGTTTCAGTCTAAGTTAATGATGGAGGGGGAAAAAGAGAGATCAATGCTACTGTCTGCAATGCTGCTTCTGTCTGCAAATGTCACAGATTTTTCCCCATATTATTCTTCATTGTTTCAATGAGAAAAGATAAATAGAAAACACTGAAACAAAGACAAAACAGAGAAGGTTTCAGCTCAGTCTCATCTTTGCAGTCACCCATGTAACGCAGACGTTAATTATATACAAGATAAATACATTTGAACTAGACTAAGAGTGTGCACCCATGCTAGCAGCTATGTAAGGCATGATGTATGCTGACATGCTACTGATGCTGATGCATGCTGATATTTAGCAGAAAAATTGTTGACTTTGTTAACCATCTACACAACCAAAGTTTGTAGAAGTAGGTGGAGGGGTGGATGGGAATGGCATTTGTTTGCAGGTGATTGGCTATAAGTTAGTGTTGGACAAATTGAAGTGATGGTGCAAGAGAAGTTAAGGGATCAACAAAGTCATTACAATTAACCCTGAGGGGAACACAGGTGCACCATATTTCAAGGCAATCCATCCAATTGTTGTTGAGACATTTCACTCAAAACAACCATGTGTGTGGGGGGGGGTCATCAAAGCCATTAGAATTCATTCTATGGGCCACATGGTTAGTTGTACCAAATTTCAAGGCAATCCATCCAAAACTTATTAAGACAATTCAGTCTGGACTAAAGTTATAGACTGACCAACTGACACTGCCATCCATAAACCTATGCTGCTAACATGGTAAATAATTGATTGCAGCAGTGCAAGACAGCAAACTGAAATACAGATATTTGTCTAACAATGACATTTCTTACTTTTTGCAAGTAATATTGTAACGTGGCACATTTCCAATGACCTCCAGGCTGATAACAGTGTCACTCTTTCCCTCCTGCAGCTCTAAAGACTCAGTGGCTTGGTCGTGATCATTGTTTCTTGGCAGCCCTGCAGAGAGCTGAATTCCTGACAAATCTGCAGAAAAAAAGAACATTTTTGTTTTCTGTAACTTTACCTCATGAGCATCAGATCACTTTTCCATATAAGGCAGTGATAGTACTCACAAAATGACGGCAATGTTATGACTCGTGACTCCCTGTGTGTAAATTTGGGGTGGTCAAACATGCAGGTGATGTTGCGCCCCTCAAACACTGTTGCAGGGAGGCGGTAAGAGATTGCTTGTGTCTGTGAGTCTGTGTCGTCCTCTTTCTCTAGCCCCTCCATGTTCAAAGCCAAAGAGATGTCAGTGTCAGGTCTCCCTCCGGATGAAATGCAAGAGACCACCCAGAAATCACTTCCTCCTTTTTGTACCATCTCTGCTTTAATGCTCACATTTGGCCTCACTGAGGAGCAAGAAGAAAGGCGAGAAGAGTTATTCTTTCACAAGGTTTAATGTATTTTCCAGCAAATTAAAAAGTCAGATAGCAAGTAGAGACTCTGTGTGTTTTTATTAAATAGGAAGCCCCGGCCGGATGAGCTGAATGTTAGTTAAACACAGGCCATAAGGGGTTTCTGCATGGGTTTTGAAGAGTGCTGACTTAGGCTTATCACCTGTCCCATCTGTTGGCAGGGGCTACAGCTGAGAGCAGATGTCTGGCCCAGCTGTTGCCCAACCAAAGCTGAGAGAACCGCAGAGTTTAATGCAGGGAATCAGCAGAGATCAGAGTCTATTATCAAATACATAAAAATTGTGGTGTCATGCAATAGCCAGCTATTCCTAATGAGTAAGAGAAGTGAGTTAACACCTCATAATAGCTCAAGCGCTAGAGAAGGGTATGCATGATTAAAGTGAGTTAAAGTACTTTGGCTTCAAATATTGGATCCGTTAACACCTAAAGCTGTGTGTGGACCTAACTGCTGTGGTTAGAAAACTACTGGCTCATGCTAATGGGATTTAGACTAATAACAGTGATCATGTTTGCAGTCTCAGGAGAGTAGTTCTGTGTAAGGCAGAATGTACTGCCCTTGTGTGGCAATGCCTTTTTCAGATTGCTGTGCTATATATCACAACCTCTAACTACAACTTCATTTGTACTGAAGTTCTTTGAGAAAATAACAATGTGGTACAAAGTCAAGGTTGTGTTATGTAGCACAACAAGCTAACAAATCTCTGTAAATGTAACCATGTTCTTGTGCATTTTCAGTGGCCTTGGCGTTACAGTGAGCTATTTTCCTGACACTGCAAACATGGTCACTATTATTAGTCTTTGGAGCTTTTTCTAAACAACCCGTAATCTGCGCAGGAACGTGTCAACCAGTGGATAACCGTGGATCAATGTGGCTAATTGATGTGTTTTTAATAGTTTTTGGACAACAATTGAAGTCTACTGCAAAGGGGAATACAATATATCAGCTTTGGACACAAACAAGTAGATCAATTCATTGCTGGTTTGGCTCTGCACATCAGATTTTTTGACAGTGATAGAAATGATCGTGAGCCATATCCTTTAAGCACATACAAATAAGCAGTAACAGACAAAAATCAATTGCACACATGTATAAACTACTAAACTCACAAAAAAACCTCACATTGACCACTAGGGGGCATTTCAAGAACAATTTTGCATTTGACTCCTCAGAAAGTGATAGTATGAAGTCCTCGAAAGATATGATTCAAAGACAGATTTGAAGAAATAGTAATGTATGTTGACATTTTTCTGCAATGAATATAATCTAATATGGTGGCATAACAAGAACATTTAAAGGTTGATGACTTAGTTGAAATTACCACCAAATTGCATGCTGGACTGTATGTGTTGTGATGTTATTGTTAATTAGTTACTGAGTTGTTTCTGCATTATGGTTGTCTATGTTTCATACTAGTGAAAGAGTGCATTCCCACATGGAGACTTTGCATTGTGAAATGTGATTTATGGTCTGTCACTGTGTATATGGAGCACAGTGAGAAAGAGCAGCCAGTGTGAAAAATCAGAAGCAGCCAGTAATTGTGCTAAGTCATGATGCATGATTATAAGTCTATGATGCAGTACATACAGTTATATATGTCACCTCTGAAAACACAGAGGTTAAAACACAACAACACTCAGCTGTGACTGTGTCCATACCGTAGGTTTCCACCGTCACTGTAGTGAGTTTGGGGTGAGAGAGAGTTGGGTGTTTGACCACACAGGTCACACTGTCCTCATCTAAGTGGTGGGTGGGGAAGTGGAGAATGCTGTTCAGGGTGGAGGTGCCGTTAGAGTGAAGAGTTTCTTTTGTCACCACATTAAAGGGATAATCTGGGGGAGAATCACCGTTGAACAACCAGCTGATCTGAGATGCAGGCCTACCACCAACAGCAGAGCATGACACTGACTGGTAGTGAGTGCCGTTGATGGTCTCTGCATTTACCAGCATTTGTATATCAGGCCTGGCTGTGAATGAATGAACAAGTGAAAATGTCATCCTTTTGAAATGATGTAGGCATGCCTTGGGTCAGAAAAGCATTGTTTCTCCAAGCTCATTAAAATAAGACTGCTGGTACTTCGACGGTTATGACCTTTTCTGAGTTTCAAATCTCATCTGGCTGATTAAAAACAAAAAAAAAACAGAGATAAATGGGGAAAAAAAGAAAACAAATTATTATTGTCCATTCTGGCTTACCTACTACAGTGAGTGTTACACTGTCAGAAAAATCCTCTTCATTTGATTCAAACTCACAGATGTACACTCCCTCTGCTTCCACACTGGAGACTCTCATCTTAACTGTGAGGTTGGTGCGAGAGTCTGGAAGTGAGAAACTGTCGTAATTGGAAAACACCACGTTGTCAGCATTAAATCCTACCAGTCGCCTGGCTTTAACTTTTGAATTAGTGATAATCTGCCGTTTCCATAGGGAAGTGATGATCTCGCTCTCCCCCAGATAACTACAGTTCAGGTACACGTCTTCTCCCAGGACTCCTGTGACGTTGTGTGTGATCTCAATAATCTTCTCTTCTCCTGGACAAAAAGAACAACACAATGATCAGTAATAATGAAAGGTCAAAGGTTCACCTGAACAGTCCAAAAATTGCAAACACGAGCAAAGCAGAATTGTCTTTTAGGGGAAGGATGTGATTGTTCCTGTTCCTGAGAGGACACACAGGAGGCTGATGGATGTCCATTGTTGTGCATGTGTAAGTGGTTCCTGCACATCCCATTGTCTTTCACTAGTTAAGTGAAGCTGTGATGGATGAAGCTGACTTACAGGGTCAGTGGTTATGAGGTTCTCATTCATTTTATCATTTTTAGCACGTGCCAATCACTAATCAATATTAACAAGAGTCTATAGTTTCGCTAGTGTACCTTTGATTTATTTG
Source organism: Scomber japonicus (assembly GCF_027409825.1). Classification (NCBI taxonomy): domain Eukaryota; kingdom Metazoa; phylum Chordata; class Actinopteri; order Scombriformes; family Scombridae; genus Scomber; species Scomber japonicus. Next base: position 22,686,428 of record NC_070583.1, read on the forward strand.
GTCATAAATCAAAGTATGTCAAAAATCAAAGAATCCCCAAAGTTATTACAATTCATTGTATTACATTCATTCAAAAAGGCTTGTTGTTGGGGCATTTGACTAAGAACCACAAAAGCCAACTTCATGCTGGCAGAAATGTCAGGGTCATTAGGCTTCATCATCTGGAAACCATGATCGTCTATAAAAGTTTTTGAGATTTTTCACTGGATAGTTTCACTGGAGTTTTTTGACCTACTGGTGGCACTAGATTAAAAGTTAAATCACCAAAGTAATTAGTTATCATGATCTGTGGATCATATATAGTAAATTTCATGGAAATCTATCACTAATACCACACTACTAATGTGCCTAAAACCATAAAGTTGATCTAAAAATACTGTGAATGTTTTAAGCGAGAGGAAGTTAAAGATGTAGCTGCTTCCTAGTGCTCCTCTAAAGAAAGGAACTTGTCTTTATGTACACAGTGACACTTGACAAATGCACCCATCTCCTTGCTCAGTGTACATTTAACAGAGGACTCCATTATGTTAACGAAATGAAAACAGTCCAAAAGTTACCCCCTGACCCACACCCAAACACCGGCGACCTGTTCCCATGATTAGAGGAGGTTTCAGAGGGAAGGACATTTAATAGATGCTGACAGGTTTTAGCACTTGCAGAAGGACAATGTGCAGACTCCAATGCATACCAAGTCTGTTTCATCCTGCCTCCTCTGCTGACTTTAACAAAGTGCACGTAAGGACACAGTTTGCTTTATCAGCCAGTTGAAGCCAGGAGCTTTTATTCAGCTTTAAATGCATGATGAGTTAAATAATGAAAGCTTGGTGAACTGCTTCATGAAAATCTACTAAACATACAGCCAGCTGTTGCAGTCTAAACTGAACTGTTTGCATCACACACAGTTGAAGCAGAAATGCTCTAGGTATTACTATATATCACAGCAAATGGAAACAATGTGGAGAGCCTCCAAAGCCACTTAAGAGGGAAGGATGGAAAGGGAGAGGAAAAAATATGCTGTATCAGTTCAATTGTGCCTAGTGGGTTCATAATTCATTTGCCCTTGCTGGTTATTGCCAAAATAAATGTCAGCCAAACGTAGAAAAGGCACACCTTAAGGATAAAAATTAAGCAATAACTGAGAAAAAAATCTTCAGCCACTGCATCATATTTCCCAAGCCCCGGGGGCTTCTTTTCTCACCAGACGGCAACTACAGTGTACCAGTCTTCCTTTGCAGGCTGGGGATGTGGTAAACAAATAATGCTCTCGACTTTAAAAAACACAGAGCTTTTTCACAGGTTTAAGCTTTCATCTCCAGCTGTGGAGATCCTAATGACTCTGCAGAAACAAAGACATTGGGAGGATTTATGTCACAGAGGCATCCCTAAATGAGTTTACCCTGTAAAGGGTTTCCCCTCTCAAAACGAAAACAAAACCCTAATATACTAACTTTAAAAAGCTGTAAAGTAACTAATGTGGTTTTAGTTGAAACCACTGATAACAGTAATAATGAAATAACTGCCAGAGTGACAATACCAACATGCAAACAGAAATATACTTCAGATATTTGTCATTTAGTTAGCTAAAAAATCATCCACAATGCCTCAAAAGTTGGCTTTTATGCATGTGAGCAATTATAATTGGACTAATCACTTAGGAAAAGCAAAGCAGCACATTTTAGTTCAAATGCCACAGGTTAAACAAGACCTTCAGGGCCAGTAAAATAAGCTAATAAACAGCTGACAGTCACAGATGGATTGTAACCATGTAGACTTACCCAGAATTTCCAAGCAGTGAGCAACATTTAGGACAAGACCCAAAATCAACAGCCATGAGCATCCCATGATGGTATCATTGAGTGAAATAGAGTTGGATCAACCAACTGTATATAAGGCAAGAGGGCATTTAAAGTGTGTGTGTGTGTGTGTGTGTGTGTGTATGTGTGAGAGTGTGTTTTCTGTGGTTATGGTTAGAGGTGCACACCCTCTACACACACTCACATTGACGATTGTACATGTGCCTTTGTGCCTGCATGTTTGTTACCACGTATATAGCCACATACTATGTTGGTTTATGCTCACACATGCATTATATTCATTTACTGCAGAATTATCACTGAACCCTGCATGCAGCCCATACACACACACACACACACACACACACACACACACACACACACACACACGTATATGACAGCTGTTGTAAAACCACTTCTTCCTCTTGCTTTCTGAAACAATAACTGGGCCTCTGAGTCTCCTGCAGTTTTTTTTTGCTCAGATGCCCACAGCTTGGGTTGTCCAGGTCACCATGCAGGAACCTCAGTAACTCAGCCACCTCATATAGCAAGGGCGCCTTGGGTAATGGTAAAGCCATGCATCACTCATACCATCTTGCTCAGAGACTGCCTGTATGCAAGGCAGCTTGCTCATACGCTGCAGTTTGTTAAATCACTCACTTGTGGGCATTATTTAATGACATAAGCATCTCTAATTCACTTAGAGGGTTTGTTTTTTTTCAGCCAGACTTATTTGCTGAGCACAGTTTGTCATAGTAAGAGCTTGTGTGGAAAACTGCAAACAGAAACAAATGTGGGCAAGGAAGAAGTTTTGCAGTTATTCAGCATTGCACAGCGTTTTTCTGTCTTGTGTGTTTCTGCCTTTAATTTCCTGTTGTAGTTGATAAACTTAAGAGTCAAGTCATTTCAACCACAGGAGGATGACAGTGAATGAAATGACCAAAAAAAGAAAAATTGCTTCCAGCACTTTTTTACTGTGTATAACGGTTGTTTTGAATTGTCTGGTATGAAACTAGCAGTTGTAGTGAGCCTGTGAGTGGGTTCTACAACAAAGACAATACTTGTTTCCGTTTCATACTCTACATATTACTCTTTCTCTTTCTCTCTCTCTCTCTCTCTCTCTCTCTCTCTCTCTCTCTCTCTCTCTCTCTCTCTCTCTCTCTCTCTCTCTCTCTCTCTCTCTCTCTCTCTCTCTCTCTCTCTCTCTCTTTTACACACACACACACACACACACACACACACACACACACACACACACACACACACACACACACACACACACACAGCCTATAGTGTAAAAACATCCAAGTGCACAGAGGTGCTGCACAGTAAAACATGAGCTGTAAAAAAATTAATTATATGACTGTGATGAAACTCTGGTGTTAATATTGACACTGACACCAAATGTATAAATATCAGCATTTCATGAGTTCAAAATGGCTCAACTTGCCATCTGCTGTTTAAAATCAGCCCTGAAAAGGTGGGGCATATGTAGACGTATAGTTGACCCTTTGGGAGTTCTTGAGGTCATGAAATTCAGCAGCCACCTCCTCCATTCCTGCGCTCATTTTCAAATATAAGCTGAGAGAAAAAGTCCATCAGCCAAAGGTAGTCCTCCTTGCTTCTCACCCTGGAGCTCTTCAACTCTCCAGCTGTTTGTTCCTGCAGTTGTCAGCTGGTAACATCTTGTTTTAAGACATGAAATTGCATTGTATCCATGGCTCCACTGAAACTGTCTGTCCTGTCAGCTGAGCTTGTCAGATGCTGCCTTATGCCTTAAATGCAGTAGTTAAACTCCAGTTGTTTGCAAAGACTCAAACTCAGATATTTCATCCATTTAGGTTACTTATTCATGCATATTTCACATTCAATTTCATATAAAATCTGAATGAGCGTGAAGTGTTAACTAAGAAAAAAACACGATACCCTGGTTTCTTATCAGTGTTTGTTTGATTTATTTTTTTCAGTGACGCAGCCATCAGATTAAAGGAAGCATTTGAGGATGTTTTTTACATTAGCCTACAAATCACACGCAATCAGCATCTGAACCACACGGACAGATGAGAGAGGTTTTGTCGGAATGATCTAAGCAAGATTAAAGCCTTATTACTTCCAGTCTGCTCTCTGACTTGATTGTGTGTACGATCATATCTCCGGAAGGTAAAGCACAGTGCAGTCTATTACAGAAATTACATGCAACATTTGATTTTGAGGGCAAACATTTGACACATGATCACATGAACATGGAGCTGGAGGCTACTTTTCCTGCTAATTAAATTACCTGGAGTGGTTATCCCCTGAAGGTATAGGCAGAGGTGGAGTTGCAGTTGGAGAGGAAACTTTCACTCTTTCTTTCTGTGCCCTACCGTCTGTGAGTTAATGTATTTTACTGACAACCAATTGTTAACAATTCACAGACAAGGTATTAATAGATTTCACAGATGTACAACTGGCGTCCCTTTCACCTTGCTGTCTTTCTCTTTATCGCTTTCTCTCCGGACATTCAGATGGAAAAAGGTAGTTGGTGATCAGCCAGTAATAATGTGCTTGTGAAATGTTGTGTGGTAACCTACTTAATTCAGTGGAGCCTTATCATCACTTGTATTCAAAGGGAGGAAATTTACTGATCATTTGCATCATCTCTTTCTGCTGTTCTTCATTTACAGCAGAACTATCATCACACCCTCCAGCCCTCACGCACAAACACACACACTTTCACAGATTCCACTCTGACACTAATCTTGATTGATGTAGCACTATCAATCTGAGTCACATACCAGCGTTATCCTGTGAAACGGCTGGCATTCATGTCAGAAGAGAAATGATGACATAAAACATGAGAGATCAGCACTATTGCTAGGCGCTTCACTTTCTCAGATATGACTACCTTCAAGTACAATCTAAAATCAGTTGTAACGCTCACATGTTAAAAGATGTGGTCTGCTGCACAGAGGTTAAACCAACAGTCTGGTTGGCAGGGGCTGTCTTTGCAGCATCCTGGCATGGGATGCAAATAGACATGAACATGAAATGAGAGTTCATAGAATCATTTGTTTGATTTCTTTTAGCTTGTATGTTTTACGCAGTTTGAAGAGCAACCACAACATAAAGATATGAGTAAAAGAAAATTTAGAATTTATGTTTCACTTCTGCTTTCTAAGTATGTGTATGCATTATTCTATATATTGTTGCACACATTTATTTAAAACTTTGACACAAACATTTTTCTGAGTGAGAAGAAGGGTAAGGGTTGAGTGTTTTAATATTATATTTATACATATTTATGTTTTTATTTTAAATTAATGGTCCCCGGACACAAAGTTTACACGACTCGTCTTTGACCCATATATGTTTGTTTGCATTCTTGTGGCGTTAGATGAGAGAGTTGGTCACTCTTTTGTCTCTCTGTTCAAAGTGAAGCTGGAGCCAGCACCCAGTTAGCTTAGCTGAGCAGATTTTGTTCCAGCTGCTAGCTTTAGCTTCATATTTACTGCACAAAGCAATAGAGCGGTTTTATGCAGTGGTCAAAGAAGTACTGACATGAAAAAGTAAGTAGGCTAAGTATGAAAGCATCATCAGCTAAAGTTAATGTACTTAATGTATAAAAAGTACTCTACTCTAAATTATTGTATTATTATTGTGTTATTTCTAATAATGAATTAACATGTAAGCATCACGCAGTGTCGTAGGTGGTCAACATGAACCTCATTTTAATTATTTTATGTCCTGCTAAATGCATCTTTTTTTAAATATATTGATTTTCATGTAAATTAAAATCTGCAAAGTAGTTATAGAAGACTACCTCAGAATTATACTTTAACTGATATTGTATTTTTAAACTTCTGTTTATTAATGGGTGAATGCAATAGTTTTCATATCATAATATCATATTTAGTGTCACTTAATTATCTTTTGTTTTGTTTTGTGTTGTTTGTCAGTCAAGTAACATGCATGAAAGGTGGATTGATTGGCTAATAGTACTTTCTGCAAAACAAGTTCTGTGAAGTGCACCCCAGTGCTGAGGAGGTGTTGACCACAGAAACTGAACTCATGTAGCCTTGAAACAATGAACACCTCTAATGCAGAATAGGAAGACACAGTGCCACAGCAAAGACTTTTAAACATCATGAAGTTCTATATGCACTCATAAGGAAACTGAAATTCATTCATATAACATCCTGACCTTGTTTTTAAGAGCACATAATGGTTACTGGTGCATTTTAACAGCTCCTATAAAACATTATCCATCCATAATTCATCATAATCATCTCATGAATGTTTATGACTTGTTGTCTGACAACCTTCTAAAGTCACATTACTTTTTATGCTTTTTAAATCCATCGATCAACATCATGACGTTACCGAAAGAGAACGATGGAACAAAGTTGCAGCTTAATATGGTTAGTCAAGGATGGCATGCGATTTCATTGAACAGATTCTGCGATATCCGGTGATTCTTGATTATTCATTGGTTTCAATTGACAGTTTCTTGTGTTTGTCACAATGACTCATACTGAAATACTGGTTGGTATAATTTCTCACACCAGTCAGGAAACATCTGAAAAGTTGTCAAACACATTCACGCTTGCCATTTTTTTTGATGCAGTATAGAATACAAAGATTTCTGCAACTGCACGCATGTTGAGGGAGCAGAAATTGAAGAAATGCTCTTTTTTAAGCTAGAAAGCTTTCAGGGAACAAAAACAACTCCTACTGCAACTTATTACATTGTTCTATATGAGTCGAAATATCTCTGATCAATGTCTCATTCTTCTTTGGTGCCCCACAGTGCTTTAACATCCGAGGATGCTGAGTGCTTAATGGTTATTTAGTTGGTGGAAATGACTGAAACAGTGATGTGGCATTCTTCAAGATGATGCACCCGATGTTCAGAGCATGAGTCATTTATGTACTTTAACAGTTGAGGCAGTACTGCTGAGTGCTTAATGGTTATTTAGTTGATGGAAATGAGAGGCAAGAGTGGAGAGGTAAATAGGCTGATCTGATCTTTACAGTAAGTAGTGGATGAAGCAAGAATGAGAGCTTGTGATAAATGACTCTGCTTTGAATTACGTTTCAGGGAAGTACGGTCCTTTGTTTTCCCAAACAGAAACAGTTTCAACTGCCAGCTGAATTGGGTTCTGAGGCAAAGCTTTGGTGGCTCGTGTGAAGTCGGCAGGATTAGTCTCGTTCCAGGGGTGAAAATCGAGCTGCTGGCAGAGCATCAAATGAGAATGTAAGTGAAATGGACAGCAGATGGTTCTGGTTCGTGCACCGGTTGTTTGGGACATGCTGAGCATGGCTGGGCCTTTGCACCCCTCCAGACCTGGCACCCATCCTGCCTTCCTCCTCCACAGGACTCTTCAGCAGTGTGCTAATGCTGCATGTACAAATCCCATCACTAGAGACGGTGAGTTACTGAGGCTCACCAAAGAAATAATGGCATTTACTAAAATAAAGTCTCAATAAGGCCTATACGTGAGACCTCTTTCACGGGGAGCGTGTGGTAACATTTCTGTCACAATACACAATCAAATAAGGGAATAACATTTAAACTGTGCTTCCTTTTTACACATGGGCCACAACGCTGTTTCTGTTGCAGCACAAAAAGGCCACACCTCAGTAACCACTTCCAGTGGGCGTGTGGGAAGGTTGATCAGTGGTTGGATCACGAATTGCAGGTGGAACCCTCACCCTTTTTTTCAAGACATTCAAAATAACATACAAGGTGCTAATCCATTGCATTAGTCACATCGTTTTTTTAATAAATGGCAAACTATCAAGCCAAGTTATCCTGGCGCAATCAAGTTTTCTGCAGATGTGAAGTGTTGTAAGTTGGAATGGGGTGCAGAGGGCTAATGCATACTAATGTTCATCAGAGTATTATGGTCACATATGCATCAAAATTCACCCAAACAAAACATCCTTGCTTCAAATCTATTCATCTACTTCTGTCTCTTGAATTCTGACTGTCTCTTCACTGTGCACAGTCACGTAAAGGTAAATATGCACCATATACAACCTTAGTACCACTACTACAGTACCACTATTATATAACTCCAGCTGCATTCCTTTCAGGGTTTTTAAAATGGAAATGCCCAATAAGCCATTAACAATAAAGCAGTGACGTTGGTTAGATCCAGAGCACTGACACTGGAAATTAGCATTTTGATGCTGAACTTACTTCAACTGAAATCCTCAAAGACTCAAAAGGTAACCCGCACCATTAATAATAGGTCAAATGACCTAAGTGACATGAAAGCTTGGTCATAGTATGAAATCCACAGATTTATATCACCAGACTCTGCAAATCCCCTCAATTCAACTCAATGGTGTTTTAGCATCTTTCAGCACATTCTTTTGGTTTTTAGAGCCCTCCATTTTACAGTTTTGGCTCAGTGTCACTGCTGCAGTGGGTCTGCATTTGTCTTGTCACCAAAGAAATTAAACAGATTCTACAAGCATTTGCTGTTTTTGCAAATAATAACTTTTCATACATGCTAATTACAGTACATACATAGATATACACGTATCTGACTGTCAAAGTTGAAGGAAGGATCATGAAATAATAGAAAACGTGTTGATTACCCTTTATCTTACCTTCTACTTTGTTCCCTTCTGTTAAACAAAGATTTTAGTGTGCTGCAGAAGTATTCGTGACAACGTTGCATTGACTCTGTTGTGCAATATGAAATATTGCCTATTGCCGTTTGGAGATGCCTACTGCAAGAAGTAATAAATGAGTTAAAGATGTTGCTTTAGTTGACAGCACAATCTTAATTAAAGCAGTGTGGGATAATGAGAGTTCACCTCCTCTCAAGCATGCACTGCACTAAACTCAGCTGACACAACAGAAAATTCTCATGCAACCTAAGACCTGAGGGACAAATTACACTGGCACCGGCCAGGCAGGGACTGTGCAGCAAGGCGAGCAGCAAATCAATAGAGGTTTATAGACTTGAATCATGCTTAAATGTTCCTCCTCAACTCTGCTACATTTATTCATCTTTCTGTCTTATGGCTGCTCTGAAGAAGATAGAGGCGACACTAACACACATCAAGACTGCTGTGATGCAGATCGTCATCTGATGTGAAGACTCAATTCTGACCATTGAGTCTGGTTTTATAGTTGTTGTGAGTCCTTTCTGCATTACTCTCTATAAAGTTTTTAAATCACAAATGTAAAAGAGGACAAGTACATCATGCAAAGTTTGTGCAACAAGTCTTTTATCAATTTAAGAACTTTCAAAGCAAAACTCACGACTGCCATCTATGGGCAGAATTGAGTTTTAATGCAAAACAGTGAGGATTCATACAGTAACAGATACCTACAAATAGAGATTTTACAACATAGAAAAATGTATATATGTTAAAAAAAATATAAGAAAATATTCAAAATCAATGAAAAAGTCATGTCTTTGAAACCCAGAGATAAGCGACTACCTTCCTCCCTTGTTTTTCTGTCTTATACTGCTTCACCAAATTTAGCAGGACAATTTGCATCTCATCTCACACACTGATGGCACTGGCCTGGACATCAAGAACAATCTTGGGTTCAGTATCTTGCTCAAGGACACTTTGACATCTGAACAGGAGGAGTCGGGATCAGACCACCGACCCTGCAATTAATGGATGAGCAGCAGCCGCCACACACATCGATGTACATACTGTTGGTGTCATTGATCAGATCAAATCTAATTAGCCCTAAATCAGCAAAGCATAGCATATGTATTCTGTAAATAATTAAAAGCCTCATTTAACAATAATAAAGTCTGTTCCTAAGGTAAGTTGCAGCCAGTATGAGCAGTCATGAATCACACACAGGGAACCACACACACACACACGGTGAGGAAGGGGGCCCTCAAAAATCCCTGTGGCGCCTCTTGTGTACGCAATGACTGCTCAACCAGTGCATTCCTGCAGCACACTGTACTGTAGGTCTGCCCATGTTCACACAAGTTTCAACACAATAACAACAGAATCTGAAGGGGCATTCCCACACAGTTATCCTCTACCAGGAGAAACTGTATCCGTGGGATGTTATCAATAAACACACATTCAAAGACTTGTCAGCCAGAGGGCGTCTTTGGTGTCCATGAGTGACCACTCTCTCTCTCCTCTACCATCAAACAGAGTAACCTTCATTTTACCCACACTGACTCAGCATTTGCTGGTTATGTTAAGTGATTATGCTGCCATTGACGCCCAGTGGATGTGAGAGGCATTTGTAAAGGATCAGTCTAACATCCCCTTAACTGCATTTTAAAAGCCTGAAAAGCCTGCTGCTATAAATCCTGACTATCTGGACCCACTGATCAGAGGCTGATTGATTCCTCTAATGGGCACACACACACACACACACACACACACACACACACACACACACACACACACACACACACTGATGCTGTACATGGCAATTTGTTTTGCCATGTTGTGTTTGTGTAAGCTGTTTTCTGTTTTGGGGGAGGGGTTATTTTGCCCTAAACAATCAGTAGTGAGTGACATATCCATCTTGTCGACATAAATTGTAGTTGACACATGCAGAAGCATTTTTATATTGATCAAAATATGCCAGTTTCTGAATTTGTATTTTTGTGTTCTGCATTAATCTCAACCATGCTTATTTTCACAGCCATATTTCAGGCCATGGCACAAACAGACGACGTCTCCATTCTTAATCCTGCCTACAAAAGCTTTCATAGGCTTGGTTGTTTTTCCAACTATCCAGTTGTCAACATAATACTGTGCCCAGCCAAGAAATTATCTGACACATAATCCCTTTAAAAGTCACAATTTGTTGAATTTATATTTCAGTTTTTGTGCTAATTAAATAAAAAAGATATAATGTGTTAATCATTGAGCTTTAGACGTGATGTCATGACTGGCTTGAAGAGTGGTGGCAAATGAAGGAGAGCTCCCAGTCAGCCGAAATGAACTGCACTGCCTACCAACTGCATCTACCTACAACAGAAAGAGGAAGCACTGCACAACCAAACAGGTCCAAGGACACATTGCTGGTAGGGGTAGCCCCCTACTCCACTCCACCCTACCCCACCGCCCTCTACGTTTCCAGTGTTAATGTGCAACTAAGCTACCAGAGTGGTATCAATTTTCTTATCACGCTCTCAGGAAGAAAGTGAATAGGCTTAGTTTTTCAGGAAATAGAGATGTGGCAGCAGGTCAGAGGTCTGAAAATTGCAGGGTACATTAATAATTAATCTTCGGCTGTTTTAAAAGTACCTTTTTGCTCTATTACACTCATCTGATCTAATCTGTGCTGCATAAAAATGCTAGTAAGATGTCTGAATGAAAGTAAGACAATGAAGAAGAATATGGACCTACCATTGGAATAAATACAAGATTTGGGATCCCATCAGAGACAGGTAGCATGGCGGTTACGGCCACTAAAACCCAAATGGAGTCATACTTCTCAGTCAAACTATGACACCTCTGGACCTTTCCAAATGCACTTTACCTTATAAGATATTCTGGTCTGTAATTAGATTTGGTTCATGCGAGGGTCAGAGGGTCATTTTTGGCTCAAAACCTCACATGCCGAGTGAATATGTGATACAGGAGGTAAGGTTAATACATGAGGGTCGGGTTTCAGTGACTCAGGCCTACAGTGTATGAAATGGATCTGTATTAGGAAAACTGAAGTCATCAATAGGTTTCACATTTTCTAAATTCAGTGGTTGCATTGAGTTTTTGAGGTCTGCCACTGCTGCAGAGATTCAGGTATGAAAAATATTATTTTTATATTTAGGGATGACAAGTCAAGTCAAGTGAGGAAAATTCTATTTTTCCTCCTTCAAACGCTCACTGAGAGAAAAAGAAATCTATATTTAAACAAATCAAATGTTCATTTCAACTGAATAAAAATTATTGATCCCCTATCCTTGAAAAATAATCTTTTAAAAATTAAATGATTTGTGGAAAGTGAGACAAGAAGATTGATTCTCAAAAGAGTCAATCATCTTATCTAACTCTCAACGAAAGAATAACGTACTTCCCAATATGATGACCTATCCCTCTAAGAAACACAATATGAAAAAACAGTAAGGGACATTAGTGTCCTTTACTGTTTTTCAGCTGCTGCAAAGGCCACTTGTTTGTTTTGAAAAGTTCACCAAAACCAGCTGTGAGATAATGTCTAAACCCAGAGACACACTTTCTGCAAAAAGCTGAAACTCTTAGGCCAGTGTAAACACAGCCTGTCCAGACTACAGTGACCTCTGTCCCCTGGTGGTGTCTTGGTTTGGTTGAGATGCACTCCTTCATTATAACACATATAACTGCATCCCTCTATGTAATTACTGACTCACAACTTCCCAATAGCTGGTTAATGACAAAAAAAATGTTGGAAGAGAAAAGATAAATGAGCTCAACCTCTATTTTGAGATTTACATTCCACTAATATTGGGGCGGGGGGGTTGTCTGTAAAGTTGGTCTGACTGGAGCCAGACGCAGGGGCCAGACAGTTTTATTGCATTGTGGGATTACTCGCTGGCTGAAATGAAAGTGTATCGTCACGGCTACTAGACCCCTGATCCTTGCTGCAGAAGGGCCACTGCATGACCTCTAAAGGTAACACAGCCTGAGGAAAGTTTCCTACAAGAACAAACACGTAGCCTAAACCTTGGCCAAAAAAGGAATGCCACATGACTTTTTGATCTGATATCACCACAGGATACACTCGGATATTGAGCTAATTAGGACACAGAGAAACCCACACTGTGCAGAATAATGCTGAGTTCAAATCAGGTGGGACTTTGTTTACTTACAATTAAACTATTCTAATAAAACTGCTCTGATAATAACAAATACACAACATGCCAATACACAAAATCACACAGGAATTAATTCAACCATTATTTAACAGGAAAGTCTCTAGAGGTACATTATCTCTTGTAAAAGAGTGACCTGGTTAAAATAACAGTAAAAAAATAGGGCCCAAGAGCATGAAAAAGGGAAGCATGACATGACTTATTTAAAACAGTTACATTTCCATTTGTTTCAATGAGTTGCTTTAATGCCTGATGCTGTGTTGGAGGAAATATTCAGATCTTCAAGTAAAAGTAACAATACCACACATTTTAAGGTCTTTACATTAGCTTCCCATCAGATTCATTTTATGGTTCTTGGTTTTATGTATAGAGCCCTGCATGGACAGACACCAGAATACATTGTTGAACTTATCCATCCCCATATCACCAGCAGGTCACTGAAGTCTTCTGACCTTTAAAGTATTGGCTGCAAAACTGTGTAATGCTCTTCATTTAGACATATGGCCTTCAGTGTCTGTAGAAGCTTTAAGAACTATCTTTACAAACTTTTTCTCACCAAAAGATGTATAGATCATTGGGGGGTTCCTGTTGGCTGTGTTTTAACTGTATGTTAACTTTATCCTGTGGCTTATGTTTTCTATTGTTTATTTCTTTTATTGTCTTTTATTGTCTTTTTTTTAACTTTTTTTGTTGTAAAGAACTTTGTGGATTGTATTCATGTGAAAGGTGCTATACTAAATAAACCTATTATTATTAGCAAAATATTAAATGAATATTACTGATGCATTAATGTATGTATGATTGATATTAAGTTAATAATTACTTTTATGTATTGTTGGCGGACTTCCTCTGTAACAATGCATCATATTATAAAAAGTAGCAGGAAAAAAAACCTTGAGAACAAAAAGCTTCCAGAAAGTATGAGAGCCATCTTTTCAAATCAGCATTTGTCTCAACTTAAGGCATGTAGTGATTGTTATTTTTAACTTTTTTTTCTCGTGAAGAACTTTGTGGATTTTATTCCTGTGAAAGGTGCTATACTAAATAAACGTATTATTATTAGTAAAATGTCAGTGAAAAAATGAAAGTATTCAATGCAGAAAGGCCCATGTGAAATATTATTAAATATATATATGTATAATATTTTTTAATGTTTATTATTATTCATTCATGTGTAAATAGCATTTTAACAGTGCAGATGGTTTGAGATTGAGTTAATAACTATTTTTATGCACTACTGGCAAACTTCCTCTGTAACAATGCATCATATTATAAATGGTAGCAGACCAAAAACTTCTGAGAGGAAGTGAAAATACTGATATTTTTAAACGTAGACTAAAATCCATCTGTTTAGCCTGGCTCTTATAATTTTATAGTTTCATGGTTCTTAATGCTTTTATTGCTCCTTCATTTTTATTTTATTTATTTATATTTTAACTTGTGCCTGTTATTGTGTTATTTTAAGTTATCCCATTTTTTCAATCTTTTATTATTTATCATAGTTAATTTTTACAAATCACCTTGTTTTCAGAATGACTTGTATCTTGGTCTCCAAATACATATTTACCACCCTGTATGTTTGTCAATCACTTGAAAAGCATTTGAATTGCTTTCAACTTGTATGATAGGTGTTACATAAATAAAGATGGATTGTTTTGGGTGTAAAATCTTACATACAAAGCTTACAGCTGTCAGATAAATGTATTGTGAAAGCAGCATAAAAGAGTAGAGTACAAGTGGTGTTGTTAGTTACATTCCAGCACTGCTGATATGAAGGCAGCGTTTCCAAATACGGTTTATCTCGCAAGTTATTCCAAGTCCAGATTGCAAAGTATGTGAATGCAGTTTTGCCAAGTTCAAAATTGGAGGTATTGTAGATTTTTAGATGATTTGGTATAATAGTTGTTTGAAACAGTAAGAAACATTTCACAGACAGTTCATCAAGATACACACAATCATTTTGGCAATTTAAATGTATCCACTCAAGAATTAAAGTGAGAAAGTCACGATCCCAATCTAAAATAAAATACTGAGGTTAATGATAGGATCAAGTCACTGCAGGGAGTCCAATGCAATGACAAATATTGTGTGATCATAATCTAAAACATAAAAACAAGGACTGAGATGATTTAGTAAATGAGGAGTTTAGGTATGTACAGTGAGGGAAAATTACAATTACAATCTGGCTGTCTAATTGACTAATAATTTGGGTATGGGGTTATTTTGGTATAGCGGTTTGACGACACAGGGGAGGAAGTCTGTACAATAACTGGGACAGCCTGGTTGGTCTGTCTGTCCAAGAACCGTCGAGACACAAGATTTATTTATCAACCGCAAGATAATTATTGACCTTTTATTTGGTTATTAATGTAGGAAAGCTCATGTCATCCTGTGATGTTCTAAAATATTTACACCAGGAGAGATTTTTTAACTGTATTAAATGTTAGTGTTTGCAAGGTTTTGTATGAAATAGGTATAGTTTCTTGCATTTTATGTTAATTTGATAATTGAGGTGTGTGAAAGGCAGTTTAGGGGTCAGGGTAGTGTCATTTAGATTGTGTACGTTATAACTGTATAGGTAACTTTATCATCTGCAAACAAATTAATTATCTTATTAAATGTTCATTAAATAAGTTTCTAAAAATGAAAAACAGAACAGCTGCTAATACAGAACCTTTTGGTACACCTAGTAGTTGTCAAAATAAACACATGCTCATATTTTCCACTAGACTGTGAGGTGAAGGTGAAGTAATAAAGTCACGTTTCTAAGCCTGGCATTACAGGAGGAAGAAAAGGTCAAAGGTCAACATGTGTATCCTTATTCTTGCTCACACCATCACACCTTCTTACGCTTGGAACCGGACCTTCTCTCCATGTCTGGCCTTCTTCCAAGAAACCCCACCACCACTAGCGACCCCAGTCTTCATCCAAACAGCAAGCATTAACACGAGATTGGTCTGCGGGGAGCAACCTGGGATCATTACTGCCAATAAACCAGAGTGTGCATGAAGGTTCAGTCTGACAGGTGGGATAAAGGTGGAAAAAAGGTGTAATTTGTTGGAAATCCATCTCATCCCGACACCAAATGGAGAGCAGGATGAGGCCAATGCTGCTTTTATCTAACAATCCAGAAATGAAATGAAATGTAATCAACCTTTATTTTCCCTTCTGCTGGCAGAAACGCTGGAAATGTTCTGTTTTGCCTTCAGTTCGTGGTCCTCTCTGCGGGGGCAGCAGCCTCCAACTCCTGACCGTCGCAGCATGAAGCAGTACTGGCCAGTGTTAAGTCTCAGTAATTAAGACTTCACGCTGTTCAACTTTAAAAGCTCCTAAATGGGCCTCCAGCAGGCCCCCTACCCTCCCTGTTGAAAGCAATTTATTCGATTTGACGTGAGCTCGGCTTCACCTCACCCTCGCCTCTCCTGCAACACACGACCGTGTTACAGTAGAACAATGGAGTTCCTCTTCTCCTTTTGTCTGTATTTGCTTTTGTCTTCTCCACTTCTGTATATGATCATGGTTGTGTTTAATTAAGTCGAAAGTGCCTCCCTTTAAAAGAGAGCTTATATGATTAGAAAGTCAAGTGGTCAATCAGGAAACTATTGTAAAAAGAGACAAAAGTCCAAGACAAAGAGACATCCTTGGATGATCCTCTGGGATGATGAATTATTGTTGCTTTTCTGTCCACTCACAGATCCAGTGAGCTTCTTAATTTGGTTCATTTTTTTTTTAACATTGCTTGCAGGTTGGCAGTGTCATTCTGTATCATTGTAACTATCGGATGAGTTGACATGAAGTTTTGTAGAGACGTTCATGTTCCCCACATGATGAATTCCACTAACTTTGATGATTCCCTGACTTCTTCTAGAGCTCCACCATGTGATTAACCCAACAGCAGGTCAAATAAATCAGAAATACCTCAGCATTTGTCAGATGGAATGGCCCACATGTTCCATGGACAGCCACGATACCCCAGAGTGTGAATTTCTAATGTGTTTGGGGATCCCTTGACTTTCCCTCTAGTGCCACCATGAGGCTGAAATTTGTGATTTAAATTAAAAATGTCTCAAAAATGGATTACCATGCAATTTAATGCAAATTATGGTGATCTTCTGACCTTTCATCTAGAATGTGTATTTGTCCAGTACTGCCTCATTTATCATAGCTATCATTAGCTAGGTTTTATTTACTTTACAATGAACCTTACAACCTCACAGAGCCACTAGTGTGGCTACACATTTTGTAACAGCTTAGTTTAAAAAAGAAGAAGAAGGAAAAAGACATGTAGTATATGAGAGATAAATCTGAGGGATATAAAAACCCTCAAACAAAACAAAATAATAACACACTTCAAGATTGAACACAACATGCACAAAAGACAACTTAGTGAGTGCAGTTCGTGTGTTGAAATTTAGAAAAAAAAGAGAAAAAATATGAAAAAGTAAAAACAGGCAACATTATTCAGTAAGATAATGTAGTATTAAAACAATAATATGGCATGATATGTCAGTGTAAATTTAGAAAATGAACAGGGTTGTACTACAAATAATACAGACCTCTATCTGCTTTAGATAAAAGAATGCTCTGTCTGCCCCTGCCATACCTAACAGCTATTATAAATCAGATATGTTAAGGCCGTGCTGATAATGTTGTAACAAAAAGGCACAGGTTCTGACTGTAAGCCCAAGCCCTGGTGATACATCATCCACCCGAACAGCTGAGTGTGACAGGCCCATCTGTCCCAGTCAGAAAAGGTCTCTCCGTTAGATAAAAGACTGAGAGGTGAGCAGCAAACACAAATCAGAGTTAAAGTGATGATAAAACATTATAAAACCCAAACTAGCAGACCGATCAGTAATAAGCTGCACTTGCTGGGTCTTACAGTAATGTAAGGTGAAGGTTTATGACCACTCATCTGCTCCAAGGACTCGGAACTAACAACAACAGCCTCCAGTGGTGGTCTGCTGGCTGCTGAGCTCTGGCAGCAGTCACATATAAACCTGCACAAATGTTCACAGTTGGTGGCAGCAGAGCAGAGAGCGTCTGGCCGGCCCGGCTGTCAGACTGCATCCAAACAACCCGAGCCCAACTGTTCACGGGAAGCATGCAGAAGATCAGACACAGGGAGTGTCAGATTAGATGCTGCTTCTTGGGCCTTATAGTTGTGGGCTGACAGACAGACACAGGCAGGTGAAGGAAACAAAGCTATAACATTAAAAATAACAAGAGAGGTCTTAAAGGGCAGCAGGCATGCAGACAGACTGAAAGACAGACAGAAGTCCCTGAAAGTGATCGATGGTGGGAGTTATTTTTTTCGACTTTGCAATGCCAGAAAAAACATTAGCATTGCATTGCTGTTGGAGGCATGCAACAATGTAAAGTCAAAGAAAAATGAGGGTGATGCAACCTTAGGGTAAAAAGGGGGATTTATAAGATGATTCAGAGCCCCAGAGGTCAGATAAAAGACCAAGAAATCATGTATTCAAGTTAAAGCTTTTCCAACCACAACAGCAATATGCTCAGGACCTTAAGATGAAATACTGATTTCCACTTTACACCAGTTCCCAGATTTGTCATATTTTATTTTTTCCATTAACTTTATCCGTTTAAAAAAAATTTTTTTATACTGTATTACTTTTTTTTCTGTATAACTTCAACTTCAAATCAACATGAAAGTCTAAATGCCATTTCAAAACCCTCTCCACACATACTGTACCACATTGAAGTATTTAGGTGTAGTTACCTTTTCTTTGATCAGAAAACGTTTCTAACATCAAGCTAAATGTTATTTACACAAAACTTTGTATTTAACACTGATGCATAGAACAGTTATATATAGTATGTTAAATAAAAAAAGGTTGAATTTATGTATATTCTGCAACAAGTACTTTATTCATTTATTTTTTGTTGACCAAAAGGCCTAAAAATTAAGTATAGAGTCTAGACAGAGTGGTTGTAGTTTGTACTGCAATGCTGGTCAGTCAATCAGTTCAGACTGAAATATCTCAACAACTATACTTCATAATCAAGCATAAATACAAACAATAATAAACTAACGGTCCCATCAGCCTTAGCGTAGTCCTAACTGTATAATGTAAACTCCCTCGGGCACCTATAATAATAATAATAACAATAATAATGCATTTTATTTAAAAGGCGCTTTTCAAAGTACTCAAGGACACCTTACAAGGCACATATAACACAACAGTACATCAAACAATATAAATCAGGTAACATTTAGTGCAAAGATAAATAATAAATATGAATGTGACTACAAAGAGTCGGTGTGAGACAGAGTATGCCACTCTGAATAGGTGCATTTTCAGGCGGGATTTAAAGGTGGAGACAGAGTCAGAAGTGAAAATGTCTGGTGGGAGAGAGTTCCATAGGCAGGTGGGCAGATCGGCTGAAGGCTCTTGACCCCATGGTAGTTAATTTGGCAGATGGGGCAGAGAGCTGGATGGACAAGGAGAAAGTGGTGGGTGTTGCTAAGGTTGATCTGGTACCAATGATGAGGACCTCAGTTTTGTTGCCATTGAGTTTAAGAAAGATGAGTGAGAGCCATGATTTAATTTCCAGTAAGCAGCCGGATAGCGCTGTGGATGGCAGAGTGGAAGTAGGCTTAGTGGAAAGATAGAGTTGGGTATCATTAGCATAACAGTATGTCAAATTTCCTGAGAATGTGACCAAGAGGTAGAAGATAAATAATGAACAGGAGGGGGCCAAGGACAGAGCCCTGGGGAACACCACTAGAGACTGGAGAGGAGCCAGATCTCAGGTTCTTGAGTTGAACAAACTGTGTGCGGCCAGAGAGATATGATATGAACCAAGCCAGAGGGATGTCAGTGATTCCAATGGAGGCCAATCTGTCCAGGAGGATGACGTGAGAAACAGTGTCAAAAGCTGCGCTCAGGTCGAGGAGAACCGGAATGGTTCAAACATGATGCAGGTCCAGTCCATTTCTAGCTGTATTTAAGTCATTTCTGTTCAACTCTGTGTTGTTGTTTCTGTTTATATACCCTACAGACATTTCCCAGGGAACATTGCATTGTTTTGTAGGGATTAAAATTCACAGAAGATTATATCTGCTCCAGCACTGCAGAACAATGACGGGGGATGTGGGGGTCTCCCGGTCTCCCTGTCACAGCCTGAGATGGCTGCCCACCCATTCTGATCAGAGCCTGTGACATGCCTGAGCCCAATTAGAGTCTGATCCATAAGAAAAACTTGGAGCCCTGTATGTAAAACCCGTGTAAATGTGTGACCTTCGCACTCCAACAGCTGCTTGTTTCATCAGTGGGCGGCAGCGATGGTCATTCAGAGGAAGAGAGTACCTATGGATATTTTCTTACCGTCCTCACTGCCCAATCAGTATGTGTATATACCTTATTTATTAGGCCCCAGAGAGAACCACTCTATCATTCCAGTTTAATTTCATATTGTGCAATAAGATATGCTGCTCTCAGTACTTTTCTTTGAACTGTCTCTGGAAAATTTTGTGAGTCAGCAAAGAGAAACGCACCCTCACAGCGCTTCAGCAGCAAGCTTTTTCATCGCAGCAGAGAGGGCTGGGAACAGCATACAGGATCTGTGAATGGCCCCCAGTGCAATCTAGAGTAACAATGTGGCTCATCAATGAAAAACCTCCATTGTCTGCTCGCAGTCTCAGAGGAGTCCCTGCACAAAGGGGGTTTTGTCCTGGTGCTCAACCTCTCGTCTTTGTCGGAAATACGCCCATCTATACTGCAAACAAGTCAAATTTACTGCTGAGAGTTGATGTATATGTAGGATGGTCTGTGTGATTATTCAGATAAAAAAAGCATTCATCTTTTTTTATCAGAGAATATTCCTCTTGCCTGTGACAGAAAAAAGTCTGCAGGAAGGCCTTTCTGAGATCAACACTGCAGCACAAAGCAGATAATTAAGTGTGCTTATATTACTGTCATGGTGGTGATATACTGCATCATTTAAATCGTCCATTGTACATCAGTATGAAAACCCTGCATTTGTGGCCTGTAAATCACAAAAGGCAGAGTGAAACAGTAGCTTACAAACAGTCTGACCAGAGGCCACAGACTTTTTCCAGTGTTATTCTGCATGGTTTCTTACAAAAACACGAACAAAGAATGGAAGATATTTTCTTTTGTCTTTTATTTACTTTTTTTTGTGTATTGTTTGGAGTTTGTAGGTATGTATGGATATGTTAAATGTTCTTTGATTTACTGCTTTACTTTGCTCATTTACTTTGAAAAAAAGGAACAGAGGACATTTTAAAAACACAAAACAAACCATGAAAAGCCATGTGTGACCTAAGACTTGCTCATTGTCTAAAATCACTCCTCTCACAACAAATTAAAGCTGACAATCGTGCTTTTTTTTTGCGATTTTCTGTTACATTCATACTGTTGTAAAGACCAAAACATTTGTTAAATGACCCTGAAAGTCAACAGACAGGATTTCAACCTGCTCTGAACATTTTCATTTCACCACATTGTCCATGTATTCCCACAAACGTCTGTCCGTTGGATATTTTGGATTGTATTCAGGCTCAAACATGTACAGATGTATTTAAGAAGTTTCCATTTCGAACAAAGAACCAAGAAAAATAAGTGAAATCTTACTTTTATCTTTTATTTACGTAGCCTGTGGTGAGATCAGGAACATAACAGAACAGAGTGGGCTCATCACAAAGCATGCTTAAAAGAGACAGGGGCTAAATCAGCCTGTTTCTGACAGAGCCTGAATTGAAGGGGCTGCACAAAAGCCATTACAAGACAAATGAGGAGTTTTTGGGTTTTTTTAAACTGTAAATCATGAAAAAACTATTCCCAAAAAAGTCCCAGAATACTAATATAAACCTGGAAATGTTCATGATATGTTGCCTTCAAGAGTCTACAGCCACAGCTCTGGGAGACTGTACTTTGGCACACGGCTCTTTTGTTAGGGTGCAAACATTTGCTAATTAGCAATAAACAGAATGCACACACAGATGGGAGTGTTGTGTTTTATAGGTATCTGATCATAAAAATTGGCAACAGAGTAAAAAGTCATGAATCACCAGTTATCAAAATAAGAGGCACATGAATATTTGTACATGGAATGACATGGAAATCCATCTAATAGTTCAGAAATGTTAGTCTGCATTAAAGGTAGAATATGTAGAATGAGCAGAACAACGCCATCTAATGTCTCGAGATCGTAGTCGCAACAACCAAAAAGTAATTCCAGCAGTCGGGTTGCCAGGTCCGGTGCCGGATTTTATTTTAGCTCTAACTCTGTAAATATACCACTTTATCCACATGTCTAACCTTTTTAGGCGAGAAAGTAGCCATTTAGATCCACAATGTGACGCTAATTTGTCCAAATAACATCTGCTTAAAGTTTTGTTCCTGCGAATTCGGAGCCACTCAAGTTAGCCGTAGCGAGTAACGCACTTCCGGTCATTTTCACAAAATAAAACACCCGTTGCCTTTTATTATTAAGAAAACCATAACGATAGAGTTGGTGCTTTTATTTTGAAAACAGGAAGTGAACATACCCTCGCTGTAACTGACTTGAAACCACCGAGGTACATTACATTGTAACCTGATTGTAACGCCAGTGGGAGTAGCAGCAATGTCTCTGCACGTACTGCCTAATCCTAAACACCGATTGACTTGTGTTTGGTGTCGTCAGAAGCAGAAGAGGCTCACGGTCGTAAACATCTAGTCACGTGTAGTCTGAGATGGACGCGCAGGTCAGGAAATGACGTAAACGGACCGTATATGGTTTGTTATTTGTGTTATTACATTACGTGTTGGACTAAATACATGGACATATTGAGGAAAATATTCCGGTTTTATGAAAACGGATTACATATTTCACAAGAATGGATACTTGGCGAGCTGTACAGAAAGTCCTGAGTCATAAGATGATCGTTGTGGATAAAGGGAAGACTTTGAAGGTATGTAGGCATTATAGCTTTTCTCACTTAGCTGAGTGGCTAGCCGAGCTAATTGGTAATACTATTACGGCTGTGAGCAACCATATAAGTCGTGAATGGTCTTGAATGAATCAGAACAATCTAAGCTTTCCAACAATGTACGGCATGAGTATATATGTTTAAGGGTTGGTGTTAAAACATTCAGAAGACCGTGTGGCTACCTCCTAACATCCGTCCCGTCCCGTCCCGTGAACGGAACAGCGTGTGTTAAGAGGTTAATGATCAAATATCAAAATCCGAATAGCGTCAGAAAGTCAACCCACTCTCCACATTTCCATTGCTACCGTTTTGATACTTCATGGTACACAAACAAATAGCATCTCATATGAAAGCTAAGACCCTGGCGAGTTCAACAGTACCACTATTATTGCGCTAAAAACTCAGTGAACCAGCAGCATACAAAGGTAAACAACCACTTATTTACAGTGACTAACAGATATTCTGTCTTACCTTCGAAGTTTTGTGATGAAAAGTTGTACTTGAGAGCAAAAAACGCTGGTTTTAGTGAGTCCAACACGGCCGTGTTTGTTTACAACTCCATTTCACCCAGTGCCAGCCTACAGTAGCTGCCCCGGAACAACAGACAACCCTGGCAACCCGCAATTCCGGCCGTTAATTGGCTGGTACAATGTACACAGAACGTGTCAGAACGTCATTGTCGAACCCGTCAAAAAATTTTAAAAATATTAATTCAGACTAAATTTTTTATTTATTTATGGAAAAGCAATACTTTCATTCTGTACCCCTCAAAACGCCCCGTGGCTGTATTATTTTTTTTTTAAATATAGCTTTTAATAAATATTCTACATATTCAACCTTTAGAGTGGTGAACTAAATAAGCAATGTTATCATCATGTGGTGATAATGTAAAATCAGCTTCCCTTTCAAAGAGAAACAACAACAGCCACTGCCTCTGACTCAGAGAGATTTCTTTTTCATGGTGTCTAAGCCACAGGTGGCTGCGACCCTGAAGCCTCACACACTTCACACCGAGAAGAGGGGCAGCGAGACCGCGGGCCATGTGACAACATTTTTGTTGTAACTGCTCCGCACTCTCCCACCCTCTGCAGCATTTCATTATTTCCAAACCCATGAGCTCAAACAATTTGTCTGTTCAGCTCAGTCAGCTGTGGCCTTTGATGTGAGCTCCCTGCTGCTGTGGTCGTGTTCATTAGCTAACAATCAGTGTTTTTGGAGAGGAGGCAGTGGGAGCACAAAATAGAAGTGGCCACCCCCTCTTCTTCAGGCTAAATGAATAAAATCATGAAAAGAAAAAAACAAAACAACAACCAAAAAACGACAAACTGCTGATTTGCAGAAGAAAACAGGAATTTTTACAAGAATAGTTTCTAAATGTTAAATTTTGATGTTGAAGTCCATCTCCACATTAACTTCTTTGGGTGGGGGCTTTAAAGAATGTTGAAAGGACCCGCTGCTGTTTTACGGGGTAACAAAACGCATTTTGCTGACGGATTCATTAAGTGTGAAAAAATGCCCCTTGCAGCCATCTGCCAAAAACTTAAAAAGGAAAAAGGAGAGGTAACCTAAGCCCACCAACACAGCTTTATTTACCCATACTGCCTGCACAAACATGCAGATGGTAGCAGTGATGGATTAGGCCGGGGTTATCCCAGTCAGGCAATGCCATGATAATAGAGTGAGTGCTTTCGGGCCAGGACAACGTGGACACTGAAGTGATGAAAGTGAAGTCCAAGAAGGGAGTTAACTAGCCAACGGGCCAACATGCCACAGAGGATTAAGTATCTGGTTTCTCCTCCTGCTCTTAATCTGGACTCGAGGGGAATGATTGTCACTTTGCTAAACAACACATATTGATAGTGTTCATGGCACCTCCAAAGCCAGGTTAACACAGGGGATTAAACACAGGCACTTAGAGTGGGAGGGCCTGGATTGGAGATGCCATTGTAAATTCCTTAGGAAATGTTTTCAGGGCATAATTTCAGCATGACAAACCCACAATATTAAACCAGCCACATCTTGCTCTCTGGGGTCTGCAGGGTGACACGAGGGTGCTGTGTGTTGTCAGCATCCCTCCAGTCGGTACAGATGAGACAAAAAACTCACTTGCTTTTCTGTGAACTGGTGATGAAGAGGGTGCTGAGTTAGACAGGATGGAGAGTTCAGTGAAATGGGTTACTATCACAGGTGTGGACAGTCAAAGTGGTTGAAGGTTGACAGAGACTGATGGCCCACTGGCCCTAAAAGAGAGACATGTCTTCACTTTTTCTGTGGAGGACAAAAGGCTCTCTCGTTGAGTATATTATGTATCATCTTGAGGACTCATCAGCTAACCTGTCTTGTTATGTGTCTGATTAACTTATTCTTACTGATAACAAAATGATAGTCAATAAAATGCCATGAAGTGATGTTTAGTTTATTTATTTTGTCCAATAAATAGTCCAGACCATTAGGTGACTCCATTCACTGTTATATAATACAGAAAAAAGTAGTAAACCCTCACATTTTTGTAATAGGCTTTTGTAATAGACTTGATTTTCAATAATTCAAATAGTTGTTGATTCATTTTCATTTAATTAACAGATGGATTTTAGCTTCCTTTTTGACCTTAGACATATTCATCCATCAATCCATTCTGTGAGTTACCTTCGAAATATTGGTCTGACAACAATTCTTCACTAAAGGGCAAGTAACTCAATTTTTCTCATGACCTTCATTAGTAGGTGGAGCTTTCTTAATTGTCATTGAGATGGTTAAGCTCTCATGTCATAATGACCCAATAAATTGATGGTGGCTGTAACTAGAAGCAAGGAAGAAATCTAGTAAGAAGACCTTGAGTTAATAATTTATGTGACTAATGAGTTATTTGATTTACTGTTTCAGCTCCTGACTTGCAATCTTGACATTATAATAGCTGTGACATCACATATTTCTGAAAATATTGTAAAATGAGGCTGAAAAAGGTCACAAAAAGAGTTGACCCTCAACAACACTGACTGTAAGACACTTCAGTAGATATTTTCTCATCACTACAAACTACAGCCTAAAAATAAACACTAAGATAAATCAAGAAACAAGGGCTCTGATGATCTTAAAGGGGGACTCCATCAATTCTACACATCATTGGGCACAAGAAGTACTCCAAGTTAGAGGGGACATATTATGCTTCTTGTGATTCTCTGTTATTTACTTTACTTTATAATGTTGTACATTTATGTTCAACACAGTAAAAGTTCCCAAACTTGAGGCTGAGGTATGTAGAGATGCTCTGTGCAAATCAAAAGGCTTCATGCTGCTATGAACACTTTGTTTGCTACTTTTTTTTCTCCCCTTGCCAACGAGCTGGCATCAGATCATCAAGTGTGCCCACAAACAGCTGCATGGTTTGTTGACGTAGCCTCCAAAGTTGGCAGACGTTCTCCAAGAGCTGACCAATCAGAACAGAGTGTGTTCATTGGAAGGGGACCTTAAAGAAACAGGAGCTAAAATGGCCTGTTTCAGACAGAGGCTGAACAGAGGGGCTGTATATAGGGTACAATAAGGAGTTTTTTTTCAACTGTGAATGATCCAACATTATTACAGTAAAGCCCCAGATTTAAACAAAACATCTGTTACTATTATGTCCTTATTATTACGACTAAATATGTTGTTTGACCATGCGCACTCCAGAGTGTTTTAAAATCTGGCTGATGTGACCACTAATGGTTAAAGCTTGCTTAGGTTTAGGCAAAAAAAAAAAAAAAACGACTTGGTGAGGTCTAGGGAAAGATCAAGGTTTGGGTCAAAATGATCACATTAAGGTCAGAGAAACTTGTGGTGTTGGTTAGGAGATCTGTGTCGTCATGGCTACAATAACTACAGGGTTAAGGTTAGGGGACACTCGTAGTAACGCTTTTTAAAAGAAACTGT
Source organism: Scomber japonicus (assembly GCF_027409825.1). Lineage (NCBI taxonomy): Eukaryota > Metazoa > Chordata > Actinopteri > Scombriformes > Scombridae > Scomber > Scomber japonicus. The sequence continues at coordinate 22,712,881 of NC_070583.1, forward strand.
CCCAACTTGTGGTTGGAAATGTGACACTCGTGGGTTGAAGCAGGAAAGGAGCAGCGTTCTCTTGTGGCAGAGTCCACTGCTGGGATGATGAAAAAAAGTGATGTCCTTTGAGTCAGTTGAGGCTGAAGACTACAAAGTTTGAAAATGTAAAACATCTGTGGGTGTGGAGTAAAAGTGAGGTTAGCAGATCTTTGTAGCTCTCTCCTCCTCTCTGCTGAAGGCTGGGCTCGGCTCAAGACTACATCAGTGGTCACTAACACAACACATCTGAATCTGTACAGCTGTTTGAATCAAGCTGAGTTGGATTGTGGGTAATGTAGGCGTCAAGTTTTGACAAGGAAAACAAATGTGTGGCATACAAAATACATTATCTCTGCCTCTGCTGCATAATTGGTCCTTTTTTTTATTAAACTGCCCATCACAAGTCCAATGAATGCAATAATCAATAAAATACACTTTTTTAACAGACAACTATACATATGGAATTGTTTCTATAATTAAACTCCATATCTATCTATAATCCTCATAGTTACACATACTCAAGTTAACTTTTGAAAGCAGAAATAATTAAATCTGTCTTATATTCAACATACTTTACAAATAGTCTTACTTCTTTACCTCTAATAGGACCAGATGTCACTGTCAGTTTGCTTTTATTTTCTTCTTGAGATACTATTAGACAACATTTTAGTGTGTTAAAGTTTAAACACTGGTTTTATCATCATAAAGAATCTCAATTGGAGACATGTTTGCTGTTTCCAGTTTGTGGCAAAGTCACATAGCCTAATGGTGATGCCTTCAGAGCGACTGACTGAGGAGAATCTTTGGAAATGAAGGGAAATTGTGCCATTATCTTGTCATGGTGGCTGCAGCGGTCAATGAACATGTCAGGGTGAAGAAAAAGAAAGATAACATCTCTGAAAGCAGAATCTCAGGACACGTGCAAATGCAATAATGGTGGTCTTTTATTGCAAACAAAAGGAACAAACTACAATCTACTGCACTTTCATCTCTGACTCCTGTGAGACATCAATCATTCAAACAACAGCATATAAAATCATTGGTCAGAAACTCTCCAGAACAAATATAAAATGCAGTGAAAACAGGATCGCTCTCTATGTATCATGAGACAAGAGCTCCTGAAACGCTCGTAAGTTAAACTAATACTCTGTGAAAGTTACAGACCTCATACAAAAAATAAGATTTTTTTTTCAATAATAATAAAAAACAGCCAGCATATATACAGGACAATAATATTTTCTATGAATCTGGCTTGCCTAAATTCCCAGTGAAACTTAACGATTTTCTCAGTAACTAACTTGTTACATGTGTCCATTCAAAATCTATAAGGCATGACAATCAACCTTTTGTCTAATTTGACGTTTTTGATAACAGCAAATCTTAAATATCAAGATGGAAGACATTTTATAAAAGGATCAGTCAGTCCTCCTCTCTGTTGATAATAATAGCCTTTACTTTAACCCTTTCAGTAATTGTCATATTTTAAAGTTTCTGTGCATTGCTTAGCCCATCTAAGGCACCAACTATTCAGTAGGGGACTCCAGAACAAACTGTACATGAACTTATAAATCAAACTTCCGTTGAGATGTCAGCTGATCCTACGCTAACCTATTAGCATTATGTACATGTATATCAACATTAGTGATGGGAAATAATGAGCGTAGTAGGCGGCGAATAACTTAATTTACATGCAGCCGGCTGGCGAGTGACCAAAACGGATCCAAAAAAGGATAAAGAACATTCATCACTTCAGCTCATTATGCTTTTGTCAAACAGTCTTTAGAGATTAAGCAGAGGAAGATAAAAGATCATTCTTTCCCTGGAATTTATAAGCAGAGTTTGTATGGAGCGACTTTGCCAAATACAAAAAAACCAAAAACCAAGCTGATAGCTATGAATCAGCTAAATAGAAAATGTGTGCATGCAGACATGGATGTGTTATATATCACTGAGTTGGAGCACTTTGTTGCCAAATGTGATGAGAAAAAAAAAAGTTAATTAAAAAGCTGAAGGCTTGAGGTGAGGACTGCTCTTTGAATGTGGGCTGCAGAGAGCAGATGTGCGGTGTCGCCTGCTTGTGTGCGATGATGAGAGTGAGAGTGAGCTGGAGAGATTAAAGCAGTTTATTCTCAGACTTCTAAATCTTCAGACCATAAGCTCTGGGCAAAGCTGTATGGGAAAACAAGGGTGGAGAAGGGTTAAAAAAAAAAAAAGAGAGCGAAAACGTGCACCCACAATCTAAAAAACCCCAATAAGAAAAAAGGAGACCCCAAAATAGACCCTCCCCCATTCAAATCTCACTGTAATACTCATACTGTGCCTTGTTATATCTAAAAAACATCCTCATTGACTAAACGGGGATCCATCCCAAAAAGGGTATGTTTTTCCTTTCATGTGTGGCTTTGCAGAGGCCACTTTGATCCATGTATCATTCCTGAGGAAACAACGCCCCCCCCCCCCCAAAAAAAAAGCACTAAGTGGAAAAGTGCAAGGTCAAATCAAGCAGTGAGAGATGAGATCACTGATGATGTCAACGCTTTTCGCTTTTGTTTCAATTTCATGTCAATGGGTTTGTTGTTTGTAGGAGAGAAAAAAATTGAGATATCCCTCAGGGAGCCATAACACAGACAGATCTAAACTAGAAGGTTCTTAAACCAATTTTTTCACTTGTGGATTAAATTTCTAGTTTCCATGATGGCTGTATATCCTCTGAGGAGTTGCTGCGGAGCCAAACCTCAACTTAAGCCCGTTCTATGATCAGTAGTGATGTCAGCCGCTCACAATGTTTCCAGCTGTGTCGTAAGGTATTTGGATAATCATCCTTGCAACACATGCAAACTGTAGCTTATTAGTGCTCCTTTTTCTGCGCTCCATGCCACCTTTTCAACAACTGTTTTGCTTATTTACCGTCATAAATAACGACTGTGGCGTGTCGAACTGGGGCAGTGAGAATGTCGGTGGTTTCTGGAGCCGCATAAGTTCAGACGATGACAGCGGGGGGATCGTCACATCTGGTATTTATAACACATTGCTTTGATCCCGCTTTTAAAATAAAAACTATAATGACCAATTGGTGTTCGTCTTCCAGACAGAAAATCAGAGGATACAGAGGAGGCAAAATGGAAAAGGCAGCGATATAGCCTGTTATCATGGTGAGGTGGAGAAGTTGAGGGCCTGGTTAGCTTCCTTTTGATGTTTGCTGACAACTTTAATATAGAGTTGTGCTTTTTCACAGCAAGAATGTGACTGAATTTACACGTTTAAATACAGGCAGTAGCGTATTTGGTTAAGAACAGCGAAACCCATAAAGTAAACAAGTTGAACTGAAGCTGAAAGTAAAATTAGTCCTACTGGTTTGCCATTTTATGAATAATTTACAGAAGGTAGTGTAAGTTTGCCAAAGCCACTGAATAACTTTGGATGGGGCAGTGTTTTTGGTAACACATCTGCATCAGTCAGCTTGCTTTCCCTCTGTAATGCTCCCTTTTAATCATGTGACCTTCCCTTTAACTTAATGATACTTTGTTCTTTTATTTTAAATCATGCAATATAACTTGCTTTAAATACTTGTTGCAGCCATGATGAACACCTGTATGAAAACGCTGTAAGCAATCAAGAGGCCGTTTTCAAAATGCCACAGAAGTTTTGAGGTTTTATGTGAGCAGAGCTCAGTCAGTCAGGGATATAAATACTTCACTAACAAGGGTCTGAACCCCTGACCTGTGACCTTTGTGACAGACAGGTGCACAAACATACAAGCAGAATACAAAATCTCATTCACAACAGTTGAAACGTCACCATCTGCCGAGGCCACTTGAACCTGCGCTGATGACATCACTGAGGCGCTCTGGCTTATTTTGTAGCTCCGTGAAATGCTACAAAAAAAACGGTAACACAATCCACAAACACGTCCTTAAGGTTAAGTGGTTACAATCAAGGCAGAGCAGTATTGTTCAGAGAGCTCATTGTGAAACTGATCTGAGAAATTGTATTCATCCGTTTACTGAAATGAAACAACCTTTAATGATACTTATATCTGTCACTTGTTTAAATTATTCTCAGTCATTTGTCCACCCCCCCCCCCTCTCTTTCCTCACACGTACCACTCCCTGCGTGAGATCACCGATCCATCCATGTGGGACACATAGTCGCTGTCTGTACCATTGTCATAGCAGTCCTCCGGGAGGTAGGGGGAGCCGTTGTTCACTATGGGGCTGTGCACTGGAGGTCCACAGGGATGCATGTTTTGGTTGTTGTAGTGATCAGGGTAGTAGTTTCCCTCCGTGAGGCCCCTGTGGTTGTCCCCCCTGTCCACCCAGTCATCCCTATCCTTGCGTTCAGGGGTGTAGTCGGGGTAAATGATGTCTCCACCCAATTTGGGTTTCAGCTCCTGGCTGCCTTTGCTCGTCTTGTCCCCGTAAACCTCCTGCAGCTCGTGTGGTTGCAGCACGTCAAGCTGGGACTCTTTCTGCATGTCGGAGGGTCCCAAGTACTGTTTGGTGTAGTAGTCTCCTCTGAAGGTTCTACGCTGGCGCATGAAGCACACGCCGCCCAGGATCAGCAGGAGGATCAAGAACAGAACTCCACCCACTGCTCCACCAACTATAGTACCCAGGCTGCTGTCAGGTAAGGAGGCCAGGGTCGGAGAGGTAAACAGGGCTCTCTGCTGGTCTGCAGCGGTGCCAGTTCCAGAGGTGTCGTGCAGCAGGGATGCGGTGGTACTGGGGGCGGCCGTGGTGGGGGGAGGATCTGCAAAGCAAACAAGTGATGAGAAGATTAAACGAGAGCGGAAGAATGGCAGATGGAGTGAGAAGTCATAAAAAAAAGTATCCAGAGAAGAAAGACTGCATTTTATGTTCTGTAACGACTGACAAAGCAAGTGTGAATGGTTCTTAGATGAATTTATAACAACAGTGCGCGCTGTTAAAGCACAGACATGCCTCTCCTGAGAGCCAAGAATCTGCTGAAATCTGCTGTAGAGCAAAAAGGGGGAAATGAGAGGGGCAAGAAAAGGTTAAGTGCTCAAAGTCATTGTCTGTGAGCATGAGAGAGACAAAGAGGGAATCAGAGAGAGATAGAAGGACAGAGGACATGCACTCACGAGCATCTGACTGAGTGTGATTAGCTCCCCCCTTTCTTTCCAAACCCTGCTGTGGGGAAGTCATGTGAGAAGATGAAACACTGTGATCGATGTGAGGCCCCTGCATCTGATTTGTCCTCCGGTGGCCGGCGTTTGTGATAGCAGCCAGAGCCACAGAGACATGGGCTGTGCATAGCTCAAGGTCAGGATAAGTGTCTCCATTCTGACCTGCAGCCTCCGGGGCTGAGAGCAGCCTGACACCACTCGTCGATCTGTGCAACAACACATCAAAGGCCTGACTACAAAGCAATATGACTCGCATTAAAGGAGGTCTGCATCTCCGGTTCTTAGGTACTAGTTATCAAAACCGGAATCCCTGTAGAGCTGTAATGATTTCCACAATTTGTGTAACTGAATAAGAATTACCTGCAATTACATACTCCGTGTGTGTGTGTGTGTGTGTGTGTGTGTGTGTGGGTGTGTGTGTGTGTGTGTGTGTGTGCCCGAAGGATTAAGGATAATGGAGACAGATCAAGGTCAGTGACCTGATATACTGGCAATCACCTCCTTCTTCTGTCCCTATCAATCCCACCCTGGAGGGGGGACATTTTAACCTCATGTAGGTTATGAGCATCTGCAAACATGTAGCTGATCATCGAAGAGGACCAGCAGCCAAAAACCACAAGGCCACAGGGACAACTGGGAATCTGAAACAGCTACATCAAGCAGTCACAACAGGGGAGGGAATGTAGCTATACTCAACCTGGCTATCTCCACGGGGGAGGGAGGTGAGAGGCCGCATGCCCAAGTCTTAATATTTGACAAGAGAAGGAAGATAATTGCTCAGTGCAAGTCCTTCCTGGACAGGATGTCAGCTGTGCTTTCGTTTGGAGCGGGACTCCAAACCGGGCCTGTAAACAGATGGAGCCTGACAGCCCTTTTTTTGGGGCTTCTCCAGCTCTTTCCTCTAGACAGTGAGAAACCAAAAGAACTCTGCGTGTTTGCTGAGAACGTGTCCAAAAGCAGCAGTTGCTTTGTTTGGAAAAGGATTAAAAGGAGCAGAGGAGAAATGAAAATAAAAAGATGTCGAGTTCTCAGGATCCACGCCCTGACTTTACAATAATGAACTCAAGTAGCGAAGCTTGGACAGACACAGGAAGCAGACGGGAGTTGTTTAGTATGCTGTTAGTTTTCTGGTGAAGATTTGTTGACAATAAATCAGCAACATTGAACAAATGAGAGTTGGGAAAACTCCTTAAGATGAGTGTGTGAGGTCCTCTGTCAGGCCTGTAGCTTTAATTTACAGTATGAAATGCTGCTTTAGGAGTAAAATCGAATACATTTTATGAGTTATATTCAAACTCCTGTGTGCTGCAAATCTGCAAACACAATTAATTATATCCCTCTTTGAAACCTGACCTGAAACAAAACAAAGAAAACAGCTACATCGGTGCTGAACCAGCAGGGGTAAACACTCTCTTCCTTATCTGAAAAATCTAATGTTTCCAAAACCACAACACTGGAAACGTTTGGTACTGATACTCTTCATCTGCACTCTGTGCTTCTCTGTTGCCAGGAATGTGTGAAAGTGGATCTAGGCAGGGAAATTTATATGGAGGCTTAACTCTGCTAGAAGTGTTGAACTGAGGGCGATCGTACTGAGAGGGTAACCTTACATCAAATAGGCCCGATGAATGTCAAGAAGAACATGGCGAGACATTAAAAGTAATTTATGTGAGTGAGCAGATGGTAAAAAAATGCAAGTGAATCAAAAAGTACCTTGAACCCAGAGGTTTACATTATGACTGCGGAGACCGAAGTCATTGGTCACTTCACAGCGGTAAACTCCAGAATCATTGCGGTCCAAAGGGCGAGTGAACCTAAAGCTGTTGTTTGAGATCTCTACACCCTCGGGCATCTCTCCATCCAACCTGTGCAGAAATGATACATCACAGTATGAAGAGCTGCATACAGAAACCGCAAAATATAAACGTCATTGTGTTTTCATGTATGAGAAATCATTTCCAAAACACGAGTGAAAAACCAAACGTGACTTGTGGTGACATCACTGCTCTGCTGGTTCAGTTGGCCTGTTGCGACTATTATATGATCACATGACTGAGATAATTTGAGCTGACTGCACTTCCATCAGTCAAGTAAAAGCACACACAACACAAGGTTTTAACATCTGGTGAAAAAAAAAGAAGGAAAAAAAAGAGGTTGGCTCTCTAGACTTTACTGGTCCTGTCAGTTCAAATAAGACCACATTTCACATTTTCAAGGCAGGATGATGACAAAGAACTGCCAATGGGCCAGCATTGCTCTGATGCATGAACTGTTTGGAATCTTTTATTTATAGCAGGGAGTCTTCCCGATGGGTGCAGCCGCGCATTCGACAGCTCCAGTGTCCAGGCTTCAAAGTTATGCTCAAGATAATTATAGACAGTCGCTTCCTTGCTGCTTAATTTAAGTTTGTTTAAACACAGTTGGGATCTGTGCAACTGGACCCAACAGCAGCTGATCTTTCATGTAATATTTATTATAACATTAGTCACTCAACAAATGTGCTTATTTTACCCGTTTGTTGGTCAACAAAACAAATGCACACATAGGCCTACAGTAAAAGTGAAACATTCTCAAAAGTCAGGACTATAACTGGATCATGTACAGAAAAAATAACGTATTATCTCCAGGAAGTTGTATTTCAGTCCCCCAAATTTGTGCAACAGTAAGCAATAACTGGAACTCTCTGAAGAACGCAGCCTCTTAATCACGTTATAGAGTTTTAGATATTTAGATGTATGTAGCTGAGGTGTAAGGTGCAGCTCTCGATGGATTGTTCAAATAGTGCTGATTCATTGCATATCAAGTTGGTAAAACAGTGCCAGGTTTGTACTTTTACAGAGCATTCGTCTTATTTTTAAGACACCCCCTTACAATTAAAACAATAAAAAATAAAATTTCAGCCAAAAACCTCTTTAGAAGAAGGAAATGAGCTACTCAGACCTTTAAAAATACATTAGGCTCTGAGTATTTCCAATGAGAAGTTGAGGTTTTCCTTCTTCGCTTCAATACAGTGAGGTTTGTTTTGGAGCCAACGCTGAGTCACCATTAGAGAAACAGCATCCTAAAGGCACTCCTGCTTCAGTTTTATGTGTTTGTGGTTACTCGATATCACTGCAAGTTATGGATTCAAATCATTACACAGCTATCTCCTCCTAAAGGATGACGACAACTTCTCAGACTGTTACTCGAGCCGAAAGTCATAGGGGGATACTGACCTGGTCCATGTGAAGCGATGGGCAGGTGGGTTGGCTTTGGCACTACAGATGAACTTTACATTTTCTTGTCCGACATACCAATTCTTGTCATCTCCTGTTATTGATACCGTCGGTGCAACTGTAAAACAAATGTAAACAAAAGGGTTCAAATGTTTTTAAATAATTGCATTATTTACAAAGAACAGAAACCTTTTTTAAACTTTTTTAACCTTAACCTAAACCTTTTGTAACCTGCTACAACAGTACACTACACTCTATTTTTTCCAGAAGTTAAAACACTATGGACTTAATGATCAGTCATTGTGATGCAGGGCAGCCTGATGACAAATGAGCTTTTCCAGAAGGAACAAAGTGTGCATTATAAGCCCAGCAGCGATGACAAAAACAAAGGCTTTACAGGACTACAGCAGGGTACAGGATCTGCTGGTGAACGCAAGCCAAGAGAACAAACGAATGACCCTGGGTCGGTGGAAAGTTCGAAAATGACAGACTCACTCAGACAGTAGATGTACTGCAGCCAATAATAAACTCCACTGCTTCACCATGACAAAGAAAAAAAAACATAAGGAAGCAGGAGGACTCCTAAATGAACCCAACTCATGCAATGTAATAAAACATGGCAAACACTGACTTATCCAATTTTTTCATTTTGATTTCTCTGGAGGACAAATGAGGAACTCATTACTGCTGAGAGGAAGATGCCTCTGCTCATGTCCACTGACCCTTTTCACACAGTTCAATGTTGAAATCGTGCTTCTTTTGCACTTAAAATCCCTTGCCTCTGCATTTGACATGATTTATTGAGCTGGAAAGCCTCTCTTCCTATATTACCCTTGGTTTTTCTGCCTCTCCGTCCACTGCCCCCGCCATCCCCCACCTCCTGCAGCCTCCTGCTACTTGTGTTGCTGCTGAGCCCTGATCAATATTTCATAAAATACCTTCATTAGCCTGCACTCACACCGTCCAAACAGGGGCTAACCCTTACTACCACTCGCCAGGGAAGTATGCATCAATGATTATAACATTAAGATGAGTCTTAAATGGCTCTTTTATGGGTGAGGGTGGAGAGCTAGTGAGCAGCTATTCATAAATCAAGCTATCAGCATGGGTTAATATCGCTGTTAGATATACTGTGCCTCTCTTAGGGCTGACAACTTTTTAGAGCTTTAATAAACATTATGTTGTTAGATATTGTGATCATTTCAGGAACTACATTATTTTACTTTGTTTTTGACTTATAAAAGTGCACATTCAAAACTTGATTAAAAATTGCAATAATGATTTCAATACACTGCATAACTGCACACAATGAGTTAAGCAGCCATTGTACTTAACCTAATACAAAGTAGTGAAAAACTATTTGGTGCAGTTGGTGAAACATTGTGACGGGAAGATGCCACAAAACCTTCTCACACTGATTTATATCTATTGAAACATTTTGAGTTGGAATTTAAAGGATAAGATATTCTATATTTTTCTTATTGTCAACAAATCACATTTAAAGACCAAAAACAACATCTTAGTCTGACCTTCAACATTACTTCCCCTGCTCTGTCTGTGGCACTCAACCTGAACTGTTTTGTTCTTTATAAACTGAGCATGAATATATACTTTTATTTTAAACAACATATTGAATGTGTTGTTTATTTGATGGGGACAGCAGGTCTAGTGTGCTGCTGAGTATAAACAGTGTTAAGGTTCACTGTGTTGAAGGAATATGTCCTATAGCCACAATGTGGCAATAAGATTTCTTTCTAAAGCTTTCTTCTTCAGATTTGAATCCAAAAAACTGTGACTGTGATTTCTACCTCCCAAGGACTCTCAGCATTTTCAAATACTCCCTTTAATGTTTCCAATTTATTACATTATGAAAAGAACAACGCTGAGCAGAACGTCTTCCTCTGTACTTGATGAAGAGCCAATTTGATCTTGAAATGTACTTTTTCCTAAAGCGATACATAAGAAATGTGAGAGGTAGCACTTAATTGTGTGAGTCAGTTGTTTGGACATAAAAGGACTTACATCTGGCTTTAGGCACATAGGCATATTTAGAATGAGTAAGTTCAAGTCATTGTTGGTTTTGGTGTTTTCATGGAATTTGTTGACAATAAGAAAAAATATCACCACCCTCATCCTATAACGTGTCAGAAAAGACAGGAACTGTATGATTCAGCACTCACAGTGAACATTTAGTGTGTAGGGTATTCTGAACTCTGTCTGCAGGGCCGGGTGCTGGACCACACAGTTGAGCTTCTTTCCCTGTGCGTCGCTCTGCGGCTGCCACATGTAGCGCACTTGTACTGTGGTGGTGCCGTTGGGCTCGTCCTGACTGTGCTCCTCCCTCCTCCCGTGCACCTCCGTTTCCCAGAACACCTTGGCGGCGGGGCGGCCACGCTCCGCTATGCAGGTGGCTACCAGCGACTCGTTCCCGCCGTCCAGCAGAGCCGCGGGGCCGGCGGATACATACACCTTTGGCTCCACTGTGTGAAGGGGAGCAGAGAGAAGATGAGACAGAGAAAAGAGGAGGGGAAGGGGGGGAGGGAATAATAGAATGGAGAAAATAATAGGAAATGAATATTGATCTTGTTGTATATATATATGAATAAATAATGGCCATCAGGCATGTAGACAAGTATATGGACTAAAGGATGTGGCCTCAATATACTTAACTGCCAGAGAGAGCAGATTGACTTCTTCCATTTCACATATATGCATTAAAAATTGATGAAGCATGATATTCAATCATGTGGAGGCATTTCTTTTGTTGTTGTGTGTCAACTGTCGAAGTTATGTTGTGTTTGAGAAGGCATCTAATGACCGTACTGTATGGATTTGACAAAAACATGTCAGTCCCTACAGTATGCATGTAACTTTGGGGGGTGGGGGGCTTTCACAGAACAGAATCCAAGGCGGTCAGCACAGTGGTGTGTTTGTATCTGACTGTTTGTTGCTGGAAGACGAGGAGCAAAGTTACTGTACGCTTCTCAGTGCTTTAGAGCTGTGGTAATGTTACACTGGCTTCCTGAGAATAATAGCAGGTTTCGTCATAACGGAGAGGTAAAACAGATCGATGAAAGAGGGACATGACAAGAGTAACGCAGCCCTCTCTACCTGTTGCACAAAGCAGTGAAACCATTTATCCTGCGATATAAACGAAAAGAGGCCTGTTTAATAATCACAACCTGTCAGAAGTGACGCTTGGGAAAGTCCAGCGAGACAAAAAAGGAAAAAAGACAGCCCAAATACAAAAGAGAGTCTGTCGAGGCCATAATGGAGAGTAAACACAGTAAACTGGCTGCACAGGTTACACAAGACACTGATACCAATATGTTTTTCCATTACTTCCACCACTTGCACCATTCCTAGCCTTTCCCTCTGGTCTCGTGTTAATTTTTTCCTCTTTTCCTCTCTCTCCATCCCCTCTTAAAAAGAGCACAGCTGTTCCACTTACTGCAATGGTGACAGTTTTAAAGGCGGCACGTGGAGGCACACACTGATCTAATCCACAAGACAAGGCCATCACCTTTAAGACATCTGCCACCCTCTTCCTCCCCCTGCCCCTGCCGTGCTCCCAACTACACATTCAAATAACTCCCGGCACCCCATTTCCCAAAAATAACCTGGCGTCTCCTGTATCCAGCACATGGGCGGGGACGTGGTCCTCAGTCATCCACCTCACATTCTTCACTCACTTCTCTTTGCCCCTCCTCACAGGCATCCGACTATAAACAGTAGCTGCTCTATGTTGGGACGCGAGCTGGCTGAACCCTCCAAAAGACTAAATCAGAAAGACGTGTTAATTTGGAGTCGCTGTCAGGAAGGGAGGGGAGCGCTTTGGATGAGTGGAAATGCTTTAGGGGGGAAAGGGTAACGATTTCCCTTCAGCGATCTGGCTGCATTGGCCCATTCTCACCCACCCACCCACACACACACTGCTCTACATATGCACACCGAACACTGACGTCAGAGCGAGACCCCCCCTGAGTGTTCAATAATTATACATCATATCTGGACATTTTTACTAAGAAATATATCAACTAAAGACCTATAAGACTGGCAGTTTTCATTATTTAAAGCAGTTACTTTAGCATGATGATTAATGGCAGTTTTGAAGTCAGCAACCACATTTTTCGTTACAGGTTTTGGACGCTGTGATGCACAAAGCTGGTGATGATAATAAACAAAGATTCAATGCTTTCAAGCACTAAAACAAGTGTTTTATTGAGAAAGCTGTTAAGTAAGTCTTGCCTCATTAGCTGATAGTAAAGCATGAGAGTGTACAACATTGAATGTAACTTGCTATCACACTCTACACAGACACTGGGAACAAAAAGTCCAGCATAATTTGAGAAGATTGAAAAGAAAATGAAACACTCTTCAGTTTTAGGCTTTCGTGAGTAAGCAACTTTTGATATCTCTATAACTCAGCAAAAAAAAGAAGAAGAAAAAAGAGGTACATTACTGGTCACATGAATGAGCAGACAACTTTCAAAAAGAAAGAAGAAAATGAGGAGAAAGCTGTTCACAGTGTGAGAATAAAGTTTGAATGCTTGAATGATCTACTTTTTATTATCAAAATCAATCTTTTCACACTGCATGTTTTGTTTTTAAGAAAGTCGATAACTGCTCAGTAGATTTCCCATTGACCTGTCAGCAGCATAAAACAAAAGGTCATTCAAATTCAAAATCCATCATACTTTCTCCATCTGCTTCCTTCCAATTGCTTCCTGGTTGAGACTTTTGGCTCAAAAACTGTTGCACATTTCCTCCTTAACTGTTCCATAAGTGCTCTTTTTTTAAAATCAGGAGATGTAGAAACAAAGGTGACAAAATAAAGCAAGGAAGCAGTGAACCAATATACAAACAGATGGCAAGTTACAGGAAAAAACTACATAAAAAGTCTTAGTGAGGTGTTGAGCCACCACGTGCCACCAGAGATGTGGAGACTGTGAAGGCCACCGCACATGATTCACATCACTTTCATACTCATTAAACGGCTCAGTGACCCGTTGTGCCCTTGTGAAAGTACCTTGAAACGTTACAGGTTTATCATTTATTGCTATATTATTTAATGTACTACATGTCCCTGTTGTGGGAAACTGTACATGTGTGCTGAACTAATGCTGAACTCTGACCGCTACCTTATATAAGGGCGTATTTTCTTATGTGCTGTTTCCTGATAGGTTAAGCTCAACTTAGCTTGTCTTTTCGGATAGGTTAGTTGGCAAACAGTGCATCCTGGAAGTAGTCACACGTTCCTTTTTTTCTCATCAATCTACACACAATACCCCATAATGACAAAGTGAAAAAGGTTTTTTAGAAATTCTTGCAAATTAAAAATAATAAACTGAAATATTGCATGTACATAAGTATTCACACCCTTTGCTATGACACTCAAAATTGAGCTCAGGTGCATCCTGTTTCCACTGAACATCCTTGAGATGTTTCGACAACTTAATTGGAGTCCGCCTGTAGTAAATTCAATTGAATTTAAAATAGACACCTATCTATATAAGGTCCCACTGTTGACAGTGCATGTCAGAGCAGAAACCAAGCCATGAAGTTAAAGGAATTGTCTGTAGACCTCGGAGACAGGATTGCATTGAGGCACAGATCTGGGGAAAGGTACAAAAAAACTTCTGCAGCATTCAAGGTCCCAAAGAGCACAGTGTTCTCCATCATTCGTAAATGGAAGAAGTTTGGAACCACCAGGACTCTTTGTAGAGCTGGCCGCCCAGCCAAACTGAGCAATCAGGGGAAAAGGAAGGTGACCAAGAACCCGATGGTCATTCTGACAGAGCTCCAGCGTTCCTCTGTGGAGATGGGAGAACCTTCCAGAAGGACAACCATCTCTGCAGCACTCCACCAATCAGGCCTTTATAGTAGTGGTCAGACGGAAGCCTCTACTCAGTAAAAGGCACGTGACAGTCCGCTTGGAGTTTGCCAGAAGGCACCAAAAGGACTCTCAGACCATGAGAAACAAGATCCTTTGGTCTGATGAAACCAAGATTGAACTCTTTGGCCTGAATGCCAAGCGTCACGTCTGGAGGAATCCAGGCAGCTCTCATCACCTGGCTAATAGCATCCCTACGGTAGAGCATGGTGGTGGCAGCATCATGCTGTGGGGATGTTTTTCAGCGGCAGGAACTGGGAGACTAGTCAGGATCGAGGGAAAGATGAACGGAGCAAAGTACAGAGATCCTTGAATAAAACCTGCTCCAGAGCGCTCAGGATCTCAGACTGGGGCAAAGGTTTACCTTCCAACAGGACAACGACCCTAAGCACACAGCCAAGACAATCAAGGAGTGGCCTTGGGACAAGCCTGAATTTCCTTGAGTGGCCCACCCAGAACCCAGACTTGAACCTGATTGAACATCTCTGGAAAGACCTGAAAAAAGCTGTGCAGCGATGCTCCCCATTTAACTTGACAGAGCTTGAGAGGATCTGCAGAGAAGAATGGGAGAAATATCCCAAATACAGGTGTGCCAAGCTTGTACCCAAGAAGACTTTAGGCTGTAATCGCTGCAAAGGATGTCTCAACAGAGTACTGAGTAAAGGGTGTGAATACTTATGTACATGTGATATTTCTGTTTTTTATTTTTTAATAAATTTGCAAAAAATTCTAAAATACCTTTTTCGCTTTGTCATTATGAGGTATTGTAGTGTGTAGATGAGAGAAAAAAAGGAATTTAATCAATTTTGGAATAAGGCTGTAATATAACAAAATGTTGGGAAAGTGAAGGGGTGTGAGTACTTTCCGGATGCACTGTATGTTTTATATTTTATTTCAAGTTTTATGGGTACGGGTGTCTGTCTCTTGAGTTGTAAGTATTTGCAGGACATTTCCACCACGACACCTTATGGACCTTATGGATGGGGGTCTCTTCCATTGTGGTAGATATTTTTCATCATAGCATAAAGGTTATCACTCAGAACAACTTTGTATAAATTTGCAGTGATCCCTCTCTCTAAGGGGACATACGGACCCAAGCCACGCCAGCAAAATGTACCCCACAGCATGACAGTCACCGGATCCCCTCACTATAGGGGGTCAAACATTCAGACCTTCCTTCTCTTGGTGTACTTGACACATGCCCTCTCCCCCTTGTCGAGAATATGGTGATGACTATATCACTTTTTTCAACATCTCTGTAGAACAGTGCCTGTCTTTTACACCATGAGCTCTCAAATGTGCATTCATCTTTGTAATGAGCGGTTTATGCACTGCAGCCCTATTATAATATCCCTCTCTGTGTAATTGTCGACTGTTCTTGCTGACACAGTCTGATCACAGCCTGCACTGACATCCTCATTCACCTGAGGAAGAGCTGCTCCTTTGCTTCTTCCTACATATCCTACTACTATAATTGGAGAGCAGGATGTTTGTCGTTCCGTCCGTCTGTCCGTCCGTCCGTCTGTTCATCTTTCTTCAACCCCCTCCATCGTTTAGGGAACTTAATTTCTATTTCAATGTTAAATAAATAGTCTGCAGTTATACTTTTTAATTGGGACTCCGGAGCCACAGCAACCTGGGACTATTTTTTCAGCCTGTGACGTATATGCGTAGAGACGGCGTACGTAGGGGCGTAAACAATGGGAGGAGAGAGACGAGATGCAACATTTATCCCCAGTCACTGACATTTTCAACATGCCTAACAAGAGAAAATCAGTGTTGGAAAATATTCGCGATGCGGCCAAACGGTTGCGTTTGGCCGCATGACATTAACGCAAGGTTGTGAAACTCCAGAGAAGTCAGGTAAGAAACCACAAAACACAATCCACACAGTAGCTAATGCTAATGCTACAGCTACGGTTTGTTAGTTACTCACCTATACAGCCTTCCAACCATATAATTATCCCTCCGCGACATGAATTCACACATTATGTTCCTCCTGGTCTCAGGGTTAAGATCTGTTTTGTTCCAGTGTTAGATAATAACTCACCTAACAAAAACTTTGGTTTATGAATGAGGGTCCAGGATTATGCACGAATACATGCGCTGCGGACACACACATCCACATACAAACTCACACACTGGGACATGAGGTCTCCACTGAGGTTAAGGTAAACTTACCTAACCAAGGTATAGAAATTATTACTTAGATTTTTGTTTTTAACATGCAACTAGATCATACTTCACAATGTGACTATGCATGTAAAGCCTAACCTTTTCATGCATTGTGTCCACTATATTACAATTTAGTCTGTGTGTCAAAGCCATCATGTCATCATGCATTATCTCTTCTGTCTTGACTTTTCAGCAGTGCGCTGGGAGGACAATTGCCACAGAATGGGACAGCAGAGGCGATGGGAGCCGCCTGAGGCCATGGCCTAACATATCCTTGGTTATGTGGACCTAATTTCAAACAACTACCTGACGCAACTACACTCATGGATTATAATTTACTCAACAGCATAAAAAACTGAAAAAAAAAAATGTTCAGCTGAGCGCTGTGAGAACCATCG
The DNA here is from genome assembly GCF_027409825.1 of Scomber japonicus. Taxonomy (NCBI): domain Eukaryota; kingdom Metazoa; phylum Chordata; class Actinopteri; order Scombriformes; family Scombridae; genus Scomber; species Scomber japonicus. The sequence continues at coordinate 22,729,729 of NC_070583.1, forward strand.
CCACCGAAAGAGACTGAAGAAGACATTGGAGCCACCTCAGGTTACAGGTACTCATACTTTCTGATTACCCCAGCTGATTCATCCCACAGTAAACAACTATCTGACTCAATTACACTCATAGATAATAATGTACTCAACTGCATAAAAAATGCACTGTAATATTTACTTTTCAGCTGAGTGACCTGAGAATGATCGCCAGTGAAAGAGACTGAAGAAGTCATTGGAGCCACCTCAGGTTACAGGTACTCATACTTTGTGCTTTACATACAGAATCTTATTCACACATGGTCTAACTAACCTTGGTTGTGTGGATCTCATTTCAAACTACTAACTGACTCTACTACACTCATAAATTATCATTTAGTCATCTGCATAAAAGCCACATTTGAAATATTTACTTTTCAGCTGAGCGCCGTGAGGACAGTCAGCAGAAAATGAGACTGAAGAGATCATTGGAGACACCTGCAGCTACAGGTACTCATACTTTCCAATGAACCTTTTAAGATATTTGCCTGTAACCAACATGTGGGCCCTGGTTATGTATAACTAATTTCAGACAACATTCTGACTTTTAAGGTCAACAGTGAATGGCAGCTCAGCAGTGGAAAACAGACAAAACCAGAAAGAGGAATCAAAACTTCAGAAGAGCATGGACAGCTCCACACCAAGTCATGCATGCAGTTCCATTTGATACACCTCACATGAATTTAGTCTGCATTTCCTGCACTGCTGTTATGTTCCCTTGGGAGACATATCATTGCATGTATTATATAATTTCTATATACAGATGTGCATATCTTCTGTCAACAATCTAAACCTTTGTATGGCAAGTTCTCCTTTTGGTTTCTTTTTTACTCTTTACCTTATATGTAGTCACATATGCTTCTATGCTTCACTTTATCTCTGTGCCTCATGCAGCACCCAACGGGAGCATCGTTCTAGTCACACAAATGCATGCGCACCTCTGTCATCAAATGTGTGCTGTCCACCACAATTTCTGACCCTATTTACTGATGTCTTTCCCATAGATATAAATGCAGATGTCACTTTAGTCACTGTTCCTATTGAAGCAGCAGCCGGTTGAGCCTTTGTGACTGAAGCTCCTTCCGTCCGTACCCCAACAGTAAACCCTGTTTCTTAGATCTATTCCTCAAAATCAGAATCAACTGGTCCTGATCAGCGTCTTTATACCTGTCACAGTGCATGACTGGATGTTGAACGCTTAATTGTACCATGCAGTGAACCCGTGTGGAAGCATTTGTTATCATTCCAAGTGTGCTGCGATACTTCTTTAATTATTTTGACTTAATTCCCGGATCAAAACTGTGAAATGAACACACACTAAATAACCGATATTCAGTATATTAGAACAATGTGTTCATCAAATCTGGTTTTACATGAATATATTATCCAGGGTTAGGGTTTAGGTATCTGGGATGCCGCTGTTGCACCTCGTTCTCTCTCTAAAACAGTCTTGTGAAAAAGATACGAGTAGAGATGAAGAAGCCGCTTCTCATCACAGCTTTGGGAACTTGAATCTGCTGAGTTGAGTTCTCGTAATTGTAAGAAAAATGCCCTATGGGATAACCTAATTCCTACATGTCATGTATCAAATTGCCGAGAACATACATTTCTACTGTAATCACACCCTAATTACATCTGAATTGTGAAGAAAGCCTAAGCATGTGTTTGTGTATGGGTGTGTTAATGTGAAAAAACCACACCTGAGAAGCTGCTCAGAGAGGAGAGCAAGGTGTAATTGGACTCTTTGAGGTCCCAGACACTATGGCTGTCGCAGCAGCACTTAATGTACCACTCATTAGTCATCAGAGTCTCCTTCGGTCTCTGGAGGGAGACGAGAAACTACTGCCTGCAGTGCAATCTCCTTCTATCAGCGCTGTCTGAGATCCAACAACCATTCAGGTCTTGAAACATGCGCTGACCGGAGATAAAGTTTGATCCTCGTGACTCTCAGAGCGGAGGAACTATTAGTGTCAGATATGAATGTGCACACGTCTTCACAGACTGTATAACTTCACGTATGCAATACCCAGAGGAAAATCATAGTTTTCAAACTCATACAAGTAGCAATAAATAAAGTCTTTTTATGTATTTATTAAATATGGTGGCCTAGTTTTCTTGGCTTTTCGTCAGGGTTATCACAGAAAGGAAATGCTAAATACCCCAAAGTATAGTATTTTTTTATTGCATATTTCTTGCACTGCAGATTGCAGAGTGCACCATCTGCTCCTTCATTGCTCCTGAGAGCTTTACAAATTGTGATTACACAGCCTGAGATGGATGACAACTTTTCAAGTTTAGTGACAATTGCTGGGGCTGAGGATAGAGAGCAACAACCTTCACTACCTAGAGGGAAAAAGCTGTGTATTGTAGCATTAAGAACAGCGCTACATATGAAACTTTTCCCATGCAGCATGATTGAATGCAACCAAATTTCTGTTACTGTGTATCACGCCCTACAATTAACTTGTTGTTGCATGCAACTTAGTTGCAATATGTTGGGACTGGTCGTACTTTCTGTTAATGTGTTTGGGAGAGGACATGCTGTAGTCTGCATCTTGCATAAATACATAATGGGCCTTATTGAAGAAAGATGAAAGATTTCTAAGAAGTTATAGTGACAAAAAAAAGGAGTGACTAAGCACTTTTTCAGATTGATTGACGGGGTTGTGGGGGATGAGTGAGATGAGTGGGACCATACTGCAGGATTGTGTACAGCTGCAGATTGCTACAGAGATTAAAATGTACTGTACTGTCTGACAAGGGAGTTATTTTAGAGCTAGGTGGATTCAGGCAGTATTATTCCACCACTTAAGTTTTGCTCAATCGCAGCCTCAAATGTCCTGTTTTGAAAAGTGAGATTAAAAACAGCATGAGGAAGCACTCAGCACAATGAAGATGAGAGTGACACAGGTCTACTTTACCTATTACATTAACGTAGGCCGATGCTTGTGTATTTCCCAGAGGAAACGTGGCCACTTTGCAGGTGTAGGAGCCGACATCTGCAAAGCCAACTCCTTCAAGGACAATGGTGGCATCTCGTATGGAGGGGGAAACGAAGGAGATGCGCTTGGAGTACTCTTGAGAGATGGAGATTCCTAATTCGGGGTTGAACACTGCCAAGGTAATGGTGCCTGAAGGAAGACGACGTTCCCAGGAGCTCTGCGTGAGACTGAGGTTGGAGCCCACCTCTATCCTGCAGCCCAGTGTGATGTTCTTCCCCAGCACTGCGTCTACTTTCTCAGGAACAATCACCTGGTTACTGCTCACACCTGCTGGGAGAAAGGGACAGAGATTAGATTCAAATAAACAATGGGAACACCCCATTGTTGCAACTATAATTAAACTTGATTCAAAGATTACAGTTTTTGTTCTCTGGTGTCTTGCGGTGGAAGGAAATTGTCCGTGAATTAAAATCTAGATGACAGGAAAAAGGTGCAGGTACGGGACTATTTTCTGCTACTATTTTTCTGTTGTACTGCATTTTATAGTTTTTGCAAGAAAAACATGGAATTGTGTTTTTTCTAGATGAGAAAATCATGAAAGTGCTGCTAAAGTGCCTTTTTCTTTCACTCTCCTCCTCACCAGGATGTGTTTTTTTTATTAAATGTTAACTTTAAATAGCTGGGAGTATGTCTCATAGTGGTCTGGATGCTGCTCCACCATAATATCTCCTGTAAAAGCTATAACGCCACTGAAGCAGACGTGCTAACAACAGATGAGATGAAGTGAGTGAGGGTGTAAAAAGAAAAAAGGCTGCTTCTCCTGAGCATCACGTAGTCGAGGAGTGTCGTGTTGATGTTGGGAAATAGGAGAGCGGTGTATCCTCATGCGATGTGGTGCGTCTTAGTGGGATTACACATGTTTTGTTATTACTAGAGCACTTCAGATAGCGCCAATAGAAAGAAACACAGACCAACAATATCTAAGTTTTTCCTCAAACTTTGATCTCTACATCAATCCAAAATATATTCTCACACTAACACCCATTATTTGTTTCAGACATGGATTGGATTCCTGGAGTTGAAAAAAAAGGAGCAGACTTCATCTGTGCGCCACTCTGCTCTCCCTCTTAATTAGCAACACACATTCACGGCAGGACACTCAGACTCTCCCTCTCGCTAATTATCCGAGCACCTTTTAAGCAGGAAAACAAAAAAACAGCCCTGGACTGAGATGAAACAAAACGTTGCAATTTGATGGTTTTATTCCTTCTTTTTATAAGGCCCTTAATTTATACCCGCCAACATTTAGGTCACAAAATATGGGAGGCTTTTTTTGGGGCGTGTAAAGGTTGGAGGGGGGGATAAGTAAATAAGTAAGTTATCACACCACCTGTTCAACATAAATATGGATAAACACGTAGAAAAGCTATATATTCAACTGCTTTGCCTCCAGTATTCCATCCACTGTCAGTATATTTCACACAACCACAGTGTGGCTGGTTACGCTAATAACAGGAAAGCTGTCTCTATGTAGACTGAATGTTTATTTGACTTTGCCACGTATATCTTAAAATTTGGCAAATTCTTGTAAACTTTTGCTGCTGGATGAGACAAACCGGGCCCTCCTCTCTCTATCAGCGGTACCTGCAGGCAGGGACTCACATCAGCAGCAGAGGGAAGAGGGAAGAGGACGGAAGACAGCAGGAAGGACTGCCTGCGTAGGGAGCAGCTGTGCACACGCCCCTAGAATCAGAGGCTGTGGTGACAGATGGGTTTAAATTTGTACGCCCATGTGTGTAGATTGTATTTCGCAGACGATCTGGCAACATGGGTAATGTCAGACAAACATGCAAAACTTTATGGATCAGGAGTTTCCCAGGCGGGAAAGGCAAAAGAAGGAGGCAAAAATATGGAAGAAACCCTGGAAAAATGGGAGTGTTGTCAGCTCTTCTTTAATTTGAGTTAAGTCCACTATAGGTTTTTTTTTTGAGGATGATGGAATAAGTATAACATGTACATTTTGTAGCAGACACGATATAGTGGGGGAAAAAATCACGCTTTAACTTAAATAAAAAGAGAAAGAAAACCAACATTAAAAATGATGTCATTTCATGCTAATAATTTGTGGACTACATATTAAAGTTGATAGCGTAAAAAACAACAAGCTCGGTGGGAATGGATACTATATCTTGGAAAACGAACCTGAAATAAATCCTAAATTACAGGTTGTGTCTGCAGCCGTGAAGGGAATAAAAAAATCCATCACAGGCTAAGAATTTTTTGTATGTGTGTGTGTGAGTACAATAACACAAATGAGTCATTGATAGAAAGATCAAAATTTTAAAGAAGCTATACAAGGATTTACAACACTCAACTGTTCACATTAAATCTAGTTAAAGCGTTTATTTTACATATAAAAGTGTAAAAACGTTGATTTCATTCAAAATATGTAAACCATACATCTCAGTTTTCTTTGACATGGTTGCAGTCAGAGTAAGCTATATTTGGGAGCCATAAATTTCCACTTTGTACGTAGTCTCGGATGTGTATGGAGTAAAGCTTATAAAAGTGGTCCGCTGGCTGATATTTTGAGTCTTTGGCATGAATGTGAGCGGTAAGCCACAGCAATGCTATCTTGGTTTGTGAGGAATATAGCCAAGGAGGCTGAGGCTCCCTGTGCTCCATTACGTCCCCTGTAATTTCAGTGATTACACACACACACACACACACACACACACACACACACACACACACACACTCTCTCTCTCTCTCTCTCTCTCTTCCAAAAGTAAGGAATAAGTGTGTGATCATGCGTCTTAGACTCAGGCATTTTGTTTGAATGGCTGCTGGAACCTAAATGTATGTTGCATTGTGTTGTGAAGTTTCCTGCTGTGCTATAATACTCGGGCAGGGTTTCCGCTAGGAAAGTTGTTAGACCCAAGAGGTGGAGAGGGGGTGGAAGGGGTGTGTACGTGGGGGGGTAGAGAACATGAGGGCTGAACTACTGAAGTTGTCACTAACTTCAGGGCTAACTCTCTTCAACTGGATGGTAAGCATGACTTTTGGGGAATTTGGATAACACGTTTTAGTTTTTTTAAAAAGCGTCTCCCGGTAGGCATGTAATACTGGTGGAAACCCTGCTGGGGCTTTCCTATTTGTTTCTTCCTCTGCTAGGCACTGACCCACATTTTCAAAATATTTTCCTTGTGCTTCTTGAATTACTGTGCAAACTAATCCAATACAGCTCCACACCCTGTATTTAGGCTTTTAACCTATTAACCTAAAGTATTTAACCCGCACTGCCTAATATGACAGTCGTTTGGAAAAGACACATCTCGACAGAATAATTCCGGGATCCGTTTACACCCCCACCCCCCAGATTGCTGATTCACGAGCCGGTCTAAAAAAGAAAAGAAAAAAGAAATCCTCACTGTGCCATAATGCGCTTTGCAGTGCATGTGTTGCCCTGTGTTTGCATTGCGCCTGCCAGAGTCCTTTGGGTGCGCTGGTGTGGGGGAGAATTAGGGTCAGAGAGCTGTGTGCGTTTTGCATTCTCCGCTTCACTGCAATCTGACATGACACGACAGCTGTTTGTTGTCACCTTACTACTTCACCTCCCTCGGTTATTCTGCTCTACAAAAAAAATAAACCAAAATTACACAGCGGTGACAAAAAAACTTGACTACGAGATAAATATTTACAAATAGACTGTCTAATCAGAAGAGGAATACAAATGTAGGAATGAATATATCTGCAGTAGATAGATGATACATATCAGACACTTGTTGCCTGTGTAGTAAACTAACATGTTTGGCATGCGTGACATTGTGTTGATGCATGCAGATTGCAGACACGTGTCTCAGCCCGGGCTTCTCTCCCCGAACATGCTCCGCATACTGCAGCTACCTGACGCGACACTCCAAATGTTACCGTACGTAGTTTGTCTATCTCACTGTGTCAGCTTTCAGGCCTCTCAAAGCACACAGAGAAACTGAACTCCATCCATGCTATGTTCTGTTTGTTTTACAGTGAGTATTTGGGACTAAGTAGGAAAGCAGGGAGAGAAAAAAAAGGGGGGGTGGGGTGTGCTTACAGTGGACTCCACCCTTAACATTAGGGGAGGAGAGACAGATGGCCTCTGCATGGGATACCTACAGCCAGGAGGAGAGTGGGGAAACTTGGCACAGCGAGCAGAGACCATGAAGAACACGGCCAGTGCTCGCAAACTAGAGCACCGTGAAATATTATCTAAAATACTGCAGGCAAATGAAATGTAAGCAGTGCCTTAGAGAAAGTTATCATGCTGTTTCATAAAGGAAATAAAAGTACAGCTGCAGAGCTGAGACATGAGCCGAGACATGAGCTCAGGACTGTCTGTCAATAGTTTGATTATTGGCAATTAGTCTTATCATGCTCAGAATTGAACAGGATTCACATGAAAACTGTGTTTAGGTTTATGCTTCGTCACTGTTTGGATGTAACCCATTTAGTCGACTTAAATGTGACACCCTGCCCGCAAAAGAACAGGAACTTCCCTCCGTTGCAAAAGTTAACTGACTGAATAGGAGTGGGCTGCACTTTTGCCCCCGTTTTCCTTGAGAAACCCGAGGAAAGAATGAACTCATGGGAAGGATATGCCTGCCCCTTTGAAGAAATGCTTCATATTTGTTTCTCTCCCTGCTGACATCACTAATTGCGACAAGCTGCTCGAAAAGACGCAATGCTAAAATCAAAACCTTCCTCTTCGCCTGGCAACTGGCTCAAACACTCCACGTCGGCCACTTGATGTGCCAAAATCTCCACCTACTCAGACCTGACCTAGCTTCAGCCCTGACCTCCCCAGAGGAGGAGGCTGTCTCCTGGCTGGAGATCCGCTCAGCGAGGCCTGCCTGCGGTGCATGTCAGGACTGCGTGAGACAAGACGGATTTGAGGCCAAAACATTCACAAGCTGCAACAAAATAGACAATATGTCATGTTCATGTAGACAAACTCCATGCATAGATTATCATGTCAAACAGCACTCACGAGGGACTGATCTAAAAAGACCTCACAGGAGAAGAATGCAGACATGCGATCTGTGCAGGAGGGAGTGTGGTTTAGGACTACAACGCTGAGAGCTCGGCATTCAGGAATGAATGAGGACACAAAGCAGGAAAATAGGGCAGCTATTGAGAGGAAACATATTATATATGTGGATGGAGGGAAAAACTGTGTGAATGATCATTTTTACAAACTCATATCATTACAATGACAAGCAATGACAGTCTGACAGATGGTGCTGACCATGACTCAAAACCACTGCTAGAAGCACATACATGTAATATACACTTAATTCTAACAATTTTACAGTTTCTGCTTTTTATTTCTGCTTTGATCGTCGTCGCTATTTGTTATTTAGGAACATAGCAACAAAGCTACAACGAAATCCAACCAGCCCAAAAAATATGATCAGGCACGTTGTCGACAAGGAAACGGTTTAGTAGGATTATCTTAGCACACTCTTAATGTTAGTTATTACATTTCATAACACCTGAATACTAAGTGTACTGGTACGCAATTAGTGTATAACTTACAGGAGGTTTGGGTCACTATTTTACATCCACCTTTGCTTTATCTCCTGAATACATTTGGTTAACCAGGTGGTTTATTTAAAAGATCAATGTGTAAGAATTGGCTTCCTGATCCAAACTAATATGTCATCTTTTTAAGTTGTGTGTGTGTCCTGTGTGTCAAATATAATGACAGTAACGCTTTCTATATTCTATATAAATAGGGGGCAGCATATCACCCCCCTCTCCACACACACACACACACACACACACACACACACACACACACACACACACACACACACACACACACACACACACACACCATTATCACTCACTGAATATACCGTGAAGCTTAATGATAACTGTGCCATGGCATAGTTAAGATGAAAATGCTATGGAAACATTAGAGACGGTGGTAAATTACAAAAGAGCTACACAGATTGAAAAGCGGTTGCACCACGGAGAAAAGTTACAACATAATTCTGACTAAATAGTTACACACATGACCCCCCTGGGGTAGGTGTGAATCATAAAATGGTGAAACAACATGCATCATTTTTCATCAATTGCTGCCATTTTTGCAACACAGTAAACCTTAAGAGACACAATTTATTGATATGATATTTCAATACTGACCCAGCTAATGTGCTATGATGCCACATGGTCAGCTTTCACATAGCTGCTGTGACCCAGTGCAGTTTGTCGGATCAGCTGAGACAAACAGCTGACGTCTCAGCCGGCCAGCGTCTGCAGCAGCAGCCAGCTGCTCCAACAACATCTGTGCAGCTTTCCAAGTATAGGCGTTATCTGGATGAACTGACCACATGCTGGGGATCTTAATGGTTACTTTATCTCCTGAAAGAATATTAAAACTTAATTGCTGCTTAACTGCAAAAATTTCAATGAATTTCAAAATTCTAAATAGCGTTCAGCCTTTCATTTACTGGATTACATTAGGCATTAAACACTGGTGGTGACATCATACTCAAGATTTCCAGGCAGTGGGCAAAAAAGTCTACCTCCCATGGAGGGGGTGGGGGACCGGCTGTTTCCATCCCTCTCTGAAGTGTTAGCCTAACCCTCACACTCTTTCTCGCTTTACTAATTTTCAAATGTGTGTGGGGGGTAGGTCCAGGCTGAAGGGCAGTGTTTCATCACTGTTTAATGAGTTCAGTAATTCATACTCCTTCCAGGCACTAAAGTCCCTTAGTCTCATGTAGGCCAATCGCAACATTAGCTGACTATTAAACCTCCATCTGATTATCAAGGTCACGTTTCTAAACGTCCATTAACACGATTTCTGTGGTTAGATAACAAACTCGTTTTATCATCTTAAAAACTCTGCCAACCTCACACAGAGCAGCACCCAAACCCAATCCAATAAATGACCATGTCATTTAGTCGTAAAATAATCAATTATTCAATGGACTTTAAGAGCCCACAACAACATAAACAAATCCTGACCTGGTCCAAGTCCTCCGAGAAGATAAGTAAAAGAAAAGAAAATTGCATTAGATAAGGAAATTGAAGAAATGGAGATTCACTTTCGTCTGTCTCTCTTACTTTTTCTGAGTGATCTGTACCTTTATACCATGCCAACCCTGAAGTCAATAGGCAGTGTAAAGCCTTTTGTTTGGTATTGTTACCCTCTAAAGAGGAAAAAACAAATCGCACAATGTCTATACGCCTAACATAGTCTTTGCTTTGTCTTTGTGAGACCTACAACTCTGACTCCGTCAGTTAAAGACAGGATAGGCTAAGTGGTTTATGTTTTATAGCGTGTCTTTATCGTGAGGAATATTTGTGCAGTGTGACAAAAACATTAGTCTCTACACCAGCCGTAATCTACCCCCTTCCTTCCTAGCATTGTACCCTGTGAGGGTGTGAGGTTTTTTTAGTGGGCTAATTCACGGTGGAGACAAACACTGGCTGACAGGCCTTTAAAAAAAGAGGCGGGCGGGCCTCATTTACATGTCACTGTCCTCTTCAAAACCCTTTTCTCTCTGCTCCCCCCCATAGCAGCGTGGACTTCTTTGCCCTTCTCGTCCGAGTCACATTTGATTAAAGATCGCTGCTTAAAAAGAAAAAAAAAGATCAATGGTGTTGACATACAAAGCGTCAGGATAGGTTGCAACCTCTCATCAGAGTCAGCTGCAGCCACAGTTGTAGGTCTCGTGAAGGACAATGTCTGCCTCTGTGTACCGAAGAAACACAAACATTCCTACAGCTTTGCGCCTTATTGTGTGAGACTTGTTATTGTTTGTTGTGTGGGTTTGTAGTTATAATTAGCTTGTGCACACAATGCCACGGACTGAGAGATAGCAGTAGTGTTATTTTTTTAATGCAGGTAGATGATTGTGCATATGTGGAATAAAAGAGGAAAGACTATTTGTAAAAAGCAAGATATCTGCACACATTTTAAGTACAAACTTAATGACTTTTAAGACCTTTTTAAAACCTCCTTCCAGGTTTTTCAAGCAAGTATTCAATGCAAGTGTCACAGTGACTGTTGTACTCATGCACAATATATTATGAAACATATAATAATGCAAAAGCAGTTTTTAAATGTGGTAGTGAGTTGAAATGGAGTACATTTTTAAAATCATTTATAATGATTGGTTTCATTATAGTTTCAACTGCTGATTATTTTTTGCTTTAATTAATAAGTTGATTGGTTGGTTTTGTAAAATAATCAGAAAATAATGATAATAATGATAAATAACATAAACTGAACAAATATAATTATGCTCAAATCAAATGTAATGACTTAACTCCTAATTCCAGACATTTTAAGACCTTGAATATCAAAAACTAAATTTAAGACATTTTAGGACTTTGTAAGGATCCGCAAAGATCCTGAAAAAGGCACAGGCTGTTACAGGAGGCAAGGAGAAGCATTTTTCTAGTTGCCTCGAAAGTAAGATAACTTTGTTTTTCTCAATTAGAGCTTAAGTGTATGACATCTTGACATGTTAGTGCTAATAGAGAGCGCACTACCTGCCACATTGCACCACGGTGCTGTTGAAATTTGCACTGTTAGAAGTTGCACACCACTCTTGTCCCTTTTTAGGAGGCTGGGCTTTCTCAGAAAACCCATTTCCATGTCTAAAAAAGCTGACAGCCACAAATTGTTAAGACACTTCCTATATAAACAAGTAAGCATTGTTTAATTTATTTCAGCATCTTCTGAAATCCACCATCAAGAAAAACAAAGGCCAAACTGACATGATGTGCTGACATGAAAGTCTAACTCTCTACAGCAGCCTCATAATAAAAGATTAAGTGTTGGACATCTGCTCAACTTTGCTTCACTGCTCCCCTCCTGAAACGACGCCGCCCACCAACATGTCCCATACAACTGTGCTCCCAAACATTTTAGGAGAGAGGAGAGGAATGCTTTTCTTTGTACCACACACTGTATCAACAATGATCAAGTGTATAACCCAGAAATGTGCATTATAAAAAACACACTTACGAGACAGATGCTGTTCAAGAATAACACACTGTTATAAGCACAGACTGATTCTCTAAATTAAAAATAAGTTTGTAAAAATACTGTAATTATCTGATAGAAAATCTTACAAACCTAAGCATAATTTTCATTCATTAGGACCAAAATAGATCCAGCCCTTGTTGGGTGGTGGTGGTAGGGGGGGTGGGGGTGGGTGGGACTTTGCAGAGAAGAGAGGAAGGGCTCTCTACTAATCACAGACTTCACTGCCCTTGACTGAGTCTAAATGGGCTACTGTACTTTCATTAGGCCGATCTAACATAATGGAAACATAGTTTCCCACACGCCACAGAGACCCCAGAGGGAACGGGACTGTTTTCCTTTAAAATGATTCCCATGATTGTCCAATTTTAGATTTCTTGCATGACGCCTTCATCTGCCACCATGTATTTTTCAAGGATTTACAACATGTCAGTGACTGTCACACGTACACTATATACACTGTACATGTATTTTCTGGAAGTATCACTGATTTATATCACATTATTAGTGTGACAGAGCTGGAGCTAATAGTAATAGTGGGTGGTGAACAATAGCATTTTATACAACCACGCTATTTTAACTATGACAGACTATAAGAACAATCATCAATATTCATCAATATTTATCACCATTTTTATTGATATCACAAAAATGGTTAAGCTCTGAAGTGCTAGATCAACCCAGCATGTTTCCTTCTTATTTATGCTGTATGTAAAGTTGTGTAACTCTATTTGCTATGTCTAGTCAGTGCTTCCCCTGACGTTGACTGCTTTGGGGTGGCAGCGGTGATGGGAGATGGGGGGGGGGGGGTAAAACCTGGGAGACACTCAACAGTTAGGCACTTCTCTGTTTAGGGAACGACTGAGATTGACACTAAAATGAGAATGACTAGTCCACTTTACAGGTCAGGCCACCTTAAGTGAGCCTGGCGAGGGGTTAGGCTAACCCATCATTGCTAACTTTGGGGCTAACCCACTTCACTTTTCCAGCAGATGAGAAAACAACAGATGAAATTTGGGTCTTGAATAACTGCAGCCTGTAATTTACATGTACTGACAGATTGACAATGTACTGCTAACATTTTCCTCTGCTCCGCTCACATTTCACTGTCACTTTTTTGGCGATCAATCCTATTCCCTAACCCTATACTGTTCATATTCTGACTCATAGTTAGTCATAAATTCAACATCAGCCATTAATAAATGTTGGATTAATCCTTAAGGAAGCTGTTAAGAGTGTATTCTGTTTATTAATAGGGGGAAAAAGGCATTCACAATCACTATTTTATAGAACATGAAGAATACAACATGTTTTAAATTTCTAAATAAACAACAATAACATTTGCATATACTAAAACAGTGTATCAGCTGCACAACATTTTTAAAAAGATGCATTTTATTTCCATTTTTGTAAGCTGTGTCACATTTAGGGAAAAGTCTGGCTGGGTCAAATTTGACCCTGAACAGTATGTAAGGGTTAACAGAGCTACACTACTCTTACAGCGGTTCCTTTTACATAGATGTTCTTTGAAGAATGAAGAGTAGAACGTTTCTGGGATTTGATGAACTGGTCGATCATTCCACAAAAACGTAGGGTGCTATGGTGCAAAGTGAAAATCAGTAGCACCTTGATACTAATGAAAATAATAAAATAAATAAAATATAATGACAATAAAGCTTTCGATTCTATTTGGTAAATACAGACTACATCACCTGTAAAAAACACAAGCAGCAATATAGAGTTAAGGTAGGGAGTTCCACATTTTGCTATAGGTTATACAGTAGATAGACTACTTGAATGAGTCTGTTTTTGGCTTTGCTGTTTTATTAATATTTTGTTTTTTATCTATCTATCAATTAATCTAGCTTCTTTAATAGTCTATACAATATGGATGTGATATTGATCGATCGAGGAATGTGCTTTGGGCTTTCTCAAGCAATCAACATCACTGCACATGTCAGCAATCCCCACTCGACTACAGAGGAGGAAGTGCAACAGCCCAACAAAAAACCCTCTGAGTTGTGTGTATCCAGCGGTCAATAAAAACAGTAGTTTGGGTTAGTGTGGCATTCCACCAACATTATCATGGTCAGAGGGAAGTTCATTTTCCCGGCACACCCACTTTTCCCGGCACCTACTCTCACCCTGTCTCTGCAACAGATTAAAGTGGCACTCCAGATTTACACTTACCACCCACTTTGAACAGTGGGAGCAGTGGGAGATTTGGTGCAAAGGTCACATGGGACACAAAGTATTAACAAAAAAAAAATCACAGCTGACATGTAGTGACCTCATAGAAAGCCACAAGATACATGCAGCATATTTCACAGCATATCAGGAGGAACCTTTCGCCCACTCCTCTGGCTATGATGAAATTGTACTCCCTACACCCTGTGCAACTTTTGTATCTCTTTATTCAAAAGGAAGTCAGATCTGTATTACAGATAAATATTGGCTTGAAATGAGAGAGGTCCACACCTTCCTGAATTTACAATATCCACAAAGATTCAATTAGTTAAAAATACCCCAAAAAAAGCAAATAAAAAAACATCCAAGTGTATTTTTCTGAAGACTTATGTTACATGTCTGATTTGACAAAGTCTTCTCATAATACGAGGCTCACTTGGATTTTGCAATATATAACAATATTTTGAGAACATAAAAAGGCTTCCTCCCACATTTACTGTTGCTGTAACAGCTCTCCACCTTAAGATGCAATGCAATCCATGCAATATCTGATATTCCAACATTGTTTTCCAGCCCTAAATAGAACTGGCCACTTGTTTTGTTATGAGCCTTTTTGCAATCCAAGTAGAGGCAAAAATAGCAACCACATTGAACTATCATGTTTGTCAGCGGTGTGCAGTAATCTATGACTCTTCTACTGTGTGATAGTGAAGCTAAACTGTTAAAAAAAAGATAATATACTGTATATTTTATCTTCTTTAATCAGTGCTAAACAGTAACTAAGCATGTAGTCTATTTGTAGTCCATAACAACTAGTGTTTCAAAATAAAAGGGAGCAACTAAAACAGGAGAATGGAAACTTAAGTGTGTGTGTGTGTGTGTGTGTATGGGGGGGGTACATGGCAGAATACCAGCAAGGATTGTGTAAAGTCCCCATTCAAGATATTACTGCAATGTGCATCAAAGAGCAGAGCTTATCAAGCCAAATCAGGGTGCTTACTAGAGCCTGACCGATATATCAGACAGCCGATATTATAGGCCGATATTGGCCTATCACAAATACATTGGTTAATGCAAATATGTTGTCCAATATGTGCCGATATTTGTTTTTACATATTTTATATAGGCAGAATTTTATATATCTTAATTCAAGTTTAATATATGCATGTTTTTTTCTGTGTTTTATTTATTTGTAGCTAATAATTATAAGTATTAAATTCCCAGTGAAGTTTATACAATAAAGTTTATTGTATAACTGTTTATTGTAACTGTAATATATCAATATCCATTACATATGTTTGTCACAAGTGCTGTGTGATAATCACATTTGAGGGATCATTGCAAAAAAAAAAGTGCATTTATGTTAAATATTCTGTATATATAAGATTATTGGCCAATATTTCGATACTTTTAACATTTTTAACATTTTTAAATCCAAGTTAAAAACACTCTTTTCCTGTGCTTATGATTGAGCTCTTTTAAAGCACTTTAAATTTTAATCTTTCATTTGTACTATATATTCTTTTAACGATTTTAATGGAAATCATTATTTTATGCTGCACTCTTATATTTCATGCTCTATTTTAGCTTTTTATTTTCTTTCTCTCTTTCTATTTTTCTGTACTTTGTATATTTTTCACAAACAGTCTGCATTTAGTGATGTAAGTCTTTCTGACTGAAATACAGCAATTTTAAAACTGTACGCTGACTAACGAGATTGGCCGGGCCAATTCGACCGCTTGGACCGCCGCTCGTGAGCGAGTCCATTATCGTAAATAATGCATGCAGTGAACATTTCCTGCTCACTTATGGTTTTTGGACTTGTGATCTTGGAGTAGTAAAGTGCTATTGCTTTCAGTTTTTCCACTGCTTTGATTCAGTTAAATTGTACAAATGGTTATTTGTTGATAGAGGTTTCCTTTCAAATAGCGATCAGTTGATTAACTTTCCAGGAAGAGATTAAAATCGTTATTAACTAATGCCAGTACTGTGGCAGAGTGACTGTTCTTTTTGTTCTCTTTTCGCTTTTTTTTCCACATATCACACATTTGGAGACTAGATAAAAAACAGTGCTGAGAAGTAGGATGTGGGTTTGTGTGTAATACTGACAGCTCGCCACTGAATGCAGATAACTTTACATCCGGGCTGGACACAGAGAGCAGCTGAAGTATCCCAAATCGCGAGCGTGACAAAAGCAATGAGAGATTCGCTCCATCACTGACAGCATACTGCATATCGCTGGTAAATGAGACAACACCTCTGATAGCTTTACACACTGCACTCAGCATGGCCCAGTATTTGACTGGTGGGTGTAAATAATCTCCCACTTGGGTGGTAGGGGGGTGTGTCAATGCATACAACTGACTGTGTGCTCATCTCAAACATTATAACCACCTGACAGCTGAATGAGTGAAACAAATAAGGCTTGGAGGGTAAAAAAGCAACCACACCTGTTTCCCATAACCCCTGTGCACCTCTCCTGGGGGTGGAGGTGGTGAGGGGGGGGGTAGAGATTTAACTGCTGACTGTGCACATCCTGCATGTATACCTCTTCAATATGGACTGTGAAGCCACAATATCCAAGTGACCCTAACCTCAGGCACACAGTGATCTTGCTCTTTTAGGGGAAAAACCTTGAATGCAGGAAAACAGCAGGCTAAAAAGGGGGATTTAAAAGTTTCTCTCTGTTCATTCACAGTAGGTAATTAACCATGGAAATATCTGGAAGCCATTTATACGCCGCAGTTTCCTATGACTCAGTGATTAAAACAGTGAGTTCCTGTCTATGCTAGATTTATTCAGTAGACAAGACATACAAGCTTAAAGCACATTGAAAAAATAGCTAATATTAGCATTTTCTTTGCATATTTCTGCCTTTCCTCCCAATTTTGAATAGTTAATAACCCATGCACTGTGGTCCTAATGACTGCTTACTCCCAATGTGGGCCTAAGGAGGAAATAATAATTGATCCTAATAGAAACGCTGTGATTGGGTTGGGTTAAACACAAAAAGCCAAAGCCAAACCAACACACATTAATTTGTCTCTTAAAACGTTTTGACTTCCTGACCCCGTCTGTGGCCCTCAGCGTAGTGAGCGTAGACACAAATATAAAGTTCATTTGTGTTTTGTTCCTAAAAAAAGCTAAATATTTCCTAAAACAGCAGGTTACAGTACAACAGTGTGGCCCATTGATGTGTTTAATAGTTTCTGGGCAACAATCGAGTGTTTCCCCATCAGGTTGACTGCTTTCACTGAAACGAGAATAGCAGGTGTGGCCCTGGTCAGGTCAGGTTAGGATAACCTATTGTCGCTAACTTAGGCTTCACTTTTCCAGCAGTTGGGGAAACGAAAAGACGGGACTTTTCTTGGTTTTGAGAAGCTGACACACTGTACCTGTGCTTTACATTTACTGTTCCACTTGCATTCACCGTCACTTTTCTGCCACTTGGTTTCTCGCACTTTCTTTTTTTTCAGTTTCGGGTACAGTAAAAAGCGTTTAGGTATAAAATTGAACTTTATTTGAGTTTAGAGTTGGGCTGCAGCTAATGATTGTTTTCATTGTCAATCAAGCTGCCTGATATTTTCTAGTTTTGTTCAAAAAATGGTGTGTGTTTTTGTTTTGTCTAATGAACAGTTCAAAATCCAAAGATATTCAGTTTATTATCATATGACACAGAAGTATCAAATCTTCACATTTAAGAAGCTACGACCAGCAAATATTTGGCATTTTTTGCTTAAAGAAATGACAACAATCACCCTGCAAGTATCAGAACAGTTAATTTTCTGGTATTCAATGAATCATTGCAGCTCTAGTTGAGATTACAGCTGACTGGGGTTAGATTAGGTGAAGCTTTCAGTTTCTTGTGAGAATATTTTTGAAACTTCCCCCTCTGTCCATTAATCCAGCGGGACTCATAAGAATGAAATTTAGTCAGCTACACATTGTCTACACACATGGAGTTGGAAAGCTTTTTTTTTCTATTAAAACATGAGCTTCACTGAAAGGGCATAACTCACATAGCTCACTTTACCGATCTGTTTCATTATATTGATCTGAGACGCAGCTTGAAGCTCACATAAGAACCCCCCCAGTTATGAAGTATGATGCATTTCACTTATTTAATAGATTGTATTTATCACATATTATAAACAGCAATAAACACATTCAGAAATCTTTGTTTATTAGCTTGAATGCAACTAGACAATTAAATCATGGTACTGCAGGTCACTGATGTTCATTCCTACTGATAGCAGTGGACTGACAGTGATCTACAACTGACTGCAGTGTCACACACATTATTGACCTCTTATTTATTGCAGTTACAGCCATGTCCAGAGCTCACAGAGATCACTAATGGACCACCCCAAAGCAGCCTGACAGTCACATCTGTCGGAGAAGAGGAAGCAAAGAGTGGAGTCAACAGAAGCTGGTGACCACAGCCTGCTCTCTGAACCCCACACGCTGCCACCAAGCCCCCCACAATAAAGCTGCACACTCATCTGCTTATGGCTCGCCTTCAAAAAGAAAACACTGCGAGCATTTAATGTGGACGACTTTTTCAGCCCGCTGCCTTCACAACTGAGATTTGAGATCAAATGACAGGATCAGATGAATGCCACAGCTGCAACCCACAGATGTGCGTCCAAATGCTAAAAACTGACTTTTGAGTCCATGCTTGCATTAAATTCTAATAGGCAATAACCAGAGGTGGATAATGTTGTTGTACTTTGCCATTGGATTACAAGCCAGTCTACTGATTATGCAATTGACAGTTACATTAAATTATCGCCTCCTCTATACAAAAGGTCCCAAAAAGTAGCCTGACCTGATCTACCCTTTGTCAAAGCTGTAATTAGATTTTCAGCAACAAATGTACCTTTTTTTTTTTTAACTACATCTTGCTAATAATTAATAACCACTGAGGCACATTAACCTCAATACAGACCAAATTTTGCTCAGTCAGTGCGCTGCTTTTTCAAATCTATTTCTGTTTTGAGTCTGTAATTTCGGTGGCTCCCATTACTACATTATTTATTTAGATTGTGAATCATGCAGCCCCAAGAGAAGAAACCACAAAACTATACTCTTCAATTACAGACCTCACGGTCCATAACCACGCCTTGAATAAATCCCCTCCCCATTACAACCCCCTGTCTACACTGCGGGGCATCACAAAATGACACAGTCAAGAAAAGTGACATCGCTAAGTCTTCCTGCACATTTTCGTTATGCTAAACAAACAACAGAGCAGGCCACATGGGCTCAAACCATATGGTACTGGCAGTAAACGTAAACCTGCATACACCAGGAGATTTTTCTTAGTTCGTCCTCTGCATTAATAACCAGTGTATTTGATTTTTTTAAGTCGATTGATTGAAATGAGACCCTCCATACACATGGTGGCACCCAACAGCACATGTTTGGAGGTTAATCAACTTTCATTTACAAGAGTGCGTTGTTTATCAGGTCTCCGTGGTGATTTATGAACCAGCTTTTTGTGGTTACACAGAAAAAAAGCCATTGCAAAAGTATGCGTGCATGAGTGTGATCAATGGTAGCAACAACAATCTCAAATTGGCCTGCTCAATATATCAGAGATATTATGGGCGTATACTGTTTGTTAACTGATAGTAACAGGGAATAGCAAAGCAAGAAATGTATAGTACAACAAATGATTATGTGTACAAAAAAGATAAATATCAGATGATATATTGTTGCTAGACTGCCAAGTATTGACACTGAGCAACACTGAATTCTAAAGTAGTGCTGAAAAAATGGTGTAATCTGTTTGATCATCAAGAATTAACCAGCAAAAATGTAGATAAACAATTTATTGTTGAGTCATTCTTGTATAAAAAATACTTCTAGCTTCTCAGATATGAATGTTTACTAGGTAAATTAGTTTTTAGTCTTGATGATAATGGACTGCATATCTTCAACAGACAAATAAGTCATCTAATAGGCATCATCATTGCAGGAAACATTGTTCTTGTGTTTTATGGACCAGGCAATGAATCAATTGATTCAAGATTATAAGATTATAGAATTAACCATTAATTTCAGCCCTATTCAGACAGAGTTTTGTTATATGGGAAAATGTAATGCTCCTGCAAATCTGAAAAGTTTTCATTGACCTTCAGATAAAAAAAGGTGCATTCCTCAGCAGTATTTACTTATCTATCCATTTGTGTTTGTCCCCTCTCACATGGATTGTAATCTCAGCTCAGTACTGGGACACAGTAAGGCTCTCCAGCTGCACCACTCGGGTCGGTGAAGAGACTGCAAGGGGCTTCAGCTGGCGTGTAGCCCAAAATGCAGGTCAATACTTCCAGAGACTCTGCGACTGCAGTGGCTCTCTCGAAATATGTCTTCATTTCCCCCCGCCACCCCTCACGCCCAAAAGCACAGGAGTCTGCTCCCTCTCCTCTCCTGTATCACATGTCGTTTATGCCCCCCACATTCTGCATCCAACCACTTGGCAAACTTTTCCACAAAAGAACCATAAAGTGACAACCAGAAGGAGCTTTCTCGTTTCTATTTTGGACCCACTGCTGCCTCTCAGTGAGTGTCTGGCCATATGAGTGGTACAAGACAAACTGGTATTTCCTCCTTTCCCTCCCTGAGTCATGATGTGACACATTGAAAATAACGTTAGCTAAAAAAAAATTGCGCATAATTGAAGCCAAATCAGTGCCGCGCTTAAAGTGATCTCCTGTCCCGAGTGAGAAGTCATTTGGTGTTTAACACATTTCATTGAATGAGCTTCTGTGTAATAATGAGCAGTTTCTCTCAGGGGGTATCTTAGAGGTTAACATTAACTACTGCTGGTGACGTTAAAGGAGTTGAACTCAAATGGGAAAAGAAAGCGAGGTTTAGCTAACGGTGAAGCGACGCCAGCAGCTACTTTCCTACCGACGTCATGTTAGGATAACTATCCAAAAAGGCAAGAGTAGTTAGCTATCTCAAAGCTAGCTGGCTTTGATTGGAAACATCACCTCCTTAACACAACAAGGACTAACCGGGTATGGCCCTTATTGTATCGGTGGATAACGGACAACACTGCGAGTAGCTCCGCCGCAACTTCTTTCAATGGCCTCAAAGAGAAGAAGAAGGAGTGTGTGTAAAATGACCAAAAACTGTTAACTCACAGGTAAGTCCGTATAAGGTGAGAAGTGATGTTAAAAGTCGCAGTCCGTTTGATGGCAAAGTCCTCCTGAATAGTGATCTTTTCTCCATGATTCCCCTCTCTCTCTCTCTCTCTCTTTCTCTCTCTCTCTGTGTGAGCGCTGTGGCTCTCTCCGGTCAGTCCCTGCTCTCTCTGCTGCTGCTGCTGCTGCTGTTGGCTCGTGCTTCTGGGGAGAGCTGCTCTCCATAGCGACCGATCCGCGTGGGCTGTACCACTCCTGCGAGACAACAAACAGAAACGCACGCAGCCTACGCACGCACACACTCACGCACGCATGGGGTCCCTATAACCCCCCCCCCCCTGATTTGATTTTGTGTTATTATTAACGTACAACTTTGTACTTGTGCTTTACTTTGTTTTGTGCTTCCACTCCACAGAATTTCAGAGGGGAACATAGTAGTACTTTCTACTCCACAACATTTATTTGGCAGCTTTAGTTACTTTTCAGATGATTGTGTCAGATTTGACACGTGTTTTCATTTCAATAGATCTTCAATGATTTGATGTTTCATCAAAAATCAAATATTAGAGCGAAAACTCCAAAAACTGAAAACAGATTTTTCTTTCTCTTTCTTTTTTCTTCTTTCCTCTCCCATTAATCTTTTCACACCCCCTCAGATTTATATGCTGACCCTGTGGAAGGGCCCAACCCATAAGGTTGGATGGGAACCACCGGAGTAAACTAGCTATAACTATATATAGCAATAACTATATATGAAATAGTTCAAACCCAACATTAACATGCTGTTTACACCCTGGTGCTTTGGAATTAATAATCTAATGATGTCATATGATAATATAAAGAAGTACTTTTACTCGAATACTTCACGTACACTTTGCTGTACTTATTTACTTTCACTTAGGTAGGATTTTTCATCCAGGACTTTTAGTTGTAATGGAGTAATTTAACATTGCTGCATTGGTACTTTTACTAAAGTACCTGAATACTTCTTCCTCTGGCTCCTTGGAGTCAGTAGTGATGCTACATGAAGTGGTAAAAATAGGACAGTATAGTAGAGGAAGTTAAGAAATACATTTTGAGTAATTAGATTCACATACTGGGTCCTCATTCGTAAGGTTTCCGAAAAACATTTGAGAAGAGTTTTGCTGTTACAATACTGGATTATCAACTGAGCAAAGTGGGTAACTGCTCTGGAGCCCTAAACATTCAGGGACTCCAAAAGCTCCAGGTTCATTGTGTGGTAATTTGCAAACCTGTTCGGTAATGCTGTGCGTATCACCAAAGTACAACATAAGCTGACATGTTTACAGTTTGAAGTTGACACCTGTATTATTACATTATTCTTGAGTTAACGTTGATTATGTCATTATAGTGGCACCTGTCAAAGAGTGGGATATATTAGGCAGCAAGTGAACAGTCAGTTCTTGAAGTTAAAAAATTGGCAAGTGTACGGATCTAAGTAACTTTGACAAGGGCTGGCTGCTCTGTTCCCAGTAGGCAGTGGTCAGTACCTATCAAAAGTGATCCAATCTCATTGATGTGTATGGGAAGCAAAGGCTTTTCTGTCAGCAGTGACCCTGCCAAACTGAAAAAAAAACTGTTCAAGGTTTGAGCAACTTGACAAAGAGTTCAAGGGCCTCCAAAATCTCCAGATCTCAATCTGATTGAGCATCTGTGGGATGTGCTGGTAAAACAAGTCTGATCCATGGAGGCACCACCTTGAAGGATTTGCTGTTAACGTCTTGGTGCCAGATACCAGAGGACACCTTCAAAGATCCTGCGGAGTCCATGCTTCAATGGGTCAGAGCTGTTCTGGCAGCACAAGGGGGACCTTCACAGTGTAAGGGAGGTGGTTTTAATGGTGAAGCTGATCAGTGTATACTTTTATTATTTCAGTTTATATTGCACTGACAATATATTATTCATATCCCTAAATAAAAGTGTGCTTAATCACATTACTGCTAATTAATTACTAGTTATACAGACACAATATGCAGAAAGTGGGAGAAATAAAGGGTTAGTACAGCTCATTTTTGCCCCAGGGCCCCTACAGGGTTTACCTGACCCTTGAGAGGACTGAGCACATAAGGAGATAACTGTTAATTATTTACATGGGGATTATAGAAAAGTGAAATATTGTGTGGATCAGTAGGGGATCTCTTTATTCCCAGGACACTCATTTCAGATCTGGAACACACTTCAACTGCAGTGAAACAATTAGTTATACAAATAAACATTTTAATCATGGTTATCTTCTTCACAACAGCGACTGAGCAGATAAAGTCTCCCTGAGAGAGCTGCTGGACCGTTATCTGTTTTTGGCAGTCCTCTTGGGTGTTTGTGAGGAGACTTGGTTACACTGTGGTATCTCAAAGTACTAAAAACATCCTACCTCATAATGTTTCATATGCAGTTTTCTGTTCGTTGAGCTGTTGTTTACGCATTTGTATCATGTCATGGATAATAAAATAATATGGAATTATACATATTTTTGAGCCTATTAAGACATAACAGGGATACTTATTGTCAATGAGAAGAAACCACTAACCAGATGTAATTCTAACTAAATGAGCAGATGATGATAGTTAGTGATGATTTTAACTTTTGGTTGAGAAAACAAGGAAGTGAAACTGAAAGTTAATATAAACCCCATGAGATCTGCTACTGAAGGACAAAGCAGTCGCATGCAACCAAACGGTCACTGATTCCCCTTTCTGAAAAAAAACTGTTGTCACCAGCTTAGACACAGAAACTATCCTCCATCCTAAAACAATGTGGCAATGAAACAATTTCTTGCATTGTTCCTCTTTCTTGAGTTAATTACAGCTTTTAGCATGACACGTTCAAGAATCCAGCGTTGCGTGAAGCACAGTGTTATTATCATGCACTGTACTGTAGCTTCAACTGATAAAGTTGCTCCCTCAGCGGTTTTAGACATCATATTTATTCACTGAAGATAAGCAAAAAAAATGCTCATTTCAATGTGATTCACTCATGCTGAGATACCTAGTTCATTCTGCTGTGATGTCTTCATAGCCCATATTAGCTCTGAGTCCTCATCAGGGGACATGAACTCTGCAGGGCTCCTCCATCTCCTGCAAAATTGAACCTGCTCCCTTTCCAGCGCTACAGCCCAGCTTCACTGTGATTAAAGCATGACCCATGATGTGTCACCACACTATACCCCCTGCCTTTATACCCTCTGGTGGTTTATTTATAGCCTCAAAGAGCTATAAATCCCCAGGTGAAAGTACTGCCCTTTTCACCAATCAATCTCCCCTCCTGGGCACTTTGCATCAGAACAGAAAAGTCAGTACAACAAGGAGGCTCATGTATTTATGAGATGATAAATCACATCTTATTTTCTTCCACAAAACATTTAATGTGTTTATAATATCACCAATTTGAGTGAAACAACATTTCAGGTTATTCACACCACTGCCACAGTTGAGCTGCATTAATGCTGCATAAATACTCAAACCTCCTCAGAAGCACTGTGCAAAAATACTTCTCTGTAAATGCTATTACTTTTTCTTCCAGGCAGGCAATGCTGCACTGGCACCACCTCCCCTGTGACCAGTGGGTGCACATCCACACAGACTGTCTGGGACATTTGGTTTTACAGTCTGTGAAAACAGCCTTTGTTAAACACAACATTCCTCACTAGTCACACTGGTGAGCCAGTCTTTGCACACCTCAACCCCCCCCCCCCCCCACCCCTCCCGTAGCCACACTCATGGTCCCATCTCCTGCCAAGACTTGACCATCTAGAGCAAGGAGAGGTCACCTGGCTGCTGACACTACACTATTGTGTTCTCAGCTCCACACAGGTCTTCCCCATAATGAGCTCTGTCTGAAATGACCCTCTGCAGTACACGGTGACCTTTGAAAGGCATACATGAAGACAATTAAAGTGGCTTACCTATTAACTTGCATATTCACACTACTAAAGGAGAATACTCCACACAGAGTAGATTTGGAATAGACTTGTATATGTTTAATTTTATCAAATACTTTATCAGAGTGTAGAATATACTGTGAAGGAAGGCATACACGTGAGAGTAAAAATTGACTAGTAGACTACAGTTTTTGGGGTTCAAACTTATTCAAATTCAGGTGAAATCATATTGTACTATATGTGCACAGGCCGGTTTAGAGGCAAAATGCTGCATGTTAATGTGAATAAACATGAAAATATCTCCAAGAATGTCCAATCCAAGTTTTTTTCCATTTCATTTTTCATTTCAAATAGTGTTGGATCTGTTGGAATAAAAAAAAAGAGAAGGACAAAGATTCAGTTTAGATATGAAACTGCAAATGTCAGGAATCCAAACAAAGTGATACACATTAAAAATGTGATTTAGTGTATTTTGATCGCCATCTGCTGGACTAGATTACACATAGCCAGGTGAGTTATAGCAGAAGAGCTTTAAGTCCTATGCAGATTCTAAAAAAATATTAGTTTCCCCTTTTTAACAAATTCTCACACCCCAACCCGACTTTTTTTTTTTTTTTGCAAACAGAAGACAGTTTTGTTTTCTGTTCTGTCACAGGGTGTGGAAAGAGGTGGCACTGTAGATGATGTGTTGACAGTGGAAGTGAGAAACAGCCTAAGAGCTCTCCAGAAGACAGTCAAGCCATGGATAATTTGCAGTGAAGGCAGAGTTGTTGAGTGAAACAGACAGAAACAAATAACAAGTAAAGCAACACCACCTTCAAAGATATTCTCAGGAGAAGATATGAGTGGTGAACATAGTAGAATTTTATTTAATAACACCAACGTGCAAAAATAATTTGTTACCTCCAGCTGAATGATTGATTTCCCAATTATAGAGTTATTTTGCCAACTGTGTGGTATCTCTGGATTTTATGTTTTTTTACAAAGCGGCCTCTGGTCACATCAGTAAACAGAGCATTTTTCAAGATGACCACAAAGGACATTCTGTTCACATAGTTGGCACAAACACCTCTCACGTACGATATCCAATCACAACAACAATTAAGTCAGAACAAATCAGAATTGCTGTTTCAACTCATCCTCTGTCAACCTTCTGCAACAGAAAAAATGTTTTGCTTCTATTTTTAGCATTGGTTATATATTTTTCAGTCATTTAGATCCACAACCAAAGTTTTGTGCATTTGTTCAGTGCATTGCCTTTATTATAACCAATTTTGACAAAATATCACAAAACATAAAATAAAGTTTGATGCTGGTCAAGTCACAAAACAATACACATACAGCACACTCTTCTATGCGGCAGAGAGATGATAATCAAATCAAAACATCAAAAACCAAACAAAGTGCTGAATTAAAGTAATGAGTGTGCATTATTTGATGTGAGCACATTTGAACAATGTTCACTAAGAATGAGACATGTAGCAGACATTGCAGAGGTGATAAAAACATATTCAGATGTCATGGCTGTTGTGGTTATGGTGGTCAATTTTTGTGCTTTCCTCCTTTCTGATACATCTCTTTGTTTCAGTCCTCTCGGAGATATGCATCAGGCACATCTTCCTCATCATTACTCTCTAAGGAGACAGCATGTTGAGCCATCCGTTCAATCTCCATCACTTTAGTCTCAGCTAACTTCTTATCTGCGTCTTGTGAAAGTTTCCGTGCTTCTTCCACCTGGAATTGGGCCACCTGAATGTTTGTATGCACCGTGATGGACGCCTGCTCAGCTCCTGGGAACACACACATGCAAACACACATTTTTGTCAAACTGTTGAGAAAGTTTAACGTGTGACATAACACCACCTCAAGTTCAGACGTTAGCCATGGTCACAAAGCAGGTACTCCAGTCCATCATCTCAGTTTTGTTTTACACAAAGCTGTACCGAGTGACAGCAAATGATCCGTACACTGTCTAAAGTGTGACACTGACAGCAGCTGAATAGGAACAGACACAAGCAGTAGTGCACAAAGCTTTGGAGAGGTGATACACAGCTACATGCTTTCATTCATCATAACAAGAGCCATGAGAAAACCTGCCTCCACCCTTCAACCATGACATCCACAACCATTCAATCACAAAGCCGTGTAACATGCAGACATTTTCTTTTATACACCTGATGTATACGCCGCCTCAGCTGCCGTTTCACACAACTTGACTGCGCTGACCCAGGATGACTCGAAACGCTTGTATTCATCTAGTTTGTCATTAACCTGTCAGGACAGAGAGAATAAAATAAAACTCAAACAGCTCTGCTGCAGGTCCACTGTCATTCTTATGGTGCGGTGATAAGCATAGGAGTACAAAAATTGAATGCTAAACTCAGGTTTGTTTTGAAGAACCTTTCTCCGAACTTGACAGCACAAACTAACCTGTGCTCGCTGGCCTATGATCACCTGCCAGATGGAATCCTCTTCTGCTGGGGTCAGTTTTCCTATTGAGGCCGCATAGCGTTTTTGGAGGGCAACCAGTGTGTGCACAGCCTGTTAGCAAACAGAAGAAGAACATACACAGTCATTAACATTTAAAATTGTGAGCAGAGCAACACACAGAATGATTTTCTAAAGGATGGACACTTTTCAAAGCATAATAATGAAACTGCAGAGAAAAAAAGCTGCCATTGTAAAGTGTTCAGTGAAGTCTGTTGATTATCCCTGATAATACTGGAGAGAAATGTTTCTTATTACCACAAATTAAATGCACTAAAATGCTGAGAAATGGGGATTTTAAAGCCATGCTCAATAAACTCATACCTGCATGTCTATCACTAGAGATAAGTGGGAACAAAATGACATGTTCTGTGTGACTTGGGCCTTTAAAAAGGCTTGACTGTGACAGCCTCTACTATGGTTTGCATACAGTCCCAACACTTCCATCAGCATGTCACCACACTACATCTTGCGGCACCAGGACATGATGGAAAGACTCCTGCTCTTTCTTATAAACATAATCAGGAGAAAGGAAATGCTCAGGAAGTGTTGACGCCTTCAAGGAACTCAAAGTGTTTACATGACTTTGAGAGTATTAGTTTCTGACATGTATTTAGGTTCCCTATTATAAACAGTTTATGGACCATTATGGGGCCCTATGGTTTAAAGACAGAACTTTCAAAATTTCAAACAGCAAATATCCCTCCTGTGTAATTTATTTGAGTGTATTTATTCTTATAAAAACAAGAAAAATCACCATATTTGTCAAGAAGCCATGACAGCTCATTTACTTCAAAAAAAAAAAAATCAAGTTTCCACAAGCACCACATGCCCATATTTAATCGAATTACATTCAAGACATCATCCACTATTTCTTGCTGTGTACAGCTTAATGTCATCACATCATATTGTGTACATTTTAGCATATTCACTGTATACACGCTGTGCTTGGCAAACATACAGTACTCCTAATATCTACCTAGGGAAACTGTTACCTTTGAATAGTCTGTGATGGCATCTATGAGTGCCAAGGTGGTCTGAGAGAGAAAAGTGCTTGAACTGCCTGTAACCAGAGAGGCTGCTCGTCTGATCAAGGAGTCATGAGAGAGGTCTTCCACCTGCAAAAGAAACAGAATGTATGAGTAAGCAGTTTAATTGAAGGATTAGATTAGTTATACAGAAAGCTGCTGTAATTTATTATATGCATAACCTGTGTGAAAGGGACAGCACAGAGCCCAGCGCCTACAGTTAGAGATGCTATACCAGTGTACAGAATATTTGTCCATTTTCCCAGTTTGTGGACCACAGGTTTCCTGCTGCTGAACAGGATACGAGAAGAACTCCTGTGAAAATAAAGAGGTTCAACTTTATTTTACAGTAATTTACCAATAAATTTTATACAAACTGTGGTGCAATTTGGTAGAAATAAAAAGAAACAAATGGAAAAGAAATATTAAGTTGGTTAAGTTCGTAAGTATAAACTCATATTTGGGTTCTACAAGTTCTTAGTTTACATTTAATCTTAATAAGTCAGATTTGTAACAAGTCTTTAACAGACAGAAATTACTTAAGTTATTAGTGTGTAGTTTATGTGTCAATCAACATTTAGCCTGACCCATATACTGGTCAGCTGATTATCACAGATATATCTGTATCAGGACATTCATTGTCAGGTATGCGCCTATATATATATTTCCAAAGCGTAAAATCAGCATTTTATGTATATATGACCCTTTTTGTTAATTCAAGTTTAATGCGTTTTTTTTCTTTCTTTTTTTTTTACTAGCTGTCAATCAACAAAAACATTACAGCTCTCTAAAGGTCTGCACCTAACAACTTCCGGGTATCGTTGCTAACACTGATATCAAAACATTGTCAGTCATACATGTTAAAGTCGACTAGAACATTTCATTTTTACTACACATATAGTGTAGTATACCGTGTGTAAAATAGACGTTACCAGTATAACATAGCCTTACTGTAATACACGTCCTACCTTAGGAAACTGAGGTAAGCTGCCCCCTTACGGAGCGCGGCCATGTTGGTCCGCACAGTAAACTGTTACTTCCTCCTGCTACTTCTTCTTCAGTGTTTAAACGGCAGATTGCATCCTTGCTGCCACCTTGTGGAGTTTATTCATTCCTACAGTGGTTTAGCAGATTCATCCTGTTAATAAACAGGTTTGGGAAGGTTACTTTGGAAGTGTAATAGGTTACAGATTACCAGTTACTCTATAGGTATAATAGGTAACAATAACAATTCAAATTACTTAATCAAAGTAATGTAATGTATTACATTTCATTACTTTTTGATTATTTTTTATTTTTTGAATTTTCTAACCAATGTGTTCAGTTGTTTAGCATCAAAATCTAAGTTAAGCTGTTTTTCATGGATACTGACATTATTTATAAGGGAGATAATTTCTTCTAAAGTAAGATTTATCTCTCATTTGAAAATGTATTTAATAGTTAATGTAGATTTTGTAATATAAAATAAAGATATTTTTATGAAAAAAGTCAAAAGTCTGTCATGGAGCTTAGTTGGTGACGTGACACCATTTAAGCCCATGTGTGCACCAAATAAGCCCATGTTATGATTTATTTACAAAATATAAAAAATATATACACTCCAGTATAAACTTTAAACCTGCTCCTGTCAGCTCTGATCTTTTCACTCCCTCCATCATGTCCTTTCTTTCTGAGGTGTATTTACTGCAATTAACAAGTACATGTTATACTGTTTCTTATAACTGACAATGTTCACAAAGTCCAGTTCAATGCTTCTCTATAATGTTGAGTTCATAGTGTAATGTTCAGGTTACTGTGCCCTATTCTTAGTCTGGTCATTATTCTATTTCCTCCACTATTTTGCTGGAGTACTTAAGAAGCAATTTTTTCTT
The DNA here is from genome assembly GCF_027409825.1 of Scomber japonicus. Lineage (NCBI taxonomy): Eukaryota > Metazoa > Chordata > Actinopteri > Scombriformes > Scombridae > Scomber > Scomber japonicus. Next base: position 22,760,363 of record NC_070583.1, read on the forward strand.
CTTCTGGTAAACAACTTATTCACAGATGTAAATATTAAAGATTAAGCCCCTCGTCAGTGGATGGAAGCATGAGCTCAAGCTATTTGCAAAAACTCTTCATTTATGCTGCTTGAATAGGATCCTTGCTCTTATTAAACTGGATTTTTTTTTGTTTTGTTTTTTGTCTTTGGTGCTTTGTCAACTACAATGTACATTTGGTATTGTTGAAATATTCCATTAAGGTTTGTACTTGAATTTTGTACAATACAAAATTATAATAATAAAAAGGTACCTTTACTGTATTAACTGGCTCAGACTAGACACTATTGCCCTCTTGTGGTGAAATATATTGCTATCAAGCGAAGCTGCAGGGTTTCTTTTTTTTTTGTAGGGACCTGGCAACATTTCAATGTGCTCATTGTGTACATTTAGTGTTTTCTACAGAGAGAAACACAGATGTCATATCCAGATGCAGAATCTGTTCTTTCTCTCTTTTGCTTTCACTGTGTAGTTGTGTGTTCAGGACATTCAACTTCAAAGACAAATGGAGGTGCATGTCATGCTTTATTTTCATTTCACATTCCAATCATTGAAGGATAAAACAATTACAATCTCACTGTGGCCACAAACTGAGAGTTGAAATGATATCAGAAGACGGGAAGTGACTGCTGATGTCTGAAGAGGCAAATGTGAGCTTGTGTGTGTTACTAGTAAAATAATATTTCTCTCAGTCATATTACAAGATCACAAGATATACTGTAAGGAGGCACTCTGTTGGCTGCAGGAACCTTCAGGTTTCTGGGATCTACAATCCCGACAGGACCTGAAGTTGGAGTCCAAAATCAACATTATTATTTAAAAGACTCATCAGAGGATGTACTTCCTGTGTCAGCTCAGAAAATTTAACCTGCCTCTGGGGCTGCTGATATAGTTTTACCACCAAACAAGACAGTAGTCAGACCTACAGTATAGGGTCAGAAAACGGGCAGGGAAAATCGCTGCACACCCCTCATACCCTGGACATAACCTTCTGCTTCCTGGTAGGTGCTACAGAGCACTGTACACCGAAACTGCCTAACACAGGAACAATTTCTTCCCACACACCCCTCTGATCAACAGTTAACTCAGTCACAACAATAAGCACTGTACATTTAAAATCTGCAGTAACATACATAACATCCGCTACTGTTTAATATGTATGTGAGCAGGCTGTATACTGAACCACCTACTGCATGTAGATAAAGTAACATCACTTTTTTAACCCATATAGTATCTAGTTCATATTTATTATATTAACTAAATGCATCATTATTCTGAATTGCAATTACGTTATTTTTGCCACAGGTCAAATAAAGATGTTTTAGGGAGTTACAACTGCACTACCAAAACAGACTATCAAATAGTATAGTTTCTTATCAGGAACTGAAACATAGTTTTAATAAATTAAATGAATAAACATTCAATTCAAACATTGCCATAGTAGTTATCAACTGTAAGATTGTTGTTTTGTTTTTTTAACTTTTAGGCAGTGTATTCATTAAGGGCTAACATCAACAGAGCAGGCTTTAAATAATTAACGATGCCATTAACGGTCACTTGTAATTAGTTTCACTGGAGCTTATTATTGCACGCTAGAACACACATAGCTGGCTAATTAACATCATCATTACATTCAAGAAACCATGATAACATGAAGAAAAACAAGCCAAGGCTTTGGACAAACAATAAACCCTCATGATATTTGAAAGTTAACTATCCAAAGTTGTTGACTGTGCAGGCTACATTTGCATTACAAACACATTAAATAGTAACATATACAGACATGCAACCCCAGATATATCTGATATTGCAGTGGAGAGAATTATCAACTCATCGAAAAATTCAAAAACAAAGGATGTATATACTGCAGATACTGCATTTCTGTAAAAAGCACAAGAACACCATCATCCACCCAACTGATGCTGGCAATTACAGGGCCATCAGTATCCTACCAATCTTATCCAAAGTGGCAGAGAAATAGGTGACAGAGCATCTGACAGGACATCTGAGTCAGGATCATAACCCTTTGCATCCTATGCAATTTGGTTTCAGGTCTAATCAGATACAGGTAATTGCTATCTCCTCTAGTGTATAAAATCAAAAATGGACAAAGAGGGCATAGGTGGTGCTGTCATTTTAGACCTAAAAAGGCCTTTGATACAGTGAATCATAAGGTTGTTGTTTATTTGAATATTGTTTGTGTCTTTCCCCTTTTTTTGTGCTTGGCTAAGTTGTTAACCTGCCCACGGACTACAGATGGAAACTAGCCTCTTGGCTAACTCTGACACGTTTACATTGCGGTGTGAACTGTTGATTGATGTGTCCTGTCCCTGCCAAATAAAATAAATCTATGCTATACTGGTCTACATCTTTTAAAACTCCCCAATTCTCTTTAAAATAAAGATAGTTGCCACACTGCACAAATAGAGGCATCATAGTGCAATGCAACTTTATCTGACCACGCTGGCTGGTCAAACTCATGCAGGTACCTCCAGGTAGGGCTGCAATTAACGATTATTTTCATCATCTGTCGCTTCCTTCCACAATTAATTAATTAGTCTTTTGGTCCAAGAAATGTCAGAAAATTGTTTTTTTTTAAATGTCAGTGTCCCCAAGCACAAAATTATCTTTTCAAATGTCTTTCACTGTCCAGTCCAGAAGTCTATACCCTAAGATCTTTAGTTTACTGCCATAAAAGACTAAATAAGCCAGAAAATATTCACATCTGAGAAGATAGAGAAGAATCAGAGAATTTGTCTTTAAAATGACTCAATTGACTAATTTTCTGTCAATCGACTAATCATTTAATTGTTTAATTGTTGCAGTCTACATCCAGGTAGAGTAACATTAAAGGCATAATTTTACTGTTTACATCATACTTTGAGCACTTTAGTGGCTCACAGTAAATCAGGAGCAACAAGATCTTTGAAAAGGATGTAGACATTGTTACGACCCCTCCCTTTCTGTTTGCCATCATGCAGTTGATTACTTCCTGCAGGAGCAGTCAGGGAGGGTTGTTAGGGCAAGGTGCTGACACCTGGCTAGGCCTCTACCAAGGTGATAAATGCCAGTCTGGTCTCATACTCTCTCTCTCTCTCTCTCTCTCTCTCTCTCTCTCCCTCTCCCTCCCTCCCTCTCCCTCTCACTCTCCCTCTCTCTCACTCTCCCTCTCCCTCTCTCTCTCTCTCTCTCTCTCTCTCTCTCTCTCTCTCTCTCTCTCTCTCTCTCTCTCTCTCTCTCTCCCTCTCCCTCTCCCTCCCTCTCCCTCTCTCTCCCTCTCTCTCCCTCTCTCTCCTAGGCTCCACGCCGCTACAGGTTCTGGGTTCGTTTTGGCATTTTCCTTTTACACTCAACAGCAGCACACAAATGTCTCACTCATCCACACACTACATTCACCACTGATGCCACTACTCTCCACACCTCATGCTTTATGTATATATGTTGTTTTAGTTACAATAAAACATTTTCTTTTGGCACTTCAAACCCTGACTTGTCTCCCCTCCTTGTCACATATGTTGAGCCAGTTTGTGACAACATAAAGTAATTACTAAAATCAGAAAAATATTTCAGTACTAAGTAACGGATCTCAATCAAACTATATGCCTATGGGAGATTTTGGACCAACATATACACAATATATTTTGGAAGAGTGGTGTTCATCACTCTAGTAGAGTACACTTGTAGAATCAATGCCAATTAGTGTTGAAGCTATTCTGGCAGCACATAGTGTTGCTCTTTCCTGAAATTTGTCACCCATCTGAAATGTGTAGAACGCTACATCATACGGTATTTTGTAAAAAGTATTTATAAAACATTGTAAAAAAAAAAGTAAAATAAAGCACTACTGAGTATTTTATCAGATTATTTGAGACATTGTAGACTGCCCGTGTGTATACGTAAGTCATAGTGCTTATCTGCAAATTTGCATTATACTCTTAATCATTTTTGTCAGTGTGGCACAATAATAATTGTCAGAGTCAAACTAAAAGAAAACTTTTATTTACTGTTTTGCTGAACAGTGGCTGACAACTTATTAAAGGATCCCAACTACTGATACTTATTGTGACAAAGTGGGTGAGAGCACACCATTTAGCCACCAAGTACATTTGTGCCACAACTTATTAATTCAACTATACTTGTTTGTTGTTAACGGTCCATAAATTAGACACTTGCAGACACTTACTATCCTTGTTTTGAATTATATTTGGTTGTAAGTTACATCCCAGCAAACTTTTTTTGGGTGGTTGGCAAATGTTAATCTTTTCATTTCTTACCTGTTTAAGGAGAGGCTCAGGACTTACCTGAGGAGTGGTATAGTTTATAGTTATAATATAATATAATATATAGTTATAATTAACCAGTGGCTTTGGGACTGTTCAGGTTTTTTTTGTGTGTGTGTGTTGTCAGAGTGTAGTCGTGAACATGTTACTTGAAATTAATTTAAGTTATGCTTATGAGTTGAGTTATGATTAGTTGAGTACAGTTAACTGTTTCATTTTTATTTCTTTTTGTTTTGTAAATATTTTTGGTTACACGTGTAACATGGTGGCACTTTTTCTTGTAAATAAACCACCTTTGGAAATCTGATCAAGACTTCTGCCTTCTACTAAACGCCAAACCAATTTGGTCGGCCTACATCACACTGATACTATCCAAAACTTTTTTCCAGCATTCAGTGTGTCTAATTGAAGGTAGCCACCAGTATGAGAAGCATTAGGAGTGACTGGTGATGACGACACTGGGGTGCAAAGCTGTACGTGTTGTTATTCTTGTCTCACTAAATAAGGTCTCCTTCACCATGCCACAATGCCTCATTACTGCTGGGAAGGTATGGCACACTGATGTATCTTGCTTTGACTGTGTGTGAAATATGTGTAGATGTGTATTGTGTTTCTTCTGTTCAAAGTAATCTTCATCTGCAGTTGTGATGCTTTATTCATCTTACTAGTGCAAGTGTCTCAGATTATGTTGACAGACACAGTTTAGATAATTACATATAATGTCTTTATTTTAGCTCTGTCTTCAGTTCCAAATGAATTGTGGCACAGTCTACGGTCTGTATTCTGCATTTAATTAAAATACTGTTGATATACAATATATACAAAAATTACAGACTCTCTAAAAAATAGTTACAGAGTAGAACCTTATGTGAAGTATAATTTAAACAAAAGACAAAGATGCCAATGTGCACAATTACATTCAGCAATATTAATATAAGCCATATTAGCCATGATTATGAAAAACTTGAATTGGGAACTTTTTTTTGCATTTTATTTGCCAAGCTTGAGAGAAGGAAGAATATTTTGTTTAAGACCAAGCTGTATAATAATCTGTAATTTTGCAATGCGATGAAAAGTCTAACCACTGCAACCATACTTTTGTCTCGTAAACCCACAAGGGTTTGGCACTGTGTGTGCATGACACAAAAATAAAATAAAATCACTCTATCAATATTGAAGTATATGGCTGATAATAACTCACTGGTTGGTGGTCAGTCTTTAATGCGAAAGATCAATTACCGAGTCATTTTAGTTCAGGTTTTGGTCATGATGTTTCTTTCTATCAACTTTTTGCTGATCATTACCTTTTTTATGAAGCATTTCTTCTACACAACCATGCGCTACATCTTATTTGCTACTACTTTACTGTCTGATTGTCTGATTTTAATTGTGACAAATATCTTGCTGATCTTGAACTATTTTCCTTTTATCATACCGACATGGTTGTGTGTCATTATGTGTATTATATTATCTCTGTACAATTTTGTCACACCAGTTACTCTGACAGCAATGACTCTGGAGCGATATGTTGCCATTTGCATGCCCCTGCAGCATGCAGAGCTGTGCTCCACACGCAGAACTCTGCACTGCATCCTCATGATTTACGGCCTCAGCTCTATACCCTGTATTATAAATTTCTCCATCTTCTTTGCATCTGCTACTAACAACTTCTTCACCCAGGACAGAATATGCTCTGTGGAAATATTCATCTTGCAGAGATGGCAAGGTCATGTTAGGTCAGCAGTAAGCCAGTTCTACTTCTTGATCATGTGCATCACCATTGTTTACTCGTATATTAAAATAATGAAAGTGGCCAAAGCTGCATCAGGAGAGAATAAAACATCAACATGGAAAGGGCTCAGGACAGTGATTCTTCATGCTTTTCAGCTGCTCTTGTGTCTCATCCAGCTGTGGTGCCCTTTAATAGAATCTGCTGTGCTTCAGATAAATTTCATGTTGTTCATTAATGTCAGATACTTTAATTACATTACTTTTAATCTTGCTCCGAGATGTCTGAGTCCTCTCATTTATGGCCTCAGAGATGAAATGTTTTTTCATGCACTGAAATATTATGCTGTCTGTGGATTGTACAAATCTCATTTGATAAATTAAAATCTCCATTGTTGCATGTTGTCCATGTTGCAGAGAAATATTGTTTATGTTGTACAGTTTATTGCATTGCATAATCAATCTAATGAATGTATCTTATTTGTTCAGTTTCTGTATGTGTTCACACGATGGCCTGTTTCTTATTATAAGCATAACTGTGTTACATTACTGTGATGGACACATTGTTCAAATATTAATGTCAAATTGAATATTTTTGCATTTTACAGATTTTGTTGACACCATGTGGTCCATAACTGGTTAATCCATCATGTAGTTTGTGTCCTATAAAGCTTCCTCTTGTACATTTCTGGAATGAGATTTCAAAATGTGTGAGTTGATGTCTGAGACCTCAGTGTCAATAGATGTGTAATTCTGCTGTTTTCCTTTCTTTGGACGACTGGTGTGGTTTGTTTGTCATTTGTGTTATGGTTCAATAAAAAGCTAATCACAAAGGAAGTCTAATGATTTGAAATTAAACATCTGGTTACATATTTCTTGAAAGAAGCTTTGTTTTGATACTTAAATAGTCTGTGCTTTCTCTCCCTAAACACCAAAAGTGCACAACTGATTAATAATAATAACAATAATAATTGAAGCTGCAAGCAGCCCCTCCCTACCGAAATTCGCCATAATGCCACGTCTGTCAGGTATAACAGAGACGAAAGACTTTGATAAGTTTTCATTTCCAGGCAGAGTGTTAAAATGACAGGTAGAGGTGAGGGCATCAGGGCCGCAATGGGTGAGTGGGTTACTTGGGTGGTACACTTATCAAATGTTTATGCAAGCAAGATATGTGATAGAGATTTTAATTATGTAGCCCATACATCAATGGAGAGAGTAGACAGGAGTTCAGGATGTCCTGTATTGAAAAGGTTTATTTACTTCATGAAGGAGAAGTGAATGAATGATCCTTCAATGCTTCCTTCAATTCTGAAGTTTCTCTCCTCCGGGGATAGACTTTAAACGACACAAATAATGCCACAGGTTGAGCCATACCCCTATATGGGCAGATCCAACACATCTACAATATACAGAATTTAGTCTACTGGTCTATAGACAAAACATTGCTTAGACCTCACTCAGGACCTTTGTCCTACATCCAACACTATATCAAACCTCTGACTCCAGTTGCCTCTACCCCATTCAGGGAAAACAGTCAAAGACATATCTGACCTCGGCTGCTATAGTAACACTATCAGAATGCCTCCTGTTTTCCCCCCAAAGGAGCAGACTCACTGCTTACCACTAACTCAAGGGGAGACAGTGTCTAAACCTATCATTTGGTGAGGCCTTGCTATGACCGCAAAGCCTAGTTTGACCCAGTGTATATTAATGATGGAAAATTCCCTAACAATATGGAACTGTATGGCGGTACAGCAAGTCAATTTCAGGTGTATCTGCCTGACCTACTAGGAGTAATTAGTCAAAGAATGACACTTACTACTTCCTGTTGCCAGTAGGTGGCACTATGACTGTCACTGAATATAGGCCTGTACATGTCTTCACACCGGGGCTCTTAACAAGCATAAACAATTTGGAAAAAATCACGGAATGTGGAGTCAAGTTATAAGGCTTTGAAATTTCACCACGAAATATCAGAAATGACCACACTGCCACGCCCACCATGTATAACACAGGCAAAAGATTTTGATAACTTTTTATCTCCAAGGTCTTCAGATGATACAGACCGAATTTGATGACGGTGGGGAGGAGGAGGCCTGGAAATGGCAAAAATAGCACCAAAATCGCAACTTTGAATCAAAATGGCCGACTTCATGTTGGACAGACAGTTTGGTCCCCCCAACTTTTGTGTGCATCTGGACATGATACATTTGCATACCAAATTTAGTTTTTCTATGTCAATCTGGATGGAAGATTTAATTTTAAGGTGTCCTAGGGGGTGCCATAGAGCCATTTTGTCATGCCCAATTCTGGGACCCATAAAATAAGACATTTTTCACAGGTCTGACGCGTGTGCACATTTTCATGAGTTTTCATGCACGTTTAGGCCAAAAGTGTGTTTATTTTGGAAGAAAAAAACTCAGCTTTTCCTACAGATACAATAGGGTCTTCACACTTCACACATGTGTTTTTTGTTTCCAGTGCAGTGAGACTGCATAAAAAGAGAATCACAAATATTTGACAGGTACATAAAAGATCATCCATGCACTTAAAAAAACTGACTAATCCAGCAGATTTGTAACAGTAAGGACTTCACTGATACTATTGTGCCTGACCATGTTAAGTCTTGTAAGTGATGAGTAGGATTTTAAAAATTGATTCTAGTATGAATTAGCAATAACTGGAAAGCGATCACTCTCTCTCTCTGTCAGACAACATTTTGTTCAGTCTTCACAAACTGATGGCCACTGTTATACTGACAAATTCTAATCATAAATTGATTTTCTGCCAGTATTCATTCCTCCTTTTCATATAGCTTTTTTTTTCTCGTAATAGTAATTTAAGAGAAAATATAAGAGAAATTTAAGGGAATGTTGCTGTATAAGGCCCAGTGTCTGTTGAGCTACAGAGGGATTTATTTCATTAAAAAGACTGTGAACTCCGTGTTGTTTTGGCACTAGTTGCAATTAAGTGCAAAAAATGTATTACAAGTCAATAATGGTTTTGATAATACTGAATTCTTACAGAAACTATGAACATGGACCAAAACTTTTCCAACTGTTGTGTCACCCATTTTTATTCAGGGACCCAAATCGCAGGGGGTAGCTTAAATAATTAATGAGCCTATTACAACTCATCTTTAATGAGTTTCACAGGAGTTTATTCACCACAGGAGAATAGTGATGATGAGCTAATTGTAGTTATGTTTGGAGTCTAAATCCACACAGAGGAAATCAAACCATGACTTCAGACTGACACAATCAGTGAAACAAAGACAACAATCCAAAACTGTGAACTATCCAAAACCCCAGGAAGTTTCATCACATGCATGGCCTTCAAGAGTTCAACTCTTACTGTAGCTTAAAGTAGCTGTGCACACACACATTTTCTATAATAAAATACAGTTGTGGCTGAATTAGTTGACGTGCAATTGACATTTAAAGGTAGAATATGTAGAATGAGCAGAACAACGCCATCTAATGTCTCGAGATCGTAGTCGCAACAACCAAAAGGTAATTCCAGCAGTCGGGTTGCCAGGTCCGGTGCCGGATTTTATTTTAGCTCTAACTCTGTAAATATACCACTTTATCCACATGTCTAACCTTTTTAGGCGAGAAAGTAGCCATTTAGATCCACAATGTGACGCTAATTTGTCCAAATAACATCTGTTTAAAGTTTTGTTCCTGCGAATTCGTTGCCTTTTATTATTAAGAAAACCATAACGATAGAGTTGGTGCTTTTATTTTGAAAACAGGAAGCGAACATACCCTCGCTGTAACTGATTTGAAACAAAGTTGTCTCTGCTTGAAACCACCGAGGTACATTACATAGTAACGCCAGTGGAAGTAGCAGCAATGTCTCTGCGTGTACTGCCTAATCCTAAACACCGATTGGCTTGTGTGTGGTGTCGTCAGAAGCAGAAGAGGCTCACGGTCGTAAACATCTAGTCACGTGTACTTTGAGATGGACGCGCAGGTCAGGAAATGACGTAAACGGACCGTATATGGTTTGTTATTTGTGTTATTACGTTACGTGTTGGACTAAATACATGGACATTGAGGAAAGTATTCCGGTTTTATGGAAAACGGATTTCATATTTCACAAGAATGGATACTTGGCGGGCTGTACAGAAAGTGCTGAGTCATAAGATGAACGTTGTGGATAAAGGGAAGACAATTGAAGGTATGTAGCATTATAGCTTTTCTCACTTAGCTGAGTGGCTAGCCAAGCTAATCGCTAATACTATTACGGCTGTGAGCAACCATATAAGTCGTGAGTGGTCTTGAATGAATCAGAACAATCTAAGCTTTCCAACAATGTACGGCATGAGTATATATGTTTAAGGGTTGGTGTTTAAAACATTCAGAAGAACGCGTGGCTACCTCCTAACATCCGTCCTGTCCCGTGAACGGAACAGCGTGCCTGAAGAGGTTAATGATCAAATATCAAAATCCGAATAGCGTCAGAAAGTCAACCCACTCTCCACATTTCCATTGCTACCGTTTTGATACTTCATGGTACACAAACAAATAGCATCTCATATGAAAGCTAAGACCCTGGCGAGTTCAACAGTACCACTATTATTGCGCTTAAAACTCAGTGAACCAGCAGCCAAAGAATACAAAGTTAAACAACCACTTATTTACAGCGACTAACAGATATTCTGTCTTACCTTCGAAGTTTTGTGATGAAAAGTTGTACTTGAGAGCAAAAAAACGCTGGTTTTAGTAAGTCCAACACGGTTCTACTTGTTTACAACTCCATTTCACCCAGTGCCAGCCTACAGTAGCTGCGCCGGAACAACAGACAACCCTGGCAACCCGCAATTCCGGACGCTAATTGGCTGGTACAATGTACACAGAACGTGTCAGAACGTCATTGTCGAACCGTCAAAAAATTTTAAAAATATTAATTCAGACTAAATATTTTTTTATGGAAAAGCAATACTTTCATTCTGTACCCCTCAAAACGCCCCGTGGCTGTATTATTTTTAAAAAAAATATAGCTTTTAATAAATATTCTACATATTCAACCTTTAATGATTAATTCAAGGGTACTAATTAATTTGTTCACCCTAATTAAGAAAGTGATCAGAAAAAGAAAATGTGATCACTGGTACTTGGGAAAGTCACTGGTCAACTAAACAAACAAGACCCCAATTTGGGTCATTCATTTACTCCTTTCCAGATAACTGTATATTATGTTTGTGGTGAATAAAACTTTGCAAGACTCTCAATATGGGCTCAAATATGTGTGTGTATGTAGACAAACAGATACATAGATGCATGTGCATGCAAACAGTATTTTTGTGTTGGTAAAGCTCATCTATAGCTGTTTTATAGACTGATTATATGTGTTGAATATATAACATATTTAAAATAAAGCTAGTAACTATAGTTGTGAAACAGTTTGAACTGTAGTGGACTGAAAATACAAGGTGGCATAAAATGGAAATACCCAGGTAAAGTACAAGTACCTCAAAGTTTTACTTCAGTACAGTACTTGAGTAAGTGTACTTAGTTAGATTCCAATTTACATATTCAGCAGCAACTGGCAATAATGATATTGTGGTTTCGACCCCCTTTGTGTCACAGCTGGCCCTTTAAGTATTCATCCACAGTCCTCTGTAAGAGGACTGCAGAGATCTTAGCAGGAGGCGTTCAACCTTTTCTTACTTCAGGGACGGTTTAGTAAACTGAAGGATATTAAGCCTTTTGAACTGTTGATGTGTTTCTGTCACATTTATTGTGGATATAGTGTATATAATATGCTACTGGTGTGCATTGTGTTAGTTTTTGGTCAGTGCAAATTGCACCTTCTCACCACTGAAAAGCTAAGTATCAGGTTTGAAAAACTTGCATATTTGTTTACAAGATAGAAATATGGCTAAAAACAGCTCATTGGTTGGTGGTCAATCCTTAATGCGAACGATTAATTACCGAGTCATTTTGGTTCAGGTTTTGATAGTGGTTTTCCTTTGCATCAACTTTCTGCTGATCACAACCTTTTTTATGAAGGATTTCTTCTACACAACCATGCGCTACATCTTATTTGCTACTACTTTAATGTCTGATTGTTTTATCTTGATTATAACAAATGTCCTGCTCATCTATGATTATTTTCGTTCTACTCTGCAAATTTGGTTGTGTCTCTCTTTATGTGCTTTCTTATCTGTATGCACTTTAGTCACACCGATTACTCTGACAGCAATGACCCTAGAGCGATATGTGGCCATTTGCATGCCCCTGCAACATGCAGAGTTTTGCTCCACACACAGGGCTCTCCCCTGCATCTTTATCATTCACGGCCTTAGTGCTATACCTTGTATTGTGGATCTCTCCATCTTCTTTGCATCTGCTACTCAAAACTTCTACACCCAGGACAGAATATGCTCTGTGGAGCTGTTCACATTTCACAGTTGGCAAGGTCATCTTAGATCAGCTATAAGTCAGATCTACTTCTTGATCATGTGCATCACCATTGTGTTTTCCTATGTTAAAATAATGAAAGTGGCCAAAGCTGCATCAGGAGAGAATAAAAAATCAACATGGAAAGGGCTCAGGACAGTGATTCTTCATGCTTTTCAGCTGCTCTTGTGTCTCATCCAGCTGTGGTGCCCTTTCATAGAAGGCGCTGTACTTCAGATTGATTTCATGTTATACATTAATGTCAGATACTTCACCTACATTAGTTTTTATCTTGCTCCGAGATGTCTGAGTCCTCTCATTTATGGCCTCAGAGATGACAAGTTTTTTATTGCACTGAAATACTACGCTCTCTGTGGCTTGTACAAGAACAACTCTTTTCATTTAACAGATTAGAGCCTTAATCTGTGTATAAAAAATAATGTCAGTGTAATACATGGTTTATTACATTTACAATATTGTATTTACTGATTTTTTTTTATCAGTGAATGTACCCTCTTAACAATTTGTCCTCACAGTTTGTGAATACAATGTTCAACTATTACCAGCTCATATTGGCATGACATAATCTAAATCTTATGCTCAAACTGAATTATACATCATGCGGCTTGTGTCCTGATTCATAGAAATATATATTTCAGCATATATGACTGCAACTTTGACTGTTGATGAATGGTTAATCTTATTTTTAGTTTTGCTCTGCAATGCCCCATTTTCTTTCTCTCTGTCACTCACACAAATTCCTGTTATTAATTCAGCCATTTGTCACGTTTTAAAATTGAATGTTTCTTAATGTCTGTTTTCAATCGTATGGTTTACTTGTTGTATATGGTTCACTAAAAGTTGAATGCAAAAATGTATCCAGGTGTTTAAAATTTAAGCCACAGTTGATTCTCTTTTCTTGTATTTGTGCAGCACCTTTTTTTTTTTAGAGAGATAACTGATAGGTTTAATGCAGTGTTTCTCAACCGGTGGGGCGCGAACACTCTCCGGGGGGGGGGGGGGGGGGGGGGGGGCGGGCGCGAGCGGGCGCGAGTAGGCAACAGGATGGAGGGAAAAATCATAAAAATAAAAAAAAAATAATTAAAAACAAATCGCGAAAATCCCCATGTCGAAAATGCAAGTGGTTGGACTACTACAACACAGAAACAAATCAACCAGACAGTTTCATGTATTTTGAACTGCGACATGTTCCCCAGCCTTGCAGACTTTATCACTGATGCAGGCACGTCACACGATTTCACCTCTTTATTTCAGTCAGCGTCTGAGCACCTGTCTGCAATGAGACAACAATTTGCGACGTATTTCAAAGAGGATTATCGCTCTTTCGCGTGGGATCGAGATCCATTTGTGTGCACAGCAAACGAGCTGTCAATTGACATGCAGGAACAGCTTATTGAGCTGAAGAGTGACAGTAGGCTGAAGGAACGTTTCACCTCCTGCCCTCTTTCGTCATTCTGGGCAGCATTGATGCAGGAATACCCTCAACTCTGTGACGTCGCATTGAAGATTCTCCTCCCTTTCGCGTCGACATATTTGTGTGAGGCAGGCTTCTCGAAAATGACTGCACTCAAAACGAAATACCGGAATCGTGCACAAATTGAGGATGATTTTAGGCTATGTTTATCAGACATTGCACCAAGAATTGAGGATCTTTGCAAGGCAAAGCAGGCTCAGGTCTCACATTAACATCGCCTACCTCCCGGTTATAACAATAGCCTAGTAATGATAATAGGCCTATGATAATAATAATAATAATAATAATAATAATAGTAATACTACTACTACTACTACTACTACTACTAATAATAATAATGATAATAATAACAGCAAAGCATGTAACTATAATTATATAGCTAGCCTAGTAATGATAATAGGGATATCACTACTCATAATAATAATAATAATAATAATAATAATAATAATGCCTGCAAGCTCACATTAGAAGTCTGGTGCTACTGCCAGTTATAACAATAGCCTAGTAATGATAATAGGCCTATGATTATGATAATAATAATGATAATAATAATAATAATAATAATAATAGGCTAATAATAATAATAATAGTGTGGGCCTAAAAATAACAAATCTATTATTTTATATATCTATCTATCTATCTATCTATCTATGCAAGGTGGTGTAGTGGGGTTGGGGCCGCGAGGGAGGGTGACACCGAGAGGAGGGGGGGCCCCAACTGCAATGAACCAGCTTTGGGGGGGGCCAGCTTGCAAAAGGTTGAGAACCCCTGGTTTAATGTATACTATTTTGATTATACTCAACTCCTGAAGAGTTTACATATCTCAGGACAATTCTCAGGACAGAGAGCCAGTGACTGTACGCCACATCAACTGTTGCTGTTGATGTTTATTCTGTGAGTAACCTGCCAGAACAAAGTTAAGCTTGGTTGTTATTAATTGTTTTCTCACAGAATTAATGTTAATTAACTACAGCTGATGTGGCCTGCCGACATTGTTTTTAGAGGTTTATGTGCTCTCTCCGAGCCTGTCTCTGTATTAATCCAAAGATCATTTATGAGGGAAGTAACCTCTCTATTAAAGTGAACTAAAAATTGCCTCTCCTATCAATGAAGTTGCATTCTCCTACTTAACCTTTCATAGTAATCATTTTAATTGTTCAACTAGTTTTGAACCAGGACCTTTGTTCGTTGCTCATGAAAAATACATTTAGTTGGCTACAACTGTTATTTCAGTGTGCCACATACATCTAATCAACATTGCATAATATTTTTCTGCTTTACAAATATTAGTATCAGATACGCAATCTTAAAGGACTCAAAGACACTGGATGGGAATATCGCTAATTTAAAGACCCCTACTCCCCCAACAGTGGCATCAAATATATGGGAAACCGTTTGGTTAATCCTACACTCATCATTTTCTGCAAGGACAGCAGGGGTTAACAGTAAACACCAGCCCCTGTAAAGACCAAGAGGTCATCCTGTCTCAAACCCTCTGAAAGAAAGAATAATTTAAGGCTTGCAGGTGGTCCAGTGGTTAGAGTGCATGCAATATACGCAGCCAATCCCGGTTCAAATCCCGATTGGAGGTCCTTTGCTGTATGTCACACACCCCTCTCTCTCCCATGTTTTCTGTTGGTCTACTGATAAATAAAGGCATCTATGCCATGTTATGGAGATTTCCTTAATCAATGGTGAGAGAGAAAATCAAAATCACAAATTAGTATTTACATAAATCTTGTACAAGATGAGTTCAGTATACAGCACACACAAAGTATTGTACAGAGAACTGACTGACCGCAAACGGTGTATGAGTTAGAATGAATGGTTAAATTACCCCTGATGAGCAGGTTGGTAGCCCGTGGTAGCCCCTGCCATCAGTGTGTGAATGGGTGAATGAGAGGTAATGTAAAGCGCTTTGAGTGGTTGTAAAGACTAGAAAGGCGTTAAATAAGTACAGTCCATTTACCCCATACTAATGCTGGGCTTACACCAAACGATTTTCACAGTCCCAGACTAAAGACTGACAGTCTTTGGTAAATCTGAGGAGTCTAACTGGAGTCTTGGCGTGCTCCCGTCATCTCGATCGTTAAATTTAAGGTGGTAATCTGCAGTCTGCGTAAGACATAACATTGCTTTATGTGGCTTTCTGTCACACACAAAGCAAGAAAATTGAGCCATATGGCTTTAACACTGTTGCCGGTATTTAAAAATGCCGGGTTTGATTCTTGTGTGGGACGGCTCATGACTTTTCCAGCGACAACTCTTCTATAACCAATCAGTGGCCGGTAGTCTGTTGACGTCACATTTGGTATTGGCTAGTATTGAGAGAAGAGTTGATGCTTTTTGAATGGGACTCAATTGTAGACAGGATTTTTTTGGAGCTGGTATTTAGCAGCTGTAGGTGGAATTGTCCTTCAAGGTACTAACACATTGTTTAAGCTTTAAGCTTTGGGAGATGATACTTGTGTTTGGTGCCAGGACACAACACAGACAGTAAACTTAAGAATGACTACCAGCACAAACCTACTAGATTTTGGTAACTCTGACTGCTACTGAAGCTTTATGTTAACATCAGATGAACTTCACAATGCAATTTCATTTTGCACAACCTAACAGTGACACATGGCCGACACCAAATTAGGAAAAAGTCCTTCCAACAACAAAGGGTCTATTAAGCTATTATCAGTGTAGAATATTGCAGCTTTTCTTCCAGTGTGCAAACGTGTTTCTTCTTTGGAGGACCCTTCATCGTGGTTTTGTTTGCAGGCATTCATTACTCACTATATTGTGATCTAAATATTCAATCCACAATTCAATATTAATAATACTGAGATGCCTGCTGCGATGTGCACATTTAAAATGTATAGCTAGGTGTTTTACATTGTACTTAGGCATTTAATTTAACAGTAAAAATTAAAAATTCTTAATTAGATTGTAGTAAAAAAAAACACATTTCCCATAGATCTGGTGAGGGACAAAAACTTTGATTTCTTGCATGAAAGTCAAAACTCTTGGATGATACCAAGCCCAATTACTGAGGTCACTCTTGAGACTGTTAGTTTCTAGCCAATTATTGACAGTAGAAGTAAGGAGCAGTGACGACACTGTGGTGAGTAAAGTTTCATTTGGTGTTTTTGGGGTATGTTCTGGTTCCTATAAAGTAAAGTCTTCCTGCACTGCCTAACCAGAGTTCACCTAAAGCCATGACGCCGTGAATGTGGCCCATGTTCAAAGTGTAGGAATAGTGCCATGTTACTGCAGGGAAGGTTTAATTTTCTCTTTTGTCTGTACTTGAACCAGCATCTAAAGACTTCAAAAACACTGGACTTAAAGTTTGTATTTATGTAATGTAGTGACTGTGATATTGATATTTGAAGGCACACCAGTTCACTGTTGATAGTGCCTAAAATATTTTAGTATGACTAATAACTCATCAATTGGTGGAGCATACATGCAGCATCAAATCAATTTCCAGTTTATTTTAGTACAGCTTCTGGTGTCAATCTTCCTTTGCATCAACTTGTTGCTCATTGTGACCTTTTTTTCGAAGGATGTCTTCTACCTAACCATGCGCTACATCTTATTTGCTGTTACACTGCTATCTGATAGCCTGATATTAATCATGTCTGATGTTGTGTTCATCTTGGCCTATTTCCATTTTACAATGCAGGTTGGTATATGTGTCATTATGTCTATTGTTTTGCTTCTTTATATTTTTGTCACACCGATTACTCTGACAGCAATGACCCTGGAGCGCTTTGTGGCCATTTGCATGCCCCTGCAGCATGCAGAGCTGTGCTCCGCACACAGAGCTCTACACTGCATCCTCATCATTCATGCCCTCAGCTCCATTCCTTCTATTGTTATTCTCTCCATCTTCTTTGCATCTGTTTCCCACAGGTTCTACACCCAGGACAGAATATGCTCTTTGGAAAACATTTTGCATAGATGGCACGATCATGTTAGGTCAGCAATAAGTCAGTTCTACTTCTTGATCATGTGCATCACCATTGTTTACTCTTATATTAAAATAATGAAAGTGGCCAAAGCTGCATCAGGAGAGAATAAAAAATCAACATGGAAAGGGCTCAGGACAGTGATTCTTCATGCTTTTCAGCTGTTCTTGTGTCTCATCCAGCTGTGGTGCCCTTTCATAGAATCTGCTGTACTTCAGATTGATTTCATGTTGTTTATAAATGTCATAAACTTTAATTACATTACTTTTATTCTTGCTCCGAGATGTCTGAGTCCTCTCATTTATGGCCTCAGGGATGAAATGTTTTTTCATGCACTGAAATACTACGCTCTCTGTGGATTGTATAAGAAACAATCATCTGATTTAGTTTGCTCATCAAATTAAAGTCATGATATTTTGCTACTAAAATAACATGTTTTGCATTTGCTTCTTTATTTAGATGAACGCTGGACTTAAACGTTCTCTTCATGTAATGAGACTGTGATATTTATCTTAGAAAATACATCAGTTGAGTTTTTGTAATGCCTAAAACATTTTAGTATGACTAATAACTCATCAGTTGGTGGTGTATACTTGCAGGGTCAGATCAGTTTCCAAGTTATTTTAGTGCAGCTTCTGGTGTCAATCTTCCTTTGCATCAACTTGTTCATTGTGAAGGATGTCTTCTACACAACCATGCATTACATCTTATTTGCTGTTACACTGCTATCTGATAGCTTGTTATTAATCATGTCTGACATCTCATGTCTAACATTTCATCCACATATAAATCTGAGCTGTGCAACATCACCATTTGCATTTGCCATAGTTCTTCAATCCTGGCCAATATGTTTGTATTAAAAAGACTGCATGAACTAAGTTATAAACAACCCTAAATGTCACAGTTTTTGACTTCATTTGTAAAAAATAAAAATGTTATTATTGAGCTGAAATCTAAAAATAAAAAACATTGTGATTTTTAGTATACTCAGATTTCCAGCAAGTCATGTTTCTGTATTGGTAAACATATTGGGTAAACATATTGGGTACTTTTTGTGTTACTTTTTTTTAAGTGTTACGGTATAGATGCATAGGAGAACAAAGAGAGTGGTCATATATGCGCTTTGATTCTTCAAATCCACATCCAAACAGTTGCTTATTTACACATCCAGCAGTTATGGAACAACATTATCATTTGTTTAGAGTCATGTGCCTGTCCACCTGGTGAATATAAATTCAATATTCACTATCCTTTAGCTGTTTTTGTTCCCAATAAACTTGTGAAGAAAATATCTGGCTTTTTTAGCTGCTACACAGGGGTGATAGTGAAAAAAAATCCTGAGCCTGAACTTTTTTCGGGGGCAAGGGGCGGGGGCGGGGTCGGTTGGGGTCTGGCGATGATGTAACATAGGTTTAATTTTGACAAATTATTCAAACATTTAATAGTTTTTGTATGACCATTATAGATATGTTTTCATTTTTGCTTAATGGCTATAGTGTTATTCACAAAAACACAGATCATTTCCATCTTCGTATAGCACTTTAGATCGACTGGAACAAACTGGACACGTTGGGTTCTATGTAGAAATACATCCTAGGCTTGTGCTGTTGCAGTATAGTTATAATTGAGGTGGGAATTTAACCCCAATTCAACAATTCAACACTAGAATGTATTCCTGAAAGTAGATCTGGATTCTGCTTTCTCGCGAGTTTCCAGCCCTGCCCTTAGAGAGTAGAGAGAGTAGACAAGGCTATAGGCTACAGCCTCCAATCAAATGAGTCATTGTATTATATATATATATATATATATATATATATATATATATATATATATTTAATGTTATGGCCTATTGTTGTTTTTGATCTAACTGTGAAGCACGTTGAGCAGCAGTCTTGTGTGAATTATAGGCTATTATAGGCTATACAAATGCAATAGGCCTAATAAAAATAATTAGAACAAAAAGACTAATAATAATAATAATAATAATAATCCTACGTTATTATGCGATATTTTTGTTAAGTTATTATTAGGCCTACTATGAATCATTATTGTTACTGATGATTTAATAACAAGAACAGAAATAATAAACTAACCTTTTCCCCCTCATCACAGCACAATTGTCAAGTAACATACTTGTCACTTGTCTCCAGTCGAGGCCGTATGTGCGCAGGACGTCATTTAACTCTGCTGTTAACGCTTCTGCATTTGCGATGTTAATTATCCTACTGGCAAGATGCTGAGTCTTCACGCTCCCAGCATCCTCGTCAAAAAAACGGACAAGGACATTCATGATCTTGTCCATGTTTTTGTCTGTTGCCTCGTCAACATTAAGGGAAAACATACAATTCTTAAGTTTCTCAGACAGCTGGCGTTTAAATTCTGGGGCAATGCCGTGGGTGAGCATATAGCTCGTATGCTGCCTTGAAATTGCCAGGTGTGACAGAGCGGCAAGGTCTTGTGCCAGCTTCTTACAGAGAGCCACGAGCAGCGGTGCAATTGTAAAAGACAGATCATGCTCAGCAATGAAGGAGCACAGTCGAACTTTTAAATTAGTCACTCGATCTGCCATCGAAGGCGGAATGTCCGCCGTAGCTGATGCTCCTGGTAAAAGGGTCGTATGCTGCACTGCTCTGGCAGCTGCTTTATGAGCGGGGTCTTTCTCGTGCCGAGTGAGAATTTTCTTGCCGCTTGTACCATACATCAGCTTCTTCGAGCACAACGTACAATAACACGCACCTGCTTGTCGAAGCTTTTGGCACCAGCTCGAGAAGGGCTTTCCATCACTCCCCACATCCTCAATCCATGCCCAACGCCATTTGTTCTTTATGGTTTTATCCAGGACTTTAACATCTTCTCCGGGCTTCATAAACCCCGTCATACTGGAAAACTTTGCGATGGTTTGACACGCTAACTAGCAATTGCAAACTACCAAAGCAATAGCAAGGTGCATCACGCGCGGTGATATAGCGTGCTGAGTTTCATTTTTTTTTCCTAAACATCGGTTAACACTTACGACATTCTTCATATAACTTGTCTGCTTGCTGACATTTAAGTGTGTTAAGGTACTCATAAACAATGTTTAATAATGTATTACAATTAGAAAGCCGTGAGGCAATTTTAAGCTGCAACAGGACTGTCTCTGACCCAAACAGCTTTTTCCCCCAACTACATGCCAGGAGTACTACTCGAGCAACCAACGTCTCTTATTGGCCAAGACAACCAAGACCCGCCCCGTCCTATTTCTGATTGGATTGAAGGGTTGCGATGCGCTTTACATGGTCTGCAGCACACAGCAAATGGAGCGGGGAAAGGGACTTTTCGTAACGTGGATCTGCGTTCTTTGATGGGATGGGGAAAGCTTTTTTTTTTTTTTTAACAGAGCCACGCTACGCCGGATTTCCGGCGCGGCGCCGGACTGCTATCACCCCTGTGCTACATGAAGAAGACAAGAAAAGTAACTCTACCTCAGGTGACTGAGAATGTCAATGTAGGACATGATGAGACTATCAGCAAGAACGATATGTCCACAGTACAGATGGGATATTAAGATTGCAGTGAATAAAATCCTCATTACTAAGATGAATGGCACTTGGCTACAGAGATGTGGAAAAAACTGATATGGTCAAGTAAGTCATCCTTCACAATATTCTCCATTCTTGCTGTCAGCCATATCTGAACTCAAATAGTTTTATTATTTGATTTTTGGATCCAGTTTGCCACAAAGTATGCTTTATGTATAATTCAATTAATGCTGCTTTCATCTAATCAAATAAATCTTAAATAATAATTGATCTAGTAAAGAATTATAGATTATTAGCAATTTTTGTGATTCCATTCTCAAAATGTGATTTTCTTGGTGTAAAACAGGCTCAAAAAAGAAGAGACATAATAGGTGAATAAACGTAAAAAGCTCAGAACTTTTGGAGGAAAATCCGTTTCACTATGAAATCAACAGCACTTAAAAATGCAGTTATTTTATCTGGTTTGCCAATATCTCTGTCAATTTGTCTTAGTCCTCCCGTAGATACGCCTCATGTATCTCAAGCTCCTCACTACCCTCTAGGGAGGCAGCATATTCTGCCGTTCTTTGGACCATTAAAATCCTGTCCTTTTGCTACAAAATTTATGGAAAGCGGGTCCTGGACACTTCTATATCACTGGGAGCTTAATTTATGAAAGTATCTGTTAAGTGTTGTAATTTGATGGTGCCCTTACGCCCTGTGTTATGGTTGATGGATATACTGTACTGCTTGTATTGTACAAGGTTTACGGTACGTAAGGACATGACGTTCCCACGTTCCTGGTTAGCGTCAGTTGTTCTGTATGAGCCATGATAAAGAGAGATCATATGTCAGTCCGCGCTTTTGTTTGTTAAATAAACATGCCAAGACTCGGCTAAAGATGATTCAACCATCCTCTGCTTATTCTCCATACACACCTAAGGACTGTGGGCCCAGGCAGAGTTGGACACAAGATAACACGAAGAAGTATAACGTGAAGTATTACACTGAGCTTCTATGGACTATGTGAGTGAACCAGCTTGGAGATAAGTGAACAATATAATCTTGAAAGAAGTTTTACGCAATGTGTAACGCGAAAGTCAATGAAGATAACGAGCTAGCTTAGCAAAGACAAAGGCCACAGTAAAATTGGCGTATCGACAACATGGCAAGCAGAGCAGTAGGAGCCCTAGTACCACAGCTTCTCTTCGACGGATCTGAAGATTAGTATGACCTTTGGGAAACAAGATTCCTAGGTCACTTACATATTTTGAAGCTGAAAGACACTATTCTAAATGAGCCAAGTGGCGGTACTGACCAACAGCAAACTGACAGAGGTGTTCACAAGTCATTTTTTGAAAGTCCAAGTCAAGTCTCAAGTCTTTGAGTGAGAGTCTGAGTCAAGTCTCAAGTCTCTGGTTAAGAGTCCAAGTCAAGTTTCAAGTCTCTCGCAAACACTAAATCAAATTCAAATTCTATAAGCTCTGTAAAATCCTCTATATAAGACAGTATTGATGATTGTTTCACTAGAATCTACAGCAATGTGATGTGGAAAAAATACAAAGGATTGTTTCAATTTCATAACTGTATTTTTCTTTAACAAGAGTTTTTTTTAACAATGCTGTAAAATACAATAAAAGAAATAACCGTTATGGTTATTACAGTATGACTCCTCTCTCTCTCTCTCTCTCCCTCCCTCCCTCCCCTCTCTCTCTTTCTCTTTCTCTCTCTCTCCCGATATGTGACAAATATCCTTCTTGATATCTAGAATAGGCTGCTTGGGTATGACTCCTATAAAGCATTAAATGTGTAGGTGCTCCACTAATTTTTTACACATAAAACGCCACTGGGTGACTGTACTGTAACTTAACTTAAGACAATGTCACAGAATAATCTTCTGGCACACCGTTATGAAATGTTAACTCAGCCTGTCACATTATATGGCCAGCAGCAAGAATGTAACGTTAATATTTGTTTGCGAGCTAATTGCTAATTTTAACGTCGTTCACATTAGCAAGTGACTGACCGGTCTGGGTGCGTTTTCAGATGCCGGATGAAGTTTGAAGTGGTTGAACCAAAATCTTGAATCTTTTTGTTGCACACTATGCACACTGCTGTCCGTTTGTTGGCTGACTGCGTGAAGGCATTGTAGCCAAATGTAACGTTCCAAGGGACTCCTGTTGGGCTTCTTTCACGCGCCATTGTCTTGAAATCAGAGTTTCTAATACAGTATACAGTAGTAGACGGGCTCTGCTCGAAATGCGCGCATACACACGGCGCGTGCGTGATGTTGGTGTTTACTGTCATCCTCAGTCACAGCCAGAGATCACTTCCCGCAAACAGAGAAGACGAATGACAGATAATAAATAATGAGAATATAAATGATAACATGAAAATAATGGTAATTTGTGAGTCTCCAGCCTCGAGTCCGAGTCAAGTCGGAAGTCTTTTGAGGTCGAGTCCGAGTCGAGTCTGAAGTCAATGTGTAGTGCGACTTAAGTGCGACTCGAGTATGAGTCGCAAGTCTGAGTCACCAGCTCTGCAAACTGAAGGTAGAAAGAAAAATGCTGACTGCTATGCTGAGTTAATCAGACTGATAGATGATAAAAGCCTGTCACTGATAAGGCATGAAGCAGCTGATGATGGCAGAAAGGCCCTGAAAATATTGAAAGAACATTATTCTGGAAAAAGTAAGCCACGGATAATAAACCTGTACACGTCGCTGACCAAATTGCACATGGCAGACAATGAGAGTGTTACTGACTACCTCATAAGGGTCTATTAAGCTATTATCAGTGTAGAATATTGCAGCTTTTATTCCAGTGTGCAAACGTGTTTCTTCTTTATATAATATTAATAATACTGAGATGCCTGCTGCAATGTGCAAATTTAAAATGTATAGCTAGGTGTTTTACATTGTCCTTTGGCATTTAATTTAACATTAAACATTCTCAATTAGATTGTAGTAAAAAAAAAACACATTTCCCATAGATCTGGTGAGGGACAAAATCTTTGATTTCTTGCATGAAAGTCAAAACTCTTGGATAATACAAAGCCCAATTACTGAGGTCACTCTTGAGACTATTAGTTTCTAGCCAATTATTGACAGTAGTAGTAAGGAGCAGTGACGACACTGTGGTGAGTAACGTTTCATTTGGTGTTTTTGGGGTATGTTCTGGTTCCTATAAAGTAAAGTCTTCCTGCACTGCCTAAAGCCATGACGCCTTGAATGTGGAAGTGTGGGAACAGTGCCATGTTACTGCAGGGAAGGTTTAATTTTTCTCTTTTGTCTGGACTTGAACCAGTATCTAAAGACTTCAAACAACACTGGACTTAAAGTTTGGATTTATGTACAGTAATGTGACATGATGTGACGTGATATTGATATTTGAAGACACATCAGTTCACTGTTGGTAGTGCCTAAAACATTTTAGTATGACTAATAACTCATCAGTTGGTGGAGCATACATGCAGCGTCAAATCAATTTCCAGGTTATTTTAGTGCAGCTTCTGGTGTCAATCTTCCTTTGCATCAACTTGTTGCTCATTGTGACCTTTTTTTCGAAGGATGTCTTCTACCTAACCATGCGCTACATCTTATTTGCTGTTACACTGCTATCTGATAGCCTGATATTAATCATGTCTGATGTTGTGTTCATCTTGGCCTATTTCCATTTTACAATGCAGGTTGGTATATGTGTCATTATGTCTATTGTTTTGCTTCTTTATATGTTTGTCACACCGATTACTCTGACAGCAATGACCCTGGAGCGCTTTGTGGCCATTTGCATGCCCCTGCAGCATGCAGAGCTGTGCTCCGCACACAGAGCTCTACACTGCATCCTCATCATTCATGGTCTCAGCGCTATACGCTGTATTGGTATTCTCTCCATCTTCTTTGCGTCTGCTTCCCACAGGTTCTACACCCAGGACAGAATATGCTCTGTGGAAATGTTCATTTTGCATAGATGGCACGATCATTTTAGGTCAGCAATAAGTCAGTTCTACTTCTTGATCATGTGCATCACCATTGTTTACTCTTATATTAAAATAATGAAAGTGGCCAAAGCTGCATCAGGAGAGAATAAAAAATCAACATGGAAAGGGCTCAGGACAGTGATTCTTCATGCTTTTCAGCTGCTCTTGTGTCTCATCCAGCTGTGGTGCCCTTTCATAGAATCTGCTGTACTTCAGATTGATTTCATGTTGTTTGTCAATGTCAGATACTTTAATTACATTACTTTTATTCTTGCTCCGAGATGTCTGAGTCCTCTCATTTATGGCCTCAGGGATGAAATGTTTTTTCATGCACTGAAATACTACGTTCTCTGTGGATTGTATAAGAAACAATCATCTGATTTAGTTTGCTCATCAAATTAAAGTCATGATATTTTGCTACTAAAATAACATGTTTTGCATTTGCTTCTTTATTTAGATGAACACTGGACTTAAACTTTCTCTTCATGTAATGAGACTGTGATATTTATCTTAGAAAATACATCAGTTGAGTTTTTGTAATGCCTAAAACATTTTAGTATGACTAATAACTCATCAGTTGGTGGTGTATACTTGCAGCGTCAGATCAGTTTCCAAGTTATTTTAGTGCAGCTTCTGGTGTCAATTTTCCTTTGCATCAACTTGTTCATTGTGAAGGATGTCTTCTACACAACCATGCATTACATCTTATTTGCTGTTACACTGCTATCTGATAGCTTGATATTAATCATGTCTGACATCTCATGTCTAACATTTCATCCACATATAAATCTGAGCTGTGCAACATCACCATTTGCATTTGCCATAGTTCTTCAATCCTGGCCAATATTTTTGTATTAAAAAGACTGCATGAACTAAGTTATCAACAACCCTAAATGTTACTGACCTGTTACAAGGCACACAAAACTGTGTATTCTGTTAAGTTTTTGACTTCATTTGTAATAATACAATTTTATTATTGAGCTGAAATCTAAAGATAAAAAACACTGTGATTTTTAGTATACTCAGATTTCCAGCAAGTCATGTTTCTGTATTGGTAAACATATTGGGTACTTTTTGTGTTACTTTTTTTAAGTGTTACGGTATAGGAATGGAAAGCTGGTCCTGGATACTTCTATATCATTGGGAGCTTAATTTATGAAAGTATCTGAAGGCTACCACTATTATTTAAACTCTTTTACTTCGTGAGTTTGGCCTATCAGCAGCACAAGCTTGCACTGTAGTGACTGGGATTGAGAAGCTAAGCTAAGCTAATTAGCAGCAAGATGCCTCCCTTTTCCACAGATGATTACCACAAACTTCTCCAGAAGATAGCAGTACTAGAGACGAAAATTCAGCGACTTGAAGTCAACGTGGAGGTAAATGGTCAATATGGGAATGAAACCACTCTACTATTGACCCAAATCAGTGGACAGGAGCAGGCTAACAGACAGCTAATTAGCAACACCAAGAAGCAGGAGGCTGGTGGTTACGGCTAAATCAACCAGTAGTCCTCCCTTCGCCATATCCCTTGAACTCTCTTGGTGCAAAGCCGAAGCATAAATCATAAATCACTTTCCACAGATATGGGAAGAGGGTTAATAGGCAGAACCCAGCACCGGAGACTTGTGATGAAACGAAGGTTACAATATTGTAACCCTAGTTATATTAGCACAGGCGGAGCCCTGTACTGGACTCTATGGGTACCATACTCCAGCCATCGTGTACGTGCGATGGCCCACTGAAATTTGCATGTACGTAGCTGGCCCCTAGGGCGTGCCTACTTGACCCGCCCCCTTCGGCGGGTATATAAGCAGGTGCATCGCCAGCTGCCCTCATTCCACCAAACTTCAGTGTAAGGCTAATATAACTAGGGTTACAATATCGTAACCTTCGTTATATCTCACACAGGCTTCGCCCTCTACTGGACTCTATGGGTACAGTAGGCAAAGCCCGATTTATGTACTCCCTGCCGCGGGAGAGGCTCCGCCCACTGACCAGGCTAGCTACAGGTTAGGTACCAGACCCAGCCATCACTTTATTGATCTAAGCCGCCATGCAGAGTGATAACGGATCCAACCTCCTCCCAGTTAGCAGCATCTGACTGGGTGAGGTTGTGGTCTAACCCCGCACCTCATTGCCCGCATCTTAGTTGAGCACGACCCAATGCCGGTGCATGACACGTCCAAGAGATAGAACCTTATGAACGGGCAGGGTGAAGACCACGATGCTGCCGTACATATGTCCTCAACACTTGCACAGCTGAACAGGGCCGCAGACGTCGCCACACTTCGTGTGGAGTGCGCCCGAACTGATTAGCATGTCAACGCGTGTACATTGCACAGGAGATGCAGTTTCGTCTGCCTCGAATCCCCATGAGGAGGAGGGTGAAAAGCCTCTAGTTGAATAGTTCTTGACCGAAATGAACTTCTTATGTTCTTGGGAACAAAAGAAGGGTTCGGTTTAAGGATGGTCCTCACGTAGGAGTAAACAACTCGGGTGGACCGACAAGGCGCACAATTCACTCACTCTTTTGGCTGACATCAGAGCAAGAAGCAATGCTGTCTTGAACGACAACGCCTTTAGGGAGGAGTGTTCTAAGGGCTCATAGGGGGCCTCGAGCACCAATGGCAATTCCCATTGTGGTACAGAAGTGCGTGCCACAGGCCGCTGTCTTCTGACCCCCTGCAGGAATCGTTTCACCAGAGATGGGCGAAGACTGGACCTCCGCCCAACCCTTCGTAGCATGATGAGATGGCTGCAGCGTAAACTTTGATAGTCACGTGAGACAGCCCTCTATCAACCAAAAGCTGAAGAAAGGAAAGCGTGTCCCCCACTGGATATGTCAGTGGGTCCACTCCCCTCTCCTTGCACCACCGCTAGAAACCTAACTGTTTTGAACTGTAACAGGAAATGGTGGATCCAGCCCAGCCCGCATCAGCCTGTCCCTCTCAGGAGCTAGGCCTGAAGCAGCTGGCCCAGGGTCAGTGCCTGTATTGCACCTGCCTCCTGCGACAGCGCCCCCCCGGAACTGGGGGATGGGCCATGGTGGAGTCACCGCCATCAGGGTCAGCACCGCCGGTCAGGGGCCACCAGAATGACCCTCAGCCGCTCCACTCTCACTCTCTCCAGTAGCTGGGGGATGAGGTGGAGGGGGGGGGGGGGAGGCATAAAGCAGCCTTCTTGGCCATGGCGCATGTGCAAACGCGTCCACCCCCAAGGGTGGACGGTCCTGCTGCCTCAGGGAGAACCAGAGAGGGCAGTGGGTGTTCGACCTGTTGGCAAACAGGTCTACCGTTGCCCTCCTGAATCGTGACCAGATCTGCTGCACCACTTCTGGTTGCAGCCTCCACTCGTCGTCAGGGGACCGTCCCTTGACATGAGGTCGGCCCCCCTGTTTTCGAGCCCTGGAATGTGGAGGGCTCTCAGAGATTGTAGGTGCTCTGAAGCTCATGACCACAGGTTCTCTGCCATCACTAGCAGGGCTGCGGAGTGTTCACAGCCCTGTCTGTTGATGTAAGCGACCGTGGTGCGGTTGTCGGTCCTCACCAGCACCTGTCTCCCCTTTAGTAGGGGGCCGAAGTGTTGGAGAACCAGGAACACTGCCTGTAGCTCAAGTAGGTTGATGTGGCGTTCCTCCCCCGGAGGCCACACACCACCTATCGCATTCCCCAGGCAGGTGCCTCCCCACCCCTTCAGGGAGGCATCCGTGAACACCGCTGTGTACGAGGTCACCCGTCCCAGCGGCGTCCCGGTTAACAGATGTTGAGGGGACTGTCAGCAGCCGAAACTTTTGCCTCTAGAGGTCTAAGTGTAGGCTGGCGAACCATCTCTGCAGGCGGTGCATGTGCAGTAGTCCCAGTGGAACCACCAGGTGAGCTGCCACCATGTGCCCCAGTGCCTGCATTACTGTCAAGGCTGTAACACGTGAGCCCCGTCGCAGCTTAAGAACCTCCTGCTGCAGGGCTGTCCGTCTGGACTCCGACAGAACGGCCCCCAGACTGACGGAGTCGAGCACCATCCCCAAGTACTCGGCCTGCTGGCTTGGTTGGGGGGGTACTCTTCTTCCAGTTGATAGCAAACCCCAACATGGTCAGGTGCAGTATCAACTGAGCTGTGTGAAAAATTGCCCATTGTTTGGACCTGGCCATCACAATGAGGTCGTCCAAATAAAAGAAGACCCTCATGCCTCGGCCACGCAACGGTTGTAGCCCTGCGTCCACACATTTGCTGAACGTGCGGGGGGCCAGGGAATAGCCGAACGGGAGCCTGTTGTATTCGTAGGCTGTTCCCTGGAAGGTGAAACGCAGGAACTTCCTGTGTTTTGGCGCCACCTCGACATGAAAATAAGCGTCCTTCAGGTTGATGGTTGTGAACCAGTCGCCTGGCTGGACGAGCTCCAGCAGCTTCCTCGTGGTCAGCATGCGGAACGTTTTGCGACCGATACGCATGTTCAGGGCACGGAGGTCCAGGATGGGTCTGTAATCCCCCGTCTTTTTGGGGACCAAAAAGTATGGGGAGTAAAAACCTCGTTCCCTGTCGTGGGGAGGGACAATTGACACCGCCTGTTTTGATATCAGGTCCTGAATTTCCCTCTCGAGAAAATCTATCTCTTGTTGAGAGGATAGATTTATCGCCTGTATGCCTCTGAATGCTGGTGGGAGCCCGCAGAACTGGAGAGAATATCCTAGTTTGAGGGTCCTGTCCAGCCAGTTTGTCAATACACAGCTGCTCTGCCACACCTCGTAAAACCACGTGAGGGGACGCGCAGGCAGCTGTGGGGGCCCTCTGTGAAAGGGCTGAGTCGTTCCTGAACGCACCAGGCCCGGTTTACGAGCTGCCATGGTCGTCCGTGAACGCAACTCTGATGTCCGAGGCAGTGAGGAAACACCTGAACGCCCCCTCACTGTCCGACATTTTACAGTCACAGGAAAAACACTGTCCCTGCTGCTGTTATTTTCTTCCGTGGAAATAATAACAGGGGAACAAGCAGGGTTATTTAGCTCAGCTTCACGATATGAGTGCCAAGGAGAAATGCTTTTACTTTCAGACTGAGAAGCGTTCTGCCCTGGGGCAGCGAGCTCCACTCGGCGATAGCGAGGGGCCCGCGACGCCGTTAGCGAGCAGCTAGCTGCTAATGCCCGCCTCGCGAAGCCATCAGAGGCCTTGAATGCTTGGACAGAGACTTTGACCGTTCTGCTGCCGTTTGGCGGAGGGCTGGCTCGTGTTAACCCGGCCGCTTCGATGTAGCGGCGCGGATTAAACAAACGGTGCTGCAGCTGAGTAACGTCATGGTCTGAGTGCGTGGTAAGCAAGCTAACCGTGTCATTGTTAGCAAGTGTAGCCTCGTCGTGCTGCTGTGAGCAATGTAGACCGTCGGCCGGTGAACGAGCTGCGCTGGGCCGGCCGTTACAGTAGCACTGGGCCGGCCGTTACAGTAGCACTGTGCCGGTTAGCCCTGCGCGAGGGTAACTGTGTGGTCGCTACAACCGGTGGGGAGCGATATTTTCTTATGCATCGCCGCCGGTTGTAGCGCTCATATGGAGGGACAACAGCGGATCTTTCCCGGTTAAAAGAGACAATGTTCCGGTGCGCCGCGTTACTCACAACGGAGGCGGCTGAGGGTGTGTGTTGTGTGTGTGCTTGTGTGACCGTGACCGGGGGGCCTCAGGCCCTACGGGAGGGGAGGATTTAGCTCTTTCAATGGTGTAACGTGTTTTAATAAAAACAGTTTCAACATTTTCAGCACAAATACGCTTAGTTGCACAAGCAGAACATACAGAACCATAACATGAACCATGAGGGAGGGTGGCAGAGCAACCTGCTTGCGCAATTCCTCCCGTTAGCTGTCACTTCGGTTGCTGTGTGCCCCAGGAACAGGACAGCTTCGGCCGGGGCCTCTGTACGCTGGTGCCGCTGTTGGGGTGGGGCCGGCGGAGCCGGCTGCTGGTCAGCTGGGGGGGTCGCTGTGGAGAAGCCTCTCCACTGGCGACGCTCTCTCCTCCTCGCAGTCACGTTGCGACGCGGCAGCGTCCTTTCTCTCTGCTTGGCGGCGACAGCGAGCGGCAGATGGCGGCTCAGCTGCACCTTTCCCTCCTCCAGCCTCTTTAGCCGCTGCTTCACCGTGGTGAGAGAGCCAAAGAGGCAGTCTGATGAAACTGGTGCGGCCAGGAGATCCTCTCGGTCCCTTCTGGGGAGGGCGGTGAGGCCAAGCCAGACGTGGCGAGAGCTGGCGACCAACAGCGACATCACACGCCCAGCAGCAGTAGCGATGCCCTGGATGAGGTTGTTGATCTGACCGACGGTACGGCCGAGATAATCCACAGCGTCAGTGGAAAGGGGGGCGTCACGCGGCACTGAAGCTGCTGGCGCGACGCCCAGCACGCCCAAATTGTTTGCTGCTGCTGCAAGTTGCACGCCCAGCTGGAATATATTTTATCAAAATATTCCAGCGTATCTGTATCCTGTGGCAGCGGTGGTAGCTTCCTGTGCCCTGACCAACCAGCTGATTGCGGGATAATGAGCGCAGGAAGAGCCTCTTCCAGCGGGGGCACACCGGGGAACACAGCCTCCGTTTGGCCCTGCACACGCAGGAAAAACGTCATAACCACGACCGTCGCTTTGGTTTTCAGCGGCTCCTGCCAAGACACTCTCACACATTGTCAAATGTCGGGGAGCGCTGGGGAGATGAACACAGGTCGGGGCACACTCTGCTGCCGCCATCATGACTTTCGGGAAATCCAGCTTGATTGAAGCAGTGCCGGAAACAGCCGAGGCGTCAGAGAGGGAGAGCTCATCATCCTTGTCCTCGTGGCGGCGGGCCGGGACCAAAGGCTGAGGCGGGCCCGGGCGGCGGAGCTTCATCAGGCGTTATGGTGGTGGTTTTTCCATCCGTCATGGACCTCACAGGCCCACAATAGAGTAAATGAGGTGAAGCTATACTCACACAACCTTTTTATTACTACTACGGATTTAAAATGACTCTCGACCAATGGTTTCACTCGGCTGCAGAATGACAGCAACCTGTAAAGATTAAACTACACAAGAAGTCCCAAAGTTACCAAGCTAGACCACAGTTGCTGCTTATGGTTGGCAAAATCTTTTCTTGTTTGGAGCCAGGACCTTCAAAATAAGAGATGCAGGGAGTTGCGTTTCATATTATGGAAACACGCCCCACTACCTCAGACCAAACACTGAGCAGTGCACTGGAGCCCTGCAGCCATGGAGAGCAGCAGATGAGCAAACGACAATGCCCACACAGTAGACATGAAAGCATACTAGAAGTCTTCAGCACACTTATGGTGCTTTTCCACTACACAGTTCCAGCACTACTCGGCTCGACTCGACTCAGTTCCAGGAAGGACCTTTTCCATTACTATAATACCTACTCAACGTGGGCGGGGTCATCATAGCACGGCTCTGCAAAACTGCTGTGACTTTGTTTTTATACGCGACACAAACACATAAACAATGGAGGACATGGTGTACTTGCTGCTGTATGTGGCTTTCTGTCACACACACAAAGCAAGAAAATTGAGCCATATGGCTGTAACACTGTTGCCGGTATTTAAAAATGCCGGGTTTGATTCTTGTGTGGGACGGCTCATGACTTTTCCAGCGACAATTCTTCTGACCAATCAGTGGCCGGCAGTCTGTTGACGTCACATTTAGTATTGGCTAGTATCGAGAGAAGAGTTGATGCTTTTTGAATGGGACTCAATTGTAGACAGGATTTTTTTGGAGCTGGTATTTAGCAGCTGTAGGTGGAATTGTCCTTCAAGGTACTAACACATTGTTTAAGCTTTAAGCTTTGGGAGATGATACTTGTGTTTGGTGCCAGGAAACAACACAGACAGTAAACTTAAGAATGACTACCAGCACAAACCTACTAGATTTTGGTAACTCAGACTGCTACTGAAGCTTTATGTTAACATCAGATGAACTTCACAATGCAATTTCATTTTGCAAAATCTAAGAGTGACACATGGCCGACACCAAATTAGGAAAAAGTCCCTCCAACAACAAAGGGTCTATTAAGCTATTATCAGTGTAGAATATTGCAGCTTTTCTTCCAGTGTGCAAACGTGTTTCTTCTTTGGAGGACCCTTCATCGTGGTTTTGTTTGCAGGCATTCATTACTCACTATATTGTGATCTAAATATTCAATGCACAATTCAATATTAATGATACTGAGATGCCTGCTGCGATGTGCACATTTAAAATGTATAGCTAGGTGTTTTACATTGTACTTAGGCATTTAATTTAACAGTAAAAATTAAAAATTCTTAATCAGTCGTAATTTAAAAAAAACACATTTCCCATAGATCTGGTGAGGGACAAAAACTTTGATTTCTTGCATGAAAGTCAAAACTCTTGGATGATACCAAGCCCAATTACTGAGGTCACTCTTGAGACTGTTAGTTTCTAGCCAATTATTGACAGTAGTAGTAAGGAGCAGTGACGACACTGTGGTGAGTAAAGTGTTTTTGGGGTATGTTCTGGTTCCTATAAAGTAAAGTCTTCCTGCACTGCCTAACCAGAGTTCACCTAAAGCCATGACGCCTTGAATGTGGCCCATGTTCAAAGTATGGGAACAGTGCCATGTTACTGCAGGGAAGGTTTAATTTTTCTCTTTTGTCTGTACTTGAACCAGCATCTAAAGACTTCAAACAACACTGGACTTAAAGTTTGGATTTATGTACAGTAATGTAATGTGACTGTGATATTGATATTTGAAGACACATCAGTTCACTGTTGGTAGTGCCTAAAACATTTTAGTATGACTAATAACTCATCAATTGGTGGAGCATACTTGCGGCGTCAAATCAATTTCCAGGTTATGTTAGTGCAGCTTCTGGTGTCAATCTTCCTTTGCATCAACTTGTTGCTCATTGTGACCTTTTTTTCAAAGGATGTCTTCTACCTAACCATGCGCTACATCTTATTTGCTGTTACACTGCTATCTGATAGCCTGATATTAATCATGTCTAATGTTTTGCTCATCTTGAGCTATTTCCGTTTTACAATGCAGGTTGGTATATGTGTCATTATGTCTATTGTTTTGCTTCTTTATATTTTTGTCACACCGATTACTCTGACAGCAATGACCCTGGAGCGCTTTGTGGCCATTTGCATGCCCCTGCAGCATGCAGAGCTGTGCTCTGCACACAGAGCTCTACACTGCATCCTCATCATTCATGGCCTCAGCGCTATACGCTGTATTGTTATTCTCTCCATCTTCTTTGCATCTGCTTCCCACAGGTTCTACACCCAGGACAGAATATGCTCTGTGGAGATGTTCATATTCCGTAGATGGCACGATCATGTTAGGTCAGCAATAAATCAGTTCTACTTCTTGATCATGTGCATCACCATTATTTACTCTTATATTAAAATAATGAAAGTGGCCAAAGCTGCATCAGGAGAGAATAAAAAATCAACATGGAAAGGGCTCAGGACAGTGATTCTTCATGCTTTTCAACTGCTCTTGTGTCTCATCCAGCTGTGGTGCCCTTTCATAGAATCTGCTGTACTTCAGATTGATTTCATGTTGTTTGTAAATGTCAGATACTTTAATTACATAACTTTATTTCTTGCTCCGAGATGTCTGAGTCCTCTCATTTATGGTCTCAGAGATGAAATGTTTTTTCATGCACTGAAAAACTACGCTCTCTGTGGATTGTATAAGAAATAATCATCTGATTTAGTTTGCTCATCAAATTAAAGTCATGATATTTTGCTGGACTTAAACTTTCTCTTCAAGTAATGAGACTGTGATATTTATCTTAGAAAATACATCAGTTGAGTTTTGGTAATGCCTAAAACATTTTAGTATGACTAATAACTCATCAGTTGGTGGTGTATACTTGCAGCGTCAGATCAGTTTCCAAGTTATTTTAGTGCAGCTTCTGGTGTCAATCTTCCTTTGCATCAACTTGTTCATTGTGAAGGATGTCTTCTACACAACCATGCGTTACATCTTATTTGCTGTTACTGTACATTGCTATCTGATAGCTTTATATTGATCATGTCTAACATTTCATCCACATATAAATCTGAGCTGTGCAACATCACCATTTGCATTTGCCATAGTACTTCAATCCTGGCCAATATTTTTGTATTAAAAAGACTGCATGAACTAAGTTATAAACAACCATAGATGTCACTGACCTGTTACAAGGCACACAAAACTGTGTACTCCATTAAGTTTTTGACTTTATTTGTAATAATACAATTTTATTATTGAGCTGAAATCTAAAAATAAAAAACATTGTGATTTTTAGTATACTCAGATTTCCAGCAAGTCATGTTTCTGTATTGGTACACATATTGGGTACTTTTTGCATGATCAGACTATCAGCAACAACGATATGTCCACAGTACAGATGGGATATTAAGATTGCAATGAATAAACTCCTTATTACAAAGATGAATGGCACTTGGCTACAGAGATGTGGACAAAAACTGATATGGTCAAGTTAGTCATCCTTCACAATATTCTCCATCCTTGCTGTCAGCCATATCTGAACTCAAATAGTTTTATTATTTGATTTTTGGATCCAGTTTGCCACAAATTATGCTTTACAATTAATTAATAATACAATTAATGCTGCTTTCATCTAATCAAATAAATAGTCTTAAATAATAATTGATCTAGTAAAGAATTATAGATTATTAGCAATTTTTGTGATTCCCTTCTCAAAATGTGATTTTCTTGTAAAATATCCTACAGGCTCAAAAAAGAAGAGACATAATAGGTGAATAAACGTAGAAGCTCAGAACTTTTGGAGGAGAATCCGTTTCACTATGAAATCAACAGCACTTAAAAATGTGGTTATTTTATCTGGTTTGCCAATATCTCTGTCTATTTGTCTTAGTCCTCCCGTAGATAGGCCTCATGTATCTCAAGCTCCTCACTACCCTCTAGGGAGGCAGCATATTCTGCCATTCTTTGGATCTCTTCTACTTCATTCTCGGCCAACTTCTTAACTGCATCCGCTGACATTTTCCGTGCCTCTGGGCCACCTGAATGTTTGTCCTCACCGTGATGGACGCCTGCTCAGCTCCCGGGAACACACAAATGCAAACACACATTTAGTCCTACTGTAGCGTCCGAGGTGTAGGGGCTCTAAAGCACTCTTGTCTTGACAAAGACGCAGAAACTTGTACTCTTTTGGAGAGGAACGACACACTCCGTTTAATCAATTATCAGAGACAACACACGTGACCACAACAAAGTCGCCACCAGATGACGTCAGCTAAGCATCCAACTCTCTATGCATACCTTTTAAAACATAAGCTGCATTCAACTCTTACATGCGTCCCCCCTTACAGTAAGAAATGTCCACATTTCTAAGTATTAAAAAAACAACATAACAAAAAAACACAATATTAAACGAGGATTAAGGCACTCACGCCAATATAATACTCAGGGGGAAATATAAAAAAAAGAAAAAAAGTGCATGTCATTAAACAGTAACAGTTATAACCCGCTGCAGCAATAAAACAGCATAGCAGCTAATGCCCCACATACATGTTATCCCCCAGCCAAACATGGATACCCAAGCATGAACATAAAACAGTCGCCCCATCACATAATCTCCAAAGCGGACCGGGGGCCGCGACAACCTACCCACCCGGGACTGTCCATGGGGGGCAGGCGCCTGTAGGGGAACATCAGCAGGACCAGAACCCAGTCCATGAACACAGTCCAAGCCCTCAGCATAAGAGAACCCGCCAACAGGGCTACTAGGTGCTGCTGCATCATCCAGCACCACTGAGGGTGGAGGGGGGGGGTGATTCTAGACGGGCCCTCCAAGGGAAAAGCCACCGGCAAACTGTAGCGCCGTAATCTGTCATAGTGGACGGTCTGAAGAGGGGGCTCCTCCTCAAATGGGCTACAAATCTCGTAAGTGACGCCCACCTCGTCATCCCTGTCCATTCGCCGTTGCACCAAGTAAGGCCTCTTCCAGTGGTGAGCCAATTTACGACGGCTCTGTGTGGGGTCGTTTAGCCACACCAGGTCCCCAACCTCGTAAGGTTCATGCCTCAACTTGGTGTCATAGAAGGTCTTCTGTCTCTGGCTTGCCACAGTGTAGTTATCCACAGTCCGGCTAAAAGCAACGTCCAAGCGCCTGAGGAGGGAGCTAGCAAAGTCCTCTGTGGACCTCCCCATTGAATTGCTTTGCATCAGTGGCCCCAGCATCACATCCACTGGTGTATGGGCCTCCCTGCCGTGTGTAAGGAAGTAGGGCGTAAACCCAGTACTGGAGTGCACACTGGTGTTATAGGCAAAAGCAACCTGTTGTAAGAAAGAATCCCATTCTCCCTCGCATGACAGGAGCACCTTAGCCAGCTGGTCGACAAGCGTCCTGTTAAACCTCTCTACCATACCGTCTGATTTTGGGTTGTATGGCGTGGTATGTGTTTTCTTCACCCCCAACATCTTGCATAAGTGTCTCACCACATCCGACTCGAACTGCCTCCCCATGTCTGTGTGCAGCGTCTCCATCACCCCATGCTCCAAAACATAACACTCAAAGAGGCATTCGGCAACTGTAGTGGCTGTTTGATTGGGGATGGCATAGAGGTTAACAAACTTAGTGAAATAGTCCTCCACAACCAAAACATACCGGTTGCCCTTGGAGGTGACTGGCAACTCAAGTATGTCGGCTGCAACACGCTGGAAAGGCCTGACAGTCTGTGAAGTTCTCATCGGGGCATGCTGCTTGGGAACGGGGGACTTCCTCCTCTGACATGCATAACACTGTTCGCACCACTTTTTAATGTCACTGTACATCGTGGGCCAGTAACATACACTCCTGGCACGGCTCAACACACGTTCATAGGCAAGGTGAGCAGTCAGTGGTGTACCATGCAGGTGTCCCAGTATCTCAGGAACCAAGACAGTAGGTACCACGATCTGTGTAGTCTGCCCCTCATCAGACAACCACACAACCCTGCACAGCAGTCCATCAACGAAGGTTAGCCGGGGAAACTCGTGCCACAGTCTCCTCAAACCACGACCAGCATCCCTCAACCTCCATCTAGGGGGTCTCTGCCCAACCACCAGCCAGCCCCAGACCTGTGCAAAATCCGAATCACCCTTTTGAAGCTCCCTGATACGAGAGCCGTTGTGTGACAGGGTGTAGAATACAGCCTGGTCCGCGGCAACCTGGGGGTCAGGGGGGGGACAGACGCTGGGGGCAGAGGCGGGACTCTCAGTAGGAGCTATGGTGGACACAGGGGCTTCTATGGTGCACACAGTGCCGGGGTCCTCGTCCGCCGTTGTTTGGGTACATGCATGCATCAGAGAGTGTTTAACATCAGGGTCAACACCGACAGTTAGTTCCACCCCGGGGTCGGGTCTGCGCGACAGGGCATCCGCGTTGGTGTGTTGTGCCCCACTGTTATGCATGATAACCCAGTCATACGGGTCCAATTCCAGGGCCCAGCGACTGCGACGCCCTGTCCTGTCATTGTCAATGGGGAGCCGCCGCAGGCCCAACAGGGGTTGGTGGTCTGTGATGATTGTGAATGGGCGAAGACCCAAATAGTGTCTGAAGTGGCGAACCGCCCACACTACTGCCCACAACTCCCTGTCGTATGTTGACCATCGACGTTCAGCTGCTGTGAGGGAGCGGCTTGCATAAGCCACCACCTTCTCTTGATCATCAGCATCTTGCGCCAACACTGCCCCAATGGCCACTTGCGAAGCGTCAGTGTAGAGAGTGAACTGATGGGTGAAGTCAGGGTGTCTCATTATGGGCTCAGCACAGAGAGCGTCTCGCAGGAACTCAAACGCCTCCTGGCAATCTGTGGTCCACTGAAATGGAACTTCTTTACCTGTCAGGTGGCTGAGGGGGGCGGCTCGTTGTGCAAAATTCCTCACAAACCTCCTATAATAGGAGCAGAGCCCCAGGAAAGCACGCACTGATATAGACCCTGGCCGGTGGTGAAGGCGGTCTTCTCACGGTCCTCCGGTGCTACCTCCACCTGCCAGTAGCCACCTGAAAAGTCCAGGGTGCTGAACCAGGTGGCGCCCGCCAGTGCGTCGAGTGTATCATCGACCTGTGGTAATGGATGAGAGTCTTTGATCGTTACAGCATTGAGACCTCTGTAATCCACACAAAATCTCCATGTGTTATTTTCTTTTCTCACCAGAACCACAGGAGAGGACCAAGGGCTGCAGCTCTCCTCGATGATGTCATCTTCCAAAAGGCGTTGCACCTGTCTGTTCATCTCCCTCCACTTATCGGGGGAAGTGCAGTAGGCACGTCGCTTCACAGGGGGGTGATCACCGGTGTCAATGTGGTGCTTGATCAGGTTTGGGTTAGTTGATCCACCCCGCGCTGTGCTGAAAACTCTTTGGTGCTTCCTCAGCAGGACGTGCAGTTGTCGCCTCTGCTCATCAGACAACGGGCACTCTGCTACCTCTGGCAGGGGGGCATCCACCTGTTGGGAGTCAAAAACCTCTGCAGGGGTTAAAATGTCACACTCGTCAACATGGTGAAATACTCCTAAGTGAGAATCCGGGTGCAGTTTCATTTCCTGGTCAGTCGGGTTGAGCAGCCGTGCCACAGTGCACCCATCCTTCACCGGCGCTACTGTGCATGCGACCACCAGTTCCATGTTGTCACGCACCTCAGGCTCCAAATAGCCCAGGTAAGAGTCAATAGTCGGTCCTCCGATGTGGCGGGGCTCCACCTGAACCGGGACAATCATTTCACTGAAAGGTGGAACAATGACAGTGCTAGACATGGAGATGTTACAGCATTGTGGGATAAAATCAGCAGCCTGCAAGAGAGGAATGTGTCCCCAATGCTGAGATGCCCCCGCCCCACATCCATAATAGCATGAGTCTGTCGCATGAAATCAAAACCCAACAAGATGGCCTGTGTGGCCCCCCGCACAACATGTACACATTGTTCATATGCCTTTCCGCCCAACATTATAGGAAGGGCTACAGTACCTAAAGTGTCCAATAATTGTCCATTTACTGCACGTGCAAACATGTAACGTGTATTCAACACACGCTTACGTAAAGCTGGGATGGACATTCTGAATTCTTCTGAGATCAATGAGACAGTGGAGCCAGAGTCAATCAATACAGTCACATCAACACCCTCCACAAGTCCTTTAACATAGGCTGTAGTCTCAGACTCACCCACCGAACAGTCCACTGCAGGGTCCGGGGTCGCTACAGCAATGTCGTCAGTGTGACCCTGTGGCTGCAACACTGGCATCTGGGTCACGATGCCAGCTACTGGAAGTTTCCCTGCTCCTGGCGGCGCGGGGATGGAGATGGAGAACGTCGGGAGGAATGGAGAAACCTCACTCCCCGCCGTGGCTGACGTTCCTCATCGACGTGCGATCCCCTCAGGTCCTTGCTGTCCGGTCGGCGCGGCGAGAAACCAGCGGTGGAGCCCTGGGACCGCCCCCCCTCGCGGAGACCACTCTCTGCTGTCGTATCCTCCACGAAGTCCACGCTGTGGAGACCGGCCACTCATGCGATCATCTAGTTGAGAATCCCTGGAAGCAGATCTACAGCCAAACCCGCCACAGTCACAGTGACAGGCACGCTGCTGCGTCACGCGTTCCCCTGGGCTCCGCTGACGACCCCCAGAAAAGGGGGATCCGCACTCGCTCCTCAGCTCCCTCATCTCAGACTGCAAATTGTCCATCCTCGAGGTGAGGCGCTCAATAACACGAACAAGCTCCTGTGCAGTGTCAGCCTTACAGTTCGCGGGAGATGGCGATGAAGAATTGAGAGTCGCCACTGTAGCAGGATGTGGGCTGGAGTAGTTTGAGCCATGAGTGTTTGCCCTCAGAGTCTGCCTGGCCCGTTCACATCGGCTTGCCACAGTCAATGCCTCCTCCATATCAGTCGCCCCCTGTTCGTGACACTTTGTTTGGAGGGCAGGATCAAGGCCAGCAAGAAAACGTCTGAAAGTCTCACCTCCCCTGGCAGCTTTGTCATACTCTGGAAACGCCTCCGCCACGAGCCTGGAGATGTCAGCTGCATAAATCTCCAAACTCTCATTCGGCTGGCGGGGCCGTGCAGCAACACACGTCTGGAAATAGAGGATAAACTGCTTCTGTCCAAACGCCTCCTGCAGCTTCTCCTTCACAGACGCATAATCATACTTAATATCCGGTGTCAAACTGTCCCACAGTAGAAAAGCCGGGCCGTCCAGTCTTGTTGGGAGGAGATTCAACAATGCGGCAGCGTAGCTCCCACTGCTGGACCCCCTCGCCTGAGCGCGGACCGCAGCCTCGAACTGTTTTATCCACGTAGAAAAGGGTCTCTCACCATCGCCTCGAAACAGCGGCGGGAGCTCCACTCTGACGCCACCAGTCCATGTAGACGTCCTCCCAAAACAGTCCTCATCCATATCAAAATCCACACAGTCGTCCTTCTCTCTTCCAAACATGCCGCTTCAAAGGAGCACCGCTAGCCAGTTAGCCTGACCGACTAGAAAGTTCCGTAATTGTCCAAAGAGAAAAACTGCTTTAAAAAAAAACGAGCCACACCCGAAGTACCGCTGCCACCTATGTAGCGTCCGAGGTGTAGGGGCTCTAAAGCACTCTTGTCTTGACAAAGACGCAGAAACTTGTACTCTTTTGGAGAGGAACGACACACTCCGTTTAATCAGTTATCAGAGACAACACACGTGACCACAACAAAGTCGCCACCAGATGACGTCAGCTAAGCGTCCAACTCTCTATGCATACCTTTTAAAACATAAGCCGCATTCAACTCTTACACTACTATTTGAGTAGATGTTGACCTTATGAAAGCACTCCTGTCCATTTTGTTTTTTAAAAAAAAGCTCCACTGAGTGACAGTAAATGATCTGTGAACTTTTTAAATCATACCACTGACAGCAGCAACACTATTCCTACATTTTAGCTTCCTGCTTTGCTTGAGTGCAGACACTTCGCTCTTCGCTCTCCGCTCTACTTTCTTTTTTCCATTGAAATCCTGTCCTTTTGCTACAACATTTATGGAAAGCTGGTCCTGGATACTTCTATATCACTGGGAGCTTAATTTATGAAAGTATCTGAAGGCTACCACTATTATTTAAACTCTTTTACTTTGTGAGTGTGGCCTATCAGCAGCACAAGCTTGCACTATAGTGACTGGGATTGAGGAGCTCAGCTGAGCTAAACTAATTAGCAGCAAGATGCCTCCCTTTTCCACAGATGATTACTACAAACCTCTCCAGAAGATAGCAGTACTAGAGACAAAAATTCATTGACTCAAAGTCAACGTGGAGGTAAATGGTCAATATGGGAATGAAATCACTCTACTATTGACCCAAATCAGTGGACAGGAGCAGGCTAGCAGACAGCTAATTGGCACCACCAAGAAGCAGGAGGCTGGTGGTTATGGCAGTAAATCAACAAGTAGTCCTCTCTTGAACTCTTTTGGTGCAAAGCCAAAGCATAAATCATGTACAGA
Organism: Scomber japonicus; assembly: GCF_027409825.1. Lineage (NCBI taxonomy): Eukaryota > Metazoa > Chordata > Actinopteri > Scombriformes > Scombridae > Scomber > Scomber japonicus. The sequence continues at coordinate 22,803,192 of NC_070583.1, forward strand.
TAAATCACTTCCCTCAGATATGGGAAGACGGTTAACAGGCAGAACCCAGCACCGGAGACTCGTGATGAAACTGGGTGGCCTGCACTGCAATCGCACAGGAGGGTCTCTTCAATCCCAGTACCAAGGAGAAAACAGCCGTGGACTGTGGCAAAAACAAAAAGTAAGAGCAAACTGACCCAAGACACAGGGATTCTACTAGAGAACAGATTTGCTCCCCTTTTACAAGACCCTGATTCCCCAAAAGAAAGGTCATCTTCCAGCACCAGAGAAAGGTATGTGGCCTAATCACACACTAAAAGGCTGCAGAAAGCGCTAACCACTGGGCCTCAAACACTGATAGTGGGTGATGGAGCTGTGAATAAGATAAAACACTTTTTCAACAAAAACACCAAAGTACTCTGTTTTACCAACAACATGGTGTCCAATATCTCAGAGAAAATTCTGGAACTCACTGCTGATGTTGTCAAGCAACAATCAGAGGTATTGAAACAGGATTTTAATGATTTGCTGAATAAAGTGTGATGTTTGAATACTGAGGTGTTTATCAGTGGACCTCTACTGACAGTTCAGCGAGGAGACGAGAGATTCAGCAGGCTGATGATGCTCAACAGATGGCTCAAAGATACGTGTGCCACTCAATCAGTGAATTTCATTGATAATTTAACATTTTTAGGGAATGCAGACGCTGTTTTTGCAAATGGGCTCTCCATGTGCAAATATTTGGACAGTGTACTCAGCATGATCTGTTGTTCTTCACTCATTTTCTTATAATATACTAAAACGGCAAGTGCAAGAGTAATAGAATGAGAGGCTTAAATGTGTAATAATTTAAAATCAAAATGCATAATGGTATGTTTGCAAGCTGGTCAAGAAAGAAATAGCTACAATAGAGGTACACATGAATAGTTCATTTTTCCATCCATCATGGACCTCACAGGCCCACAATAGAGTAAATGAGGTGAAGCTATACTCACACAACCTTTTTATTACTACTACGGATTTAAAATGACTCTCGACCAATGGTTTCACTCGGCTGCAGATTTCAGAATGACAGCAACCTGTAAAGATTAAACTACACAAGAAGTCCCAAAGTTACCAAGCTAGACCACAGTTGCTGCTTATGGTCGGCAAAATCTTTTCTTGTTTGGAGCCAGGACCTTCAAAATAAGGGATGCAGGGAGTTGCCTTTCATATTATGGAAACACGCCCCACTACCTCAGACCAAACACTGAGCAGTGCACTTAAGCCCTGCAGCCATGGAGAGCAGCAGATGAGCAACCGACAATGCCCACACAGTAGACATGAAAGCATACTAGAAGTCTTCAAACCTTATTAACAGAGCAATGATTTCCAAAGTGATCACCATCACACTTATGGTGCTTTTCCACTACACAGTTCCAGCACTACTCGGCTCGACTCGACTCAGTTCCAGGAAGGACCTTTTCCATTACTAGAGTACCTACTCAACGTGGGCGGGGTCATCATAGCACGGCTCTGCGAAACTGCCGTGACTTTGTTTTATACGCGACACAAACACATAAACAATGGAGGACATGGTGTACTTGCTGCTGTATGTGGCTTTCTGTCACACACACAAAGCAAGAAAATTGAGCCATATGGCTGTAACACTGTTGCCGGTATTTAAAAATGCCGGGTTTGATTCTTGTGTGGGACGGCTCAGGACTCTTCCAGCGACAACTCTTCTGACCAATCAGTGGCCGGCAGTCTGTTGACGTCACATTTAGTATTGGCTAGTATCGAGAGAAGAGTTGATGCTTTTTGAATGGGACTCAATTGTAGACAGGATTTTTTTGGAGCTGGTAATTAGCAGCTGTAGGTGGAATTGTCCTTCAAAGTACTAAAACATTGTTTAATCTTTGGGAGATGATACTTGTGTTTGGTGCCAGGACACAACACAGACAGTAAACTTAAGAATGACTACCAGCACAAACCTACTAGATTTTGGTAACTCAGACTGCTACTGAAGCTTTATGTTAACATCAGATGAACTTCACAATGCAATTTCATTTTGCAAAATCTAAGAGTGACACATGGCCGACACCAAATTAGGAAAAAGTCCCTCCAACAACAAAGGGTCTATTAAGCTATTATCAGTATAGAATATTGCAGCTTTTCTTCCAGTGTGCAAACATGTTTCTTCTTTGGAGGACCCTTCATCGTGGTTTTGTTTGCAGGCATTCATTACTCACTATATTGTGATCTAAATATTCAATCCACAATTCAATATTAATAATACTGAGATGCCTGCTGCGATGTGCACATTTAAAACGTATAGCTAGGTGTTTTACATTGTACTTAGGCATTTAATTTAACCCTTAAACAGACAACGTGCACCAGAAGATACAGACTCTTTAACCTTCTTGTTGTCCTCCCGGGTCCTTCCTCTGTCCTTCCTTCCTTCCATCCTTCCTTCATCTGTCCTTCCTTCCTTCCTTCCTCAGATCTAAGTTCAGCTGTTAGGGTAAATGTTCCCTCCTTCTGTCCTTTCTTCCTTCCTTCATCTGTCCTTCCTTTCTTCCTTCCTTCCTTCCTCTCTCCCTCCCTCCCTCCCTCCCTCCCTCCCCCCTTCCTTCCTACTTCCTCCCTTCCTTCCCTTCCTCCCTCCTTTCCTTCCTTCTTCCCTCTTTTCCTTCCTACCTTCCTTGCTTCCTCCCTCCTTCCTTTCCTTCCTTCTTCCTCCCTTGCTTCCCTTCCTTCCTCCTTTCCTTCCTTCTTCCTCCCTCCTTCCTTTCCTTCTTCCTCCCTCCCTCCTTTCCTTCCTCTCACCCTCCTTTCCTTCCTCCCTCCTTTCCTTCCTTCTTCCCTCTTTTCCTTCCTACCTTCCTTGCTTCCTCCCTCCTTCCTTTCCTTCCTTCTTCCTCCCTTGCTTCCCTTCCTTCCTCCTTTCCTTCCTTCTTCCCTCCTTTCCTTCCTTCTTTCCTTCCTTCCTTCCTTACTTGAGGTGCAAATGACATAACTAGTAAGGCCTGTTTAAGGGTTAACAGTAAAAATTAATAGTTAATTAGATTGTAGTAAAAAAAACACATTTCCCATAGATCTGGTGAGGGACAAAAACTTTGATTTCTTGCATGAAAGTCAAAACTCTTGGATAATAGCCTACAAAGCCCAATTACTGAGGTCACTCTTGAGACTTTTAGTTTCTAGCCAATTATTGACAGTAGTAGTAAGGAGCAGTGACGACACTGTGGTGAGTAAAGTTTCATTTGGTGTTTTTGGGGTATGTTCTGGTTCCTATAAAGTAAAGTCTTCCTGCACTGCCTAACCAGAGTTCACCTAAAGCTGTGACGCCTTGAATGTGGCCCATGTTCAAAGTGTGGGAACAGTGCCATGTTACTGCAGGGAAGGTTTAATTGTTCTCTTTTGTCTGTACTTGAACCAGCATCTAAAGACTTCAAACAACACTGGACTTAAAGTTTGTATGTATGTAATGTAATGTGACTTTGATATTGATATTTGAAGACACATCAGTTCACTGTTGACAGTGCCTAAAACATTTTAGTATGACTAATAACTCATCAATTGGTGGCGCATACATGCAGCATCAAATCAATTTCCAGGTTATTTTAGTGCAGCTTCTGGTGTCAATCTTCCTTTGCATCAACTTGTTGCTCATTGTGACCTTTTTTTCGAAGGATGTCTTCTACCTAACCATGCGCTACATCTTATTTGCTGTTACACTGCTATCTGATAGCCTGATATTAATCATATCTAATGTTTTGCTCATCTTGCACTATCTCCATTTTACAATGCCGGTTGGTATGTGTGTCATTATGTCTATTGTTTTGCTTCTTTATACTTTTGTCAGACCGATTACTCTGACAGCAATGACCCTGGAGCGCTTTGTGGCCATTTGCATGCCCCTGCAGCATGCAGAGCTGTGCTCCGCACACAGAGCTCTACACTGCATCCTCATCATTCATGGCCTCAGCGCTATACGCTGTATTGTTATTCTCTCCATCTTCTTTGCATCTGCTTCCCACAGGTTCTACACCCAGGACATAATATGCTCTGTGGAGATATTCATTTTGCGTAGATGGCACGATCATGTTAGGGCAGCAATAAGTCTGTTCTACTTCTTGATCATGTGCATCACCATTGTTTACTCTTATATTAAAATAATGAAAGTGGCCAAAGCTGCATCAGGAGAGAATAAAAAATCAACATGGAAAGGGCTCAGGACAGTGATTCTTCATGCTTTTCAGCTGCTCTTGTGTCTCATCCAGCTGTGGTGCCCTTTCATAGAATCTGCTGTACTTCAGATTGATTTCATGTTGTTTATAAATGTCAGATACTTTAATTACATTACTTTATTTCTTGCTCCGAGATGTCTGAGTCCTCTCATTTATGGCCTCAGAGATGAAGTGTTTTTTCATGCACTGAAAAACTACGCTCTCTGTGGATTGTATAAGAAACAATCATCTGATTTAGTTTGCTCATCAAATTAAAGTCATGATATTTTGCTACTAAAATAACACGTTTTGCATTTGCTTCTTTATTTAGATGAACGCTGGACTTAAACGTTCTCTTCATGTAATGAGACTGTGATATTTATCTTAGAAAATACATCAGTTGAGTTTTTGTAATGCCTAAAACATTTTAGTATGACTAATAACTCATCAGTTGGTGGTGTATACTTGCAGCGTCAGTTCAGTTTCCAAGTTATTTTAGTGCAGCTTCTGGTGTCAATCTTCCTTTGCATCAACTTGTTCATTGTGAAGGATGTCTTCTACACAACCATGCGTTACATCTTATTTGCTGTTACTGTACATTGCTATCTGATAGCTTTATATTGATCATGTCTAACATTTCATCCACATATAAATCTGAGCTGTGCAACATCACCATTTGCATTTGCCACAGTACTTCAATCCTGGCCAATATTTTTGTATTAAAAAGACTGCATGAACTAAGTTATAAACAACCATAAATGTCACTGACCTGTTACAAGGCACACAAAACTGTGTACTCCATTAAGTTTTTGACTTTATTTGTAATAATACAATTTTATTATTGAGCTGAAATCTAAAAATAAAAAACATTGTGATTTTTAGTATACTCAGATTTCCAGCAAGTCATGTTTCTGTATTGGTACACATATTGGGTACTTTTTGCATGATCAGACTATCAGCAACAACGATATGTCCACAGTACAGATGGGATATTAAGATTGCAATGAATAAACTCCTTATTACAAAGATGAATGGCACTTGGCTACAGAGATGTGGAAAAAACTGATATGGTCAAGTAAGTCATCCTTCACAATATTCTCCATCCTTGCTGTCAGCCATATCTGAACTCAAATAGTTTTATTATTTGATTTTTGGATCCAGTTTGCCACAAATTATGCTTTATGTATAATACAATTAATGCTGCTTTCATCTAATCAAATAAATAGTCTTAAATAATAATTGATCTAGTAAAGAATTATAGATTATTAGCAATTTTTGTGATTCCCTTCTCAAAATGTGATTTTCTTGGTGTAAAATATCCTACAGGCTCAAAAAAGAAGAGACATAATAGGTGAATAAACGTAGAAGCTCAGAACTTTTGGAGGAGAATCCGTTTCACTATGAAATCAACAGCACTTAAAAATGTGGTTATTTTATCTGGTTTGCCAATATCTCTGTCTATTTGTCTTAGTCCTCCCGTAGATAGGCCTCATGTATCTCAAGCTCCTCACTACCCTCTAGGGAGGCAGCATATTCTGCCATTCTTTGGATCTCTTCTACTTTATTCTCGGCCAACTTCTTAACTGCATCCGCTGACATTTTCCGTGCCTCCTCAACCTGAGACTGGGCCACCTGAATGTTTGTCCTCACCGTGATGGACACCTGCTCAGCTCCCGGGAACACACAAATGCAAACACACATTTAGTCCTACTATTTGAGTAGATGTTGACCTTATGAAAGCACTCCTGTCCATTTTGTTTTTTAAAAAAAAGCTCCACTGAGTGACAGTAAATGATCTGTGAACTTTTTAAATCATACCACTGACAGCAGCAACACTATTCCTACATTTTAGCTTCCTGCTTTGCTTGAGTGCAGACACTTCGCTCTTCGCTCTCCGCTCTACTTTCTTTTTTCCATTGAAATCCTGTCCTTTTGCTACAACATTTATGGAAAGCTGGTCCTGGATACTTCTATATCACTGGGAGCTTAATTTATGAAAGTATCTGAAGGCTACCACTATTATTTAAACTCTTTTACTTTGTGAGTGTGGCCTATCAGCAGCACAAGCTTGCACTATAGTGACTGGGATTGAGGAGCTTAGCTAAGCTAAACTAATTAGCAGCAAGATGCCTCCCTTTTCCACAGATGATTACTACAAACCTCTCCAGAAGACAGCAGTACTAGAGACGAAAATTCATTGACTCAAAGTCAACGTGGAGGTAAATGGTCAATATGGGAATGAAACCACTCTACTGATGACCCAAATCAGTGGACAGGAGCAGGCTAGCAGACAGCTAATTGGCACCACCAAGAAGCAGGAGGCTGGTGGTTATGGCAGTAAATCAACCAGTAGTCCTCTCTTGAACTCTCTTGGTGCAAAGCCAAAGCATAAATCATGTACAGATAAATCACTTCCCTCAGATATGGGAAGACGGTTAACAGGCAGAACCCAGCACCGGAGACTCGTGATGAAACTGGGTGGCCTGCACTGCAATCGCACAGGAGGGTCTCTTCAATCCCAGTACCAAGGAGAAAACAGCCGTGGACTGTGGCAAAAACAAAAAGTAAGAGCAAACTGACCCAAGACACAGGGATTCTACTAGAGAACAGATTTGCTCCCCTTTTACAAGACCCTGACTCCCCAAAAGAAAGGTCATCTTCCAGCACCAGAGAAAGGTATGTGGCCTAATCACACACGAAAAGGCTGCAGAAAGCGCTAACCACTGGGCCTCAAACACTGATAGTGGGTGATGGAGCTGTGAATAAGATAAAACACTTTTTCAACAAAAACACCAAAGTACTGTAGTGTTTTACCAACAACATGGTGTCCGATATCTCAGAGAAAATTCTGGAACTCACTGCTGATGTTGTCAAGCAACAATCAGAGGTATTGAAACAGGATTTTAATGATTTGCTGAATAAAGTGTGATGTTTGAATACTGAGGTGTTATTCAGCGGACCTCTACCGACAGTTAGGTGAGGAGACGAGAGATTCAGCAGGCTGATGATGCTCAACAGATGGCTCAAAGATACGCGTGCCGCTCAATCAGTGAATTTTATTGATGATTTAACATTTTTAGGGAACGCAGACACTGTTTTTGCAAATGGGCTCTCCATGTGCAAATATTTGGACAGTGTACTCAGCATGATCTGTTGTACTTCACTCATTTTCTTACAATATCCTAAAATGGCAAGTGCAAGAGTAATAGAATGAGAGGCTTAAATGTGTAATAATTTAAAATCAAAATGCATAATGGTAAGTTTGCAAGCTGGTCAAGAAAGAAATAGCTACAATAGAGGTACACATGAATAGTTCATTTTTCCATCCATCATGGACCTCACAGGCCCACATTAGAGTAAATGAGGTGAAGCTATACTCACACAACCTTTTTATTACTACTACGGATTTAAAATGACTCTCGACCAATGGTTTCACTCGGCTGCAGATTGCAGAAAGACAGCAACCTGTAAAGATTAAACTACACAAGAAGTCTCAAAGTTACCAAGCTAGACCACAGTTGCTTATGGTCGGCAACATCTTTTCTTGTTTGGAGCCAGGACCTTCAAAATAAGAGATGCAGGGAGTTGCGTTTCATATTATGGAAACACGCCCCACTACCTCAGACCAAACACTGAGCAGTGCACTGGAGCCCTGCAGCCATGGAGAGCAGCAGATGAGCAACCGACAATGCCCACACAGTAGACATGAAAGCATACTAGAAGTCTTCAAACCTTATTAACAGAGCAATGATTTCCAAAGTGATCACCAGCACACTTATGGTGCTTTTCCACTACACAGTTCCAGCACTACTTGGCTCGACTCGACTCGGTTCCAGGAAGGACCTTTTCCATTACTAGAGTACCTACTCAACGTGGGCGGGGTCATCATAGCACGGCTCTGCGAAACTGCCGTGACTTTGTTTTATACGCGACACAAACACATAAACAATGGAGGACATGGTTGCTGCTGTATGTGGCTTTCTGTCACACACACAAAGCAAGAAAATTGAGCCATATGGCTGTAACACTGTTGCCGGTATTTAAAAATGCCGGGTTTGATTATTGTGTGGGACGGCTCATGACTCTTCCAGCGACAACTCTTCTGACCAATCAGTGGCCGGCAGTCTGTTGACGTCACATTTAGTATCGGCTAGTATTGAGAGAAGAGTTGATGCTTTTTGAATGGGACTCAATTGTAGACAGGATTTTTTTGGAGCTGGTATTTAGCAGCTGTAGGTGGAATTGTCCTTCAAGGTACTAACACATTGTTTAAGCTTTAAGCTTTGGGAGATGATACTTGTGTTTGGTGCCAGGACACAACACAGACAGTAAACTTAAGAATGACTACCAGCACAAACCTACTAGATTTTGGTAGATTTGACTGCTACTGAAGCTTTATGTTAACATCAGATGAACTTCACAATGCAATTTCATTTTGCACAACCTAACAGTGACACATGGCCGACACCAAATTAGGAAAAAGTCCTTCCAACAACAAAGGGTCTATTAAGCTATTATCAGTGTAGAATATTGCAGCTTTTCTTCCAGTGTGCAAACATGTTTCTTCTTTGGAGGACCCTTCATCGTGGTTTTGTTTGCAGGCATTCATTACTCACTATATTGTGATCTAAATATTCAATCCACAATTCAATATTAATAATACTGAGATGCCTGCTGCGATGTGCACATTTAAAATGTATAGCTATGTGTTTTACATTGTACTTAGGCATTTAATTTAACAGTAAAAATTAATAGTTAATTAGATTGTAGTAAAAAAAACACATTTCCCATAGATCTGGTGAGGGACAAAAACTTTGATTTCTTGCATGAAAGTCAAAACTCTTGGGTAATACAAAGCCCAATTACTGAGGTCACTCTTGAGACTGTTAGTTTCTAGCCAATTATTGACAGTAGAAGTAAGGAGCAGTGACGACACTGGTGAGTAAATTTTCATTTGGTGTTTTTGGGGTATGTTCTGGTTCCTATAAATTAAAGTCTTCCTACACTGCCTAACCAGAGTTCACCTAAAGCCATGACGCCTTGAATGTGGTCCATGTTCAAAGTATGGGAACAGTGCCATGTTACTGCAGGGAAGGTTTAATTTTCTCTTTTGTCTGTACTTGAACCAGCATCTAAAGACTTCAAACAACACTGGACTTAAAGTTTGTATTTATGTAATGTAGTGACTGTGATATTGACATTTGAAGGCACACCAGTTCACTGTTGATAGTGCCTAAAATATTTTAGTATGACTAACAACTCATCAATTGGTGGAGCATACATGCAGCGTCAAATCAATTTCCAGTTTGTTTTAGTGCAGCTTCTGGTGTCAATCTTCCTTTGCATCAACTTGTTGCTCATTGTGACCTTTTTTTCGAAGGATGTCTTCTACCTAACCATGCGCTACATCTTATTTGCTGTTACACTGCTATCTGATAGCCTGATATTAATCATGTCTGATGTTGTGTTCATCTTGGCCTATTTCCATTTTACAATGCAGGTTGGTATATGTGTCATTATGTCTATTGTTTTGCTTCTTTATATTTTTGTCACACCGATTACTCTGACAGCAATGACCCTGGAGCGCTTTGTGGCCATTTGCATGCCCCTGCAGCATGCAGAGCTGTGCTCCGCACACAGAGCTCTACACTGCATCCTCATCATTCATGCCCTCAGCTCCATGCCTTGTATTGTTATTCTCTCCATCTTCTTTGCATCTGCTTCCCACAGGTTCTACACCCAGGACAGAATATGCTCTGTGGAAATGTTCATTTTGCGTAGATGGCACGATCATGTTAGGTCAGCAGTAAGTCAGTTCTACTTCTTGATCATGTGCATCACCATTGTTTACTCTTATATTAAAATAATGAAAGTGGCCAAAGCTGCATCAGGAGAGAATAAAAAATCAACATGGAAAGGGCTCAGGACAGTGATTCTTCATGCTTTTCAGCTGCTCTTGTGTCTCATCCAGCTGTGGTGCCCTTTCATAGAATCTGCTGTACTTCAGATTGATTTCATGTTGTTTATAAATGTCAGATACTTTAATTACATTACTTTTATTCTTACTCCGAGATGTCTGAGTCCTCTCATTTATGGCCTCAGGGATGAAATGTTTTTTCATGCACTGAAATACTACGCTCTCTGTGGATTGTATAAGAAACAATCATCTGATTTAGTTTGCTCATCAAATTAAAGTCATGATATTTTGCTACTGAAATAACATGTTTTGCATTTGCTTCTTTATTTAGATGAACACTGGACTTAAACGTTCTCTTTATGTAATGAGACTGATATTTATCTTAGAAAATACATCAGTTGAGTTTTGGTAATGCCTAAAACATTTTAGTATGACTAATAACTCATCAGTTGGTGGTGTATACTTGCAGGGTCAGATCAGTTTCCAAGTTATTTTAGTGCAGCTTCTGGTGTCAATCTTCCTTTGCATCAACTTGTTCATTGTGAAGGATGTCTTCTACACAACCATGCATTACATCTTATTTGCTGTTACACTGCTATCTGATAGCTTGATATTAATCATGTCTGACATCTCATGTCTAACATTTCATCCACATATAAATCTGAGCTGTGCAACATCACCATTTGCATTTGCCATAGTTCTTCAATCCTGGCCAATATTTTTGTATTAAAAAGACTGCATGAACTAAGTTATAAACAACCCTAAATGTCACAGTTTTTTACTTCATTTGTAAAAAATAAAAATTTTATTATTGAACTGAAATCTAAAAATAAAAAACATTGTGATTTTTAGTATACTCAGATTTCCAGCAAGTCATGTTTCTGTATTGGTAAACATATTGGGTAAACATATTGGGTACTTTTTGTGTTACTTTTTTTAAAGTGTTACGGTATAGATGCATAGGAGAACAAAGAGAGTGGTCATATATGCGCTTTGATTTTTCAAATCCACATCCAAACAGTTGCTTATTTACATATCCAGCAGTTATGGAACAACATTATCATTTGTTTGGAGTCATGTGCCTATCCACCTGGTGAATATAAATTCAATATTCACTATCCTTTAGCTGTTTTTGTTCCCAATAAACTTGTGAAGAAAATATCTGGCAAGAAGACAAGAAAAGCAACTCTACCTCAGGTGACTGAGAATGTCAATGTAGGACATGATCAGACTATCAGCAAGAACGATCTGTCCACAGTAAAGATGGGATATTAAGATTGCAGTGCATAAACTCCTTATTACAAAGATGAATGGCACTTGGCTACAGAGATGTGGACAAAAACTGATATGGTCAAGTATGTCATCCTTCACAATATTCTCCATTCTTGCTGTCAGCCATATCTGAACTCAAATAGTTTTATTATTTGATTTTTGGATCCAGTTTGCCACAAATTATGCTTTATGTATAATTCAATTAATGCTGCTTTCATCTAATCAAATAAATCTTAAATAATAATTGATCTAGTAAAGAATTATAGATTGCTAGCAATTTTTGTGATTCCATTCTCAAAATGTGATTTTCTTGGTGTAAAATATCCTACAGGCTCAAAAAAGAAGAGACATAATAGGTGAATAAACGTAAAAAGCTCAGAACTTTTGGAGGAGAATCCGTTCCACTATGAAATCAACAGCACTTAAAATTGCGGCTATTTTATCTGGTTTGCCAATATCTCTGTCAATTTGTCTTAGTCCTCCCGTAGATACGCCTCATGTATCTCAAGCTCCTCACCACCCTCTAGGGAGGCAGCATATTCTGCCGTTCTTTGGACCATTAAAATGCTGTCTTTTTGCTACAAAATTTATGGAAAGCGGGTCCTAGACACTTCTATATCACTGGGAGCTTAATTTATGAAAGTATCTGTTAAGTGTTGTAATTTGATGGTGCCCTTACTCCCTGTATTATGGTAGATGGATATACTGTACTGCTTGTATTGTATAAGGTTTACGGTACGTAAGGACATGACGTCCCCATGTTCCCGGTTAGCGCCAGTTGTTCTGTATGAGCCACGATAAAGAGAGATCATATGTCAGTCCGCGCTTTTGTTTGTTAAATAAACATGCCAAGACTCGGCTAAAGATGATTCAACCATCCTCTGCTTATTCTCCATACGCACCTAAGGACTGTGGGCCCAGGCAGAGTTGGACACAAGATAACACGAAGAAGTATAACGGGAAGTATTACACTGAGCTTCTATGGACTATGTGAGTGAACCAGCTTGGAGATAAGTGAACAATATAATCTTGAAAGAAGTTTTACGCAATGTATAACGCGAAAGTCAATGAAGATAACGAGCTAGCTTAGCAAAGACAAAGGCCACAGTAAAATTGGCGTATCGACAACATGGCAAGCAGAGCAGTGGGAGCCCTAGCACCACAGCTTCTCTTCGACGGATCTGAAGATTAGTATGACCTTTGGAAAACAAGATTCCTAGGTCACTTACATATTTTGAAGCTGAAAGACACTATTCTAAATGAGCCAAGTGGCGGTACTGACCAACAGCAAACTGACAGAGGTGTTCACAAGTCATTTTTTGCAAGTCCAAGTCAAGTCTCAAGTCTTTGAGTGAGAGTCCCAGTCAAGTCTCAAGTCTTTGAGGGTCAAGTCCAAGTCAAGTCTCAAGTCTCTGGTTAAGAGTCCAAGTCAAGTTTCAAGTCTCTCGCAAACACTAAATCAAATTCAAATTCTATAAGCTCTGTAAAATCCTCTATATAAGACAGTATTGATGATTGTTTCACTAGAATCTACAGCAATGTGATGTGGAAAAAATACAAAGGATTGTTTCAATTTCATAACTATTTTTCTTTAACAAGAGTTTTTTTTTAACAATGCTGTAAAATACAATAAAAGAAATAACCGTTATGGTTATTACAGTATGACTCCTCTCTCTCTCTCTCTCTCTCCCTCTCTCTCTTTCTCTTTCTCTCTCCCGATATGTGACAAATATCCTTCTTGATATCTAGAATAGGCTGCTTGGGTATGACTCTTATAAAGCATTAAATGTGTAGGTGCTCCACTAATTTTTTACACATAAAACGCCACTGGGTGACTGTACTGTAACTTAACTTAAGACAATGTCACAGAATAATCTTCTGGCACACCGTTATGAAATGTTAACTCAGCCTGTCACATTATATGGCCAGCAGCAAGAATGTAACGTTAATATTTGTTTGCAAGCTAATTGCTAATTTTAACGTATTTCACATTAGCAAGTGTCTGACCGGTCTGGGTGCGTTTTCAGATGCCGGATGAAGTTTGAAGTGGTTGAACCAAAATCTTGAATCTTTTTGTTGCACACTATGCACACTGCTGTCCGTTTGTTGGCTGACTGCGTGAAGGCATTGTAGCCAAATGTAACGTTCCAAGGGACTCCTGTTGGGCTTCTTTCACGCGCCATTGTCTTGAAATCAGAGTTTCTAATACAGTATACAGTAGTAGACGGGCTCTGCTCGAAATGCGTGCGTACACACGGCACGTGCGTGATGTTGGTGTTTACTGTCATCCTCAGTCACAGCCAGAGATCACTTCCCAAATGCAAACAGAGAAGACGAATGACAGATAATAAATAATGAGAATATAAATGATAACATGAAAATAATGGTAATTTGTGAGTCTCCAGCCTCGAGTCCGAGTCAAGTCGGAAGTCTTTTGAGGTCGAGTCCGAGTCGAGTCTGAAGTCAATGTGTAGTGCGACTTAAGTGCGACTCGAGTATGAGTCGCAAGTCTGAGTCACCAGCTCTGCAAACTGAAGGTAGAAAGAAAAATGCTGACTGCTATGCTGAGTTAATCAGACTGATAGATGATAAAAGCCTGTCACTGATAAGGCATGAAGCAGCTGATGATGGCAGAAAGGCCCTGAAAATATTGAAAGAACATTATTCTGGAAAAAGTAAGCCACGGATAATAAACCTGTACACGTCGCTGACCAAATTGCACATGGCAGACAATGAGAGTGTTACTGACTACCTCATAAGGGTCTATTAAGCTATTATCAGTGTAGAATATTGCAGCTTTTATTCCAGTGTGCAAACGTGTTTCTTCTTTATATAATATTAATAATACTGAGATGCCTGCTGCAATGTGCAAATTTAAAATGTATAGCTAGGTGTTTTACATTGTCCTTTGGCATTTAATTTAACATTAAACATTCTCAATTAGATTGTAGTAAAAAAAAAACACATTTCCCATAGATCTGGTGAGGGACAAAATCTTTGATTTCTTGCATGAAAGTCAAAACTCTTGGATAATACAAAGCCCAATTACTGAGGTCACTCTTGAGACTATTAGTTTCTAGCCAATTATTGACAGTAGTAGTAAGGAGCAGTGACGACACTGTGGTGAGTAACGTTTCATTTGGTGTTTTTGGGGTATGTTCTGGTTCCTATAAAGTAAAGTCTTCCTGCACTGCCTAAAGCCATGACGCCTTGAATGTGGAAGTGTGGGAACAGTGCCATGTTACTGCAGGGAAGGTTTAATTTTTCTCTTTTGTCTGGACTTGAACCAGTATCTAAAGACTTCAAACAACACTGGACTTAAAGTTTGGATTTATGTACAGTAATGTGACATGATGTGACGTGATATTGATATTTGAAGACACATCAGTTCACTGTTGGTAGTGCCTAAAACATTTTAGTATGACTAATAACTCATCAGTTGGTGGAGCATACATGCAGCGTCAAATCAATTTCCAGGTTATTTTAGTGCAGCTTCTGGTGTCAATCTTCCTTTGCATCAACTTGTTGCTCATTGTGACCTTTTTTTCGAAGGATGTCTTCTACCTAACCATGCGCTACATCTTATTTGCTGTTACACTGCTATCTGATAGCCTGATATTAATCATGTCTGATGTTGTGCTCATCTTGAGCTATTTCCGTTTTACAATGCAGGTTGGTATATGTGTCATTATGTCTATTGTTTTGCTTCTTTATAGTTTTGTCACACCGATTACTCTGACAGCAATGACCCTGGAGCGCTTTGTGGCCATTTGCATGCCCCTGCAGCATGCAGAGCTGTGCTCCGCACACAGAGCTCTACACTGCATCCTCATCATTCATGGCCTCAGCTCAATGCCTTGTATTGTTATTCTCTTCATCTTCTTTGCATCTGCTTCCCACAGGTTCTACACCCAGGACAGAATATGCTCTGTGGAAATGTTCATTTTGCGTAGATGGCACGATCATTTTAGGTCAGCAATAAGTCTGTTCTACTTCTTGATCATGTGCATCACCATTGTTTACTCTTATATTAAAATAATGAAAGTGGCCAAAGCTGCATCAGGAGAGAATAAAAAATCAACATGGAAAGGGCTCAGGACAGTGATTCTTCATGCTTTTCAGCTGCTCTTGTGTCTCATCCAGCTGTGGTGCCCTTTCATAGAATCTGCTGTACTTCAGATTGATTTCATGTTGTTTGTAAATGTCAGATACTTTAATTACATAACTTTATTTCTCGCTCCGAGATGTCTGAGTCCTCTCATTTATGGCCTCAGGGATGAAATGTTTTTTCATGCACTGAAATACTACGCTCTCTGTGGATTGTATAAGAAACAATCATCTGATTTAGTTTGCTCATCAAATTAAAGTCATGATATTTTGCTACTAAAATAACATGTTTTGCATTTGCTTCTTTATTTAGATGAACACTGGACTTACACTTTCTCTTTATGTGATGAGACTGTGATATTTATCTTAGAAAATACATCAATTGACTTTTGGTAATGCCTAAAACATTTTAGTATGACTAATAACTCATCAGTTGGTGGTGTATACTTGCAGCGTCAGATCAGTTTCCAAGTTATTTTAGTGCAGCTTCTGGTGTCAATCTTCCTTTGCATCAACTTGTTCATTGTGAAGGATGTCTTCTACACAACCATGCATTACATCTTATTTCCTGTTACACTGCTATCTGATAGCTTGATATTAATCATGTCTGACATCTCATGTCTAACATTTCATCCACATATGAATCTGATCTGTGCAACATCACCATTTGCATTTGCCATAGTACTTCAATCCTGGCCAATATTTTTGTATTAAAAAGACTGCATGAACTAAGTTATAAACAACCCTAAATGTCATTGACCTGTTACAAGGCACACAAAACTGTGTACTCCATTAAGTTTTTGACTTTATTTGTAATAATACAATTTTATTATTGAACTATAAAAATTAAACAAAAAACATTGTGATTTTTAGTATACTCAGGTTTACAGCAAGTCATGTTTCTGTATTGGTAAACATATTGGGTAAACATTGGGTACTTTTTGTGTTACTTTTTTTTAAGTGTTACGTTATAGATGCATAGGAAAACAAAGAGAGTGGTGATATATGCGCTTTGATTCTTCAAATCCACATCCAAACAGTTGCTTATTTACACATCCAGCAGTTATGGAACGACATTATCATTTGGAGTCATGTGCCTGTCCACCTGGTGAATATAAATTCAATATTCACTATCCTTTAGCTGTTTTTGTTCCCAATAAACTTGTGAAGAAAATATCTGGCTTTTTTAGCTGCTACATGAAGAAGACAAGAAAAGCAACTCTTCCTCAGGTGACTGAGAATGTCAATGTAGGACATGATCAGACTATCAGCAAGAACGATCTGTCCACAGTAAAGATGGGATATTAAGATTGCAGTGCATAAACTCCTCATTACAAAGATAAATGGCACTTGGCTACAGAGATGTGGAAAAAACTGATAGGGTCAAGTAAGTCATCCTTCACAATATTCTCCATTATTGCTGTCAGCCATATCTGAACTCAAATAGTTTTATTATTTGATTTTTGGATCCAGTTTGCCACAAATTATGCTTTATGTATAATTCAATTAATGCTGCTTTCATCTAATCAAATGAATCTTAAATAATAATTAATCTAGTAAAGAATTATAGATTGCTAGCAATTTTTGTGATTCCCTTCTCAAAATGTGATTTTCTTGGTGTAAAATATCCTACAGGCTCAAAAAAGAAGAGACATAATAGGTGAATAAACGTAGAAGCTCAGAACTTTTAGAGGAGAATCCGTTTCACTTTGAAATCAACAGCACTTAAAAATGTGGTTATTTTATCTGGTTTGCCAATATATCTGTCTATTTGTCTTAGTCCTCCCGTAGATAGGCCTCATGTAGCTCAAGCTCCTCACTACCCTCTAGGGAGGCAGCATATTCTGCCATTCTTTGGATCTCTTCTACTTTAGTCTCGGCCAACTTCTTATCTGCATCCGCTGACATTTTCCGTGCCTCCTCAACCTGAGACTGGGCCACCTGAATGTTTGTCCTCACCGTGATGGACACCTGCTCAGCTCCTGGGAACACACAAATGCAAACACACATTTAGTCCTACTGTTTGAGTAGATGTTGACCTTATGAAAGCACTCCTGTCCATTTTGTTTTTTTTAAAAAAAGCTCCACTGAGTGACAGTAAATGATCTGTGAACTTTTTAAATCATACCACTGACAGCAGCAACACTATTCCTACATTTTAGCTTCCTGCTTTGCTTGAGTGCACACACTTCGCTCTTTGCTCTCCGCTCTACTTTCTTTTTTCCATTGAAATCCTGTCCTTTTACTACAACATTTATGGAAAGCTGGTCCTGGATACTTCTATATCACTGGGAGCTTAATTTATGAAAGTATCTGAAGGCTACCACTATTATTTAAACTCTTTTACTTCTAGAGTGTGGCCTATCAGCAGCACAAGCTTGCACTATCGTGACTGGGATTGAGGAGCTCAGCTAAGCTAAGCTAATTAACAGCAAGATGCCTCCCTTTTCCACGGATGATTACCACAAACTTCTCCAGAAGATAGCAGTACTAGAGACGAAAATTCAGTGACTCAAAGTCAACATGGAGGTAAATGGTTAATATGGGAATGAAACCACTCTACTGATGACCCAAATCAGTGGACAGGAGCAGGCTAACAGACAGCTAATTGGCACCACCAAGTAGCAGGAGGCTGGTGGTTACGGCAGTAAATCAACCAGTAGTCCTCCCTTGAACTCTCTTGGTGCAAAGCCAAAGCATAAATCATGTACAGATAAATTGCTTCCCACAGATATGGGAAGACGGTTAACAGGCAGAACCCAGCACCGGAGACCTGTGATGAAAGTGGGAGGCCTGCACTGCCATCGCACAGGAGGGTCACTTCAATCCCAATACCAAGGAGAAAACAGCTATGGACTGTGGCAAAAACAAAAAGTAAGAGCAAACCAACCCAAGACACAGGGATTCTACTAGAGAACAGATTTGCTCCACTTTTACAAGACCCTGACTCCCCAAAAGAAAGGTCATCTTCCAGCACCAGAGAAAGGTATGTGACTAAATCACACACTAAAAGGCTGCAGTAAGCGCTAACCACTGGGCCTCAAACGCTGATAGTGGGTGACGGAGCTGTGAATAAGATAAAAAATTTTCAACAAAAACACCAAAGTACTCTGTTTTACCAACGACATGGTGTCCAGGCAGAGAAAATTCTGGAAAATCTGGAAAATTCTGGAAATCACTGCTGATGTTGTCAAGCAACAATCAGAGGTATTGAAACAGGATTTTAATGATTTGCTGAACAAAGTTTGATGTTTGAATACTGAGGTGTTATTCAGTGGACCTCTACCGACAGTTCAGCGAGGAGACGAGAGATTCAGCAGGCTGATGATGCTCAACACATGGCTCAAAGATATGTGTGCCGCTCAATCAGTGAATTTTATTGATAATTTAACATTTTTAGGGAACGCAGATGCTGTTTTTGCAAATGGGCTCTCCATGTGCAAATATTTGGACAGTGTACTCAGCATGATCTGTTGTACTTCACTCATTTTCTTACAATATCCTAAAATGGCAAGTGCAAGAGTAATAGAATGAGAGGCTTAAATGTGTAATAATTTAAAATCAAAATGCATAATGGTAAGTTTGCAAGCTGGTCAAGAAAGAAATAGCTACAATAGAGGTACACATGAATAGTTCATTTTTCCATCCATCATGGACCTCACAGGCCCACAATAGAGTAAATGAGGTGAAGCTATACTCACACAACCTTTTTATTACTACTACGGATTTAAAATGACTCTCGACCAATGGTTTCACTCGGCTGCAGATTGCAGAAAGACAGCAACCTGTAAAGATTAAACTACACAAGAAGTCTCAAAGTTACCAAGCTAGACCACAGTTGCTTATGGTCGGCAACATCTTTTCTTGTTTGGAGCCAGGACCTTCAAAATAAGAGATGCAGGGAGTTGCGTTTCATATTATGGAAACACGCCCCACTACCTCAGACCAAACATTGAGCAGTGCACTGGAGCCCTGCAGCCATGGAGAGCAGCAGATGAGCAAACGACAATGCCCACACAGTAGACATGAAAGCATACTAGAAGTCTTCAAACCTTATTAACAGAGCAATGATTTCCAAAGTGATCACCAGCACACTTATGGTGCTTTTCCACTACACAGTTCCAGCACTACTCGGCTCGACTCGACTCGGTTCCAGGAAGGACCTTTTCCATTACTATAGTACCTACTCAACGTGGGCGGGGTCATCATAGCACGGCTCTGCAAAACTGCTGTGACTTTGTTTTATACGCGACACAAACACATAAACAATGGAGGACATGGTGTAGCCTACTTGCTGCTGTATGTGGCTTTCTGTCACACACAAAGCAAGAAAATTGAGCCATATGGCTGTAACACTGTTGCCGGTATTTAAAAATGCCGGGTTTGATTCTTGTGTGGGACGGCTCATGACTCTTCCAGCGACAACTTTTTGACCAATCAGTGGCCGGCAGTCTGTTGACGTCACATTTAGTATTGGCTAGTATTGAGAGAAGAGTTGATGCTTTTTGAATGGGACTCAATTGTAGACAGGATTTTTTTGGAGCTGGTATTTAGCAGCTGTAGGTGGAATTGTCCTTCAAGGTACTAACACATTGTTTAAGCTTTAAGCTTTGGGAGATGATACATGTGTTTGGGGCCAGGACACAACACAGACAGTAAACTTAAGAATGACTACCAGCACAAACCTACTAGATTTTGGTAACTCAGACTGCTACTGAAGCTTTATGTTAACATCAGATGAACTTCACAATGCAATTTCATTTTGCAAAATCTAAGAGTGACACATGGCCGACACCAAATTAGGAAAAAGTCCCTCCAACAACAAAGGGTCTATTAAGCTATTATCAGTATAGAATATTGCAGCTTTTCTTCCAGTGTGCAAACGTGTTTCTTCTTTGGAGGACCCTTCATCGTGGTTTTGTTTGCAGGCATTCATTACTCACTATATTGTGATCTAAATATTCAATCCACAATTCAATATTAATAATACTGAGATGCCTGCTGCGATGTGCACATTTAAAATGTATAGCTAGGTGTTTTACATTGTACTTAGGCATTTAATTTAACAGTAAAAATTAAAAATTCTTAATCAGTCGTAATTTAAAAAAAACACATTTCCCATAGATCTGGTGAGGGACAAAAACTTTGATTTCTTGCATGAAAGTCAAAACTCTTGGATAATACCAAGCCCAATTACTGAGGTCACTCTTGAGACTGTTAGTTTCTAGCCAATTATTGACAGTAGTAGTAAGGAGCAGTGACGACACTGTGGTGAGTAAAGTTTCATTTGGTGTTTTTGGGGTATGTTCTGGTTCCTATAAAGTAAAGTCTTCCTGCACTGCCTAACCAGAGTTCACCTAAAGCCATGACGCCTTGAATGTGGCCCATGTTCAAAGTGTGGGAACAGTGCCATGTTACTGCAGGGAAGGTTTAATTGTTCTCTTTTGTCTGTACTTGAACCAGCATCTAAAGACTTCAAACAACACTGGACTTAAAGTTTGTATGTATGTAATGTAATGTGACTGTGATATTGATATTTGAAGACACATCAGTTCACTGTTGGTAGTGCCTAAAACATTTTAGTATGACTAATAACTCATTAGTTGGTGGAGCATACATGCAGCATCAAATCAATTTCCAGGTTATTTTAGTGCAGCTTCTGGTGTCAATCTTCCTTTGCATCAACTTGTTGCTCATTGTGACCTTTTTTTCAAAGGATGTCTTCTACGTAACCATGCGCTACATCTTATTTGCTGTTACACTGCTATCTGATAGCCTGATATTAATCATGTCTGATGTTGTGCTCATCTTGCACTATTTCCATTTTACAGTGCCAGCTGGTATGTGTGTCATTATGTCTATTGTTTTGCTTCTTTATATGTTTGTCACACCGATTACTCTGACAGCAATGTCCCTGGAGCGCTTTGTGGCCATTTGCATGCCCCTGCAGCATGCAGAGCTGTGCTCTGCACACAGAGCTCTACACTGCATCCTCATTATTCATGGCCTCAGCGCTATACGCTGTATTGTTATTCTCTCCATCTTCTTTGCATCTGCTTCCCACAGGTTCTACACCCAGGACATAATATGCTCTGTGGAGATATTCATTTTGCGTAGATGGCACGATCATGTTAGGGCAGCAATAAGTCTGTTCTACTTCTTGATCATGTGCATCACCATTGTTTACTCTTATATTAAAATAATGAAAGTGGCCAAAGCTGCATCAGGAGAGAATAAAAAATCAATATGGAAAGGGCTCAGGACAGTGATTCTTCATGCTTTTCAGCTGCTCTTGTGTCTCATCCAGCTGTGGTGCCCTTTCATAGAATCTGCTGTACTTCAGATTGATTTCATGTTGTTTATAAATGTCAGATACTTTAATTACATTACTTTATTTCTTGCTCCGAGATGTCTGAGTCCTCTCATTTATGGCCTCAGAGATGAAGTGTTTTTTCATGCACTGAAAAACTACGCTCTCTGTGGATTGTATAAGAAACAATCATCTGATTTAGTTTGCTCATCAAATTAAAGTCATGATATTTTGCTACTAAAATAACATGTTTTGCATTTGCTTCTTTATTTAGATGAACACTGGACTTAAACTTTCTCTTCATGTAATGAGACTGTGATATTTATCTTAGAAAATACATCAGTTGAGTTTTTGTAATGCCTAAAACATTTTAGTATGACTAATAACTCATCAGTTGGTGGTGTATACTTGCAGCGTCAGATCAGTTTCCAAGTTATTTTAGTGCAGCTTCTGGTGTCAATCTTCCTTTGCATCAACTTGTTCATTGTGAAGGATGTCTTCTACACAACCATGCGTTACATCTTATTTGCTGTTACTGTACATTGCTATCTGATAGCTTTATATTAATCATGTCTGACATTTCATGTCTAACATTTCATCCACATATAAATCTGAGCTGTGCAACATCACCATTTGCATTTGCCATAGTACTTCAATCCTGGCCAATATTTTTGTATTAAAAAGACTGCATGAACTAAGTTATAAACATCCCTAAATGTCACTAACCTGTTACAAGGCACACAAAACTGTGTGTTTTGGACTTCATTTGTAATAATACAATTTTATTATTGAGCTGAAATCTAAAAATTGGTGGTGGTAAACATATTGGGTAAACATATTTGTGTTTTGTGTCTTTTTTTTAAGTGTTACGGTATAGATGCATAGGAGAGTGGTGACGTGCGCTTTGATTCTTCAAATCCACATCCAAACAGTTGCTTATTTACACATCCAGCAGTTATGGAACAACATTATCATTTTTTTAGAGTCATGTGCCTATCCATCTGGTGAATATAAATTTAATATTCACTATCTTTTAGCTGTTTTTGGTCCCAATAAATGTGTGAAGAAAATATCTGGCTTTTTTAGCTGCTTCATGAAGAAGACAAGAAAAGCAACTCTTCCTCAGGTGACTGAGAATGTCAATGTAGGACATGATCAGACTATCAGCAAGAACGATCTGTCCACAGTACAGATGGGATATTAAGATTGCAGTGAATAAACTCCTCATTACAAAGATCAGTGGCACTTGGCTACAGAGATGTGGAAAAAACTGATAGGGTCAAGTAAGTCATCCTTCACAATATTCTCCATTATTGCTGTCAGCCATATCTGAACTCAAATAGTTTTATTATTTGATTTTTGGATCCAGTTTGCCACAAATTATGCTTTATGTATAATCAAATTAATGCTGCTTTCACCCAAGTTATTCATCTTCAGACAACACTTCAAAAGTAGAGATGACATGGATTCACACCCTTCGTTTTTTGTGGTAACTGTTCACTTTTGGGAGCCACATTACAGTAGATGACATGATATTGCAACAAACAAGACCACATTGACACAAACACTGTGTTGAATAAAATACATATTTTATTTATTATCATCTGAACAATGAGAACACAATACAAACAATACTTTAAAAAAGAGAAGTCTTTACAACTATTACAACAAAGCATACAAGTGACATACACAATATACACAGGAGATTAGATAATTTTCAGAAGTTCTAAACATATTCACTAATCAAATAAATAGTTTTAAATAATAATTGATCTCGTAAAGAATTATATATTGTTAGCAATTTTTGTGATTCCCTTCTCAAAATGTGATTTTCTTGGTGTAAAATATCCTACAGGCTCAAAAAAGAAGAGACATAATAGGTGAATAAACGTAGAAGCTCAGAACTTTTAGAGGAGAATCCGTTTCACTATGAAATCAACAGCACTTAAAAATGTGGTTATTTTATCTGGTTTGCCAATATATCTGTCTATTTGTCTTAGTCCTCCCGTAGATAGGCCTCATGTATCTCAAGCTCCTCACCACCCTCTAGGGAGGCAGCATATTCTGCCATTCTTTGGATCTCTTCTACTTTAGTCTCGGCCAACTTCTTATCTGCATCCGCTGACATTTTCCGTGCCTCCTCAACCTGAGACTGGGCCACCTGAATGTTTGTCCTCACCGTGATGGACGCCTGCTCAGCTCCTGGGAATACACAAATGCAAACACACATTTAGTCCTACTATTTGAGTAGATGTTGACCTTATGAAAGCACTCCTGTCCATTTTGTTTTTAAAAAAACGCTCCACTGAGTGACAGTAAATGATCTGTGAACTTTTTAAATCATACCACTGACAGCATCAACACTATTCCTACATACTACAGTATTAAGCTTTAAGTCATGCCTATGGAAATCCAGCTGAACAGTTACTTATATCTGTGACCAGACATGATGATAGTTGTTGAGTTATTTAAATGTCCAGGAACACTTTCTCCTCACCTGAAGTGCATGCTGCCTCAGCTGCCATTTTACACAAGTTGACAGCATTGATCCAGGTCGACTCAAAGTGTTTGCATTCCTCCAGTCTGTCACTAGCCTATTAGGACAAAGAGACAACATAAACACATTATTATGAATCTATTTCCCTAAATTGATGAGTTTTTCTTAGAAGAAACTCAATGCTAGAGTAGTTGTCCTCCAAAGAGCACAGCACAGACTAACCTCAGCTCGCTGGCCATGGATCACCTGCCGGAGGGAGTCCTCCTCTGCTGGGGTCAGTTTTCCTATTGAGGCCAAATAGCGTCTTTGGAGAGCAACACGTGTGTGCACAGCCTGTTGGCAAACAAAAGGAGGACAAACATTTAGGGACAGTACAGGACAACTTTTAAATAATAACCTGGCAATGGTAGGACAGGTGACTATTATTCATAAAGGCTGTGAACGGAAATTTGGAGACAGTTTCAAAACTCAAGGTGGTTTTCATTGTCATTAGAGGTATTATCCTCACCAAGATAGTCAAATCATTTTCATTACATATGGACTTTGATGAACTCTGAAGATTCTCCTTAATGATAAATTAAACTATATGACTTAGGTTGGTAATCTTAATATGTGGGTGAAATGTTTTACTTAAGATTGAGACCTACCCGTGAATAGTCTGTGATGGCATCTATGAAAGCCAAGGTGGTCTGGGAGAGGAAAGTACTTGAACTGTCTGTGACCACTGAGGCTGCTCTTTTGATCAGGGAGTCATGCGAGAGGTTTTCCACTTGCTATAAATAGATGGGAGAAAAATGTTTTTTTTAAGTCCATTCTTCAATTTCTATGCATAATGTTTGAAAGAACAAGAAAATGATTTGTGTAGTTGCTGTACATTGGACTGGTGCACGTATATTCTCACCCACCTGTGTAAAGGGGACAGCACAAAGCCTGCGGCCAACACTTAAAGATGCCATGCTTGTATGTGCAGCATCTTTCCATTCCCCCAATTTCTGGACTCCAAGATTCCTGCTGCTGTAGAGGACACTCTCAGAACTGCTGTTGCAAAAATTAGAAAAGTTTATAAGCATAAGGTGATTACAGTCATGAACAATGGCTCAACATTTCAGAAGTCAAACCTAAAATTGATATAGACATTTTTTCTGTTAAATATATCTTCCACATGAGCGAATGACTGCATGAACCCTAAAATTGTTTAGCTGTGAGTTGTGTTTTAATGCATATATTGTCCAGCAATGTAATGTGCAGTGAAAATGAATATAGTCAGTAATAAGTGTGCAAAAGTACTGATGTATACAACTGGGACAGTCCCATAAAAACACTTCACTCCTAAGAACAAACAGATGTTGTGTACTCAAATATATTTTGGATATTATATTTTCTGATATCTATAGTACTAAATGCACAATGGATTTAAATGTGTTATTAGTGTAACATCGTCCAGACATCCATAACTTACCTTAGGAGACGTGTGCAGGCTGCCCCTCTCCTGAGTACACTCTTGTTGGTCCTCAGCAATGAAATGTCTGCCTGATTTCGCAGAAGTCCTCCAGCATTACGGCTGGCACACACTGAACACTGTCGAACGGCTTGCATTTTGCAAATAAATTCGATCTGCTGCAAATGTAGAATGTATTTCCTATGATCTGTCTAAAATAACTTGCTGCTAGCTGTAGGTTTTCTTGTTCACAATTTAAACTAATCCACTGTCCACTGACAACAGATTTGTTTTTCTCAGTAAAATCAGAGAGAAAAGTCTTGTTCGCTGTTTGAGACCCTTCAGTCTGCTCGTCGTCTACCAACTGTTATGTCCCACGGGTATTTGTAAGGCCTCAGCAACATCTCATTGCGTAAAACACATTGATCTGTTGACTCTGCCAGCACATGTACGTATTTGGTCTTATCTGAAAAGGCCCACAGAGACAAAAATTACGTAGAGAGTGCAGAGCCTGATGTGTTAATTGTTTGTACAGCTCTTTGTTATTCACTCACTTACTACTCCTTATATACAATAATAGACATTCACTACAGTGTCTATACATTAAGCAGTAAATTATTATTATTAATATTGTAATTACATTTTCTGATTTCCACAAAGGACAGACCTTGACATAACATGACACTGATAGGGATCGGCGGGGTGGGGGGGTGCATCATGTAATTTTTCCCCCTGATCTCTATCCATATATTATCCATATATATATCCAACCAAGAGCAGTCCTTTGTTTAATTTTCCAATTCATAAAGGTCTGCAAAAAGACAGATGTTACAAGGCCCTGTGTTTGCTTTTGTTATACAGCGTGAAGTTTTATCCAAGTTCCCAATGCAGCAGGGCAATAAGAAACCTGTCCATTTAGCAGTAAATATACCTTTTGGACAGTTACCAATAATCATCATTTTACATCATACATTTACTGACAACTGTGGCGATAATGGGAATAATTTTTACATCTATAAAATGTGGTGTAATGCATGGTGGGATTGTAAATTGATTAAATTAATAGATTGATGAAAGTTAAATTGTGAAGAAACAAACTTCAAACTCCATTTTTGTTATGTATAGAATTTGTACTAAAACAATGATGAACCCCATATACTCTATGCACAGCAATCACTGAACTTTCCAAACTTTTACATCTGAAGAACTGTTATATTCTATAGATAAACAGGTGTGGACTATGTTATTACGTCAAATATAGTGTGCCAGCTTTAGGTTGGTAACGGCCACATGAAATGAAACGTAGAAACTGTTATGCATAGTCCCCCAATTTTGTTGACCCAGAATTAATAGAAATAAGACTATGTGAAGTCTGCAACCCTTCAGTCTGGTCTTTAGCAGGGGCACGGCATAGTCAATTGGATTGATGTCCGGTGACTGACCTGGCCAATCAAGATCCTTTGATCATTTATAGCCATGCTAGCATCTATGTGCCAGCTCATGCACTTCTCACAAAGTGCTTTGATGCTCTTTCGTAGGATTGATATCATGTCATTCATTCAAGTCAGGTACTTTAACTGCATCATACCTGCTCTTGCTCCAAAACGTCTTCTTGTTCATGTCCATTTTTTTTCTTGAGCTTGAACAGAAGAATATGGTCTCAGTTCAGTTTCTTTATAGTTCTGATTTAGAAGCACATTCTTCTTTCTTCCTTCTCTATTTCTATTTCTTGTTTTGAGCGTGACAGCTTACACTACAGTTTCAACTGAACACTTCTTTTCTATTGTTCTCTATTTGTTTTTTTAAATGACATGAGTGTATTTCACTAAATGCTGTTGATTATAGACCTGTGTACCAAATAACCCAGTAACATTTAATGTCATGCACTTGTTAAAAGGAGAGATGGTTCTGATAATAAATGTTATTCATAATTTTTATTTCAGCCTGTACTTTAAAAGTTGCATCCTGCTCTTTCAATCCAATTTACAGTTTTTCAGTAAGTTGAATAATTTGAGTCATACTATGGCCAGGTTTTATTAAAAATGGACACACAAAAAAAGGACACACAAAAAAAGCTACACAACTTTAGTTTTACTTTACTAATGATCATGTTTGGTTTGTTCTTCTCCTCAGTCATGTCTGTCAATATCATAATCTCCTAAGGTATGTCATTATTGTAATGACTTATTGTAGTGCATATTGGTCAATTGTAATGTGACCAATATGCACATTACATAATTTGCATAGTTTGAGATTTCTGTATGTGTGTGTATGTGTGCGTGCGTGCGTGCGTGTTTGTATGTGTATTGAACTGTTAGATTAGATTTTTTTTTAATCATTCATTCGACTGAATATAGCCTTGTTTCAATTGTCTGTGTCATTTAATATTTCACTAAAACTCTTGTTGCCAAAAGATTGGCAATGGCTATCATTCTGCCTGATAGCCTTCAAATATAATATCTGCTGAGGTGGCATTCACTGGGGTTTAGAAGCAAAGTTTGTTTTGGACACAGATTTTGGTCCAGCCCCCTGCAGTCCAGATTACTGACGCATGACTTACGTAAAGACCTGACGAGCCAAAGTGAGCCTCTCTCAACAGAGTCAACTTGTTTGCCAAACAAATGAAAACATTAGGTTGCACAATTAGACTCAGGAGCTTTACGTTAATAATCAACAAGTTTGTTAATTACTAAGCAGGGAATACAGGGTCTCCTCTCTAACTGTGCTCTGGAGATATTGTGCAGCATGTCTCTCCAGTCCTCCTCATTAAACTGTAGAGACACATCTTTATGGGTTTCATCATCTCCTTCAAAACAATGCAGATGTTATCGCTGTACTGTGATCATGGATGTCAAAACACATTAATGTGACACTGGTGCACTGTTAAAAAGATAATGCCAATTGTTGTAGTTTGTCACATTCTCTTCGGGGTTGGTTGTCACATGTTGGTATATACATATATGCTGTTATGTATCTAGTTCTTTCTTTCTTTTAAGATAGCAAAATGACCAGGAATTTTGTCAGGAAGTCAAACAAGGGTCACAGGGCCAACCAACTCCATAGTGTGTGACAACCAGATCCATCGTGGGGTAAATGTGAAGGCTTCTTAAAGTAGAATTTATGTATGATGTTGTATCAAGCACTCTGTTTTTCGAATGAATTAGCTCAGTTCTTCTTGGGTCTTTCCTTAAAAAAGACAACACACTTTTTGACAAATTCAGCAAATATCTCCTCACGGCCCCCTAGCTGCCTCCTCTGTGTGTGCACTGAAAAAAATCCAATGTCCATACACAGCTCTGGCTCTGTAAAAGAGCATGTAAACACAGTGACTCGGAACAAGCCACGCAACGCTAGTCTTGCCAATCGGCAGAGAGGCATTTGTACTTGTGCAGGACACGGGGAGGTCATCAAAGCAGCTGTGAGGACATGACAGTCTCTCATCTCCAGCACCTGTTGAATGATACGGGAGGGCTTGCGAACTGGAGAGAGAGAGAGAGAGTTAGTGGCCAATTCACATACAATGTATTTCCTCACTGAACAGATACGCTTCCATTTTATTAAATGTATAAATCCACACAGAGAGTAAGTCAGTCTCAAGGACATCCCCTGCAGGTTTTTTTGCACTCCAAGACCATTTTACGTCATGTTTAGTGAAACGTAATCTTGAGCAGGCCACAGTTTAAATCATGTAAATATCTTGCTTTGTGTGTGTTTACAACTCAATTAATCGTATTAATGAATCAAAAAATAAAAACACTGTAAATGTATTTTCATGGAGATGACATGCAAACTGTGTTGGTCCAGTCAGTCAGCCTCGTGAAGGTACTTTTGCTGGCCTCTCCTCTCAGCTCCCCAGGGACTGCAGCTGACGGCTGCCTCTGTGGATGGAGAACGCAAGTCCAGTGATAAGTGCAGTGGCCACAGAGAGGCAGACAGTGTGGATGGACTGTTTTGCTCACATGAGATGACTTTTTTTCCCCTGCTTGTTACGATTTGTGAGAGGAACAGAAGTGACTCTACAGTTGACGCATTGGTCTGGATTCCACCATATTTCTTTTTGGTCGTTGCCATGGCAATGCTCGCCCATGAACATGGGGGGCGGAGCTTCTGAGGGAGCATGAATATAGGGTAGAGGTGTTAAGGTCAAATATCAACAAGAATGACTGACTCTACCTTTAACGTTTAGTGATATCAGGGGTGTACTCAGTTTTGTTATATACTGTATATATTTATCAGTTTTGATTGAAGTAGAACAGATACTCGTGAATCCAAAGTTGCAGTTCATATTTTGCACATCGAGTTGATGCTCTAATTCAAAGCCACCTACAAGTAGTAATACTGAAGCACATCGTGCTTAATTCCAGGATAACAAGCAAACAGTACACTAGTACAAATATACAGTATTGACAGTCCTGATCTTTATGTTGACTGTCAACACGATTTAGCCTCATTCTCTCTCTCTGACCAGACAGGTAACATGTGTCCAACCAAACAGACTATAACTGCCTTTTCAAGTGCAATGTCCATTAACCCTCACTCTAACCCTGTTTGTGATATGTGCCCATGTTGTTTATTGAAAGTTTATAATTACTGCATCTTTTTAAGAGTCAATTGAAACAATACAATTTTAAATATCTACTGATGCTTTATTAAGAGTCAACAATGAACTACAGTGCAGTAATAAAATAATAATCCTACATATTACCAAACCCAAGGACACTTGAGTTAACTGATGACATCATGTACGGTTCATGAACATACACATTGACTTACTCAATCACACCAAATCTGAACTTGACGCCATTATACACATTGTGGGACCCTGCCAAAATATTCAAACTGGATTATACAAGATACAGCTGGAACAACTGAGGTAGCTCACTTGTGGAAAATGTCCACTCAGCGCAATCATCACAGTGCCAACAGTCAATACGATAACTTGCCCTCTGAGTTGAAAAAGACACTGTTTGGAAAATGTTCTTTTTCCAGTGTTCTAAAAGAAAATCCAGCAAATAAATGTCAATTAAGCAAATGGTGACACTGTATTTATTAATGAACATGTATTATACAGTGTAACAGTTCATTTCATTATTTACACTTCCACTTCATTAATCCCCTGATCTACTGCATTAAACCCACTTAATTTTTCTATTTTACAATTAGGTTACATTAAAAAGGAATAATTAATTAATTAATTAAGTTTATATTGTTCAAAATTAATCATACAATTTAACAAAATACTGTTATAATTCACCATATTTACACAGCTGACATAAGAAATAAGAAAATCATTGATAAAATGTACTTTTCAAATCTGTAAATTGAGATAACAACAACAACCAAAAGGAAGATCTGTATTAAATTTACAGATTATTTGATGTCAGGGGAAAAAATTGAATATGAGAAATAAAGCTTTTCCCTGGATTTTTGTTTCTGGTTTTCAGTCATTAAGATTTGCAGATGCAGATGTGGAACATCATTTAGAGTTGTTTTTTTTCTACCATTTTTATGTCATTTACTGCCTGCTTGATTGCATGGTAGATCACATCCATAATTTCTCTACATGTACTACACATTAGCTTCTTCATGTAGTTAAAGTTTATCAACCCATTGGCCACTATCTCCCTGCTGAAATAGTTTTCTCTCTCTCTCTGGAGGAAATCAGGCCTGAGTCAAACATGTTGGAATTGGGCCACACCCATCAGATAAGGGGAGGAACATCCAGGAGATGTTTTTGTTGAAGAAAAATGATAAGAAAAATCGAAAGCTCAGTCAGTTCGTCTGCCTGGTGAAGACATTCATAGGTGAGAGATCTTTCATTCTGAATGTGGAAATGAATGTTAAAATTGCAAATGTGCAAATGGTGTCTTTAAAAGGGATAATGAGGACAGAAGGGATCTTTTTCTTTATAAAGTCGGTATTGTCTCTCACTTAGTAAACTTTTATGAATTCTCCTCTTCAATCTTTTTTATTCTACTTAGATCATTACGGTGCTTTTTTTGGGAGATGTATTGTAAATTTCACAGTGTGTATATAGGCCTTTAAGTTATTTATCTCTTTGACAGGTTTGCTGCAGTCCATATGCACATGCAAAAATGCAGAATCTGACTGAATTTCCAGCCAATGCAACATCCCACAAAAGCCTGTCTGTTATAATCAAGGTGTGTGCGGTTATCCCATTCTTCTGTGTCTTCCTCTGCTGCATAGCTGTCATGCTCCACATCTTTGCATCTCACAGGCACTTTCTGGACACCACACGCTACATCTTGTTTGCCTACATGATGGTGAATGACACTCTTCAGCTCCTGTCCTCTGTGCTGCTCTTCCTCTTTGTCATGGGCCAGGTGAAATTTGCCATTGTCTACTGTGCACCTCTGCTTTTCGTATCCACCGCCACTTTCCAGAACACACCCTTAATCCTGGCCACCATGTCACTGGAACGCTATGTTGCCATATTCTATCCCCTCCAATGCCCGGCTGCCTGGCGCTCAGACCGCATCTGGATCATTATACTGTCTCTGTGGTTCATTAGCTGCATCTCCCCTGTCATTGACTTCTCTATCGGGAAACATGACCCTGCTGTGGATGTCCTCTCTACCCCTGTGCTCTGCAAAAATGTTGTTGTTAATTCATCTCCAATCCAGACACTATTCAAAGCTGCTGTGAGTGTGCTCTTCTTTGCAGTTGTGGCTGTCATAATCCTCTTCACCTATGTGAGAATCCTGCTGGAAACAAGAAAGATGAGACAGGACAGAGTGTCTGTGAACAAAGCCATGCACACTGTGCTGCTGCATGGCTTTCAGTTGTTGCTGAGCATGTTGGCCTACACTAACATCATCACTGAAAGTCTCATAGTGCTGCATGCCAACTGGCGACCAGAAGACATTGCTTTTTTTAATTACTTCAGTTTCATCCTTATTCCACGCTTTCTCAGCCCGCTCATCTATGGTTTTCGAGATCAGAGCCTCAGGGGCCACATTAGGAAAACTTTCCTCTGCTGCTCAACCAAGGTCAAACCCTTTGTCAGAGGCTGCACGACTGCTTTTTAAACTCTTACATAAAGTATACAAATCTCATGTGATGTGATGTTTAAAATGTTTACTTTATACATAAACAGAACAAATGATAAAGTTTCATTACAATCTTAAATTATACATTTTTAAGAAATAAATGAAACAGAAAACTCTAAAGATAATATTTCTTACCAATTGAATAAAACTTTTGTACCCTCTGCTGCCCTCTGAAAGCAATCATAACCCCTTCCTTTTATGGACATATTGGCACCATTTTTGAAGACAAGATCAACAGTTCATAGATCTACCTCTGTTAAATATAAACCAGGCAGTGTCCGTAAATCTGTCCCAGTATCATCAATAAAGATTACCCAATTGTGAGATTTAATCCAAAGTGCCCTACATTAAAGGTCAAATTCAGTCTCCAAAGTTCAAATCCAGTTTCTGATCACACAAGATTTATAATAAACTATGTGACTGGGTTTATATATTTAAAAAAAAGATGTGCTTTGTATTTCAAGCCCTACTTGCAGATAAGCACTGTAGTATTTTGATGTAAACTGTGTATGAATTGAATGTGAATACATATACTTATCATGTTTGATTTTTGTCAAACCTGTGCTACAGGTCTCACAGGTTAAATATCTGAATGATAAGAAATACAGAAAGCAATCCTGTAAGGTGTGTGCACAAAATATGCAAATTATATGTGAAAATGTGTCATTTATTTGTGAAACTTTTGTACCCGTTATTATGTTTGTTCTCTCTATGACAGGGAAACTATACAGAACAGATATTAATGTAATGTATTAATGCATTTTCGTGTATACGTGTAATACACTAAATAATAAAATTATTCATTTGTTTGTTTGGGGGTAAAATAATAATAATAAGCTGTGTTTTGTGTTATTTTTCAGTACATCAAATTACTAATGCCATTTTTTAAAAGTAATTTTGTGATAATAATTTAGCCGTTCTTACTCAACCCGTTGTTTTTGTATTTTGTGATTTATATTAAGTGTCTGCTGTACCACTGTGTAATTCCCCTTTAGGATTAATAAAGCACTCTATATTTTTATCTCACCTATCTATCTACTAGTGTTTAAATAGCACATAATAATGGAAATAACACTGTACAGCCTTGCTCTCTCTCTCTCTCTCTCTCTCTCTCTCTCTCTCTCTCTCTCTCGATCCACTACACCAATGAAGTTACTAAAAATGCGCACATGTTTTAACAATACAGTAACAGTAACAGGAACAATACTTTATTACTGCAGCGTGTTATGCAAAGTATCAGCCTGCAGGTGTCACTGTATCTCCAAACTAAATACCAATGCACAAGTATGAGATTCACAGTTAAAAGTTTTAACATAATAGAAACATGTGATTTAAAAAGAAACAATAGAAAATATGAATGACACTGTGGTATGATTTATTTGTATGCAGCCAAACAAACTAAATGTGCAGCTCATTTAATCAGACTAACGGAACTAAAACTGGATCCAAACTCTATAAAGTTTTATGTAGCCTATTCTTGTCATTATAGAGCTAATAAAGCTGTCGGGTGAATGCAGTCATGAGAAAGTAATTGTGCTTTGAATACAGGCTGCAGGTCAGTCCAATGCACAGAAAGCTGATCTCAAGTCTGAAAGAGATCCCAGTGCGGTCTGCAGAGGCACGTTTCTGAATTAGAGGAGAGTCAGTAGGCGCTAACCCTGCACATCCTCACTACTGCTCAGCACACTGAGAGGAAACAGTCAATAGCTGTTTCTATGACGCCAGCTTTATTCTCTGCGCTGGAGATGAAGTATATTTCATGTGTTTACTTAATCTGGGGTCTCCTGGCTTCAGCTGTGATCCCCGTTTCTGTAGGTGAAATGTATACGTCGCTGTTGAACGTAAAGCAAGCGATCAGTGTTGAACGGAAGCTGATCAATTACCTGAAAATTTACATTGACCACGAGTTGGAGAGACTGGAGGACATCAAACGGTGAGTGACAGGCATTTAGAGATTGTTGATAAGAGATAAGATTTATTGTCATTTGCATGCCAGAAATGTAAATATTCATACATTTCCACAGAAGTTTAGAAGTGAAAAAAGCCCCAGAAACAGATATGTGCCTCTGAGAAACTGGAGAATTAAAAGAAAAATCTAACTAATTCATAGCTCTGTTTTAGTTGGAGAAAAAATGGAATATCTCCTGACAGCTGAGACACAAGACAGATCAGTAGCTAATTCTGGAGCTCTTTCATAGACAGTGAAGAATAAAGGAACATGCTTTTAGACATCATGATGACAGCACATGTGGAGGCTTTACCAGGATGTGGTCACGTTTTCTGATTCACAGCTGGGAGTCCTGCATCCAAATAAAATAAAACCTTATTTGGATGGAATTTTTCTGACACAAAAATTACACCAAAACCACAATATCACCATATTTGACTCCATATTTGTTTTCATACTGTCTAAACCCATGAGGATAACAATAATTTGAAAGTTTTTATGGACGGTACATTCCACCAGACAGAAACCTTCATAATACCTGAAACTTAAGTATAAATTGGTGGGTCAATCAACAGTGTCTTTGTGGAAGTAACGGTGACACCATAAAACTGCCTCTAATTTTATGGAAGGGCCCTTTTGATCATGCAAGTTAAAGCAGATATTGGTCTGCTTTTATTCATCTGCTCTGATATAATGATGATGACCATAGTGGTTTTCTTTCCTGCAAATTAATTACAGGCTCTTTTTTCCCCTACAGTTTTTATGCTAAAGTGTCTGACCTGCACGCTCAAGTTTTAAAAGGTCCTGCGACTGCGATGGCAAACCCACTTGTGGCGTTCACCCTGATCAAGCGTCTGCAGTCAGAGTGGCTGAATGTAGTTTACAGCAACGAAGCCATGGAGAACACACAAGGTTGGCGTCCTTACAGACACATCTGGTGCTGATAACTAAGCACCCCCCTCCACCCACTTCCCTGCTGTCACCACCCAACCCCCCCCCCCATTCACCTTTTGGCCTTTCTGCTGTCCAGCCCTCAGGTCCAGTTACGAGGAGGAAGAAGCCGATCTGCCCAAACTGGAAGACCTCCAGGGGGCCGCGAAGGGGCTGATGAGGCTGCAGGATGTGTATGCTCTTCAAGTTCCGAGTCTTACGATGGGTCGTTTCCAGAGAGTCACTAATGGAAAACCTATTGATGTCTGCATGCCTGCAGTGTCTGTCCCTCTATCTGGTGATGACTGCTTTTGGGTTGGAAAGGTAAACCATGGATTTCCTTCCTTTATATTAAAGAATTGTGATTAGAGTCTTAAAAGTCTGTCATCCTTCTTAAAAGTAAGCTATGAATGCTCATGTAAGTTGGTGAAATGGAAAGATTTTTGAAAGATGTTGCTCTGAAAATTTCCAGCCCTGATTAACATATCATTCCAAAGGTCTGCAAAATAGTTTAATTCCAAATCTTGTGTGGTAGAAATCCAGACAGTCAGCACTGGAAAAAAATGATTTCTTCCCATTACTCGCCTGGGAATCCTTTTTATTCAAAGATGAATACACAAGTGATTATACAAGCCTGAAAGAAAGAAGAAAAAAAGATTTCCACTGTTTATGTACAGTGGTAATGTGTAAGAGTTTGGGCACTGTGTGGGAGAGACATCCTCCTGTATGGAAAAGACATTATGTCACGCAGCAGAAGTCAGGAAGTGTTTGGAGCAAAGAGCAGAGCTTGCCTTCACTTATTTGGAGGCTTGGATTATCTTAGACAATCTGTAAACAAAGATGTTTAGTTTAAAGGTGTTGTCCGCCAGCACATGCTTTTATGAACTGCTCATCTAAACCAACAGATGTTTGTAGCGTGTCTGTTGCTTTGGGAGAAATTTGAAAGCTGTTTGAATTGTTGGAGGTAGCCATCCTCTTACCACTGATGCTTCACTTTGGCCATAAAAAGATCTGCAGATGTGTTCCTATTAAACTATTCTTAAGGATCCATTGGCTCTCCAGCCTATGGGTGTAGCTCCCAAATTATGGGGTGTAATGTTTTGAACTGGCTGTAAATGCATGGCAGGGAAGTTAAGTCAGCGTGTCTGATTAGTTGAGTTGAGTTTGTGTGTGTAAATGATACACTGGAATTCTTGTTTGTTTGCTGTGTGGAGGAATAGTAGCTATAATCTGTGATGGGAGGAGCCCCAGTGCCACCCTGTCTCTAAAGTATGTGAGTGCTGTCAGGCCTTTTCTCAACACCTACTTAATCAAATGCTGCAGGTCAATTCCAAGCAGGGTTTGAGAAAGTGTCAAGTATGAGACAGAACAGTGTTCATAACTTTCTAAATGTAAAAGTAATGCCTCAGGTGTTTCTTAAAGATCAACAGATATGTAGCTCAATTTACAGAGATGGCTGGATATCAAACGTCAATATTGTGATGGACTGAAAGCTGACATCAAATATCCCTGAAATTCCTGATTTATGCTCTCATACCACTGCTTTTGTTTAAACATTAATTAGGGGATGTTAACTCTCTTTCAACGTGATATAAAGCTCAAGCCATTTTCAGAGTGTGTTTGCTATGCTCTGAGAACCAAAACATATCTTTAAAAGCAAGGAGAGAATGATGTTCTCTCTGCTCATTGGTCAGATGTGTCTGGGGAAGGAGTGAGAATGTAAACACAGAAGCAAATTCCTGAAGAAGTTCCAATCTGCTCAAATATAAAGAAGACTAATATATGTTGTTAGTCCAGGTGTAATCTCAGGTGTAATGACACACTGCAGAGAAAATGCATGGAGCCATCTGATTAGTTGATCAAAAGAAAATGCATCTGCAACTATTTAGATAACCAGTTAATTGTTTCTGTAATTTTTCAAGCAATGTTTTTTGGCTCCAGTTCCAAGACGTCAATTAAGGCTCTGGGAAACTGTGAGCATATGTCAAGATTGACATTGTTATAAACTATTATTCTTTTATTCAAGAAAATAACTTTCAGATTAATAAATTTACAAAATAACTGTTGCATCTCTAGATAAGACGAAGAAAAGTCTGTACTGTCATCTGAATGAGTGAGATGGCTGTCATAGACAAATATGATTTAAATTGCTAAATATCAGTCATTAAAAGTAACCCATGTGTCACTTTACACAGGTGGCATACGAGCAGGAAGACTATTACCACTCAGTGCAATGGCTGGAAGAGTCAGTGCGTCTCTTCAGGGGAACAGGAGGAGACTGGAGCCCTGAGAATGAGGGGTCTTTAAAGGACGCTCTGGATCACCTGGCTTTCTCTCACTTTAAAGTCAGTGAAAAGCTTAGAGAAAAACACACACTTGTAACATGTTTGATGAATAGCCCTGCTCTAAATTCCTCTCATTGTTTCAGACTGGAAACGTCTCCTATGCTCTGAGTCTGTCTCAGGAGTTACTCCATCATGGTACATTTTTTCAGTCCCTTCATATATAAACAACTCTCTTCACTGCTGGTGTCTAATAAAGAAACATGTCTTATAATGTGTGGTTATTCTACTTACATATTTCTCCTCAGATCCAATGAATGGAAGAGTTTTGCAGAATGTTGAGAAATACGAGAAGCTGCTGGTTGCAATTCCTCCCAAATCAATCAGGGGTGATGGGCTGAGGAGACCGGCTTCCAATTATTTAAGGACCAGAGACACTTATGAGAGACTCTGCCAGACTCAAGGCTCCCAGGTATTCACCACCAATAATCATTCTGTGCACATGCCGAGTATCATGAAAATATCAGGGCAGGTCAATATGACAACTAAAGTAACCTTAATTGTATAATACTAACCAAATGTTAACAAGAATGCTGCTTTTTCAATGCATTTTTATTCACATTTTTAAATGCATATTTTATTCAAATTGTTAGTATACAGTAGAGCCAGCTGTAAGTGAAATGTAGAAAAAGGATGTTTCATACACAGTTTCAGATCAGAGCACAAAGAATATAGGAGTATATTCTTTCATTAAAACCAGACGTTTTCAAAGGCGCCCTTTTCCCAGCTTTGTCTGAAGCTTTACCTGATTTAAATCATATTTTGTTTATCAGTCAGTTCTCTTGTTACAACCTTTATCCAAGAATGTATTCAGAAAAGTCTGGGACTGAACTTTTCTCTGCCTTCCACAACAATTTAAAGTTGCATTTTCTTTTAAAGGTGACATATCATGCTTTTATATGATTTTCTCTCATTTATATAGCATTATAATATCAGATGTCTATGTTAAACATAGTCTAAGTTCAAAACTTGAAGTGAATGTCTGTAAAAATGCTGCCTTCAAGTCATAATCATGATATGTCCCCTTTAAGCTTATGTGGTTAGAGAACAAATTTGGAGACAAATTGCTTGCAGATAAAAAAGAAAAACAGTTCTTGTTTTGACCTCATTAATGAACTTCAGATTTATTTTTCTCCTAACAGCCTATGCATTTTAAAAACCCCAGACTATTCTGCGACTATTTCACCAATGGCAGTCCTGGGCTGCTACTGCAGCCAGTAAGACGTGAAGTGCTGAGCCTGCAGCCTTATGTGGTCCTGTATCACAACTTCATCACTAATACAGAGGCTGAAGACATCAAAACAGTCGCCCAGCAAGGAGTAAGTGCCAGCAGACTGCATTTTTCTCATTACTTGTGGGTAAAAAAACTCCCACAAGTGTTTCGATCAAGCACCAAGCTTTTTGTTTTTTAGTTTATCCAATAAGATGCTGTGCTATTTTTTCCCACATGGGATTCACAAAAACAAAATAGTTTGAGTTTAGTTTTAAGAGTCTGTTGCAGTGTGTTGAAGTCAACAAATAGTTGGATTGTAACATTTTGTTGTTGACATGATGAATATCTTGTACATCAAATAAGTTACACAGTGTGGCTTTATACATTTTATTAATTGGGGAAACTAGCCTCTGTTAATGTTTCCACTGCTCTTTTACTGTTATTTCTGAATGTTTTCCCACACATTTCTATTTTCCTTTTAGCCTCCTAGATATCTCCCCAGCTGTCAATTTTCCATAAGAGGTTAAAATTATGATCATATTAATAGCCCATGACTGACTTTGAAATGGACTTTTCACTTGTAATGTAGTCTTTAATAGGCATATTTACAATGGCCTTTATAGACTAGCCCATCGATTATAGACTGATGGCTCACAGTTTGTATGCAAATGCTGGCAAGAGCTGTGCATTACAGGATAACTGCAACTCATTTTGTCTGACTGAGATAAGACCAGTACTCATAATCTAATCAGTTACACTGTCAACAGAGCGGTGTAGAACTTTTTCTTTCACTGCAGAAAAAGTTTTCCTAATGAGATTTTGTTGTCATTGTGCAGTGCAGCATTTAATTGTTTGAGAAGTTGTGAACAAAGCTTTCATCTGGGTCATTTAGTGTTTCTTGTTCTAACAAGTGCACTGAAAACAAAAATGATTTTGAGTCCAGAGACAGCATTTTGCTACAAGAGCATTACTCCAGATTGAATTTATTTTTATTTAATCAAGGGTGTTCATGAAAAACATCTTCTATAAATATGCATCATTACTTAGTCATCCAGTCTTGCTGTTGGGCTCTCTGGCTGTGGGAGTCCAAGTCATCCATGTACCTCTTCCTGCTGGAAAGATCCTGGAAAGACCATATTGAGGAGGTGCTGGCCTGCTTCCAAACATTTAGCAAGGCTTTAAGGAATGAAGGATACCTCACTGTGAAAACATGACCGAGAGCCTCAAACTGTACACATGATCCTGCTGGGCTCTACTGGCAAACTCTCATATTGCTTTATTATCTATCTGACAGAAACTATCAATATTCTGCTCCTTTAAAAGCTACATTGCGCTGTCCTCAGAGCTTCTTACAGTACGCTGACTCAGTTCCTTTAGGGAATATTTGGCAGCCTAGCTTATTTGGTGCCTTATAGTTTCTGTGAGGTTTTGGCATTGTTCAATGAGTTTTCCATCCTTTGCTCAGATGGAAACCCTTGTACTTATTTCATCATTATGTCAGCTTGTGGGTTGATTGAAAACAGGCCCACAGTACGTTATTAGTTTGGAGCAGTGAGCAGCATTCGTTACCATGAGCACGGTTTACACTTAGTTCTTTCTGGATCCCATAGCCTCCCCATTAGAACAGCGTGGGATCCAGCAAGAACACATAACTGTTGTTTTTAGCAGAGTAAAGGTTTTCTTGGTGATGAACTGATAGGTGACATGATAAGTGGACTAAGTTTGATAGTATTTTCCCTCCTTTGAAATGGTTTGTGTCTATATTGGCATCATCAGAAAATTATCAGATTTCTGCATTAGAGCATTCCACCAGTTTTTGTACCCAATGCAAACTGAAAAAACATGGATTAAATGAGCAGAACACAGTGTGACTAGTCCGCAGTCTAAATAAATCACAGAGGCTCAGTTTTTAACAAGGGCAGTCCAAAACATCTGGTGTTACACAGACTGCTTTCCATACTCAGATTTCGAGGTAAACTTTGACATGCCTGACTGTTAATGAAGTCAGTGAATACTTTTATGCATATTTTGCATCCTTAATATTGATATGTCAAGAGTTATCTTTGGTTCACTAACTCTTACGTCATCTACTCAAGACTAGGCATGCAAGATGAGATCATGAATACTTTGGAAACTGTGCTTTTGCCAATTCTTAAATTGCATTCTTGATTTTGTTCTTATCTGCTCTCAGTTTTGCATTTTGAAAAATACCACTGGGTCAAGTGTTCATGCTGATTTTGTCAGGGCTCACAGCTGGACATCAAAGCTTGGCTGCTGTAACAATCACAAACATGAAATGCCCTTTTCTCTATTTGCTCATTAGTTGAGAAGATCTGTTGTGGCAGCTGGAGAGAAACAAGCAACAGCAGACTTTCGCATCAGCAAGAGGTACTCAAGTGTACTCTGTTAACACCCTGTTAATTACATTTTGTTTGTTATCAGTCATTTAAATCATATGTCTTTCTACAGAGTCAGTTAAAACACATTTATAAGAGCAGTAAATTTCCTACCATGTTTCTTTCCATAAGATAAAGAAATCTTATATTCAATCTAAATCAAAAGAGGAAAGTAAACATGCCTAAAAGATCAACAGGTCTTTGATGGCTATGTTTAACAATGTGTCTTATTTCTAGTGCATGGCTGAAGGCTTCAGCTCACTCCATTGTTGGGAAGCTGGACCAGAGGATCTCCATGGTCACGCGTCTGGATGTAAAGCATCCATTTGGCGAATACCTCCAAGTGGTGAATTATGGGATTGGTGGCCATTATGAACCTCACTTTGACCACGCTACTGTAAGTTACAGACTTGTTTTATGGATTCTAATACTTGATTACTGTTTATTTTACGACATTTATAATGAGCAGATTTACTTTTAATATCTGTCTGCATTTTCACGTAACCAGTCATCTTCGAGTCCTGTGTTCAAGCTGAAAACTGGGAATCGAGTGGCAACCTTCATGATATACGTAAGTGAAGTATTCGTCTAACCCGCTTATGACCTTCTAAAGCTGCCAGAGCTTCTTGGGCAGATTCCTGTTGGCTGTCCTAAAGTCTAATTAAAAACAAAGAGGTCAGGCCTTGCTCCAGACAGACTTAGCTTTTATAGATATTCTGTCATGCAATAAACTTAAATCAGATATTTCCAACCTCCATTATACAGTTTATTCAAGTATTCCTGTCCTCTTATTTCTTTGCTTTGTAATTGTGTTTTAAAAGTGTCTATTTTTATTATTATCAAAATTAGTCCATGGTGAAAGTTTGAGTGAAAGTGGTTCTAAAGAGAATGGGGTTTCATGAGCATCTGAAAACAGACAGAGTAGCATTTCATAAACACGACACAACTCTGAACGATTGTCTTTTTCCACAGCTCAGCTCTGTCGAGGCAGGTGGTTCCACAGCCTTCATCTACGCCAACTTCAGTGTTCCTGTCATGGAGGTAAAGTCTCTGCGGATGTCTCAGATGAACTAAAAGCAGCCTCTTTATGTCTGCATGTCATCATTGCCTGAAGCTAGAGCATTTTCACCTCACTCTGCACTTCACCCGCATTCTCTGGTCCAGCTGTCAAAATGCTAAAAGGTCAGATCATAGCAACCACAGCCATGAGACTTCTTACTACAATACTGCTATTGTATGGTCAAGCCTCAGTGGAGGTTGAAGCTATTTTGGATTGATGAATGAGCTGCTGTGGAAGTTTACAGTAGAAGTCATCCCTGTCATTTGACCTTTCACATTTCATTTGACTGAGATCTCATTTCCTGGCTGTCTAGCGAGAAAATAACTGAACCTCATAAACGTAGAGGATGACCAATAACATAATGTAACTGCAGGAGTGGTTGTTCTTGGCTCTGTTTCCTATTTCCTAATATTTGTCACATAGGTTTAGTTAGAATGCAGCTTTAATTGAAAAGTTGAGACCAAAGAACTTTTTTTGTTCAATAACAGAGAGCTGCCATATTCTGGTGGAATCTCCATAGAAATGGTGAAGGGGATGTAGACACCCTGCATGCTGGATGCCCTGTGCTTATTGGGGACAAATGGGGTAAGTAAATGGAGTCAATTCAGCAAATAATGTGAAAATGTTGAAAAATAGCCAAAATGTGATGTTAATATAGAAATATCACAAATCACATGAATTAGTGTGACCTCTTGTCTGTTTTAGCAAAGTTTTTGCCTCATCATCATGGTCAGTCTCTGATAGCAGTTATCCAGTGTTCGGCATTCATATTATACAGGAGTCCATCTACGAGAGCTAGGGCACATCTGTGCTGCATTATGCATTTAGAGATGTCACAGACTGCATTTCAGACACTGAGTGCTCATCTTGGAAGCTAAACATCTGCTGCGTATTGGCAGCTGAAATGTGTGTCAGGGAACCAGTTAAACTAACAGAAGCATATTAATCATCACAAATAAGTCACAGAAGCATTTCCTCCCTTTATTTGTTTCATTAAACTGATTCGGAAATTAGCTGTAGCATAGATATATGGTTCTCAAGCTGATTATTCAAAGGCGTAAAAGAAGCCTTAGCAAGAATAATTTTATTTGTATTGTTTTTAGGGCTCTAGGGCAGGTAATGTTGGTCTGTCTGTCGATTAGCCCATGTCTTTGGTCCAGACTGAAATATCTCAGCTATTGGATGAATATCCATTAAATTCTTTACAGACATTCAATGTGTTCAGAGTATATATTGTGCTGACGTGGGTGACCATCTGATCCCTCTATCACTGCTAACATGAAGTTGACACAGCTGTTTTTAGTGAAATATCTCAACCTTTATTGCATGGATTGCCATGACATTTGGTACAGATTTTTATGGTGCCCCAAAAATGATTCTTAATGACTCCCCCTGACTTTTCCTCTAGTGCCACCAGCAAGTCAAAGATTTCACTTATTTAATGAAATATTTAACTATACTATTTAACTATAATATTTATTGTTATCAGACGATGTTTTCTACTGACTGATGATCCTCACCATGAAGTTGACATTTGGAGTGAAAAGTCTCAACAACTGTTGGACAGATTGCTATCAAATGTGGCACATTATGCCTCGCTCAGATTTAATTGTAATAACTTTGATGATATTCCCACTTTTCATCTAGTGACATCATATAGTCAGAATTTAAATTTGTTCAATAAAGTTTTGACCTATCGCCTGCAAAACTAATGATATTCTCATCAACTGTAACTTAACTATGTGTTTTGATCTAATTATCAAAAAAGCATGTTAACATGCTAAACTGAGATGGTGAAAATAGTAAACAGTATTATACCTTCAATAACTTTTATTAATAGCATTTAGCTGTTCCCACAGAGCTGCTGCATGGCTATAGACTCTAGCGTATTTGAACAACTGTCTTTGTGTTCCAGTGGCAAACAAATGGATCCATGAGTACGGACAAGAGTTCAAACATCGCTGCAGCCTGAATCCTGAAGAGTGAGAGGGGTGGAGCATTAGCTGGGCCCCTTGGAGTACAAGAGC
This sequence comes from Scomber japonicus, assembly GCF_027409825.1. Lineage (NCBI taxonomy): Eukaryota > Metazoa > Chordata > Actinopteri > Scombriformes > Scombridae > Scomber > Scomber japonicus. The sequence continues at coordinate 22,847,909 of NC_070583.1, forward strand.
CAGCCTTTACAATTGCGAGGCGGAGAGTAGGAAGCAGCCAGAAAGTGAGCACACAGGCAGGGAAGGTGAGAGCTGTTGAGGGGCAGCCTGCATCTGTGATTGGAGCCCCAGGCCCCAGGGAGCCAGGAGCATACAGCGGACACTGCTGCAGTGGACATGGATAGCACAAGGCTGAGCTGCATTTTGGAAAGTAGGGTGGAGGAGGAGTGGGGCAGCTGGCAATCAGCCCCAGGAGGCCAAATGCTCTCTTACTTTTACTGGCCAGTTCCTGTGGATGGAGAGAGGCCTCTGCCTTTACACACTGTGCTGGTTTCAGTTAACTGTGCAGGGCTGTTTGCCTCCTGCCCTCAGTTTGCTTACAAACTGGCATCTTATGCAGCACTTTTTCTACACAGGCCCTCTCTAGAGTCTGTCAATACAAATGTTCAACACAGCTGAACTTTGTTTGGACTCTCAGAACTTTATTTAAAATGTGTAGATGGCAAAGTTTACATATATCTAATGTGCCTGGCTGAGCCACAGTGAAATGTGTGTAAAATGATGCACAGAATAAAAATAAATGCTGCTTTTGGATTTGAATATTGACATCAGCATATGTGGGATAATGCTTCAATGAAGTGCTGAAACAACCAAAGAATGTGATGCTCTATAGAGCAGAAAATTATTTTGTGACTTTAAGGGTAACATGATTAAAAACACAATGTTCAATGTACTTTTCACATGTTTTTCTGTTTGGTTGGTATGCTGCAGATTACCTAAAGAGATTTTTGGTGAAAGTTCCTCTCTAAGCCATCTCAGACCTCAGCAGTGCAGTTTAGACTGGTGCTATGAGTCAAAAGGAACGAGTCATTGTGAGCTTGCCTGTTTATTCCCAGCTGACTGAGCAATGTGGTCATCACTGCCTGTGGTAGACTGTTACAATTTGGTTCATTGTAACCGACTGACTAAATGGAACAGATGAAGCAGATCTGGCAGTTGTTGAACTTCAGAGGCTGGTTGTCATTAATCATGTTCTGCACGCCAAGTGATATAGCACCCGTCTTCTTTGTCTACTTCATGTCTGAACTCACAGAACAAATATGTCTGCATACCACTCAGATACCTGTGTCATAGCTCATCTTAAAACTGAGTGAGGTGGGACATGAACAGTATTAAAATTCACTGTTGTTTTTTTGGGAAACCCTGCTGCTTGCTTGGCAGGGAATGGTGAGAATGAAAAATAAGGGTGGAGACAGAGAGATAATAACTCAGCTTGCCCAGAGTGATACTGTATACTGTAGGTTTTCCCTTCCAGCTCACCAGAGTGTACACACACAGACCCACTCCCCATGCACTCTTACTCACAGAAAATATAAGAACAGGCCATCTACTGGATACATGCTGCACATTCCTGTGCACAGCAGGACTTGATTATTTTCCCTCAGAGTTTATGGATAAGAGGGCTCTCTCTTTCTAATAAGTTTCGCTGCAAAATGAGGTTCATATTACTAAAAAACACTATCATAGCTACATTTAGACTCAAGCATTGAAGATCTAATCAATTTCAATTAAAATATTGGACATTATTTTTAAACAAAAGGTTTACAACTACTGTGGACATATTGATAGAAATACAAACTGCAGAGATGTGTATCGTTATGTTTTATTTCCTATGCAAAAGTGTTGGGTTTTTTTTATTTTGACTTGTCAAACAAAATAAACTTCCTGGAAGGAAAAGAGCTTTAAGTAATCTTTGCACTCTTCCTATACACTCTCAGCAGCCCACTCTGTTACCATGATCACCACAACAAACATGAGAGAGAGAGATGAGAGAGTTTTCACCACCAGCATGTTTGACAACTACTTAAAGCATACATGCCTGTACTGTACAGGTCTACATCAGCACATTGTTAAATACATATAGTATTTCTGCACATTTAAAGACTTTTCAACATTTTGGGACCCTTCTTAACTTGTGAACATGCTTATAACTACCCGATTACTTACAGAGTTAGTAAATGTACACCACTAATACTGGAGATTAACAAACTGCACAGCAACAGCACACAGGTTCAAGAAAGACAGTAAATTATTATAGTCCTATGGCACAGACTCTCTCAATGACACATTTATTTTCATTTAGTATATTTCTGAGATTATTTCAATTCATCAAATTTCAATTCATGCTGCAGGTCTAATGCAATAAAACAGTGAGATCTGTTGCAGCATTGGCCTCCTCCAGTTGTCTTTCTGCGATCCCCAAAAAGGTGTGGATCCTCTCCCTCTACAGCTGAAAGTAGTGTATCTCCTTCCTCTCCAGATCCTGTGCACAATGTGCTCTTCCTGTGTGGGCGCATCTTAACTAGAAACATGAACATGTCTAGTAGCTTTTTATTTTTTATTTTTTATTTTTGCAGTTTCTACTGAAACAATCTACTAGGGCTTCTTCTCTTTAAGATGCAACTCACATCTACAAAATGAGGATGAGTTTAAAGATTGACAGGTTTGTGGGCATTTACCAGGCTGGGAGAACCCAGTGAAAAAAAAGCTAGCTTGGGATCCAGGATTTTTGGTGCTTGAATCACACAAGTTTAGAAGGAAAGCACTCAGAGGTGTAACATTACATCTGTTTGAAGCATACAATCTCAAACACATGTTGCCATAGTAACATGACCAAATGATTACCTTGCAATTGTAGGCTATGGAAGACAGAAAATGACTAAAATAGCCCAAATAAAAGATTGCTTATGGAAAATAAATCCAAGATCTTCATTTAATTATGTCCCTTTTAAATACCAAAATGTTTTTATTTTGTAATTTATTGGTTCATGTATTCATTCATTCATGTCCTCCACAGTAGAGGGTGAGCTGCATACAGATCACAGAGCTGTTGAGAAGATCAGTACTTCCATCTGCTGGTGATATAAAAGAAGGCATGACTCTGTACCCATTCATTTTTTCATGCTAGCCAGATCAAAGAATAAAAATCCAAAGGCCAGAAAACAAGAAATGGCATCTTCTCTTTTTAAAAATGTTCTGGGGGAGGAACCTGGATGTATTATAAGAGCTTTTATGATACATCCATGGGGAAGACCCCAGACACCCCCCATGTAAGAGTATATACTGTAAGATTACTTAGTAATTGAAATAGTTACATTTTAAATAGGATAACTAGTAATTTGTAGCCTACACTTTAACAAAGTAACCCTCCCAAACCTGCCTATATTTTCAAAGCTCCCAATGTATTTTATACACCATGTATTGTAGTAGTTATATCTGTGCTTCCACAAGATTTGGGTCAAAGTAATCACTAGCAACTAGAACTATTTCATGTAATTGTGTAAATATTGTACATACATTTGTTGAATCTCTACAGAACCCTACCCTTGTATAGCCTACTGCTCATATTCTGACTCATAATTAGTGTCTACACCAATTCACACCCATACATTTCTCATCAGTCATCACTAATACATGCATCGCTAAGGGAAAAAGACAATCACAATCACTATGATATGGTCCAGGAGAACATTTGTACATGTTTACATTAGCCTAGTATATAAAATATGTATCAGCATGCACACAAAAAAGATGCATTTTATTTCCTGTTTTGTATACTGTGGTCTACATTAGGAAAGGTCCGAACAAAATAGATGTATATAGGGTGTTTTTACAGCTCTTGAACGTAAAAAAAATTGCCAAATTTGACCCTGAACAGTAGACCTAAGGGTAAAACGCCAACATAAAAAAACTCAATTTCCCAGAATGCCTCTGTGAAAGTCAGCGGCAGCGGAGGCGGGACGAAAGTTACCGGTAGGACTTTGTTGCTCGGAAACAGTTTTGCGCGCTACGGATTGAGTGTGTGTGTGAGTGTGCGTGTATGTGTGTGTGTTCAAGCCGAGCAGCCCTGTTAGTTAAACTGATTACTACTTAGCTGAGCTGCAGTGTGATTTAAAAACAATAACATGCCTGCCAACAGTTCAACCAGTGCTCTGTCCAGGCTGTCAGCCACCATCAATGCTCACTGAGTGGAGGGATGAAGAGCAGAAAACAGAGGTCCGTCAAAGCTGGAGGAGGCAGCAAAAAGAAAGGTAAACTGTTGTTAGCCGCCTGTTAGCATGACAGCTAAGTAGTTAAGTAGCTGTTAGCGTCAGCTGTCAGTCTCATAATAGGTAAAGTAATGTTGCATTGAGCTTAAATTGTATTGTTTGTGCTGCTGTTTTGACATGTGTTGTCAGTGTCTATGTTGCTAATGTGTCTCCATTAAGCATATTAACGCTGTAGTATGTTTTTGAAGGAAAGCTAAACATTGTGTGTAAGTGTATAGTAACATCCATTTTCTTAGAACATAATTTAGTAAATCAACTTAAAAGATTTAGCTAGACGACTACTACTTATGGCTTTGATTTAAATATCGTGTCCTTCATACTGTGTCCCTCCTTTTCGTATATTATTTGTTGATAAATGCTGCACATGTCAGACAGATCAGGCACTTTGTTGTTAATCTAAAGATCAATGTTCAAGGACTTTATTGTCATTGTATAGCACAAAGAAATTACTTTTTGTGACAACACCAGAGGTGCATTTAAAATTCAATACAAATAAATAAATTAATAGATAGATGCAATATAGATAAAACATTAAACTAATCAGCAGAATTCATAACTGCAGTGAATCTAAATGTTCACATTTGCTAATTTTAGGTTAATTTAGGAAATTGTATTTACTTTATTAATCTCTGACACTTGGGGGTTCCTTATTAGATAAAACCATTCTTAGGTTACTTCATAATTATTGCCAGTAATGCCTGTTTTATTCATTATTAAATGAAATATTTCAAAATGGTTAGTACAGTAGCTCAGAGGGATTCATTATGGATATTACTTTCATGTAATGTGATTTCATGCAATGTAAGCTTTCTGCACATCTGTGGCTTTGAAGAGCTTTTCAGATATTGATATATGGGTCAGTGACAAATAAGGGTTGGCAAGATGAGATGAAAAATATCTTTAAAATGTGTTTTTAAGCATGCATAAGTAAAACAGAATGCTCCTGAAAATATTACATAAAACATTTCATCTGTGTCAAACTATTTTCTTTATTTTAGTGTGTTGTGTTTAAAATAATTAATTCTGATTTGTTAAGATTATATCAAAATAATGTAATTCTGCAGAACTTTGATAAACAGTACTATTGAATAATTTTACTCTGATGACAGTATGTATATGAATCGTATAGCCAATGTAGAACTAAAACCTGCAACAAATAGCTCTCCTATCATATGTTGAATGTTGACTTTAGCATTAATGGTGTCTGAATTTGTTTCTTGGCTTCTCTGTAATAAAAAATAACTCTTTACAGTCCCCAGTGATGTGTCCCCCTCCACCAGCCTGCCTCCTCTGGTTGAGGGTCAGCTAAGATGCTTCCTTCGGGTGACGATAAGCCGTGTGTTATGGACAGTTCACAAGCCTCCATCTGCAACATTTGTCAGGCTGCGATGGTGGGGGGAATCGTCCAACGGTACACAGTTCTTTCCAAGAGATGGATCGCAGCTGTCACAAAAGACCATTAAGACCACAGCACGCTTCCCAATCCGCTGTGGTCCAAAGCAGTTCACCTCATACCTTACAGGTATATATATATGTGTGTGTGTGTGTGTGTGTGTATACAGTATATATAAAATATAATATATAATGTATGTATGGTATTCAGGTAATCTGTCGTTCTTGAACAGATATGGGCTCTGTAGTGTTGGAAGTTATGACAAAACCGGATAATTTGCCAGTTGCACGGACTCAGGTTGCTGGCATCTCCCGCCTCTCTCTGTCATGTCCCATCAGTGGATTTTACACCCTCGTATCTCCAACATCTGAAAAGCTGGGAGAGTTACAGGTGAGTGGAAATTTGTGAGTGGAAATTTGAATTCATTTACATGTCAGCTGCATTTATAGAATAGGATGTTTAAGTGATGTTTGATTTCTTGCAAAAGCTTCTGGACAATTAGACAAACATTCAGCCACAGTGAAGCTCCTTTTCATACATGCAGCATAGTGATCCATGGAGGTTTTACATTTGTAAAACTGTCCTCAAGCCGAGAAAAGTGATTTTAAAAAACTGTTACTGTACCGCAATGTAAAGTCACACTACTGCACATATTCAGTGGAAGCTAGAAACGTTGGCGTATACGCTAGGCAAGTAATTCTTCTTGGACTTAATAGGCTCCAGTTTTGGTCAGGTATCCAGCTCTAATTATACATTCACACTTCCACTTCGTACACATACAACTGGCCTTGCCTCATCTTCTTCTGTTGAGTTTTATTGAGGTTTACATCTATTCATGTTCTATGGCCCATCTATAATGGCAATAAGTGTCCTGCTGAAGCACCCAAAGGCAAGGCAAACAATCACTACCAATTGCTTGGATGCTGTTCAGTAGCTGACTCCAGCTGAGGGTTTTATTAACCGATTTAATGAAAGATGATTTTTTTTTTTTACTTAAATGTTTATGTAAAAGGCAAGGTAAATCTGAAAAGTTAAATGCATGTATTAGGGTACTGTGAGAGGGCCATTTAAAAAGTAAATGTCACAGCCTTTTTCCTCAGGTTTCTCTTAATTTGGAGCCTCTGACTGAAGCCTATGACAGCAGCAGCTCAGGCCCCGCCACAGATGTCAGCACTGAAGGACCACAAGCCAAGACGCTGATTGTGCCCTCGAGGCCCAGGTCGCTCTCGGCCGGCAGCGGGAAAGAATCAGTAGGAGGCAGTGGTGGAAACACACCAAGGTTTGATATTTCAGGTGTTTTCTGTTGATGTCAATAATGAATTGCTAATGAAACATCAGTAACTAAGTTTAACATCTCTGCATTTGTTTTTCAGAGGGAAAGACCACTTATATTTTGCCCAGAAAGATAAAAGCAAATATGAGTCACTGGAGAATCAGGTGCCAACAACAAACAGATCTCAGAACAGTCAAACAGCTGTGAGCCCTTCATGTCAGGAAGCTTGTGGCCAATCAACCAATGATATCCTCTCAGGTTTGTCACAACAAGATTACACATCAGTTTTACATAATCACACAGGCATAAATCTGACTGCTTCTTAACAACATTTTCTCTCATCTCAGTTATTCTGGCGCGTGGGAACAAACTCAGAAATGCTATGGTGGTGTCAGCTATGAAATGTGATATGGATTCTGCCCCAACTCTGAAAGACACTCCTCTTCCTCTCCCAAAAGATAACATCCTACCACCTTCCAAGTTAGTGCCAAAGGTTTTGAATAAAAAACCCAATACTTTAAATCAATATGATGCATAATTTTTAATACTTTATTCTTGTATTTGCAGGCCATTTCCTTTTCCCTCTGGGATGTTTCTTAAAAATATTCTGCATGCTGATTCAACTCTCAAGGCCTCTGATGATGTTGCTGAAGTCCCGGATTGCAGTCTGGACTCTCCTGTCGATGTGGACAACAGAGCTGTCGATCTTCTCCTCGGCAGGTAACTATGTGCCTTTTCTTACAAACTTAGAAAATATACAAACAGAAAATATAAACAAAGAATTCAATAAAGATATTTGTTATTTTTTTCCTAAGATGTTTTCTCTGTCTTTTTGTTTAGCTTAAATACATCTCCTCTACCTCTCTGGGATGATGAAGGCTCCTTTCCTATATCTCTCTCTGGGCATAGCAGTGTGTGTGGGGATAGTGAACTCAATGACCCACAATATGATCAGAGCTTACTGGAAAACCTGTTCTACAAAACTCCTGTAAGTACATGATTTCTACATGGGGTTCTTGTGTAATGCCATTGTCAGTTTACTTTTCACAGATGGTTATTTAAACACATTCTCGTCTTTTTTTCAGATGTCAGACATCAGACCAGATGACACTGATGTGGATGTTGAGGCAACAGTATCCTCGAGTAAAAGTCAGCCAAAACACGGCTCCCTGGGAGCTGAGGAACGGCTAACTCTGTCTGGACCAAAGATTAATGAAAAGTAAGGGCCTTCATTTGCATTTTAAGCCGTATGTGTAGATGGAGATTGATTTTTTTACTTATCTTTTATCTCAAAAAACATCTACTTCAAAAAAAAAAGTCTGATCATGATCTGAAAAGGCAGATCTTCAGCTTAGTTCAGAACATGTATACATTCATCATGTTGTGACTTTGTTAAGCCCAAATTCAGACCCTCAGCGGTCTACAGATGATGGTGGGGTTCCTTCTGGCCTGAGTTTGGAGCGGCTGAGTTTGATCCGACTGGCAAAAGTGACCATTGACTCCCTGACTGTACCTGCAGGCAGCACAATCACCACTCCCAGAAAGACCTCTAGTAAAGGGAAACCTCCTCAACCATTAACCGGCAAGAAGTGGTAGGCAAAATATTTAACACTATTTTCATCTGATTTAAAATAACATTGGCATTATGAGTAAGAAAGGCCTGTGATGTCTCCTATCTTTTGGCAGCACATTTTTTGTTGAGTACGTGTTCCCGACAGCTTCCACGTCCAGTCGACATGATCACAGTAAGGCTGCAGATCGAGATGTGACCAGAGCCGTTTCCAGTAAAGTTTCAGGAGGAAGTATGACTTGCTTTGATTGAAAAAAAAACAAACAATAAAAACATTTGATCAGCCATTGTACAGGTTTGTGACTGTATCTGATATATATTATTGCTTTTTCAAAGGGGTGAAGTTTGATCAGCACTCAGTGTTTCCTGTCCAATTGAGTACAACAGCAGTTAAACAGTGGTGGGGAACTGACCTCCTTTTCAAGATTCACTCAAGAAAGAGCCACCAAAAGAAGGTACGTCTGTCATAATAAAACATAAAAAGTAGCCAAATGTTACTCTTATTTGTTCAAATGTTTTTAAAAATGTGTCACCCTGACACTTCAGATTTTGCTCTCTGATTAACATAAACATAGAGTTTAATGTTGGTTGTAGTTTCTAAATTAGATCCTTTTTGTGTTAAATACTTAGAAACACAGCTTTACTTTCATCAAAATTCATCACTATAAACTCTTCTTACAGCCTGTCCTCATTGGTAAAGCAGTTCACCCACTGCGCTGTCTGCTGCAGAGCAAGGAGCTGAGTCAGTCTGTTGTTTTACCAGTACAGAGCGTTGATGGGAACTGTGAAACACATGAAATCGGACCTCTTAAGGTAACATATTGTTTTTTTTACCCAGGCATTATTGTTTCAAAGTCTGATCTGCGTTTTCCAGATGGCTGTAATATTCATGTAGGAGTAATGTTAATGTTTTTTTCAGGTGTCACTACAACTTGTGACTACTACAAACAACAAAGACTTCTCTGAAAAAAGGAAATGTAAACTGGCTTGGAGTGATATACCACCTTCACACCCCGTACCCAGTCCTGAGAGAGAGCCCAGCCCCAGATCTCATCATGTTGACACTACCACAGAGGAATTACCGGCTTTTGTAGAATCCAGATTGAATGTTTCCAGTCCTCAGAAACCCTTAAAATCAGCCTCTCCTCATCCTGGCTTCCACACATTTCCTCATAAATCATGGCAGCAGGTGGAAGAGGACTCTGAGGTGCTGTTGCATACCTTACTCATGGTGCCAGATGGAAAGAACTTCAACTGTGGGCCTATGCAGGCTCCAAACGTGTACTTGAATTGTAAGCTCTTTTGGTGCGATGAGACGGCGAGATCTGTTGTCAGCTGGGGTCAGGCAAACCCTTCCTTCAACTTTGTTCAGGTTAGCAGCAAAGTTGTTTTTTAATTAAACTCAGAGACTACAAAGAGTCCAATTTTTCAGCTGTGTTGTTGCGAATGCTGAATTCAGTTTAGCCAAATGAGTTTCTTTCCTTCATTTGTCTCAGGTGACTCCTGTGGCATTAACAGTAAAGCTGTTGGAGAGGATGAAGAATAATATGATGGTGATCGAGGTGTGGCAGAAGATGGGGAGTTCAGGGCAGGATTGCCTCCTTGGCCTTGTCAAATTACCTCTCCACCAGTTCTACATGTCCTTTAGGCAAGTCATGGCAAGCTAGCTTTTTTCTGCTAGTTTTTCTTTTTGAACAGAATTCTGGGGGAAAAAGCCAACATTTGTCTTCAAAGTGGGCAAAATGCTAAGAAATGGTGTTTATTCAGAGTACTTTCTCTTTTATTTAACTTCCCCACTGGGAGGCGCTATAGTACCCTAACACCACATAGAACAGTTGGTCTTGAATCCCACATACCATAACAACTAAGCTCAAGCTGTTTTTTTTACTACAAACTCCTCTTTGTACAATTGTTGCGTAAATGTAATTTAAATATCTGCTATAACAAGGTTTCATATGACACCAGTAACTCCTCTCTTTCTTCATCCTCTTCAGAGATCCAAAGATTGCTCACCTTCTTCTTCAGGCACAGTACCCCGTTTTAGGGGTGGACTGCTACATGCCCGTTATTGATGTCTTCTCAGGCAGTTGCAAAGGAAACCTCAGGGTTGTTTTGGCTATGGGTCGATCAGAGCAGATAATCGCCCTACAGCGTACGAGAGATGAAGAATATGACTCTTTTTCTCCATTGATGAGACCAGTTCATCTGCTTGATCACCAGCCACACGTGCACACAAAGGTCAGTGGCAATTTTGGGTGAATGAGGCTTTGTATTTCTGTGTTGCTGTGGAACAGATATTACTGGTAGTAGATGCCCCCCAGCCCTGTTGATGGGAACGTGCAGGATCACATTTGGAGGTGCACAGTGGGTTTCTATTACTGTCAAAATTAATAACACCTCATACATTCCAATGATTTACTGACTGAACTGCTGAAGTAGTTTCAGCACTTCTCTTATACTTGTATCTCAAACAATATACACACAGTGGTTCACCTCTGTCAACTGCATGTTGCATGTCTTCTTTCTCTCTCCCGCTACCTTTTTTTCTTCTTTAGAAGGAATTTCTTTGACCTCTGTTCACTATTGTGTCTCTCCCCCAGGTGAGTGCAGCACAAGAGCAAACTATGAGAGAGCATTTGTTTGTGATAAGGGTGGAGAAGGTCACTGGCTTGACACCACTGCAATCTACAGTATGGGGCGAGGCTGACTGCTATGTGCAGTACAGTTTCCCCTGTCAGGAAAGTGATCCTGCTACACAAGTGGACCCAAACCTCATAGAGAGCAGTAAGGGACATTTTCTTGTATGAAACCCTCAACAACACAAGAAGTTTTTCTGTCCTCTGCATCATTCTAACCTGTATCTCATCTCCAACAGGTGTGAACCTGAAGCCTTTTCGCACCACTACCACTCTCTGTGTGCCTGACCCACTGTTCAGCCATACAGAGACTCATGTGCTTTTGTCTCCTGAGGGAGTTCCTGTCCAGAGGCTGCTGCTCAGCTCTCTTTCCAGTCAAGGCCTGAGCACTGGAGGGGGTATCCAGTTTGAAGTGTGGTGCAGGTTTGTGGTTGTTACTGTTTGATCCAGCTGAAAAAAAACCTGATATATTATAATAAGTAGCCCTGACATCTACCCCAAACCTTGACTTCTTTAGAAGCTTAAAGACTGAGTTACGCTTCTGTGTTCTACCAAAGCTGACGTACACCTCAAAATATAACTTAATTTTGGGGCTAAAGTTGCTACAGGGAGACAGCAACAAACATGTTATTTATCTTTGTGGGCTGTCTTTGTAATTTCTCCTTGATGTTTCAAGTGTTAGTCAGTTTGTTGGTAGTGATAACAACATGGATCAAACCTCCTTTTCTCTAACGATCTAGCAAAACTACTTTAAGTCAAAATATTCTCTGGGAAATATGTTAACACCTTTTCTATTGGTGTGAACCATAGACTTTATATAAAAATAGTATGAACATAAAACAGTGCCTTTTTAATGCATGACATACCCGCAATGTAACTACTGCCTCGTACCTCAGTGTTAAACTTATAGGTGGTTCATAATGACATATTTAGGATATATTTCTGTCTGCAGATATTATTATCCAAATGTCCGAGATCAGCTCGTGGCCAAAGGAATACTTCCAATATCCAAGCTATGTGCCATGGTCACCATGCAGAGGCAGCATCCTGATGAAGCTCAAATGTTTTCCCTGCCACTGATTCCCAGGACCGACAGTCCCACAGGGCATCACCCTCAACCATCAGGTAAAAACACATACACATTAATGACAATAAAATGCTGTGTGGACACGTGTTTAGCATCTTTAATGTTGTGACTATTCTGTGATGTCTCTCAGGCCTGCTAGATGTGTGTGTCCGGTACAAGCATCGGCCTGTGAGACCTGAAGGACAGGCTGGCAGAGGAGCTGCCTCTCGTGTAGTGACTCTAGTGGTTGAAGTACACAGAGCGTCTGGTCTGCAGGCTGCAGCAAGGTACCTCACTCTCACTGTCCTCTCAGAAGCTGTTGAACCAGCTGTTTAAGTTGAATTCATATAAAAAGATAAAGATAAAATTTGAAGCTTTTTGTTTAGTACAATGATAGATCATTTATCACAATCTATCACATGAAAAAAAAATCCCCTTAGCACTGTTATTAGAGTAAGGAAGTAGAGTTGTAAGTCATTAATTTAATCATTATTGTTTGGGAAGAAATAACAATGGATTATTTTATTTTTAGTTCTTCCTTACACATATGTTTACTCAAATTCTACATGTACAGTATTTTATAACTTTTAAAACTTTAAAATTGATACTATACTTGCACATAGCGGCCCGAGGTCTTCAGTTCATTATGTTGCCTCTGTCTCTGTTGCAGGCTGTTATCAGAACAAAATGAAAGGTTCAGCTACTTTGCTACTGTGGGAGTGAACACATTTGTAACAGTGCAGCTCTCCTTCTTGCCTGAGAGCGAGACGAGGTGCACCCGCATAGCTGCCAGGACCTTCTGCCCAGAGTTCGACCACCACATGGAGATGTCCTGTGATCTGCTGCTTCAGAGGAGCAGCGGAGAAACCTGCAGTCTGGCAGAACAGCTGGAGGAAGCTTCTGCTGTCTTCACTGTCTGGAACAGAGACAATCGCAAAGGTTTAAGAAATAGTTTTATGCCTCATCGAACTCTGTTACTAACTTGAATGTTGAATAATGGATACTGTTTCTTTGCCTCAGTAACCCTTCCCATTTCTTTGCTATTTTAACAGGTACTTTTTCTGCTCAACATTTTAAGAAAAGTGTTTTAAATGTACAGTACAGCACATATAAATGAACAGTAAATCAGTGCACACAATTAGTTTGTTATTGATAACAGAGCCTCTGTGGTATATAAGGATGGAAAAATGATCTGCTCTGTTTTTGTTCAAAATGTTAATTGAAGCAGTAATTCACTCATTTGGTCTGTGCTATTTTTTGCAGCAATGGAAACTTCCAAGCCTAAGGATGTGGTGTTAGGCACAGTAAAAATACCACTGGCTGATCTCATTCTTAAAAGAACAGGTACGCTGTTCTCTTCACTGACTGCATGGTCAATAGATTTTCTGATGAACCTTTATTTACCTTTTATGTTTCTTCTTCCAAACATAAAGGTATTTCTGGCTGGTTTGGAGTTTATGTATCGCAGGAAACAAGTTCTTCTCAGGACCAGCACATCTTGGTCGGGGGCCTTGAGATCTCTCTCAGCTTCGCCCACCACTCAGACAGGGAGCGAGTTATTAGAGCTGCTCAGAGCGTAGGCTGGGAAATGGCCCAGATTGACTGTGAAAGGCACGATGATGAAGATGCCTGGGAAGAGAGCATGAAGAAAATGTCTCTGACCTTATCAATGCCAAGAGTGTGGCTACCAGTCCACTGCTTGCTTCTTCCAGGACACAGTGAGCTGCAACGCTTCACCTACTGCTACTTCAGGTACAAATTCTATGACCAGGATGCCTTTTGCTCTCAGATGAAACACCCCTCTGTCATTGAGGGCAGGGAGGAAGGCCAAGCCACAGTAAGTTTTGAAGGAAGTAGGACTGTTGAGCTGAGGAGCACCCGACCTTTGATGTGGTACCTTCGAGAGGAAAGGCTGGAGGTTCAGGTGTGGGTTACCTTTACAAAAGACAAAACTCAGAGGCCCCGCGACACGGACCGCCTGGTGGGATCAGCATTTATCGAGCTGTCCTTGCTAGCAAAGACAGCCAAGCAGAAGCTGACTCTCAGTGGTATGAAATATTTAATTATGTATTAATTAAAGAAATCACCAGTGTTTCAGAAAAGCTAAATGTGTATTTCTGGGTGTGATAAAGAGTTTTTTGTTTTGACAGGTGTCTACCCGCTGTTCAGACGCTCAGCAGCAGACCTGCAGGGGGCTGCTCTCAGGGTGCACATCACCCTGACCGCTGGTTGTGACCCTAGAAAGACATCTGCTGAAGCTGACAAGCAGGTGGACTCTGACAGCCAGGGGGAGGTGGAAGAAGAGATGGAGGCAGCAGATGGTGCCTCCTTGTTTACCACACCTAAACAACCCTGTGCACAAAGCAAACATCAACATAAATCATCAAGAACAACTCCAGACATCACATCTTTGGGGCACACAGAAATGAGTGTGGATGAATCCTTCCCTGTGACGGTTGCAGTGGACAGGGCCATGCACCTGAATCTGAAAGGTTAGCCTGTGACCTGAAATGATTATTCTCCTCCATTTGTTTTGCTTGCAATAAAAATAAAATGTGAGTAATTTCTTCCTGGCAGGCTGTCCACTAGCTGAGCGCAGTGATGGGACACCATGCTGCTGTGTTTCATACGTTACTGCTGACACTGATGAACCAGTGTCCACAGCTTTAATACCCAACACTGACTCCCCTGTGTGGGATCATCAGCATGAGTGCAGGTTAGTGTCATATCAAACATAACTTGCACTTCAATTACACTGAAACAGTTTTATCAGATATCAATCTGATGTATTTTGTGAATTTTACAGGCTTTCAAAGCAGCTGCTGGTTGATCCACAACAGTACCTCGTGTTCAAAGTCTGGCACAAAGGAGGTACAGCAGACATTTTTACTTCATGATGCAGCTATATGCATAATATATATATCTTTAAAATATATTAAAAACATTTTTTTTACCCCAATAGAAATGGAAAGGGTACTTGGTTTTGCCTCTGTAGACCTGTCCCCCTTACTGTGTGGATTCCTGTCAGTGTGTGGTTGGTACAATATCACAGACTTGAGTGGACAGTGTCACGGTCAGCTCAAAGTGTCCATCACTCCACTAAGGGGCGTCCAGGACCTCCGTGGGCAGAGAAAAACTGTGAATGAAGAAGCTGCGAAAAACTCATCGGTGAGAAAAGTCATATATCAATATTTTTATTGAATTTTCAGTTACATGGATTATTATTATTTGGAGTAAATAAAATGTCAAATCTAACAGCACTGAATGTGTTTCATTAACAGGCTTTATTCCAGGCCTTCCCTCTCAGCTACCACACCACAGCTACATACAGCAGCTTCCCGTCTCACATCAGCCGATACACCGAGCAGAAGATTTCGTCCCCTGACCACATGGATAGGCTGTTCTCTGAGAAGTTTGTTTTTCACTTTGCTATTGATTAAAATGTGTCCCTGCATGCTGAAATAATCCTGTGCAGTCCATCACTATCTTTATTGGTCATCTTTACAGTTATCCCAGGTCCAGTGAGGGTGACCGTCATCATGAGCACATGGATAAAGTGCGTCTTTACCATCAGAGTCTGCAGGAGCAAACAGCATCTAACTCTGCCTGTAGCAGCAGTGCTGTCGACATCACTCCCTCCAGCTCAGTCCTGTTTTCAGCACTCAGGTATCAGTACACACATTGACATTAGGATTGAGATTGTTTGCTGTAAGAGTGACATTTAACGTTAGTTTGTTCTTCCAGGAAAAAGCTGAGCGAGCTTGACAATATCCAGAGATATTTCAGCCGTAAGATTTCAACTCCCACGTTCCCGTCTGTGAGTGAGCAGGCCTTTCAGACCAAGCCAGAGGAACAGAGGGAGTCGGAGACAGACACATCTCAGCTTCTTCGCAAGTCCAGCCTGTTAGTTGGAGAAGTCAACAGTATCATTAATGGTGAGCTTCTCGCTTATGCTGAAGAATTGGTCTGAAATTACCAGCAACAAACCCCAAGTGCAGCTAATTTTTGATATTAGAAATGAATAAGGTGGATGGTACATTTCTCTCTAAAATGTCCAGTAGTCGTTTTTATCTTTTATAAAGATGATTCTTGCCAGGTAAACTTTGTACTAGTTTTCCCAAGCATGTGAGTTGATCCAGAGTCCATTGTGGACACAGTCTGCTATGTAGCTTACAGACTTGAACCATAAAAGAAGGTAACCTGGTGTTTTCTGACATGTTCAGTGCTCTGCTAAAATATCAGCAAATTGAATAAAGTCAAAACTGCATCACTGTCACTCTGAAACTGTTATATAAAGTTATTCTACAGCTGTTGGTTTATTGCTGCTCATTTTGGACATAGATGACATTTGATAATCTAACTTTTAAGCTGTAAACAGGACACAACCAAGCCTGTCTAGTTTTAAGAAAAAAAGGTGAATAGTCCATCCAGGTGCTTTGGCAGGCAGTTATCCTTTTGTTTTGGTTTAAAATGTTTACCTCGTAACTTGAAAAAAACATAAAAATGATAGCTGGAGTAGCTGAATTTGTGTTTGAGAGTTGAGAGAGAAAGAGAAATGGTATGATAAAACATTTCCACAATCTTGTCAAGAGCAGAAAAAATATCCACTCTGTCATCTTCACCTAGGTATACGAGGTCAAAATCTGGAAACGACTGCTTCCAACCCTCAGAGCAGCTCAACAGTTTCCCCTGTTAGACACAACGACTTCCACGTTATCCCTGAGAGCATCTCCAGTCCACGCAGAGCTTCAAATTCATCTCAGGAAGACATTTCTCAGCCCCTGTCACCCCGTCCAAAACTGTCTGAGGAGCATACAGACTCTGAGGCCGAGGAAGAAAAAGACAGCCAACACTGCCCAGCCACGGTGTTAGATGATGAAAATGGAGAAGGACTAGATGATGATGAAGATGGATCAGACTGCAGGAGAGATGATGATGATGATGATGATGATGAGGAGGAGGAGGAGGAAGAAGAGGAAGATTATGAGGAGGTTGTGGTGAAGCCGAGACATTTAAATGAGGTGACCTCTCTAACGGACAAAACCAGTCCTTGGACCAGCATCATATCGGACCCTGACCTGGTTTCTCTGGTGAGCATGGAGGTACCGGAAGAGCTGGATCTGAGTCAAGATGAGGAAGACAAGAGTCATTTAACATCGCAGAATGTAAATCTGCACGCTCAGTGCTCCAGCAGGAAGCAGGAAGATGAACACTGTCAAACTGACAGTTTTAACGGATCAGCAGGTGATGCTTCAGACGCAGAGAGAGATGTTGATGAGACTCCAAACATGTGGTCAGGTGATGCAGCACCCACACGAGAGCACGGCCCGTTCTCCCAGGATGCTTCATGTTCCCTGGGCAATCAAGACACAAGCCTCCAACCGTATCCTTAATCATTATTTGTTGTTGTCTTTCCTATTCATCATTTGCTTTTGAAGGCCAGTTAAGATCTAAGATTCAAAGATTCACAACAAAACTAGTGCAGTGAGTGAAGTACATTGTTTGAAGCCAGTAAAAGAACAAATGAACTTAGTTTGAACAAAGATCTTAATCTATATCTTCTTCAAAGAGTGATTGACTTGATCAGCGCATCATATAGCTTCAGGGAGGGATTTGACACAGAATGACCTGCTGTGATAAAGGACGATAAATTCCCAGTCTCCCAGTCTAATTGGTTACATTTGCATGTGTCCCATCTCTTCCCTATTCTAACACTGGCTGTTTCAAAAATAAATGTGGTATTTGACATGCTTTTATAATGGCATGAAAAGCAGCAGGAAACCACATGCTGCACAAGAGCTGTAGTCATGAAAGTCAGAAAGAGTTTTAATGACATTTTTGTGTTATTTTAAGTAGTCACTAATTTCACTTTCTCGTGAATCTTTGATCTCGGATTCCCTCATATGTTGTCTTTTTTTTAACATTACACATTAAGCTCGGTTCCTGTGGAGGTTCCTAATTTCTTCCTTCCCTCCCACCAACTGGAGGCATCTATGAGAGCCATACGTTTAGCTCCGTCTTTCTCTCAGTCCTCCAGTGACTCTGTAAGTATTTGTCACCAACTGACTACGTCTGGCATACACATACACACAAACACACGCACACACACACACACACACACACACACACACACACACACACACACACACACACTTATACTTTCTCCCCCTCTTTACATTTCACTCCCCTCTCACTGGGTACCTGAATATCTTGGCTGTAATAATAACCTTTTAGTTTTAATTGTTTTTGTGAAATGGGGTCCTATTGGATTAATTCATTGTTTAATATTTTACTAATACTAATACTTCAAAGAAAGTTGTATTTGCATGCATTGGGACCCAATTGCCTTGCAAAACTAGAGTGGTATTAAAGGGTCACTTTACTTTTCAAATGACACATGCTGAAGATGGGCTAGTCAGGCATAGTGACTATGTGCCAAATTCAGTTCAGTGTAATTTAACTGTCATTTAACAGGTTGACGTATACTCAATATTATATAATCTGACTCATACAAATATGTCAAATAAATGATGTAGGCACTGTTTTACCCTTGAAATTGTCACACAGATAGAAATCCTTTTAGTCTACTCAGTCCAGGAATTATAAACAAACATGTTCATTTCAGTACAAGAAAAGCAACAGAAATCAGCTGGTGATTTTTAGCGCTCGACTCCCTCAGACTTTGTGTACATTGCAGTAGCACTTACTAGAGTAATATTACAGTATCATGAGTACATTTTTTTTTTTTTTTTTAAGATTTTGTTGGCATAGACGACTTTATTTAACAGTAGACCGACAGGAAACATGGGAGTGAGAGGGGGGTGTGACATGCAGCAAAAGACCTCCGATCGGGATTCGAACCAGGGTCGGCTGCGTATATGGCATGCGCTCTAACCACTCGACCACCTGCGCGCCAGTATCATGAGTACATTTAATGTTGATATTTGTTTACAGTGCAGTGGAAAGCAGGTCGTCTGTCTACCGCTATTCAGTTTGCAGCACATATTTTTCTCATACTTAATTGTATCGTGTCTGCAGACTTTTCCTTTTGACAAACCAGTCTAAGCAGTATTTAGCTGATATACTACATGAACAAAACACCCCCCACCTCTGCCCCGAATATTAACACCTTTCTGTACAGAGGGAGCTCAGACGTCTGTGCTGACCAAAAATGATTTTCAAGTGATACATTTTTAGGAACTGTAACAGGTGGTTTTGCTTTTGAAATGTTACATCATTAGTTAAAGTATTTTAAGTTACACTAGCAGCTTTCAAAAGTATTCAGACCCCTCCACTTATTGCACATTTGATTGTGATATATATTTAATCAAAAAAGGTTTAAACTGACTGTTTTGGTGCATGATTATATACACAATAACCCATAATAACAGTAAAGTACTTTTTAGATTAATTTGCAAATGTATTTATATTTTAGTATTGGAGTTCACTTGTGAAACAAAAATAAATTTGACATGATTTGAGGCACATACCTGTGTATATAAGATCCCTTATGGACACATAGGAGACAGCAAAGTGCCTTCATCCATAATTAGGTTTGGTTTATTGGTTTGATTACAAACTTTCATCAGTTTTTCAGCTTGAACCAAACTACTGGCACTATGTTAATCGTCTGTAATTAAGCAATGTAAATGTATTACATTTGTGAGTTGTCAGTATTTTACAAAACTCAGAAAGCACATTAATATAACCCACATATTGTATTGTAGTACATAGTGTGTGTCAGACAGTTCAGCTGGGTGACTCCCAGTCAGCTGTAGAGATGGAAACATATTTCTGCATCACACCGACGTTGAAGGATCCTGTTTCAGTGAGGGTGTGGAGATAACATTAGAGGTGGGAGGTGTGTTTGAACAAAATACCTTCTTGGATCTGGTTCAAGCTAGTTACTCGTATCTGATCTTAAGATGTACTCCATGTACTACAAACTGACAGATGGCAAGTATGTCAGTATTGTTCATGTTCATGAATGTTAACCAAAGAAAGGCTTGCTCTGTTTGAATGTTGACTCATGTCGCCACGAACACAATACATTTTCTGACTAATTGGCACACTACCTTTTTTTTTTTTTCTTGTGTCAGATCTTGTTGTCTAAGTACGCAGTTCATTTTGGGTTTTTTTTTTATCTCTCTAGGGGCTGAACACTCCAGTTCACAGCATTCCTCGCAGAGGTCCTCGGCAGTGTCCCAACATGTCACCAACGTACATGAAGAAAGAGACTGAAAGGATAGCAAAAATATTTGCAGCTCAGTTTGATGAAGATCACTAGTATGTGGTAGTTTTGGTTGGATAAATGGGTAACAATTCACTAAGTCCCCCTATTAAGCAATTATAAGCAGTACATTAACATTTAAATGCTTTATAACACACTATAACGTAGCTATAAGCAGATATAAGGACATTTAAGTGTGAATTAATGTACAGTATATGTCAACACTCATAACTTCCATGAAGACACATATTAATAGCATTGTCACTCAGTTTATTTTAATACAACAGCCTATAGTTGTTGACAAATACATAAATACACGTATATCTGCTAACAACTACATTATATTGTTTTATTAACTATTAACTGTTCATATACTGTTTATTAGTGCTAAATAAGGGACATAAAGAAAAGTGTAAATTATAATTCTGCCTACTGTTTTCAGGCCATTAGAAGATCATGTAAATTAAGTGTAACATTTTGTATTAAATATTTGCTATGTTTTTTCAAATGTGGTTGATTTGTATATTTTTAAAAACCACTTTGACAAGAACCCTGAATGACTGTTGCACTCTTGAACAGCACATTAACTAATGAAGACCACGGTCCAGACATGAATTACATAGGAGCTGAGTATTTGCATCAGGACAGCAGATGAATCATGTTCCAAAAGAAATGGCTGCTGGCAATTAAGACACTTTTGCCTCTCCATAGATGTGGAGCAACTGTTTTCATCTGGTACGTCAGGTTTTCACACAGGGCGGTGCAACAGCTGCTTTGTTTGAAAGAGTCAACTGAGCAGAAGAGGGTGCACTCAGAGAAGGACTATCGTGTGTTTTACAGTCGGCTGTTTGTGTTGCTGTGCAGTTATTAAGAAAGCTTTTTATTTTATGTATTCATATTTTACACTGGAATGGTAGTTTGGAGCTTTTTTATGGCAGATGGCACAACTGAAGGACTTAGACTTTATAAGACATTCTTTTCCTTACCTGAAACTTGATGTTGGCTTCAGGTAGCCTGGTGTCATCTGGACCTGATCCCAGAGAAGAAAATCATTAGAGGACGTATGATTCTGCTACACAAATATATAATCCTTTAATGCGGACACAGGAGAGAAGCTGCTTTGTCTTTGTGATTTATGGTGCCGCACCATACGGAGTTTGTTTACACTGTTGATCCCCTGAGCTCAATCATTGATCATGGCTGGTGGAAGAACTGCTGATTTGGCCCCCACGGCTGCTGTCAAGATCTTTTCTGCTGGAACAGCTGGCTGTGTGGCCGACCTGGTCACTTTCCCCCTGGACACAGCCAAAGTCAGGCTGCAGGTGAGAATACACTGTTTGTTGCAAGGCTGTAGTTTGAATGTTAGGAACATAGAGGACAGGAATCTGCCAAGAAACATATACATACCTACAGATTTTATTATTTAACTGTTCTGATTGTTGTCAAAGCAAACAATCCATAACAATGGCAGGATATAATTATAGTACAGAAATACAAATTACCAGGCCCTGTTTTTACATTGCTTTTGAGCAGGCTGCAGTCCTAGCACTACACAGGAGGAACATCTTAACATCAGTACATTACTACATGACATGCAGGGATATAACGATCACTTCTGTGCAAATTAATTTCATAATAGAGATTAAATCTTCATAAGATAGTGATCTTGAAGCCCTCAGTGTCCACCTTTTCTCCCAAACCTTAACAGTGAGTTGGGAGGGCATCTCCAATCCATTTGTTGTGCATTTATGTTTACTTCAGATTCAAGGTGAATCCAGGCCCTTACTCGAAGGCCAAAGGGCGAAATACAGAGGTGTGTTTGGCACCATCTACACCATGGTGAGAACTGAGGGGCCGAGGAGTCTGTACAGTGGATTGGTGGCAGGTCTGCAGAGACAGATGAGCTTCGCCTCAGTCCGCATCGGCCTTTATGACACCATGAAGCAGATCTACAGCAGGGGGTCAGAAAGTATGTGCCAAGTTCAAAAGTCAGGAGTTCAACAAGTGGAGTGACACTGCTGAGATCTGTTTGTGTTCAGCACATTGTTCAATTATTTATATATTATTTGGCTTATTCTAATCTAGATATATTTTTTGTGGGATACTGTGTATGCAACAGAACATTTGCTTCATTTTTATTAGCTTAAATCTGATAATTACTCACCTGACATGACAAACATGCAGAGAGCCAAGAGTGCTTGAGATGCCTGAAAGTATTACCTAAAAATAAGTGTTTAATATAAACCAGTAAGTTCAACATGACTTACCACTGCACTGTGTTTACTGAATGATGCCTGGAAGACTGTTCAAAGTACCTCTTACAAGTAAACCTATCATGAACATAACATATTTTTTGTTTACATTTTTTTGTGTGCATTGTGACAAAGCACACAAAGCCTGATGTTTGTTCTTAAATGCAAGAGCTGGTTTCTCTGAGCTTGTTTTACAGAAAAAAACTGCTCCAGGATGTAGGGCACAGGGCAGATTCCTTTGTCAGGGAAGGTGTTTATGCCACAGGCAACAACTTCCTATCTCTTCCTCTACCTGGTCCATCTTCATCAGGGCAACATCATTATTTCAAAGTTTGACAGACAGGGAGAGGCCTCAATTTTTTATTCTTAATCCTTCTCACGTTCACAGAAAACTTGTTAAACTAGTTTGTTTTTAACAAGCAGAGTGGTTTCATGGAAACTTACTTCAAAATGTAAGGAGGGGAGTGTACCGTAGAATGTAGTCTAGCATGCTGCTATTTCTTTAGAATTTCATTTAGCTGTTTGTCTTTGGGTCGTTGTGTTGTATGTCAATGACAAGTCAAAATGTCTGCTGTCTAACAGATGCTGGAATTGGGACTCGTCTGCTGGCCGGCTGCACCACAGGGGCAATGGCGGTGGCCCTTGCTCAGCCCACAGATGTGGTGAAAGTCAGGTTCCAGGCTCAGGTTCGGCTGCCTGAGAGCGGCTCTGTGAAGAGATACAGCAGCACTATTGATGCCTATAAGACCATTGCCAGGGATGAGGGGGTGAAAGGGCTCTGGAAAGGCAAGTTATATTTAGGGGATCGAGATATTTGTACTGTAACTGTAAGTAACAAGTCAGTAATGCTGTAATAATTTCTACGGAGCCTACATTTTAGAAATTATATGAACTGTTAGAAAAAGGGCTTTATTTTAATTTATTACATTTTTATCTTGTCAGTGATGTTCAACTTGTGAAATAATAGTTGTTCAAACTGTTTTTTCAGGTTGTCTGCCAAATATAACTCGCAATGCCATCGTAAACTGCTCTGAACTTGTGACCTATGACATCATCAAGGAGCTCATCCTGAAGTACAATCTGATGTCAGGCAAGTACACACACTTCAAATAAATACTCAGCACTACAGACGCCTTACTTCTCCTTTTTTGTATGTTATTTTTCTCTGCTTTGTGCAGACGGAATTATCTGCAAAAAAAATGTAAATCTCATACTTTTCTAAAAAATTATTCTCAAGTATTTGCAATTCTTCATGTAACTGCTTTCCTTAATGTGAAACTTTCTAACTTCAATTTGCTGTATGTCTGTCCACACGACTGAATATTGATGCAGATGTTTTATTTCCAACAGACAACATGCCGTGTCACTTCACAGCAGCCTTCGCGGCAGGTTTCTGCACCACTATTGTAGCGTCCCCAGTGGATGTGGTGAAAACACGCTACATGAACTCAGTGCCTGGCCAGTACAAAGGTGCTGCTAACTGTGCCTTAACCATGCTGATTAATGAGGGACCCACAGCTTTCTATAAGGGGTATGTGCTATAGTTATAAAGCATTCATGTCAAAAAGTCAAATGAAGCAGAAACTAAATGAGCTTTGCCATCTGATTCTTTTTCAGCTTTGTGCCCTCATTTCTTCGTCTGGGTTCCTGGAACATAGTGATGTTTGTAAGTTTTGAGCAGATTAAGAGAGCTGTGGTGAAATTTCAGCAGGCCCAGCAATCTCCACTCTGACATGTCAACAGATAAATGATTTGGCAAAGTCAAGACAGTCTGATTTGCAGCTACAGCAGCACAAAGTCATTCTGAAGAGAGGCATTCTGGGTTTGACTGCTGCTGGTCTGGACCTGTTCTACCTCATGCTCATCTTATTAAAGAGGCCACACTCCAAACAGAAGCTGCAGGATATTTCATGATGGGAGTTTGGATGACTCGTGCACATTATTGGATATCTTGTTCTCTTTTCTTTTCTTATTTATAGAGTGCAATATGATGTAGATGGGGGTGTCATTTACAGTGTTGTGTAAGCACAGTAACCTACTGGCTTTTTAGGTAGTCTTGGTAGGGTTTTTGTATTTAATATCTGGTTTCAGGTGACAGTTTCCTGTTTGTGAACATAGCTGTTTAAGACGAGGGCTGCAACTAATGATTTATCTTGTTTTTACAATCATCATTTTATATTCATTTGGTCTATAAAATGTCAGAAAATAGTGACAAATGCTTATCATTATTTCTTAGAGCCCCTGCTGGTGTCATCAAATGGCTTGATTTTTGTTTGACCAACACTCCAAATCCCAAAGATATTCAGTTTATCATTGCATACGACAAAGAAAAGCAGCAAACCCTCACAACTGAGAAGCTGCACCAAGGATATATTTTGCATATTTTCTAGCTGTATTACTACTATATAAGTCTCAACTCTAGTATGAATAAGCCGAAACTCAGCCTATATTAAAATAAATGTTAGTTTTGACGCTGAAATCATCTTTTTAATACCAGAAACACCAGAAATGTTTTTAATACTATGAGTAAATATTGAAAAATGTCATTTGTACCTGTAGGTGAATAATACATTTTAAACAGAATGTTGTTACCGTACCCACAAGACATACATCCACACATTAAGTGGAATAAACCAAAAATATTATTTTCTGCTTTTTGTCTTAAGTCTGTTTGAATGGACTTTTTTTTTTTAAAGGTCAACCTACATTGACCCACATTCATACATGATGAAAACCCCACCAAGTGTCACTCCATACCTGCCCTGCTAGTGGATGCTGTTATAGATACTCCACTGTATAATCCCCTTCACTGGGGAACAATGTGTAGATAAAACACCCCTAACTGTGAGATACAGGTCGGCACTAACAGGCCTCTCATGTGTTTACATTAAGAATATAGTTTAATATGTGTAACCATATTCTCATAACAATAATTTAATGGTATAGCATATCATATATACTTTTCAGCCTGGGTTGGCTTTGTTGTTATGATTTGGGAGCTATTTGAAATATAAATGCTGTTTTGAGCTCATTAAAACAATATGCTCCATCAATGAGTGCAGAGATGTGAAGGATGTGCAGGTGAATGAGGTGAGAAGCACAAAACAATCAGCTGACAGACAAGAAAATTGCCCAATTTGAGTCTTGTGGGACAAAAGGAACTGTTGACATCGATGTAACAGAAGTCTGTGGTGTAACAAAAGCCTTTGAACATGCTCCACCTTGCTAATCATCTCCTGTAGTGCCAGAGAGGTTTCTCCATGGATGAATTGGTATGGCAAGCTTTACCTGGACCGTATGGCACTCTCGCTAACCCTCACGAGTGACAGGGCGAGTTCATGGTAAACACACGGATACTGAATGAATAAGTGAAACTGTATTGTGACAAGCGTTTCCCTAGCCTTTTATCATAAATGTTACAGGTAAATATTAGTGAGGATAGAAAGTAACTGTGAATTTAATGGAAAAAATGCTCCTTTGCTGACCTTGGCAGGAGTCTCTGCACACTAATGAGCAGAGGTATCTAGTGTCAGGTGAGCAGTTCAAGTTCACTCAAACTTGTGTTCACTGTTTTCTCACACGGGAAAACCTTTTTTTAATCCAGTTTGACACACATACTGTATTTTCTTTTAATCAGCTGTGTAAAACAGTGAATGTGTTGTGGCCACATTGTCACAGTCATCTGGTGAAACCGTATTTTAAAGTGTTTAAAGCATTCAAACACACTATTTCAAAGTCAATGGACATCCAGTGGACAGTTGAGAAACCTGTCATGCAAAAAGTCATTGACATTTGTCACCTGTGTGTAGCTACCAAAACACACACAGCTATTTAATTGATGCACATCATATTTCTGATTGCTTTGTTGTCTTGTGCACTATTTCCTACAGATGGAAGTAGCCAAATGTGCATCACATCACAACATGTTTAGAAATGCTGCTGGTGGTGTTACAGTGATGACAAATGACAACTATTTATTTCTTAATCTAAAAACATCACTCTCACGTAGACACAGCAAGTTAAAAAGATCTGCATTAAGATACAGTATAGTCATAAAATTGTTTGAATTAACCCTCCAGTTGTCTTCCCATAGACCTTGCAACTTTTGGTTTGTTTCTTTATAAAGCACAATGTTTAAATGATCACCCAGTTCTATGTTAGACCCTTTAAGCCAACTTCATCCTAACTTATCACCACAGGTTTTAAACATATTAATTTGGAAATTATGGTCAGTAGGGCCAAAATTGGGTCAAAATTGATGCAGGGGGACAACAGGAGGGTTAAGGAATGGTAACACAACAGTCAACAGGTGAACTTGAAATAACTTTTAATGTTTTTTGCTGAATCCTTAATGCATCTCAGCGTGAGTGTAGACTCAGTTCATCATGCATTTATGTCTTCATTTTAAAGGGCTAACTCTGGAATGTTAGTATTTGAACAGTGTTGAAATGAGGATCAAAGATGCTTCACTGAGCTCAGATTTGGATCGCTGTCCTCAGAAGAAAAAAAATGCTTATTTGGGAAATCTCAGTCAAACGCCAGAGACTGTGTTACCAGAGTAGGCAAAACACAGATCTAAACTGAATCAGCAGGTAAAGCTGCCTCAAATCAGTGTTTTTTTAATGTTGTCTGAACTCAAACAGACACTCAAGAACTAAATATAATACTCAAAATAAATAAAATGATTTAATGAATAAACCCTAAGGTGACTCAACGCTATGTACACACTTCAGTCAGTACTCAGTGGTATCCAGCCCCTTTCTATACCTTCAATATGAGAGTAGTAACTTGTATCCTGCATCTGGAGCTTCATTGTGGTGCCTGTTGATGCCTCCTGTGCTCAACCTTCAGTGGCTGAAGGCGGACGGGCCTTGTTGGCCATTTGGGGAACTTTCCTGGATGTGGGGACTCAACGTGATGAAAACAAAGCGATAAATGTTGAGGACATTGAGCGGTGTGTATGTGGGCACCAAAGGGGAGCAGGAATGGACGAGGGAGGACTGGGAGGGATGTGAGGGAATGGCAGCAGGCGGGCAAGATGACAGCTGTGGTGAGGTTGCAGACTGGGAGGCAGGGATTGTGGATCTGCTGGTGAAAGCCCACTGAGAAATACTGAGGGGGAATCTCACCGAGTCTTTCAGCTGATTTAAGTTCAGTCCTCTCCTGAAGTTTTTTCACCAGGATCAACTTAATGTGTTGCTGCTTCCGCAAACTGAGAAAGGAATCCAAGAAAACTGCCAGCGGTGTTTCACCCTCCACAAACCTTTGAAGCAGCAGCTGTTTGGGGAGATATTTTAATTCACACACAGTCAGTGGACAGCTTTTACACCAGTTTAGACTTGTTCTTTGCAGCCACAAGTTTGTAGGGCACTGGTTTTGTGGAAGAAAACTATACTGACACAATGTTTGTATCCTTATCTCACACAGTGACAGAACTGACTTTTTTTTTCTTTCACACCCTCTTCAATCACCACTTAAATGCTGCATTGTCCTCCAAGCCTTTTCTATAACAGCAGTGGCAGTGTGATGCTAGAGGGTGTAACAGTATATCTATTACCTGAAAGCAACCAGTTTGCTTATATCCTTCTTATCCAATAATCCAAGTGTAGCTTCTCTTCAGTCAACAGTTTATTGTTGATGTCTTAACTACATTAACCACTTTGAGTCTTTTACATCACTGGTTTAACATCTTCTTTGAGTGATGAAAGGATATATCTTGAGTATTACAGTAGCACTCTTTTTTGTATAGAAAATGCTTCAACATGCATGAAAAGAAAAAAAGAAGTGCTCCCTCACCTCACACTCCTCTTCAGCATGATTTATCTTCTTCAGGAGGCACAGCTGAGCATAATGAACACTGTATTTTTCTGCTGCAAAACAAAAGTCACATTTCAGCAGCACAAAAAATATCAAATACATGGAGAATTAAAATCAATATAGAACAATAATAATAAAAACTCACCAAGCTGCTCTTGTTTGGCCTGGATGATGCTTCTAAGTTTTTCAAGTTCCTTGTACTTCATTGCAAGAAGTAACTTTGCATTTTTAAATTTAGATTTTTGTGAAAGAGTCTCTTTTGCTAGTTTTTGATTTGAAAGCAGCATCTTCTCTGTGGCTCCCTGCAGTCCCTGAAACTGGAAATGACCATGCGCCACCAAAGTAAGAGTAAAAGTAAGAGTTTAATATGACATAATATAGAGAAAATATAAGCAATGTGTTTTATTATTATTAACATAAAATATCATCTGTTATCAGCGTTAAATCATCCCACTCTGAGGCCAGTGTGTTAATGCTCCACTGACACATGCTGCTCACCTTTTCGTTGCACCTGACAATGTGATTTATTTTGTGTTCATCCTCCAACAGCTCCCTCAGCTCTCTGGTCCTCAAAACACCAAACTGCACCGACAGAGACATGATGACCCTCCACCCTGCATGCTCACTGCTTCATCAAAATTTGGTACCGCTCTGACCCTGCTGTGTCCTGCCGTCCATGCTGCGTTCATGGTCCCATAGGAAACTGCGGATTTGTGCGAGTACAGCGTTCTCGATAATGAATGACTTGGTGACATATGTTATGGAGTTGAGGTAAGATAAAGATGTGTTGTAAGTTAATTTACTAGCAGTTTGTTTTAGCTTGATACAATTAGTAATAACTGCCGCTAATATACCTCATGTATATATCACATGTAGAGTTTCACTGATGTAATTATTGTTTGCGTGAAATCTCTGCTTCAATCTCGCACAGCCTGGAAATACTTCATAAAAGACTTTGTCTCCCCCCGAAAATCTAAATGCTAATCGACATGAAATGCACCTTTCATTTCATTCAGCCAATTTAGGACAGCAGGTACTGAATGCTACAGTATTGACAACAAATATCAAACTCGTAAAGCTGTTACCATGGTAACTCTTACTCAAGTCACTCTTACAGTCTTTATCTTTTTTTAATGCCTCAAATAAAAACGTGCAATATCCAACATGTGTATCCATGCAAGATACCATGGCTGTAAATCTATGTATGTAGACTATACAGCCGTTTGTAGGCTATGTAGTCAAAGCACAGTGATCCTCATGTTTAAGGATATTATTCCTACTCTGAAGGTAAGAGGCTTAAACCAGCTTCTATTATAGGCTACATGAGGACCTATGAAAATACATAAGAAAATGTCTGCAATGCAGTGTGGAATATTAAAGAATGTGTATGTAACATACATATTGCAGGATTAATGCCACTACCATTGATAAAAGTACAGCCAGCTATTTTCCAGTGCATATCAGAATATGTTATATGTAGCCATTAAAAACATTACATTACAAAACATTTTTAGGCTATGTAAATACAGTAGCCTATACTGTATACATACTGTATTTACACAACATTACCATATAAAGTTTTGTTTCATCCAAGCTAATGAATGTATGTTGGTGACTTTCTGCTACTACCTCTGTGGTGTTTCCTCCTCCTTGACAGACTGTGACTGATAAGTGACTCCAGACTGATAATGTCAAGTATATGTGTGTGTGTGTGTGTGTGTGTGTGTGTGTTTGTATGTATGTCTGTCCTGTCCACACCAGGGTAATGCCTGCAAACACATCCTACTATCCAGGTGAGCACTGCCGGCCTCCCTCAGAATAACTTCCTGCCTCGGCTATATGTGGCCTCAGTTAATCCTTAAGAACTCCCTGTTCTCGTCAGTGAAAGTCCTGCACTGAGACACAAACGAGTTTCCCCTCTTAAGAGCGGCAGGACGACATGCAGATTAACCGCACCAGCCCTCAACACAGGACACCACCACTTTGTAAGTAATACAAGTAATAATTTAACTCATAGTTCAGCGTATTTGTATTGGAAGAATTCAAATGAGTGTCAGGCTGTTTCTATTTATTAAGATATCTAATCTCATTAATGTTTATCCATTTAAAGGAGCATGTTTCATAGCTTTGAATTTTGCTTTTTTTCTCATTTTGCACACACTCTAACGATCATAAAACATGTATAACATACACAATAAATAGTGGTTTAAATCTGCTCTGAATGTTCAAGCTTTCTACTGAGTTACATAAGAAGCTTTTCAGTTCTTTGTGTTGTATTTTAGGAAACAGTGAGACTGTTATCCTGGTGTCAGAGGGGGACATTGCTCATTTCCTGTGTGTTTGTTTTTATTTATGTTACCCACAATTCTTATCTGAGCCGTGTGCCATCTGTTAAATGAAACTCAGGACAAGACAACAGTAGTTGGTTTATTTAAGCAGCAGTGTGGGAGCCAAGAGGCTCAAACATACAAGTAAATAAACAGATTGTTATTACGATAGACATCATTTTTTGTTTTGTTTAATCTGTATTTTATCAGGCAGGGTCATTGAGATTAACCTCTCTTTTCCAAGAGAGACATAAGAACAAGAAACATTCACAAGACCAGAAACAACACAACTGCACAATAAACAAGGAATTGATAAAAGTATAATACAAGTATAATACAAAAACATAAGATAATAAAGCTTTCAAATCTCTAAAGGGAATGTAAGACTCAAGTTTGAGGGCAGTTTGCAGTTCACACAAGTGACTTCTAATGCTTTTGCAAAATGAAGTCAGTGTTCTTTATTTGAGTGCTACTGGTAAATAAAACCAATGTATTAATCAATTGAATTTAAAGTAGAAAAATAGACAATGGATTAAATGTTATAGCTGTTACAAGAATGTGAAGAAGTAGGCTATTCCAAAAATAAGTATTTAAAAAGGGTCAAAATTGACAGCACAATCAGAGATATCATCTTTTTTATTTCATGCATTCGTCTTCTTTCATCTAAACCTGTCGCCTACATTACCCACAATGCAACTCAACTATATTCTCCCAACAGTGCAGATTCAGGTGTGTTATGCTGGTATTGCTGGTCCTGTGACTTTCTAAGTCCACACACACTAAATTATTTTTTTTCTTCAGCCCTGACTGACTCTGACTTCAGTGACCTCACTTGTGCTCTTTCCGGAGCAACAAAAGGCTTTATACAACTTTTTATGCAGTAGTACTTACTAAGACCTTTGTGTTTAAAACTGGTGGAGTAACAGAACAGAATCTTGTAATTCTGTGTCAAAGAGGATTTTTTATTATTATGTGACAGAATATTAAGTTTCTTGAATCTTGAGTCTTATATTAAAGGACCACACATGTACTACTACTATATGTTTTGGCCCATTAATACCTTTCTGTACCATACATTTTTAGACTGACTTTCTTTTTTTCAGCCAGCCATTAATATTCATTCATGTAGTTTGATATAAAGATCTGCATGCGATAGTTGAAACCCGCTTTGTCTCAAATCAACCTGACATCCAAGATATGTGAGTCAGCTGCAAAGAAGCTCTGTATCTACAAGCTGTGCTGTCAGAAAATCGAACAATAAGCATATTTGAATTTTGTGTCTTGAATGAAAAAGGTTGCTGTTTGGTAGGTGACTCTCAGGGTTCAGAGTCTGGATTTTTGAAGCACCTTAACAACAACAATACAGATAACCAGTTCAAGATAAAATTATACATTTGACAAAAAGAAAGTCTGCTTAATTAACTGAGTCTCACTTCTCTGTTTCCACATCTCTCAGTGCAGTGATGCATCCTTTGGTGCTCTGGGACGTTCAGCTGTGATTGAACAAGACCAAACCACCATGAGTGCCGACGCTGTCTGCAGGGCAGAAGCGGACTCGGAGCACAACGCCGAGCTAGATGACATGGTGGCTGCCATGAACGTGTCTGCCAACCGTATGACCCCGCCTAATGGCTGCAGGTCAGGTGCTCCAAGGGCCACCAGCTCTCACAGAGCTCGCCTCTCTGACAGGAAGATGTCGCTGCAGGAGCGCCGCATTTCTCGGCAGCCAACCATTGAGACCAAACGTGTGTCTATCACAGACGCTGATGTGAGGGGTCTTACACTGCCAGAGTTGGATTTTTGACATAATTTGTTACTTATGAGATGCTTTACTGACATAACTCCCCCTGTAATGTTTGCAGGACTTTGTCCAGCTCAACCAGTATAAGTTGAAGAATGAGATTGGAAAGGTGAATAATAAGCATCATCCAGTAATTGAGGGGACACAAAGAGAATGACAAGAATTTTAAAATCATGTTTTCTTCTTTTTATACCCCAGGGTTCATACGGCGTGGTGAAACTAGCTTATAATGAAGATTCTGAACAGTATTATGTGAGTTTAAACTTATATTTTGTGCATTCAAGATCAAAGTAGCATGTTAGATTGTCCTCATGATTGTTCCCTTTTTCTCATTTATTCAGGCAATGAAAGTTGTTTCAAAGAAGAGGCTAATGAGACAGTGGGGATTTTTGCGTGAGTGAAATTTCCATGATTCAAATTATCTCAGTCCATTCCAGTGTTGTTGGTGCTGATTTGTTTTCTGTTTTCTTGTCTGTCTGCATTTGTGTGTGTTTGTGTAATTTCAGGCCGCCTGCCTCCTCAGGGGAAGGATGCAGTCCCTAAAGCCACAATGCCCCTGGAGAGAGTGTACAAGGAGATCGCCATCCTTAAGAAACTGCACCATCCTCATGTGGTGAAACTAGTGGAGGTCAGACATGTCCTGCATTGCTACACACTGGTTTATTTCAGTGATTACAGTGACAACAATGCTGATTACTGGTGACAACAGAGGAGTTGAACTAAAACACTGCAGTTTGAGTGTCTCATGAAAACACTTTGAGATGCTAAATTTCTGCTGTAGTGTGAGATGAGACTTTGGAATTAAACTACACAAAGAAAAAAAGGACTGTTTTGATATATCCATGTGAAAAAAATATATTTATTAGTATTTATGTGGTATATAACAAAAGCAGACAACCAACATTTAACCAAAGACACATTAAAAGAACATTAATTAATTAAAGCTCCTGCACACACCCACAGGTGTTCTTACTTATTCATCCAAAATAATCGATAACACCTGTGTGAAAACACACAAAAGCATTTCATATTACAATTACATCTACAGTAAGATAAATAAATGAATGCACTATTTGAGATTTCTTATGTCCTGCAGGTACTTGATGATCCTGATGAAGATGGACTTCACATGGGTAAGGTCTAATGTATTCTTTTCACACTAACTGAATATATCTCCTAATGTTTTAAAGACAAAGTCAGTGTCATTAAATTCCGATTATTTGCCCTCAAGCTTTCGAATTGATGCCGAAAGGGTACGTTATTACACATTAATGTCTTCTGTCAGATTTCCAAATGGAGACAGGATGGACATAAATAAAGAAGTTACTAGTTCTATGAAGTTTATATATCTACTTCTTTTTTTTTCTTTTTTTCCTTTTTTTCCCTCCACTTCTCCTGTTGATCAGACCAGTGATGGAGGTGCCTACAGACATCCCTTTTACAGAGGAGCAGGCTCGCTTTTACTTCCGAGACATCATCTTGGGTATAGAGTATTGTAAGTTTTACAGATAATATCTCTACATTTTATAGAGTCAAAACATGTCATGTACTCATAACCTTTCTTTTTGTAAAGTCATGAAGCTTGTGATTACATGCAAATCAATAGAATTGGAAAATCTCCAACTTTAGTGACCTGAACAAGCAGAAAGTGGTATCTTATTACACATATTGGTTTTTAAAAGTTGAGATAAGCTGTTTAAATTAAAAGCTGCAATTAGACTGAAAAGTTAGAGCTATTTCCGGTTGGCTATTTGCACAATGAGGGCTTTATTTAGGTACAATTCAAGACATATTGCACTGTTAAAGACAAGTAAAAAGGATTATTTCAGTATCATTAGTATGATGATTTTTTTTTCATAATATCAGTACAACTATACCAAAGTGCACCCATATATCTGTTATAATATGTTTATGTTAGCTGCTCAGCAAACACTTGCTATGATGGTATCTCTGTGTTTCTGTCTTGTCCAGTGCACTACCACAAGATCATCCACAGAGACATTAAACCTTCCAACCTGCTGCTGGGGGACGACGGTCATGTCAAGATCGCAGACTTTGGAGTGAGCAACGAGTTTGAGGGGTCAGACGCCCTCCTGTCGAGCACAGCGGGGACGCCAGCCTTCATGGCCCCTGAGATGATGACTGAATGCGAGCAGAGCTTCAGCGGAAAGGTGGGATGTTGGACAGCGGGAAAACAGACTGTTAATCACTGAATATGACTCATCATATCAGACTGTGTTTGATTGCAAGACATTATCAAGAAATTATGTCCTAATGCCTACTGTGAGCTTCTCAGTAATGACACAGTCCTGATAATTACTGTGTTTGTTTACCAGGCATTAGACGTGTGGGCGATTGGAGTCACACTCTACTGTTTTGTCTTTGGGATGGTAAGCAAGTTCTCAGCATAATTCACACTGAATAAAAAGATAAAAAGCCAGTCAAACACTCCATTTTAACACTGAAATAATTCCCTTGTGATTGCCCTATTGCAGTGCCCTTTTTATGATGAATATATCGTTTCTCTGCACAACAAGATCAAGAACAAACCTGTGGAGTTTCCAGAAGCGTAAGAAAACATTTAGACATGGTTACTTCATACAGTGTAAGACTATTTACTATAGTGTAAGTTTTTCTCCAGACTGAACATTTTAGTAGCAAGTGACCAGTTTTTTTAAAGATATTTTTCTTGATTTGAGAGAAAAAAATGATGAACTAAAGCAGAAGACTTATAAACAACGGGTGCTCATTTGTTTGTTAATGGGAAGATGTTAACATTGGGGTGTGCGTTTTTAGTCTGTTCACTGATTTTGTGTTCCCTTGAGTCTACTTTTTTTGATACTCATGATGACTAACATCTCTCCATGCCACCATAAAACATTATTTTTTAAATAGGCATACAAACTGTTATTGTGTGTTTTTTTGTCTGTTTGTTATGTCTCACAGGCCATCGATAAGTGCTGAACTGAAGGAGCTCATTGAAAGGATGTTGGATAAAAACCCTGAAACAAGAATCACCATCCCTGAAATTAAGGTGACTGGTAAAGAATTAAATCATAGAAACAACAGATTACATGTCCCTGACTCTTTTAAAATGTAAGTCTTGTTTTATGTCTCGTTGTCACAGCTCCACCCGTGGGTGACAGAGAATGGCTCAGATCCTCTCCCTCTGGAGGAGGAACACTGCACGGCAGTAGAGGTCACAGAGGAGGAGGTGCAGAACAGTGTCAAACTCATCCCCAGCCTCTCAGCTGTGGTGAGTCGCAGTGACTGTTCTGTGTGTCCCCATTATTTAACTCTATAGGGGCCACAATGCCTCCCACTGATGTAATTATCAACATATGATTACCTTTAGGCCTTCTCCTTCTCTTTCCCTCTGTGATCCTATAAGGGTTAGTGGATTTCCTACTTACACAACGTGTTTAAGGACAAACTTTTATGTCACAACCATTAACAGCTATCAAACCCTGAAGACACAAATGAGCCCTTTATATCTAAATAGGGAGAATATCTTCTTTCATGAAGCCTGCTGTGTTACTACAGTAGCCCAGAATGGACAAACTGACTCTGACCTTAGAGAGGGCCTTTGTTTTTGTGCAATCTGCAACTTCACCACTAGATGCCAGTAAATCATACACACTGGTCTTTTAAAAAAGAAAGCTTACATAATTATTATTATAGACAGATGACACAAAAATGCAAATTTTATGATCATGTTACCTTCAAAGTTGTGAAATTGCAATAATTATATGACAAAAAACATTAATTATCTGTTATGAAGAAACAACAACAAAAGTTTTCCAGAAATTTTCAAAAATTAGATTTTTTAATGGATTTCATATTAGAAAAAATCAAATTTTGTATTTTTAAGTGTATGTTTTGTTGTGGACAACTAGCTAATGATATGATGCTGTTTTTGTTTGTTTTCATTGTGATTATCTCTGATGTCCACTGCAGATTCTGGTGAAGTCCATGCTGAGGAAGCGGTCTTTCAGTAATCCCTTTGAGT
Organism: Scomber japonicus; assembly: GCF_027409825.1. NCBI lineage: Eukaryota > Metazoa > Chordata > Actinopteri > Scombriformes > Scombridae > Scomber > Scomber japonicus. The sequence goes on from NC_070583.1 coordinate 22,884,371, forward strand.
GTCAGGTCAGACGGGCAGAGAGGTCCATGTCTGCCCCTGGAGGTCTTCTTACGTAAGTAGCCTACTCTGCAAATCCTGCCCGCTCCGCTCAGCCAAACTGCCAGCTCTGCGATTAGGCCTCTAACAAAACAAAGCAGTGAGCAGATGCTTGGATAAAAATAGATTCAGTCGCTTACATATAGGAGTGTAGAGTCTCCCTCATATTAACTATGATATGATATGACAATATAAAATGAGTCTAATCTACTATCATATCTGGACCACTAATCTTTGAATATTGACTGCAGGTCCTTTGTTTTGTTTTAGCCCATAAATTAGCAGCACATGCAGGCAGATGAAAGTATTTCTTCTTTCCTGATAAGCTAAATGGAAGCCCCTGTGGCAGCAGTAATGGCTGCGCTGCTTTTGTTTTCCATTAACAAGCCAGTTCTGTCTGTGGGGGGCCGCTGGCACAGCTAATTATACCTCCATGGGAAGAGATGTGGCGCTGCAGCTACATCCTCCTCCACACTAACCCAGTCACCACCAGTACAGCATACAGCGCTGCAGTCTCCCACACAGTACAATCTGTGGAGAGAGTTTGGATCAGGCTGTCTGTCTATCTGACACATGTGATGTGTAAATGGTGAAATCACATCAATGCTGCTGGTAAGACTGAGGTGATAAATGTTTGTTGAAGGTGGCTGCTAGTGGACACTATAATTAAAGGTGAACATTTTACAATTTGAGGTAGAAGTAGTAGAAGTAGTTCAGCCCTTCAGTTGGCTTGAATAAGAAGATCAAAATGTTAAATTTGATCTTCTTGGAGGGATGATGTGTTGTGGCTGTTTGTTCAGTAATCCAGTAAATAAATAAAACTCATTATGACAAAACATTATTACATCAGACTTCTTTTCACAATATGTTGTTTTTCAAAATATCTTTTTTTACAAATAGTTATGCAATTGTTTTTCTGCAGCAGCCAATCACATAACTGTTTCAGTCCTAATTGTCTTTGACAATGACAGCAGGATTTTTTTTTTTTAAGTTTTATCGTGAAAAGAAGTATGATGAAATAATGCAGCTACAATAATTAGCTGAGCTTTAAAAAATGTATTGGATTATTTCCAAATTTCATGTTTATTTTACACATTTGTTATGTATTTATTCATACAATTATCAATTCAGATTTATTCATTCAATTTAATATTTAACATTTGGGTCTCTATATGAGTTTGAGCACAATAAATGAATTGGCCTGATGGGGGCACTATAATGATATTTACAGATTACAGTTTAAGATGTAATCTAAAATAAAAACTTTGAAGCTCTAAGGAATAGTTTGACATTTTCATAAATGCTTTGTTATCGAGAGATGAGAAGATTGAGAAGATGGATACCACTTAACTTTGTCTGTTATATATGAAGCTACAGCCAGTTTAGCATACAGAGCAACTTGCAGTTTACAACACCTGCTAAAATCACAAATTGTCATTTATGTTTCAGTTTTATACATATATGTAAAAAACTGAAACATAACTTTGTTATTCAGTGAGCTTTAGTGTTTCTGTAGAAGTATCTTTGTTACTGTAGTTGTTCTGACATATTTAGAATCATTACCGGTTTTGTGTTTAGCGTTGTCGTTAACAGATTTTGTGCATGCGCTTGTAAAATGTATATTTTAAAGGCTCATTATTACAGTTATGTATTACTCTGTAATGCAGCACAGTGTTTACAGTATTGCTTGCCTGGAACTCAAACCATTTTCTGATGCCCAACCAAATATGCATTTAAATCATTCAATTGATATCAAATGTAATATAAACATGCAACTAACAACTACTAGTCAACTATGAAAGTCTTTGTTTGGTGGCAGCCTTAGGATTTTGTTACACTTGGTAGAACCAGGCTATCTGTTTCCCCCTTTTTTCCAGTCTGTATTCTAAGCTAAGCTAACCAACTTCTGGCTCCAGCTTCATATTTGACAGACATTAGAGTCGCACCAGTCTTCTCATCTAACTCTCAGCAAAAAAGCAAAGGAGCATATTTCCCAAAATGTCAGCCTATTCTTTTAAACCGCCCCAGTCCTGCTATAATCAAATCAAATTTGGAGAATAGTGAAATTGTCACTATCGAGCCTAACATTGTTATTGTTTATCATTAATGGTGTTAGTGGACAGCATACAGGCTGGCCTGTTATACACAATGTCCTCTTTCTTTCAGTGGTTCTTGGGGCTTAATAGGGTCTTCACCTCATCTTCATCCTTCCTTGAGGTAAATATGTCAGGAGCATTTAGGCTGAGCTTTGATGTTTCATTCTCAGCTCAACTCAACAGTTGTTTATTAAACCTTAAGAGGATTTAAGAGGGACAAGACAACACAAAGCTCTCAACAACGAGCTGTACCCAAAATAAATGGACGCACACAGCTGAGTGCTTTGTGTTCCTGTCTCTCATGTGTCCTCTTGAGGTTGATGTGTGTGAAAAGTGATGAGCTGTGCTGTGGAGGACATGTACTCTATGACATTTTTAGTCTAGTGTTTCCCTCACCGCGCTCCTCCTCCTCCTCATCTGCAATCTCACTTAGTACCTTCGACAAGATGATTGAGCATTTGTCGCCCACAGGAAAATCAGCAACGAGGGGAGCAGAGATGGAGAGTTGGAGGACTTGTACGAAGATGACACATTTATAGACTGCACAGAATAAACAGATATATTGTGCATACAGATTAAAAGAAGAAGAGAGGGTTCATTTTTGTACCTTTCTTTACATCTGTCTCTTTCCTAATTTGATGCTTTTGCTTTGCGCTTGCTGTGCTTACGTGCTTGCATGTTTTCTTACTTTAGTGCAGAAGATTGTGATACAGTAATTTTGTGATATATGCTAAATATTGAAAAGATGGCTCGAAATGCACGTATGCATGAAATAAATTAAATGATTACACATAAGATTAGATTTGTTTGTTCAATCTGCTTTTCTGTTGCTATATGCATATGTAAATCCAGGAAGGCATGATTGATGAATGATTCTTGAATGCAAAGTAATTAACTGGATTGTGTTAAAAATGTAAATATGCTCTATAAAGAAGATATTTTTACATTTTCCTACAGATGTTGAAAATAATAAAAGACAGCACTGAACCATTGACTTTAATTGATTGTGGAAAAAACTGTGGAGGTTTGTTTGTGTGTGTAATTATAGATATTACATAACATTTGTGTGTTGAATGTAAAACACTAGATGGCAGCCTCAGTTACATATTTAGAAACAGATGTTTTCCCCAAAGTAACAGCATTTAAAAATGTACAAATACACACCCCAACATTACCATGTACTCAAGTCATATATTCAAAACAGCCCTGCAGCCAGCTACTGTAGTCTAAATTCCCATTCCCATCTGTTGTCAAGTTTCAGTATCAAGGCACTTCATTCTCCATACCAGTAGAGGGCAGCATTGTTTTGTCAGTAAGGAGATCACCTTTAGACCAGCAGACCCATGTTAGAGCCCATATGACAGCAATAGTCCAGCCTGCTTAAGTGCCACTGAGCAAACTGCAAGGACCCTGCTCTAACAGATTTCTCCTTCAGGCATCAAAAGTGTACAAAATATTAAATCATTTCACACAGTTAAATGAGATTCTTTATACTGGATAAGCAAATATGAGTAGGCTATAATCGTGCAGCCTACACTTGCATAACTGGTTCAGTAAATATGAGGTGACAATACTTTATCATACTATTAAACAGAGACACTATTATTAGGAAATTTCTATGTCCCTATCCAGTTATATTTATTGTAGAATGTAATTAAAAAAAACACAGTACAGCTCCCATAGGTGAAGTGGATAACTGTGTTAGAAATCATTTATTTGCAGTATTTTTCCTACTGAAACATTTCTGATATATTTTACGGACAATGTAAGGAAAATATGAATCCTGTTCTTCTGCAGGAACAATCCCTGTTATTTTTGGTGTAATTTTAGCTTTGGCATGATGATATATGCAGATATTTTGAAAAATAAGATTGACAGTAAAAAGATTGGACTCAGAAATGCACGTAAACCTTGTATTTTAAGGATTCTAAAGCACCTTTTGTGCATATCTTAGCAAATGCATACTGTATCCCAACACTGCTCTCTTCTCTCCTTTGATTGTGCTGCAAAAATAGATCGCTCTGTTCTGATGATATAAGGAGGAGGCATGATGCTGCAAAATGTAAAATCCCTGAGTAGGAGTGCCACTGCCACTCTCCATCTCAGCATTACTGTCCCCGAACAGTCCTGATCAGAGCAAATTTCAGGTTTATCAGGGTGAGCTGTGGACACACCAGTGGATTTATTGAGGCAGAGTGGGCCTGCAGGTTTCTCTGGAGGTGTGAAGGGGGTGAGACAGAACAGTGTAGGATAAAAACAATGGCAAAAAATATAGAAAAGCTGGGGTATGGTTTTTTAATTTCTTTTAATTTTATTTGAGTATTTAGCTGTGAGACAGGTGGTGAAGAGAAACAGAACAAGCAGAAAAGGATACTTTGGTGAAATGAAGGTTAAATCATGTAAAGTTTTACTCCATGGTCACCCACATCCACCTGAAAGTAGTAGAGGTAAGATTAAATAATACTGAAGTGCAAAATGTAAACTGGAAATAGATCATCACAAAGATACTATGCATAATGCATAGTATCTAATGTTCGCATTTAAGATCAAGTAGCCTACCTTAGAACCTTTTAGCTATTGATGGATATGGATTTTTGATATCATGTGTCTAGGATTTGTTGAAGAAGGCCGACATCTATTGTCAAAAATGCTAGCGTCTCTCTTGATGTTTAACAGGTATAATGTTTACTGTGTTCACCATCTTAGTTTAGCATGTTAGCATGCTAACACTTACCAGTTACACGTAAAGTACAGCAGATGGTAGGTATGCCATTAGTTTGAAGGTATTCCTGGACATATTGACACTGTAACCTGCGGGTAGTGCTAGAGTAAAAGTCAGGGGATCATCAAAATTTGTGTTTTGCATCCTTTGGGGTCCATGAATGTCACTAGGTAAAAAGCCAATGCAAACTATAGAGTTACAGTTAAAAATGCATCATATCAACACCATGTCAATGGTGCATCATCGTTATGTATTCAAAATTGCTAGTTAAAGCACAGGTTCATAGTTTTTCAAGTCTGCCCAGTCAGATGCCCAAATGAACATTGACACATTTTTCTTGCTGTAATCATTCCTCCTGTTCATAGTCATACTGACCCTTTATAATGCACTTAAAGTGTAAGTGATGAGGGCCAAAATCCACAGTCCTCCCGTGCAAAAATTTATAAAAAAGTTTATTTAAAACTTATATGAAACTTTGTACAAATTAGTCAGATCAAGTCAATATCTTTCAAAGTTAGAGTCATTTAGTGTCAGATTCTCTCTGTTTGTTATGATCCTTCCACTGTAGCTGTGCAGGGAAACACTGCTGAGACACAAAGGACTGTAACTGTGGAAGATATCCAATTTATTTGCCGAGCTCAAACTGCTGAAGCCTCATAATACCTTAAGATAAACTCTCAACTGTCAGATAAACTGTGGATTTTGTCCATAGGGGATCTGCTAATGGTCAGTATGAACAGAAGGAACGATTACAGCGTGAGCATCTGACTGTTGTTTGAAGACAGATCTGAAAAATGATGAACCTATCCTTCAAATTGTGTAATATAATTGTTTGATGAGAAACTCAGGTTTCTCATCAAACTGATCAGAAGAACATTACACATTTCCTTAACTGATCACAGCTTTATGAAAGTTTGGTATGTACATTCATTATTACTGTCTGATCAGTTAAAGTCATGTTTATCACACATCCTGTATCTTTGAGCAGTCCAAAAATGATTTAGATTTTGAAATACACCTCATGTGACATTATCTTTGCCAGCCACTCCATAAATATGTTAAAATGCAGATAAAAACAACTCTTTAGACCCCTGCAAGCCATCTTGATACCATTTGTATTCCTGCAGTCATCCCATTTTTCTGTTGCTGCAGTTATGTGAAGACCAAAGAGGAGTGTTTCTGGGCAAAGATTTCTGTGGAAACTGTTGCCATGCAACAGCACAATACTGCGTTCATACAGAGTAGTAACTTCACTGTATGACTGCTCTTTTTCCTCAGCTCCCTGCCTGCATGAGTAATGCAATGCTCTATTCTATTCTGCTTCTTTCTACTCTATTCTATGCTACTGTATGTCTAAATACATAGTGAGGTCTTTATTTCTGGGCTGTAACTATGGTGTCATTGTTTCATGAATGGGCAGAGGAAACTTTGCGTCTGGTTCCACACCCAAACTCCGCTAAGTTTCCACACTCAGAGCCAGCTATAGTTCAGCCTCAGATACTCAGCTAAACACTGACCCTTGGCTCTCACTGTTAACCCTCTATTCCTGTCGCCACGCTGAGTTTCACCCCTCCAGTCTCAGCCGACTCCACGTCACCGGCCTCTCTCTCTCTCTCTCTCTCTACCTCCCTCTATCTCTTTCTCTCTCTCTCTCTCTCTTTCTCTCTCTCTCTCTCTCTCGCTCTCTCTCTCTGTGCCTATGATCCACCATGACTGACCCCACTGGCCTGCTGTCAACTCAACTGTACATCCCTCCAGGCTGCAAAGTGCAGAAAGGCTTTTCTTTTTCCTTTTTTTCCCTTCTCCTACCCTGCACTGTTGGGAATCCCCTGTGCCCACATTCATAATGAGTCATCAGCTCAGACATCATGAAGGGTATAGCCTAATCTGTCAACCAGTTGGCACCTGAGGAGCTAATTGTAAAACAAAGTATAACTAATTAGACATTGTGTTTAGGTAAGAGATTATGCAGGCACTTTGCAGTGATGAAGAGCAGCATAAACATTTCAGATTCAAGAGTCAGCCTGCCAGAAAAAGCTTGAAATACACACCATGAAATGCAAGAAAAACAACTTAAAATGTATGAATCTTCTATCAAATCCAGTGTTAACAGGTGATCAACAATACTCAAAGTCTTCATAGCACATTTAAGTAATTGCCAGTTAATTATCACATTGTGAGCCTGTCTGCTAAGTTAAGACTTCCAAAATAGATTACATATAATTTGCTCCCTCACACCACTGCTTGTCAGACAGGTGATGCAATGCCATTTTCTTCTCACGTTCTTTTTTCTTTTCTTTTTTTTTGTTTTGTGACAGACACGACATCCATGACTCTGAACTAAGCACTTACCCGCCATCAAAGTTAATATTAGAACAACACAAGAACAGTCATAAAGTCATCAACTATTTAAGATGTTTAATAGTGTTGAATGATGCCATGTGAAGAAATAAGTTGATCATCTGTTGTTCATATCATGTATATTGTTCTTCATGGGCAAAAGGGAAAATGACAGGAAATACTTGAAAATGTAAGTACCACAAAAAGACTATTTCAACACATAAATCATGCATGTTGTAATAAAATACAGCGCTGTCATGGAGAACAGAACTATTACAAAAATCCTCTTATTTTGCTCTTTTAAAAAACAAACTTTTCAGATGACGCCCTTTACATTATGCCTTTAAGTTAACTGGTCTAAATTGTCTGTGTGTAGCCAATTCAGATTTTATATTATTGACTTTTATCATCTAATTTTTATGTGCACAGCACCAATCATGATTTGCAAGATTTGTATTGAAGTATTTTGCAAATATCTTGGTCTTCAGAATGATCTCAACAAACAGCTTTAACAGGTTGGAAGAAGTAAATTATTTAAACTCATTTTTAATTAAATTTAACCTCTTAACATTGATATATTCAGTACATGTTGACACTTCAAGAAAGAGCTACTGCAGCCATATAATACCAGTAGGAATCTGAAGTACTTGGATCAGAGGTCGTTGGTTGTTACTCGCTCCAGGCTCAAGACTCCTAAACTTGGGACGTCTCTCCCGTTTGACTTAAGATCTGAGGGCACCTTTAAAAAGCAGCTCAGAACCCATTTGTTCAGAATAGTTTTGTTTAGTTTTGTTTAGTTTATTTATTTTTTTGATTTGTCTTTTTAGCTGCCTGACTTTGTGATGTCTGCTCTTGAAAGGTGCTATACATATATAATAATTATATTATTATTATATTATATATATTATTGGGGTGTAAAGGGAAAATGTATGTAAAGATGTAGTGTTAAAAATACTCTGCCAGGTGTTGCACAAAAAGTTGCACAAAAAGGTGTTGAAATCTTAACATTTTTAACTACTGAGTAGTGTCAACCTATAGAAACACTGGCCAGTACATCTATAATGCTTGTTGTCTTCTCTTCATTTGTGAGGCTACAATAAACTCTATATTTCTGACAGTTGAACTGAGGGAGAAAAATGAATTACATTTATATTTGTCAGATTCGGATAATAGTGTAGCCACTGTTGATTTTAGGAAGCATGATATTTGTTTTTAGCTACCTGCTCAGTGTTCATTATTATTCAGTCAGGGGGTATTTTTTTATTAGTTTGGGCTTAAAGAGTTAGTGACTAAAAGAGTTTGCTCACCATGTGGAGTAACATTCATCTTAAGTACAGACATATAATGCAATTTCGGAGATGTTTAAAGTCTGAGAAAAAACCCTGATAATATCATCAGGGTAATTTTGGTGTGGGACACAGACTGTTTTTTGTTACTTCTTTTTTTTTATGACTTAAACTTTTATTGAACATTTTATACAATACCACACCACGATACCACCATAAACAGTCAACTAAAGAAACAAAACAAAACAAAAAAGAAGGGGAAAAAAACACAAAACCTATCTACACACCAACAAATACCAATATACATCACGCACCTACCGAAAGAAAAAAAAAGGAAACAAAACAACGACAACAACACCAGCCCAAAGCAAAAAACAAAACGAGAACATACAGGTCAGAACAATCCCAGTGATTTTAAGATGTTGCATATATTCCAGCAACCAAAACCCCGTCCCCCTCCACATTGAGAATTGTAGCCCCCAGTCCCTCGCCACGGTGCTAAGAATAAGTATCCCTGCGCCTGACGTCATGCCCTACGCCGAGAATTACAAAGAATTAAATTCTAAATATTTGCTCCACTTATTAAGATATTTTCCACTTCTTTCTGTCTGGTTAAAAGAAATCTTTTCGAAAGCAGCTACTTTACTTAATTCCAGAAGCCAGTCATTGAGCGAAGGCCCCTCCGGAGACCTCCACCCTGTCATTATTATCGGCCTGCTGATCATGATACTAGTTTGTATCCAGTCTGCTACTGGTTTTGAGATTGCTTGAGAGGGCGAGGATTCCCGAGAATGTATAACCCAGGGCCACAATGTGATTGTCAATACTGTTCCAAAAGTCACTAATCTTTGGGCATGTCCAAAGGGCATGCATTAAAGAGCCCTCCCCTGCCCTACACTTCCAGCAGTCTGGGTTTTCTTTCAGACCCAGCCTGAAGAATCTGGAGGAAGTCCAATAGAAGTGATGGAATATCTTAAATTGTGTCAGCCTTGTTTTAATATCCCTAGATACCTGCCTGGGAATCCCTGAGATAACATCCCATTCCTTCTCCTCGAAAGTGAGTCCTAGGTCCCTTTCCCAAACTGTTTTAAGAGCCAAAACTATCCTGTTACGATCAACACTGTTATCCATGAGTAAGGAGTAGTAAATAGAGGCCTAGTGACCCAACCCGAAAGTGGCCAAGATGTGCTTTAGCAGATCCATACCCTGAGGGGGGGATTGAGGGGAACCAAATGTGCTTACCAGTAAATGTCTCAACTGTAAATATCTCCAAAACTGATTTCTGGCCAAAGTATATTGTCTAACAAGTTTCTCAAAAGATTTCAATGTGTTGTCCTCATATAAATCCCTCAGGGTACAGATGTCTTTCACTACCCGTTCCTTCCACTTCCACTTTTAGAAGATGGTACAGTGGGGCAAAAGATGCTCCAAAAACAGTATTTCTGCACTGATAAATGATATTTTTATACATGTTGGTGCCTATTTGAGAAAAGAGGATTATTCACAATAAAGTCAATATCTTCATGAATACTAAGATGTGGAAAAACATGTCAAGTATCATTTATTTGCATAATGAAGTTTGAGCATACTTGTGTTTGATGTTATTTTATGGGAACGTGGTGTGACTGTGATTCTCCTGCAATGGGAGGCCTTGAAAGAACATGCAGAGTGACGTAACTGTGAGAAAGGAGGGAGGGATGGTAGAATACTTAATTTTAGAATCACCTTTTTTACAAACTTCTGTTCATCACACAAGCCTCTGTAGTTATAATAATCACCTCCTGTATTATTCTGTGGAATAAGTTTGGTTGTCAGAAAAGGCAAAAAGCAAATTATGTAAATGACAGCAGTGTTGTATGTTGTGTTTCAGGCCAGATGGAGAGCATTTGGGGGATTGAAGCTCTCCCAAAAATCATGTGATGACACTTTCCCACCGCCTATCATGTATCCTGGAATGTTTTGGGACAAGTGCTCCCTAAAATAGTCTCTTAAAACCTTCAGCTGAACGTTGTGGCACTTTTTGATAAATAATAGAGAGTCTAAATGTTAGTCTGAATAATTTATTTTGCAGCAGCCATGCATACAGCTGTCTTTGTGCCTGAAAGACTTAGTGCCACTCTTTGTCTTAGCATAACTTAATGCTGTGCATAACTATGGCTGAGTTAACTTTAAGAAAAACAGCGGACATGTGATTCAATTGTTCGTACTGTATCATGTGTGTAATTTAATGTCATGTCATGTGTTTGCTCAGCTGGGGGTGAAAGTGATGAATCAGACTCTCTTAACTGAAGACATGAACTCTCACCATCCACACATAGTCTCTATATTGGAGAGGCTGTCACATTGATGTCTCTGGTCTACTCACTGTCTACTCACAGGCTGCAGGGAGACCTATTTATAGATCTGTCTCTGTTCTCTGCTTCTACATCGGTCCCCTCTTTTCCTCCATCTCTCATTTCTCTCCCCTTCCCTCCCTCTAATGGGTTGATATTTCTGGAGCCGCACAGCTATTATCTTCTTTGCATCTTTGAGGTGCAGATCACGTTGAGTCAGATCATAAACTTTTCAAAATCCGATGTGTCTCTGTTTTATCGGTTTGCTGCGCAGAAATATCATCTCATCATCTCATGAAGAATAGTGAGGCTTTAATCTGAGGTTTTATTTCTAATATCTGATTGGTCGTGAGCTGCCATGTTAGACCTCACAAAAAGTCATCAATTTTCATTCCCCAAGTTTTTAAACACTTTAAGTAAACATCTTAAGTTTAAAGCTGTCTGTTCTTCTGCTACTACTATCCAGTGTCGAGTCCATAGAGCTGCCACTTTTACCCCACAGCACCTAAAACAAGCCACTTGACTTGCAGTTTAGTTGATGATGAATGTCACCAAAGCATACACCACAGAGGGTAAATGCCTTTTATTGCAGAAATTTGTAGACAATAACCAAATACCATTGTGGAGTTAAGAAATGAAAACAATGAGTTGCAACAAAGCTCAGACCTTGTGATGACTTTTGGTAAAGAACAACATTGAACTGTTGCCTTCTTGATGCCTCAAGATCTTGGGAGCTTAAAGGACAGTTTCACAATTGTTCAAGTGTGTCTTAAAACAATAGTAAGGTCTTCCTCACTGTAATTCTCTCATTCAGACACATTCATTTTGTGCAAAAAAAAATTGGATCACCATGAAATTTGGTTTAGACATTCATAGTCCACAGAGGATGAATTTGAACTAACTATATTTCTCATCCTCATCCTCATCGAGCACCATCAAAGGTCAAAATATCAGTTTGTCCAATACTGTGTCCAGACAGCTTTCTTGCAAAAGTGACGACTTTCCCATCAGCCTCAGCTATGCTTTGTGGTTCGTGCTAATTATTACATTTCAGCATGGCCTAGATGAGACAAACATTTTACCTACTAAACATCAGCATGTTGCCTCTGTCCTTGTGAGCATGTTAGCAAATTGACATTAGCATTTTAGGTGAAAGCAACGCTGTGTGCCTGCAGCCTCACAGAGACACTAGCGTAGCTGTAGACCACCTCATGCGTTAAATCCGGTATCCTGCTCTTGCTAAATAGAGGACAGGAGGTGCACACAACTATCGCTCTACAAACTTGATAGTGCTCTTATAATCAGAGAGGTGCCTCAACAAAATGAACCAACTTGTATCATCTTTGAGATACAGTACACCTGGCTTCTACTGTTTTAATCTATCATTAAAGATGTATATTATGTTACATGATTAGGATGCCAATGAAAAGTGGCATCACAGTGTTCATCCACTGATGCTAAAGAGGAATTTGAACCAGTGGTTGAGAGGGCATTCGCTCATGGGTGAAATAGTTATTGCTCAATGATCACTTGTGCATTGTCTGGACTACATGCGTCCCCCTAAGGGAAGTAATGCTTCATGTGTTAAAAGTGATCAGAGCAGTTATTGTATAATTGTAAGTGAACAATCTTCCATTTTGTAGCTACATATCTTGTAGATATGACCTTTAAAACATTATCTTCGCTGGGATGATTGCATCAGTTAAATACATTGTATTGATTATATATGCATGTTTAATGTAAAAGCTTGAATTACACAATATTTTACAAGAGATATCTATTTATTTTTTACTTTACTGTAATTGATCAGAATCGCATCCTGAAAAGTGATAAATTGAATTTGTAGCTGCTGGAGATTCAATTACTTGTCCATTAGTGGGTCCCACTGTGTTTTGGGAAGTTTAATGTCCAAAAAAGATGACACCAGTGTGCCTGAAAGTGTAGCAGTGCATTAAAACATAGGCTGGCAGAAAGATTGGTGCTGAATCCCAATGCCTCCTGTGTGCTTTGAGCTTTCATTTTTTTACAAGATGCAATAGGTGTCTGAGCAGTGCAGCAAGGAGCCAGGCTAATAGTGGGATACTTATAGCCCTAGCAACAGGAATGGGATTGGTGGCTGTGGAGAGTGAGCCTATCAGCTATTGGCTGGCGAAGACGACCGTTCAAAGCACAGAATTTCATCTCATGAAAGGTTCAGTGCAGCAAGCTGCAGCAAGAGGCTGCAGTCTGAGGGTGGGCGATCCAACAGCTTGCCGCTTCAGCTTATTAATCAGTGTAGGGGCTCGACTGCCAGATTGAAATGCAAAGATATGCAGAATTGCTAAGATAAGCTCAACCTTTGGGTGTAAAAATACAACCTGCATGTGAGTTTAAAAGCCTGAGAGGTGCAGATTCTCCATCCATTGTCCATCATGAGATGCAAGATTTTATTTTATTTTATTGCAGCGCTCCTGCTGCTACGATCATAAAGTAATATTCTTGGATCTATGCCCTAATTTAGTTAATGATTAGCAAAGTGGCCTTAAAAAGAGCCTCGCACACACGCACACACACACACACCAACACACCAACACACCCCACACACACCAGTTATGGGACCCACAAAGGGTTACATTGGGTCATATTGACTTCCTGTATCTATGTGTAGGCAGGCGCTCTTTACTGTAAAATCTTCTCAGTAATGAAGTTACAGAATGAAAAGGAATGAGCTGTGGTGTGTCTGGTATGACTGCAAATGGCTATGTCACAGAGAGAAATGAAAATATAGAATAATACCGATAAACAAATAACTTTAATGGGCAACAGATGGCAACCAAAAATTCCTCAGAGCATACAGTTTGTATCCCATTTTCTACTATCACCCTTCCTCCCCCCTCTTTCCTAATTACCAGGTCAGCTCTTCTTTAATCTAATATGTGATTCAATTATTTTCTCCTCAGAGCTTGTAATTGTATATTTTCATGTCACAGAAACAAGGATCAGCATCCAAAATAAAGAAACTTAAAAATAAAAACACAAACCACAAACGAGAGAGAGAGAGAGAGAGAGAGAAAGAGAGAGAGAGAGAGAGAGAGAGAGAGAGAGAGAGACAAAAACACAATGCATGTATTCTTGGCAATGAGTGAAAGTCTCCTGACATGTTTTTTGTTTTTTTTTGCAAAATATATCAAAACAAAAAGGGAGAGAAATTTCAACCTCCACTCATTTTTAACACACATAACTTAAAAATTGAAGCGTAGGACTCGACTCCACTCGAATATTTATAAGCTGTGTGAGCAGTCACACAGAATGGCATTAGGATTTCATGCTATTTGTCTGGCAAGCCTTCAAGACCATCAACTTTATACTACATTAAAAATAAATCAAAGCAGCTGTGGCATACAGCACAAGCTCATGGAGGCTGACTCATCATGGTGACATAATTGGCATACGTGAAGGAAGTTGTGTGACTGACCTTAAGGCTTTTAGGTTTATCTCATAAGCCATCACATCTGAAAATAAAACCTAAATTCATAGAAACTGCCATCTGTGTTAATATATTAATGTAATAATCTATAGAACTAGCAGCATAATGAATCAGTTCATCAGCTTCGAGTGCTCTTAGGCAGCTTCCTAATGTCTAAAGTTTGTTCTGAAGATGTGAGTTTTCGCAACCGCTAATCAATAACCAATTCTACTGTTTTGTCTATGCTTTCCCTGTGACTCTATTTGTGCATTGGTGTTGAATATTCATATATATGTGCTGTACAGAGAGCAGTACCGTCTGACACACACATAAAAGTGAGGAACCATTTGTCGGTAAAATATTACATCTTGCACACATGCTTGCAGGAACTTAAAAATACTGGCAGATAAATCCTTTTTCTGTGAAGGTTAACTTGCAAATGAGGCATATTAAATAATGATACAGGCACAAAAAGTAAGCACATACCATACTCAGGGCATGAAACAAAGTGTTAAAACATTTCTGTATGAAATGGTTTTTCCTTAAAAACAAATTTACTAATGGGTGACGATACAACAATACACTAGACCACCACGGAAATGGCGCATTTATAATTTAGTCATATTCTTTTTTATTATCATAGCTATTATTTCGGTTCTTGTGCAACTGCTACATAATGACTCACATTCAAGATATTTTGTCACTCAGGAACAGCTAAAAGGTATAAAAACAAACAAAAAAATGTATACTGTCAGAAATAAAATATGGTCCATGTTGTGAATTCATAACAGAAACATTGAGCCTGAAAACGTCACCATTGTTAAAACTGGATAGCATGACAGAAAAAGGTACTTCAATACTGTTCGAAGAACAAAATATAGCATAATCATACTTCAATGTGACAAACACCAGCTGGTAAGATTAAGTGATCACTGGTGGGTTTTTATCTTCCTTTTTTTTTCTTTCATTAACAAATTAAATACACATATTGCATGTCACTATAGCAACGCCCATTACAGGTCAATTTTTACAATCACCATTTTGGTATAGCAAATCAAAAACCATAACAAAACGAAATAAATTAGAAATTAGAAATCAACATCAGACAAAGCCTGTTTTTCTCAATCATATGAATACTTAACACCCACAGTATAAGTTAATAAAGTCAAGCTACTGTATATAAATACATCACCAGCATGCACAATATTGAATAATCGATATTATTGTTGTCATCATCTTACACTGAAGAAACAGTATAGTAGGCAAGTGCATTTAATAAAACAAACACATAAGTAAACCACAAACTCTGAAGCTGCTTTTACTTTATTTTTTTGTGTCATTTTTTTTTCATTTTATATTGTTAAGTCTCTGCCTTTTAGTAACCTTCACCTCCAAAATAAACTATGGTTCCAGTGACATAGTTAGAGTAGACTAT
This sequence comes from Scomber japonicus, assembly GCF_027409825.1. Taxonomy (NCBI): domain Eukaryota; kingdom Metazoa; phylum Chordata; class Actinopteri; order Scombriformes; family Scombridae; genus Scomber; species Scomber japonicus. Next base: position 22,900,064 of record NC_070583.1, read on the forward strand.
TCTGTGAGATCCCAAATACACTTTAGACTAAAGGGGGAGGGGTCATTTTTCTTTTATCCAGTTCTCATTTTCACACCCACGTAATTTATCTTTTAAAATTTTTGAGAATTATTCAGGTTTTTAAAACTTTTCTCTGCCGTAAGATTGAGATTATCATCAATGCCTTTCAGGGCCCTTTCTCATATATAGACTACGACTGGAACCAATGCAAACTAGTTTTGTGAGGCATTCCCATTCAAGCATTTTCTCTCTCAAGTGACTCAAATGCATCTCTATCACGCAAAAACCTAACTAAGCAGCTTATCTTGACAGAACAAGACCAGTTCCTATGCCAGTGTGAGGCTGCCATTTCAATCCAACAACAACCACTTCAGGCTGATTGACTGACATATCAGTGGTTTTGGCAAATGTCAAAGAGAAAATCAAGAAGACGGAGGCCCTTTCAACTGTATATATATTTCTATATATATTTAAACTAAGATTTAACCTCCACGCTCACCTCTCTTTTGATTCTTTTCTTTTAACACATGGAAAAATAAAGAACTGCTGCTGCGGTAGTATCATCGGCAAAAGCGGCTGCCAAAGTCCACCGGCCCTTCATATTTTTTTGAAGTGTGGTTTCTCTTTAATTGTTGCCCTCCCCTCCCTCGTCATCCTGCTGGTCACTTGTCCACAGTGTCAAGTTGTCTCGGAGCAGCTGCATGATGAGAGTGGAGTCTTTGTAGGAGTCCTCGTTGAGGGTGTCGAGCTCGGCGATGGCGTCGTCGAAGGCGGTCTTGGCCAGATGACAGGCCTGCTCTGGGGCATTCTGGATCTCGTAGTAAAACACAGAGTAGTTGAGAGCTAAGCCCAGACGGATGGGGTGGGTGGGCTGCATGTGCTCTTTGCTGATCTCGTGGGCCTCGTTGTAGGCCTTCTCCGACGACTCCACCACTGTGGCCCTCTTCTCCCCTGTGGCCACCTCAGCCAGGTACCGATAGTAGTCGCCCTTCATCTTCAGGTAGAACACTTTGCTCTCATGCTGCGTGTCATTGCAGTTTTTGATCAGGAAGTTGTCCAGGAGGTTGAGCACATCCTGACACACGGCCTCCAGCTCCTTCTCAATCTTCTCCCGGTAGGCCCGGACCATCTCAATCTTCTTCTCATTTCCGTCAGCCGAGGTCTTCTGCTCAATGCTGGAGATGACCCTCCAGGATGAGCGACGGGCGCCCACCACATTCTTGTAAGCCACAGACAAGAGGTTCCTTTCCTCATTGGACAGGGCCTCGTTCAGTTCTGTTACCTGGAAGAGGAAGAGGAGGGACCTTTTAATCACCAACACAACTGTAGATACAATTCACACATCTTCAGAGCAAATGACATGAAAAAATCCTAACTGGCAGCACAGCTCATAGCACAGGAGATTAGCAATATTTCATCTGTCATGTGCAACTTCCAGTTTTCATGGCAATCCATTCATTTGGTGCACCAGCAGCTCCAGCTGCCACGTGGACAGCTAATGCTAGTTAGTGAGAAGCGATATTCAGAATAGTCAACGGCAGTGGGGGTTGGGTAAGGGGAAGGCGAAAGGAGGGCTGGAGATGGCTAAAATGTTCCCACGAGCACTGTGGGGCAGCTGCACTGTAAGTGAAAACCATCACTGCACAGGCAGTTCACGTGTCCCAGTGACCTTCTCTCTGGCTGAAGCTGACCTTTTTACCTTATCTAAAACGCTGTGCCGTGACATCACTCTGAGTTAGATTGTTAAATTTAGATTTTGATGGATCAAGGTGATGGTTGAGTGGTGATCAAAGACACCACGTTGCAATGAAAAGGACATTTGTAAAAGCAACCTTGTGTTGGAATAGTTGAAATATACATATATTTATACATATCAAAAATAAGTGATTTAGGTTTAACAAAAATAGAGTTTATAATTGGCTTGTATGTGAAACACTTCTTCTTGATGTGCTAATATTTCTCTTTTCTCATGAGCTGTTTCAGCATTCTCAGCTCAGGCAGAGGAGCACAAAGATGGCGCAGGATTGCCAACGTCACACACACACACACACACACACACACACACACACACACACACACACACACACACACTGAGTGAATGGAGAGGAGGGCTCAACGTATAGAGATGAAGAGCCTTCATTTTGCCTATCCAAAACATTTACTGATCCAATTCAAATGCAAATTACAATTGTGTGGGATGTACAGTCAAACGAAGCATATTTCTATTGATCAAATAACGTATGTGTTGTATTTTTAATGGAAACAATTAGGTCACCACTTTAAATATAATACATTGATGTTTGGGAAGCCTATTACCATGTCAACTGGATTACACTCATAAAAATGAGCAGAAATGCATCACATCATATATTTTATGGGCTTCTTTGGCAAATCTACACTGACATGACGGCTACCTATGTCATCCTTTAAAATTGAAATATAACAAGCATATCTGTCGAAAAAGCTGTCTGAAAAGCTGCCAGAAACCTGTTACGATGAAAATCATTCTTTTTTTCTTTTAATGAGGAAGACAAAGGTGAACAGTAGTCATTTCAGGCTGCAATGGCAAGGGATTCCCTTAGATTAGAGAGTGAGAGTACACACCCCTGCAAAAGGGCCTAGTTTGGACCGCACTGACATGGCAGATTGTTTAAAGGGGAAGGAATCCCTCCCTGCACACACATCATCCCACCTCCTGCAACCAGAAACCTTCGATGACAAATGATCCGCGGAGGCTCACTTCATCGCCTCTTGGAAACATAAGATAAAATGTTCCTTGTGTTAAGCACATATGGTAATAATAATAATAGTAGTTTTAATTTATATGTGAGTAAGCTTATACTGGACTACCAGGATGCTATTAGTTCCAGTAAGAGCTGGTGTGACACAGCATTTTTTTTCAACCCACTAGTGAATTTCTTAAGGGGCCACAAACAAAAGAAAAGAAAAGAAAAGCGGATGGAGGCTCAGTCCTCATCCCTGACCAATGAGAGCTGAAAAGGATCCCATGGGGCAGGCCACCCATGTCATCCTCTTTCCATCAGTGTCTACAGCAAATATTACACTACTTAGTCAGGGTCATTAACCCAAAATGACTTCAAATTGCTGCTGGATTGATATCATGTCCTGACACAGAGACAGCACTACACTGACTGAGGCACAGGGACAAGGTATAAAGTGAACAAGAGAGGAGAAAACAAAGCCTATTGTACAAATCTGATCATATTGACTCACTGCAATATGACAAAGAATATTCTAGAGAGATTATACTGCCTCCTACGTTTGTTTAGAGTAAAGAGCAGTTACTGGGATCTTTATTGACCATTGGATGGACAAAAAGAAAACCGCCTCACTGCTTGTATGAAAAATGATCAGCTTCTCATACTTTATATTAATTTAATTAATGTGACAAAGAGAGGAGGAGAAGGAGGAGGGGGCAGCAGCAGCAGTGAATGGGCTTTTTCCGAGCAACCTCACATGGCTCCCAGCAGCAGTAGGTTTTAGACATTTGGCATAACGGAGGAAGGGGCGGTGGGGTAGTAAAGGGGGCAAATGCAATAGAGCAGGGCCATTATATGACATGAGCCTCTTATTAAAGAGAGATGAAGCTCAGGCCTGTGTGCATTTTCATTGTAATATCCCTTCATTGAACCGAACGGCTGACAGACAGGCACCGCCCAAGGAGCAGAAGACTAAGGGAAAAAAGGCCAATGAGCAGTCGATTAATTGACGACAAGACAATAAACACATTAAATATTATTTGTCTATGATGCCTAATTGTAGTGCAGAAATAGCATGCCAGTGTAACTCCAGATAATCAGGCAACAGTCTGAATCTAAAAAGACGAGATTGCGCGCCGCGCTTTTACGCACATTGAACTGTCATATAGACATCAATCACACACATCTAAGTCATTATTATAATGTTTTTGAATGAACTTACCGATTTCATAGCAGCTGCCATATCATCATATCTCTCAGCCTGTTCAGCCAGCCTGGCTTTCTGCACCAGCTGCTCGCGATCAACCATTTTTTAAATGATATTTGGTTGCTTTAGTCGAGCTGCTCTACTTGGGTTTTTGGGGATGAAATGATATTTTAAATCGCAATGCAGTGAAATCCTACGCGAACCTAATGCTGCAGCTGTTCTCTGCTGTCTGTCTGTGCTCCGTGCAGACGGGACACCCTCTCCTCTCTGCCCCCCTCCTCACACACTCTCCCCCGGCTGCGTCATCACTCAGAAAGGTGGGTGTCTATGACAATGATGTAACACTCCATACATGGGAACCAGAAAGCTAGGCATACAAGGGATGGGAGCAGCGCTGGGATAAAGGCCTTTTGGGAAATGGAGTCCCCTGTTGGTGCCAGGGGCGTGTCCAGGCTCAGTTAATTTGAAGGGGCCCAGGTGTGACACAGCATCTGACTGTGGAGGCTGCTGATGGGACATGAGGTGAAAGGGTTGTTGTTGTCACAATACCTGGGTAAGTTTAATGTTACTTGATAGCAATACCTGTCCTGTTAGCAATTTAGCTGAAGTAGAAAACATTAGACCAGGTGTGCATCTGTCTGTGTTTCCAGAGCGTGAAAGGTAACATCCCACACTCCTTATTTGAAAGGCCACAGCTTCAAACATAAAGAATGGCATCAACCATAAGCTGCAACTGTGGGCTTTCAACTGGCTCCAGTGCAAATCAATGGGTGATGTCACCTTACTAGGTCCACATATCTATACAATAGTCTCGATGGACAGTGTTTTCTTGTTCACCTGCAGCAGTAATAAAAATAAAGTCTGAAAGTTATTGCCTTGATTTGAGTAATTTGGATGTCTGAAGCATCATATTAGCTTCAGATACATTTATAAATATATTTTTGCACAGAAGGAGGCTTTTGGATTGTGTTCCCAATCACTTACATAAGTGCATTATAAAGGGATCTTCTAATGGCCAGTATGAACAGGAGGAATGATTACAGCCAGAAAAAATACTTTCACTGTTCATTTGGGCATCTGACTATTGTTTCAGGACACACTTGAAAAACTGTGAACCTGTCCAACTTTAAAGTATCACAGTCAACTTTAAAGTTTAGCAGACACAATGGTCTTCAGACTGGGGTAGCGTCACATTTCTACTAGGATTAAATTATGAACTGAGTTTTAAGGTGAAAAATCTGCTTCTGGTTTCCCAACTTGGAATTGACCTGTGATTTTTTTATCCCAGAATCAGTTTTAAGGTAAAGCAAAGATTGTTCTTAAGTCTGTGTTGCTCTTACAGTGTTCAAAAAGACTAAATGATTATTTACTGTAACCCTAATGCCGCACAGATTCCAATAGGTTAAATGTCACATCCTGGATAGACCCACATCACTAAGTCCAGCACTTTGACTTTTAAATTTTCTGTATATTTTTAATCATGACCTAATCATTTTTTGGAGGGCAGCTTTCAGGGCGTCCCTGAACTGTAATCTGAGATCACAGCATTTCCTGTCCTCAAGGCCACATGCTAGAGAGCGATGCAAAGGGCAAACTCTGCTGGTGAGGTCGGACGTGTGCAGTCATATTTCCCTATTGGTGGCGAACAAACTAAGGGCAGAACATGCTCCTATCATTATCTTTAAATTCAGCACCACACGCTGGCAGCCAGGATAGTATGTACAGTGAGTGTGAATTATTGTAGTGTGGTTTATGTGTTGAATCTGTACCAATACATCTGAGCAATACAAGCTACTTAAAGCAGAATATTTAATGTCTTACAGCTCCCTCTTGTGGATAAAAATGGGAATATCTGAGGATGAGACATGTTTTACAGTGAGTCTTCAGAAAGTAAAAGAATTTGTTTTGTTTGTAGAAACCACAGTTTGAAACCTGGAATAATTCAACTGTTTTCAGGTTGACAATACAAACACATATTGCTGCTTTAAATGCCATTTAAATTTAACCAACCATATAAATAATATCTCACATATAATGTTTCTTGTTGGCCAGCTGTATTCTTAACAAGGAGACTGAGTGTGCATATTTGTTCATGTGGCACTGTGTGGATAGCTTCCTGTTGGTTTCTCTAACAAGTTTAGAAAGTAATCAAAAATCAAAAACACAACTTCAAAAACCCCAAGTATAAGTAAATGCTGGCAGGTATATCTACTCCTCATGCCTCCCTCTTTTTGGCTCTTTCTTTATCGCTTACTCAAACATAAACAAACACACAGAGAATTGTTAAACCTTTCCCTTCTTCTACATGAGGAGATGATCACCTGCTGACCTGGCCTGAGGTCAAAAGAGGAAGTGTTAACTTTCAGTGACATGTAAACTGGGTCAAGTCATGATAGGATGAGGCGTCAGGCCTAAATGTTGCCTCCCCACAGTGAACCAAGACTTGATGTTTTAAAGAGAGTTGATACTGATATTGAATGGGCAGGTGTATTTTTTTATGTGGTTTAAAATGTAAAGTGATTTGAAATGAAAAGTTTACAACTGTTGTGTTGTGGGTGTATTTATCATGCACCTTTCAGTAATACTTATAAACACTAGAAGATCTTTAGCTGCCGAATGTTGGATAGATGCAGCCTACACAAACCTATATAATGTATCAGTTGTTTGTTTATTTTTTTAGCAAATTGAAATCCCTTTACTTTGCACTGTACAGTCTTACAGCGCAACAGGCAGTGTTGAAGCATTGGATGTATCCACTTGCTTCAAAGAGGATTACTGTACCTTCTGCTTAGCTTAGTTACTTCAAATTAGGATAAGGGTAAGGAGAGATCTGCTGTCTACAGTAGCCATCTGTCTGCCAAGTGGACAGTCGAGAACTCCTGCTGCTGTAAATGGAGACAAGTCTGGAGTTGGATGTTTTGATATACCCAGATGAAGTGAGGCTTGCTACTCCGGAGGAACTATTAGAATGGGAACTTGAGACCGCGAGCCAGGTGTCTGTACCCACCGTCCGGCTCTTTGTGGCACTTTACCCGTACAACCCTGCTGCAATGTCTCCAAACTACGACACGGCTGCAGAGGAGCTGCCTTTTGTACCAGGCCAGATAATCAAGGTAAAAACTCATGTTACACTTCTTTTTCTGTTGCAACTTACTGTATACTGTAAACATGTTACTGTTTTAATCGTGTACAGATCTCTGTGGTGCTTTTTTAGGTGCACTTGCATTTCTTCACTTGATCGGTTGAAAAGCTTCTTTGAAAGAACATGATGTTGTTTCCTGTGTGTGCTAGATTCAAACCAACTGAGTGTGAACAAAGATGAGCACTTCCTTTCATTATATCCTGTCACCGTTTACAACTGATTGATGAGATTTGCCACTGTTTCTCTGAAACCTGTATGTTGTTGCAAATGTACACATGCATGTATTTTTTTCCACCCAAATCTACAATATAATATAACTTCATGTCTCTGCATCTGTTAGGTGGTAGGAGATAAAGACCCTGATGGTTTCTATCATGGTGAGTCTGGTGGCCTCTATGGTTATGTGCCAAGCAACATGGTGGCTGAAATCCCAGTGGATGACGAATATCTGAAGCATCTACTCATGCAGCAGGGATTCCTCCCAGTGGACAATACAGGTATCAGTCATCTGTCTCTGCAGGACATTGGCAGTAACTTCAGAGCAATATACTAATATACTTTAACCTGGAAGCATGAAAATCACCTCTCCTTTACTTTGAACAATAAATGTATTGTTAACTTTGAGCATTGCACAGGGGTCTCCATCTGTAGGGGGCTGCTTACATTGAGTGTGAATGTGTGTAACTGTAGGAAGTTACAAAAGGAAAGTAAAAAAACAGTTCATGAGTGTATATTACAAAATGAACTACTTAAAACTATGAGTGAAAAATGACACTAAAGATTTATATAAGTTAAATCAGTTAACCGGCTCTTTTATTTTATTTTATTTTTTAAATCTTTTTCAGCAGTTACTTTTTTGAGGTTTAATGCTCTAACTGGCCAGTTTGAAAACTGATTTTCCATTTCATAATTGTACAATTTCAAATAATATTTTGAGTTTTGGTCCACAGGTATGTCTGTAACACCAGATCCAAGCGACATAGGCAGTATTCCTGATGATGCGATTGTTCGTAGAATGGTGGCCTTATTTGACTATGATCCATGGGAAAATTCACCCAACATGGACAGTGAAGTAAGCACTATAATTATTCATAATAATCTGATATATATTCTGTTGCTATGAATTCAGCAAAGTAGTTTATGATGTTTCAAACTTAAACATGTTATTTTCTTTAACAGGAGGAACTTGGCTTTAGTGCAGGAGACATCATATATGTTTTAGGTGAAATAGATCAAGATGGATTCTACTATGTGAGTGTCATCTCTACATCTTAACAATTACTGTCGCCTAGTTTTTAACCTCTTTACTTGCTGACTTTTTCTTTTCGTTTTTATTTCAATTGTAGGGAGATGTAAAAGGACGACGGGGTTTGGTCCCATCAAACTTTCTGCAGCCGCTACCGTGGGATTAGAATAAAATGCCACATATATATATAAATATATATATATATATATATATATATATATATATATATATATATATATATATATATATATATGTATATGTATATACATATAATGTTTTTTTAAAAATAGCTACACAGACATTTTAAGTGTCAAAAAGATTTTTATATTTTTATATTATAGTAAAGCACATCACCTGCTTTAGATTGCATAACTGAAGATCTATCTAAATCAGCTTAATCATAATGCTACTAAGTGAAAAGAGCTCTCATAATACACTGTTCACATAAACCATTTATTGAAGAATTATGACAGTAATTATACAGTTTTTGGTCAGAAATACAGACAATTTCAAATTATATTAAAAAAGCACCCAAACCTAAGTTATTGTTTTATTGTGTAACTATTTAATGGAAGAGTTTCAGTTCAGTTATTACTTATCTGATATTTATCTTCATTTTACTTTTACTTTATGCACTTTCCCAAAAAGCCTGATTCATGCTATAGAACAGTTATATATCCCAAATTAAAATTTTAAAATATGAGATTAAATGGAGCCTCAGTGATACCGATGACAATTTATAGATTATTTTAGCCTTAAGAATACACCTATAGTCTCAGTTTTTTGAAGACCAGAGTGTATCATTATAGCATGTCCATATTTGCCTTATACCCTGTATGTATATTTTATATAATGGGCTCATAGTCTTTTCATATAGGGGATTTTTTTTTCTTTTGAAATGTTTTGCTGCATTTTTCATGTGAAACACACAACAGAAACCTTGTAAAAAATTTTGTAAAATAAAAAAAGGAAACAATGAATGTATCACCAGCAAAAAACTAAAATAAACTTTTGAATTTGTACACTGCCTTCCTGCTTTCTTTTAACTGTAGAGCGATTTCACTACATTACGTCAAACATATATTGTTGAATTTTGCATTTACTTTCATCACATCAATTTGTAATGCATAAACAATCAAAGAAAAAAACAAAACAAAAAACAGAGAAATTCAGCAGGTTTTCATTATGGGCCTAAAAGTTTTCAACTCTAAATCTGAAGTCCGTTGGTTTCTTTTTTCTGTTAGATTCCTCTGCAGCCAACAGTATACTCATCCATAAAGTAGGAAACACTACACTGTGTAGTGAAGTTTAGTAGTGCTTTCTACTTTATGGGTGACAACACTGTACATCAGTCGCTTCTGGTCGCTCCACCGCAAACACTGAAGATTTGAAGGGTTGACTAAAGGCAAGTTTTTACACATTAAATGTGACACAGTTTCGTTCTCTAACATCATTTCATAACTGAGATAAAGATACAGTTTACTATAAGTTTCATATTTACCTTACATAGCATTTTGACAGTAAAGTTTCCTTAAAAAGATTCTGATCCAAAAATTCAGTATATATAAATACATTTTCATTCTAAAGATAAAACAAAAGTAAAATAAAGAAAGAAAACAGAAATCATCAGATTTGAGCAAAGTCAGTTGCTGTCATGGTCTTACCAACGTTTGGACTTCCCAGGAGAAAGAAAACCCAGAAGTGAACGTGATCTTTTATTAACCGTGTCTGAGCCACGTGGTTCACACAGGAAAAGCCCTAACACACACACACACACACGCACACACACACACACACACACACACACACACACACACAAACACACACACGCACACACATACACACACATGCAACTATACATGCAGGGAAGTGTATGCAGATGTGCACATGCTTATGCTTTTATGTTCACACACACATACAAACGCGCACATACATATTGGCGGCAAAAGCATTCAAATCCTGAACATCGTTATTCACATCAAAAAATATTTACAGTAAAATATATCAAATGTTTTCATGTTTTGAGAATTCATAAAGTTTAGTTTACATTCAAACCCATAGTCTCTTCATCTTAATTTAGGTCCAACTACTTTACATACTTTTTTATGAGATTTGGGCGATTCTGACAACTCAATACATTATAATGAGAATATCATATATTTTTACATACAATTTTAGTCTTTAAAATACCTGTAGCTATCAAGTAAATGTAATGGACTGAAAAGAGTTCACAACTTCAATCAAAAGTGGCCAGTTTCTAAAAATTGTACTAACATTTTAGGAAGTATACTTAGTTACTTTCCACTTCTACACACACATGCAAATTCAAAGCCTACGCCCATGAAGTCTAGCTGACTGCACCACTGCTACCATGTATGAACTCATCCCTTTTATGGACATACAGTTACAAGGTGACACCTGTTTTTTTTTTTTTTTGTTTTTTAAGAAGTCAGATCATAAAGTAGATAGATATTGATCACACTAATAATTTATGTGGGTGTGTACATGTTACTTCAGGACTAAGCAATGTTTTCTGTTGCAACACTGAGGTCTTGCTCTCAGTGAAATAGCAACATAAAGATGAAAGATCAAAGTGAGACCCTTAGATGAAACATTACAGCACACTTAAAGATGATTTTAGAGATGCTGTTAAATGGTTGTGTTAACAAAGGCCTAATTTCTGGTCTCAAATATGTTACATGTTATATTTTACAGCCGTGCAATTCTAAAATCTTCTGTATAGATTACAGGAAGAGCTAAGACTTCATATCTCGTTTATATTTCTGAGAACTAACTCACGCCTGTGTGTTTGTGACAAGGTGTGGGTGGGGGATGGTGCAAGGCCTCTTCCCTATCCCAGCAGCAAATGTGCAATATGCTTGCAACAACAGAAACTTCGCAAAATAGACGATAGACAGGCCTGTGTCCTCCGTTGTCTTGACAACCCAAACCTCAGAGTCACACCAAGTGAAATAAGAGGAAGTGGGGGAAGGGCGGTGTGCACAAACCGAGAAAAAAGATGTCCTTGTGAGAAAAAAAAGAAGAAGAAGAAAAGATATGTAGGCAGTAATGTACTATATGAAATGAATCAAATAGCATATTAAAGGGTTTTTGTTTCAGGGAATCACACAATATATTTATTTTTTCTATTCAAACAACACATGCTCACATGTAAAGGTTATTATATTGAGTCTGTGTGTGTCCTGTTCAAGAGAACAAGGAAAGCACCACTGCAGCATGACTTTGCATCCTGCAGATTATCTCAGCACTGTTGCGATAGAGACTGCGCTTGCATCAGACAGCTATTCCTGTGCAACATGGGATTATATCCAAAGTGATCTCCTCGACTACTTACGGTGATATAGATAGTGCCAGGACTCCAAAAACAAGCGCACCATCTAATGACACCAGTGGGTATTATCTTCTAAGGGCACTGCTTAGGACTGATTGAATTATGTTTTACCTATAAGGATTGATCTCAAACTGAGAGACAGTCCTCTTCTCTGCGTCTGTGCAGCTGAGACACAGAAGCCGAGGATGTTTCTTTCCTTTGAGAAATACATTTCAAGTTCTATTCTTTAGTGTTTATTCAAGAGTGTCAAAATCAACCATGTTCATGTGACTCCTCAGCTGCAAAGTGTGTGGCATTTACACACACCACAAAAAAGGCATCATTCCTGTTTCAGAGTGTAACTTTCTCATTACATCATCATGCTGTGCTTGGGTTCATGGCTTATAAAATGATAGATGAAACTTCCCCAAGACTCCTAAAGATATAAAAAGAAACATTTGAGGATATCCATGATATACACACTATATTAGAACTGTAAGTACAGTATCTAACTGCTACCGAGAGTTCACTGCTAACACAGGAAGCAGAGCCCAGTCATTCAGAGTTATTCAGTGCTGCCACTCTGTGGATGTTAGTGGAACTGATAACGTCCACCTATTGAGGTTTATAGAGAAGTCATAGGCTACATTCACTTTACATGTTGAAGTAAAGGGGGGGTGGGGGAGGGGTTGTCTCTAAGTGACTCAGATATTATTCATATCGGAGCTATGTGACCGCTGTTAGAATGGTCAGATCAGAAGTGCTCACTTCTTAAGATAAAAATAAACATAGAGGAGTGTACAATCAGCACCAAGGGTCAATAGAGAGACGAGGAAGTTTCAAATTTGTTGGACAAGCCAAAGTGAAACCAACTTATCGTGACCAAACAGTTTTGTTTTTTTTAATCATTTTTTGTTCTTTGTTGCAGTTTAGGACCTCAGCTATGTTCACAACACAGTTACATACATGGTACTTGCTTAGTAAGATTAGTGGAAACTATGAACAGAAAACAATCTATCTAAAAAAATCTCAATTGAGCATTTAAGGTTCTATATGTAAGTTTCAGAAATTCCCTCTCATAAGTGACACCGGTGACTAATAAGTGAGCTGACTATGGCATGTGATGTCTTTTTGCTTGCGTACAGTTCTCATAATAACATAAAAGATCTCTAACATTGTGTTTTGCACCATGCTTCAGCAAATCATTTCTCACTCCCAGTCATTCAATTAATTATTATTATTATTATCAAAATAGAATATAGAAACGATAACATTTCAGAATTACATATGTGTATACATGTTAAAATATCATATCTTCTGTATTCTGTTTGCCGATGGCTTTTATTGAATTATATTTGAGGCTTTTGATTGATATATTGCACTGCACTGTAATATTTAGTCTCCTGTCTTATATTAGCTTAGTTTTGTTTCACATTTAACTCTTTTAAATTCTAATTAAATGTGTCTTTTTATAATGTCTCATATTTCTTTTACATTTTGTCTCCATGCCTTTTATGTTTTATGTAAGGTCATTTGAATTGCATTGTTGTCAAAAGGTTATAACAGATAAATGTGCCTTGCCTGTAAAAAAAAAAAAGAAGCTTGATTGAATTCATGTCTGTTCCTGGTAATACAGATGTTTTCATTATTCTTTTTTTCCCCTATGTTTCTGTATGTTTGCTTTGATGTATCCCCTTTGTCTGTGACTTCAGGTATCAGGGTAACAGTGAGTATTATCTGACCACAGAGATGGATGGATTTATTGCAACATACTGCAGTAAATTAATCTACTGTACATCACAATATTTCTATAATTGAAGAGAACAACACTCGACTTACAAAGCAGAAATCCAACTTTATTTATTCATACACTGCGTTTCACAGTTTTAGCAGTTTTACTGACATGAACATGTGTCTTCACTCAAATATCAGCAACCATACAACTATTAGTCTGTAAGCTGTGTGGGTCATACTGCAGTCTAACTTTGTGTTGCAAAAGTAAAAACAATGATTGATTAATGTTATAAGTAAGCTTCATCACTTTTTTATTATTATAAGAAATTAAAGTCAAGCCAAGAATTATAAAATGTTAAACTATTAAAGATAAAGCTCACATAATTCCTATATATAGCAAAGGAAGAAAAAATGCTGTTGACACTTTTGCAGTATTTAGTTAGAGACAAAATTACACACATTGCACACTGCACAGTAGATTTACACATACATAATCTACTTACAAAAATACAGTGCACTATATGTATGCATTTTACCAAAGAACATGGAAATGGTCCTTTTGGCCATCAGAAGAAGGCTTCGGCATTAATCCTGCAGTGTTTCAGGAGAGTGCACCAACAGTGGATACCAGCACTGAACTGATAAGCAACACAGCACTAACCACAGCAGCATAGCCTGCAGAGTAATAAATTTTCCTTCCATTCAAGGGCTGCACTGGTCTGTAGGTTTTTGCCATTGGCTTTCCATCAGAAAACTGAAGCTCATTGAATGCAGCAAGCTGTAACATAGATGAAACAATACAGCAAACAGATGAGAATTTACTCTGCAGGGTAATAATATGGGCTGAACAAGGCTGGTGATGTTTTACAAATTATTTCGTCCTTTGAGAAGATGACAAAATATTGTCATAAAATTACCTGTTCCCTGCTGAGTTGCACAGTGCTTGTAAACAGGGTCCAGACGACAGCTTCAGAACAGTCAGGTGTGGTGAGGGAGCCGTCATAGCGAAAATACTTGCTCAAATTCTTCTGAGCAGGAATGAACATATCCAGGAACACACCTTCCAGTGTTGTGAAGTTGGCTGGTTTTATGAAATATTAACAGGACATTAACATGCAGAATCTCATAGTAAATGGGTTCAAAGTGACCACTTCGTTAATTTAATCAATTTATGATGTTGTGTTATGTCATGACAATTGCACTTTAGCCTTATGTTCTAACAATTGGCAGGACATTGAGGACAATGGAGATAATGTGTCTGGAAGCTAATAAAGCGCAATCATGCCGTTTTTGCATGTCACAAAACATGAATGACTTACTGGGTTGAGTGATACTTTTCAGAGCATTAATGAGGGGATCAAATTTCTTGTTTGCAGAACTTGATTCCTGAAATGAAAGAACATGATGTTAAAGTGCCTGAAATCACATTTCATCTCATTTTAGTAATCTTTAGCTCCCCTCTACTGTTTTTGATAAGAGAAAAATAAATAAAATCACCTCAAATAAAAATCCAAGAACAGCCACTCCTGAAGGGTCTCTGACAGCCTGGGATAAAGAGTCATATTCTTCTTTTATGTGGACAATATGCATCTGTAGAAGGTATACAAAGGTTATTCAAATGGGTTTTGTCACATGCGGTGCTAATTTTAACAAACATTGACCATATATTTTTTTTTTACCTCCATTGGAAACTGCTCTCCATCAATCGTGTGTTCAGATCCTGGACCTCCATCTTTGCCCCAGTGTATGTGAAGTTGAACTGCCTTGTATGTTGTGGCCAGATTTCCTCCGGTGATCTGAATACTTGAGGGCAAATCCAGTTGTACTAGAATAGAAAAGAAATAACTGAACAATTCAGATAGAAAATGAAACCTGAAACCCTCCCTGTGAGGATAAAAAAAAAAAAAAAATCTGGATTTAGCTACAGTGTTTTTCTTGTTGTTGTTTTTTTTTTTGTATCTCTCTTTCATTGTTTATTTTGCCTCTCTTACACTGTAAGGGCCTGATTTACTAAGATCCAGAGGTGGAAAGAGTACTGAAATATTCTACTCAAGTAAAAGTACCACTACTTTAATCTAAATCTCTAACTATTGTTTTAATTAGAGGTAAAGGTATATATTTACAACACATGACATTTAAAACATTTCTGGATGGCCTTAATTTTAGTGCAGCCCATCCCATAAAACGTTTTCAAACAAAACAAGAATTGAATTGAAGGTGGCATAAATTGTGGATTCTGTAAACTAGGGGCGATTTTAGACCCTTTTTAGGGATGCTCTAACACCCCTAAATTTGATCTCAGCACCCCTAAAAATAAATAATAAACCCACCATAGTCTCTAAAAATTGTGTGGGGAAACACTGAATTATTAAACACTTGCTTGGCATTGAATGTCAAATTCTACTTAGCAGCTGAGCCCCTCTAAAGGTCTGATCCTAGTACTACAATCGCCCATGCTGTAAACCATCCTTTTTTTTCACCAACAGTCATACTGCAAATCTATAAATCAATACGGGTCAAGGTCACAAGAGCAATAACTTTTCTTTAAATGACCCAAAGAAGAACAACATTTTAAGTACCCCTACTGAAAACCATTCGCTTAATTCTCTCATTTCCGACGCTGTCCTTTTCACGTGAACGCATCATGCTCAATGCCTGTACATGCAGAGTGAGACAGATGACGGCACAACGTCTAATGGACATTTCTTTTAGTGTGCGTCCGTAAATATGTGAGTTTGTTGTGTACTGTTAGAGTTTATACGTCGCTATGAGAGCTAGCTGCCAGGTTGTCACAGGCTGCAGTAGTTTATGAATGTTAAGTTATTGTATCATGCTGGTTTTTGCTTTAAAAAAAAAGGCCAACATTTTTTACTCAGTAACGGATGTGATTTAAAATGTAGCGAAGTACAATACTTCACACAAAATATAGTTAAGTAAAAGTAAAAGTACAGATTTTTATTTTCCACCTCTGCTAAGATCCCAAATAAAGGGTACTAAATTGCGCATTTCGTTTGCGTGCGTTTTGTGGGTGATATAATAACTGCGTAAATGAAAACAGGTGCCACAGAGTGGAGACAGCAGTATTTAAATGAGGGTTTTGCGTGTCTGAATATAGAGTTCGGGCGAGCAGAAAGCTGCAAGCGCAAAATGAAATGTGATCAGGTTCTAGTGGAAGAAGTTGACAAATATATTGAGTTATTAAAAAAACCCTAATATTGCCAAAAAAAAAAAACGACATATGGGAGAATATGTGTGACAAAGTCAATGCTGTTAGTAAAACCAAAAATATTCCACTCCAAAATATTAACACTTGTGGAAAAACTCCATCCTGTGCGTATTCTGTCATTATGCCTCCGTCTCCTCCTCTCTACAGTAACAGAAGTCATCTGAGCGCAGTGCGCAGCCGGTTAATATCTGCCCTTCAAAGGTATTATTAATAGACGCAGTTAGCTTCAGAATAGAATACCTTCAGGTTTGGTAAATCACAATGCGTGTGCTAAATAATATATTTGCATTTTCTCCTCCCTGTATTTTGCACACTGGGGTTGAAACGCCCCATATTACATATTCATTATGGCAAACGTTGGACAGCGCGTATTATCTTGCACAGTTGAAAGACACCAACCTCAGCGTTAGTAGATCAGCTTGCATATTTTTTGCGGGTGATGTCACATTTTGATACACGCAGACATTTAGTAAATCAGACCCTACGACCGTTATCTCAGCAGTTTACAACTGATATTTTACAACCAGTCAAACGGATTGCTTGCACTTAGAAGCAGAGAACTACGTTCTTTTTTAAATTTTCAATCAAAACTGAAATCATTATTTTTCACTAATGCAGGTTAAAGGGGTTTCAAATACATACGGGAGTGACCGTTGTTTAGAAGGCGACCGTGAAACGTTTCTTGGTAGCCAGTGAACTGGAAAGGAGTGAGACGTTCATCTCTTATCAATCTCCTGGTAACAATGTTAACTGGGGACTGGGATCTGCCATCACAGGGCGGTGAAACCCCACCCCACGAATCCGGACCTGTGAAGCAAGAAGATCAATAGTGCATTCAACGTTTCTGGTACATTTAATTAGTATGGCAAGTGTTGTCCTGAGTTTTACCTGAGCAGGTGCGATTGCTGCATGTAACTTGGGACTGGTAGCACCAATCTGGAACAAATGGTATAAAGTAAGTCATTCAATATGAAATCAAAAACAGAAATGAAAGTTATGAGAAATAAAATATATTTCTGTTACAGTCATATACTTCTGCCATTAACTGAAGCCTATTCTGCTGCTGTAGGAGTCATACAGTAACTATTCTGGTTCCATATAACATGATTGAAAAGAAGATCAGATATCAGGTCACTTATTTATAACCAAACTATTACTACAACAGAATATATTTAATAAAATGTTTCCATTTTTTTTGTATTTATATAAATTCAGATTATTTTCTTGAATGAATTTACCTGCCCCTGACACAATCTTCACGGCAGAAGCACACAAGAATAAAACAGATGTTAGCAGCATTGTAAAGGTACTGTATCCGTCCCAGTCTGCCTGTATTGAATATTTCTGAAGATGAGTCCAGTAACAGAGTTCAGTCAGCAATTTATAATACAGGTACACCCACCTATTAGTCCTGCCACCACCCCACTGAATGCTTTTATAACCCTATTATTTTTATGACCGTATGTCCAATCTCTGCAGGCGTTGGTACACTGATATCTGAATATTGATAATCATAACATAATGAATGATGAGTCTTCAAATTCAAATGGTCAGGCCTAAATACTCACAGCTGGAATGAGACAGTTTAGCTTTGTTTATCAGAAAAATAACCACCTGATCAGATATTTAAAAAAGAACAAAAATACATTTAGACACGGTTTTCTTCATTATTGGAAGGCAGACTTATTAGAATATGACAGCAAGTCTTTTGCACTTCTATGAGTCTATGACAATAATAGGCCTAATAATTGCTCCCTTTTGCAACTTCAGCAACTGATCTTAGATTCACTTCATACACATTATTTTTTCAACCAAGCTTTTATTAAATATTATGTTTTGGGAGCTGGACAGACATGAAAGTATTTCATGTGCACAAGATAGAGAAGAAGATTTCAAAAAACATGGATACAGGTACATACAGGTGCATCCATACGTGTACATAGACATTAACATAAAGAGCACTCCATTTTCAACACAAACTACCCTCATTTGTATACTATACAAGGAAATGTTTTCAACTTCTCCAAACCGAATTCAATATTTGATGTCAAATGCAAGGAGTGCCATAGGTTGTACACAAGCTGTGGTAAATTGTAACAGTAAGATTGACAAATTAAAAATTTAAACCACCCTACAAAATATGCATCGAAAGAAGTTTATTGTGCATGTGCCAAAACTTGCATATCTTGCAATTTATAAACATTTAATTTAACTTTTTCATGAAAAAAACAAATCAGGTACAAATCATTAACCACAGCAGTACTTTCATATAGCCTATCTTAATACAGGTCTGGAGGGAGTCTTAAATAAGGGCACTCTAGTCAGCATTTGTGTTCAACCGTAGCATTTTAATCTTTGGCCTAATTAGAGATTGGCTGCTCCATCATTCAACAACCTTGAGGTGATTAACCTAGCCCTAGAAAATACATTTCTCTGCGAATTCCTACAATTCTCAGTTGCCTTGAATGCATCAGAATGACGTATTGAGCATGTGAGGAACTGCGCGCCTTCCAGCTCCAGCGTAACTGTAGGAGCTCGGAGGTTGCTCGCAGCTTTAGCAGCTAACTTTGTATTTTGTGTTAACAGTATAGTTGGTCAGTGTGTGCTGGTGTGATGGACCGCTGGAAGGGCAGAGTGGCCCTGGTGACCGGAGCCTCGGTCGGTATCGGGGCGGCAATCGTTAAAGAGTTAGTCCGGTACGGGATGAAGGTAGTGGGCTGCGCTAGGGACCTGGAGAAAATGCAGGTACGCTCAAAAAAGTCTGCACCAGGTGGGATTCAGAGAGTGACAACCATAGACAACCCACCATAGACAAACAGTACAAACTAGTGTGATGATCAGAAGCTAGAGCTTAAAAAACTTTAAAAGGAAAACTAGTTTAAAAGTAGGCTAAGAGTGAGGTCAGGTGACTGAACAGCTGTACAGGAAGTATTGGTTGTTGATTAATGTAAATGCACTTTATGTAACTAACACCAGCTTTAACCTTTATATAGTCTATGGCTTTAACCCAATGAAAGCACATTTTATTGTTACTTTGTTTATTTTTGTAACAGTTAATGTTAGACTGCTAAACTCACAACGACCCAACACACACACACACACACACACACACACACACACACACACATAATGTATTGCATGAAATAACAGTGTTGAACACGTTTAGCTGTGTCAGTGTTATGTAAGTCAGTTTATTAGTTAATGTTTCACCTGCCATAATCTGTAACCAAAACAAAAAAGTGAGCACCTCCCGCCTCTTGGAAAAGTTCATTTAAACACTAACCAAACCTTCCTAATATTCATTCATTAGTCTTAATGCACTTAAAGGACATGATCACAATGTCTGTTTTTCTGAAGCTGCTATGAGGCTTTAGCAGACAAGTGGATGTCACGTTTACAGTCTTTTTCTCATCCATTTCCTTCTTTTTGTTTCCCTGTATTTCCTTTTACTTTGGTAGATCAAAACAAGGCTACATATTGGCTTCAGATAAACATTTAAATACATTTTTGCACAGAAAGAGGCTTGTTGATTTTGTCCTCCATCACTTACATTGTAAGTGCATTATGAAGGGATCTTCTAATGTTCAGTATGAACTAGAGGAGTGAACAAAAACCTGTTTCAATGTTCATTTGGTTACCTGACTATTGATTTAAGACAGACTTGAAAAAACTGAATCTTTCCGCACTAGTTTTATGTTACTTGGAAAATGGAAAACTGATTCACTGAGTTGTCTCTGAAGCTAATATTCTGACTTTTTTTCCGTTTTGATTTCAGAAACTGGCAGCTGAGTGTCAAAGTGAAGGCCACAGTGGTGTTTTGGTGCCTTTCAAGTGCGACTTGAACAATGAGGAGGAGATTCTATCCATGTTCTCTGCCATCAAAGCCCAGCACAAGGGCGTGGATGTGTGCATCAACAACGCTGGCTTGGCTCATCCTGAATCACTGTTAGGTGGCAAAACCAGTGGCTGGAAGAACATGCTGGATGTAAGAGCTAGGTTTCTTTATTCGAGGAATTAACTATTCAACTATTAACATGTAAAACTAGGTCAAGTATCTTTAAAAAAATGCAAATACGTCTTCTACTCCTCCATATTGGGCCATTGATAGACTAGAGGCCAATATCTATAGGTTTATAATGCTGGGATGTTTCTATGATTTCTAACATTCTTGCAGGTGAACGTCCTTGCATTGTCTGTATGCACACGTGAAGCATATCAGTCAATGAAAGAAAGAAATGTTGATGACGGACACATCATAAACATAAACAGGTACAGTTACAATACCTAATGATTTATGATGCTTTCAAAATACTGTTGCTCACCTGATTCATCTTTACTACAACTCACAATTCATCTTTCTTGTCGCAGCATGAGCGGGCACCGTGTGGTTCATAGCACTGATGTGCATTTCTACAGCGCCACCAAGTTCGCTGTGACTGCCCTGACAGAGGGCCTGAGGCAGGAGCTGCGTGAGGCTAACACTCACATAAGAGCCACAGTGAGACTTCATCCCCCTCTCTCTTCTCACTTTAGATAAATATTTTCACTCCCCACATTCAGTCCACTCTGATCATTTCTTCTTTCTGCAGTGTATATCTCCTGGTGTAGTGAAGACAGAATTTGCTCCGCGGCTCTACAGCCAGAACACTGATAAAGCTGCTGGTGCTTACACAAAATTTAAGGTAAAAATATAATCTCAAGATACTTAGAGTATTGCTCATATTATTACTAGAATATCAAAAGTTTCTCAAATATTTTAGCTGCTCTAAATGATGAAATGTTTCACTTCCCTTACAGCCTTTGGAAGCTATAGATGTAGCAAATGCTGTTACATACGTTCTCGGCGCCCCTCCCCATGTGCAGGTTAGTGATTTCCTTTCTTACGTCTGTATTTTAGTGACCTATCACACAGACTTATCACCTTTGGTCTGTCACTGTCAAAATATTAGCCGTTTAACCTAATTGGGATAACCTCTGCATCCTTTCTTTCAGATTGGAGACATTCAGATGCGACCTGTGGAGCAGGTGTTGTAATGAAGGCACCATGTGACAAACTAATATGTGTACTGATGCATTCATCATCTGACTAGTTGACTACAATTACTGTGAAACACTACTAGATCTGATCATGTTCAAACTTTTGCTATCAAGTTTGTAATCTGGTACTTAAAGAATAAATATCTTGATTTGGAGATTAAATTTGTTTAACAGAATTTAGATTTCCAGCCAGGCAGTAAACAAATATTGTAGTGATGAACTACAACAACATACAGTCACCAAAATATATAAAAAATAAGAATATGGAGACTATAAAAATATCTAAAAATTGTTCTCAGCTTATTTGATTTCACAGAAGTTTATCATAATCTTTTTAAAGTTGCGCATTGGGATCTGGTAATAGGCTTGTTCTCATGTCAGCACAGTCACTCTGCAGCTGGCAGGGATTTACTGACATGTCAAAACAAGGCACAATAATTGCAGTTTGTGTATTTTTAAAGCAGTTTACTAATAATTTAAGCATTTCACCACATAATTTCTCTGTATTATACAGTAAAAGAAAAAGAAAAAAACATTGCCTACAATGTTTCTGGTTTTTCTTGTTGGGCTACATGTTTGGGTTTTTTTTACTTTCCTGGTTTGATTCTTGAAGGATAGATCCAGTGTTTTTAAGCCTTTCTTAAGACAACAGCCAGTTGCCAAAATGATCATTGACACATTTTTCTTGCTGTAATTATTCCTCCTGAATACTGAACATTAGAAGATCTCCTTTCATGTTCTTACAATGTAAGTGACAGGGACCAAAAGTCACAGTCCTTTTGAGCAAAAGTGCATTTAAAAGCTCATTTTTCAGCCATCTGAGTTAGTCAAATAAAGTGGATCTCTTACACAGTTACAATCGCTGTGACTCAATGGACAGTGTTTCCCTGTTCAGCTGTGGTTGAAGGATCATAGCACAAAGAGGAAATCTGGCTATAAAAAGACTACCTGAGAAATATTTACTTAATTTGACTAATTAGGATGAAGCTTCATATACATTTCAAATAATCTGTAAAAGTACATGTTTTTGCATGGAAGGAGTACTGTAGATTTTTCACACCATCATTACAGCATTATGAAGGGATCTCTTAATGGCCCCTTAAAGGAAGAATGGTTACAGAAAGGAAAAATATATGCCAATGTTCATTTGGGTCTCTGACCATTGTTTTAGGACAGACTTGATCTCTCCTGCTTCACTGAAAACTCCATTTAAATTGTATGTGTCTTGGTTTTAGGTTTTCATGTCATACTAGTGTCAAACTCAGTTCATGGCCAAACATTCAAGTGAAGCAGCAATAAACAAAATGCACAAAAGGAAATTCACAGCAGCGCCTCTGATGCTGGCATGCTTGTACATTTCCATAGATGTTTGTTAGGTTCATGTCTGCATTGTTTGTCTTGTCTTCAAATACTTGTCACAGGCATATATCAAAGCAAACAAGTAGATAAAGTCTGGGGTCATTCATTGGATTATCTCTCGTGTAGATAAGATACCCTTGAGTAACTTGTAGGCATAAAGATATGTGGTAGGTGTTGTTTAATATCACTATCAATCAAATGTGCTGATTATTTTACTACCACTGCCTGTCTGGATGAAAAGGTTCCCATGTTTGCATAGATTAGATGTAGTACAGGAGCTGTGTGGGGGGCAAAGGTGTCATTAACAATCAAATACTACACAGCAGAATTTTGACCTGTAATAACCTGCAGAGTTTTACAGCACGGGTCACAATAGTCCTAACCTTAATATTAGATAATGCTTCATAAACCAATGATGCAATACCTAACTTAGTAGTTAGGAGTTAGAAGTAATTCAAATGTATTAAGTGCATAAATATTGTATTACAGCTGTTTATATAAAAATGAAGCAGAGTTGTCTTAAAAAGATATATTTGAAATGCCCAGTAATTAGAGGTCAGTCTGTACACTTGAAGTGTTTTATATTTTTTCTTGGTGTTTTGTAGTTAAAAAAAAAAGCCTGATACACAGAGAAACAATATTTAATTCAGCTGTAATTTCTTTGTGGTTAAAATCAGATAAACTTGAACTTTCTTATGTTTGTATAGTGTTCTCAAAATGTATTTATCAATAGCTGGTGACTCAGTGCAGCATAAAATGTTGATAGATGTGTATTGGTGGTAGATTAAGATAAAATAATCCTTTATTAGTCTTATGGTAGGGAAAGTTACAGAAGAAAAGTGGACAGTAAAAACAGAAGGGCATCTATAAAAGATAAATAACAATGAATAATAAGTAATAAAACAAGCAATATGAACAATAGGAAATACAAATAAAAAATATTAACAGTATGTTGAGAGGAATATTGGTGTAATAGTAATATACCTGAGTGTGATATTTACATTGCACAGAAGTGTAAAGTATACTGCTCCATTGAACTGAAAAAAATACTACACCCAAAATACTGATTTTGCACAGTAATATACATTAAAAAGTGCAGTTTGGATTGAACTAAATTGAATGATTTACCTTGACACCTTGATGTGAGGCTACATATTGTCTGAGATTTGTAACGTGGATTGATAAAGGTCCTTTGAAGAATGGTGGGGGTCAACAATTGTATAAAACCAAATGAGGAATCAAGTTACCAAGGACAACAGATACAGCTGTATCAAACACTAACCATGTAATTCATATGAAAACTGCCAGCCTTCTAATGTACAAATATGCCAAGGAGATACATCTAATCCTCCTCTACAGATGTTTCCAGGATGTTCAGGAGATGTTGATATTGTAGTCTACGTTGATGTGGAAGAGTTCCGGAGGGACAAGTGTAAGAAGCATGAGGTGAGATCACAAACGTTTTGGTTTCTTACTGACCCTGTGGTTCCAGGAGTATTTAAGATGCTCCATTACCACTTTTCACTTAAAAATAAATATCCCACATCTTTAACTTGCATTAAAATGTTGCATTTAATAGAAACATTGACATTTTGTGGAGATGTTTTATGCCTGGAGTTAGAAGAAGTTTGGAAATTAACAAGAGAAAATCAGTTTTCAGGCACTCGAAACTGTCCCATAGAAGAAAAACTTGTTCCTTTAATGTCCACTAGATGTCACTAAAGAAATGACTTCTGATACATTTCAGCATAAAATTTAAATATGTATATCAGCCTCATGCTCTAATTAATTTGCTAATTTATAAATAATTCTTATGGTGCTTCACATCATTGTCACACAGCTGTAATGTGTGATATAGCCTACAGGGGAAAACAGGCTACAACTCCTGACATATGACACACTGATACAGTTTACCTATATATATATATATATATATATATATGTATATATATATATACATATATATGTATATACAACCAAATCTAAATTATTTACATCACTGTCAGTGTGTTGTCATTGTTTGAAGTGATCTCGCTCATCATTTATCTGCAGTTCTGACAGGCTCTGGATGGTCTGTAGGATAACCCACCGATCTGTGAACGGGTGCACAAGTTGTTGTGGATGGTTTGAAGTCGGCAGAAGATGTCAACCTGGACAAACTTGGAGCAACACAAACACCTGGAACTAGATGGCTTTGTGGAACAGCTGGAGAGACACAGCGACAATGAGAGGGTAAGCATCCTCAAATGTGTGTGCTGACAAAGTGATATTTAATGTTAATGCAAGTTTAGAGTGTTTTATTCTACAACTCTAAGGTATCTATTAGTTTGGGTCATTTGAGCATTTAAGCAACAAATTACCACAATGAGAAAATAGTCTTTGCAGTGGTGTTTGTTAGTAGTGAAAATAACATTATGAAATAAAGAGAAACAATGCCATAATGTGCAGTTGTGCAGGTGTTTACACTACATCTTAAAGCCACTGTTTGGTCTTCTATTACAGAACAGTACAATTACAAGAAGTGCATGTTAAATCAAACAATGTATTTTTCATAGACTTACATGAGATTTGGATTTCCACCATGCAGTGCTCAGGTTTTGCCCACTAGAGGTCACAAGCACAGCATTACATGACATTATGAAACTCAGTGTTTGACATCATCTTTGGAGGGAGAAAACATGATAGTGATATGTGCAAAGTAAGAAAGTAAAAGCTGTCCAAAGTCCTGTGTATTTAAAGGATTGAAGTAGATGCAAGGTTAAGGGAGGTGAAATGATAAGTATGTTTGGTTATCATATTTTTTATATAAACATATTCTAATAAACCTTTCTTATCAGGTTGAAGCCGCAAAGCCTCTTCAGCTGTTACAAAAACAGACAAAACAGCACATTTAGTAAACTCCACAATGAGGAAATAGTGAGTAGTGACAAAGTAGAGCACTACTTTCATATTTTCTCTCAAACTTGATTGACACAGATGATGAAAGACAGGTAATGTGAATATATTCATGGTTTTCCTTCATGTTGTCATCACAAATATATATATATTTTTAAAAAAAAGTAACTCTGGTGATAGACAGGGTGTCCTATAATGGAGTCTTTGCAGTATTATAAGGACAAAAATACTATAGGTAATATGTAAAATATTATCTACCACTAGTGAGTGTGAAGCCTGGAAGTGATATGTTCAAACCTTACATATAATTTCTTTACATTCAGGATAAGTAAGAGATGGTCCTCAACCTACTTTCATCTCCGACCGTGCCTCTGCCTGTTGAAAGATACTAAAGAAGTTCCTGCTCAGTTTTCAGCCCAGAGAAAAGCCAATCTTAGCTGGCGACTGCCAACCACCCCCCACCGTCTTTCTGATGTTAATGAACACCCTTTTACACTGAGACCACATTTGTATATGTATACACAAGTGTTGGCAAAGTACTTGTGTGTCGGACAGTGTAAAGTATCTCCTCTTGTGCCTGGCTGCAGCTCCTCGCACCCAAACAGAAAATCTGTGTCAGAGGAATAGGGGTAAAAGACTTTTGTGTTTGTCACGGTCACCTGCCAAGACAGGAGTAAAACATAATTACTGGGTTCAGATAGCAGCAGAAAAAGACAGTGTTGTATAATTAAACTTTTCCCATATAGTTCATCATTACTTTTTGTAATGAGGTGAATGATGAATCCAGGATTGTTTGTAAAAATTGTAGAAACAAGGCTGACGTAAAGCAGAAGCAGAACATGCACTCCCTCATCCATCAGTGCCACAACTGTCAATTTACTCACTACGGGTCAGTTTTCCTCAATCAATAAATTCTATTCTGTGTGTGTGAATATAATGGATTATTGGATTCTTCTCCTAATAGGATGCTACAGAGCGTGATGTCCACTCATTATCGCCCCTACCATGGACTGTGCTTCCCTTTGTGTGTTTTTCTGCCTGACCAGAGTGTTCAGCAGTCCTAACATAACATCTTAAATGTTCAAAGCCATCTGCGCCATAGCGGACCAGGGTCAAAACCCTAACACGACCCCTGCACAGTTGGCATCCAGCCAATAAACTGGGGAGCGTCTGTCAAATGCATGTATCACATACATTCAGGAGATCTTGTGGTGATTATTATTTAACCACATAATCTTTTAAATATTTCATGTGACACGTCACCTGCCAATCTTTCCTTTTAATGTAAAAATCAAGTCCATTCAACTCTGGGATCTGAGAAGTAATTCACACCTTCATTTCTTGCTGTCTTGGAGCCAGTTCTTTGTCCTTTCTGCAATTGATCTATAACACTGTTTCAAGGCGTATTAGTGACACAATAAGTCCACACCATTTGTGTGCTGGCTTCCCACTGGTTTTCAGTGCTTCAAAGACGATGCACCGGAAACCAGACGATCAATGACTTTATGTGTTCCTAAAGGGCAACTAGCAGTGCAGAAGTGCAACACAAGATAGAAATGGAAACCACATGAACAGATCATATACAAAAATACAAATTAGGAGCAAAAAGAAAATTGAATGTACAAGTTTTAAAGTGAATATAAACAAACATGTAAAATCTTATGGTGTTTAATTGAAAATTTAGCCTATAATGAGTGTTGATAAGGCACTAAATACACTGGCCTTTACATCTCATCTCAGATCTTTGACATTTCAAGTCTCCTTTGGATCTCTAAGGTCATCTAGGCTGAAACTGTTGCATAAAAGTGAATTTTGCTTTTGCTGTCGTGACCCAGATAGTGGATTCCCCCATAATGTCGGCTGTTTCCACTACATAGCCAAAAGTATGGGGACACCATGAACATCTACAGCCATACCAACCTCCACCCTTCTAGGAAGAATGTTCCCATTAGGTTACAAGAGCTCACCCAATGATGTTGGGTGGTAAATACAGGCTTGCAATTGGATGGGACTGCAGTCGGGCTCTGTGCAGACAAGTCAAAGTAAAAGGCAACATGAAGCAACTCCCATTTGTTGTCCATTTGTTAACGTGCTCTTCATTGTTTTACAAAATGCAGCTGCAATAAAAGTATGAATTAATCTTGCAGATACAAGATGAATATATTTGTAAAACTTAACTTGCACATAAATTCAGTGACATATTTAATGAAATGTGCTGACAAGAATTTGCTGCGAAGATTCTAATGTTTCTAGTTCCAGTTTCCAAATAATAGACAGTGCATGTAGTGTGTGTTGGCCTCTGCAAGAGTGTTAATTATTTTCTATCCCCATGTTCATTTTATTTGGACAAATTTAAGTTACATGCATAAGCTACACATATGAATAAAACTAATAAAGCACTCTTGTGGGTCAAAGTTGCATATCTGTAAATTCTCAGATATACATTATTTTCAATTAGTGGGTATTCTGAGTATTTTGTTACAGTCAACATTCGTGTTTTAAAACCCCACCCTATAATTTCGACTTTTGCACGTTTATATGCGCATAGACATGAACCTAGAATATATTCTGAGAGGTCATACTAGATGAAATGGAAAATTCCGGCCACTTTCTTTGCCTCGCTGTGAGAAAAAAAGGCTTTATCACAGATCCAACTGTGTTACTTGCGCTGCCATTTCAGCTTATGATTGTGAGTGAATGCCAAGCTCCTTTGCCAAGGATTTACACAAGATAATCGGAAACTATGCAGTATATCTGAAAATCTTCCCTCAATAGAGTACTGCATACATGTCAGATGTGGTGGACATCTCATTTGGATGTCTCACCCTTTCAAAACTCATTTAGATAAATTCTTCTAATGCAAGCATGTGAGGATCAGCTGACCTGGTGGATTTCAGCCTATGTGCTTGGTGTTACAATTCATAGCGGTGAGGAGAGAAAGTAATGTGCAAAGTCAGGAACTTAATCTGCGTGGAGAATGACCCTGACTTAAACCACGATGGGGGTGTAAACTATGAGGCTAAAGTCCTTGGTCACCTTGAACAAAAGAGCACAGTGAATACATTTTGCAGCATTTCTTGGCTTGGTTCCTTCATACATGGAAAATTCAAGCTAAGCAGGTTAGAGTTAAGCACCTCAGTTTAAATGTTCCCTTTTTGATTCAATTCTTCCAGATAAGAGAAGAAATGTGACAAATCAGTCATACTATCTATCTATTCAACTATTATTCAACATAGTCATATTTAACCTGAGTATGTACCATTTCAGATATCTAAAAAGATGTTTAAAGGAATAATAGTTTTGACCTTCTTAAATTGATACCACTCTCATGTCTGTGCAATGAATATGAAGCTACCACCAGCAGGAGGTCAGTTTAGCTTTGCTCAAACAATTTAAATGGGGAAAGTTAATGCATAGCCAAGATTTTGGTGGTTGTACATATTAAAGAAACGTGATAAAATGTGTTAATTAGTAAGCTTTAGAGCTGCTATTTGATGTATTTTGTTGTCACTATTAATGCTAAGCTAAGCTAACCAGCTGATGGCTGTAGCTTCACCTTTAGAGTAAATTGTTCCTTTATGTAATTTATGACAACATACATTCACAGTCATTCACACATTTTATTGAAGACATGCAAAATGCAGTATTACAAAACATGATTCTCACTTTACAATCAAATATGATTTTTGCAATTTAAATGCTGGACCTGAAAATATTATACTGTAAGAATTTCATGGTGGCTAGTGTTTATCTCATCACGAAGCAAACTTATCTGATCATCGGGAGCTATCCTAGTCAGCTAAGTTGCCTTTTTTCAGCCTATGTCCTGCTACGTTTGCACCACAGGGATCATTGTTGTCTAACAGACTGCGTTGCTTTTCTTCTCTTCTTTCTGGAGAACTGTTCTCTCGCTCTCTCGATAGATAGTTGAATTGGACTCAAGGGAGTAGCCCAGGTGGTCATGAAGGGCTTTGAGTTTTCAGATCTCTGAAAATTGAGCTCTTTAGGTGTGGTAACTTTGGATGGCATAGTTGTAAATGTCATTGTTGTATGTGCAGTTTGTTTAGGCACAGAAACTTTGTCATGGAGAGCAGCAGGTGTGGCTTTCTTTCTTGGTTTTCTTTGCTGCCTGATTGTCTGCCCATGTCTTTTGGTAATAATAAAAGGGATGGCTGTTGTAAAAAGCCTCCATTCACTGTGAGTTCCTATTCCTTCTGTAGGCCAGTTACTTGCAGTAGTTATAGGACTTTTCAATGCTCCTGTTGTGTACAGAGTTGGAAGGACATCTTCAAAGCTGTTGGGAAAAAGTGGATTTTCACTTGAAAGAGGCAAAGCTGTTTTTCTCTTTCTATTTCTCAGTCCTCGCTGCTTTGACCTTTGCCTTTTCAAAACATTAAATGAAGGGTTCAGAGCTGTAACATGGACAGTCATCCTTCCTCCATAAACTTCTGGCCTGTGAGAGACCAGGTGCTCCATGGCGGGCCCTGATGGCACAGCAGTCAGAGCCCCATTGTCAGCAGAAGAATTTTCAGGGGCCACAATAGGAGAAGCTGAGCTGACTTTCCTCCATTTTTTCCTTCTGTCCCTTACTCCTCTCTCCTTTGACCTGTTTCTTTTGACATCAGTGATTACAACAGGGTTACTAGCTCTGCCTACAACAGGTTGATTTTCAGTGTCACTCCCAAAATTTTGTTGTTCGGCCTGTGTCATTGGAGTTATGGTAATGATGGCAGGCACAAATATGGTACTTAAGTTGTCTTTTGTGTTCATTACAGATTGATCAATGTTCAATACAACTTCTTCAGAGGGAGAAAAAGGGATTTTCTTGCTCTTCTTTCTCTTCCCCTTTCTTAACCATCTGCTTTCTGCTTTATGTGGAATAACAACTTCTGTGGACACTGTCGGTGCATCCTTGTCTGTCTTGACTGGCTTCTTCTTAACTGCCATAGGTGATGTAATGGAAACCATCTCCTTATCCATCGCTGGTTCGTCTTTCATGACTCCATTTGAGGGCTCCTCTTTTCTTCTGAGTGCATATTCATCGTCACTGACTCTGTTCGTGATTTTACTTGACTGGTCGTGTTTGTGTGACTCACTGATGAAGTTACTCAGAGAGATGACTTCTTCTGCCTTGCTGCCAGAGGGTGAAACTGTTGCTCCTTCCTCTATTTTAACAACTGCCCCTGCTTTTTGCTTTTGCTTCCTCCCCTTTCCTTTTCCTTTTCGCTTTTTGTTTTTTTTCTTTTTGCCTGTGTTGTTCTTCTTCTTCTTCTTCTCAGAGCTTTGCGTCTCGTCTTTGTCAGAGTCAGTGTTGGAGCTTTGAGAGGTTGAGACGGTAGCGAGCACCTTGATAAAGTCCTCGGCAGCCGTAACCACGTTTCTGAGTGAAGGTTCTTCAGGCCCTGACATTGTAGACTGTGTTGTACTCTCTGTTTTTTCTTCTTTGTCCATTTTCTGGGAATCTTTCTTCTCTGGAGGAACAATTGGCAACTCATCAATGACCTCGATACCTCCAAAGTCATACGGGACAGCATCCTGGAGCACAGCAATGGGGAACTTTTCATATCTTTTACACCTATGGGAGAGCGGAGGAAAAGGGAGGTTTTGTGTGGTGTTTCAGAAATAGAAATAATAAATTGCATTTAATTTATCTTTCCTTGTGTGTATATATATATATATATATATATATGACTGACCCCTACTGGCCCACCAGTACTACAGTTTTCCCATGAGGTCTCCCATCCAACTACTAACCAAGCCCACACCTGCTTAGTTTCAATCATTCAGCAGAAATAGCATGTTGGTATGACTGCTGAAAGTAATACAACTCAGTAAGCTTCTTACAGGCAAATATACTTACACTCCATACCAGTGCCGCTCTGCACACTGTTCTTCATAAGCTAACTCAAAACAAGGCACACCAATAACATTGAAGAATGCCTGACCGACAATCCTGGAAGATGTGTCATTGACTTTCCTCAGACAGCCTCTCAACCTGCAGAATATGAGAACAAAAATTCACAATTTGGTATCAATTAAATACAAAAAGAAATGGCAACACAGTTGTGCAGTAGTGTCACTGCAGAAAAGGACAAAAGCATATTTGTTGAGTTTGACTTGGTGCTACGACTCCTCCCCTGCAGATGCTCCCTGCTTTGATGATACTGTGCAACTGTAAAATGTTTTAATTTATTTATCTGGAATTATAACTCATCTGCAAAGTGTTAAGCTTTCATTAGTTTCCAAAATGTAGTTGTGGTTATCCAAATTATTGCATGAGTCCCTAAACTCAATTTGAGGTTGTCAGATTAATCATTGGAATAATGCTCTCATCATCCAAACTCACTTTAGTTTTGTCCTTCTAACTCAGAGTGACACATCTAAGATGTTACTTCTTTGTGAACTATTTGTTAGCTCAGTTGGTCCTCCTGATATTTCACTCACATTATCTCACTAACCCTTATGACTCACATCTTTCATTTTTGTCAGAAGCTTCATTTCAGACCATTAAAAGAATAATCATTTATTTATAATGGAGAAGTCCTTGAAAACAACTGACTGAGAGAAAATTTGAGCTGGTACATTTGTCAAAATAACTCAACAGCTATTTCAAATTGACTGAATTAATTTTCACTGATTGTGTAACTGATTCGTTTGTGGGTCTTTAAGATTATGTTTAAATGGTCTAAACTCCTTCAGGCTAATTCTTAAAAATGTTGCTGCAAAATTTTACTCAGCTTTTTATGAGCCAAGAAAACATTCATTTTTACAGTGAGGGAGGCAAACTGTGAATGGATCATTAGGTTTCCAGCAGTGTTACTTGCTGTCACAATCCTGGCTCGATTTCTATAATTTTCATTATACAACATTACACCAAGACAATGCTGTGCAGTTGCCTTTCCATCTCAACTTTCATCATCTATTTGAGTAGTAGGCCAACACGAATGAATAATTAACAAATGTACAATAAACTGTGCCTAAATGCAATAACAACCATTTGCACATATACAATTGAGACCAACGCAGTAATACATTAGTATATAAATCATTTTACTCACGTTTTATCACAGTCGCAATGACAGATGGAGTGCCACTTGAAATTAGTGTGACCATACTTTGTAGAGAAGGCATGAATGACATGGGGGCAGTGATCATGCGTCCGACAGCAGCTGTCAGTATCTGCAAATTCCCCTGTGATGTGAGAATGGATGAACAGTTTAATATTTGCAACATGCTCTCTGAATTTCATTTTGTTAAACATCTACTATCACATACCTAGCTGATTATAATTATCAGCCATGTTGCCCGCTCCACACCAAAGGGTCCCAGGATACGTAAAGCCTCTCTTGGATCTTTTTAACACCTTGTCCTGCAGGTCAGGGTCATCATTTCTTTCCACCGTGCCGGCGCGCTCCGAATTCTTTTTAAACTCCCGGCACATCAGCTTGGCTTCATCCATGCGCTCAAAACGCGTGTCCAGGTGCTCCCCGGCTCTTTGCTCTTTCAGTCCCAACCTGCACTCGTGCATGAATGATTTCACCTGCATCTGGTTCACTATCACAGAGCAGTTAACCAGCTTCCCGGCGGGACTGACCATGGAGCGCACCGCCTCGGCTCCATCTGACACCTGGTAGAGGAAATTCTCTCCTACCGCTGACATTTTTGCGCAAAAGGTGCCATTAATCATGGAGAACATTTCTTTGCTCTCCTTCTCTGCTTCCAAAGCTAGGCTGAGGAAGTCGCCCTTAACGAAGTTTCTGTCCAAGTACGACAGAAAGACAAAAAAGACCGACCACATGATGCTGCACTTTCAGCACCATGCGTAACAGAGACAGTTCCTCTCGGTTTTCCAGCCCTCTCTAGCAGCCCACCCACTTTTAAGGCGAAGCTGAGGTCTTGCGATTATTAATAAGATACATTGCAACACTGGGAGGAGTCAGCCGAATTAACCTCTTTAGGTTTCTTTATTTCCAGTCTGGTTTGGGTGTTGCCTATTTGATTTATTCCTGTTTTATTGAATCCGTGCTCACTTTCTCGTCGTCTGCTTGGCACGGGTAAAAGTGTGCAGAAAGTTCAAAGGCAGAAAGGCATATCCCTGAATAACCTGTCCAACCTGACCTTTCAAAATCAAAACCTTAAAAAAAGCTCAATCCTAACCGATCCTAGCCACACCCTGTCCCATGAGTTCATTTTGCTTCCGTCTTGCTCCGGATAGTCTGCCAAGATGCGGGACCAGTAGATTTACAAATACATTTGTTCTGGCTTGTTGTGGCCTTTTAAATAACTGATTTCTACATATTTATTGTTCTCTGTTTATGTCTGATGTATTGACATAGTATTTTTGTTCATTGTTCATCTTATTCATCCATTGTTCTATTTATTGTTGTTTGCTTAGTGCTTGCATTTTACCTTAGAGATCATAAAGATATCCTTGATCTTTGATCCTTGATCCTTATCTATTGCACGGCTGCAAAGCGCGTAGTGATTACTTCTGAATAAAAACCAGCAGGACTCGAGCAGAGGGTTAATATGTCGGTGTGTAAACCGCCAGCACCTTTCAGTGTTGAGAGAGTTGACCGCAAGTTACCTCCCAGTCCCTTCGGCTCAACCCCCCAGAAAGTGGAGATTTACTTTGGGAACACGCATGGAGGAGGTTCTAGCTTGGCCTGCTTTCCATGGTAACAAGCATGGGGTGATTGTGCCAACCCAGGAGATTGGACATCTTTCAAATGCCACAAAACATGCACTGAATTGGTGATGACCTAAATCACATCGTAGAGACAAAACTCTCTCATTGTGGAATGTGGAGAAAAGTAGGCGCCGTGGCACGCAAGCACCCAGAGTGAAGGAGCTGAGCAACATAAAGTCACAATCTGAACTGATCAGATACAACTCACTAGAATAAAAGCAGGGCGGGTTGGCTGTGTGGGAGGCAGGTATGTTGAGCCGTTGGCATGAGTTATGCCAGTTGCTTTTTTGTGATGTTGCCATAATCTTTTGGTTGTATTGTATGAGTATTTAAGAAAGTTACATGACTTAGCAGAGCCAAATCCTGAAATATTTAGGTGCACAGATAAAGAATTGAGCAGTTGTTCTTTCTTGATGTGTTGAATTGTGCCAACTTTATCTCAAAAGCTTGAAGAAGAAGGCAATATAGTTATTTAGTTGGATTTCTTCAGTATTTTACAGCACATGTTTTGTCAGGGATCCATACATTTTGTTTGGACTAGTAGGTCTAAATATATAATTATGAAAAATATTCACATAATGATTCTCTTTTTATGGATTTTTTATATATTGCTGCACTCAATATCATTAATCAATATCATAATTATAGTAGGTGGGCTTACATGTGACATTTTTGGACACATTATTACAGAAATCATATAATTAAGAGAATGATGCACTGCAGAGTTTCTGTGTTTGAACAAATGACTGTTCCCAAAGAATACCCTCTTGTCAGGTTGGTTTCTAATCAGCCCAGTGTTTTGTCACATGGTTGGTCTTACAGAGCTCTAGAGGCGGGATCCAGTCCACTCAAGGCACTCAAATCGGATTGTTGGAAGGCGGAGAGAAATGATGTAAAATCACCAGAGGCAACATTCGACCAAATCTTGGGGGGGGGGGGGGGGGGGGGTTCTCATGAATTAAAGTGATCTCTGCAGGGATTGGATTTGGGGCAAAATGAGGAAAGTAATCCTGCTGTTGACCTGGAGAGTTTCGGGGCCCATGTGTAGTCAAGTAAGACCACACAGTGAAAATGAAAGGTGAAACTTGATGAAATATGTGCTGTATTGTTTCCTGCTGGGTAAGGCTGTGCTCCACAAGACACATGAGCTGCAGAACAGAGCCCCCTGCAGGAGGCGAGGAGTCACTCAGTCACTGCAGCATCCTGGCCTTCATGAATGAAAGTCAATGTGAAGCCGGTTGCTTCATCACTATGGCTGCTGTATGAAGTTTCCTGCATGTATACCATGTATACCGAACATGAAGTCATTGTGAAATATGTATATTTTAATCTATTTTAATTGATTTGTTTCCCTTTTTATTGTGTTATTCTAATGCATTCCTTCACCATATGTAAAACACTTCATATTTCCTCTGTGATTGATATACACCAGAATTAAACCTCAATGGAGTATTAAATGTAAAATGTGGGTCCTAGGAGGGCATTACATGTTATGTAAATCATAGAAACTAAACATTTAAAAATCTTTATGCCTAGTGGTATTAATTCATGCACATCATTTTGGTCTCATTTGTCCAGGCATTCAGATATATGCATTAGACAAATCTGCTGCCACTTTGTTTTTAATTTGTCGACCTCAAAGCTTTGTAACATGTGACCCCCCCCCCCAAAAAAAAAAGAAAGAAAGTGTAACACAATCTTCCTTTTACAAAGAAAAGTAAAAGTCATCAGAATTAAAACAAAACCTTGTTCTATTCACCCTTGATTTTTTTGGCATGGCCTCACTTGTGCTGCTCTTTAATATATGTTGGCTAATGTTAGCAAACTTAGATATTGGGCCTAGCTATACTGACATTTATTTTCCTTAGTTTGCTGACTTTGAGATTCCTCTCTACTACTGTTACACTACATTTAAGTTAAATCATGTCTGATAGCAAGTCTTGCTTTAATGCTTGGACCACAACCATCTTAAATCCTCAATATATCTCAGTATTTCATTACATACATAAAACATCTGCATGGAAAAGTTAGAGAATTTTAAAATTGATGTTAACATTTGCAAGATGTATTATCTTATAAACTTTGTAAATGTGTAAAGTAAGAAAGTAAGTGAACATTCTGATGTAACGTTTAAGTGCATAAGGTTTGTGACAATAAAACAAAACCTGTGGGAAAGCACTGTTACTGTTGGCACTGAGTCTTGAGCTCAGCTTGAATTATGTTGCACAAAACCAGGATGAAATTTCAGATACCAGTTTGTTTAATAACCCTAATAAAGTTTCCCGTCTGTCGGGTGAGAAATATACTGTGAATACAGTCAGCTCCATGTTGACATCATGGATTTGGTTGCTCCAGCAGCGAACATGATGGTAACATGAGCTTCTTTAGACATTGATCCCCCATTGATTCTAAACACCTGACGTAAAAGCTTGAAGACAGCAGCTCTGAGCTCGTTTCTCTACATTCAGTGCAGTGTTAATAACTATTATTACATAAAACTAAAATGTACAGTCTCACTAAAGTTTATTAGGATTTCAGATTTACTTTTGTTGCACAACTTGCAAGCACAGCTATGTCACCTGCATAAGCAAGTGACACATTCTTGAACATTTATTATCTGAAAATGTTCGACATTAGACAGAACGACCATCTGCTGTTTTAGAAGCAATGTATATGATGCTTTAAACAGATTGCTTTGTTATGACTCCTGACATCTGCTTATTCAATGCCAGAACCAGGTCACGTTATAAATGAAAGCTGTGTCTAAATGTGACACTCTACCTAAATATACCTAAACAGAGTATGCAACATTGACCCCATGTGAGCTTGACAAGGTGGCTGTCATTTAAAGGGCAGGTTCACAATTGCTCAAGTCTGTACTAAAACAACAGTCTGGTGCCCAAATGAACGCTGACACATGTTTCTGCTGTAATCACAAAGTCATCAGTCCTTCTTCCATACTAAAGTGTATTTAAAAGTTTATCTAAAACTAATTTAAATCTTCCACTTTCCAAATTAGTCAGATAAAGTCAAATCTTTCAGTGTCTTTTTAGTGCCAAATTCCTCCTTTTACAATGATCCTCCCACTGCAACTCAATGGGAAAACAGAGTCAGATGAGAAACTAAATGAGCTGTGGATATCTGTCACAGTAACGGTGCAAAGAAGAATTCTCCACACTACTGTGAATGAATGACTGATCATTAAATGATTATTTGACTAGATTTTGAATTTAAAAGCCTGCAGCAACTTCAGGGTGAATTAGTGACAAAGTGCAGTGTTATTAACCGCCCCCTCCCACCCACCATTCACCCCACTGGAACCTGATATGGGACACTTGCTCATTCACAGTCCAGTTCATTCACCCCAGTTTCTCCCTCGAACCGCTCTGAGAAGAGGTGTATTTCAAATGGACGCATTGGCCGTTCCTGCAGACAGGCATAAAGGATGGTATCTTTCTTTAATGGCACCTAACACTAAGGGACCAACATTTGCCTGGCTGGACCCGTCAAGACTCTACTGTAACTCCCAGGTACAGTTTGTAGAAAAACACTTCTACTGTGCTGATACCGTTTCTGGTGTCTGACTGAACACAGTATGTCACTCATTTATAAGTGCACAAGTATACACGCTATGTGTTCGTTCACATGCACACTTTGTAATTTACACATTCACTGTCTTTGCTCTTTATTCAGGCTCTTGCGGACTGTGTCAAAGATCTGCTCAGTCCATTCCACAATGACACTATTGACCTAGTTGCTGGAATAGATGCAATGGGATTCATTTTAGGTAAAAAACAAACAAACAAACCAAATAAGTTTAACTCTCATTGTTTCTCAGTAAATTTGACCAATTTCTGCTTCCATGTTTTGCTTCTGTCTGAATACTGGTTACCTTTTCTTTAATTTCCTGAACTCCAGTCTTTGCCAATTTTGTATACAATAATGATGTCAGTCAACGGATCCATATGCTTACATGACAGATTTAATTGTGTTGGCTGGTAAACATTTTTGTTTTTTTCACAATCTTCAAAATGTAATAAATAGACTTGACAGAAGGCATCGTTCTGAGACGTTGGCTGCTTCTTTTACACTTGTATGTTATAAAACTATAAAAAAATCAATTTATGATTTTGCTTGGCACTCAGGCTGTTGAGATTTGGGAGGCGTGTGTATCGGCTCCTCTGCAGGGCCTGGTTATCCATTTCACCCTTCCTTATGTTGCATAAATGTTTACATGTATCTTTACATAATTGCATGATCTGCCTTTCTCAACAACACAGTGAAAAAATCCAATAATAATAAAATAAGTGAGATGGCATACAGTAATGGGTTGTTTACATATTATAAGATTTAGAGGGAAAATAATGAATAGCTTTGTTGGACACATGGTGTGTCACGCTAATTTTATATTACCAGCCAGTTACCCTACTAATATGTCAGGAAACCTAACCCACTGCCACAGATACTAAATTTAGATATTTGTGTCTCACTGCTTTAAACAGACACTGCTTAGTGGCACAATGTGTCTAAATATTCTTGTCCAGTTTAAACTGGAAATCATCATCAATCATTCTATCTGGCTAAATGAATGTTCTCAATCTGTTTTTCAGGTGCGTCTGTTGCCACCACCCTTGGAAAAGGTTTTCTGGCTATCCGCAAAGCAGGACACCTGTGTGTCGCAACCCAAAACCAAAGCTACACAGACTACACAGGCAGAGAAAAGACTATGGAAGTAAGACTGGATGTGCTAAAACCAGGTTAATATTTACTTTTTATCCTTTAATCATGCTAAACATTTCTCATGAGAAAATGATTGTTTACCCAGCTGAGGGAAAGCTGTCCTACCAATAGATATGTTTAGACTGGTGTTATCTGAATTTGTTTTGTAAATATCCAGTCTTTATGTTGAATATTTTCTATGCACAATGTAAGGTTAGGTTATGTTATTCTCTGAGAGTCTTTCTTGGAGGGAAAGCCAGAAGAAGATCATCATCTAGCACCAAAACTCTAATCTGCAGCTCATACTGAAACAATATTTAGCTTGGTGAGCATAGGAAAACCTGCAATGCACTTATGCACTGTTATATAATAATGATACACACAATTTAAATTAATGCCTCCCCTGAAACAGTTTGGGGGCCCCCTGGGAAGGCCCACATCCCCCTCTACAGACCTTTGATTTAAACTAACATATTCATTCCTGGTGACACAGCACCCCCCAGTGTTGCTTGAAGCAAATTACAGCAACAATCAGTTCATTAATGACTTCTGTCATCTGAGAATTAAAGATCCAGTAGAAATTCTGTCTTTTTGTTATATTATGTTTGACAGCTTATCAGATATTATGAAGACAAATGATCATCTTTAGTGCACAGAGATAATCTTAGTCGAGTCTGTCTTATTTCGTCCAAAAATGTTTGGAACAATTAGGGGAAGAATAAAAAAGTATGTAGGATGTTCAGGTCTGCTTAGTTCAATGCCAGCAGAGAGAATAAGTCGCCTACAGAATAATCACATTGAAATGTTTGAACGTAACCATGGTAATCATTGATTGAATATCTAAACAAAAACTCCAATCAATCTTAAATACCTTCAGAGATGAGTGGTGTGTTTTTTTATTCATTAGAGTTTCATGTTCCCTGAGTGGAGGGTTAGAGAGGGAGAGCAGAGACACACAAGGTTGATGCTAGTTTTTTTGTATGATTTTTCCGATTTTAATTATTAAATTAATTGTTCTTCATGCATATTTGGTCAGGTATACATCAAATTTTAAAAATGTAACTATGTATGTATGTGTAATTGTTTATGCTTGCTTTGTATTTTTTCCTATTCAGTATATATTTGCATTTTTACATTTCATTTATTTTTTTCCTTTTTTAATCTTTTCTAAATTGTTTATAATTGTATCTTTAGGCTTTTTATTAAAAAAAATGAAGTGTACCATTTTCTTAAAATACTTGACTTTGTTTTCCATATGAACACTTTTAATATAAATGATTCAACATCCAGCAGATATAAGTAATCACATGACTCCCCATACTGCAGGTGTGAGGGTGCTGTTAGTGGACCAATGGATAGAGACTGGAGGCACGATGAAGGCTGCCATCCAGCTGGTGGAGAGGTTTGGCGGCACTGTCGTAGGTGGGTCAAAGTTTTGGTGAATTGAAACGTCATAAATGTGTGAAACTCCATATTTTAAAGTAAACATTGTCTCCTGTAGGTGTAGCAGCTGTGGCAATTGAAAACACTGAAGGGGGGAAGTGGATTAAGGAAAAATACAAATTCTCTCACTGCATCCCCGAA
The DNA here is from genome assembly GCF_027409825.1 of Scomber japonicus. NCBI lineage: Eukaryota > Metazoa > Chordata > Actinopteri > Scombriformes > Scombridae > Scomber > Scomber japonicus. Next base: position 22,940,953 of record NC_070583.1, read on the forward strand.
GAGCTCCAGAGCCAAATCGATAGGAAGCATCTCGATTCCTTCAAAAGCTTCAACATCTGAACGAGGGAACATTGCTTCTTAAAAGTTGCTATACGATAAGACATACGTTTACCTGCATAAACATATTGTATTTAACTTTAACAATGATATCTGTTTAATATGTTTCTTTTTTTTAAATAAAATATGCATTGGTGTGATTTTAATTGAACTGTTCTTAAACCTTAATTTAAAATGTAAACTTTATTTCCATAACAGATGGCTGACATTTTTTATAACATGTAAAACATACCAGGATGAGGACAGTGCAACAAAGAAATAATACAATATGCACATTGTTTAAGAATGATCCAGAGTCAGTCACTGATATGATTGGAAACTAAAAGCATATAAAGTACCTTTGAAGCATAACACTGTAGATTAAAATGTCCAAGGCTGCATTTACATTACAACAATGGTTCTCAACCTGGGGGGTCAGGACCCCTACAAGTAGTCACAAGATGATTAACAAGATTGGAAAGCAGAAAAAATGTATTTCTGCTACATAAAATTATGTTAAGATTTTCATACTTTCTTCTATTCTTTACTTTTTTATTCATTCACAGCTATTTTTTACATGTTCTTAAAAAAGATCATGTAAAAGAGGCCATGTACCAATAAAACAGTCCATTAATGTCAACTAGGGTTTAAAATCTTGATTGTAAAACAAACTGAAGCAGCTAAACTGAATATTTAATTCAAGCACTAAGTAAAATAAGCATCCATACATTCCCTACATACATCATGTTGAAATCATCCACAGTCATTCTTTGGCATGCAGGGCGGCAATCAGTACCAGAAATGTCATTTTTGTGTAATTGCTGTGTCACTCTGTAACTCCAGTGGAGCTAAACTGAGCAACACCGCAAGAATCCACATCCCACGGAGGAAAAATGTTTCTAGGGCTGGAAAAACTGAATTCAATCATGTCAGGAAGTTTGGTCCTCCTCCTCCTCCTCCTCCTCCTCCTCCTCCTCCTCCTCATTCTGCTTTAACCACAGAATCCCTCCCATGTGCTGGAGGACAGCCACAGTCATTATCCACAGAAAAAAAAAAAATCTTATTTTCAGTCCGTACTGTTGACGTTTTTAAACTCGGGGTCTCATCCTTACTGACAGCAGTTCGGCTGCTTCTTCTTTGATGTAGTGTGCACGTTGCTTGAGTTGCTGTTAATTCCTGAAACACAGGAGCTGGGCATCAAACTCTGACACCACATGTGGGAATGATGGGTCTCTTTAAAATTAAAATATAAAATGACCACATGTCATGGTTTTCATGATTACAGAGAAATTAGTTGGATACTCACGGACTACGTCTCCAATTTGTCTCGTTCCACTTTTCTCCAACTCGGCAAGAACATTGGTCTCAAATGCCAACGATGCAACTCGGAAGAAAAACTCTCTCACGTTTTCTCCTGCAGCACCACAGAGATACAGATCCGTAAGTTAACAGTGGGGTTAGTGGCATTGATCTGTTAGTATTGTGTTTAAATCCAAACAGTCACCTGTCAGTGAAGACACTGCCCAATACTCTGCACTGATCTCCTTTGCTATTTTGAGGGCATCTTGTTCGATCTGAGCGTACTGAGCAGGAGACTGTAAGAAGAGTGAGAGGAGACCAAAATGACAACGTTGTCCCAAATCAAACCCCAACAGAAGAAATGTAAGCCTCTTGATGCAACATAATGTTTGACTTTACTTTAGAGCTGAAACAATTAGTTGATTCATTTTTAAGCCAGAAAATACATGTATCAAAATACATGTACCATTTGTTAGTTGTATAATTAACAAACACAAAAGGAAATATTTTCTGGTTCCAGCATCTAAAACGTGAAGATTTGCTGCTTTTAGGGGCCTTTTATGTATTTATTAAAGAATCATACTGGAATATTTTACTAACTACTTAACTTAACTACAGCAGCATTTTGGAAATACTCCAATTGTATAAAACTCTGTTGTGAAAACTGTCAGTCTGTTTCATATCTCATAATCTTCTATTAAATATTAACATGCCACTCTTTTTCAAATGATCTTGGTAAACAATGTGTTGTCCTGTTTACAAGAGCCACAGCAAGACAAAATATACCACTAGATCTTACAGTACTAATTATGATCTCTAAAAAAAAAAAAAGGCGATGTAGTAAAAGACGAGAACCCTTACAAAAAATGACCTTCATGAACTACAAAAGTAACTCGAGCAACGCCAATGAAAAGATCAGCTTCTTTCTCTCTACTGCTGCTACATTACAGTTTGTGAGGTCTTCACCCCCGCACCACAAAGGCTTTGGGGTCTAATGAGTGAGGAGAAACTACATTCCTGAGGTTTGAGCCACTACACGAACTCTTTGTCCTGCGGGCGTCAATCCAAACGAGACCCATTTGACTTTGGCTGCAGTAAAGGCACAGGCATGTCCACCTCAAACACTTAAAGACGTACACTCAGGTCTTTTTTTGTGCCCACGAGGAACAGCTGAACCGCGGTGGGGTCGTTCTCTTTCAAGGCGTCTTCCAGCCACTGCCTGGAAGCAGACAAAGACCACTTTAAATCCTCCAACTGGCACAAAAAAGGAGTGCAAATAATACTCTCATGATAAATAAGCTTACCTTGTATGTCCCAAAGAGGCAACATCATTTACATCAAAGACGATAATCACCACTAGAAGAAAGAAGAGAAGAAAACTTTAGAACAGTGAATGAATAACTTGTTTAAAAGGTGTTTTCCCTTCTGTGGCCTTCTGTGAGAGATGATGGTGTACATTATACATCTAAAACACCTTACCCTGTGCTCCTCTGTAGTATGTAGAAGCAATGCACTTGAACCTCTCTTGACCTGCAGTGTCCCACCTGTAACGCACGAGACCAACTGCTGAGTAACAGTGCATCAAGTTCATTTTACTAACTCTCTCTGATGTTACAATAAAGAAAGTATGAGACTCACAACTGCAGGCTAAAAGGAACGCCCAGCACTTCAAACCGCTCCATCTCAAAGTCCACACCGATCGTTGCTTTGTAGTTCTTGTCAAAAGCATCCTTGCAAAATCTGAAAACAAAATAAAGGACAATTCACACTACAGCAACCACTAATGAACCTAATCTACAGCAATTACATACATATTATTCATACCATTTGTTTGTTATTAGGATATCTCAAGAAATATCAACATTTCAGCAAAACATAAGGCCATCGGGTGTCAGTTCACCCAAAGACAAAAAACCCCAAATTGGATTGATTATTTGTTTAAAGTATGAAAACTGTTGACAGCATGTTCTGTGGATTACTGAGAGTGACATTGACACTGTTTCTGTTTATTTAAACATAATATTTAAACTTGCCTCACAGAACAGCAATCTCTGTTTTGTTAATTGTTTTAAAGAAATAAAAGACCTATCTTTCTAATTTGGCTTTTAATTTGGTCATTTTATTTATTTGACTTAATCATTTGTAATGTTTTATTGTATTGTGATCAAGATTCTTTTTTAAACTACAATTTTAAACTAACTTTGTTTTTGATCATGTTTTCCTTGCATGAAAGGTGCTATACAAATAAAGTTATAATTATTATTATCAATAATAGCGTAATGAAATGGAGGCAGAAATGTCAGAGTGATGTCTCATGCTGCTTTAAAGGAAGTCTGTATTCTCTGAGTGTCTTTTATTTCAAGTTATCCATTTCCCAGAAGTGTAACTTATCCAGTTTTCATATATTAATTAACAGTCTTTGAGTTTACCTATTAATGAGACAGGTTTTCCCCACAGCCAGGTCACCCACCACAATGACCTTGGAGATTTTAAATCTGCTGAGAAGAATAAAAGAAGAATCAACAAGTAAATAAACGCTACAAAACACCACATACACTCATTCTGGTTTGTCCTGGGCTCACCCCACTGTGCCGGTCCGCTGCTCCTGACAGGCGGTCTTCACTTTATTGTTGAAATCCTCCTTAGTGTGGAGAGCTGCCTCTTTCCTGAAATACTACAAGAGAGGAAGGAAGAGTGTGTGAGATGGTGCAGTGTTTTACAGATTGCAGGGTTTTTATAGTGAATGTTTTACCTGAGGGAGCTGTGCGATGATTCGGTCCCTTCGAACAGGAGGAAGAACGCTCATGGCTGAAACTCGGACTGACATCAAGCCTCCAGGTAAATGTTTATCAGAGGGACATGTGGTGCTCTAAGCAGAGAGAGAACTATATTAACTTCATTATAATCATTAAGCCACGTAACATTTCCTCTTTACAGGGAATAAAGCTTATAAGATGAGATATGAAACTTGCAATGAATCTGCATCCAATAAAAGAGACAGAAATGACCAGAGTTTCTTGTTACAGTCACTGGTTGAGATCCTGCAGTACTGGATACTAAACTATTTTGATAACTGACTAATAATTTCATTATCTCTGTAAATTGAATATTTGGAGGTTCTGGGACCATTGGTCAGACAAAAGAAAACATACATGTGTGTCACCATGGGTGCTAAAACAATATAAACAGCATTTTTGAATAGATGAACTGAACAGTTGACCAATTAAAATAAAACAAATAATTGGGTTAGGGTTATCAATCAATCATGAAAATGACAATTTGTTGCCACTCGACTGAATTCAAATATATCTTATAAGTACAGTATATTATTGTTGAATTACCAAAATAAACAGATAGATCACTAAATTATATTTAAAATGCCTGTAACAATACGTTTTCATAGTAAATTAACATTTTAGTGTTGATAGTTGCTGGCTTCAAATGAGATTATTTACAGTTGTTCTTACTTCTCTAAGACAGCAAACTAAATATGTTTTGAGCTTTTTGGACTGTTGTATAAAACAAGAGTCACTTTAGACTTGTGAAGTGATGTTCCCTCCTGGTTTGGGACACTTTGAAGTGACATAGACTAATGGAATAAATGAGTTTCAATGATGTAACTCAATGACCATTTTAAAGAAATACAAACCAGGAGCATATATGGCACAAGTTTAACTTTTAGTTCAGGTAGAGTTTTATTTTCCTTGGTAACCATAATACACTCCTTCCTCCTGTCTGTCACTGTGTGCAGCTCCCTGGAAAAAAACTGAGACAGAGCAAGAAAAAAAAACGAGCCACGCAAAACTAAAATCAATTCAATGATAGAAAAATACTTTGTCATCCATTGTGTAGCAACACAGCCTCATGCAGAGCCAGACCAGACAAATGTAATCAGTTGATCCACTTACTGTAGATCTGTTTTAATCCTATTGTTCATCAAAGCTGCCAGTTAAGAAGAAGTCTCATTTAGTAGATTCGGGGTTTGTCAAACTAGAAAACTGAAGCCAAGCGGCGTTCAAACTCCATTTTAACACCCTGTAACTTCACTTTAAGTCTTTTATTGAGTCGCTAAATGTGTATGCTGAGAATGACCACAGTGAGTTTAACATGTACGACAACATTCAACTTTTTTTTTTTTTGTTGAAAGAAAACAGCGTGTTGAAGCCGAAATCTGTGGAGATGTAACATGATACCTTTTTACCGAGGCAGGATGGTCCCCTCACTTCTTCTCTCTCTCTATCTCCTGGGTTTTTAGGCTCCTTTTTCTTCCCAAAGGCAATGTCCTGCTGGTGTGATGTAAACTAAAGGAAACTCATTGTTAACCTTTAAAGTGTTGAGCTTGTGCTGAGCAGAGCTGCTGAAGTCGAGCCACGGAAGTTGAGGCGGAGAAGCGTCAGAGTGGAGGAGGCTGCAGCTGCTCCTCTCTCTGCTCTCTCTGCTCTCCCTGCTGGAGGAAATGAGGAAGGAAAGAAAACACTGAGGAAAGAAAAACTCACTATCATGTATATGAACCCTCATCATACTTACATATGGAGGGAAAAAAATCTATCTGAAAATGCACAAATCAAATCACTGTTAAGGACCATGCATTGATTATTTTTGTTATTCTGTTTATATTCTACTTAATGGGTGTTTTGTGTTTATTTTGGCTTTGTTTTTAAAGTAAGAGTAAAGACATGACTAAGGCTTTAAAAATTAGTTGATGCTTTGGAAAAATATCTAAAATCCTGCAAATGACCAAAAAAAAAAAGTTTCCTGTTCGTCAGTTAAATATGTTGACTGCAGAGGGCGCCATAAGCCTGTTCACGATACTATTATATGATAGACAATAAACTAATTAATTAAATATTTTATATTAACAATATAATATATACTTAACAGTTACATCACTACTATTACTGCTACTCAATTATTAATAATTTACCCATTACTTTTAATCTATTTTTCCTGTTTTGAATATAAAATGTTGGAAAATAGCTTTCAAAAAGTATTATAATTCCTCACTATTAATTACATCTGATCAAAAGATGTTCAGGAAATCATCAATTTGATATCCTGGAATGCGCAAATATTCATTTTTTGCTTGGTAATATGACTAAAATGATTGATTGTATCTCACAATAGTTGCAGATTAACTTTCTACTTATTGACTAATCAATATATTGAATAATCACTTTGTCTTTAGACTACATGGATGTAAACCTGAGAATAAGTACAAGAAACAGCAGAGGATATATTACAAAAACAAACAGAAACACTGTGATTTGAAACACTTTTTTTATTCATTGTATCACTCAGCAAAAATACAGAGCTCCTAAAAAACTTGTCACAATTCAATACGAGATACACAATATTATGGTCAAATGAATCTACATGTTTGTCTCAAAAATCTCTGCTTGGCAACAACACAGCTTTTACAAAAGCATAAATTTCTGTGCTATATCTTTACTTTCTTATTTATAAATCATTTGAAAACATTTGACAAGGCACTGTGTGGTAAAGCACTGCAGCACAGCTCGGACACAACATGTCTGTTTGGGTGTTCCTGGCTGAAATAGAAAATGAAGTTTACTGATCATTAAGTTTTAAAATTACACTGTCAGCACTTAAGGTCATATGATCAGGAAATTGTCATTTAAAGTCGACTATTTGTTTCACTTGTATTACTATTTGAAATATATCAAAGAGGAATGCACATTTGAGGTAATTATTTACCAAATTCTATATATCAATTTGAGACAAAAAGGAGAAACACATCTTTACCTGAAGGTTGTCACTCAATAGCTTTTGAAAAAAAGGGGGGTGGGTGTCTCTATTCTGTAAAAGTACTGTTACTTGGCAAACATCAAATAAGGTTCACACTTTATCTTCTATTCTTTTTTTATTCCACATTTACTGATGATATTGTAGTAGTAGTATTGTAATGATTGTGCTGTGGCAGCTCATTATGAAGGGTTTCTCGGGGTTCCCACTTCCTAAAGAGCTCAATCTGACTGTTATATGGCAAGAAGATCCAGCTCCAGCTCCAAGAATGTAATAAGAGTCCAATTATCCTGCATTGTTGTGTGTTTCCAGTTGAATGGTCCTTGACTACCAGTTTAGTTATAGCCCAGTATCTCTTCAGCCACAAATGGCATCATAGAGACGCAGGGAGAGAACGTACTGAATGTACACATAAATGATTAAAATGTGAGTCTGTTGCTGTTAAAACTAAATCTGATTCTCTTTTCTGTCAGAAAATCCCAGATGGCTGATTAATCCAACACTCCGGAAGAGAAAACTGGATTACATGTCATTTCTCCTCATAATAAACAGTTAAAGATACAACATATCTTGATATCATATACAGTAGCTAGGCTGTCAGCAAACAATGTTAGTGACGGCAAAAATGCTTTTTCACATTTCAAATGAGTGTGTTTCATGCAGGTTGTTTGATGGATTAAAGTCTGGTTATGGGAAGTAAAGTTACTTCAATTCACTTTCTTGCCAAGAGTTTAACGAGAAGATTGATGCCACTCTCACAACAATGAGTGGTATTGACCTTCTCATCTAACTCTCTGCAAGAAAATGAATAAGCCTATTTCCCAAAATGTCAAGCTACTCTTGGCGCTGAAAATGAATCTTTAATATGCTAAAAATAGGAACACAATGTTAAGGGTTTGAGAAATTATGCAAACCTAGAAATTTTAGCTTAATTTAAAGCGCTATTGCATTGTATTTTTTCCCTGTGAAAAGCCTAATTTTTGACTTTCCAACAGCTCTGGAACGCATCACATTAACACGGCAGCAGCCCGTTCCACAGAAAGGTGTTTGGGTTTATGTTTTCTTTGGCAGTAAGACGCGATACAACAAGGGAGCCTGTCGTCATGAGGAATGCTGTCAGTTATGGTTTGAGAAAGACAAAATGTGTGAACTCCCACCCTAAATAGAAAACTAAATTGTGTATTGCTCTCTTGCAGTCCTGTAAACCGCCTCCATTCACTCACTAAGAAACTTCTTAGAGTTGTTATTATGCGTCCCGTTCTGTCCCGCATAGCTCTTACTCTGAGGGAAGAAGTCTGCACGAAGCAAGCGGTAGAAATAAATCAGGATCATAATATTCATCACGATCATGGTGGCGAGAAAGTATCCGCTATGGTTCAGCCAGGAATAATTGTTGACGATGTACCAGGTGAGGTAGAACTGGGTGCACAGACGGAAAGTGGTGTAGGTGAAGAGGTTGGCGAGTTTGTTGATGTGGTACATGGAGGACGACTGATCTCCCGACAGCTTCAGCATCAGCCTCAGGTGCAGGGTGACGCTGTTGACCTCTACAAAGAGAGCGATTACAGCGCCAGCTACATACAGCTGAGTGTAGAGAGCGTACAGGAAACACCAGACCACCTGAAGGGGAGACAAAAAGAGACGGAGGTGTTAAAAGATCACACTGTTTGCTTTTCTCTGTAAATATGTCAACTGTTGGTTTACCAAAGTTACAAAAACACACTCATTAAATAACTTGTCTAGTGTTAGATATGTCTAACCATGCAGATAGTTTTAATTTAATTAATCCAAATCTTGAAATGTTCTTCTCTGATGCGGAGTAAAAGGAATTTCATTTGTGGTGCTCACATAATTAAGAAAAATACATTTAAAATAATAGTTTGCTATGAAAATGGCGACAATTTATGGGCTTTTGTTGTGTAATTTAGTAGTATACTTTACTTTACTTTAGTAAAGTATCTTCATGGCTACATAACATTAGCAATAAGAAGATACTAATAATGCTCATTACACATCAGAAAACAAAACAACAATAAATGAACAATACAGAGATTTGATTGTGTTAAATCCCTATAGAGGGAAATGTGAAGTTTGGCCTGATCTTCATTAGTATGCAACAACAATGCAACTCTGACCAATAATAAGTACTTTGTGATGTTCATTATGATGGTGGAAGTTTCATGTCTCTGCAAGTCTGACTATTGCCTTTTATAGAGTAGCCAATGGCTGCCTTCTAGGTAGGAAAAGTGCTTTCAAAGAGCCAAAAATATCTGTTGAGCATGTAAAATAGTCAAGATTAGAATGAGGTATCTAAGATGCTTTTTATTATGTAGATATTTTTATGACAGTCAAACTCAATTACAGTCCAATACTCGCTACAAACGTGTGTTGTTCAGTTCAACACGGTTTAAGTGCACAGAACTTCATTTTAAAGTCTAGAGAAGGTGCCAAAGTTTCCAGATATCAAATATTTCAGGTAAAATTTTGTGAAAATGTGTTTAAAATGAACATCTAGAATATAATACATAAAATCATTAAGTCTTTGGTGTAAATGTTTCACTTAGTTTTACACGATTGATGTTTTTAACCTTAAAATTACTTCAGGGGAAATTACACTGGAAGTCACAGGAGACACTGAACAAAAAGATACTCTACATGATTCAATGATACAAATAAGATGATGCAAGTCTGCCAGTTGATCTCATGATTGCAATGATTTCCGCTCTGTGGCACGATTCAGCTCAGCTCAGCTCAGAGCTGTGCAAACAGTCTGTGTTATTTCACTGTAATTACTCCCCTCTCTCTGGATTTGGTTTGTTCAGTGGATACTTGATGAATTGTTTAATGTTATTCAGCATAAAGTCTATAAGTCCTCATGTATAACAAAAGATACATCTGATCACACAACCACATTTGCAACATTTCATGATGAAGTTTTTATTTAATCTCATATTTTGTGAAATCTAAACAAATTCTCAACGTAACACCACTTTCTCTTCTTCTTCCTCTGACTTTCATACACATATAAAACAGGCCACCTGTGCATTAAGTTTCTGAGCAAAACAAACAGCCACGCAACCTTTGCCAGAGCTGAAAAGAGAAAGTTGCCATAGGCACATGAGCTTACCAGTGCATGATGGAGTAAGAATTCCCACGATCCTCTTGCATGTCCTGTCAGGATAATATCACCTGCATCTTGCACAAAGTATCCTGAGAGGAAAGAAAGAAGAGCATGGTCTGTGTTACTGGCATGAAACTGTAGATTTAATCAGCTCAAAAGGAAAATATGGTCAAAATGTATTTTAATACGCCAGAGTTGAAACCAAACTATGATAAAGTCTAAAGTCTAAATTGTGCAGAATTTCATGCGATACAGTGGTTGATAAGGTAATCTATATATACTCAAAACTTGTATGTGTATTTTAGAGTTTCATATGTTTATATTTATACTTTGAAAACATAAAAGTAGCTTTTTTCTTCATGATGCTTTCATATTTTCATCTTCCATTACACTTGACAGTTAATTTTACTTCTAAATCCATAATTTCACAATAAAGCTGCACTCTACACTGCTGTTTACGTTCAAACATCACATGAAACTAAAAAGCACACATTATAAAGTGTCTGTTGTTGCAGAGCAGCCTAGAGTCGTTTAACGACGGGTATGTTAATGTCAACCCAACAGGTGTTACTTGACTAACCTGACATATCTGTGGTTTCCAACCAGAGTAAATAAGTTGTTTTAGTTGTTCACCACACTGCAGCGTACTGATGGATATAATAAAGATCTACTTATTTCTCTTCTGCCATACAGCTCTCTGCTCCATCTGCCAACTTAACTACCATGGGGTCAAGAGCTTTCAGTCAATCTGCCCCCAGTCTGAAAACGCACTTATTCTGAGTGGCAGTCTCACACTGACTATGTAGTCACATTCATATATAATATTATTTTTATATATATGTATATACACACACATTATATATATACACACAAATTATATATATATATATATATTTATGTATTTATTTATTGATCTATTTATCACTGTAAAATTATACTAACTTCCACATTAATGTTTGCTAATTTATGTTTGATGAACTGTTGTTGTTTTATGTGTGTCTTGTAATGTGTCCTTGAGTGCTTTGCCTCTCAATAAAATGCATTATCATTATTATTATTATTAAAATTGCAACACCACTCAAGGCTGACATGAAATTCATAAACTCATGTGCACACCATGAATTTCACCAGTTTGCTATTCAAACTACGTGCCATTGTATGGTTTGTTAATGCTACTTGTTTAGATAAACTACAATTCAAAGCATGTGACTGGTGATACACATCTTACAGTGTGCAAATTTCCCTTGTGTCACTAATCAGAGGTTAATCAAGAGTCCTTGTTTATGGAAATAATCCAACAGCAGAGGTAATGTGTTTTATTTTTAGAAGATGCCATCTAAAAAAAATTCACAGCATATCCATGGTTATCAAACTGTGTTGGCCTCATTTGGCTGGAGGAATTCAAGTGACTAAGAGTCCCTTTGTGCCTGGGAATGACTGGCATGCTGCGGATAGTGAGACACACAACCAGTCACTATGTTAAAGAACATAACCCCAGTATCTAATCGCCTCGGTTGAACTGATGTGTGGTTGTTAGGGTGGATCTCCACAGATTTGCGTCGTCATGGTTACACAAAGATGCACCTAAGACCTGATCACATAATCCAGCACAGAGCAGACCCCTGATTACTCAGAGGATTAGTTTTGGTGTCCATAGAGATTCAGAGGAGCCGCCCTCTTGCCTGTTTTTGAGCTACAGGTAAGAGGGGCGGTTCTTTTTGTTGTTTCTCTGAAAAGCAGCAACTGGAAAAGGTGGCGGTTGTAATTATGCCCCGGGACAAGTAAAAAAAAAAAAACTACAACCAAGGCTGTTTTTTGTGTAAACATCTAACGTGTAAAATCCAACAACAATAATGCTAATAATGTGTGTGCACTGCAGCAAAACTGAAACATTACAATAAATCCTCATTTAAATACCAAAGCCTAGCTTCTGTTTATTTACTGATATCTTTGAGTGTCCATTTTTTCACTGACCTGTTGAAACGCAGACGAGCAGGTAGGATAGCGAGGTGTGGTAAGTGTAGATGTTGCTCAGCGTCTCCGGCCAAACCACCACACTGGAGAGGGATACATGTTATGGATAGATGGGTCTGTATTCGCCTCACTCAGATATACATGGGCTCACTCCTGGAGAGAAAAGCCTGACTAAGCAGGGATATTAATATCAGGTGTGATAGATTTTTTAACCCCCCTGACTAATATTGCCATTAATATAAACTCCTCACTATCTAGTATCCATATTCATGTATCTTTTAAAAAAATGACTATTTCTGCAATTTTACTACTATTTTATGCTAAAATAGACAAACTAATGTTCCATTTTTCTTTGTCACTTCTTATTGCTGTTTGACAAATGAGTCACACCACAAAAAGAAATGTCTCCCTTTGCGTCCCCTCCTTTAATAAATACACCAAGGCAAAGAAGTATAGTTAATATATAATCTGCTGATGTCATTTAAAGCAGTGAACCTTTTCATATGTTTTCTTGGCACTATTTCGATTCTTCCCTATGTACATTTCCAAGCAAAACAAGCTTCTTTTCAATCTTAAAACTTACTTCCCCTCAACTCCGCTGAAGTGCTCAGTGATTTTTCTAGCTCATAGGCCTACTTTCACAAATTAAATGCAGCTGTAGTTAAGTGAAAGCACAGACATTTAAAAAAAAATTTGACCTTGCCTCCAATTCTTACTGTTAAATAAAAGATGAGTCACAAGCATTGTCCCCGCCCCAAAACACAGTTGTTTAACAAGAATCACCAGCAGGTTTTTCCACTTGATATAGATACAGACTCCTTGCTTGAACGACCCAGAAAAACTGGCTGAATGTTCGATTGAAAAGAGTTGCGCAAAAACCTCAACAGTATGAGCAAGTAGTGAAAAAAGACAGGAGCTTTTGTGTTGCTCATACTGTACAGTGGCATTTCTCTCCCTACTTCCAAATGCCATTGTCTCCCCCGTCCCTATCCCTGCCTGAACATGCCCTTCTCTTCCTCTTGCTTGGCCTGGCTGCCACGGGCTGTCACTGCTCTACACACACACACACACACACACACACACACACACAGACACACACACACACACACACACACACACACAGACACACACACACACACACACACACACACTGTGCACTGTGAATAGACAATGGTATCCCAGTGTAGATGGATTGATGCATGGATAGAGACTTACCAGGTCAAGGCCCATGTCCCAGTCAGCAGTGAGTGCACCATGGACACAGAGAGGTTTCTCCACTTCCAGGAGCGGTACTCATCCTGCCTCACCACTTTGGGCACTGGCAGCCTCTGCAGCAACCTGTGGACCACCCTGAAAAGCAGAGAGCACACCAGCACTGACTGGGCCGGGTGACTCTTCAGCACAGGAAATAGGGCCTCCATCCTCTCCTCCCCTTCACCCCTGCTCTCTCTCTCTTTCTCTCTCCCTCTATGGGAGCTTAGCTGTGTCTCTACACGTCCCCTTTTTCAGCGTGATGGACGGATATGCACGGTATGTGATGGAAGTCTTCTCTGGAGAGAGGTAGAGAGGGGGAGACACTGCAGATCCAGATGTTGATCCTCTTGTTTTTTTTGTTGGGTTTGTAGCTGACGTCCGATTGATTCTGCAGCCTTTGTTTTGTCCCTCTCACATGTTCAGCCTAAAGAAGCAGAGGCTTATAGGGGTTTCCCGGGACAGCTCATTCCTGTGTGGCGGTGGTTGACTCCTCGCTGCGACTTGTATCGTTGTGAGCTCGCCGCATTCAGCCCGTCCGTGTGTGCAGACAGGAGGAGGGTGGAGGGGTGGAGGGGGAGAGGGTGGTGCCGCTGCTGCTCGCTGTAACCACACCGACAAGGAGGGGCACAGACCGAGCTCATGTTACACAAGAAAAACAAAATCACACAGCAGAGAGCTGCTCAAACCAGATTTAGGGTTAAACGTGTCGCAGTAAAGTTAAAGTTAGGACCTTATAAGTAAGCTGCAGCATTACATGTCCAATGTGTAGAGTTGAGTGACATTTAGTAAAACAAGACTAAACAGAAATGGAATATAGGCCTAATACTTTTAAGTATATTTCATTAGTGTATAATAACCTGTTGTTTTCATTTCGCTGGTCCTCCTCCATAGAGACAGCCATGTAACTATGGTAACCCAGAACAGACAAACTAAAGACTGGCTCTACCTAGACGTATATATTTCTATGGGCTCTACAGAGAGGGCCTTTCGCCTTTTTTTAGCGGCCACCGTAGCCGGTTGTCCTACAGGCTGCAAACTCACTTCTTTTTTTGTCAATACAAGGAAAATATACTGAACAAGATTGGTAATAGCTGTACAAAATTAAGGATGGCTTAGATCAACAGTAGTAGAAGACATTCACGAAATTCTCATGGCTGGATACCATATGGGCAATCTGGATTTGCTTAGGGGCCCTCCACAATCCCCCTTTTTTTGGTCAGGCTCCACAGAAATATGTGACAAGGCTTCACCCATTCTATTGATATTGATAGTTATCGTTGCTGTCTGAAACGAAGCCAATCGCTGTATCTCCGAAATGAAATATTGAGTTACAAGGTTTCCCACCCGACAGCAGCGTAATTGGAATAAAATAAAAGTTCAAGGAAAATACTGTAACTGTCCTGATTGACTGTTTTATTTCTCAATTTGATAGCTGAAGTTTCCAGGGGTCCCTGGAGGTACTACTCTAGCCATGGTAATTATAATTTACAAAGAGGTATTATTATAATCCGCAATCTCAATGGCTTTTTTAGACTTTCCAAATGTTATCGGACCAAATTGATCAAATTCTGATAGTGGAGTCATTTAATGGGGGTTTTGTTGCTCAAAAACTATTTAAGATAGATTTGATTGATAATAATAAAGAGAACTAATTAACACAGTGATGGCTAAAACATAAATTAAAGTATGAGGGTTATATGACTATTGTTTTAGGTTTTAATGAAATGGATAAAGTAAATAGAAATAAAACATGTAACCAAGTAAAGTGTACACACTGTGCTAAAACAAAAGTTTCTACTGGCATGAACGAGAAGACATCCTGTGGTACCAGTTTGATGACCTACTTGTCACATCCTGCCTGAGCTTTCTGTTTGTGTTTTAGTTCCTGTTTTATTTTGAAATGTGTTCTACTTGTGTTTCTGTTATTTTTACTTCCTGTGTTTTCCCGCCTTATTGATTTCCTCATGTGCTTGACCCCTGTATTGTTCTACTCACCTGTGTCCTGTTTGCAATCATCCCTTGTGTATTTAAGTCTTGGTTTTCTGTTCAGTCTCTGTTGCATCCTCTGTTTGATTTAATCTGTTCTGTTGAGTGTTGTCTAGTGCTTGTTAAGCCTTGTCACTCTTGTCAGTCTTCGTCAGTTCTTGTCTGGTTGTGTCTATTCTCATCAGTTCTGTTTAGTTACATAATGATAAAGAAATTTTTCTGCAGCCCTTGTTTGTGGTCTCTTGCAATTGGGTCCATGTGCCCCACTTTCCACCCATGACAATACTAGAGCTCATTCCAGAGCCACAGCCCTGACATCCCAACATATCGAAATCCATGTGTGAAACCAACTTTCTCAGTCACAGCCGTGACATCATCATTTAGGATGATTACGACTGCAAATGCATTTGCATGAGGCGTTAGGCAGAGTCAGTGATTATAATTGTTTTTGTGTGGTTATGAGGATGAGATGTTTTAATCTGATCTTAAATATTGGGCAGCAATTGTTTCTTGGGAAAGTGGTAAATGAATTGATGAATTGGCTGACCTTAAATTTGACAATAACCTTTATTCAGGTCTAATGGTAAGAAGTACAAAGAGATTAGCTTCAATACTGACAAAGGATTTTACTGTAGATGTGATTGATAACCTAACTATCGACATATTTGATAAGTTTGGAGAGTAACAATATGTTAAGCAGGCTTTTCTTTGAAATAAAAAGATGCAAAGATGTTGTTCTCACATATTCCACATTTCTTTTATTATTTCCATGTGCTAACTATAAAAAATGCAAACAAAAACAATTGTCCTAATTCAAAAAGTCACAATAGGCAATATGTTCAGGAGTTACATAAAGCTGCATCACCACATTGTGTCAAATCAATTCATCTTTTTGATGTTTCGGTTTTAAATTGCTGTTGTTCCACAGAGCATTAAGTGCCTAATTAAATGCATTTCTTGTTTACATTCTTATTTTGGCACAGATTATGGCAATATGTTTGGAAATATGAATCACAGTTTGAATACATCTTTTTGGGTCAAAATGGCATAGTGCTGTCCGAAGCTTAGGTGTAGTGTAGATATGATGGGCCCCATCAGTAAAAATCTACCATCAGACAGGGTACAGTATAAAAACAGCCCACTGGATGGCAGTAAAATCTCATGTGAAGAACAGCAGCTAATTTTAGTTTTTCAGCTCAGTGGCACACAATTCTTCATCAAACCACTTGGTGGCACCTCTCTCCAAAAACCTCCAGGAGGGCTCTATTCTTTATTGTTGTGATTGCTGAGATGTGTTAGAAATTTCCCTGTGATGAATACGGCTGCAGTGCTTGAAGCATTGAAGTATGCCACTCCCCACTAATTGTTCTGAGTGAAGTGAGTTACTTGTGCATTTATGTGTCAGACAGAGAAAAAAGAAAAATAAAGTGAATGTGTGTTATCAATGACACGTGTTGTAGCTTGAATGATTCAGCACATTGTTCTAGGACTAGTCAATAGGTTTATTGCCCTTTTATAATTTGCGAAAGTCTGAAACTTGAACCATGAAAGATGAACCACATAATTAATCTACTTATATCCATTGAGTGCTGAGCTCTCTGTAATCAAACACCCTGTGGTTAGACAGAGAAATGTAACATAATACCACTTGGCATGGTTATTTTGTTGTAGTGTGAGAGAATTAGACTTTTTTCCTCAATGCTTTAATCCCAGAAACCTGTCATTCCTTGCAGCTTCAGGTTTCCACAGAAACATCTGGAGGTTTCTGACAACAGATGCAAAAGGGCAATACAAAAGTTTTCATACAGTAGAAGCTTCTTCGACTCTCGTTATTGCAAGAGTAGAATCAGCTACTCTTGTTGTCTTACAAAAAGGTTTCCCAATATTGTGATGTGTTTGAGACGGGGATCTTTGTGCCTGGTGCAGCACTGAACAATATTGATCTCGGGGTGATTTTTCTTTCCCCTGAGGGCTGTTGAGAAGCAGCTACTGTGGAGTCTCTGCGAGCAGCCAGTAGAGAGAAAATCTAGGGGTTAATTGATTTTCAGCAAGTGCATTGTAAATACCCAAACAAAAATAGGTCTGCCTTGGCCAGGGGAAGATTCAGTTTTGTGCCTGGGCAGCAAAAATGCAATTTTGTGTTGCAGGTTCTGGGGGGAAAAAAAGTTGATTTATAGTATTTAATTAATTATATTCATTTACGTTTGACATGACATTTTTTGCCCTGCTGAAATAGTATTTTCAAGGTGAATCAGAAAGCAAGAGAAAAAAAAAACATGTAACCTTCATAAATAACTGGCAGCAGCACTGACAGATACCTGTGGATGTCAGCATAGTCAATCAATCTGACAAAGACTTGAAGAGAGAGGTGAAAGCATCTCTGTGGTGAAACTGCCTAAGCCATGATTTCCTGTCAAAATGAGCTGTGTCTTCAGAAATCTTTTAAGATTAATGCTCCTCTTGTGTGGGTTCATACCTAGGGTTTAGCATCAGTTTCACTATCCTACACAGTGCATTCCTGGATAGTGACTGTCACGTCTGGAGAAAGATCTGCTGCTGAAAGAGGACAGCAGTACCAGGCCAAATATGTCACTAAGCTGGTCTGAGGAGTGGCATATATGGTGCAATGTTCCTTTAGATGCTTCTTTGTTGAGATAATATATCCCTGAGAAAGAGCAAACTATTGTTTGTTGAACCACCTACTCACCTTTCTTCCCTCCACCTAGATTCATTAAAAACTGCAAATTGTAGAGAAAAGGTTCAATTACATGCAGATCACAGTTTGTGGTGATATATCATTATTTCAGATTGATGATAATAGTGGAGGTATGTACTTCAGTACAACACAGAGCAGGCTTTGTCACAGCACAAAGCATTTATTATCCCCATTGTGGTGGAGAGGGGAAACAGTGCTCATGCAGCCCTCTTCCTGCTTATCTCAGACAAGGGGAAGGCGCTTTATAATCACCAGGCGTCTGGATGTGAGACTACAGTATCTGGAGTCCAAGCTCAAGACGCTGCACTAATCATATCTGTCTCACTGTTTCACTAACTACATCACTGTCTCCATTTCACTTCTCACTTCAATCAGGTAATTAGTTTTATGGCATTAATGCTAGATAACAGTGTAGATAAATAAAGTATTGGTCTATTTCACAAAAGTAATTTTGGCATGTCACAGTAGGAAAAGCATAGGTGTAGGCTAAATAATAACACAAATTAAAGATACTGTTATAGGCCTACTTGGCTGATAAAAACGGATTTACTGTCTCTGTCACAATGTAGTGGCTTATTGGGACACCTAATATAATATATTTGCTCCAGTTACTGTAATTGAACTTTTTGTTTAGCTTGGAAAATATCTAAAATTTGGAATAAGCTAGATTCTTTTCATCAGAACATGCTATCTATGTGGAGCCATAGTTAACACTTAACAAAGCAAAGAAAAATTAGTAAAGAATAATCTATCTTTTCTAATAAGAGCAATCTGGCTTTTTTCTATCAGTGTTTGTGGTTAAATGTCACATCCAACCAGTGATTTCACATATCTAACAGGTGACTCAGTAATGTTTAGGTTACCAGCAAAACTACAAGTTGTAATTGTTTTCTTCAAATACATTTAAGCACCTTCATTTGTAATTAAGCTTACATGATCAGTATATTATTACAGCAATAGTAAGTCCCTTCTACTTCAGCATGATATTTAGCTACACCGTAGTTAAAAGTTGGCAAAGGACAGAGACAGACAGAAACACATACACAAAAAAAGTAGTGTGTTTTCTCTTATTCGCTGCCTCTAAATCTCTTCCTGTACAACTGAAAACATTTATTAAAACTGTGAGAGTCACCAAAAGTAGTCATTAGCCTACTATACTTCTGTGAATCTACTTTTTTTCCTCATTTTGACAGGAAAAAAAAAGTTTGTTGTCTTTTCTTTTGTTTTTTTTTTTCTTGTCTTTTTCCCCTCGTCGCTTCCTGTAGTACCGGGGTCGGGTTGCCTGGAGACGTCGGAAGCGTTTGGGTGCAGCAGCAACAGCGATGGAGAAGTACGAAAAGATCAAAGTAGTTGGAAGAGGAGCATTTGGGTAAAACTTCAATACTTCCTAGCTGTTTTGTGTTACAGAAACCTTTGATGCCGCTATATACTCATAAATACCACGCTGACAGACATTAAGTAAGAGAGCCAGGCCTCTTTTTCCCCCCTCCAAAAAATCCTAACGGGATACGTCGTAGAGTCAAAATGTTCAGATGTTATTAGTTGGGCTTTTCTAGAAAAATAAGAAGAAGACATTGAGCGTGATTAACTTTAAACAAACAAACACGTGACGATAGAAATATTAGTGGCACTGGGGTTTTCCTAAAAGTTGCCTTCAAAGTTTTATGTAGACATTTTGGCTGCTTCTAGTAGGCTATAGCTAGAGTATAAAGTTACTTATTAGTCATTTTAGCTTGCAATCACATCACTTTCACTAAATAGTGCCCACGTCTCACATTTTAAGGACAAATATGTGATTTAAAGATGGTAAATGGACATAAATATTCTGCAAAATTGATATGAGATGACATACTATTCAGAGTCTTTTTTTGTTCTTAACCCTGGACCTTTCCTAATGTGGTATTACATACAGTATTCAAAAATAGAAATAAAAAGCGTAGTTGTTATTTATTTATTTATTTTTACATCTTTAACATTCCAAATGTATAAGTTTGACCCGTGTTTATTTAAAAAAAAAAAAAAAAATCAGCATTCAAACTGTTGTATTCATCGTATACTATAACATAGTGATAATTTTTTAAATAAGATTAATCAAACAGAAGGATTAATTAAACATTTATATTTATGATCAATCAATCAATCAATTAATCAGGCGTCAACGTTTTTCCAGTAAATTTATATCCAATGAGGCTATTCACATGACATTTTCACCAGACTTTGGTATTAACTCAAGAAATTCACATATATATATAAAAAAATCTAACATTAAAGTCCATAAATACAGTTATGTGTAATAAAGTGGAATTTCCCCCACTCTCAATTTAAATCTACATTTTTATACATTGCACTTTAATCATTGCTCCATCTGTAGTGAATGCTTTGAATTTGTACCTTCCTTACTTGAACAAAAGCAAACACCAACTCCTTGACTGTAGGCCTATTATTTTTTACTGCTCTACAAAACCAGTAGTGCATGTCATAATTATATTGCTTTACAAAATGAAAATACAATACATAAGTTCTTATAGCTTACAGCAACATTAATGTAACATTGTGATAGGAACTGTTTTTTCCAATAAGCACTTTTTCATCTATTCTTTCTTCATTATCTTCCCTCTGTCAGGATTGTTCACCTGTGCCGCAGGCGCAGTGACGGGGCTTTTGTCATCCTAAAGGAGATACCGGTGGAGCAGATGTCACGAGACGAACGCCTGGCAGCTCAGAATGAGTGTCAGGTACTGAAACTGCTCAACCACCCAAATATCATAGAGTACTATGAGAACTTCCTGGAAGACAAGGCCCTCATGATAGCTATGGAATATGCACCAGGTAATATCTTATTACATGAGCCCCCTTTTGTTCATTGTGTTAAAGTTATATTTTCCCATGGTTTAGTGCTTTAGGCCTCCTTACTTTTTTTCTTTCCCATGTCAGGCATGGGAATAACCTGCCGAGTCGTGGTTTGTTACATAGAACCATCTGAGAAGTCATCCATAGGAACTGTTGGAAAAGGGGAGCTTGGCAGTTGATTGGATGAACCAATCAACCATCACCGTCTATCATGGTCTTACCTTGTGAGACAGCTGGATTCGCAATGCTGATTGGTCGATACCAGCGATGGTTTTGACACAAGTGCATAACTTTAAACCTGACAAGATGGGTTCTTGCCAGATCTTGTGATTTTGTGAATCCAACTGCCTAGCAAGGTAAGCCTGGGAAGGCCAAACGAGAGCACCCAAAATGAGTCACTATGATTTGAAGGATTTGAAACTCTGTAGTAAGACTCAGAGCCTGATATCATCAGATGAGCCTCTTTCAGCTGAACACTGAACCCATTGCAGTCAGGGATCCTAGAGCTCCAGACAATCTTTTAAATAAGATTTTTTTCACCGTTGTGGTCTGTTGGGTTGCTTTATTTGCAGGTGGAACTTCCACAGATGACTAAGAATGATGAATTGATATTTGTTTGAAAATGTTGTACGAAAATACAAAGATATCCCAAACTGAACATTATTTTGTGCTTTTTTAAATAAACTTCTTATATTTTCTTCTCTCATTCTGTCATTAATTATTTATTATCATGCCATTTTGTTATTATCCTGACATTGTTGTAGTGATTTAGTTATTGTGTCATCCTTGACATTTTCGTGATGTGTGATGTAATATCCTCTTTCTTTTAACGTTAACTAACCTAAACTAAACTAAGTTTAGCAGGAAAATGGCTATATGTAAGAAAAAAAGGTAAATTCATGTTACAGACTAGCTTTGTTAAAAATGATTTCATAGCAATGTCCTGTTTCCTGATATTCAGGCAAGTCACTGGGAAAGGAACAAGGGTGTTAGGTTTAGATTTAGTTTGAGTTTTGACTTTGAAGTAGGGATTAGTTTGTAGCTTGGGGAAATTTTAGGCACAGTGCTTCATTGTGGTGGAAAGTAACGGACAAGTAAATTATAGTATGTTCACATTATTTACTTACGCAACCAGAGCACCTGCTTTGTACTTAAAGCCTATTGAATCCAATACTTACTGGTTATGACTCATCACTCAACCAGGTAACTTGTAAATGAAGTTTTACTGAAGTGAGAATGTCTTTATTGTGACTGTATTTAATGAATGGTCTCTGTATGCAGGTGGAACATTGGCTGACTACATACAGAAACGCTGTAACTCCCTGCTGGATGAGGACACCATCCTTCACTTCTTTGTACAGATCCTGCTCGCTTTGTACCACGTGCACAACAAACTCATCCTGCACAGAGACCTGAAGACACAGAATATTCTTCTTGACAAGCATCAGATGATCGTCAAAATCGGGGACTTCGGCATCTCCAAAATCCTTGTCAGCAAAAGCAAAGCTTACACGGTGAGCTCTTATGCCTTTCATGTGATTTAAAAATATACTGTGATTACTTAAGCGACATGCATATTCTGATTTGTTGAATTTTAACATGTTTTAGCACAAATGAATGCCTCTTTTTTCCTCTGTAGGTGGTTGGAACGCCCTGCTATATCTCCCCAGAGCTGTGTGAGGGAAAGCCATATAACCAGAAGAGTGACATCTGGGCTCTGGGCTGTGTGCTCTATGAACTAGCCAGCCTCAAGAGAGCCTTCGAGGCCGCTGTACTAAACATATTTTCTTTACAATAATCCCTGTCTTGTGGTGACTAAAATAATATTACTTTTCTGTTAGCTTTTGAAGTATTACTACTTGAATTCAATGTATGATACATGAAAGATTTCTGAGTGAAGGGTACGAAGGCTACAGATTCATCCTAACAACCGTCAGAGCTACACTATGAACATCAAGGGAGATTAATTCTTACAATAACTCTTACTACACTACACTCCTCTTAAAATAATATTTAATATATGGACACCAGGTTGTCTCATGTTTCAGTCTGAGGCAAATTGCTGCGGCTTTTGATTTTTTAACACAGATCAATAATTCACTCAAATCCTTTTACACAGTAGTATCTGTCTCCACTGCCAAATTCACAAGTTTCCTTTTGGTAGGGATTGGGGATTTTTCTATCTAGCTCTTATGTATCTTATAATTAAATTTTTGTATTTTTCAGAATCTCCCCGCCCTCGTTCTGAAGATCATGAGCGGTACCTTCGCTCCGATTTCAGACCGGTACAGCCCAGAACTCCGACAGCTCATTCTCAACATGCTCAATCTGGATCCATCCAAACGTCCTCAACTCAATGAAATAATGGCTCTTCCCATATGCATCAGGCCCCTGCTTAATCTCTACACAGACATAGGCAATGTCAAGATGCGCAGGTGAAGCCTCAACGCATGATTTGAAGTTTTAATAGACTTTGTGAATTGTGAATAAATGTTCCTGTATTTTGTGTAAATTAAGAAATCATTTTTTTCTGTTTTTTTCCAGGATTGAGAAACCACTCTCTACTGTGCAGACTGGCCCACATGGCAGACAAGGAGGGAGAGTACCTACGAACAGGTCCAGAGGTCAGGCACATCTTAACATTATTTGACAACAAAATAAACTTGAAGAGGTTGATTGTACAACTTTAATTCCAAATTTGATTGTTGTCTTTTGGGCTGAAACAGATGGATCAGTCGGTTTAGCAACAGGGAAGTTGCACTCCCTCCCACTGTCCTCGGTGTACACGTGGGGCAGTGGCATCTCAGCTCCTCTCCGCCTGCCTATGCTCAACACTGAGGTGCTTCAGGTGTCTCTAGGTCGCACTCAGAAGATGGGGGTGACCAAGTCAGGCCGGCTGATCACCTGGGAGGTCTGTGTTTTTATTCTTTTCTCTATTTTTATCATTTCCTGAAGTACAACATCATAAAGGAAAAATGCAACCTCAAACTTTGAAACACTGGATTTTTTCTTATTCTCACAGATATCGAGTGGTTGTGGTTGTTACACTCATATATTTCTAACATAGCTATGATTCAGTACATCTTCTTTTAGCTTTTAAAAATATTAGTGGTAATTGGTAAAAGGTTTTGATATCAGTTCAACACAGAACCTATTTGTTGACTCATTATGTTTTACTGACAAACATCCCAGAGGAAACTCCAGCGCAAAAGGGCAAGAGACTGCAAATTCAATGCCAGCAGTAGCTTCAGCAGTCCAACGTGCAATACAACCACCAGCTATGTTGCCCGTCTGAATTCTAGGAAATAGTAGGAAATGTAGAAAATCACCAACTGAGGCAGAATTAAATGAGGCGAGATGCTGAAAATGGGCACATTAAAAACACTTAATAATAAAATAACAGCTGGAAGGCACCAAACATCACAGTTTAATGGTATCTAATGGTATATCCAGGGGTGAATTTTTCCTTTAAAATCTCTAGTTACCTATGTTTACCAGAAAAGTGTAATATTCTCACTCTGCCGCAATAAATACTTATCTTCTACGCTCTCAAAAAAGACTAATAATAACCATTTATCATCACAGGCTCCATCAGTGGGGTCTGGTGAGGCCAGTCTGCCTGGTGTGGTGGAGCAGATGCAACCTCAGTTCATTTCACGCTTCCTAGAGGGTCAGTCTGGAGTCACCATCAAATCTGTGTCCTGTGGTGATCTTTTTACCACCTGCATGACAGGTTGGTGGTCTGTCCCCGCTTTAAGAAATCAATGTTTATTCTCTGCTTTCTGCAACACATGGATATGAAACACTGACACAGAATTTAAACGTGCTTATGTAAGTTTGGATGTAGTCAGCTTTTTTATTGTACTTGATCAGATAGCATGGTTTCACTTGTAAAATAAACTCTTCTGTTCTTACCTACAACTTAAATTGTGATACTCCTTCAGTCAGTGCACGCCAGGAGGCTGTCGTCAGCCTGTCCGGCATTGCAAAGTAGATAACACAGGATTAAAGACCCTTCCTCTTAGCTCAGTTACCTCTCTTTCATCACTTTTCACTGTAGTGACACAGATTAGCATTTCCTACTGTAGATAGGTATTAGAAGCATTCTGTTGATCCGCACAAGGATACGCCTACGCCCATCAACAAATAGTAGCTCTAATCCCTTCTTTTTATTTTCAATTTGCAGACAGGGGCATTATCATGACTTTCGGAAGCGGGAGCAACGGTTGTCTAGGGCATGGGAACTTTAATGATGTAACACAGGTACGCGTTCACCCTTCAAAGGAAAATATTTGAATGTTGCACTGATTTCACACATACACACATTTGCCACAGTTTTGTAGTATTTCTCTGCTATGTAAACAGATCTACACTTTTACTCACTGCTTACAATGCTTTGTGTCTTCCAAAGTTATTTGAGACTTAGTGTACTTATAATGAATGTGGCTACAAAGCTGTTCTATTCTCACAGCTCCTAATTATTTTATGCCCTATTTTGTACACTTCCTGTTAAAATATGTGAGTAGATAATTACATTATGGCAAAAATGTCTGAAAATTGTGAAAATCACATTGTAGAATAAAACATACCTTAATACATGTTTTGACCCAATAGACTTTTTTTTTAAATATGTAATTTTGATATTACAATTATGAGATTCATTTACTGTCTTTCTCTGTTTTTGTGCTTAGCCCAAGATAGTAGAGGCACTCCTTGGCTATGAGTTGGTTCAGGTGTCGTGTGGTGCTTCCCATGTTCTCGCTGTAACCAATGAAAGAGAAGTATTTTCATGGGGAAGAGGAGACAATGGTATAGTAAATTAACTGGTTGTTATCAGTCAGTCTACCTTAGTATTCCCCCTCTGGTGTTTGTTTGTAAAGCATGTCACTGATTTATGACAGCAGCAGTTAAGTGCACAGACTGATTGTTGGGTTTATGTTCCTGCTTGTAAGGTCGCCTCGGATTAGGCACCCAAGACACCCACAACTGTCCACAGCAGGTGTGTTTACCTGTGGACTTTGAGGCCCAGAGGGTGATGTGTGGAGTTGACTGCTCCATGATTGTCAGCACCCAGCACAGCATTGTGGCATGTGGAAGCAACAGGTAATTATTGTAGATTTTTCCCGCCCATTAGTCCTGGTAGACTGACAGGAGCTAATGAATCGCAGTGAAACATGCCTCATTTCACAATTAATGAGATGACATCACAACTGTACATTTGTCATAAAGAATATATTTTATAAAAGCGATATTTATTTTTAAAACAACATTACACTTCCCATAGGCTAATGTTCTAAACCTGTTCATGTGAATGAGGTGATGATGAATTAAATGGTGCAGAGATAGTTTGTTTGTATGTAACCAGTGACACAGCACTTTCTTTTCCTTCACTGTTAATCTCTCTCTCAGAGAGGTTTTGAACAGGATGTGGAGCTTTGTATGAGTAGGAGTTGCAGGAGTCAACACAGTTGGTTTCATTTTGGGTCTGAGTGGAGGCAGCATTATTCAGATACCTGTGACTCAGCAGCTGTCTTACAGACAAGGAAAGGGGTCATTCTTCCTCATTCTTTGTCTTTCTCTGGATCTTTAATTCCACTACTAACACTAAATAATAATATGTGTTTCTGTTGATCTTTTTCTGAGAGCAGGACCTCAGACTGAGAGATGGTTAAGTTCTTCTTCTTAGTCTTTACTGTCATTTTCATGAATGGAGCTTTCTCTACAACCTGCCAGACGTCTGACCTTATATGGTATTTTGGGGGCGTCATTCATGTTAATTTACTATTCTCTGGACGCGCGTTCATTTAGAACAGGTGGGATTGATCAAATTTACAAATGTCATTTATGACTGTTTCCTGTTGATACGAATGTTTGGTGAATCCGACGTGGCACACTCGTAAATTCCACCTCACGAAAAAAGTATGACAGATTTAAGAAGAAAAATACGAACATATTCTTGCATCTGGCCCATTGTCTTTCAATACACACATGTCTCTGTTATAAATACTTTTGTTGTTTTGTTGTGATCAGGTTCAACAAGCTTGGGTTGGATAGAATAACAGCTGGAGAGGAACCAAATCCCTCAAATCAGGTGGAAGAAGTCCATTCTTACACTCCTGTCCAATCAACCCCACTAAACAGTGAGAAGATTGTTTACATTGACATAGGAACAGCCCATTCTGTTGCTGTTACAGGTGAAATATTCTCATTATTAATATAATCTAAGTTGTGATGTGCAGTTGTTTGTAGTGACACATCTCTGTGTGAATGTCATTTAGGTCATTTAGAGCTGCTTAAAGTAAAGCTTTAATGATTCATGCAGCACCAGATAGTTTGAAAATCTACTTAGCTTAAAATGAAGCTGCCAATAATCAAACATATTCTTAGTAATTGTGTTAGATTTTTTTTTTCTAAAGCAACACTTACCACCGTTAAAAAGCCACTTGTGTAATGTTCGGTGTCATCCACACTTTCCGTCTCCAGAGAGCGGTCAGTGTTTTACTTTTGGCAGCAACCAGCATGGACAGATGGGCTGTAGTTCCCGTCGTAGCAGCCGTGTGCCTTATCCGGTGCCTGGCCTGCAGAATATCACTATGGCTGCCTGTGGAGATGCTTTCACTCTAGCAATCGGATCCGGTGAGTAGAAGGGAGTGAATGTTATGTTTTTATCTTTTCTGTTTAAAAGTGGTGAGTTTTATTGTCACTGCATTGTAATTAATTTGCATGCATGTTGTACTCACTTTATTAATGACATTTTGGTAATGACATCAGGCAAAATTGATGACTGAAACATCGTTAATGAAGTGAGTCCAAGTGACAGACAGTGTGTAGGATTCTTTGTGGTTTGTTTCCTTCCCAAGTCAGGAGTTTTTGATGCTACTTTCCTGTCACTAAGACTTTAATGGTGCGCAAGAACTTTGCTGACATTGTTCTCAAAGTGAGAAATTGAACAGCATACTATTCACAAGCCATGTTGTTTGGGATAAACGGGTGCTGTTTGGCAGCTGGCTTGAAATAACAGTTTCCAAAATGAACTTGGATACACTTGTGCACAAAAGAAGCATTTTCAAAAAGGACAGACGCTGTATTCTCCCTTGTTGTTAATGCCTTGCTCAAAAATGTTTTTAGACCTTTGTATGAGTTGGAATTGCTCAAATAAACACAACACTGTTCCTCTAAGCTCTTAAATATCTGCTGTTTAGCTTATTTGGAAGAAAACATGTCTCCATTGAGACCACACAACAGTAATATAACTTAACCTCAAAAACAAGATAGATTAAATGTTCACTGTGATTGGATTTTGTTACTTGAACAAGTTTCAAGTTTTTTTCATGTTATTCTGAAATGAATTGAGAGTTTAAAACCAGCAGTGGTGACACACGGCTTTGAAAAATGGTTGGCAGTAATGTAAACTATAGAGAGTTTTTATTTAGCTAATGGGCACATACTTAACCATTGGTATGGTCCTTTAAACATGTGGGTTAACAGATAGGTTACAGATGTGTGTGTGTGTGTATTTTGTTCTTATAGTGGAGGCTAAAATGGTAAAAATGTTATATTGTTCCAATGATTGGCTCCCCCGGGGTGAAGGCCAGCAGTGCCAGCCATGCCTGTAGGTTTTCTTTGTCAGGGGAAGGCTTTGTTCAACAGATAGAGCCATTATGCTGCCACCGCAGGAGAGGCAGAGCTGTCAGTTAAAGATTTGTGTGGATTAATGCGTCCTGGGGGTGCGCTGTGAATTTGGAGAAATGGTGACAGGCTTCTTCTTCTTCTTCCTTCCGCAGATGGGGAGGTGTATACCTGGGGAAAGGGGGCCCGTGGACGCCTCGGAAGGAAAGAGGAGGACTCTGGGATACCAAAGGCGGTGCAGCTCGACGAGAGTCACCCGTTCACGGTGACATCAGTGGCTTGTTGTCATGGCAACACTCTGCTGGCAGTGAAACGTAATATTTCGCTTATTACCCTTTGTTAACAAACACTGTGAGATGTTAGGATGTGGTGAAATCTAACTGAGGGTACTAATCCTCAGATGAAAGACGAGCTGAACTTGAGACAAGCTTCCCTTGATAACGTCGACGGAGATGCATGTTTTTCTGTGTAGAACTGTGAACCTGAAAGGACTCATTTGTAACTTTGAAAGCTCACCCACTAAAGACATGGCTTTGTTTCACATCGTCTTAACCTCATTATATTCTCCAAGCCATACCAGTGACAGAGCTACATAACTTCTTTATGTCTGTTTATATTAACAGAATGGTTTCTTTCAACCATCCTTTGAAAATGTGGCAAAAATCTCTCCATCTGCCAAGATTCAAGAAACTTTATTGCCTGTCACATAGTAACAGTAATTCCTCTTTGACACGACACAATCCAAGTGATAATTTAGTCCAACCCTGCAATGTGGCTTTTAATTTTAGAGAGGACTGAATGACGTGGCCACAGACGTCTTTCTGAGAGGAATAGAAGACACCCAGGCTGCGTTTTGTTCCTCTTTCTCCCAACAGTGGCAGTGTAAGAGCCAGAGATTCTGATGGATACTGAAAAACAGTGAAGGTGGGATTAAATCGTCCCTCTGCATACAAATTGAAAATAGATGCAGATTTAAAGAAGATTAAACTGCATCACAATTTAATAAGTAACAGAGATGTTGGTAATCCTTGCTACGGCCTGCAGGAATGCTGTTTAAACGTTCCTTTGACCCGCACCATGTGACAAGGACATGGAGACCAAGATGGACTGCCACTGTGGTTGCACTCATGGAGATGATACAGGGCTCTGTGAGAGGACAAGAGGACGCTATGTTTATATTTAACCTTAAGACAAATACTGGGATTTTATTAGAGAAGTCAGTGGATATTGTATCAGAATGGACAAAGAGTAAAGGGTGTGTTGACTGAAAAAAAAACACCACTTAATATAAAGAAACCAAAAACTGTTCTGTTTCCTTTGGAGCTTCTACCATTTTATGTTGTGTGTAGCCATCAGTCATCTTTTAAAACCATAGTTATGTATTGATGCTGAATTGCGTTAAAACTCCAGTGTCTCTGTGAGGTATTTTTCCAGCAGCAGACATTCAGGTGTCAAAGTGCCGGTATGTTTTCTTGCACAAATTGAAAATCACTAAATCTGACTACTTTCATGCTACATAAGAATAAGAATGCAGTCACACCCTGGCTCAAGGCAAAGACCACACGAGTAGTAACTAAAATAGGTTTTTTTTAGATAACTGAAAGAGAAATTAAACTAAACACAGTGTGGAAGCCATGTGAGAGAGAAAAAGTGGCTGATCGCCAGTTGGCTGCAGGTGAGCTGAATATCCCTGACGGCACAACTCCACCCACCAGGTTCCAGTGAGCAAAAACACTGGTTCTTCAAAATATATCAAAAATATGAAAACTATTCACCACACCTATTCAAAGATACATAATGAACAAGAAATGTACTAAAACTCTGCAAAACATTATACAAACACTACACAGGTGTTGCAGGTGTAACTGGGCTGTCATTTAACTGGTCATATTGGTAGTGGAACATGACAGGCTTGTATCGGTATTTAATTAACCTTAAGCCATTATCGGCCTGATTATTGGCAAATTGACGCATCGGTAGACCATAATTTGTGCAGCAGAATAGGTGTTGCACTGATGTTTTTCTTTTGTCCTTTGCGTTTGTTTCAGCTTTGCTTGACGAACCCTCCCCGAGATGATGTTTTCCTAAACGGTAACCTGTACCCACTCAGCATTCATCATGAAGCCTGGTGGTGGCTTGAGGTGAAGGACAGCTTCCTCTGAATAACTCCTCCCAAGGGCCCATCTGTGCCGCAGTTGAAAGATTCCCTTTCATACTGCAGCTGCGACCACAGAATTTCACTTGATCCTCCTCTCATCTATTTAGTTGTTTTTGTTGTTTTTGTTTGTTTTTTGTTTCATTTTTGATATGATGGAGCAAAAAACAAAAAAAAGCCAAAACCTGACTGGTTCAGCAGGTGTATCTCACCGTGAGGATAGTTGAAGGAGTGTTGTAACACTTGCTGAAGCTGGATCACAGGAAGTCATTAGGCAGCTTTCATGTGGTGAGCTATTGTCCTCTCTCACATGCAGGGTGTGCATGATAAACCATGAAAGGCCAGTAAAAGTCAAACTGGTTTGAGCTTTCTTAAGCCAGTGCTGAATGAGATGATACAAGGCATAGAAACCAAAATAATGAATGTCATTTCAGTGTTAAGTAACTCATCAGTCAAATGAACCAAACAGATTAATCTCGATCACATCGTCGGCGGTCACATTGTGCTTTATTGGATTAGCCCTCCGCTACATTGAGTCAGCAGCAGTGTTCAAATCAGATAACGACATGTTGTTTAGTATTAGACTTAAACCAACACTTAAACAACAAGACTTTATAGTGTTAAAGAGACTGTGTCACTCCCTCATTCACTCATTCGCTCAGTCATCATTATAATAAACACTCAGTAGTTTACTCTGTAGTGTTTAGTAAATCAAGATTTCAGACATTTAATGGATCACCATTTTGCTTAATCACTGCACAGCTGTTTATCTTTGCAGCTATTAAATGTGGCACGTTGTATTGTGGGCTTGTTATAGAAAGTAGTGTGTGTGCCACGATCACTACTTTTTATGTTACATTATATGAACCTTTGAGGACACTAAATTGTGCATACATTTCACAGTTGGACACTAAGTGAAAATGACAGTATATATAGTGCACTATATTTTAAGTAGGGAGTGAGTTCAGGCACATCCTGTGTATTTTTGGAAGATTCAGTAACTCATTGAAATGTGCATTATATTTTAACATGGTGTATGTTGTGTAAACTGTATGTATAGGGTGACTTATGTGCCGAGGGAGGGAAAACTTTGTGGTCGTAATTTGTATATTTACATTTTCATATTTATTGCCATTATCACTCACTGTGTTTGTCATAAAAACACTTGACGCAGTTTGATTGCTGGTCATCTGAAATAAAAAATTTGAACATGATAAAAACTCTTTATTATTTGAGAAGATGGTTGCATTGTGTATAGACCTGAAATTAGAGAGGCGCAGTTCTTCAGAGAGCGAGAATGCTTTTATCTCTTCACAACCCGCTTTTCTCTGCCTTCATATGAATCCTATGCGCTACTGAAATGAATATTTATGGTGAATTTATAAGAGAAGGTAATCACTCTGGTGGCTGCTAGTGGATATATGGAAATAATGACTGATCATGATTTAATCACAATGGGAAGGTTGACTTTAAAATGCAATACTTACAGATAAGCTAAAACGTAACACACAATTACACTTGTTTCTCACATTAAGCAGCTGATTTACTGTGTTGTTTATTACATTTAAGTATTTAGCAGTTAGTTTGATCACTATGCGATTAATATGCAGTTTTGATAAATAATGCATTTATTAAGATGCAAATAAGTGCTTACTTGTTTTCTCTCTGTCTGTCTCTCTCTCTCCATATATATGTGTGTATATGTATATGTACACACACTTTCAAGTCATTATTCGTCATTTTAGATGTGTTGATCCATATTCTGTGGATTTAGATCAGTTACTATTGTTTTCTTGTGTGATGATGTAATGATGATGTAATCCAGTGGCAATACATCAGGTGAAAACTGATCTGAATATGGGTGGGTGTGCACATTATAACTACTGTCCAAAAAAAAAAGGATATCCATTTAGCTGTCGTTGTTTTCTTAATCTGTGTAGCAATGTTAGTTAGGTTGTATTTGTTAGAAAACAAATAAGCTATATTTCAATATAAAAAAAACAGGGAATAATAGAAGATGCCTTGATTTCTTTTTTCAAAAAAATGTGTGCTCCACCACCAGAGGGCACCTGTCACCTCTCACAGTAGTCAATGCTTCTGTATTAAATCAGACATTTTTATAATATAATTTTGACCTTATTATAAACAACAAACACGTGTCACCTCTGAATGTACTCATTAGACACATATTTGTTTAATCATTGTCATTTTAATACCAGTTTAAGTATACTCATCATAAGGATGTAGATTTTTATCTTATGAAATAAATATTAGATGTAGGCACAGGAAAACTATTTCTGTCATTATTGCAGGCCGAGTCAGACAAAAGCCTAATTAAAGATCTATAAAGGAGATCAGAGGGATAAAATGGTGTGAACAGTGTTGGAGCAGCTCCTTGACTCCTCCTGCATGGAGGAGGAGGCGGGACTCAGTGCACCTAAACAGACAGAGGGGTGATGCATTGTGCTCAGTCTGTCACTACTGCATCCACAGAGGGTTCAGGGAGCCTCACAGCAGCTACATAGAGCCGTAAACCTGCACACAAGGCGAATCGGGACCAATCTGTGATCAGTTTCCTGCATTGGAGCCTCTTTGTTGCCATCAGTCGACCCGGCTGCAAGGAGGAGTAGCTGGGGGAGATAGAGAGAGAGAGAGAGAGGACTCGCCTCCTGAAAGCCCGATCTGTCTGTGGCGGAAGGGACGTGATATGAACCTTTCATCGGCTTAAACGGCAGTGCAGCTAAATAGCCCCGTTTTGCTGGGGGGGTGGGGGGTTAGCGGAGGATCGAGAGGACATTTGTACCTGTAACCTGCAGATCAAGGCCGAGAAAAGAGCGAGTGAACCTGCAGCGATGCCCGGGTTTGATTACAAGTTTCTGGAAAAGCCAAAGAGACGCTTCCAGTGTCCGCTCTGCAGCAAGGCGATGCGGGAGCCGGTCCAAGTG
This sequence comes from Scomber japonicus, assembly GCF_027409825.1. NCBI lineage: Eukaryota > Metazoa > Chordata > Actinopteri > Scombriformes > Scombridae > Scomber > Scomber japonicus. The sequence goes on from NC_070583.1 coordinate 22,974,681, forward strand.
TCTACCTGTGGACACCGGTTCTGTGACACCTGTCTGCAAGAATTTTTAAGGTATGCGTGTGTATGTTTCTGTGCGTGAGCGTGTGTGTATATGCATGTGTGTGTTTGTGTTTGTGTACACAGTCAAGATCCACCTCTCTGCAGGCGATACTGGCGGACTAGACTACATCCTTGTCTAGTTTCGGTCGAGCAACAGTAATAAGGACTGTAGGTGTGTCTTCCTCACCTTCACAGTAGGATTTTTTGGCAGTAATTTCCAGGCATTTAATGCATCTGCTGCACAGTAACACAATATGAGGCCTGCATGGTAAACAGCGCCTGGATTGACCCCCCCCCCCCCATTTTTAGATCCAGGTGTGTTTTCTTCCCAAGATCTCCTCCATGTACAAGTATGAAAGGATGCATTGCGTTTATGAGTCACTGTGTCAACATGAAAACATGAGGGATACATCTTTTGAGGATCAGGCGTGCATGTGTTTTTGTCAGGGCAGGTAGAGGATGTTGTCATTGTTCTGTCTGGAAATTGACCAGGCAGACAAAGCTGAAAGGAGGCAATTATTCTCTTATTGTTGTTGTGACACATCACCCAGTTAAACAGTCAACCAGTTAAAATGCAGATTTTATCTATCTTTCTTTTTTTGTGTTTTTTCCCTCTATTTTAATGCTCAGAGGTAAAGTGATTTTGCCTTTTAATATCTTGAATTATGTGCAAGCAGAGGGCCCATGACTTCCCATCCTGTCTGTGTTTTTGCCCTGAGGTGGTCTGCATGGGTTTACGGGTCATGGGTGATGGGTTAGAAGATGAATGTGTGTGTGTGTATGTTGGGTAATTGAGGGGGGGCAGACCGAGGCAGCACAGTGGAGTCTGCCTCGAGCCCAGGATTAGACAGATCCCTTCATCGGTGTCAGTCAGGGCACCGGATGGGTACTGAGGGACCTTTCACACCGAGGTCAGTGTCTTACAGACACCCCCCCCTCTTCACCTCCTAATCTGCTCAACATTGAAGTCTGTGTTAAGACTTGCAGAAAGAAAGTCTTTGTCTTATCTGCAGTTGCACTGCAATTAAGTTCCATACAGCACAGACAGAAACCTGACATCATGTGATGCACAGTTTTAATGGCAACAATGACACTCTAACTCATGCAGAGGGTCATCATCACTTCAGCATAAACCTCTTGACCATGGTGATCTACTGTAAACATCATCTTGACATGATATAGACTCCCACTAGAATGAGTGAACAACTGTGTTGATTTATGTCTTTATGCTGTTAATGAAAAGGACAGCAACTATACTGATGCTTTTTATGGCCATCTACTCATTATCTAAAAGATGTAGAAGAGAAGTCCTCCTGCTGTAGACATCACAAATGTTTGCATGTAGTGTCAATGTAATATGAGCCTCAGTGAAGTGTATGGAAAGCTAGTTTGACATCCAAACAAAAGCCAAACTTGCCGTTTGCTCATTTTTGTTTACAAACCTATTGTGGAGAAGTTATAGCTGCCTGCAGTTTCTAAAAAACTGTCTTGAATCATATAATTTGACCTCAAAGCCTTGCAGCTTTCAAATAGAGTTAAATATAGCATTTTAATTGTTAAATTCACTTTTACAGGCTATAAAAATGTTTTGGTTTCTTGCTGGGCTGTATTTCTTGTGAGAAATCATCTCAGTCAAACTGGTCTGCAGTTGTTTGCAGTTTTCAGTTTTATTTCAGTCACTGAAAAAGATCTTAAAAATGTCTTCAGTTTTACTTGAAAGTTGAGGAGGACAACCTAAGGGGAAAGCAAATACAAAAAATCCTTAGAAATGACACTTGCTATTAGGAAAGAGGAGCATCTTTCCTAATAATTATTTTTGAAACCTTATGTCAGAAACATTTTGCACTGGTTGACACTTGTCGTGAGTTCCTAGTCCGCGCCCTGAGTCATCGAGAAACCTCCTCCAGCTTACTAAACAGCAGCAAAGTGCATTTGGTTAAAAAGCAGAAATTCAGATGAACAAAGAGGGCGAGGGAGGAACAGTGTTCACTGCTGATCAATGAGTTTGGCCCGACGCTTTGTCTGCCTCATCCTACCCGCCTCCGTGCTCGTCCTCCAGCTTATGCTCTGTATTAACTCCTACACATTGACTCAATTTAACTAAAGTTTTTCCCAAAGTTTTGTTTGGTTGAGCTTTACATTGGTCAGGATGTCAGTGCAGGTATGAATATGATTTCCACCCTGTCTGCCCTGTCTGATCTAAATACTGTATGCACTATAATAAGTTGATTATACCTATTAGTACCAATATCTAATAAAGCACCCTTCACATAGAACGTACAAGTTGTATCTCACTACTTTAATAATGGTTAATTAAACATGTATTAATGCTTTATAGATCAGTTATAATGCATTAAGAAGAACTATTTTGGGGTTATTAAGTTGTGAAAACTCCATTTGACTGCTTATTTCTTGTAATCTAATTTATCAACACATATATATAATTGATTAGAACTGTTTATCAATGACGTAACATTTATAACTACACATTTGATGGCTTATTAAAAGTGAGAAACCTGCAAGCAAACAATATTTGCAACTGTATTATTACCAAATAGAAAGGATTAACATTAGCCAATTGGACATGACAACCCATTTGTTCTCATTAATAACTTTTAACTGATCTTTGAAGCATTAGTAAGTGAATCATTAAATCATATAAATTATTCAGGTAATCAGAATATTGTTACATCATTAGAGCTGGAACAATTAATTGGTAAGTCTGTTGAATCTGCAAGCTTGGAAGTGCCAAACTCTCCAATGTGAGCATTTGCTGTCTTTCTTTGTCTCCTGTGATAGTAAACTGAATATTTTGGGGTTGTGGACTGTTGTTCAGGCAAAACAACACATCACTTTGAACGTGCGGATGAGGAAGTAATGAAAGTTATCGTTGGTTGCAGCTTTAATCCCAACGTTAAAGATTACATGGTCTGCTATTGAATACTCATGTCAGCTGTTGCTTTAAATTGTAATTTCTAGTCAACTTCCCAGATGGAACAAAGGCTAAATAAACAAATATCAGCAGCAGATGATGTTTCAGCAGCACTCAGTGACCCTGCACAGAAACAAAGACAGAGACAAGATGACTGGATGCATTGTCACCTCTTTAATGAACAGTGTGCGCCAGTTGAGGTCAATTCAGCTCTTTCGGATAGCACAGATCTTTTTGTGAGGAGAGTTCAAGTTTATTGAGGCTGACAGACAGTATTTAACTAATGCTTGGCCCATTGTGCAACTAGGTTGATCCTTTGCTGTAATTATTGAAGGCAGTGTGGCATCCAGTCCAGGCTTGCCAGCCAAGTCTGCCAACTTTCTCACTGACAGCTCTGTCACTGTCTACACAGCCCACTGCTCTGTTGCAACAAGCCACCCAAGAATGCTCCTGCATGGCAATGCTTCAGTGCTAATCGTTCGCTCTGGAGAAATAGTCGTCACTGAATTAAAATATTAATTTTTCAGTCACACTGAGTCATTTTTAAAAAGGTTAATCCTGTATTTTCACTTCAAAGGATATGAAAAAAAAGTAAAACTTCCCTGAGAAACGCTCGAGGAAGCGCATGAATTGTTCTTGCATTACCATGTCTTGGCACTGAAAAGAGCTGGTGTGTGCGCCTCTGTGTCCACGGGCATGTTAGCATGTGATGCTAATGGGCTGTGCTTCCGCCCCAGGAGGAATGAGTAAATACAACACAACAGCAGTCCTGGAGGCTCCCCCAGCTCTGAGGGAGAGTCATGGGGTAAAAGCAGCCCAGCCCTGAAGCTTTAACACTCACTGCAATCAAATATGAGTCACATGCTTCAACAATTCAGTGCATGCTGATTAGGGTAGGCCTTTGTTTTAGCAACAGTAAGAACACTGTGTCTTTAATAGAAGAGAATAAATACTTAATGGTATGTAACGCAATTTACTTCACTGTGTGAGGGCTAAGTAGCGCTTATGGCCGTGCCACACATGCCAGGTCTCATGGCTCATCAGTGGAGGGTCTACTGAGCCACAGTACTTCCATGCAATGTGACAGCAGTGATGTCTCTGTGGGGATGATGCAGCGCCGTGCCACAGCCTTGACAGGGGTGTAATTGGTTTGTTCGGCTATGGAGCTTCTTCCTACAGGCCCCCACGTCATCGCAGTGCAACTGCTGACTTACCCAAGTCACGAGGAACTCTAGAGTGGGCTAATATGAGAATTTTTCATGGCTCGATTATTCACTGTCCGAAAGCAAAGGGAGGGTTTCTTCAGGATTGGCTGTGATTCATTTAATCTTTGACACATCGTCTGTGTGTAGTACAGTTTTTTCCCTCTCATACTGTAGGTGATACTCATTTTTTCTGCTGTGCTCTCCCACACGTTTATGGTCTGAATGCACGGATGCGCAATCACTCGCATAATCAGTACTACAGTATACCACCTCTTACCTCCTTTTATTGTTCTTCCACAAGCGTCTGTCTTATTGAGTGTGTGGGTAGAGGTTAATGGTAGAAAAACTGGTATCACTTCCTGAAGTTAGTTTTTTATTAAGGTGCATAAGTTGGCTTTAAAAATCAGTTATAAACTATTGATAAAAAAAACCTTCTTGGTTGTGAAAACAAACCCTTCTGACTGGTATATATTTTTCCTATTTGGAAATGATTCCTTTATAAATGCCAATAATCCATTAATGAACACTAAGCCATCAAGTCTGCAGTTATACATGGAGCCACTGCCAACAGCTGGTTAGCTTAGCTTAGCATGAAGACTCATAACAGTGGCTCTCTCTAAAAGGAACAAAATCCACATACTAACATCTCATTTGTTTACAAAAACAAAAGAGTGATTGTATAGATCTAGATCACAGCAAAAAGTGGAAGTTTTCAAATCTGGTAACCCAAGAGTTGATCTAATTAATGATTTATAACTGACCTCCAAAGTGTTTTTAAATTATCATTATTAAATGCCCTTCATAATGATTTGAATTGGATAGAACAGATAGAATGACATATGTGCATTCAGCTCCGTCAACATATGGCGACCTAGGTTAGTAAGATTTCTCACTTTTCGGCACATGTTGAATCCGCTTCTGCCCATTGAGTGTGCAGCGGTGTGTTAGATTGTATAGAGAGGCACTTTGACTGACGTGAGAGGGCGTTTCTTAAAGCGCTAAATGGAGCTGTGCTGCATTGGTGCCCACTGTTGTGTGTAAGTCTGGCACTTGAGGCAGCTGGGGCTTTGTGTCTCAGTGGGTATCTGTATCTGAATGGGACCAATGCCATGGATGGCTGATGAATGACTGTGTGTTCATTACCATCCTCGTCCCCCAGTTCATCACAGAGACATTCACAGTCCCCCGCAGGTGTCCAAAGGCTGCACAGGCATCCGGGGTGCAGATCCGGAGAGCATGGGGGCAACTCTGCTGTCCCATCCTTCTCTGACGACAACGTTGGTCAGTGAGTTGCACAGAGAGATGTTCTGTTCAGCTGAGTGAAAGCCCTCAGGCCTCTGCTCTGCACTTTGAGGTCTGTGAAGGCCTCTTAGAGCTGTGCACTGAGGCTGCTGTCAGCTGAGTTGGGGTGACAGAGCTGGAAACAGCCCAGTAAATTTTAACACATCAATGCATAGAAAGAGTCACTCACACAGAGAAGAACGACACGTGCACAGAAAGCAAAATGCCGTAAGATCCAGCAGCATTTGTCTGGGAAGAGAACAGTCACTAATATTAACTCTATATTTTTACTTTAAATGTACACTTCCATGATGTGCTGTACCTGTAAAGTCAAGTCAACTTGTGCCGCCCACTCCTTTCAACTGCAGTGACTACAGTTGGTTACTGAACATTGCTGAACTTTACACATCAGCACACTCATGGACTTTGAAACAAATGATTATATAAGAAGTTGTTGATGCTTAAAGTCGAACATGGATGTTTGCTATGTGTTCAAACATTGAGTTAGAAATAGGACTCCTGCATGTCATTTTCATAACAAGCCTCTATGTAGTGGATTATTCAAAATATGGACTCATTTAGTTTGGTGCAGCTCCGGCATTTTGAACAAACTGGAACTCATTCTCATTATTGATTTATCTGCTGATCATATCCGTGATTCATGTTTTTGTCCAATAGATAAGAAAATAGGGAATAATGCTCATTGCAGTAATGCCCCAGAGCCCTAGCTTCACTTCTGAAACTTCAAGGTATTCAGTTATCAAAGACATAAAATAAAGGAAACCTAAAAAAGTACTGAATTGATTATCTAAACAGCTGCTAAATTTCAACTCCATTATGAACAATGACATTTGAACTTAGATGCACATTAAAATAAGTGGACCAATCTGAAAATGCAGAGTCTAAGAATGTAATTTAAACCAACAACAGGAAACGACCCCAAATCACAGTGATTTAGAGGTACAAGGAAATGGATGTTGACATCCGATAGCCAGTAATTACCTGTGTTTGGAAATGCTGGCGTAAAGAAATGAACTAAAACTGCAGTTTTGACCCACAACTTCTGTCTAAAATGTGAATATTCTCACTTGACATGACCACAAGAGAAGGTGGAACTATTACAGAATCAAGTCCATTAAAGTCAATAGGCTGGAATCAAATGTTTTTCCGACCGACACCACTGCAAATTACATATGAAACCATGTGACTTTTGTTTACAAGCACTGGTTCTTCTATAAACAAAAATTACATTTTCCCACTATGGTTTGCACTAAAGAAAACAAACTGTAAATGAAGCAGAATAAGTGATGCTTATTCTTTTAATCAAAGAACTGGTTGTGGCTTTGATGGACAAAAAGTGGAACCATGTAGCGGAATCATGCTGAACTTAAAACCTATTATTGTCATTTGTGAATTTGCTCTAAAACGTTTGTTCTCTAAGAGTTTCCACAGAGCTCCGTGCACCCCTGAGACTGAGAGATAGATGTTAGCCGGCCTGTTTCAGGATAAGGTAATTGTGGCAAGTCTCCAGGGAGGAAGCTGAGAGCCTTTAATGATGCAGCTGTGATGATGACATTGCTGGGAGAAAGTGCCCTGACCATTTCACACAGCTGCAGAGGTCCCCCAATACACAGACAAGCGAAGATATTATTACGAGACTCATATTATGACAGCTGGTCGCGTGAATGTAAAGAAACAAGAGCGGACACTTGTGTCGGGGGTGAAGCTCGCACTTCTTTTCAGAGGATGGAGAGTCCTTTAAATTCCTAGGTGGAGTTTCTCTTTGAAATATTTAGCCTCTTGAAGCGCTACGTTGTGACGGGGCAGCTCTCAACGTGTCACTTTTCAGTCAAATCATCTGTCTTCTGCGAGAGAGTTTATTACTGACAGTCAGCTCAGGCATAATTCATTGCTTTTGAAAGACTCCTCAAAGTTACGGATTTTATTTGATTCACAAGCTCAGCAGCCTTGAGAGTTCAGATAGCTGCAGCTTTAGACAACAATACATCCTAAATGATCCGACTTGTTCATTTCTGAGTGCATAAAAAGAACTGTAAGCCTCTCATTGACTTCCACATGAACCATGACTGCCGGTCCAAATCTGTCTGTGACCACACGTTGTGTCTTTTCACTGCTGACCCTAATTATGTGGTTCAGAGCGATGTGAAAGTTTAGACGGTTCGAGCAATTTGTGGTTTAGAGAAAGTCATGAAGCTGTGACTCAGCTTCCACACACCTGAATTACTTGCAGTGAACAATGTCAAATTACTGCAGTTACTTTTTGACTTCATGTTACATGAAGATTCATTATCGCAAGTGGTTTGGCTGCTGTTGAGAAGATTAGTTTGTGAATTACTTGAGGGGGCGGGGGGGGGTGTTTGTTTTTTGTGGAATTATTTAAGTAAATCTATATTTGCTTGCTAGATTCAGCTTGATTTTATCTCTGAATTTATATATTTATATGTTTCAATCTGTTCTGGATCTTAAGGAAATTTCCAGTAGTTTCTTTCTTCAGTTGGTTCTTCTTTTCATAGTTTTTGCCACTATTTCTGTCAGTTAGGATGCCATTGTACATTAATAGTTGAGATCTGGGAACAGCCCCCCCCCCCCCTCCCCCCCATCTACATCATTAAAAATAAGTGTAGGAACAGAGCAAGAAACAAGTGGTCAGATTATCAGACAGTTTGCTAACAAGCCAACAGATTAGCCAGATTATCCAAACCACTTTGGAGGTAAAAAACAAAGTAAGCTGTAGCTGCAGCTGCAATGATTAGTTGATTAGTTGATAATCAAATTACTTGATTAGGCAAACATTGCCTGGATTAAAACTCTCAAATGTTAGAATTTGTTGCTTTTCTTGGTGTTTTTGGACTAGAATCCAGGATGTTTACATCCAATATGGTGCTTTTTGCCATTCTCTGATGTTTTATGACTAAATGATTAATCAATTATTCATGAAAATGATGAGCACATAAAGTAGTTGTCTTTAGTTCCAGCTCTAAAGTAAACAAACATCTTGATAATAATACCTCAAACAGGTACATCAGGTACACTTCAGAATGTCAAAACTGAAAAGGGAGCCTGCTTGTTTACAACAGACAGTGTGAGTAATGATTTAACTGTTTGCCGTCTTATTCTCTTCAAAATAAGTTATGTGGAGGATTTGTTTAACACATGTGCGATCATCTGACCACTTGTGTTTCTTGGCCCATCAAATATCTTTTCAGTGATTTCACCGCGTTCCCAGCCATCAGCTTTGGGAATTCTTGGAGAGTATAATGTTATCAAAAGCCAAAGACGTGATAGCTAGAGTTGTGGAAACAAGATCCAAACTGGAATAAAGCAGAAAGTTTTCTTTAAAGTGTGTTCAGTTTATACAGATGACTGTGGTTTTGACTGTTTGTAATCTTGTGAGGTTCTACTCCTTCAAATTTGTGTTATGGATGTATTGTGAAGATAAACTGTTTCTGCTTGTTATGAATTTTAAGTCAAATTACCATAAAATGACAGCTCAGATTATTAGAGTTGAGCAGCAGCAGCAGTGTGTATGCAGCACACTTAAGAGCCAGTTATAGACATGCCTCAACTCGCCCTTCCCTATAAGAGGTCCTCTAAAATGAATCTCCCAGCCTTTTGGGTCAAACAAAGATGGAAAACATTCCAGCTATGCAGTGGAGCACCTTGCCTCTTACACACTGAGCATGCTGGGACCAAGCCACCAAACCCAGCCCTGCTGCTGGATCTCAGCCAGTTGGCCCAGATTGGAAAAGCATGGCTAGTGCTTACACGTGCCTGAGTATGTATGCTATGTGAAAGATAAAGGTGTATTTATCACATGCTCTCTGCCTGTTGCCTGCTGTAACACAAAACTTGTGAGCCCCTCCAGAAGCTCCAGAATGCTTCTAGTTAGCTAATGACCATTGCAGGGTTAAACAGCAGATATTTGAAGATATGCAGTTTACAGTTTGTGGATTTCCACACTTGTCTGGCTACATCTGTGCTCTGCTTGCTATTGTATTAATTGACTCCACCCACCCCCCTCTACCCCCCTCCAATCTGTTTGTCTTGTGCACAGGTCACTGAACCAGCGAGAAAGCCAACAGACTCATTGTGCATATGCGTACAGCAACACACACATGCTCAAACTCCCACAGACATTATTGCAGCAGGATAGTCTTATTTGTATGGTTGGTGTCAAACTTTGTGCCTAACTGAATAGGCCTCACAATCAGAGCTGAAAAAATTAGTTTATCAACTGGAAAATAGTTGGTTAGTTATTTCTTAAGTAAAAATACTAAATATTTACTATTTTCAGTGTCTCATTTGTGAGGATTTACAGGTGTTCTTTGTCTTATGTGAGTAAATTTGTGTATTTTTTAATCAATGGAAGTAATGTCATGTTATTATTCATATAGGAAGTGAACTTTACACATAGGTTAATGTTTCCACTGGGGACCTTTGCACAAATATGGAGCATATACCAATTTATCAGTAAACACACCCTGCAGTATTTCCACCTTATTGCCCATGTCACTTTAATGTGTGAGGCTTCTTTGAGGCGCTGTTTGTATTATTGTCTTTTGCTGCAGTGGCTGCTCTAAACTGACAGGCAGGCATGTGAGGAATCTGGCCCTGCTCACACCTGTCATTAAAATGCATCGTGGGTAATCTTATCCCAAGTGGACATCTCTAAGTACAGGTGTGAATGTGCCCAAAATGCATTGAGGATGCATTCAATCCCATTGCTATGACCATATTCGGAAGTGGTCTGGGCTATATACAGCCACCTTTTTAGCAGTCTGTATGCAAATATGTCCTGGCCCATATTGAAGGATCATCTTCTCCACTGATGTCCTCTGCATAAACGGAAGTACGTGCAAATTTGTGTATATTAAAAAAAAGATACAATAGAAAAGTTGATTGTCATGGATGTCGTACACTGAATACACACTGTCTGAGTTCTGTTCGGGCTGAAGTGTTTTGATTTAGCCTGTATGCCAAGGTCTTTGAAAACTTCTTCTTTTAAAGGACCAGTGTGTTAGGTTTAGTGGCGAGGATGCAGATTACAACCAACTGATTACCACTCCCCTCTCACCCCTTCCGTTCCATGTGTGTAGGAGAACCTATGGTGGCCAGGAAACTCAGAAAAACACATAAGGCCCTGTCCAGAGCCAGTGTTTGGTTTGTCCATTCTGGGCTACTGTAGAAACATGGCAGTACAATATGTCAGGCTCTGTGGAAGTGGAACCTCTCCCTATGTAGATATACAGGGCTCATTCCATGTCAACGAAAACACAGTGATTCTTATTTCCAGGTGATTATATGCTAATTAAAACATACTTGTGAATATTATAGTGTATTTGTACCAAGTCTGTTCTACTAGATGCCACTAAATGTTACACACCGGTCCTTTAATTTGCAGCAGACTAGGCACAGGAATCGTATTGCTGCCTCCCACTGGTTAAAAGCCACAACACATTTGGTCCTCTCAAATGGAAATAATGGACATGTTTGCATATTGTGAGATCTGATCACAAGACGTCAGGTGGAAACACATTCTAATGCCTGGTGTGAACTGGCGTACTTAGAGCTGTCCACTTGTGATCGCGTCACCCAAGATGCATGTTAATGCCAGGTGTGAACAGGGCCTCTGTGTCTGAGGTCTAAAAAGGAGAGCAGCTGGGAGCGCGGCAGAGAGCACGGGGAAGTGGGCGGCTCGCTGCCGAGGCACCTGTCTTCAGTGAAAGGCTCCTCTGTGGAGCAGAGCAGGTGTCGGCAGAGCAGTTAAGCCCTTCAGTTCCAGCATACACACTCTGAATTATGGTCATTTATCCACAGGGGCCCCATCAATGTTAAGGTCATTGCCCAGTTGCCCTCGGCCTTTCCGCCCTTTTTTCAGCGATGAGGGCTTCCTTCCTGCCAAAACTCTTCCATCTTCCTTTCATCAGCTGGTGTGTTTACTGTGGTGGTCCTTTAACCAAACAGCTCAATGACTCTGTCAACTACACTGACTCCCTTGTGTTGTGTCTCAGGATCTCGCTCACAGCTCATTTTCAGATATGTCAACACAGCATAATAGTCTGAAGCCCCTTCGTCCTCCCTCTGAACAGGCAAACTATTGATCCCATGAAAGGAAGTCGCTCTGTCAGGTGCATGTCCAGATGCATCATTCAGTTGACTCATTTAGGATGAAGGAGCGCTTGTTTTCTATACTTCCTCAGATCCAAGGAAGCGTGATTGTGGTGGTGGTACACAAAAATATAACTGTGACTCCTACCACAGATCATTTTCATTGGTTGATTAATTGGTCAATCGATTGGTCTATAAAATGTTAGATAATAGCAAAAAAATGAAAGAAAAACCATCAAATATTTCCCAATTGAGAAACCGAAACCAGTAAATGTATGTATTTCTGTTTAAAAACAATCAATCAAATATTAAAATTGCTGCAGATTACTTACGAAACAATCCCTCAGTTTATTTAGCTAACTTGTTGTAGAACATACATAATTGAAGAAATGAACAACTCACTCACACTGCAGCAACAGCAATGCAGATGGGTGACATCTCTATTTGTTGCTCTATCCTTTCTTTCTCTCTTTTTTGTCCCCTCCCTCTGCTCTTTTATGCACTGATTGAAAAATCTTGTCATTTATCTCATTGTTGCTCCCAGCAACAGGGGCAGGTTGGCGAATTCATGCTAGATGAACAATGCAGCTGAGGCGTTTTGAAACAAAGGAGGCAATTTGACGTCAGCATCTCGCCTCGCTGAACAAAGAAATTGCATCCACAAAGCAGAGAAGTGGACAACTGCAGGAGGCGCAGCTCAGAGCTGGCTCAGAATCAGTCATGGGAGGGCTTGTACAGTCCGGGGGCGATTTTTCTTTTGTTGATTTTGACTTCTTAATGTACTCTTAACAGATTCAGACCAACAAGAGAAACAGGAGCCACAGCACGTCTAAGATCTGATTATAGCTGCAGATAATAGAAGCAGAGAGCATTGATTGTTTATTTTTTGTGAATTAGTGCATGTCTGTGTGTGCTCTGTGTCTGCCAACTGCTCCCTCTGTCTCCTTCACACACACACACACACACACACACACACACATACACATACACACACCTAAAAAGCCCTCACCTTCCCTCCCAGTTACCATGGACACAAAAGCACAGGACCTAAAATTGTCATTGCCAGTGATGTGCACACCTCACATACCTGAATCAGCTTACAGACAAATCAGGAAAAGGAGCTTTTCCGCTTGCAGTTTAATGGAAATGCAAATGAGCCGGAAACAGATTCAGGTTATATAACGCTGCTTTCTTTTTTGAGATCTTAGGTGAAAGTGAGATGTCAATTTCAGTACTTTTTGAAGGTAAGCAGCAGCTAGGAAGAAGCATTAAAACAAGGATGAGAGGGAAGTTTTGCAGGTTTTCTGCCTGAGAGGAACACAAGTGACTCATGACACATCAGACTTGTGGCTGTGCTCCCTGCTGTCAGCTGTGCTAACAGTGAATCATGGCGATGCAGGTCACAGACTTTGACATGGGAAAATCCAAATCCTATCTCTAATCTGGGCCATCTTCAGTGACCTCAGACACTGTGGGGCAAAGTTCAAGTTGAGCATCTATTGTACTTATCAGTTAGACAGTATTTATAACATAACAGTAAGTGAGGGTGAGTCACTGTGTCAACACATGAAACCACTTTGCAGTTTTACTCTTAATGATTCTGTAGGATCGGAATTGCTCTCCTCCATCTCTTGCTAATTAATGGATGTGTCACTGAGGGCATTGCACATTTTTTCAAAGGTGTTCTTGTGGGATCAGACTAAAATAACTCCCTCAAACAGCAAAGCTGATAATGGTTTGCCCACACCTGCTATCTCATGCACACATAGCATGTCAGCTGGAGAGGTGTGTGTTTGGAGTGGACTACTTATCTATGAAGGACAGGAAAGGAAAGACAGCTGGTTAATGAAAGCAAAGTTGTTTTTATGGTGTTTCCAACACTTTGATAAAGTGCCTGTTCAGAGCAGCAACATCATAACAGCACTGACCTGCTAAGAAGGAACAATGGCAGATGATTCTTTTCTCTAGAGTTACATACAGAGCAGACACAAACACAACCTTTATGTGGGAATGAAACTGGATTATTTAGTCTAAGATTCCAGAATCTAAAGCAAGAATATATACATATTAAATGTTTTTATGTCAATTGTAGGCATGATTCTGCATGTCACGTTTACAGATTTTGGTGTTTCATTCCCTTTTACGGTGTTCAGGGTTAACAGGTGCATGTTAATTAAAAGATTTGTTGGCCATAAGATGTTATTGGCCGGAGGGATTATCTGCACTGCCCACCTGCTTCTGCTGCTCAGAGAGAAGGAGAGAGATGTAGAAATGGTGAAATAATCTGCTCAGTTTGCTTACCAGTCTCGACATGTTATTGTTAAGTTACAGTGTGGCAGCAGGATGCTGCAGATGTTGTGTTGTTTTCCCTACCAGCTTGTTTACAGCTCGCTTTTGCTCTTTATATTTTCAAAGGAGTGACAGTCACACTGCAATAAGAGAATAGTTTTAATTGAAGGGTGATGAGAGCTGTGCTTCTCTATCCCCAGGGAGTTTGAATTTGCGAGCATTAAAAACAACAGTCTTCTTTGTCTGCTATAGTCCTTGGCATTGAAGTACTCTGCTTAGGAGTTACTATAAAATGTGATTTATAATGCCAGAATCCAAAGCAGTAGCACGTCTTTCCCTCATCTGATGCCATGAGCTCATGTGTCTATAGGTACTGCACCCCCCGGAGTGAGGGACATCATGAAACTTTACCTCTTAAGTGGCCTCTGATTGATGTCTTGCCTCTGGTGGCCAAGCATGGAGTAAATTCACTTTAAAGAGAAACTGTCCCTCTTGGCTTCTAGGTGAAACAGATCTTGGCGGTTTTGGAACTCGTAAAACAAAGCCCACGGAGAGCAAAAGGTTGTTACGCAGGAATAATGTGCCGTTAGGGCCAGCTAACAAGCCATTGGCATATTCCCCTTCATTCTTCCACGGGAGCTAAGACCATCTGTTGAAATTGACACTCAATTCACTCTGAAATCCACACCGCTTGATACAGGCAATGGATAGTAAATTATCCTACTATATGATGACCTCATACATGGCATCTTAATTGGTTAAAGAAGCGTCAAACCTCTGGGTGTAAAATCCTTTTCTTTCTTTTTTTACATTTTAATGTCTTTTTATACCAAGCGCCTTGTGGGATTTTGTGTCAGGATTGATTTTTTTCTCTTTATTACTGTGAGGGAGGAGAGCAGAAACACTCCACTAAAAACTCTGTCTTCATATTACAAGATAGCATCTTTGAAAGGAACTCTTCTGCCATTCAGCTCTTGAGTGAATTCCTGTAAAAGACTGATTCGTCTGCTATATATCCTAACTAATCAGAGAAAGTGCGTTTAAAAGGAAAATGCTTTATGGAATGATGATATGATAAATACTTGTCTCTGGACTTACAGGATGTGAAGCGCCTTATCAACCATCCGTCAGATATTCTGAAGAAAACATTAGCTCAGTCATGACTTTGTAATAAGAAACCTAAAGGAATAGTTTTGAGAAATATACTTATTTGCTTTCTTTCAGTGAGTTAGGTGAGAAGATTGATACCACTTTTATAACTATGAAGTTACAGTCTGTAGTCAACTAGCTTAGCTTAGCACAAAGACTGAAGATTGGGGGGGAGGCAGCCAACTTGCTTTAATTTTTAAATGACAGCATGTTCAGATAAAAATAATATGGTTATGAAAATCAGTGGCAAGAAATTTTATGTAAATTCAGAACTGAAGATAGTAAAAACTACCTTAAACTGAACACATGCGCAACTTTCTGCTTTCTTGTATTATTACAGAAGTCCGACAGTGATTCAACATACATAACATCCATTTTCTCCTGTTTTGATAGACAGCTCATACAATAGCCTGAAGTGTACTGCTGCTTCCACACTTAATCTGTATTAGTGCTGCAATTTCATGCTGTGCTTCTTGATGATGGTGACTCAAATTGCTGATTCATTAATGCCATTTGAAGGAAAAATGAGGTGACTCTGTCTACTACTGCTTTTCCAAGACCATATGCATACAGTTGGCAGGCAGCTCTCCATTTAATAGGCCAGGCAATGTCTTGGCAATCTCAGCAGCCCTCCGTCCAGTGCAGAAATTCCACAGGATTAGTGTGGCAGCACCGCAGCTCCTTGAGGCCAGCCACCGTCGCTGCAGAGCACCCTTTTGAGCAGAAATCTGCCCTATGAAGCCGAGCTAAAAATAGATCAGCCATCTGTGATTAAAACAGCTAAAATTCACACGTGCCTGGAGGAACAAAAATGGCATGTAACTACTTCCATTTGGGCTAAGTTGTGAGATAACAGTTGATCCCTCTCTTGTTTTTAGCAGCTTGTGAGTCTTTGCAAATGAGTGACAGTTGGTAGTAAAATAGAGAGTGGGGTGTTTCACACCCACAGCAACCTTGACAGCAACTTTTAGCACTTTTTCACTGAGCAATAGGTCCTTTTCACATGTGCGACATGTTAAAGCTCAGGACTTTCATTGATCTCCAGGCACAGTCCTCCACCCACCCTGCCCCTCCACAAAACCGCCCTTCAACCAGATCAAAAGTAAAGCATCCCCTTTCAAGCCCTCCTCGCCTTTCATGTACGCAATGCAGGCCCTCGTGCATGTGGGTACTCTGCCTCGCTGCGTGGGTGAGGGTGACTGCACTCATGCATGCATGAGCTCAGCTCTCGGTACAATTGATGGGACAGATTTCTCTTCTCAACCCCCCCCCCAAACCCTGTGCCCAGATCAGCAGCAGTTAATGAAAGTGGATTGATTTTCCTGTACCTCCTGCATACAGCGTATAATCTGGGGGATGAAATCGACCAGGAAAACAAAAGATCCTACAGCATTCTATTACATTTGCTGTTTTATTTATTTGATTGCCTGCCAAGCACAGTAAAAAACAATCTGTGTAGGTATGGAAATGCATAACTGAGACTGCAATCCATATCACCAGCAACCAGTGACAGGCATTAGATAAGAAGATTCATACCACTCTCACGTCCCACACACTGTATTGTTTGTTTGTTACACTTAAGATTTTGTACACATGAAACAAATGAGATATAATATGTTGATTAGTGAGGTTTAGAGGTTTTTGTAGGCAGATTTTGATACCCTTGCAAAGAGCCAGGCCAGCTCATTTACCCCGTTTTCAGTCTTTATGCTAAGCTAAGCTAACCAACCTTTGGTGGTAAGTTCATATGTACTATACACACTTCTCATTTAACTCTCAGTAGGAATGCAAGTTCGCATTTCCCAAAATTCCTCCTGTTCCTCTGAAGTATCACAGGTGCGACTTCAGAGAAAGTCCTTAAAAACCTGAGTTTATGATGGCTGTAAATTCATGAAGTCAACAGAAACAAACTGTCAGTAAAAGAGCGGGATTTGCATTTCATTGGTTATAACCCTCCCCTCTCCAATACAGACTCCATGTCAAAGCCTGATCACTCTGATGGAAGGAGACAGTGCGAGGGATTATAAATACTTGTAAGCGCTGTGTCCCCTCCTCACACACTTAAGGATGGATTATGGTATCTCACAGGCTTGCATTCAGCTTGCAGATGGCTGCTCCTCCTCCCTCTGACCCTCCTTACATCTTTTCATCCATCCTTCCTTCCTTCCTCTTCCTCTCGCTCCGTTTCGGCAGCCAGCTTGTCCTCAGCTACCATAGCAGTGTGTCTAAGCTGCACCTCTGGCAATTCGATGAGTCATTGTCTAATTGCTCACAATTTCAAAGCTCAAGCTTCTCAGAGCCACTTTTATAATCATGCAAGTAAATATTTCCATTCAAGAAATGTAGGTCTGCTTACAAGACATAATGTAAAAGTGCAATAACTGTGCTCTCTTTCATGTAATAAAAGCTACATAACACATATCCTTACTTTGTTATGGTAACCTTATCAGTAATGGGAAATTCAAGGATTACACACCTGGTTACCACAAATGATGTTGATGCAAGGTCCTCTGGTAACTCTATCAACAGCTTTCCAGGGTTTGTAATTTGCCAGAAAATAGAAAATACCTGCTCTAAATACAATTTGTTGTGTTAACATATAAAAAAGCTCAGTCAGAGACCTTAAACAACAGGTAATATTAATATGACTCTTTATCTGCTAGCTGTGGGACTGCAGTGCTGACATTTAAGAAAAACAAACTGAGATTCTGCTTACCTTTGAACACTTCTACAACCATGTGAACTCACATACACAGATGGCTTGTGCTCACAAATGCCAACACAGTGAGGTGAACTGCAAGGAGAAATTAATATCATTACATAAGTGATGACGACATGAGGAAAGGCTGGCCTCAGGTGTCCTCACAGTTGTGATCTACAGTGTTTGTGTGGTCCTGAAATCATCTCTGCGTAGGAACGTTTCAAAAGAGTAGAAACAATATCCCAGTAGCATAAAGACCTACTTTCTTTTGTCCTCATTTTGTAGGTAGTTCAGTGTAGTGTGTAGTAAAACCATCCTTTTTAATGATTTTTCTATCTTGGTCCACATTTGGTCCCAGTGAATGTGTTACATGGGGTGCTGGAGATGAAGCCAGGGAAACAGGCCAGACATCCACCCACACACACACATTCACTCACTCACTCTCTCGTAGTAGTGCCTTTCTTCCACTTGCATCATTTTTTTTCCTTCTTTGGCAAAGCAACACAACAAAAAATAGTATATTCTTCTGGATTAAAAAGCATAAAATATAGATTTTAAACTACACTTAAAAGTTTAGCTGTGCTTGATTTATTTGAATGTGTATAATCACCATTGAATGTGGTTTGATTTTCCGCCTGTCTTTTTAGGGTTGTCAGACACTGAGACAGAAGTGATTTATTTCTGTCTTGTTGATGACCATGACCTGCAGACTGAGCCATTGTTACTTTGTATGTAACAGCTGCCAGTGACTGTTAGTGACCAGCAAAGGAAGTCAGATTCGATTTTACAGCACAGGTGTCATATTCTTGACAGGTGTGTTACTACTAAACTTCACAAACTTCCTGAAATCAATCAAAAACCTCTCTGCAAAAATACATTCATGGGTAAAATGTTCTATTCACACCGGACTAAAATTAAAATGTCATTTAAGAATTTATTTAAAAATGGCTAGCCGCAAATTACTGAAACAGCAAATCCACTGGACTAATATTCATTGGATGAGTTATACATTTGGTGTAATATGGTCAGTAATTAATGGCAGAATTTTTACTTGTTTACTAACAGTACGTAATACTCGTCTCTCCTCCAGCAGGACTTGTATATAATCTCTTTTTAGAGGGCTGGTTGTTGAAGTTAGCCAAATTCGGTGGATGAAGATTGAAATTTATATTTAGAATTTTTTAACCAACAGATGTTACCAATGACAACCAATTTCAAGTTTGGATTACTGAAAATAGTTATATTATTTAAGTCCTTACATACTGGATAATGATATTTGCATACTGTATGGTCACCTAACATACCCTGTGGTAACGCATTGGCATATGTTAGACTTAGTTATATTTTAGAAACACCAAGATATTCTTGGTTTTACTGTCAGACATAAAGAGAGATGGCCAAGCTCCATGTCAAACAAAATCTTGAATCATTGTGCAATAAGATGTCTTGGCTTGTTTGTACTTATTAGCATTACCTTCTTTTTAGACGTGATGGATGAGACTATCAACACAAATGTCAGATGGCCTAAGCACAATATAATCTCTAGCAAACTACAGGGTTGGAAAGCTTATCCTGTAGGTATTAAAATCCCACACAAGGAGCTGTCATAGCATCATTCTGTGTGGTTGTTCCTGTGAAGGAGCAGTCGATCCACCTGTGGGCTGCCGTGTCATCATCACATTGTGAAAGTAGGCGCTGCTCCTCCCTTTTCAGACAAATGAGAGGGCTGCAGAGAGCTCGGCTGAAAGCCAAATCAGCCGTAGGCGAAAGGAGCTCTGCCTTAACGGTGTATCAGGTTCCACCGGTGGAAACAGCACCCTGCTTCAGCCTTGTCACTCGACCTCATTTAGGGGCCGCTTTAGTCAGTGCTGACTGCTCAAACTAGGACGTTAATCCAGCTAGTTGTGAGGATGCGAGGTAGAGCATCTGCAGGCCACATACCTTCTGCAGTCCAACTAAATAACTTGTGCCGCAACGCAAGACACAAAGGAAATAGAGAGCGACTCACAGGCGACTCTTCAATTTTCATTTGGAAGAAATAAAAAACAAATTGTGGATTGTGGTGAGACAGCCTGAGAGACGTCTTGGAAAATATAACAAATAAACTATTAAATCCTCTGAAAAACATTTAGCTGTTTCCTTGTGAACTTTCCAAAATGAAAGTGGCAGTAGCTGTCCAAAGTCGCAGTTTGATTGATGTCAGTAAACTATGCATATTAGGAATTTATACAATATGGTGGGGAACTTTTCTTTTTTTCTTGCCAACTTTGACTCTTAAACGTGTACGTTTGAGCATCTCATATATCCTCTTTGCATTGAATAATTATTTAGATCTGTGTAGTTTTATAAGCAAGCATAAGAGCATCATGAAGCCTAGTTTCTTATATACATTTGATAATTATGACATTTTTTTTGAAATTATGCAAATATGGCAGAGACTGCTTAAATTAAGTGATGGCCAGTTGAACTGTTTTTTTTGTCTTGTAGTGTTTTTTCATATTCTTGAAGTCAAATGATCAAATGAGATTCCCAGATAAGCTACAGTTTAGTGTGACAGTAGAAAAACAATCTGCTCATAAAACATAAACTTAACTTTATTATAGCTCAGAAAAGTGGGACTGGAAGAAGGAAGTCATGACTACACCGTCCTGTACACACAAACTCAAAACCAGATGGATTTAGGGGATTATAGGAACTCTATCTGAGATAAAACAAAATTCCTGTTTTCTCCCAACTTCCTGCAAGGAGACGCAGGGAATCTGGTTTCCGCTGTGAGAGCGAAAGGCTGTGCAGAGGCCACTAGAGGAATTTAAGGTTTTGTTTGTATATATAAACATTAATCCTAGTTATGACTTGAAAGATGAAAAGGGTTTAGCACAAGGATGAACATAAAAGCTTGTAGTGAAGTCCAGCCGGAGATAATTCGAGGCTCCCGATGCTATCTGAGCAGATGAGAAAATAGCTTGTGTGACAGAGGTCTGTTTAGAGTGTTAATGTGTCACAGACGTGCACTCTCCAACGCCCTCATGCTTTTGAATTAGTTTAGTGTGTCCCAACAGCCCTGCCCGCTGCACTGGCAAACATAAGGAGGTTTGTTTAGGAGTCCCTCTATTAGTCAATAAAGAGAAGCTTTCAAGCTATCTCTGTGTGGCCTGCAGGCCGGTCGCTGTCGTTTGAACCCCCCCCCCCCCCACCCGCCTTCTACGCCGGTGAGATTAAACCTGAGGGATTTGTACCTCTCACCGTCTGCCTGTCAGGGGCCATGCGCACAGTGACGAAGCATGTTGTGACGGCTGCCCTTGTGGTATCAGCTGGATGAATGGATGGCTATTTAATCTGCACCTGAAAAGAAGATTTGAGGTCAGGAAGGAGAGGGGGCAATTAGGGGAGAGAGGGATTTAGGGTGCAAGGCAGTGATGGGTGCACTTGTGGGTGCATATAACCTACAGAGGGTCAGAGTTTTTTCAGTGAATTTGGTGTAATTTAAACATGTTGATCTGACCAGAACAGCTGCAGAGCCGCGCCTGCTCTCACGGTATGAGCAGACAAGAAGTAGGCACTGAAATATTAATGAGGTGATTGTATTATAGTGAATGCTGTTTGGTCCTAAGCGTCTCCCCTGTGGCATCCCAACACAATGCTGGAACACTTGTTTATCTGTCTCTCACCCTGGATGTTCATTGACTAGGGTGTGAACTGTGGTCAGAGAGCTGTGGAAGACAAACATTTGTGTGAACCTTGTCTTAAAGGAGGCCAGGTGTTAGTTCCCATTCACAAGGATGAAAACGGAGGAGTTTTCCCTGTGGGCTTTGTGTGTCAGTGATTTTTATTCTTCAATAACTGCAACAGGGCTGCAGCTAAAAACTAATGGCTTTATTGATTAATCTTTCTATATTTTTTTATGAGTTGTCAATCAATTTAGTCCTTGAAATGTCACAAAATAGTGAAGAATGCCCACCAGAGCCCAAGGTGATGTCTTCAATTAGCTTGTTTTGTGATACTCAGATTTTTTGTCATGTTGCCCTCAACTAGTCAGAGAAATTGTAAGTCAGAGAGGATATATGGAGCAAACTGGAGCTGTGTTACACATCAGCCCTACCTTTCTCTGCTAATACGCTGTCACAAAGCGGCAGTGAGTTCGACTCACAAGCAGGCGACAGAGCTGAGCGGTATTATCAGCAGTGGGCCCAAACACATGATTGTGTGGCTGCGGGTCCTTCTCTGCGACCAGGGGAGGAATTATACTGACAGTCCGTGACTGGGCTCTTTTCGCCTGTCTGCCTCTCTGTGCGTCAGATATGGGGCCCGAGCTGGATGGGGCCTCTGGCTGTACCCTGCCTGCGCCTACATCACCCATGTCCAGAGCTGAGACCCTGTCGCTTCCCATTTTCTTGTGTTGCATGGTTGTGGGACAGTCAGCGCTCTCTATCATCTGACTTCTCCCGCCACAGCATGAGATGATTTCTTCGCAATGGTGATGAGCACTGTAAATGATTTCACACTGCACATGAGATGCTGACTGGGCTTTCCTAGCCTCTAATCGATTGACCCTCTTTTATAGCCCGTTGTGGCTTGTTAATTGGTCTCCAGCTCCCTGCTGACACAGTGACCCTAATGGAGGAGAATTACTGTTGTCTCGTCATGCATTAACCTCCCTCCTCCACCCCTCTTCATCTCCCACCCTCTCCATCCTAACCTCTGCTCCCATCCCCCCCTTCAGCACACTCCCTGGCTTTATAGCAGCTGGGTAGACGGGGTGAAGTGCACATGCCCTCCCGTCCTGTCACATGTCCCTGTGCCTCTGGGAGCTGCGGTCAGGTGACACTGCAGCCAACCAAATTAAAGCACCAAGAGGCAAACAGTTTCTGTTTGCACACTGTTGTTGTCCCTTAATTAGTTTAAACATAATTTAGGCATGGTAGAGGTCACGAGAGGTTTCTTTGCACAGGAGGTCAGATCAAGCTTCAGGGCTCGTGCCTCATAAACAAAACATGTTTCTGTGGCTGCTGTAGATTTTACGTGAACAAACAAATCTTTAAAAAATACACTTAACCTCTGTCTTTGAGCTAGACCTGAAAATGAAGGCAGTCTCTGATTCAGAAGAGTAGGGGGACTCAATCACGACACCGTTGGCATCTCAAGAGATTAGCTACCGATTGCCTTTTCTATAACCTTTGTGGTTCTGGATGGGTTTTCTGTGCAGCTATGGGCCTAAATTCTGTGTAGCAACTCACCCCTAGTGGCTGCTACTTCCATTATTTACAAGTGTGAAAATTTCATGATGAAATCAGAGTGGGGATGTTGGAAGAGGGCTGCCCTAATGAGCCATGGCACATAGCTCATCTGGCCCTAAAACAAGCCAGTGAGGACTCCTCTGTGGCACCATAAAAAAACAGCGTGGGGGCCTGTAGTAAAACCAAAGTGCACATCTTATTTTGGGCTAAACTGCTTCAGGAAAAAAGTGAGGAAAGAACAAAAACTTGTCTCATACTAGCAAATCAGCAAAATGATTGTTTCTCTCCGGAGGAAAAGCCTCAGGCATGAAGGTGAGGTTTATGTGTCTTTACCTTCCAACAGAATCCTGTTCAAATGTGCACAAGTGCAGAAATTAAACACTCAATCTAAACTATGAGAGAAAAAGTAAAAGAAGTCCTCAATCATCCATTTTTTTGTGTAGTAGATAAACATATCAGGCTCCAATTTGTAATTTTGTCCTCTGTTGTAATAAAAATCTGTGCAGACATATCCTCTGAGGGGAGACAAGATGAAAGAACCAATGTCATTAGAGCCAGTGGCACAAAGATCTGACTTTGTTGTGCAGTGTGTGTATATGCGAGTGTGTGTCTGTACGTTACAAAGTGTGATGAGTCAGAGGACTACTCAGATTAAGAATGCATTTGAAGAGACAGAATAAAACTGAGGGCAATGCTGCACTGCTCTCACTGACTGTCAATGAAGTGCCTTTTAGCTTGAGTTGTTCTCAGTCAGGGTCAGTGTTAGTAACACCGCTCAAAGTGATTTAAAAATGGCTGATTGTCCTTGTCGGGATGCTTGTAAACACTGTTTCTCTGCAGTCTCCTTGTATCCTGAAAGTTTTTCTGTTGTCTTGTTGCAGTGAGGGTGTCTTCAAGTGTCCAGAGGACCAGCTGCCATTGGACTATGCCAAGGTATGACTGACACTCTGACACACTGCATGCTGTTATTCACTCAAATCAGTCATTTTCAAATATAATAAACACAATACAATTTACTTACACACCACCTTTCTTACAACATGTTTGATAATCATCATATTCTTTCAGTTATTTTACAAGCAATAGTGTCAAATATTTCCTGCTTCCAGCTTCCCAAATCCAAAGTTTTGGTTTTATATATAATTATATGAAGAAGAACACAATAAGACAGCAAAACGATGAAGAGCACACAAAAACTAAACCCAAAACAGGCTAAAAACATGGATGAAATTTAACTAAAGGTGGGTATGGAGAAGTGATTTAAAAGCTGTTACAGATTAGGCAGAAATGACAAACATAGTACACACAGGTGATGTAAAAAATGTAAATAACCGGTCCAACCAGGAAAAAATGCAAATCAGAAAGGAGACTGGCAGCTCAGATAGTGGCATTAGATCTAAATATAGTTGAGATAGGAGATGCAAATTGCCAGACTTCAAAGAGAAAAACAATTTCAGGATGGTGACTGTTACAATAAAAAAAACTGAACATTTAAATCTCTGGGAAACACAGCAGCAATAATCCTTGTCTTAACCAAAAGTTAGAGGTTGCGTTGTGGGAAAGCAGATGGTTTCAGTGGATCAGATATGCACGGGATAATTTATTATTGCCACAGAGTTTTTCCCCCTAAATCTCTCTCAGCCCACAAAAAGAAAACTGTATCCAAATTTCAACTGAACTCTGTTTTTTTTCTCCTCCTTGTTTTTTTAGAGGCTGTTGAAGCTATAGCGCAAAACCTTTACATGTAAATGAATGTCTGTTACATTTAAGCCCTTGCCAAACGAGTTCACACATGGTGATTAAGCTTATCACCACCAGATAAATCTCTCTATATACCAGAGTTTTTAATCTGGTGTTGGGTTTGACATTCCCGTGTTTAAGGAATGAATGCATACTGCGCATGCTTTACAGGCAGAGAATGCGCAGTAGTGACTATAGCTGACTGAGCCAGCTAACTTCCAATAAGCTCTCCGTTAACTTAAAGAAATTAACTAAAGGATTTAATCGTGGGGCTTTTTTAGGCTTACCAAATGTTATTGGACTGCATGGATCAAATTCAAATAGTGAAATGAGTCTTTTCACAGGGATTAAGGGACACTCAATTTATCCACTGTTTTACAGCGTAAGAGTAGTGACAGAGTGTTTTTGTAATGTCTCCACCTGCCAAAAGGGGGAGAAACAAGTCATGCACTCCAGCTTTAATCAGATTGTGCATGAGGGCAAAAAAGATAGTGACTAACTGTATTCAGATTCAGAGGATGTCTCTCTCACACGTGATATCTTCATTGTAAAGTGAGAGAGTGCAACACAAGGATAAAGGCTTAATTCTGAACCATCCATGAGAGACTTTTAAAGGACCAGTGGACAAACTATCATCCTGTCTCTGAGGAGTTTTTGGCATCAACTGATTAGAGGCCACTGTGTAATTCTCCCATTCACTTAGTTTTAGCCTGAATTAGCTATAGAGCCATTAACCCAGAGCTGCAGCAAGATCAGCGGGGCAGCAGTGCCGGTCTGTTTTCTGTGCTGAGAGTGATAAAGGCGCCTGTAATGGCAGGGAGTCCCCACGGGAAGGATGTGCTTATGGCACACCTGCCAGACATTGTTATTTAGCCCTCGCAGGCTCCCAGTCGCCTGCAAATTACCCCATGCTGGTGGTCTACTGTCAGGTTATTGTAATGCTCACTGCACACTGTCCTTCGAAAAATGCGCACAAACACAAGCCCACTCTGACAGAACAACCAGAGTGTTTCAGTCATTAAAGGATTGTTACTCCTGCTGCTGCTGTAGTAGTAGTAGTGTGGGATTGTGACCAACAATGGCTAAAGCAGACAGAATAAACCCCAAAGTTGGAGCTCCAAAGAGCTTAACCCCCCCGATCTGCCTCTGACTAAGTTATTAAAAGGTCGTTATTGCCGTCCCCCTGCAGATACCAAGACTGGAACAATGAGAGAGTGTTTCAGTTTGATTTAGAGGATTTTTCCCTCTTTGCCTATCCTCAAAGAATGTGATTATGGCGGCAAAATAACTTGTGCTGTATTTGTGGAGTGCATTAAGGCAAGCTTCTGTTTTAATGGTAGATACAACTGTGCTTTACAAGCATGTTTAAAATATTCATCTAAACAGATTAAGATTACACTTTAATACACATATTTGTTCAGGCAGAGCAGAGGCATCTGCAACACAGCAGCTATAAACAGATAAGTGGAAGTGTTTTATTGTCAATGATTTTCCAAATTAACTTTTAATTTGACAGTGATGGCTCCCATGTTTTGGCACAGAGGCACGTGAGCGTAGTCGAGCTGTTACTGAGCTGTTATTTGTTTAGAGGGGTGTTGTGACATTTTGAGGAAGTGGCTTTTCTTGTTTGACCAGTGCTCTGCTCTTGTGACAGCATGGGGGATGGAGATGCAAGCAGAGCTGTAAATCCTCAGGACAGGGAACTGTAGGGGAGGATTTGGGGTGTTTGGGCAGAAAACTGACTCATCCCCATCGCTCAGTGACTGGGGAAAAATAAATCTTTTCCTATGCTCTCTTTTCCTCTCTCTCTGTCTGTGTCTCTCTCAAAGGTCCCATGGACCCATAAACTATCTCATTCTCACTGCAGTGGCCAGCTCCACTATCTATGCTGCATTTTTCTGATACAATCTCAGCAATTCCCAGTATGTGGCTGAGGGACTTTTGCCATAAAATTGCCATAAAATCCTCATTTTTTCCCATGAAGCAAAAATATTTAAACATTTCCAAAAAACACGGCTGACCGAGAGAAACGGTGACAACAGGGGCTATTGGCGGGCAAGCTTATGAATGAAAGCATGCAGAGAAAACTTTAAAGATGAGGCTAGTGTTATTCTATATTTTTGTTATAGTGAACAAATCCCAGAAAATGATTAAAACCAACTATTTCTTTCCTTCCTTATTGTCTAAGGCTCACTGTTCCAAGACCATCAGTTCCAACTTAATCTGCTAGTACATTTTTACCACTCAAATATAGGATTTTGTGAGGCTTAGAAATTTCCTAAAAAAGCTGGGAACTGTAGTTTTTAGCAAATGTCACTCAAACATCAGTAAATACTGAATTTGTTGGGAACTATTTTCAGCAGCGGATTAATACATATTTGGTGCTCTACTGAGTATTTACTGCAGCAGGATGATGTATGTGGGATTGAGTCAAAATAAACTGCATACCCATATTTATAGTGATGAAGGAACATGTCAACCAGTGCTACAGTGTGGCTTATTGATGCGTTTTTAATAGTTTTTTGACAACAATTAAGCTCTACGGCACAGAATAACATATATCAGGCTTTGGATACACAGACAATACATGTTAGTCAGACCAATTTATTGTTGGCTTTGACCTTCTCATAGGATTTGTCACCAATCAGAAAAAAATGCTATTTTTGGCAACTTTATCCTTTAATCTTCACTTTATTCAAAGTTAATGTATTTGAAAAGCTATGTCTATAGTTTTATGGGTTAATGTTGAATTTGCCATGAATGCTGATAACCAGAGAGAAACCAGTGACAAAAACACTTTCAGTAGACTCATCATGACACACTTGGATCAGCTGCAGTACTGACCTCATTCTGCTTTTCTTCTTCAGATCTACCCGGACCCAGAGCTGGAGCAGCAGATCTTGGCGCTACCCATCCGTTGCATCCACAGTGAGGAGGGCTGCCGCTGGACCGGCCAGATGAAACAGCTGCAGGTGAGCATATTTACACCCTCTCACTTTCCCATTATCTACTTCCCCTCCTGCCATTCCCTTTCTTTTATCTCTATTGCCTTATCAAACACTTTGACTTGTGTATCTCTTTCTGATACCTGATGCCTCCCCTCCTCATCTCTTGTTGTTTTCTGGCCTGGCCAAACGCCAAAACTGTGTTTGTGAGTGCTTCTGATGACACATGCCCTCTCTGTCGTTGTGTCTCCCTCAGGGCCACTTCTCCACCTGCGCCTTCAATGTGATACCCTGCCCCAACCGCTGCTCCGTCAAGCTGACGCGCCGCGACTTGCCCGACCACCTGCAGCACGATTGCCCCAAGCGCAAGGTCAAGTGCGAGTTTTGTGGCAGCGAGTTCACCGGTGAAGCCTATGAGGTAAACAACATAGACCAAACCTGTTTTTATTTATGTACCACTCAGCAAGACGTAAGCAACTCGAGTGACTCCACATCATTTCCATGTCTGTATAAAAGATGTCTTTGTGAAAAGCAGCAGGAAAGACTAATGCACGTGTCTCACTGCCTCCAGAGAGTGTTGGCCTGTTTTGAAATAACACGTGTGTTGGCAGAAGGAAAGAAACTTTGACTGGGTCTTTCATACTGAATGTGTTTTCCTCAGTGAGGAGGCTAAAGTGCCTCAGAGTCTCCTCACGAACAACTCTGTCATTTCTACCAGGCTGCCTCTCCCATGTTTACTCTGGCCCACATGGTCACCCCTGTGCACACAGCGACAGGGTCATTAATCCACCTTTTGGCTTTCACATTGGAATTATTGGCATTCAGGGCAGTGTATATTTCAAAATGTTTAAATAGCAGTCCCCAGCTGATACTAGAGTTTCAGAATTTCAGTACTAATAACACTGCAATACTTTTAGTAAACATATTTTCCGCAAAATCTTTTTCCTTTTAAACAAAGTAAGGCAAACTTACTTTGTTTACTTCCTACATTCCTATAAAGCATACAGTACAGTAGAGTACAGCTGAGTGACATGACTAGGAAACAAGCTATAACATAATAAATCATCACATTTATCATTTGTTGTGCTGTGCTGTCATTATATGTTGTCTGAATTGACCAGTTAAAGATCTCGTGGTTTGTCCAACTATGAAACATTCACAGTTATTTCCCGTCTAATACAGGCATAGTATTGCTTTGTTGAACACCTGCTTAAAAGTAATTAAGTGTTGCAGACATTTTCGCTTAAATTATAGGAGTTTCAGTCAATTATTCTTTAGAATAAATAAATGTATTTGTTAATTGAAGTCAAGTTATGTCAATAAGACTCATTTTTTGTTGTTCGACCAAGCAGCATAAAATAAATATTAATCATATTTCATCATAGATGGGTCAAAACTCAACGTACAGCCTCATTGTTTTCCAGGGGAAAAAAAGTGTTAATTAAAATGCAATTTTGGAGCTAAGAAAGCTGCAACATACTGTACATACTGTGTTTTGGTACTCCACAACACTTATGGTATTTCTATTGTGGCTTGACTGTGTGATCTGAATCTAAATTGTAATCATGTGTGTCGTTTCTATCACAGAACCACCAGGGTGTGTGTCCTCAGGAGAGTGTTTACTGTGAGAACAAGTGCGGGGCGAGGATGATGCGTCGTCTGCTGTCCCAACACAGCATGGCGGAGTGTCCCAAACGGACACAGCCCTGCAAGTACTGCGGAAAAGAGTTTGTCTTTGACACAATCCAGGTCAGTTTAACACTGCGTTTACAGGCTTAATATCTATTTTTTCACCAAAATGACTACTCAGATTCTGTCTTATTAGTCTTTTTTGGGCATGACTGAGCCAGTTTAGTGCCAAGTAATATTCTCTCAAGAAGTGAGTCTCCTGCCAGCTTTTTGTACCTGTCATCCATCTTTTATGTGACTTGTAGAGGGTTTCCAGGCTCAGTAGAGCAGGATGGCACAGAGCCTATGGTAGCTGTAGGATGCTGCCATTCATGGTGTCGCTGTCCTGTAGCAGCTGCTTGTTAGTGTGAGCTGCTGTTTTGTTGTCTGGATCTTTATTTGAAAGCCTCTACACACAGTGTCACTTTCCCCTCCTCCAAGATGTAATATATCAGTCCTAGGCACAATGTTTTATGATATGTTGATCATCTTGTGCTTCCCAGACATTGAAGTGCTTCAACAATTTTATTTTCACACTCAAGAGTTGGAGAGTTACATCATCATATTAAGAGGCATTTTGCCCTGGTATGATTTTGCTCTGTCCTCTAGCTGCATGATCAATTGTTGTGTGTGTATTCTAGTCTATTTCCCTCCCTCATTTTTAATACTAGATGTATTTTTTGAAACTTTCAAGGGCTTTTGTTCTCCCTAGGCAACCATTAAGTTGTGACCGTACATGTTCCCATCATTCATGGTGTCAGCAATGCACATGCTAATGTTGTCTCTGACCCCTCAACAGAACCACCAGTACCACTGCCCTCGCTTTCCTGTCCAGTGCCCAAATCAGTGCGGCACACCCAACATTGCCCGCGAAGATCTGGCTAACCATGTGAAAGACAACTGCGGCAGTGCGCTCGTTCTCTGCCCTTTCAAAGACGCTGGCTGCAAACATAGGGTAAGACTGACCCACATCACTTAACCTGAAAAGATTATTTCTGCCTTTTGTAGGATTTTTCTTGTTAGTTCCATTGTTGATATACTAATAAAGCTTCAGGCCTGTTTGACTGTGTTGTTAACATGTGATTCTTTCTCTATATTCTTTCTCTATCGATGCTCACCCAGTCCAAAGCAATGATTTCTTTCCCTTTTCAAACATACAGCACTGTGCCTGTAGGCTCTATTTTAATGAGAGCAACACTTCTATATTCTGACAGCACATTTCGGTCTATTTTTGAACCTGACGTCAATTTGAGAAAATATGGACATGCTTGGGGAAGAGCGGCAGATGAGCATCATACTCTCTCTGCACTCTGTTAGAAATGACAAGACATCTGGAAAGCTTGATGTGGAATATTTACAGATGGCCTGACATAAAGAAAAAATGGAATGACCATTAAATATAATAATCCAAGTGCCCATTTTCATCCTCTTCAGTGTATGGCAGGATTATAAATAGAAGTTGATCTACAGATGCAGTATTCAGCTGTGTATGTGTGGAATCTGTATGTATTACACATCTCCTCGCTGTGCAGCAATTTCTGCATAATTAATATCTATGTTGTCTCTCTGGCAGTGCCCCAAACTGGCTATCGGTCGTCACCTGGAAGACACCACGAAGTCTCACCTCACTATGATGTGTAATCTGGTGGGCCGTCAGCGGCAGGAGATCCTGGAGCTGCGGAGGGAGATGGAGGAACTATCCGTCAGCCATGACGGCGTTCTCATCTGGAAACTCAACGACTACTCCCGCAAACTCCAGGAGGCCAAACTCCGAAGCAACCACGAGTTCTTCAGTCCGCCCTTCTACACTCACCGCTATGGCTACAAGCTTCAAGTCTCGGCTTTCCTGAATGGGAACGGCAGCGGCGAGGGTTCTCACCTCTCTGTCTATATCCGCGTGCTGCCTGGAGAATACGACAACCTGCTGGAATGGCCCTTCTCCTACAAGGTGACATTCTCCATCCTGGACCAGAGTGACCCTTCGCTTTCCAAACCCCAGCACATCACTGAGACCTTCAACCCCGATCCCAACTGGAAGAATTTCCAGAAGCCCAGCAGCACCCGCAACTCGCTGGACGAGAGCACCCTGGGCTTCGGCTACCCCAAGTTCATCTCGCATGAAGAGATCAAGAAGAGGAACTACATCCGAGACAACTGCATCTTTGTCAAGGCTTCTATAGAGATTCCCCAGAAGATAATGGCTTAAGATCCAATCTTTATCTTTTTATGAAGGAGAAAGATGGGTTAAAAACTGGAACTGACACTTAACCTTGAAAACTTCTACATACTTACCCTTTAGATACTTTCTGCCCTTACAGCCTCTCCACTACAGAGCTTGAAGTTAGTCTGTTTGGCTGTGTGAGCTGACTCGGAGGACCTTGATATATCACAGAGGAGAAAGTGTTTGGTCTGCAGAACCATCACTCTCTGGTGTTTCTTTTTTTATTTTTATTTTTATCTGTTTGCTGATCTTTATCACAGTCTACAACAAAAAGCCTTGGAAATCAAACAGTGCCTAGAGAGTTTATCTTAAGTTATATTTTTGTTGTTATTTCCGCAGTACAGATGTAAAAGATTATGAAAATGATATAAAATAGGGGTGAAGGGCTTCACTAAGCCTCTGCACTTAGAATAGAACGAAAGTTAGAAGCTGGTTAGAGACGTCCCGTTTTATCTGGGGTGATCTTAAGAAGAAGGAGCTCAGCAGACTCAAGCTCAAGCCCAACTGCCTTTTGTTTACACGCTCGTACAGTATACTCCCACTGATCCCTTAACAAACACAGAGCCCTTGCTAAGAGACTACTTGTGAGGTTTGTGTACACACGAACAAATGCATCCATGTTTTCAGGTGAGAAACTTGCAGCTTCAACCTTGGTGATTTTCATGTTTTACATTTTTTTTAAAAGAAACTTCTGGACTTTGGCATCTACAACCCCTCAAAGAAAGAAATGAAATACAACTGTCAAGCTGTTTTTTGTTTTTTTTTGTTTTTTTAAAGTTGACAAGATTTTCACCCGACAACAGCAAAGTCACAGCTCCATCTCTTCTAGTTGAACTGCGCTCATCACAGGAACTGTCTGTGATTTGTGTTTGTAGGTAGTTCGTCCCGGTCATGAATAGCTTCAAGAGCGCACCGTTGTACCAAACACACACTTTATAGTGACCCTATGAGGCTTTGTGTCTGTTGTGGAGTCCCATCAATAAGGAGGAAAAGAAAAAGCACCTTTCATCGGTCTTCAGATGAGCAGAGCAGACAAAGAGGCCAGTCAGACTTGTCGGAGAACGTGCATTTAATAGTGAAGGAAAAGCCATGTGGCCTTTTTATACAGTATGTCTTCGCATGAGGGTTTTGAGGGTTTTGGGGGTTTGTGGGGTGGGCGGGGGAGGGGGAGGGCGGGGCGGGCAGGTAAACATAAACACATGCATGCTTCATGTGTTACCACCTGGACCACATTTTTGTACTGTAACCTGTTTTCTTGAAATCCTCTCCCATTGATGGCTATTTTGTCTCTTTCTTTGGACAGTTTAAAGTTGGCAAATTGTCAAAAAGAACTGTTTTGTTTTTAGTTTTTAGTTTTATTTTATACAGAAAATGTGAACACAGTTGGTAATCTAACCTATAAAGACAATGTTATGAATCATCAGAACACTTGGCTGTGAATTGTATTGTTTTATATAGCCTGGGCATGGATGGTGCAATGAGGGTGTTTGAAAAAGACGGTTAATGAAATGGTCTCTGCAAATATGTGGGTGTCTCGGGACTTGACTGCACCTTTTGTTGTTACCATGGTCACCGGTGTCTATCTTCAGCTTGGCACACCATGTGAAGACGAGGAGCGGGTGAAGGAAAGCAGCCCAGTTGCGACATACCTGTGTCCATCACGGCACCATCTGAGGGGTGGAGAACTTTGATTCTACAGTACACTAATGATGTATGTGAATACTAATGTAAAAATGCAGAAGCACATTCTGTCTTTTTATTATTATACATGGAAAAAATCCTGATTTCTTGTCATAATACCAGCTGATATTTTACAGTGATTTAAAGAAGTGAGAAGATTTTTTGTAAGATTCTGTATTTTTAAAAATGCTTAGCTGTTTTATACAAACACTTTTCGTTGGAGAGTCGGGGTTGACTTTGGGAATTTTCAGACCCTTTCGTCTCTTGGACATTTGGATAATTTGTTTGTCCGTGTGGTTTGAGCCTCACATATTCTGTCTGTGTTATTTCCTCTTAAAAGTATTTATTTTAAGGAGCTGTCATGTGAGTTTGCACAGATGGCACAAATGTTTTAATATGTTGATTGATGAGTGCTTGTCAATTTCTTAATTGAAAATAAAATACCATATATTATAAGTGTTTCTCATTTGCATTTTATAAAAAAGATCACTTTAAGAGTTACAATGAGACACTAAAGTTTCCATTTAGTGAAGGAAATTCACTGTTAGTTGAAATAGTTGCTGATTATATTAATCAACTGAACATCTGAATGGCTTTGGGTGGCAAGTTTCTATGTTTTTCCTGTTGTCAACCCATCTCGTGTGCCGAGCCAAACCAACAATAAGTTCATCTTACTTACGAGTATTGTGTGTTAATCCAAAGTCTGATATATCTTATTCCTCTGTGCCGTAGACCTCTGTTGTTGTCCAAACACTATTAAAATTACATCAGTGAATCACACCGCTCAACTGGGTCCCTGAAGAAAGCCGTTATCATAGCTTGCAGTTAGAAACAGCTCCAAAGAGTAAAAGCATAGATGCGATCAGCCTGGTATCACCAAATTTTGAATGTCATGACTACACATTTTTTGCTTTTCGTGTGTCATTTAGGCCATTAATTCAGTTCATTTGAGTGACGGGAAGTGATGCATTTCAGATGACTTCAATAAAATGTGACTTTTCGTTTAAAAGATGACTTTGACTTATCAGGAGGAGGCAGGTTGGTGGCATCACTATAGTTAGTTGGCAAAAAGTTGCAAAAGCAGCAAGAAAGCACTGTTTGAGACCACTACCAAGACTTTTTACTGTCATATTGGGAAATTTTAAGTGGACATTTCATTGATAATTTTATCCCAAAACATGATTTTCCCCTTACCTTGAGCAAGTGTTTTTTTATGATTAAACCTAACCGGTGTTAAATTACAAATGTGTAAACTTGACACGAAATGTCCTTTTAAAATGGCGTATCATTAAAACACCATCCCATGAGATCACGTTGATAAGGTAGTAACTCTCAGGAGAGAAGTTCCTAATGCAGCAGATGCCAGTGCACGTGCATGGGAAGACTTGTCTTGTTTACATATTACAACCGTGATACTGAAGTTTGAAACATTTACAATGTAGTATAAAGTCTGTAAATGGAACTCTGTAAATCTCTCCAGATATTGAACACCTGATCACTGCAATTTAGTCTTTAGACCGCTTTCTACACAAACTAATGTGACCCTAATATAAAGCAATGGATCACATCACTCACTGCAGTGGTGTGGCTCACTGATGTGTTTTTAATAGACAACAATGGAGGTCTATTACACAGAGAAATATGATCAAGCTTTGGATGCATACACAGTACTTGTAAATAGTTAATTCTTGGGTTGGCTCTGCACATTTGCTGAGATTTTCTGGCAAAGAAAAATATAGAAAATCACCAACCTTACTGAAGAAGATCTTAACTGAGAAGACATTGCAGGCATTTTATACAAAAACATGTACTGCACTTAAACTATCGAAGCTCAACTCAACATTCACCATCTGCTCAATGACGCAGAATATTATAATAAAATATAATATATTATATTTTATATTATGATATAATATATTAAAAAGTCTCATGAATATTATTTTGTTTTTTTTGCCATTTAATGTTACACAATCCACCTCAGTAACATCACCCCTCCTGTCAGATGTGTTATTGTTTTAGAATTAAAAGCGAGTAACTTTTAGAAGCGCAAACCATGACCAAAGTCCAGACCAGAAGCAGTTCAGCTCAAGAGAAGTTCAACGGACCCAGTATATCTGATGAAATAGAGTACTTATTTTATTCCCATGTCATCACCTACAGAATGATTGAGGTTAGATGTGAGTGTAGTTTTCCTGCTTTTTGTCGTCTCTACTGCTTCTCGGCTCAAGATGGGGAGAAGCGAAGCAGCAGAGGAAAGGGGGCAGAGGAAGTGAGGCAGACACCAGCCCTGCTTTGAAGTGAAGCCAGGAGTTTGCATTAGCTTGCAGTTTGGATGATGTTCAGTGCAGCAGGGTTTAGAGGAAAGGAAAATGAGCTTTTAACGTCAAAGTCACTGAGGGGTCCCTCAGGAAGACAGTCCTGTTTTCCACTTTATGTACAATAGCTGGCCAAAGTATTCCTAAAACATATAATCTCAACTCTCTCTGCCCACTTTTCTCTCTCTAAAAATGAAAACAACATCTGTTTTAGGAACATGGCATGACTTTTCTCCATGTCTGTTCAACATCTCCTTTCAAAATTGAGGAGAAGGATCTTGGGTAAACTTATTTTTCATTCAGAATATTGTTTACTCTGCAAAAATGTAAGTTTCCCCAGTGTGGGAAGGCTCATTCATTTCAGGGAGGAGTCCTCTGGTCAGGACAGTCCCCTCTGTCTCCCTTCAAGTGAATACACAAAGTTAATAGCTTAAGTTGAAAAGTCAGATTCAAAAGCCATACTGACAGCCTCAAACTTTCCTGGCACTGGGTGTACAACACACAGCCCTGTGCTGCTTCAGGGCGACGCAGAATGAAAATAGTAACAGTTAATTACATGTTTGCAAGCTCCATGTTTCCCATGCAGAGCAGAGCGGAGTCACGTGTGGCTCGGTGTACAGTGTTGCCCTTTGGCTTTGCTCTACTTCAAATGACCCTCTGCTCGCTTGGTAAATGATTAGCAGGTACAGTCACGTTCTCATAAACACTGTGCACACATCAGTGTCGTTCCTGCTTGGTGAGCTCACCCAACCTTTGGTCAACGTATGCTGAAAGTCAGATGCCATTTGGGTTAAAGGAGGAGAAGGAAGAGAAGGAGGTGAAGGCAGAGAAGGGCCTAACCCATGCGGCTTTCCTCAGCAATAAAAAAACAACACATCAAAGAGGAGCTGTGGTTTATGAAAGGGTGCCATGCTGTCGTCCCTCATGCGGAAGTTAAACAATTCTGCCTCAGTGCAGGAACTGAACCAGGGTGGTATGTGTGTGAGCTGGTGAACCGGTGTCCTACAGCAGTGAAAAAACAGGGTAAATATCTGAGCCGCACAGCAGGAGTTTCCTCATGGACATATCATCTGACAAGAAGCTCACTGGTTGAGTTTTGGGACAACTGGGACAAAAATAACACTTTTCTGATAATTATCTATTTTAAAAGATAACGTAACAGACAGGAACAAGTTTTCATTGTCATCAGCAACTCACATGGGTTATTTTGTACAAATATGTAATGACTTAGGTATGATCTGACTTTGACACATTGTTACTTTTGACCAGTTTTGCCAGATGGGAAATGTTAAAGTATAATACCAGAGACTTAAAATGATCATATTTTGATAAAATAAATGATCATACACAAGTCATAACCAAGAGAAAAAATAGGCTTAAAAGTGTAATTTCAGAAAACATATTTATCAGGGGAACAACTTTTTGACATTACCTGCAAATGTAGCCACACTGTTTAAAAAAAAAAATGCTGACGTAGCATGGAAGGAGGTAATCTTTCTGTCCCAAACCAAAACATAGCTGTTCAACATTCCTGTATGTTTGTTGGTGATGTTCTGTGGATGGATGCAGTCGCTTGTGCAAACTTTCACAGGAGAACTCCAGCTGTGCTCGTGAGTCATGTTCATCATCACAACAGGCATGATCGACTGGAAACACATTACACATGTGGAAGCACGTTACGTGAGAAGAGAAGAGATGCATAAAAACAGATGCAGGATCCATATTTTACTATTGGGAAATGAATTAAAATGACATAGCCTCGACTGATTTAAACTACTAATGTCACAAAACTGTCAAATTATCATACATTATGGGAGTTTTGGCATTATTGATTGTGCATCGTACAGTGGGTGAAATTATTGTACAATACAATAATTATCATACAAGCAATGCTGCTATCAACAGCTTCAGTCAGCACAAAAAATCAAATTAGCGCAATGGTATCAACTTGAATTGTTTATATAATTAAAGTTTTTATTAAAAATGTCTGACAGTGGCCTTGTTTATATTTAGCTGCAAAAACATTATGTTCTTTATCTTAAGAAAGAATATTATTCAATTTCATTAATTTTGTATTGGACTTTTGTTTGGTCTCCTCCCTATATGTAGAAGTTAAGCCAATTCATCCTGTGAACATAAAGGTGTGTACCACATTTCATGGCAATCCATCCAGTAGTTGTTGAGATATTTCCGCCTGGATCAAAGTCACCACTGGTATGGCACATAAAAACATAGACATATTTTAAAGCTAATGTTTCATTCACCAGCAACAATAATGTGCACCATTTTAATAGCATTACGTATTTTGTATTTATCACACCTCTGTGGCTTGCTTTGATGCTTCCCTTCAAGGCAACCAATGAAATAGGTCATCAGCCCATATGTTCCCTCCAGCCTGCTCTGGTCAGAAAATGAACATATGGTATATATAATACTATTACTCCCTGGTACAAAACCACTATCCAGACTCTACCCATTTTTGGTTCTATGATGGTGGAATGAGTTACCCAGCTCTGTATGGTCTGTTGGTGCATTCAAGAAATGCCTCATAACTCTTCCATGAGCACCTCAACACTTGAGTCCCTTTGACCTTTGACACTTTGTTGATTGTTGCACTTATTTCTTGTTGTTTATGGTATTTCTAATGCACTTGTCTACTTTCAGTTGGTTCTTATTATCTTATCTTATAGTTATATATTTAATAACAATAATAATAATATGTCTAGGTGCTCTTTCTCATTGTCCTTGTACATGGTTGGTTACTTGACCTGAAAGTGTAAGCAAATTCTCAACAATGACTGTGTGTTTACCTGCAAATAATCAAATCAGCTTATCAAGTAATTGGACCGTCTTGCACATTCAGTCTTGGTTTATCCTAAATCTAATCTCATCCACCCTGCCCATCCCAGCCAAACCAAAATACATGTGAGTCATTGTGCTTATCTGCATCAAAACCATGGTGTAAGTTACTGTACATTATTTGTGGATATTGTGAAATATGTGTACATGTATATCATACTAGCCTTTTTAAAACTGAAACACTCAATTGAGACTTTAACCACATATGAGTCATCTAATTCAATGTGAGTCCGGCTTGATATTCTCACTATAGTGTGTAAGACCTGTTAAGATTGAAGTAATAGCTTAAGATGATGTAGGCTTGATCTGTCTTATTTCTCAACAAACTTCCATCAAAGTTTTCCCAGGCACCTCACTCTTTGATCATACACTACATGTGCAGAGTTATAGACCACAAATACTATGATGAGGTTATCTGACCATGCTGCCCTCACTGATGCCGACCAGGATCATGTAGGCTTCTCTGATGCAACTAAGAGTCCTAAGAACGACCAAAATACGCCTTTTTTTCTCACTTAGAGAAAAACCAGACAGTGTCTGCTGTGTATTGATTTATGCATTCCCTCTGATGTATGTCCATCAGTGAGTGATTCAGTGAGTGACTGATAGTTTTCATCTCTTTTCAAAGCCAGTGGAGTAAGACCAGAAGCAGTGACCCGGGGTCAAAGGTCAGTCAGACCCAGAGTGGCTACCTGCCAGGATGATGCTGCCAGGCCTGGATCAATATCTGCTCTGGATTACTGGAATAATACTCTAGCCTTGGGGGAAGGGAACTGGAGGCGTTCACAAGCCCTTCCCTCACCCACACACATCAATAAAATATTTCATTGATCATAATAAATTTGCCATTTTATTTAAAGGCACCTTTCAAAGCACTCAAGGACACTATAAATACTCAATGTTTGATTCTGGTTTATAGACACACAGCACACCCATCATGCGAAATTAATCCACATTGTAACACACTACAAGGCAAAAATGTTTTTCTTTTAATAAGCAGGACTTGCTGAAACCTCTTGTTTGCAAACATACAGCTGCAG
Organism: Scomber japonicus; assembly: GCF_027409825.1. Lineage (NCBI taxonomy): Eukaryota > Metazoa > Chordata > Actinopteri > Scombriformes > Scombridae > Scomber > Scomber japonicus. The sequence goes on from NC_070583.1 coordinate 23,014,107, forward strand.
ATTACACCACATGGTGTCTGACAATGTTTTATTATTTTTCCCAGAGCTTCAACATGTTGCAGTTGTCCGATATTTCACTCATTTCAGCAACATTGAGATTACACACAGCAGAGAAACATCATCTGCTGCTCTCAATTACTGGTATTGATTTGATTTATGGTTTGCAAAATATAAAGGATTCAAGCATGTGTGTTTGAAAAGATGTGGAAAATGAAAATGAAAAGTGGTGGACACTAATTAAACATGTCTTTCATTTTCTATTATTTCTATATTTTTATTTGTTTCCTGATATTGAGCTTGTTGCCGTTCTCTCTTTAATTGGAAGCACTTGGAAATCTAATCCAGACATCTCTTCTTCAATAAGTCATTGGTAGTTTAAGTGTTTTTTTTAAGCATACAGAAACACCAGTATCTGACACTCTGACAGCTCTGATGCAAACAAGCAGGAAGGTGTGAGAGTCTGTCAACTGCTGTTTGTATACTGTGAGAGGGAAGAATGTGTTTTTGGCATGTGGTTTTCTGATATCAGTACACAGCTTAATATGAAAACTGTGATATGACAATTCAAATTATTATAATGATCGTTGTCAGTTTGTATGGAGAGACACACTTGTGAGTATTAATGACCACACAGGGATTCACCTTTACAGAAAGCAAAGCATTGTGAGGTGTGGGAAATTAAGATTTAAATGTCATGAAAGGGACGATTAGGTGCAAAGGAGAAGAAGTTGACAGGTGAAAAATACAAGCTAATGTAGCCTTAAAGTTAAAATAGCAAAAAATCCAAACAAAGTTGGTTCTCTGCTGCTATAACAACAAAAAAATCATCATCAAATCATATATCAAATGTATAGTTTCTGTGTCATTTAATAAGCCTGATAATCCATCTTGGTGGCCAGAGAGTTTCTTTTGACTGAATTGCGCAATTAAATAAACTATTACAACAAGCAGAAAACATTTCCAAGTATTGGACAGTCATGCGTGGCACACAACTGGTGTTTGTGAGAAAAATGCAGCACAGAGGTCAAACAATGTCTTGCCACAAGCTTAATCGCCCATTGCTTAAAATTATCTTGATGTCGTCTGTGAAATTCTTGTGAAGCCATTTTCCCTCTGTGAACGTCAACAAAACTCACTCCCATGGACTGGCATTTTAATAAGCACCTTTTCAGATAAAACAGTGCATATTTAACTTTCATGGTCATGCCTAGTGTGTGTGCAGTTTCAGTCAGTGAACCTGAAAGGGCCCGCCGCTGACCGTTGCTTACATGAGTCAACATTCATGATGACAAATCATCCCAGCAGCGTGTGAACCTCTGGAGGATTCCTGGTCATCCACATCAAAAACAAAGTTGAAGAATGTCGCAGTGATTGTACTTTGTGTCTCTCATTGCTTTGTGTTCCCTCTTGTTATCCAAATTCCCCTCCAACTTTTGTACTGCAGATGTTACTACGCATACTGTAGTAGTTTTTGAACGACAGAAGTTTACTGCACAGATGAATACATCAAGCTTGTTATTAGACCATTGTTGGTTTGGCTCTGACCATGAGATTTGCTGACATTAAGAGAAATATGGAAAATCATCTGCCATATCCTTCAATGATCAACTAAAATTGATCTACAAAGCACATTTAAAACATCAACAGTTGAAAAAAGTGCTGTACAATCAAAAAACTGTTCTCACTGTGAGTCATCTTATTTGGAGCGGGACAGAGTAAATTAAATCAAAATGTGTTTATTGTCCTAAGAGGCTTTGTACTGACAAGCTTTTCTTAGAAGTTAATGGATCTCATAAGGACATAAATCCTCAAGTTATTTTGCCCAATGTTACATGGCTAACAGACCCTAAATAAGGTATCATTAGCATAGCTTTTTTGTCTTTGTCGAAAGTCTTCATGGAGGTTTTCAGGCTACATGTAACTATTTTCCTACTCATCCATAGTTAAATAATTGGACTCCAAAGGATTGAGCACCCCTGAAAAATTTTGGGTGACAATTTTCTTTACGTATTTAAGTAAATTTAGAATAATTAATATTTAGTTTGGAGGTAAATTTTCCCCCAAAATAGATAACCTATTATACTACCTAATATACTGTACATGTAAACAGAACATATATATACTAAATTTAACACAGTTTCATTGTTTAGATGATTGTAAAAATAGTATTAAATAAACAAAAGTTTTCCTTGATCATCCAGCCCACAATATGCAATGGGGCTGACTCAAAAGAGGGGTGTGTTTCTATTTCAGTATTTTAGGGAGGAGCTGCTACATTAGTGATGTTTATGTCAATGCATTTTTGTTCTTGTTCTGTCACATAATCTCTTCTCTTCTTTTTCTTTCAAAAACTGACTGAAACATTGCCTATTTTCACTTGTGCTGTCCTGTTAATAAAGTGTCTGATTGTCTGCCCACTCAAAGACTTGGGGTTAATAGGAAAGATAGATTTCCCCAGAAATGCAACTGAAATGCTCATCAACCAGAATTAGCTCAGTCTTGGATTTAACCATTACCACGCCAGAATCCTCTCACTGCTTAACATAGTGTTGTGTTGTGCTTGTGGATACAAATCTCTTTGGCCTGAAGTCCTGCAGATAATCTTAACTCCAGCCTTTAGCCCCTAAGTAATGGCTTTCTGTGGCTCCAACCATGCAACCCATAATCTTGCCGTATGGTAAAGGCCACATGACAGATACATGAGCAGAGGAAAAGAGAGTCCAGTCTGAAATAGAAATTTTATGGGTTTTGACCTATTTTTATCTCCCATTTATTTTCAGAAGTTTAACATTAACTAGCAGGTACATGCCAGCCACGTGTGACATACCGAGTTATTTTTGAATGTGATGATGCTGTTTTCTTACACATCCATTCATCCTAAACCTCTTACACCCCACACATGATGGATTAGTCTGATTAGGTAATTAAACTTTCAATAATGCCAATAACTCAGAGTGGTCTGTTGATTTTCAGCACGTGCTGAGATGTGCACACCAATTTTCAATGCACAGTAAACGGTGCTATTGCTGGGAAAACCAGATATGAACTGGCATACGGCATGTTTAATAAAATTTGGCTTGGTATACCTCTACTATTAAAACCACAGTCACTTTATTTTTTTATTTAAGGCTGCATCATAGCAAAGCAACAAATGAGTATTATTTTAATTTGATTTTTTTCTCAAGGACCCCTAGACATATATATATCTTCCCAAATAACCATTTTTCAAACTATCTTCAAAATGTCGATGGTTTCTTTTCAAGGTACTTTAATGACATCACATCTGAAATTTTCTGAAGTTGTTTTATTTAAAAAAAAATTGAATTAATATCTTTGTTATTATTATTTTGTCATTTCATCACATTTCTGGTTGTGAAATAATGCCATGCAGATTTCAGAATTTCAGAATTCAGAAATTAATGCATACCTGGTTTATTGTGATGGATTACACACAAGAAGATTAGTCAAATAGATGAATAAATTCTTTACATTCGGACAGTGCTGTGAACGTTGCAAATATACAGTAAGTTACATCCTACCAACAGTATAATTCAATGTTGTACTTATGGAGTAATGCCCTGTAGTTGCAATGTCATACTCCTGTCAAGCTGAGTTTAATCCTATTACAACCACTTTCATCATCACCAAGATATCTAGATTAAATTTCCTGTGTCAACAGCGATTATACTGGGACGGCAATGGGATTGTTGAAGCATCCAGATGGGCAGAAGCAACTGGAAGTGATCAGTAATAGTGTAAGTATAGATTATAAAGTGGGATGCTGCACAAGCTGCCCTTTCTCAAACAAATGCAGCTCAATTATCCATTTGTTTGCCACAATGAAGAAGTAAATCAATTCCATGTGACTTCTCAGTTGCATTTCAACACTATAAAAAGTCATCCTTTCATGGGAAGAAAGAGGAAATCAGGAACACAGAAAAAAGAGAGAAAATCTTCACCAGATGGTCTGCACAAGATTATCTTCTAAACATGGCTTCCCAGTCTCTCTGAGCCTCTAATGGCAACACTGTTGTTTCAAAGAAAACAGGGAATAAACACATACAGCTCTGTGTCAAGCAGGCCTCCCTGCTGGGGGTCAGTATGTTTAGCATGTCCATGTATGTTTGTGTACAGATGTGTGTTTGCAAGCACGCGATCAGGGAAGGGTTACTTAAATCAGTGTGGTTTGTCTTTTGACCCAGCTGTATTGAAACACACAGCACCACCCACACTTGTCTTGAGCTGTATTCCCACATCTGTGCTGTGGCTCAAATATCACCACTGCCCCCACAAAAGCATCTGCTATAGCCAGAGGACGCAACAATCTGCTCTCAGATGTTTCATGTCTTATAGAGTTGCCACATCTCCTCCTAATGTGAAATGTTGCCCCTTTATCTCTGGTTTATTGGGAAAATGGTCTTCCAGAAAGCCAGATCTGTCCTCTTCTGCTCAGTTAGGATTCACCTCATCCTGAGCTGCATGAACAGCTAGTTTCAGCTCACTGGTGGGTGCTATTTTGGCCATTTGACGGAGACGGAGAGGACGGTGTGAGGAGTGTCAGCGAGCAGAGGTAGAGTGGAGCAGTTGCCAGGGTGAACATGCTCTGTTCCACCAAGCCGGCCTCTGATAGGCTGACACCGTGACTGAGGGGAGGAAATTCTGCCAATTGGAAACAATTGATGTTTTGTTGCCGGGCCAAGCTTTCCTGACACAACGCTGACATTTATTGGCAACAAGATTGCTCCTCAGGTTTGAAAAGGTGACACTTAAAAAAAAAAAAAAAAAAGAGCAGACAAATGTGGTTTGACTAGACAATTTATTTTTTTCTGAATAAAATGATAGACTGTCCTTTATCAGTGGTGGATAAATAAATGATGATCTTTAAGTAAAAGTATTAATAACACAAGTGGTAAAATAAAAAATACATAAATATCATTGTTCAGAATTGTAATATTATCATACATTGTATTATTGTTTATTAATAAGCTGATGTTCCTATTATTGTAGTTGAATGGGGAGCTTTTCTGAACTACTTTATATTCTTTTGAGTTGTAAAATCATAATGTAATATAACTATAGCTGTAAGATAAATACAGGATAATTAAAAATACAATATATTCAGTGCAGTAAAGCAACTACTTTCTTCGTGTGCTATGCTTAAGTACAAGTTTTAGGTCATTGTACTTGAGAATCTCAATTTCATGCTACGTGAAACCTCTACCACACTGCATTTCTTAGAGAATATTGTATTTTTTACCCCACTTCTAGATTTACTTAGCAGTTTAAGATTTTACAAAACATGATCAGTCTATAATGAAATATTCTTAAATAAACACATTAACAGTTTCAAGTTTTAAAATTTAGAACCACCTCAACCAGCTGCAGCATTAAAATGTTGTTTAAATGTTAATGCATCAGAAATAGTAATCCAATAACACTCTGAAAGTGGATATTATGTTGCATAATTTATACTTTTAATTTTGACCTTTGAAGTGAATTTACAGCGTATTTACATTGTCAACCACTGAATATATACTTGTATGTAGTGCAGTAATGTTGAATGAAAAACAAGTAAAGCCTCAAAATAGTGCACATGTAGCACTTACACATGTACTCAGTTATTTTCCACCCATGGCTGATATACTGTACATGTACTGTTAGTTTTTAATAAAATTGATACATTTTGTGTTTCATCTTGATATCTGGCAAACAAACATACAGTCTTTTAGAAGTCTGTGTTTGCTTTGACAGTCAATAAACTTTGGATGCACCATATAGTACGGTGGCCGAGACCCGCCATGGCTGCAAATAAAAGTAACGCTGCAAACAAAAACAAACGCTGCTGCATATAAAAGAAACGCTGCAAATAAAAAGACACACCGCAGCAAACAAAAAAAACGCTGCAAATAAAAACAAACGCCGCTGCAAATAAAAGAAACACTGCAGCAAACAAAACAAAAAAAACACCACAGCATATAATAAATAAAACGATGCAAATTAAAAAAGACACAACGGGGACTGTTTTTGCCGAAACACCGGAAGAAGTTGTTGCTTGTACGTAGGTCAGGAAAAGACGTAAAAGGGACCGTATATGGTTTGTTATTTGTGTTATTACGTTACGTGTTGGACTAAATACATGGACATATTGAGGAAAGTATTTCGATGTTATGGAAACGGATTTCATATTTCACAAGAATGGATACTTGGCGAGCTGTACAGAAAGTCCTGAGTCATAAGATGATCGTTGTGGATAAAGGGAAGACTTTGAAGGTATGTAGAGATTATAGCTGTTTTTACTTTAGCTGAGTGGCTAGCCGAGCCAATCGCTAATACTATTACGGCTGTGAGCAACCAATATAATTCGTGAGTGGTCTTGAATTAATCAGGGCAACCTATGCTTTCTAACAATGTACGGCATGAATAAATATGTTTAAGGGTTGGTGTTTAAAACATTCAGAAGGACTTGTGGCTACCTCCCAACCTACGACCCGTCCCGTAGGCGGAACAGCGTGTTTTAAGTGTCTGCAGTTCCGATCCTCATCCCCATGTTGGCTGAAACAGACAAGTCACCCTCAAACACTACCATTTTCACTTACTTTCTAGTTCGTTTTCCAATTCGTAGTCCTGTTGTTGTTGTTTCTTCTTCCGGTGTTTCGGCAAAAACAGTCCCCGGTAATCCACTTCCATTGTGTCTTTTTTTATTTGCATCTTTTTTTTATTATATGCTGCGGTGTTTTTTTTTGTTTGCTGCGGTGTTTCTATTATTTGCAGCGGCGTTTGTTTTTATTTGCAGCGTTTTTTTTGTTTGCTGCGGTGTGTCTTTTTATTTGCAGCGTTTCTTTTATTTGCAGCAGCGTTTCTTTTTATTTGCAGCAGCGTTTCTTTTTGTTTGCAGCGTTACTTTTATTTGCAGCTATGGCGGGTCTCGGCCACCGTAATATAGTACCTCATCAGTAGCCTTAGATTAAATGTTAGTGATAACATCTGACCATGAAATGTGTTGGAAATGTTAAGAAAATGTTGCTTTTCCAGCTGAATGTGGTAAAAAAAAACAAAAAAAAAACAAAACAATAAAAGTAGGATGAACCATTGGCTAAACTGCTCATGTCACCTGGGTATTGATTACTGAGGGCTGCCTGCCAAATAACAAATCATATTCCTGCATGGAGTTCCTGAATTGTACAGTACAATCTGTCCTGCATCAAAATCCTTGAGATAAGAAGCTAATATTTGTATGAAATATAAGTATTATTATAAAGTGTATAGGCTACTGTTGCAGGTTTAGTACTGTGCTGATCTTTATAATTCAGCTAAACAGATTTAAAAACACCTACATAGTGTACATTTCAGGGTTGTAATATGTAAGATGGGTACATTATTTACATACTTTATTAAATCTGAGCTGTTCATACAAACAGATCCTCCCTGTTTTTAATAAAATCCTGTCCCTCTATGAGTTCAAGCTGTCTGGAACTGTGGGACATTTCTGAACTTTACGCAAAAGATGAAAAATAATGAGCTCAGTATTCTCTGTGGTGGGCTTTTCTCTCTTTTAAGTATTCCTACTTTTTATTAGCTCCTTTATAACTTGGGTGTGAGTCAGAAAACTTATTTAGTAAAGACTTTTATTTCCTTCCTGCAATGTAAAACCATAAAGAAAAAAAATGTTCAGAATAAAAATCACTCTGCATGGAAACATTAAAGCTTTGTTGCCTCTGTTCTCATTTACTACATCATGTTATGCCTTACGCAAATCAAAAACTAAGCTTGGAAACATCAAATAAAAAATAAACCTTCTCATTTTGCTCATCTTTAGTCACTTAATATTTTTGCTGATGTGAACAAGATTTATCCACGTGTCACTTAAAAGGGATCTGGTGTTATTTTGACAACTGTGTCTGGGGGAAAGTCAGGCATGCAGTAATGCAAGGTGGCAGCATGTCCTGATGTCATTCATTAGTCGTGCATCTCAAACAGCCAGACAGTAATTGTCAGCTTCACATGAGTAATTGAATTGGGCGGGCGTGCTTAAACAATTGGCTCTAATTGCATTACTCTTTTGGACCATGACAACTATTGTAAGGCTGAAATTTGCCCCTTCAGCACTGCTAATTGCATATGTAAATCAACAATATTTGGCCCCTAACAAGAGGGGAGAGTTAATGTGATGAAGGAATTTGTCCACTGCACTTGATCTACACCAGACCTGGCAGGCTTCCAGTGGTGGAGCCTGAAGCAGACAACAGGGATCTGGCCAAATGTGATTATTTCACCACTGCATCACTGTGTCAATCAAACAAGATGATTTAATTGACTCTGTTTTGGGGACTGTACACAAAATGATAATGTAGGGAGGGGGTCAGGAAAGGGGGAGGATATTGTAATTTGTATTTCAGGCAAAAGTTGTTTCAAGGGAGGGCTTTTACTTTTTCTCACTTCATACTTATATTTTATCTAAATTGTTATACAGTTACATAAAAAGATAGATCTAGTGTGTGCCATGAGCAGATGATAAATGTCTTGTCTTGCCTCTTCTTTTCTTTAATAAACTAACAGCGAATAGGTTCAATATGTGAGTTTCAGAAACACAGAATTCATGTGCATCTTTATTGTTAACAGTGATTGGATATTATTTTGCAATTTTCCCCCATTCAACAATTGCTTCCATCTTCACTTTATTCTGCTTCATAGCAAAAAGCTTAGTTACAGTTAAATATGTCAAATAAACCTAATCCAAGCTCAACATCACACTTCGTCAATTTGTGCAAACTCTGAATCGACATTCACTGAAGTTTTGGCAAGAAGCCAAAACTTTGACACTATGTCCTGAGGTTAAGGAAAGATTGTGTTTTAATGAAATGTTAATAAAGTGTCTTGTGCTTCAAATCCTCTTTAAAGTTAAACGACCAAGACTGCAATCTTTTCCTTATCTTAAGTGCTGTGAGTGCCTCAACATAACTCAGTTCAATGATGTAGTTGATAATGTTGGGAAACTACATGAAATACATTGTTAATAAACATTTTGCAGACATTTTCAGTATCAACATTTTGGCATATATGTACTGAAGCTCTTTGAGAAATATCTGATGTAGTAAAAAATCAAGAGGTTGTGATCTGTAGCTCAACGAGCTAGCAAAGCTCTTAAACAGAACCCCATTCCTTCCTGCACATGTGCAATGGCATCTGCTTTATACGGAATATAGACTGAAAGTGTAATCACTGTAATTAGTCTTTGGAGACATTTCTAAACAAACTAATGTGCCCAAAACTCTTTGTAGCGAAAGAACACCAGTCAACCAGTGCAACAATGTGGCTAATTGACATGCTTTTGAACAACAATGGAGGTCTACAGCACAAAGGAGTATCCTACATCAGGCTTTGGATAAATGCTTTACCAAGGATATATTATTCTGACATATATGGGGGAGGGAGTTTCAGTTTTCTAACACAGTGGGAGGATCCAAAGAAAATATTAATAATGCTCTGCAGGGCCTTGCTTTTTTTCAAAAGTGAAATATATTACAGCCCCCTTCTGCCCCTAACAATTTTCTTACACTCCCTTGAAAGCTCAGATTCTCGGAGTAATGTGTCACACAGGGCGGTGGTGGGAGCATCGAGGACGAGGGGGTGGAGGAGGAGGAGGTCACGTTTCAGTTCCTGCAGCGGTGCCTCCTCCCTCTCAATCCTGCTGCAGAGTTCTCTTCATCCTCCTCCTTGGGGTGTGTTGAGCAGTCCTTCACTGAAAGAGACAGAGCACATCTGGAGCCGCAGCCATGGGGCCAAAAACGGCGCCAGCCCAGCTATGAGCCAACACCACAAACACACACACGGAAGCACATACACAAGATGCTGCTGAATGGTGGCATGGAGGGGACTTTTCTCACATTTGACTCATTATTTATGCATACAGGACTTCTGGAGTACAGGATGTATATTTTAAGTGATGCGAGGAAGAGTTTTGACTTGACTCCACAAAGCAGGAAAGAGTCACAAAAAATCCCTCCCACTGAAGTGCCGTTAAAAGCTTCTTAAATTAATCCTGAGAAATTAACATAAGCAGATAGTATTCCTTTCTCATTGAGGCCAGGCAGACTTCATGCATGTTAATTGTTCACAGCTTTTATAATTCAGCCTGCCTGTTTCTGATTAAGCCTCAACCACGTTGGACGAGAGATGCTGAGAGAGGGATCTGTGGTACATTTTTGGGGGTTTGCGGGATCCAAAACCATTGTCTTGATTGGCCAACTGAAACTTCTCTGTCATGCTCACAGTTGTGATTATTGCTAATTTGCCCAGCTGAATGAAAATAATACTTGCCAAATACAGCTGCGTAATTACGTCTGTGGAAAACTGACTGGGATTGGTTGATAACTCTTTTTTTGGGAGGGAAATATTTTGATCTTATACCACCCTAAAACATAAGAAAACGTTGTTCAGGAAAGATCTGTCCAAATTTGTGTCACTCTGTGAGAATAAAAATTGTTCGGGTAGAAAATGTCAAGGATAATAGTTAACACATGCTTGCCAATTTGATGTTCATGTGAATGCACCATCTCTTTTTTACATGAGGACATGTAAGTAGAAAAGGGGGAAAAAAGGACAATGGAGCAGTAAAACCAACTACTCAGAAAATTTAATGAATTTACCTTTTTTTCTTGATTTTTCTTTGTATGAAAAAACTGACCAGAATAGACTATTACGATGAGTATTTAGCATAGCCTAGTATTGCTAAAAAAATCAATCAGTTGGTCAGATATATTCCTCTGAGTTTGGTGTTCCTACGAGGCTCAACAACTGTCAGATGGATTGTCATGACATGTTGTACATACATTCATGCTCCCCAGAAGATGGATCCTAATCAGTGCAGCATGACAGTAATGAGGGAGGCTCCTCAATTATCTGAATACAACTTGTATTGTTTTTATTATTTTAAAAAAACAAGTTTCGGTGTTGCTTCCTCAAGACCACTGTACACAGCATCCACATTTAAAAACCATACAAGAAGAAATCCAGCTTGGAAAAGGCAGAAATACAAATTTCTCCACACAAAATTATCTCAATGAACCAGAAAGCAATGCAGTTACAGAAAGAATAATGCAGCTATCACCTCTTTTTCATAGCATGAAAATCAATCTTCTGAGTTTACAATTCCGCTCATCTATTGATTGGAATGAGGTCAGGCAGTTTATATCACATCGTATTTCATCTTCTCAGGGGTTGGTGAAAGGCATGCTGGGAAATGATGGCAGGAGAAGAACATTTTGCTCTGAAGTTGATGTTGAAATGCACTGAACATTTTATCATTTAACGTCATTTCTAATTGAGATTAAGATTTATTTATTGCCATTTATCAGGATTTGCATACATTGAAATGAATTGATCCTCTGCATTTGACTCATCTTATACAATAGCAGCAATGGGCAACTGCAGAGCAGTTCATGGTGGCCAATTTCAGTTCTTTTTGCCATTGCCAATGCTCAGGGGCACTGACAGGAGAATTAACCCTAACATACATGTGGGATGGTGGGAAGAAGCCGGAGAACCCTGCAGAAACATATGCATACACAGGAAGACATGCTGGGTTTCAGACTCAATACCATCTTGCTGTGAAACAACAGTGCTAACCCCAGAGTTGATTTTTTTAAAACAACAAAATTATGTGTAAACAGAAAACCCACTGCAAGCTTGTTGAAATCTTAATTTTGTCTGTAATATTGAGATGCTCCCTTGCTTTACGGGCTTTTTGGGCTGCTGGCAGGAGCCTGCAGCTGGAGCAGACCAGGGTGCAGGACTGGGAGAAGGGGGTGGTTAAAGATTCAGAATAAGGTCATCGGGCAGTGCTGTGCTGTATTGATGGGTCACTGGGGAAACGTCCATCAACAACAAGGCCCATCCGTCCCGTTGTGCCTCCACACTCGGTCAGTGGGTCGGGTTTCAAGCACATGGAGTAGATTAGCTATATGTGGCTTTACCAGGGTGACGTCTACCACACCCTGACTAAGCAGTGACTAGTGTGTTCGGAGGTTGCTCTTTGTTTTCTCAACAAACACAATGTACATTTAAGACTTCATGCAGGATGGTGGTCCATTTACTGCAGCCAAAGTCACTGTTGTAAAGTAGTCTGAGGAATGCTGCAGGATTTTGGCCCCAATTGTAGTGGAGAGTTTAACTTCTTTAGGAGGTGTTTACTTTCTGGTACAGCTAAACCAAGCAATAGAGGGAAGTAAGCAGCTTAAAGCAGTATTAATTGATTTTTGGCCACTTGCAAGAAGCTGAACATGCAACAATGATTATCGCCTTGTAAAATTGATATGGCAAATGTGTTAGTAAGTTGCCTTTGTACCCTTTAGCCCTGTTTTAGTCTCCACCCTGAAGGAAATATCTGCCCCTTTGCAGTTAAATGCTTTACCATGTTCACCAGCTATTCACTAACTTTGTCTGTCTGCTGCTTGGTGCTGGAAGCTCACACACAGTAGGTTCAAAGCTTTTTCACTGAGATCTGTTGCCTACTTTAGCGGATGAGACCAGTGAGAGTGAACCAAATCAGTAAAGATGTGGGCTAGGAAACTAAAACAGTGAGCTGAAAGATGCTAAAACGCAGAAGTTTGAGAAGTGTTTTCTCTGAAAGCTTGTCAGTACATGTTACACATTTTATCAATTGTTACTGTAAAAACACTGATAAGTGCAGCTTTAAAGCCACCAATCAATGTTTTCTAGATATTTATCCATGAAATTGTGCAATTTTCTAGTCTCACACCACCAGCCGTTTTGTGTAAACACCAATCTGTTTTTCATACAATAACTCACCACTCTAGGGGACTCCTTCGTGGCAAAATAATAAATAAAGCCTCCAAATATTATAAGCAACACTACATATGTGACCACAATTGATCCATACAAGTGGGAATATAATACAGTATGTATTTTTGTTTGGCCTCCACAGACAGATCAAAGTGCAGGGTCAGTTACAGAGATGCAGCTATGTATTGGGTGTGTTTTGCTCAAGGACACTTCAGAAACCCTGTGAGACTTCATTGAACGTGTGTATATTGTGAGCTCATGGTTTGGCTTTCATCCTCCAGTTTGGACTGCGCTCAACATTCTTGTTTTTTGATATACTGTAGTGACTAAAGCGTCCTTTGTGCAATTGTTAAATCTGCTGAACATGATTCACACATTCCTTTCATATACACACAGACTTTTACAGCCAGGGGAAGAGTAAAACATTAAACCATGTTCAACAACAGCCACACAACTCAGGGACTTTCAGCCTGCATCATGGGCCACCAACAGTACATTGCTGTTTGTTAGAACCACGTCAGTGAACTTCTCCCTTTCAAGGAATGCCTGGCTACAATCCCAAAACCAGCTGAACAATGGGGCTGAAACTGCAAGGTGCTATCTCTCTCACTCTTTATCGCACTGTTTTAAAAGTCAAATAGATTTAAAAAAAGATTTCTTTGAAACTTGGGTGGTGAGGTGGTGATGAAGCTGTGAGAGCTGGTGAGTGTGTCAGGAGACAACAGTGTAACGCTTGGTGTCCAGTTTCAGGTTGCACTCAAGCTGCAATTCAATACACTCAGCTATTTCCCTGCTTGACTCAAAATCACTGAGCTGTCCTGCTTACGTAAACAGCAGGAGTGACTTTTTACAAATTTCAAGCTGGAAAAATGTTTCACACACTTACCTCTAAATTGCAAATAGGTACATTGTTTTTGAAAAGACATTTTGAATTTCTTTAATGCCATTTTCAAATATGCCAGCACTACAAACTAAGAAACATTCACTTCAATTTTACAATACTGGAGTTCAAAGAAATATTTTGGATAAAAACACTTATACAAGAGTTAGAACATTGATATCACTCTCATATTTGGCTCTGTCCAAAACTAACAAAATCCTACTAGCCCTCCTAAAGCTCACTAATTAATAGGTTTTGTCTTGTTTGTTTAATCCACACAAAAACAGTGTAAAAACTACATGCTGCAGTTATGTGGCAAATGAGAATTTGTATTGATTTAGGTGAGCTCTTTGTAACAGTCAAACATCAGAAACATTTCATTCAAATTTCATGGAAATGTAGCTTTGTAGGAAAAAACATTGAGAGTTTCACCTGATAATTTATTAAAAGACAAATGAAAATCTGGTCTGATCTCATTTGCTGTAAGGAGGAACATGCATGACTGACTCTACAGAATAAAACAAACCAAGAGGACACACCAGAGTGATAAAAGTGTTGCTACAGTTGCAAAAAGAGCTATTTGCAGCCTAGTTACAGTCAGTGATATATCTGTAATAATCAGCAGTAACAACGGAAATTTGTCGCATCCAAATTATGAAAATTGTGTCTCCTTTTCGTATTTTCTGTGTCAAAGATTCCTGTGTATAACCCCTCTCCTCCATGTTTCCTCACTGCATACATAATGACAGGCTAGATTCAGAAAAGCCAACTGGAAATAGATAATGATGAGTTATCTCAGTCACCGAGGCTGTACAGTATGTATCAGTGCCAGTTCCCTGAAGAAAACGTCAGTGTGAATGTCTCATATTTCCATTATGTTCCTTTAGATGAGGATACACTCTTCTCTGGTATTATTAGCACTGTCTTATCAAGTCATATACGTCTGTAACAGTGTCACACTGACAGGATGTACATGTGAGGGAGGGCACAGCTAATACTGGCTGGCGTGGGCTCTTTGAAGCAAGCTTATGAGTGACTCAGAGATCTTTAGTCTGGGAAGTAAACATGAAGATGAGGTCACTCAAATCTCAGACTCTGTCGTCTGCAACAGTGAAAAAACTGAAGTTAGGGATGTTTTTGTATCTTACAGAGAGACGTACCCAGTATTTACAATAATACTGGTATATTTCATTTATTTTTTCCTCTAAAATGCCAAATTGTTACTCCCAGGATGAACACGTGACTATTGGGCAATGTGTTATCAAAAAACGTACTGTACCTACAAGTTGTCTTTCCAGAAACGTGACATGTTGCTGTTGATTTTACCTCCATTGTACCTGGGTGGAGATAGATATCTCAAAACCAGATACCAAAGATAGGTACTGATAGAGGTAAATAAAACCAGTCCTTTGAGGAATACATTAACGATGCAGTAAAGAATTACCTCCCAGTGAGAAGATGATAAACAACAAGTTTACTCACAAATCAACGTTGAACTGTAAAATATTTCCATAGTGCTCCACCTCTCAATTTTTTGAAATCATCTCTTTTTGGACCGTCTTACATTAGCTACTGTTGACTATTTGACACATAATGACATGGTGATTGTGGCAAGTGCAGTTTAGTTAAGTTAAGTTAGATGAGTATCTCAGATGGCTCAAGACTCTGATTTATTCCATTTTAAAGGGTAAATATAATGGGCATTACAGATCAACTTTTTTTCTGACAGTATTCAACAATAAAAATGCATCAGGTCAGTTTTCCTAGTAACAACTATTAGTTACGTTAATTAAATAGTAACTTGAGAGCAGAACAATATGCCATATGTCAGATACATATTTTAAATTCAACAGTGTAGCAGGGTCATAGGCATTCCTGTCGTAACAATAACCTTTCATAGATAAAAGTATTATGATATTTATAAGGTTGTGATTAACTGTTGGAAAAACCATGAAATAAACTATAGTTGTAAGATTATGCAACTTTTTCTCATTCTTTGCTCAAAATATGAGCTTCTGAAATACATCCATACATGTTCAAGTGGAAATGTGAAATGAAATATGAGTGGACAATGCAAACAACACATAGAAAAACCTTAGCCACAAAGGCTACATAATGGAGGCTGTTTATGGACATGGGAGATAAGGTAAAAAAACAACAACATTGCAAACGAAGGCCTCAGAGCAGGTTGAAGCCCTGGCTTTTTTAAACATAGATACCATCATTACGTCAGTATATAGATAACAGGAAATCACAAAAAGCACAATATGTCCCCTTTAAGTCTCAGCATCTGAAATAAATGTCCTTGTGTAGCTGTCTGTTTCTGTGTGTAATCTGTGTTTAAATCTCTTGTGACAAACACAGATTGAAACAAAACATTCACAGTCCTGAGTGGAGGGGGAAAAGATATATTACATGTCTTCAAGCCACAAAGGAAAAGGACATCCTCTCCAACTCAAACAACAAATCTACTGTAAGTCTCTATAAACAAGGTTAAGGTGGAATATGGTCGCCTTCACGCTCAGCGCCTCACTGCGCACTGATCAAACCAGTAAGTAATATGTCAAAAGGTGGTGAGAAATTAGAGCGATAACATTGTAATGGCCTTGAGTGTATATAAATCTCAGTCTGCTGAGCCTTTTGAGACAGCTGAGGATGAAGGAGCTGAGGTTGGAGGGTCATGAACTGTCTTTATGAGCATTGTGGTGACACATGAAATGAAGATAGATGATAGGTAGAGGAGGTGACTCACTCAGACACACATACAAACACACTGAGCCGTCTTTGCAGAACATGCACACAAGATAATATCAACACCAAGTCACTATGCAGGAAAATCAGGTCAGCTGGGCAAGAAGCAACTATCAGGAAGAAACATTTTAAAAACAGGGGCCCTCACTGTAAACTGCCATGTTTGAACAATAGAAACTGGGAAGGGAGGATGAAGAGTCGTAACCTAAACTGTTGGTTTGATTTCAGCTTGCGGATGGAAAGAGTGCTCTGTTAACACTCCTGTCCTCTGACTGGCAGGGAGGGCCCTCACCTTTGACCCCAGCTGGATGCCTATTCTTGTAGGGGGGTTTCTCCCTGCTGCTTCTTTGCTGCTGTTTTGACAACATAAGGGAAAAGTCTTGCGTCAAGGGAAACAGCCATATGTCTACTAAATCCCTCAACAAAAATAGCTCACATCTTCATCTGGTTTAGTCAGGACAGTATTGATCCTCTCCGAAGACAGTTACATCATGTGTCAGATGTGAATATCATTTACGTAATGGCAGTCCAGTGACCGCTGACCCCTGCAGATGAATACATTTCACATGATTCACATTGGCCCTGTGTCCTTGTAATCTGCAGGTGAATTATTGAACAACAGGGTTGGGATTGAGGAGATAATGCCTCAGCCTGAGTCATAATCCCCACCTGCAATTTTGAAATCCATTCGATTCCTGGTAATCCTGGCTGAAATGTGGAGCTGTGGGTTCATGTAAGCACATAAAAACATTGCTATCTGCTCTATATTTCACCAGTGTGAGACAGTTTTTCTTCACATCATGCAGCCCTTACTGACATTTATTTATAACTCCATTAACCCATTCTTAGTTTGTCCCCTAGATAATTCTTAACCTCAGAAACAGCAGTTCAAAAAACAGCTTTGGAGCTTTTTGATTATATCACATGATATTGACGAAAATGCACACTTTTCATCTGTTGATGTACAGTAGATCATGTGATTTGATTGAAGCTTCAGAACAGCTACTAAATGGATCTTGAGTTTGAGGTCAACATGTTTTTATTTATATGAACAATGTGTGCAATATGAAAGAATTTGCCAGGAATGGCTCAGAGAAAAAAAAAATGCATGTCCTAATCAAACACAACCAAAAACATTTTTTTCTTTATTTCAGATGTACATGTTAATCAATGTGTATCAGCAACTGGCAATTGCAAGCAAAAAGCTTTGATGTTACCTGTCCAGCACTAGATGGCAAAAAAATAGTGGCGAGATAGTGATGAACATAGCAGCCAGATGTTCAATTCAGGTTGATTGAAACTAAAACAGAGCTAAAAGGAGATTTATTATTTGACAAATGGCATGTGGCCAGAAACAGCACCATAAATTCATACAAATGTTGGTCTATGTCTTTTAGATGTGATATCTGGATGTCCCTAAAAATCATTTAATACATCTTTCAGAGTTTAAATTCCCCAAATTTCATGATGGCTAACTGATAACTAATCCAATAATTCCTTGACAGACCATGTCACCCCTCCCATAAAGTGTGCTTTGGTAATCTCTCTGTGAATTTTATGAGTAGCTAGAGCTGCCTGCCTGCCTCTCTGTGTGGAGCACCACTTCACATACACTCAGGCAAAGTGCAGTGACACTCACTAAATAACATCACCAGTAGCAGTGAAGACAAGCTTTCACACAAAAACCTGCTTCCTTCATGTTTGCAGCTGTCATCCTGCCTTGTTTTTCCTCAAATGTCAATTATGTCATCGACTTCCGGTGTTAAATAATTGAGGCGGAGACATTTTGCCATGTAAGGACGGAGTTGCTTTTTCTCCTTTGATACATCTAACTTCAGTGTTAAAGCATCAGTGAGAGTCATGGCCTCTTCATGAATTAAACATTATGCCATCAAAGACCAGAGGTTTCCGCACAAGAGGGTCACCTGGGTGTGTCTGTTTAAGAGCCTCTGACTGTAAAGTTGGGGATAGTACTTTAGTTGCATCATCTCACTAACTCTAGTATTTATATCCCACTGTCGTGCATCCTAAGGCTTATTTGAAACATTAGGCTTTATGAGCAACCTCAGCACTTCTTTCCCTGATTAACACATAGGATCAGCACTTTTATACCACACACTAACTTTTGGCACACTTTCTTTCTTGCTTTGTTCTCAGGGGGACTTTGCGAGACAGTAGCGGTGGTAATGGTGGTCCTGCAAGACCTGCAGCCATTCCTGATTGCCTGAAGCCAAATGTTCCCAATGATGACTGAGGAGAAGAAGTAAACAAGAGACGACTCAGCAGCTCAAACGGGGAGAGCTCTTTCAACACTATGGTAATGTATCAGTGTCACCAGATACAGAAGCTGACCCTCAGATGGTGCAAAATAATAGTGCAAACTAAATCTCATGACTCACATCTAGTCCAATATTTATGCATGCTTTAAGTTAATCATTTATTTATTGTTTAATGATCCACATGTCGTTGTGATGTCTGTTTTTGTGTGTGTGTGTGTGTGTGTGTGTGTGTGTGTGTGTGTGTGTGTGTGTGTGTGTGTGTGTGTGTGTGTGTGTGTGTGTGCACTGATGAATCTTGAGCCCATATTTGTGTCACTCTGCACAGAGCAGATAAGCAGGCCGTTGAGAGGTTCAGCGTATCCAGAGGGTCGTGAGGGAAGTCCTTTGGCTTATACAGGAAGCTTGTAAACTGAGTCTGCAGTGCAAACAGGAAGTGAGTGATGGATGGCAGGTTTTGTTGTAGCAGAGAGACGGGAAAAGCTTGAGAGTTCCTCAATCTCTCCAGCACATGGCCAAGTTGTTAGAAAGCTGTTAAGTTGTTGCAATGCAGGAAAAGACTTTCCTGTGGCTGAGTCAGTGAGTCACCAGGTCACATCATGCAGTTTCTTTTTACTGATTGAACTTTTGACAGCAATTGTGCTTTGTAATCACTTTCTTTTCTTTTTAAATCAAGTAAACCCTCTCTATTTGCTATATTCTGTGTTTATCAGCAGACACAAAAGGCTTCTTCTTTGGCCTTTTTCGCTTTGGTATGTGGAAACCAAGATACTAAAAGTCGAACAAAATTAAATGGATTAGTGGTTGAAGAAGAATGGACTTAAAATACTTAAAATATTTGAACTACTTCTGTACTTCTATAGTACTTGCAGTTCTTGGTGGTCTAAGGGTCCTGACCCCCTGTACTGCAGAAGAGACAGGTGCTGCCACATTTTTCTGTCCCGCTGCAACTGCTCTAGACTGTCGTATTCAAATTCAAGAAATGTCCCCATCGTGCGACTTAAAGTTTGGACACATTCTCACCTGTGTTTCATTTACTGAAAGGCTAATTGTTTGAATTGTTTTATATTCTTTATAACATAAAATATCCTTTTTCTTAGAGGAAATACAATTTTGGAACATTGTCCCACAGTCTAGGTTAATAGAACCACAAATTTTACAAGATTGTCACAGATTATTTTCAGAAATAAAAAACATAGAGGTGAAGCTGAAGTGCAAACTGGCACGAAAAGGTTTGTAAAAATATTTTCCTTAACTTGGCAGAAGACAGTAGAAATTGACAGGAAACAAATGGAGGGAGAAATGGGAGATGACATGCAACAAAGCTCCCCGGCTGATCCATGGATGATGAAAATACATATGTCATGATTCCTAAAAAAAAATGCATTTAAAAAAAAGGAAATCTGAAACGTTTGATAATATTTTCATCAATTTTCAGATAAGCATGTTAATTATCTCAAAATTCCCTCAATGTCTTCAAGACACTGAATATAAGAGGTTGTGTGCTGCTACTCTAGATCATTTTAAATGCTAACTAGCTTGCTTCTGTAATCCTCTGGGATGAATCTAATCTAAATTGTCACAAATTCAATAAAACTGTTGGTTTAATCAGTGACAGTGCCAGTTAAAATCAGCCTCTCCCTTTTACTTTCTTAACCACTTGACCACCTTGTGCCTTTTTTTCTGGTTAAACAAATAAAACCTTTATCATTATATTATCAGGGAGTTAATTATTTGTGATTCATTCAGGATATGATAAGAGAGCAAGAATCTGACTCACAGGCTGATGCTGTCTTTTTACTGCGAGTTATAAAAACGCTTCATGAACTCTGTTTCAGTGGATCAACAACTGAGCCAAACCTGCTGATGAATCCAACAAAAAGCCTGGAGGTGACTGGAGGCTCTTGATAACAGTAGTGCTTTCATCCTGTTTAATGTTAAATGCGTGCATTGTATTCCTTTATCCCCTGACATTTATTAGATTTATGTATTTACCTGTTTGCACTGTTTAGAGGAGAGAGACACATGCTGCAAAGTCAGATCTGGCGCTGCTTTTTAAGCCTCCAGGCAGACACCTGTTGTGAATTTTTTGTGGTATAGATGTCAATAAGTGTGAGCAGTGCTTCTCCATGACTGTGCTTCTTTACCTTCAGCTAAAGGGTTCATACAGTAGGTCAGATACATACCTCTTTTTTTGCTTGTCCATCTGTGGTGTCACGTTCCCCTGAATTAGATATAGCAGACACAAAAGATGGAGTCACTTTTCTTGACACTTTTCTGCCACAGCTGCAGAGGTTCAGAAATAGCAGTCCTACTCACAACTGACACTCACACCACATTGAAAATCACTGACTCACTGACTCTTTGGACCTTTCATATCCTATTACCTCATTTACCACACGGCTCCTGAAAAGCACATCCTTCACCAAGATGTTAAAAGAAAATTCATTTTAAATAAGTACGCACAAAAAAAAGCACAAGTTAAAAATTATTTGAATGGATGGACATTTTTAAATCTATTTATGATAATATGACAACTCTTCCTATAATATTTTCTTGTTCCAATATCTCCTAATTTACGTACCATCCAAATATTTTAAGAAATGGGATAAAACCATTAGGACCTTTGTGTGGGATGAGAAGAAACCAAAAGAGATATTTAAAAACATAAAGTGTCAAGCAGGACTGGCACTTATGCAACACAAATTAAGCATTTGATGATACATGGATGAACAACATAAGAATTTCAAAATGGAAGATTTTTAAGGTATCTTACAAAAAATACAACAGGTTTTTTTTTTTCAAAACTAAAAGCTAAACATGGGTTGTTAAGATTCTGATGGACATAGAATGTTAGATGAATTCACTGCAGCAAGACCATCCTATTACAGTGAGTGGCATTATAATGACTTTGAGCATATCTGCTGTGCTGTGGAGGCAGATGCACAGCTGTGCTGTCTCTGACATAGAGCAGGATATGCATGCCTGTACAGCCTCCTTGTAATCAGCATCCTGGCTGCTCAAGATAAGGCACAGAGGCACAGTGTGACGCTGTGTCTTGCTTTCTGCCAGGAGACTTCAGGGCAAAGCATCCACACCAGCAGCACCACTGTGGACACTTCTGCATGTGACAGAATTGTCCACAGTGGTTTTACCTCCCTACCATCATTATCTAACACAATATACAACCCTAACACATTTAGGCTACTGTGTGCAGTACTTAAAAAACCTTGCAAAAGATGGAAATACTTTACCATATGTAAATAACAGTAGAATCACATTCTGAAAACTACAATTATTTTTCGTTGTTGCTGAGAATTAGATGAGAAGATTGGTACCTATTTTATCTGTCCACTAAATTTAGCTTGGCATAAATACTCAAAAAAGGGGGAAACAGCTAGCTTGGCTTTGTCTGAAGCCTCTAGAGATGCACATTATGTTATGCGCGGGCCGACCCGTAACCCATTTGGTCGGGTCAAGAAATGTTCACTTTATTGGCGGGGCGGGTCATTAAGGATTAAATATGTCCAATACAGCCTACTTCTTAACAGCACTGTTGGGTAAATCCACCTCCGACCTGACGTCACAAAAGCTCCAAGCAGCGGCCACAACACACCAGAATCAAAAGAAGCGGTGAAGATGGAAGAAGAAGTGTTTTTAATAGCGGCGGGGCGGGGTGGGGCGGGTTGTGAAAATAGATGCCGTTGTGCGGGCGGGATGGAGCGGGTCAAATTATTTCATAAATGCGGGACTCGCGGGTTGGAAAAAACCCTGCCCCGCGCATCACTAATGCACATAGTGAAATGTAACGTTAGCTACTCAAGCTAAATTGTGCAGGGCAGCTGTTGTGATCAAGTAAAATGAAACTCAGTGTAATATTGTGATAAAAGTCCAAGTCAGTGCGAGCTGTGGGTGGTATTGCACTTTAGTTTTCAGCCTCAAACTGTAGTAGTTTTGACCTACTCCTGTAAAATGTACCAGTTAACACATTTTTATCTCTTTTGTTAAATCTGAATAAAAACCAAAGTGTAAAAAACTCTTTGGGGGTTTTACAAGGGGTAATATGGTGGACTATTTTTTGTCCAGACACAGTAGCCCGGCTGTTTCCCTGTTTCCAGTGTTTGTGCCAAGCTAAGCTAACTCACGGCAGGAAAGCAAATTAGCATATTTCCGGGGTTAGGGTTAGGGATAAAATGTTAAACTGCCCCTTTATAGTGTGTGGGTTTTTTTTTTTTTTAGTTTGAATCAATCATCTTTGTTACTCCTTTAGTGTAAATTGTTTCCATCTGTGTCTGTCCAAAGCATGGCCAACATACTTGGAAATTATTTTTTCCAAAAATCAATTTAATTCATTTGTAGAAAAGGAAGATCATCATCCACACATTTCAAAACTGCCTGACCCACCAAACACTGAATAATCAATCACAGAACACATGAAGGCTTAATTTGATTTTGTCAGTTTCTGTGTTATAGCTGGTTTCATTGCAGCTGAGTCGTGTGTTTTCATGTCAGTGAGCACATTATGTTACACTGAGCTTCCTGTCAATCAAGAGACAGCCTCAGGAAGAAAATGAACCTCTACTAGAAAACAAATCCCTCAAAAACACATCATTTTACAAATATTGTGTACGCTTTACTTGTAAACAACAGAAATGATTTGATTTTAAAATATATATCCATATATTGAGTCAGCTGTAGCACCTGAGCAGCACATGCATGACAACTAGCCAAGCCACTACTTCCAAATTCTGCTACTGCCAAGTGGCTCTACAAAAATACTGAAGAAATATCCACTTTTATACTTAAGTGTGTTAAATGACATCTGGCATAAAAAAGTAATTTCAATGAGCACATTTGGAACATGAAGAAAGGTGTCAATGAGAAAGTATTTGAATTAATCTGACTGGGATGTGGGAATAGATACAAAAGGGTTGGGGAGCTATGTGGAAGAAAAAACAGTTAGATTGAAATAGTTGTGAAGAAGAAGTTCAAGTAGGTCTGCAAAGCATCTTTTGGCACCCCTTAACAGTCATATTTTCTTATACCTTGGACCATAATTTACTTTTAATAATTTCCATTCTTCTCTGATTGCTGTTGGAATATAAACTCAAGGAGGACTTTTAGGAAAAAAACAAAGCCTGACTCCTCTCGATTCATTTCAGCAACTGTACTGTACTATAAATCAGATCTCAAACCCCTTAGTCAGGGAAAATAGCTCCATGTGGAAGCTGTACTGTGTTGCATCAGCCAAGAGAGTGGGGGGAAAAAATGTTTTTAACATGCAAAGAGGGCTCTGTGTGGCTGTGTGAGCCGGGGGCAGCTTTTCAGCCAGAGCTCCATCTTTACGAGCCCACAGACACAATCACACTAGAACATGTGGTTTTGATCGGCTCACGTGCAAGGCCGAGGCCAGTTAAAGCACCGGCACACAGCGATCGCTCACTATACTGCAGCAATGAGAACCACATGCCAGTTTAAACCCAAACGCCCTGATCATGTCCTGTCTCGGGGGGGGGGGGGGGGCCTCTCTGTTCCCAAGCTTATAAACAATGGCTCTGTATTCATTCAACTTTTCAAGCAGTTGTGAGACTACGGAGCCCCTCCTAAACATATGTTATTGTGATACTGGATCATATTGGCAGATGAGCTAAATAGTTGAGGTGTAAAGGAATTTGTCCGTGACAGTTTCAGGATGTTTCTCAAACACATCATATGAGTAGAAAGATGACACTGAATGACTTTCATGATACTGAAAGTTGCATCAGCAGAAGTTTGTCTGTTTTTGAACTCCTCCTGTCTTTTTGAGCAAATGTTCATTCCATACATGGTGAGAGAGAAAAAAGGCTTCATTGTGTTCACCTCTAAGTATTAAGTAATATATATAAGTAAGTATTTTCATACCATCAATGCAAGACCAAACTGACAGGCTCTACAACCCTCTCTTCCTCACGCAACCAACATGATAAAATCACTGCTCACCTGTTTATATTATACACCGACGCCTTTATTCTTTACTATCTCTCCATCACACAAAGACAATGCAGAGGACAAACAAGTGCTGAGTTTGTTGTATGATAGTGCTGAGCCCTGGAGGGAGAAAGAGTTGCCAAAATAATTAGACAATCGATTAGTCCAGTGGTTTCCAAATAAAGGGATCACAATATCAATCATAGTGATCGAAGATTATTAACACGGTAGGAAAGAATAAATATAAAGCATATTTCTACTATTTAGTTCATTTTGTTTGTGATTTGTCAGTCAATGTCAGTGAAAGATTACTATTTTGTTGATTGATTGATGGTTTGATCATTTTTCAAGCAATTTTTCAACTTAAGCTTTTAAAATATCTAACACTATCTGCTTTTTTGTGTTGTTGCTGTTGTAAATGGAAAAGTTAATTAAGTAATATTTTGTGCATTTGTTATCTGCTACTGTACAATAGATTGTGTGATTTGATTGAAAGCTTCACAACAGCTAGTAAATGGACCTTAAGGTTAGATTATTTGGTCAATATTTGTTTTTTACATTAACAGCAGATCAAATAACTATGTGTAATGAAAGATGCTGCTTGGAGAGACAAAACTGTGAAAACAAATCCCTAAAAACAATCTTTACATTACATCAGTTGCACCCCAACACACAAAATGTATGCATAAAACAGCTTTAGAAATGCTTTCTCTCTTAATATTATGATGATAACAATCACCACAAAAATGTATTTGTCTTTAAATGATTTAGGTTTATATCCATTAGGTTTCAGTAACTTGTCAGTTGTAGTCTGGCCTGGTTTATCACACCTTCTCACTGGCTCTCCCACTGGGATGTACTTGTAAATTTAGCCCATTTGCCCACTGTCTGGTCTGTGATGTCCGCAACTTCGCAACAGCATGTCATCTGATATTTGGTGTCATTACACTGCATTCGCTGACCATGAGCAGATTGTTAACAGCACACTTTGCACTCCAGTCAAGTCTTAACTGGGAGAAAATAAACCCCTCAAATTCCCCCTCCAGCCAACAGTTTGCTAATCCCCTCCAGCGATCTGGTCCCGCAGAAAACCCCCACAGTGGACACCCAGACTGAGGCTTTTCTGCTGTGTGGTCGTAGAAAGTAGCACAGTGGACAGGTCGCAACCCTGAACTGGTGGCCGTGTGGGAAGACTGTTGCTGTCTAAGCAACATGCATGTGCCTTTATCTGCCTTTCCCTTTCTCTCATGCTGGTGCCACTGCATTCCAGCTTTGACCCTGACAGCCAGTCACTGCTTACTTGTACTCTTCAACACTCCTCTACTCTAACTTCTGAAGAGCAGGTGACAACCAAGAATACTTTCACTCTGTCAACAGACTGCATGCCACTGTAAGAAAAGAATATAGTGATGACATGCCACATTTTAGCCACCTAGACAGAAGACATTTAGATTAGTGTGAGGCTCTTTATAGTGTACACTGAGGTAATCTCTTTAAAGATATTATTCTTCTCACAAACCAGCAGGAGCTGCAGCTTGAGGGCTCAAGGTCATTTATGCTACAACAGTTCAGCCTTTTATAAAACCTTTTTTTTTTTATTGTCCCGCAGGACGCCTCGCTGTTATTTCTGTCCATTCTCTCAAATGCCACCATAGATAATGCATAATGCACGTCATCATTCTTCACCCAGATTAAGCTCGAGGGGGTAAGGGGGGGCTGAATGGGTTGCTGGAAGCAGGACTAAAGCAACAGGCCTGTGGTGTCTCTCTAGAGCAGCACTGGGAGAGCCTGAGTGTGGAAGCCATCAAGGCTCAAGCAGCTGATGTGCTCTGACAATGTTGTGGTGGATCCGCTCTGCCGTAAGAGGTACATAGGAAACACGGTGTGGTTCACATGGGGAGCTCTTTTTCCATCCACAGCTAGGCCTCAGTGGGGTACTTCGTCTGTGTGTGTGTGTGTGTGTGTGTGTGTGTGTTTGTGTGTGTGTGTGTGTGTGTGTGTGTGTGTGTGTGTGTGTGTGGCCACATTTCCACATTTCAGGCACAGAAATCTAATCTCTCAGCTCACCCAACTTTTTCCCACACCAGCCTCATTCATCTTAATTTGTCCTCCAATGGTAAAGTGGAAAGTAACTAATTAGATTTACTCAAGTCCTTTACTTAGGCATAATATTGAGGTACCTTATTTGAGTGTTTCTCTACACTTTTACTCCACTGCCATTTCTGAGGGAAATATTGCAGTTTTTTTATTGCTCTATATTTATCTGACAGCTTTACTAGTTTCTTTTCTGATAAAGATTTAACATCAGAAGACATATGATTAAATATTAAACCATTGGTTCATAACCTTTTATGGCTCGTGAGCTGTGTACAATTGTGGCCCTTTGTCATGTTTTAGATGTTTGTAAGTTGTTAGCGGTTCCACCAGAGATTTATTTCCTCTCTAAATCTCTCAGGTGGGTTCATTTAAATAACTGTCCAACAAGTCCAACAAGTCCAGTGCAGCACAACTTTGTTTTTCATATGTTTTACCCCATTGATCATCTTACAGCTGTAGGGGAAATATTTGTGTCCCCTGGGTCATTCGCTGAAGGGTTCTCACAACAACCTGTCTAAGTAAGGGATCTGAGTACTCCACCACTGTTGTCCTGCTCCCATGGGTGCTTAAATTAACCTGCCGGCTCCTTGGACACTGTGGCCCTTTGGATAAAACTCCCGAGTAGACCTCATGGAATCCTGGTTGGCTCTGCTGAGGCCTAGCACATGTTTTCTCAGGGCCTGTGTGTCGAGGTACGCCGCGTGGGAAACACTTGCATTCCACACCCACTTGTTGACCTCTCTGAACTCTCACTGCGCTGATTCCTCGGTGTTACCTTGGCCGAGGGGAGAGGATGTCCCTCAAGCTCACAGGGAGGAGGAACATATGTAGTGGGAATCTCCCGCTCAGCGAAAATAAACTGATGACACATTTGAGTGGGAGTCATCCGTTTTTATTAATTTATCAAGTTCAAACAGTGCTTGAGTGTTTTGGAGGTAGTGAGGAAAGTCAGGTCATCCAGATCGTTATTGACATTTATATGAATGGAGAATCATCTTCATTACTGAAAGGACTTAACACCTCAAAGCCTTTGCTTGCATATAAATCAGAAGTGTCAAGTGCTGCATATTTGAATCCCACTCAACATTCTTAACTTTACACAAAGCTGATAAAAGCAAACAGGTACAACAGGAATGTAGTTTCACAGCTGCTCACACTGTGACAAAAATGTGCTTCTTGTCTATTGTCTTGTCGACACAGATGACTTCTTAGTTTACAGAGACACATTGCTGAGTCACTTTGCACCACGTGAGGATGTGCTGCAAGGAATCAACAGCTCCGTGTGAAGATTAGCGTCACTGATAGTATGTGAACTTTTTTACAAGGATCTCTGGCCGCATTAGTTTTTCATCATAAAGATCGTCTCACTCAGCAAAAGGTAGTTTATGATTGACAGAATAATATCAACAGGTAATAAAGCAAGCTTCAATAATATCCATAGGTTTAAAGAGTAATGCCATACAGTTCTTTCACTTCAGTTTATTGATTCAGGATGACTAAAAGTGGTGGACTTCATTTAATTCACCAACCAAGGCCAGATACACGTCACTTTTTAAATGCAGTACTTCAGTATTACACTTCTGTAAGGATGTGGTATTTGCAAAAGAGAAATTAGAAAAACTATTTTCAAAACCAGAGACCAAGTTTTACTAACTTTTACCTCCAAAAAATAAAAAAACAACAACTCTGGGTCATACAATTCCCATGATGCACCTCTTTGATTAAACCCTCTACCTGGTAAATACCTGTCTTACAAACTCCACACTCCTTTGTTTTTATCGCAGGCTTCATGTTAAATATTTTTAGTCCCCAAGTCAAGGATATTTTAAACGGATCATCATGCGTAAATATGGTTGATTGCTCCTTTAAAAAAATAGAGCGTGGCTGCACCATCTGTTCATGCTCTACGCTGCCACATTGGCATTGTATTCCTATCATTATATGGAACTAAGTTATTTTAAGTTTTAGCATTATGATCATGAGTCATTCTTCTATTTTATGCATAATGTTTTATTTATTTTAAGTACT
The DNA here is from genome assembly GCF_027409825.1 of Scomber japonicus. Classification (NCBI taxonomy): domain Eukaryota; kingdom Metazoa; phylum Chordata; class Actinopteri; order Scombriformes; family Scombridae; genus Scomber; species Scomber japonicus. The sequence goes on from NC_070583.1 coordinate 23,042,907, forward strand.
CTGCAGTTTGTTTTGTTTGTTTTGTGTTTTTGCCTCTCCATTTTTTTCAAGTCAGCTTCCCTGTGAATTTGAGCAAAAGTGTGCAATGTTTAGGCTTGTTTATGATAAACTAAAACAAGTATAATCACTGTGCAAGTGTGGAGGTGAATGCTTAAAGACAAATTTCACTTTACACTTCAATATAGCTAATAAGCTCTTCTCTCCTTCAAGAGAGTTCAACACATAATAGGTCTCTACAGGTCTTCAATTGTTGTTTTTACATTAGTAACCAAACTGGCTACGACAACTACTCTTCTTACCATTGTCTCTAACCCCTTGTACCCTTTATTGAGGTAGATATTTTACATAATATTTCATTTAACATTTCCATTGCTTCACATTAAATAATTTATTTGATTGTTCTGATATCTCATATACTGTATGTGCAGTGTATTGAAACAATTGTTATAAAACATAATGAATAGGCCCATTGAGATTTTGTTCCTGACCTGAACATTTACTGTACAGAGAAACAGAGAGCATGTTGTTTTCATGGTTTAATGAATTAATTGCATTCAGCAGCATGAAGGAAGAGAAACTGGACCTTTTAACTGTGAACAAAGGAACTGTATGTTAATTAGCTGTACTGGCCAGATGGGGGCAGGTAGTTTAATAAATCTGAGCTGAAAGCATCCTTTAGAGAGTGATTACGCAATTACTGATGACTTGTCCTTAATTTCAAACTAAAGAAATATGATTTTATGTTCTGACCTTAACTCACAAATCCAATTTGTAAAGCAAAGCTCTCAACGTGCACTCCAAGCAAGCATTCACTGACATTAGCAAGGATATTGACGTTATTCAGGTGGCTCCTCGTGCTCCCTTTTGTCCAGACTTATTTAAGGGTTTGTGTCCATTTTACCTCTTTGCTCTTTAGAAGTGCTTAATCTTGTTTCAGAACATTTCCATGACAGGAGCAGTTAAAATGTTTTTTTCAGCCTCTAAGGCGTGTGCCAGATGCCCTCTTTTCTTCAGAGAGGCCCTCATATTCAAATCGCAGCAGCTGGGAAGTGCTTTGGTAAGAGGAAAAGCAGTGGGCAGAGGCTGGGGGAGTTTTTAAAGATGTAATGGGGTGGGGGTGTGCATTTGTTTGGCCGGTGTATAATCTGGCACACTTCTATAACAGAGAAACCCCAAGGCTCTCAGTCTTTGATCCACATAAGCAGTGTGAGGCCTGCAGGCTGGGGGTTTGCCTGGTCTTTCAGGCCTTTTTACTCCTGGTTTGAAGGCAGAGTCAGAGAGAGAGAGAGGGAGAGAGAGAGAGAGAGAGAGAGAGAGACTCTGGGTAGGCGGGGGTGGCATGTGGCTGGAGAGACAGCAGGTTGTCTGCCCACAGGCAGTGATGCTGCAGCAGGGGCCGTCGTAGGGGAGCACACGTCACTCTGTGAGGCTGACATTATTTTCTTTGTTAGTCTCCATGTGGATAATGAATTCTGCCCACATTCACTGCCAAGATGTGATTTTATACAGTATGCTGCCACATATGCTGACCCTGGCATTTCCAATTGGCTTGCAGTGAGATTTTTGCTTTATTAAAGTCTCATGGAGGCTACAATGCTGTCCTCATGTAAATTGGGATGCAGAAATGTCAGCTTTCCAGTTTTTTCTTTCTTTTTTTTAAAGATTCTTTTTGGGGGATTTTTTGACCTTTATTATACTGTTGACAGAAAGTGACAATAAACATGGAAACAAATGTCCCTGGATTCAAACCAGGGACATAAATGTCACATTGTATGTGTCTTAAACCAACCTTCCCAGTGATCTTTTTAGCCCACATGTGCCCTCTGTGGGAAGAATAAACATATACTATATGACCAGAAGTATGAGAACATCTTGCTCCACATACTTTTGTGTCCTTCTGGTTTGGTCTGAGGCTGTTTTAAGGTTCGTACTCAGTTAGTTCTTGTTTAAGGGACATCTTAAAGCTACAGCATAGTGATATTTTACACAATGCGTTCCTCCAACTAATGGTCTTGCAGGTGAATGGGAGCAAATGTGTAAAGCCTTCCCTAACAAGTGAAGTCTGTTAGTAATTTAATGCCCATGATTTTGGAGTAAGATGCCTAAAATTCAAAATGGGTGTAATATTTGGGTGTCCATATTCTTCAGGAACTGAAGTTTCATTTTCAATACAATTTTAGTGGGGGTCTGTTCAGAGTAAAGTCTTCACTCACACATAATTTATATTGCAAACGGTCACACAGAAAGGAGAAGTGCCCCTTTTAAAGATAAATAAATCATAACGCTCTCACAGGATCGTTGAACAAACCATGTTCTGGCAGTAAGCTGGAAAGTCCACCGAGGGGGAAAGTACAACTGTCCCTTTATCGTGCACAGACTGTTGGGAGGCCGCTTTGTCGTTACTCATGAATCTATGTTGCTGGAGGCTCTCATGCTGACTGAGTGTCTCCCCAGAGGGTCCGGAGAAGGGACACAGGGTACGGTGCAACTGAACACACTTGTCACTGTGGGTCCTCATCACAGAGAAGGCTCGGGGTAACAAGAGGAAAGGAGACCACTCAGATTTAACCCAATGTGCAGTTTGGTAGCCGCACTACAGCCTGCTTGATAGACTTTTATTAAGTGTGTTCGCTGTGTGGATTTTAACCACTAAAATGAAGGAAACAATGAATTTTTGGCATCAAGTGTAATGAAATCTTAAATGTCAGTTTCTCACTAAATGTCATAAGTTGCACCACAAGTTGCATCTAAAGTGACAGGCTGACTTTAACACTTGTCACTAATGTCTTATGGGTTTGTGGCATGCAGATTTGCAGTTTTATGTATCAAGGTCATAAGATATCTGTTTAGCCAGGTCCCCTGGCGTACAGTCACTTGGTTGTCCATTAGGTTCAGGGGCTCTCTTTGATTTAGGGGCCAAAGCTGGACACATCATCTGTCTGTCCATTATCCATCCCAATGCATAATGGTCTAAGGCTCAGTTGGTGGTGTGTGTGCTGAGAGAAAAAAAGAGACAAAGAAAACCATTCATTGTTTTCTTTAAGAAAATGGTGCAACATCAACACCCTGTGGTAGGATGGAGAATGACCACAGTCACTTCTTTCCCAGCAGTAAGATGGAGATGAAGTTTACTCAAAACACAGAGACATTTAAAACCAACAAATCATATCTTATCCTGGTATAAGTAGGACTGTAACGATTTGTTGTTTAAGTATTTAGTCAGAAAATTAATCAGTAACTATTTTTTGATTATTGAATCATTGTTTTAATCATTTTAAGCAAAAATGCAAAAGCTTTGCTGGTTGCAACTTGTGTTATGATTTAGAGCATTTTCTGTATCATACATAATAATAAGTTGAATATCGTTGAGTTTTAGACTGTTGATCAGACACAAGACATTTTGTCACCATGATTGTAAAAAATTATGATGGGGATTTTTCATTTTCTGACATAAATCAAATGATGAATCAAAAAAATAATTAGCCCTAGACATAAGGCATGTTTTGTTTTGTTTTTAAGAAGTAGAGGCTGTTATAACCAACTGCCGTTTCCTGACTGATGGGAAATAGAAAGAGGATAATGCATTAACCAGGTGAATAATATGCAGTTTATGAAAAACTAATCATGAGCTATAGTCAATATGTTACATGTCCAGCAAACATAAAATTACCACTAGACTATCCAGTAAATGGTCACAGCCACTCTGAAATGGTTCAAATGAGGTGAAAATAGGTCAGATTTGGAGCCGCTAGAGCACTGGGGGGACTATCGACCGATCTGTACTCGATTAGTTTTGTCTTCCTGAACAGACTTCGGTGTAAACTCAGAAAAATAGATCGAGCCATAACATCAATATTATCCATTCTGGTTTTAGTTTTGTTTAAAAAGGGTCATCACATGGACCGCGTGGCAAATTTTGGAAGTAAGTCTGAATCGTATCACACTTTTAATGTAACCCCTGATGTGTTTAAAGTCAACATCCGATCATTTTTCTCTGCTTATCTGCGGTTAGCCACATTAGCGTTAGCATTAGCACATAACGACAACTCTGCATGACAAAAACAAAATGGGTTATAATTAAATAAGTGTGTAGCTTACACGGTTTATCAAATGGTTTGTTGTGGAATGCATTTCAGACACACGCAAAGTATAACAGGGATAAGTTAGTTAAATCTACGTTAGCTTGTAGCTTAGCTTTGAGGTTACTGATAATTACAGCCTATTAATCACATTTAACTTAAAGCTCTTTTAATAGGCTCGTTTAAACCCTTTTTTATTGGTTAGTTTGTCTCCCTGAATTTAATAACGTTTATTATAGCAATAGCAAGTTCTTATGAAGTGTGTAAATATCCACCGTGAGTTTACTTGACCAACATTTGTATTTTAGATGATCCTTTTGATAAACCACCATGCAGAGGCTGCTCATCTTATCTAACGGAGCCCTACATCAAGTGTGCAGAATGTGGACCTTCACCGTTTTTACTCTGCCTCCAGGTAGTAAAGTTAAATATTCTGATGGCATTAAAGGACGGGTTCAACATTGTTCAAATTTGCCTTAAAACTACAGTCAGTTGCCCAAATGAACACTGACACATGCTTTTTCTGGCTGTAATAATTCCTTTAGTTTATTCTGACCATTAGAAGCTCCTTTCAAAATATTCTTACAATGGAAGTGATGGAGGACTAAATCCATAGGTCCTCCGCCTGTGCAAAAATGTATCTAAAAGTTTATCTACTATGAAGATTTAGCCATTCAAATTTAGTTGAATCAAGTAGATATCTTTCAACATTACAGTCTTTTTAGTGCCAAAGTCCCTCCTTTTTGTTACTATATTTCCACCACAGATCAACAGGGAAACACAAAGAGGGAATTTGCTGCAAAAAAGATTGCAGTTTTGTCAGATATCCACTTGAAATGACTAACTCAGACTGCTGAAGCCTCATATGAGCTTCACATAAACCTTTAAAAGCATTTTTGTACAAAATTGATGGGACACACTGTGGATTTTGGCCTTAATCACTTACATTGAAAGGACATTTGAAAGGGATCTTTTAAGGAATGATTACATCATTACAAAACCTGTTTCAGTGTTTAGTGGGGCACCTGACTGTGAAAACTATCCCTTTAAGCCTTTCTTGATTTCCAGACTACTCTGTCACTGTTCAGTCTGACTGCAATTTAACTTAATGGTTTTATTTCAGTGTTTCACCAGAGGATTTGAATACAAGAAGCATGAGAGTGATCACAAGTATGAAATCATGGTAAGTTAAATAAAACATGTATGCCTGTCATCAGTCTTTTTCACACAGACAGTTTCTACATGTAATCTCACACTTCACCTCTTCATACAGACATCAGACTTCCCTGTACTGGAGCCTGGATGGACGGCACAGGAAGAGATGGCCTTGTTGGAAGCAGTAATGGACTGTGGATTTGGAAACTGGTTAGTGTTAATGTTCTAATGGAGGCTTTTGACAGCCAGAAATCTACCCTTGTTTGACAATTTGCATTCACATTTCCTCCAAAAACTCAAAAAGTCATATTTCACCATCCTGGCAGAGACCTCTACTTGTGGACTATTACACCACTACTTTGACATATTTTTTTGATAATAATACATAGAGCTGTAACAATTAGTGTATTCATCGATTAGTTGTTAATTAAATGTAGTTAAATTGGCAGATGATTGACAAATTAATTGAAAAGCCAGAATTAAACAGCCCTAATGACACATACAGTATATTTATCAAAAAAAAATAAAGTACTGAGTGCAATCTTGCATTTAATTTTGAGCCCAATGTAACAACTCAATAACAACTTGTCACCATGAATGAACTGTTTAGATTATAGATCTAAATATAAAATGACATAAAATCAGTATGCTGGAACATTAAAAAAGAAGTCTCAAGATGAACCACATAAGCTTTGAAAGTAGTACAAGTCCTTCTCTAAATGTTCCTTATCATATAAATGATTTTGTGCCCTGAATTACATTTTTGGAAACGTCAAGTGAAACACTTTTCCACTTTTTATTTAGATGACTTATAGATGCTTACACAAACATTTACAGTGCACTGAACTGTTTGACGTATCTACAATATTTCCAACCCAGTGTGTTTAATGATAGACCTTTCTCACAAACTTTCTCTTAACTCTTCAAGTTTATTCACTAACTATCTATTTCTACTATTTCTCTCCTACAGGCAGGATGTGGCGTATCAGATGCGAACTAAAACCAAAGAGGAATGTGAGAGCCACTACATGAAGAATTTCATCAATAACCCGCTCTTCTCCTCCACGTTGCTCAGCTTACGGAAAGCTAAAGACTCTCGCTTTGCAGAGGGCGCGATTCCTTTCAAACGTCAGTAGCCACATTACCATCCCTCCTGCATTCTTATTCTTTTATAGGTGTTATAGTAGTTATTCTGTGATCATGTGTCTGTACAGCATTTAATATTAGTTGGATTGTGTATGTTTTATCACCTCCCAGCCTTGAATTTTGTCTGATTGATTTAAAACTATATTTAGATGAAGTTTTTAAAATGACTTTAGCACTGATTAACACCCCTAAAGAAGTCAGCAGAGAGATTTATATGCAAGAGAAAAATAAGTGAAATCTTACTTCAGGCTGGAAAGATGCTGGCTCGACAGTTGGACAGAAACAGTTGGATGAGTCAGGAACTTGTCTCGGCTCTTTTGGCTGAGTTCCTAGTTGGCTTCAGTTCTCTCTCTGTTGCAGTGTTTAAACATTTGGCAAAATCAGGACAGAGACAGAATTCTTTCTACATTTCTGAAATTTTCAAGGGCAAGAAGTTTGGGGGTGTCATTCTTTATTTGATGTCCATAAGTTTCAAAATGCTATTTATTAGCTTTATGCTTAATATTTAAAACACAATCATTTTGTTTCTTGAAAACAGCCACCGATGATCCCCCTCGGCCCACATTTGACTCTGTGCTGTCTCGAGACATGGCTGGATACATGCCTGCCAGAGCAGACTTCATGGAGGTGAGGGCATAGTATACTTTTATATTTTTCTTTGTGCTACCTTTTGTCAACTTTTAAAATGTACTTGCCTGACATAGAAAAAGCCGGTTGAGACATTTTTCATGAACAGATGGATGAAATGGCCTCTAGATTAAATGCTATTGAAATGGTGACTCATGCCATTGTTGCTGTCTCACAGTGAGTGACTCATCCCATTATTTGCTTTAACTCATAAAAATGTTCGAATATGAGCACTTATCTTGGATCATTGATCGGCTGCATGTGAACTTGAAAGATACCATTTGTGAAAATCTTTCGCCGTCTCGCCTAGGAGTTCGATAACTATGCAGAATGGGATTTGAAAGACATCGACTTTGTGGATGATGACTCAGACATCCTACGTGGTGGGTCCAATCTTAATAGTTTTTTGGGGTGTTTTTGATTAAATAGAAGATGAAAGTGAATGTGTCTTATCTTTAATTCTGTTATGCATATTCCTCTCTTTCAGCACTCAAGCTTTCAGTTGTTGACATATATCATTCAAGATTAAAGGAGAGACAGCGAAGGAAAAAGTAGGTCCTTTTTATTCATGAAATGATGAATTTACAGTATTTATTTAGTCAGCATCATGTAATGACCCCAGTCTGTCAGTAGATGGCATTGTGTGTTTCTATATTGGCTTTTTGGAGCCTAATTCCTATAGATCTTTTTTTGTTTGCTTTGAATAAATGCATTTAATACTGAATTAAAACTTTGTAGACAAATGGTTTTAAACCCCTGTATGCCCCTTCTTAATATTAATGAATTCACAGTGATAATATATTTACAAAGTCTAATCTAAATTTTAATTATTATTTTTGTTAAAAGCACTGAAACGACTGTCCTCAGAAACGTGGGTTGTAACAGTCAGCAGCGTGACTATAATTGCATATTTAAGTCTTTTTTCAATCTCTCATTACTAACCACGGGGAGTCATTCAGGTGTTACTTGCAAGCTGCAGGAACCTCTATTTATACCTTGAATATTTTTGGAAATGAGAAAATGTGTCTGTCCCCTGGTGAACAATGTGCATGCCAAACTATTTGACATTTTGCCAGTTTTAGGCTGGTATCCTCACTGTTTGGAAAATGTTTAAAAGCTTTTGAGCTATAGGCACATGTAGCACATGTTTGTATGTTACACATTTTGTTGAGGAAAAAATGATGAAAATAATATATGGACTATGAATTTTTGAACTTTAAACAATATCTGACTCAAATTTAAATATAATGAATTTTATTGAACCCTTTTCTCTCTTTTTGAACATGTTAATGAGTTAGTACATTATCTACACATCTCCGCCACCCTCGGTATGTCAGCGGTCTGTCTTGGACACACACAGTCAATTCTTGCTGTAATGCATCCATCACTAAATCAGCCCTAACGACCACATGCCATCTGATCATGGAAGAATGGCATGTCTGGCTGGAAAGGCATGTGTGTTTCTTAGCTCCCTCTTTTTTTTGCCCCCAGTTTATCACTCTTAACTTGTAGCTTGTCAGAGAGGCTTCAGGCTCATGATACAGGCCAAGACGGGCCAACCCAACAGACCCTTTCAAGCAGTTTGACTTGACATTCAGACCAAAACTATTCAATATATTACTGAATTATAAAATACCATGATGATTTAGCAAAGGCACAGGAATCAGAATATTAATTTGCATAGTAATAAATCTAAATCTTTATTTCCTTCAGGATTATCCGAGACCACGGACTGATCAACTTGCGGAAATTCCAGAGTGAGTCCTCTTCTGATATTCTCACAGGCTCAGCTGTGACAGTATTCACGGCAGCTCGGAGAGGCATCTAAAATATACCAGCCAAATTGCTGCAGTGGGTTTCAATGGATGCACGCAAACAGTTCCAGTGTTATAACCACTGTTAACCTCTGGCCTCCTCGGGTTGCTTGAAGTGTGGCAACTGACGGAGCTCGTATTTACGATCAAGACTGCGAATAGTTTAGGGGGGCTGTGTGCCAGAGTGTGCCGTGGCTTAATTGCTTTACTATGAATAGATCCCCAAGCGATGTGATGTGCGTAGCTGCCATAATGACTGAAATGCAGGGGGCTTCATTTATTGATCCACCTGTCACAGGTTGGATTTCAGCAAGCTCAGTAATGTAATTCTTTGCGTCTCTCGGGTTGATGCATAGAGGTCAGACAGGCAGTGGGGGACCGCTATGAATGGATTTGTCCAATTAAATCCTCCTTTTTTTGTTGGAGATATGACGATAGACCACCCAGCCCGTCACCATATCTCCACGTGTTGCTCTGTGAAATTGGCTGTGTTTTGGGAGTTGAAGAGTTCTCCCCTCATGTTTTATTTATGCATCCTCCAGCCTCCAGTTAGCCCTCCTCTCCCTCCTTTCCCTTATCTCTCCAGTCTTTCAAGACAAAAGGGAACTCAGAGTAGCTGTAGAGCTGCAGACTGGTTGTCATGGAGACTGTCAAAGAGTGTGTGTGTGTGTGTGTGTCTGTGTGTGTCTGTGTGTGTGTGTGTGTGTGTGTGTGTGTGTGTGTGTGTGTGTGTGTCTGTGTGTGTGTGTGTGTGTGTGTGTGGTGCAATAATGGAAGCAGTATCCAAGCCCGAGAGCCTGTCAGTAACTACTGGAGGCAGATTGACCAGTGTTGTCATTACAGGGCAGCGGTCTGTCTGAAGTCATGTAAGGGTTGTTATATTAAATGATTCAAGTCTGTGTTTTCTTGCTGTTGCCTTTGTTTGCAGTCCGTGTTTGTGTGCCAGTATGGAGCCACGCAGAGGTCCAATGTTGATGTCCCCATAGAGATACGGACTTAACAGTGTTGTGTGTGTGTGTCCACTATTTTTCCATGACTTCATGTGCTTAGTAGCACAGGATAGCAGATGCTAATTAGCGCTCACACACAAAGGAGCCCAATGAGGGAACTTAACCAACACACACATTCTCTCCTCTCACACCCCCATAACAGCTTTCCTCTATGGCTTTGACACTCGTCCGTTACTCAGCAACACAGGCACATTGAGACGAACACAACAAGCTCTTCAGACTGTGTATGCTTGTAGAGCGAGTTAAGTGGTGGTGAATACACATCAGTGGAGCATTGCTGTGACCAATCTCTGGGAGTGGTGCAGCAGGTTGTTTGGATCTGGTGGTCTAATACATTTCCCTGTTGTGCTCTTAAACCAGACTCTGTAAAAGGGTAAAAAAAAACAAAAAACTGACAAACAAAACAGAAACAAAACTGCCTCTGACTTGCACTGAAATCGCTGTTAGAATGGTAGCAGCCCTGTTCTCTACAAAGACACATCAATGCGGATATCGGATATCGGTCCAATACTGCTTTAAATAGCTGGATCAGGTATCAGTAAAAAGGGCTAACCTGATATTGGATACTTTTTTTTTTTTTAATGAATAACAATTCAGTACATTTATATCTATGTAATTGTTACATCTTGTTTTACGAAATTAGAAAAGCAATGTTTAGGTCAAGTCAAGCCAGTCTCTTCCACACAGTGAGGCATATAACTTATTAATTGGTACACACTGGTATCAGATCAGTACTCTGTATTGGCCGATATCTTAAACCCAGGTATCGGTATCAAGACAGAAAATGTTGGATCGTTGCAAGAAGATATCAGATTTTGAGAATCAGGCCTTATTTACCAAAAACAAGTATTGTATGTTAGGAGTGTGCCTTGGTGCAGGTGTCAATACACAAAGAATAAATGATAATGCATATTGTGAATAATACCATTAGATTAAAACTGGAATTTAAACATAGAAATATACCAAAAACCAACATATACAACATACGTTTGCAGGAAGAGTAACATTAGATCCAATATATTAAATATTCAGTAAATAAGGTGCAAACATACTAGCAGTGTTGAAAGATAAGAGCAGTGGAATCAGTGGTTTGTGTCATATATACACATCCTTACAGTTCCTCTGTAACTAAAAGATACAAACTCTCCTTTCACAGTAGCTTCAATAATAATGCAGTGCAGCCACAGAATGATAGATGCTTGTAATATTGATATGTGTGTTTTATGTAGTGTTGAATCAGAGCAACATGTTAATGTTCTTTGATGATTATCATAAGAAAAGGAAATTACAGCACTCCTATAATGCACAAAATAAATCTGATGATGTCTAAAAGTGTGTAAGGGGGTGGATTTTTCTTTCATATTTCTGTGTTATATTTGTTTATATCCGCTGCCTACTCACTTCTCTTCTCTCTCTTCTTACAGTGCTGGAGCGATGCTACCCAAAGGAGGTGCAGGAGCTGTATGACGCCATGAGACGGTTTGCCAGAGTGGTTGGACCAATTGAACATGACAAATTCATCGAAAGTCACGCATGTTAGTATTTGGCTGATTACATGGACGGGCTCTGTGAAAGTGTGCATCAGTCACAAACAGAAAATCAATTTACCTAGTTCTTGCGGAACAGCTTGAGAGAGAAAGAGATATTTTTTTTGTGAGAAAGATAATTTGTGCAGAATGGTGAGAAATTAACAAAGAAGATATATTCTAAATGTCTGCAACTGTATTGCAGCTAAGCACCATTCGTCCAGAGCATTTTCTCTCATTTGTTGTTTTGATGATGAGATGTCTCATACATTGGCCCAACGTCGCCAATATATGTTGACAATTCAGGTTTTTCCATGAATGTGAGTATGAATAGGCATTGATGGCTGAAAATGTGCATGAACTCTCTATAGAACTACATGGTGTGAATGCTTAGTCATTGTGTTAGATGTTGAGACGGGTGAGACTTTACGAGCCACACAGTTCAGGTCAGTCTCTTTGAAACACTGGGTACAGACTTGCCTTTAACTGTCTTTATCTCTTTTTTCTTCCAGTGGAGTTTGAGCTGAGGAGAGAGATCCGCAGGCTGCAGGAGTACAGGAAAGCAGGGATCAAATCGTTCTGCAGTGAGTCTAGCCTGACCTTTCTCACTCCATTGCTCGCCAAAGCTTAATTTCAAAGTTGCATGACTAAGCAGAGAACTCAATTTATATTCAAACTTGAGCAATGCTGCACTCTTTGTTTTGACTTTGGCATCACAATGTGGTAATCATTATTATTTGTAGCTGCAGCAGTAGCACCGTCTGTCAGACATCAGTTGTTTTGCTGTCTTTGGATCATTTTTGAAATCATATTTGGCTAGTTTGTTAATCCAGACACATGAAGGAAATCTCAGCTGAATATTTAGGGACCGAGTCGAAAGGCACTGACAACCCTGACCCAAATCCAACAGGAAGTGCACATTTTGCCTTTTAGATGTATGATTTTTGACTCTTACAAACGTTATCCTGTCCGAGGGCGTTCATCGTGGCGGCTTCAAACTTAAATAGCTGACTTAGCACACCCTGCTGAAAGTTCTGAACAACTTTTTCATTACTTGTCCGGTTTGGATTTTAGAAGCTCTCAAAGGTCAAGTGCCCAAAAACCCTCGCCAAAACGCTCCCATAGACAATGAATGGGAGGAGAGTCTAATGCCACTTTGACCCTAAATTTGACCACCTAAACATGCTCCAGGACTGACCAAATTTACCATGCACATCAGGTCATTAATTTGATAAAATGGAAAAATTAACCCCAACTGCCAAAAACCCTTAGACAGCCACTACACCTGATAGGAATGTCGTAGAAAGATCAAACCAAAACTCAATTGTTTGTCTTATCAAGACCTACAAATCACGCACTGACACCCCTGACCTAAATCCAACAGGAAGTGCACAACTTGCCCGTAAATGTAGGAATATTGCCGATTTTTCAGGCTTTTCAAAATATATATATTATTCCTGCATACTTTCAGCTGCAGACTCCACCAAACGTCAAAATGTAGCCACAAGTCTCATCTATAGATGTGTGTAATTTGGAAATATAGAAATATATATTTGTGTTTCTAATTTTGACCATGTTTACTTCTATACCTATTTCTGTGTCATCGTGATGACTAGTTTGTTCTAACAAGTTACAGTTTCAGAGGATTGCAGTAGATATTGAAGTCAAGCAGTCAATCCAGATTAATTCGTGCTCTGCAGTCATCCAGATTCATTTGTGGTCTCAGTGTGCCACCCAGTGGAGAAAACTTGTATAGATTCATGATACCTGATAAGGAAAAGGCGCCTCAGTTTTCTGTTTCTAGTTCAAGTTTATTGACTGTATTATTATTATTATTATGTTTTTAGGTATCTGTGCAGTCTGTCAACTATTTCACTGACATTGCTGTCAAAGCCTAGATCAAACACAAATTACAAGAGCATGACCTGCAAACATATCTACAGGTTTCACTGGAAATAAGTTCCTCTCCTGTTTGACTCATCAAAGTGTTGGCAGTTCATTTCAGTTGCTCAGTCTAAATGTCTACACAGACAGACAGAGGGAGAAAGAGAGAGAGAGAGAGAGAGAGAGTGTGTGTGTGTCTGTGTGTGTCTGTGTGTGTATATATGTGTGAGTGTTTGTGTGTGTTTGTGTGTGTGTGTGTGTGTAATGTATATCTACTTATTGCAGTGTCCGATAAATGCCCGGGTCGGAAAACAGAAACCTTTCCACTTCGCCATGGCCCGACGTGCGCAAGGGTGCGAGGTCCCGCCCAACACTGCTTGCAGCTTTAATTTATTTAGTGGCTATATTTTAAAACTGGCTTTCTGCCGTTCTTGGAATGATATTAGAGAATGACTGGCATAATTAATAAAATATTTAAGTATCCCTTTTGCATACAGTAAGGTTTTATCTCAGTAAATTAAGCTTATTATAACAGATGTGTCACCTTCAGAGTTACTTTACTAAACAAACATATTGCTTATATGTCCCCAGGCCTCCTAATTTCATATGACATTGCATTAACATCATAACAGCTGCACTTTTCTTTTTTCTTTTTTTTTTTACTGGCAGCATTTTGAAACCTTCCTTGTGATGTTTCTTTTGACCTCTGTGTAATTGCGGTCAGGTGCCAAGGTGTACGAGCGAGTGAAGCGAATGCGGGATGAAGAGCGGAGGAAGAGGACGATGTTGTGCGACGTGCTGCAGTACATCCAGGATGGCAGAGCCTGCCAGCAGTGGCTCAGCAAACAGGCTGCAATGTGAGACTCCCAAGCTTTCCTCCTTGTTACCCAGGGTGTAATAGAAGGGCTCGTGAAGTCGTCCTCCCCGGAGATGCTGACCTCTGTCATCACACTCGGCACCAGGCATGCTGAGATGAATCGAGCCGACGTTTGTGTTACTGTGTATCTCTCCACCACCTCAGTCTCTTCAGTATTTTTAGTCTTTTTAATGGGCCACTGCTTTTCAGTTTGAGTGTTTTCCAAGTTCTTCTAATTATTCTATAATATTTCTATTTTAGAAGATCTTGAATGTGAATGATTCATCATTTTTGGATGACGATAATAGTTAACAAAGCCTAGAAATTGTGTGTGTGTGTGTGTGTGTGTGTGTGTGTGTGTGTGTGTGTGTGTGTGTGTGTGTGTGTGTGTGTGTGTGTGTGTGTGTGTGTGTGTGTGTGTGTGTGTGTGTGTCTCTGTGGTGATGCTAACGCTTTTTTTCCCACTGATTACAGAGATGCTGGCATCACTCCAGCTGTCACAACGATCACAGTTTCAGGTAGGAAGACTCTGTACTCTCTCCTCTCTGTCGTCTTAGCATGGCCCCAGGCACAGTCACATTAATGCAGATGCTTCTCCATAAATACACTCGAAAAATAGGCCCTACATGCATATTTATCTAGCTGTTTTCCCCTTTCAAATTAGCTGCCTTTCCTTAACCTCCAGAGCACAAATGGGACGCTCACTACCACACGATTTACACAGTTTGCACACTGTAAATATTTGTACCCCTGTGTCTTTCTGCAAAGGAATTAACTGCAAGTTATCAGCCTGTTATTATGTTATTTGAACTGTATACCAACAATGGTGCTTGCATATCTGACTGTTGTGGAATTCTTGCTCCACAGCAACAGGTAGGCGAAGCGCCCCTCCCCTCAACCTGACTGGACTCCCGGGAACAGAGAAGCTTAACGAGCGAGAAAAAGAGGTAGTGCTTTCATTTATCTGCGTTTAAGGGTCCACCCAGACAGACTGAAGCGTTAGTATATTCCAGATGTGTTGTGTGACCATGTATGTTCATAACCGTCTGTGAACGATAAGCAAAAGGCAGCTATCTCTCTCCAAGAACTCAGAGTCAGATTTACTGAGGCTCTTGCATCTGGTCTCTCTTGAAAAATAGATTTTAATCTCAATAAGATTTTTTTTACCAGGTTAAATAAAGAAAGGAGAGCAGAAGTTCATTAGTATAGAAAAATATCTGCCTCTGAAAAGCAGGTGTAGAAATAGGGCAGATGAGATTTACACAAGCCGCAATTTAAGTTTTGCTTGGAAAAGAAACTTTATTATAGAGCAGACATGGAGTGATTACTCCCCAAAATATCTAGTATTTGTTATCTACAAATAATATAACTTAATGTTGTCCTAGTAAAGTTCAATGCAAATTGTATGCAGCATACATTTGCACTGCATCGTGTTCTTTGTAAATCTTACCGTCTTTTGAGTGTCTTTGTGTTCTTGATAGAAGAAAACATACAAATAGTTATAATGGCGCTCACTCTCAGCCAGTCTCTCTCTTAAGGTATTCATGGTGTGGCATTCAAAAGACACATAAAGTGTTTGTATGAATGATAAAAAAGCTTCTCGTATCCTCTCTCAAAAAGTGATTCACTCTCGGCATGATCGGACAAGCACTTTATTTGAAGCACACTGAAGGCTTTTAACAGGATGTGGTGTATCTGTATGTCAAAATACTGCTTTCTCTTTATAACCTTTACTTTTTTTGTGTGTTTGTAGCTATGCCAGGTGGTGCGGTTGGTGCCGGGGGCCTACCTGGAATATAAGCAAGCCTTGCTGAATGAGTGCAAACGGCAGGGTGGGCTGCGGCTGGCACAGGCCCGAGCACTGATCAAAATTGATGTCAACAAGACACGCAAAATCTATGATTTCCTAATCAAGGAGGGCTACATCACGAAAGCCTAAGAACATTTGATTTGACCACAGAGGAGAGTGGATTGTGGTCAGGAATTCGTTTTACTTTAATCCTGTAACTTTGTAAGCCTGTGTATTGTAAGAGGTTCAGATAGTTGCTGCTCATTTGAGATATTTTAACATTTGTAAGGTCCTGTTCTGTTTTGAGTCTTAAATGTATGAAAATGACAAATGTCTTTGTATAATTCTCTGTCAGATGAACAGGGGCTCGTATTAAAATGAGAATGTATTTATTTCTTCTGTCATAAAATGTTTATGACTTGGTGTGTATATTTTAACTTGAACTGACTTGACTAGTTTTGCATAATTTACTTGAAATTAATTGATACTTAACTGTCAATTCATAGAACATTTTGCATAATTATGAAGGGAATGAACAGGGAATTCAACTGGGACCCATTTAATTAATTACTCCCAAATTAATTAATACTGTAACCATAGACTCTCTTAGTCATTGCTCAACTCAACATGGAGAAATTGAATTGATCCTGTGTAGCTCTAATAACAGCTTTAAACATAACAGCAGCAAGTTGCAGACATGTGTTTTCCTGTACCAAGTAAATTATCAAGGATTCCCCACTATGAATGACAATTACATTTTTCCAGATGATGGATGATCCACATGCACATTCACATCTCACAGCAGACTTGTAAAATCCAGCCTGATCAACAGTCTTGTCAGCGTTTTTGAATGACCACTGACATTGACACAGACAGTGGAATCAGTGACTCGATCTCTCCTGTCTCCATCTGTTGATGTGTGGGCCCAGTGTGACGTGGGAGAACTGTGATTAATGTAACACAGGCAGGCAGGAGGCCACCGGCCTCTGACAGGCTTATCGGAGCAAAGAGCAGCTGCCGCATCAACCTCAGCTAACAGCCTGATTATAACAGCAGATTCAACCTTTTATGATAAGGGTGAGGCAGCTGTGGAGGAGCGTCTGAACTGCAATGCAGGGATTGAATCAGGATTTAAAGAGGATGTGAAAGACAAGAAATTCTGAGGTTTTTTTATGCCTCCATGTGTCTCATCAAATCAAGGTTCCAAACCAAATGCAAAGCAGCAGAGTGAAATTGCTCCTTTCATTTTTATTCACTTCACAGGATCTAGTTTTCCTCATGTCACACTTGCTGTCTTTACCCAGCCGTCTGTTCCAACCAGCCTCAACAAACCAGGCTTTGATCTATCCACACTCACCCTTTAATTTTCTGTTTAAATCTTGAGCTCTTATGCCTGCAAATAGTAGCGATCGGTGTTCAGTCTGTGGTTGAAGCAGATGAACAAATGTCACTTGAATTTTCTCCAAAACTTCTCATTGACTAAAAAGATAACCTATCACTGAGGATAAAGCCACCTCTCAGTTTTTCAAGAATAATGAAACATACAATCACTACCCCTTGCTTCATTATGTGTTGGAGCTCATTTATCGTGGGGTGGGGGTTTCTAACTCAACTTCACCTAAATGCAAAGTGCATGGAAATCAGAAATCAGTCTTAAAGGATCAAAACCCAGCTTCATTTGTATATAGATGTATATATAATATATATAAAATATATAATTGTAGAGAAAAAGTAATTAGAAAAATATTATTGTGGAACATAAATGAAGTTTTAAAACACAACTGCAAAAAGTAATTAATTGAGTATTTCTCACGCCTTTTGGAAATGAATGGATGAGGTTAAAATATCTTTCTCCTCAACAAATTGACATTGCCACCTTCTTGAAGCTACGGTGGGCTTAATCACCCCTGATTATGGCCAGCATCAGTCTACAATTAAATCATCCTTGATAATACAAGTGTTGTATTCAGTTAATGCTTAATGTAACTTAGGCTCAGTGTGTTCTTGGGGAACAGTGTTTTTTCCCTTTAGTTCAGCTTCCTCAGCTGCAGAGGCCAGGTCTGGGTCAAGCTGAGCTGGCTGAGTGTTATATTAGTCTCGACAGCTTTATTTGTTTCTCCAAGGACATGTGGGCTTCAGTCTGTGATTTGCTTTGTATCTCCTCTCACTTGGGGAGGATGAGAGCTGAATGCCCAAACTGAGAAATGATAGGAGATATATTTTTTTCAGAATCAGCTGCAACAAGTTTGCAATTCATCAAGTGCATTAAAATAAAAGACATAATCAAGACAAAATTATTTTTTTACAGAATCTCTGTACAGAATATGTTTTATTGCCAGTCTTGAAGTCCAGAGGAAACTGCATTGCCAGAGCATCTAATTTCAATATCTTGGTGTATTTCCAAGTAAAAGAGGATAGACAAGTAGGACATAATGTTGGAGAGAATTTGATTTGAACGTTGAAAAAGAGAGCGTGTCACAACAAACATAAACTCTGGGCCACAAAAATTTGAAGATTGTTGACCGTCATATTATTGGCTGAAATTGGTTGGTTCAAGCCCACGTTAGGGCTGTCTCAGACAAAAGATGACCAACGTGAAAGTAATGTGGCAATGTCTTTGGTCATGGCTCTAACACAGTGGTCCTACATCACACTGTAAGCCATACAACCAAGGATAGCCTGGGACAAAATTCTGATAGCAGTGTCAGAAATTTAGGATAAACATGTCACAATGTGACTGCTTTTATGACATACAGTACGTCTATTAAGCAGCCTATTGGAATTCAACAGGAAATGATACACTGATCAACATGGCACTTTAATGCTAAACCCAATGATAGAGATAAAATGAGCGAAATGTTGGGATTCCAACAAAGAAGAGAATCTTGAGTTGTGGCAACCGAAGCCTTGTTTGTATGTTATGTCTTCCAGTTGTTAGAAGACCAATGCTTAGCTTCATTGTTTACCACTATAGCAGCCCTGATGACATTGTCTTGTATATTGACTTACAAGCCTATGATTAAGTAGGTGTGATTATTGTACAGTCTACATACATCAAACTTGATGTCACAACTAAGGTCATTACATAAATGTCACACAGTGTTGTTTGCAATAGATTAACAAGACTGCTGAAATCCCACAGTCTGTAGGTGTCATGTTTGGATTTTGATATAAGAATACAAAGAAATTGGATTTATTGATTGATTTTTGTTTTTTTGGCATATATTGTTAAATAGTCCAGGTATGTGACCTTAAGGGGTTGAGAGACCCTTTTTAATTTCATCTTGACATTAATGTGTTGCAACAAGCTGATCAGACTCACCTACAGATGTTGTAGCGTGGTCCTTGTAAGGTCTGTGTTGTAGTGGCAGGGGTAGCAGATGCAGCAGATGTTCGTGCCAACGCTCTGCATGTGTGCAGAGATGCAGCATTTCTCAACCCACACACACACACACTGCCTTCTCAGACATACTATTTTCCTCCTGCTTTCACTGCCTTGTCTCAGGCTCCCCACAAAGGTAAATTGATGCTGACTTCCTTTAGGAGGAAACTCGTGTATTGGTGTTGATCTAATAAACATCACAAACTGAGAGAGAGACTCAAACAGGCACATTCCAACAGTTTGAAAACCTGTACACTCTTGCTTGCTATTTGAAAATCAAAAACACACTTCACAAGAAAGATAGATAATGGAACCTCAAAAACTGATACTAATCTGCATCAGGATTAATTATTTTCCATCATTTGAAAGACTGAATACAGAAAAGAAAGAAGGAAGAGGAAATGATGTGATTTCTAGTGAGATATGTTAATTTGCTGTCAAATATATTTCTATTTCTAAGTGATTAAAGTATCAAGACAAGATCTGTCATCAAGCTATTTTTTATTACAAAAGTAGGCTTCCATGTTTTTGGAAATTAAAAACACATCTCTCCTGAGAAAAATCGATCCATTAGTTTTAGAGCTTCTCCACGGCAGGTGTCTTATTGATTTTTTACTGCTGCTATTCAGGGAAAAAGGACAAAAGATGTCTCCCACATCTTTGCTCTTTGTTGTTGTAACCCTCTTTAAAAGGACAAACTCCAGCTACAGGTGTTATGCTGAGTTCTGTCTGCCTGCCAAGAATTGCATGCACCTCACGGGAGAGCACACATCTAAAGGGAAAACTACCAGACATTGTAATGATTTTTAGGGCAAAGTACCATTTAAAGGTAATACCCTATAATCTTCTTTGTCAGGTTTATCAGTGATGACAAATGATCTGAAGTGTACAATTTTTGACCAATGTTTTATTAGACTCAGTACTAGCATTTCCTTGATACAATTACTCTGGAATGTACAAGGTTGCCTGATCTCTCATTGATTTTAGAAGCAAACTCTGGTGTTTTTTGTTGATGTGTTTTACACCTAGGATTTCATAGATTTCAGATAGTTATACTAAAATGAGATTTTTAAATGCAGAAAAAAATGAATGTGGGGTTTCAAATTCACCCTGTCAAAGCTAATCAAATAAAGTATATGCTGATAAAACCATTTAAGTCCTATCAAACTTTGATTTGAAGTGTCGTTACTGAGTGTTAAGGGGAGCATGCATTATTCGGCAGCCGAGTATTACCTCCTCTATAATTTCAGCTTAGATTCATTATTGAATGTATAAAACTCACAGTGTCGAGCAAAAGCCTGCTCAGAACTATATCCCCTCCTTTCTAAGACCAGGTGAGTGTTACATGTTTGCACCCATCCCCCACTCCCCTTCTCTCATACATGGATATATTTAAATGTGTATATATATATATATATTGGCCATTATTGCGAGGTAGTGATTAACACAGAGGTGGACTCATCAACTCAAGAGGTTACCTTGGCAACCAGGTCTGTAGCATACAGAGGTCTGAAAGACGGATTGGCTGTGGAGAGGCGGAGCAGCTCTGTGGAGAAAAAAAAACACACACACACTAACCTGTTTACCTAGGTCACTTCTGGGGACATTACATAGACTTATATCCATTTCCTGGAGATTTATCCTGACCCTAACCTTAACTCCTACTTGCCTAACCATAACCCTTATCCTAACCATAACCACTAACCCAAAAATCTGCTTCTTCCCGATTGGGGACATCACTTTTGTCCACAATTGGACAAACTGTCCCCAATTAACTGGTCTTGAGTATATGTGTCCCTGAAAGTAGGCTAAGTCAGACCACACACACACACAAATATACACACACATTTGCCCTGTTGCTCATGCTCATCTGCTGGGCTGAGGAGTCGTGACTAACCAAAGCAGAGCACGGAACTGAAGTCTCATCCCCCCACCCATCTGTCTACGTGCTTCTTCTCACTGACTCGCTATCATGAAAGAAAGACTGTCAGTAAATGTATGCCGTTCAGCACTAAATAAGACATAATATTGGAAAAAGATGCAATAGTTTCACAGTATTTTTTTCCCATGGCAACAAAACGTGTGCCATCTCCTCTGGTGGAGTCAGATGCTGCTGAGGCATCTCAGGTCTTGTTACTTATTGCACAGCAGAAAATGTGTTTGTTTGATGTCAGAGCAGCACCGATCAGAGTGACAGGGAGGCTCCATGCTGCGCTCAGACACCTCGCTGATCTCACATGTTGCCACAGCAAACACTTAGATCCCATGTCTATTTACCACTGTCACAGCTGGAGCGATGGTGCCGCCTGTGGGATCAGCAGTAACTTTATTTAGACCTCCATACCCAGCCTGCGAGCCAGGTCTAAACATCTCCATCACCACTGACCACAGAACACTTTCCATTCTCCTCATCTTACCCCAGCACAGACATCTTAAGCTGGGATCATTTTTGAGATTTACAGTGCATCTTCACACACTTAGGTATACACACTTTGGTCATTCATCATCTTATTAGCAGAAGACATAGATACTCTGATAATCTGCTGAAGCTTTCATCACACATTCTTCCAGCCGGACTCTTAACTTGTCAAAGAAGCGTCCGACTGCATTCATGCTCATGAGGCTTTACTTCTAGTGTGAGGAGAAGAAAGTAAAGATCTTGCCTAAAAGACACGGAGAAGCAAAAATCCCTGGGGAACAGTCTGGTCTTTCTCAGCTTGTGCCAGTACTTCCAGATACCACGCATGTTTTTCTGCTTCACTTCTCACATCAGGACTCTGAAATGTGCTCACAGTCATCTTCAGCATTCTCCCTGAATGATTTCAGCAGCCTGAATGGGATCACTGCCCTAATAATTTGTTATTTGGATTGACAGATCTCTGCTGGCGCTCAGAAAGTGTAAATAAGTCACCATAACTGAACAGCACAGGTTATTGAGTGTCCACATGTTTGAGTGATGTGCAAAGGATTTCTCGGTTGAATCACAGTGGCACTGTCAAGCCCATCAGTTATCTAGTGTTACAGGCGGTCAGGGTTAATCAATGTCACTACCGGCTCATTCAGAGCAGACATGCTCCTTCAGAACATGGCTGCAGGTGCTTGTTATTACGGTGATGGTGTCACTGTAAATTTTCAGCCTCCGCTGCAGACTGCAGAGCCATATTAAACAGGAGCGTCCTCCCAGAATGCCTCTGACTCATCTGACATTTCAGTTTGATTCTGAACCCCAGTCCCTGTCTCTGCAGCCCGCAGCTCTACCTCTCCATTTCTATCTCTCTATCCATCTTTTCACTGTTCTTATTCAAGGTTACCACTTCTCTAACATCTATCATCCTTTTTTACTTCTTGCTCTTTCCGTTCACAGACCTTTTGTGTCACCATTTCCTCCTCTCGTTAAACATTCATCAGGTGAATTTCAATCACCATTGGCACACGGCACAGAGTCTTATCTTCCTTCCATTCTTATCCTATAAGATGATGCACACAGCATTTCAAGTGCAGGGTCAAAAATCGGTGTCAACAATGGGTGTCAGTGTGTCTTTTTCTTTCTTCATGGCAAAGAAACAGTCACTGTTGCAGTGGTTTTTTGTGGTTACTCCGCCTGGTTGCTGCTGTTTATTTCCAATTGATTGAATTTGGAATGTAATTAGGAGTGACTGAGGCAGGGGCCATGGGTTTATGGATAGCAATAATATCTCCCCCAGGAGCCCTTTCAAATAGGATTCACTTTGGAAGACATGTCTAATTATGGCTTTGTACACGGATATATTCACTAAGGGCTGCACAGAAAGCCCTGCAGATGCAGCTGCAGTCTTGAAGGTCTCTGAGCTGTGGCCATAGATGGTCAGAATGTCCAATGTATTGAGCACTGCTTGCATATCAGACTGTTTCTTCCAGGCTAAGGCATAATGAGATTTGAAATAACAGACCAAAAGAACAGACAGTATATTTGTTTTCCATATATGCCTGTAGCCCACACTGCAAGGGCAACATTTAAATTGGTAATGTGTGTTTGTGTGTGTGCATGTGTGTGTGTTAAACAAGTGCATAAAATTAGATTTGAAGTCAGCAGCATAGTGAAATGGAAACATTTTGCCTGAGCCACTGAGGGATGTGATACTACATCGTTTATTGCTTCTCCAACTCTAAGTTTGGTCTCTGGGTTTTATGAGTTCAAGACCTGCAACGTGATCACATAGATCACTGCATGCATTCAAATAAACAGTTCACGTTGTGTTTGAAGCTTCTGTGTCAGGTGTTCCTCCCTGCTCACTTATGTAGCATAGCTGTCTATATACTGGGGGGTGTCAGGCTTAGGAAAAAAGATTAGGAAACATAACACAGTAGTGTCAGCAAGGCTTAGTGCATGGCCCAACTTGAACCATTGGAAATCATTGACTATTGGGAGTTCATGTCTACACTGTATGTCACATTACAAGATAGAGCTGAACTGCAAATTAATTCTGTCAACATAACTTTGTTTATACATTAATCAATAGACCATCATTTATGTATCTGTCAAAAAAATGAATGCACATCATATTTTTTTTCAAAGAAGAAATCATAATACAATTGGAATGCAAGGCTTTAGCTACCATTTAGAGCACTGAGGTCAGATGATGATAGAACAACATGTAGATGAGTTTACATTGCATGATTAAACATGTATTACTCTGGTTAAAGATCAGATACAGACATTAAAACAGAAAGACCTACTCAGCTTTGAATTATAATTTGCATCTAATATGTTTTTTTCCCATTAATTGGTTCAATTACCTTGTTAAAAATTTGTGTATCTACTCTAAAAAAAATCCAGAATCTATGAAAATGCAAACATTTTTCATTTCAAAAGTTTATCTGCTGGACAGAAGATGTTTCCTACTTCATTTTAAAGTACATTCTCAGTGTTTATGCACGGAGGTATCAAGTTTCACATCACCCTACTGATAGGCTTTTGTTCAGATTGTATGCTCTCGTGACATATGGCATCAGAAACCTTTTGAGGAAAACAACGGTTCTCTTGTTTAGATGTTGGGAGAGAGCCACCGAGATTGCATTTCAGTCTGACTTTGATGGTCCT
Source organism: Scomber japonicus (assembly GCF_027409825.1). NCBI lineage: Eukaryota > Metazoa > Chordata > Actinopteri > Scombriformes > Scombridae > Scomber > Scomber japonicus. The sequence continues at coordinate 23,067,255 of NC_070583.1, forward strand.
GCCAGTGGACAAGAGGTTTGTTTGTTCTTTAGTTGCATCTCTCCAATAGTTTTCAGCTTTGTACTTTAAGGGAGTGCATGATCCTCCCACCGCTTTCTGTATGAGGAGTAATCTGTGCCTTGACAATGGGACAAGCCTGTGGTTGTGTGTGTAAGATGATTTTCACCCCACATATTTACATTCACTACATCTGAACATTGAACATGAAAAAACTATGCTGCGTCCGTATTTTTATAGTACATACATTTAACCAGAGGTATAACTTGGGAAATGTGTTTAAAATTTATTCATTTATTTATAATTGTGCAGCATTTTTCAACAAAGGGCCTGAATTACTAAGATCCCAAATAGTGGGTACTAAATTGTGTGCACAGTGCAATAGATTTGTTTGCGTGTGTTTTGCGGGTGATCTACTAAGAATAACTGCGTAAATAAAACAGGTGCAACAGGGTGCAGACAGCAGTATTTAAATGAGGGTTTTGTGTGTCTTAATGGAGAGTTTGGACGAGCAGAAAGCTGCAAGCGCAAAATAAAATGTGATCAGGTTTTAGTGAAAAAGGTTAATAAATATATTGAGTTATAACAAAAACAAGTATTACCATATGGGAGATTATTTGTGAAGAAGTCAATGCTGTTAGTAAAACCAAAAATATTCCACTCCAAAAATATTAACATTAAAAACTCCGTCCTGTGTGTATTCTGTCATTGTGCCTCCTTCTCCTCCTCTCCACAGTGACAGAAGTCATCTGTGCGCAGTGCTCAGTCGGTTAATATCTGCCCTTCAAAGGTTTTATTTATAGACGCAGTTACCGTCAGAAAAAATACCTTCAGGTTTGGTAAATCACAGCATGTGCTAAATAACATATTTGCATTTTCTCCTCCCTGTATTTTGCACACTGGGGTTGAAACGCCCCATATTACATATTCATTATGGCAAACGTACTAAATGGACAGCGTGTACTATCTTGCATATATGAAAGGCACAAACCTCAGTGCGCAAGAGTGCAATCTTACTTTTTATTTAATGTGCTTTTCACTCCAAAATCAACCTTTCAGTTTGAAGCTAATGAGGAAGCAACTTGTTAGCCTAACTTTGTGTTATGGGAGTGATGCAACTTTGTATCCAGTTGGGAACATTCAAACAGCTTTAAGACAATGTAGAAATTTAAAAATACAAAATAATACAATAAAAATTGATAATATAAATATAATCAAGAACAATAAAAAACATTCTTAGGCTTGGTTTACAAATTAGTGGGCATAGTTTGGAATTTGAGGGCACTGATTATGAGCACAGTTTATGAACTGTGTTCACAGATTTCTAAACCAAGAGTATAGATTTAAACATGGATATTTTATGTCAACAGGCTCCAAAGGGACTCTCTAAAAAATTATTTTGATGATTAAAAAAAAAGGCACGCTTGTCATGGCACTTGCCCCTCCTGCTTCCCCCCTCCTCCGTGTGGCGCTGATGACTCCTCATACAGCAGCAGCGGTGTTCTGTGCACGCTGCTCCTGCCAGCGTAGACCAGGCGGATGTACTGATGGCTCGTATTTCTGTTGACTTTCACATTATGTTGTTGTGTGTCGAGGTTTGTTTCCCACTGCCTGGCCCTTTGCCATCATCATCTTCTCGGCCGTCTGCATGATCGGACAGACTGAAGGTAAATACCCGGAGTGTGAAAGCTGCGCATCCATGCCCGCCGGATTGGTGCAGGAGGTGAAGGCGCTCTGAAAATCCCCATCTGCCGAGTGAGAGTCGACTGGTAAGTTGAGTTATCCATCTGATGGAAGCATAAATTTAACCAGATATATGATTAATTTATTTCATAGATATGTTTTTTGAAATACATCTATAGTTTTGATTGTGATTAGTTTAAGCTATAATGTGAGCTGAGTGTAATTGAAGAAATGAGCGCACCTGCCACACTAACTGCTGCCTTTAAACGAATGTATGTGTGTATCTGCGCTTCTTCTGCCTAAAATAACAGCATTCAGGACACATTAACACCTTCCACTTTCATATGTTACATGATACATTTCCAAAAGACTAACTTGTTAAGGCACGCACGCACATCGCGCACGAGGACGAGCAGCGCGTGCGCAGAGGAGCAGTCCTCATTCACAGCTCAATCATAAATTATTGAACTTGTGGATTCATTCACACAAAGATCCTCGTTTTCACACTCTGCGTCCCTGAAAGAAAGGGAGGTCAAAAACATGTTTCCTAAAGTTTATTAATAATTTCATAATTTATTTTACTGTGAAAGATCATCTAAGTGAAATATGAATAAAGAGAATTAAATATGTGTAGCCTGCTGTGTGTAAAGAAATTATCTTATTCCATCCTACAATGGAATATATTTGATATTTACTGCTTGTAGCACCAATTATAGATAATGATAAGTCTGTCTCATTAGATTCTGAACAGTGTGTCATTTTTTCATTGTTATAATCTGTCTCATCTGTCTGCTCTAGTGATAGATGCAATTATACTACTTCCTATAAACTTGGCTTTTTAAGAAACAAGAAAGTAAGCTGAAACCAATTTGCCGCTGGCCCCCTTTGTGTAATAAAGACTGAAAACCTGAAAGCAAAGAGGAATCATTTGTATGCGCGTTGTCACCCTCAGTGTCTGTTTTGCTGCACACTCGCCATCTCTCAGTACAAGACGTGTGGCCTCGACTCTGGCAATGATGTTTTGTCTGTCTGAGTTTACATGTGTCCATGGTGAGATGTAATGTTGTGGACTAAGTGAGCGAGAAGGAATGTGCCAAAGCCAAACCCTGTCCTCATGAGGAATTTGTCCCAGCGTCTCTAAATGCATAGTGACCCTACCTCTTTGGAACCCGATGCAGTTGTCATCAAAGCAGTCGTGTTGTGAAGCTGCACCCATCTCTGTTTGGAGCAATTCAAAGCAACCCTATCCGACCACCAAAAGACCATCCTTGTCATTGCTCCTGATTATTATCTAGACTGCCGGCTGCAGAGTCACTTTCAGAGATCACTCAGACTGAATAAATGGATTGCCTTTGATTGAAAGCCTGCTTGTGATTCTGCTTGCACCTGTCTCAGTTTTTTTTTCAGTGTGTTCATTCATCTTATTCTGTGGTGTGAGTGGGTATCAGTCAGGAATTTGCCGATAATCAAGTCAAGTTCGGCTCAGATCTGGGTGATGACGAGATTTCACCTTCAGTGTTAGAGAGTCAGGCTTTAGTTTTCCTGCTGGTGGGTCACGTTTCTAAATTGTGTTAGCAGAGGTGGAACTGGCCCCTTGTGGATTTTTCCTACAGAGAGAGGGAGAAAGAGCAAAGGAGATGTGCATAAGGAGATTTGTAAGGTGGGACCACCTGTTGATAGATCACCCTGAGTGATTTAGATGAGGGCTGATTTTCGTAACATCAAGAATATTAGAGGAATAAGCCTCAAATCCTGGTACAGCAGTGTTTTAATTCAGACGCCTTAGTCACTGTCCTGTGAATGCCACTGAAACCTCTGCAGAGTTTATTTTGGAGAATTAGTCCTCAGAGCAAGTTTGATTGACAGTCAGCTGCAGTATCCTCTCTCCAGCATACAGTAGATTTGTCTGTGGGGACATCCTCTGCATAATTCTCCCTCCTCCGCTCTCTGCAACCTCACTCCTGCCCTGCCTAGGGTATAAATAACCATGTGGATGGAGCAAATCTCCACAAAGCCCAGTGCTGTGGTACATCAGCACTTTGGAGAAGGCCTGGCATTATTTAGTTTTCTTATCTTTCTCATCTGAGTGTTGATATGGCTGCTTCTATCTTATACTGTGGCCAGGAGGTTGCTGCAGCAGCTGAGTTTGTACTTTATCGTAGCTGATGGTTGTGTTTTCTGTCTCCTGTGAGTTAATGCATCAGCTTTGCATTCCTGTGACTGAAGCAAGGCGTTCATTTATAGTTCAGTCATTTATTTTAGTAAGATGTCACAGTTGTTGTAGCCTGGCTTCAGACATCTAAATCGTTGCCCACATTTTTTGCGAGTGTGCCCATTGACGGCTGTTCGTCTGGTTGGAAAAACACCCGAGCCAATCAGAGTTTTGTAGGTGGGATTAAGTATCTGCGTGTCACTTCCCTGTGCCAGATGGCAATCAAAAATACTGCCTCCCAAATTGCAACAAGTGTGGATAAGAGCAACTCAGCTCTACAGGCTGTTGCAAGTCTTCTTACAGAAATAATATTTTTTTAATTCGACATGACAAACTAGGGCTGCAACAAATAATTATTGCCATTATTGATCAATCTGCTGATTATTTTGTTTGTCAATGTTTAGTGAAGGAGATAAGTAAAAAGAATGAGTAAAAGTCTTCATTTGTCTGACCAACAGCCAACCAAAACACAAAGATAATGGATTTACCGTTACATATGAGAAAGAAAAGTGTTACAGAAGCTAAATAAAGGGAAATGCACTTTTGCTTGACAAACAACTAAAAGCAATAGTCGGTTCTCTAAATAATTATAGATACATTTTCTGTTGATTGGCTAATCAATTTAATCAACTTATGTCAGCTCTATTTCAAATTTCAACCGCTATAAATAACTGTGTCTGTGTCTGTGTCAACTGAAAAAGGACACGTCACATTTTGGACATCTGTTTCCCTAAGTGATGTTTCTGTCACCCATTTTGCTTTGCTCCTAAGCGCCTTCATCAGGTGAAACATCTGAAAATAGTAACCTTGTACAATACAGGTTGTCACAAAGTATGAGCACTTGTTTCCTACTTTTCATGAATTTGCAGGAATTCTTCTCACACTGTTCCTCAGTGCAGCTCTCATGTGTCTCTGACTACCTCCTGATGTGGTCAGGGGGTTAACACTGGATTTCCAGAGTGCCCCTGAGTCTGGATCACAGCATTTGTTGTCTTATCACCAGTGGCGACGGTGTGGAGGAAGGTGGAATGAGCTGCACCACAGCGTGATCATGGCAACCATTTCAGAGGCAAAGTGCAGAGTGATTGGCAACCGGCAACTGTGCTCGAACGGGGAGGGCGAGTGTTATTTTAGCCTTTGATCCTTTTTTTCTGGAAAGAGAGGTAGACTGTGCTTAGATGGCAAATCGATAGGAGGAGAGGGTTTAAAGGAGATATTGGAGGTGAATTTTCACAATGGTGAGCCAATGAAGGAGAAGGCAGATCCAACCCTGGGGAGGGTTTTCATGCAAAAACATTTCTATTCTCAAGCGATACCAACTTTCCTATTTTTATGCAGTCTTTTGACAGTAAAAACATTAAAAAGTGGGTTGCAACCTTTAAATAACATGTTATCTTATGTTTCATGTAGGTAGAGCTCCTACTAATGTTATTTTCATCATCATATAATTTGTCCATTTTTTTATCGATTAACAGATTTGTTGTTTGGTTTATATTTTTTTTAAAAATGACAGGTTGAATTTACGTTTAAAGCTGCTTACCCATGAGTCTTGTTAACCAGACTGTTGCTGAAAATAAAAGAGAAAGACCTGTCGACCAGACCAGTGCAGAAGGTGTGGATGACGCACTACAAGTGCAACAGTGTGTGAAGTAGCGCCTGGAGCTGTGGGCTCTCTGCTGATAACTTAAGTATTAACATAGGAGGCTATTTCCATCAATACAGCCAGAAATGTCACATTAGGATTCCTGTAAAATCTTTTTGCTCTGGTATGTGTTGTGCATCTTCATACTCACGTTACAGCTCATAAAAGCAAGTGAGGAAAACTATTTTCATCATCTTGTTTGGGAAAAGAAAATGGAATTAGAAAAATGATTTTTAGGAAATGTCATCCTAAAATGAAGTGCCTTATCGGAACACTTTGGCTTGATCATACAGTATGATTACATTCCACCCTGCCGTTTGGTGCCATCCAAAATGACATTAACAGTGGCAATAGCCAGTCAGACGAGAGATGTAATCTGTATGTGGAGGCTGTGGATGGATGAACATGAGATGAGGTGAGTGTATGCCTCCAGGGGGTCTGTGCTCACATGGCAGAGGGAGGCACGGTTCAATGTGCAGCAGGTCCAAGCTGCAGCACGAACGCCATTCGACCTGAATGTAGACACAGAGTACAAATAGACTGCTCCCTATAACTGAGGCAAACACTGTCTGAGGATGCATGAAAACCCTTTTATGTAACTGTGAAGTGTAGACTGTGGATCACTGGCTTTCAGCCTCACAGCTTCATGTGTCTGAATTAGTCAACTATCAGGAATGATCTTGAACTGTTATGGATGTCTGGGCTTTTAAAGTTTAAAGACAATCAGACAGCAGAATAACATTTTTCAGGAAATAAGTGTCTATAAGCATGATGCCATCCAACAAAACACTTGTTTTGGAGTAAACACCAGTGATGTTACTCATGCTCGTGAAGTGTTTGTATCAGCCTGAGTGCTCAGCCTACACTGAAATAGAAAATGTTTAATTTAGATTGTAAGTGAAATCTGTTGTTGTGTTTCAGGAGCTGTCTGGCTGGTCCCGTCCTACTACTATGACTCCGAGTTCCTGAAGATCTCTCTTTTGTTTAGTTTCGGATTTTCCTCTTGAAGCCCACTTGATTCCTCGATGGGTTCCCGCAGCCAAGGCTTCTTCCACCACCACCATCACCACCATCGTAGCTCCATGGTGCCAGCTACGGTGCCGAGGCTGCTGCCAGAGAACGGCAGCCTGCTGGGGGGTATCGCACAGATCACCCCAAACCTTTTCCTCAGCAGAGGGAACGTGGCGTCCAACCGCAGCCTGCTTCTGTCTAAAGGCATCACCTGTGTGGTCAACGCCACCATCGAGCTCCCCAACTTCAACTGGCCTCACATGGAGTATGTAAAGGTCCCTCTGGCAGACATGCCGCACTCCCCCATCTCCTTGTACTTCGACAGTGTGGCCGATAAGATCCACAGCGTGGGACGAAAACGAGGGGCAGTGCTGGTGCACTGTGCAGCTGGGGTGAGCCGCTCAGCCTCTCTCTGCCTGGCGTACCTCATGAAGTACCATCGAGTGTCTCTGGCAGAAGCCCATGCCTGGGTTAAAGCTCGTCGCCCCGTCATCAGGCCCAACGGTGGCTTCTGGCGTCAGCTCATTGAATACGAGAGGAAGCTGTTCGGCAGAAACTCTGTTAAGATGGTGCAGACACCCTATGGGGTCATACCCGATGTTTACGAGAGGGACCGCAGGAGCCTGGCACCATACTGGGGCCTGTGAGAGGTTGTACCAGTGTCCACAGTGAGGGATCAAGGAGGAAAGTGAAGTTGAGCCCTTCTGCCCTTCTGGACTGCAGGTTCTCGCCTGTTCTGGACAGGCGAATGAGACGTGTGTGAGTGTACATCTGTGTGAAACTTATTTAATGAATAATGGTGCGTTTGAACAGAGGGAGTCTAACCAAACACTGGTGGCGAACGGTGCTGCTGCTCGTCCATCCATTTATGCTTTGAGTGGGAGCAAGGCGACTTCAAGCCCTAAATCCCGAGGACCACAATGATGTCAGACACCAAAACAAGATAAAACATTCAGAGTGTGGATGTTGGTGCTGGTTTGTCTTTTCAGTCCCAGTGAGGAGGAGCACTCTGTTAAGTTGTTTGCTATGCTCAAGAGTCCACAGCTCTGACAGTGACTGAAGTCCTTTTCCTGACGTGATGTCATGTGACGGTATTGTGCCAGTTTTGCAGTTATCTTTAGTGTGGGGGCAGCAGCATGCTCTCAGTTTATGGTAGCATTTAAGATAAGTGTACAGATAAAAAAAAAATATATATATAGGCAAATAATTTTATTGGAACGTACTGATAGTGAGAAGAAAATGGCGCACTTTAACTTAAAATTTAAAAATGATTAAATCTACCTTTTTAAGGTGAAAATCTAAAAGATGTAAGCTTTTAGGGAGTCAAGGTTTAGGGAAAGTTCCTGTGTACCACAGGGTTGACTGTTCCATCCTGTGACTACACTATGTTATTGTAGTGCTATTTGATGCTGTATTTAAAAAAAATGTCCACTGCCTCAAGGGAACTGGTAGCTTTATGATAGATGAATATTTTCTATCCCACTGTTTTTGCCTTGTGTCCATATTCGGTGGAGGTTTCAGAAACAGCAGTGCATTTCAGGAAACACTTCCGATGGTAAACTAGCCTGAAGAGTAATGTCACACAGGCTGAAAGTCCTACTTTTGCTGATGTCTAGCGGTTGAAACTTTCAATTTAGTGTTTGCGCTCTACACACCACAAAATTACTGTTTACCAATATAATAGTAGGGGTAAGATAATTGAGATGACAGTAAATCACAGTACACTGGTGCCAGTATTATCATACTTTATAATACTGTGTGTATCCAAATTTTAACTGTGGATCTTCAGGTAGAGCAATTCATTATCGTAATACTGAATTTGCACAAAAATGAAATCTTAAAAGACAGCCAGACTTACTGTCATGTTTTCCTCTTCACTTGAACAGTTATGATGTGGCCAGGGCTGCAAACAGCAATTACTTTAATCACTCTCTAGAAAAACAACAGTTTTAACACATTGGCATGCATCGGCCGGTCTGTTAAGCTGACGTCTTCAAATGGAAAGTTTTGTCCAACATATCATTGTAAATATTGAATTTACAATCACATTAAACAGGAAAACATAGACAAATCTTGCAGCAAAATTTGAAAAGCTGATTTATCTATTTTCTGCCAATTGACTAATCAGTCAGGTAGCTCATCATTTCAGCACTAGATATCATAGAGTGCTGCACTATCCTAGTTTTTAGTCTTATTCTGGTTTTGATTATATTTGGGATATGGGGTTTACTTGGAACATGAGAAGCTCCTGTATACATGATTCTAACAGTATCCAGGTTTCAGCCACTATATTCTGTGCCAATATTTGACTGAATATAAACATGGACAATGCATCTCTGCTTTTTAAAACTATATAAAAGTGAAGCCAAAATATCTTTTTTCCAGTGTCAAGAAAATTGGTGTTGGTTAACCCAAAGTGCAGAACTCGTCAGAAGACAGGGATGTGTTATGCATGAATATTTATTGAATCTCGATCGAAGAGAACAGAGTTACATTACAAGTGAAACACTGTGCAATGCCACTCTATTCTGCTGTCTACTTCTAGACAGAGAGTGTTTGCTACCCTTAAATAAGGTTTTTCTTCACAAATCTATGCATCTATTGATTATTGAATAATGAACAAGACACTATATTGATTAAAGTTGAATAAAGTCACGTAGTCTGCACATAGGTTACCAGTCTGACCATCTTCAGCATATCTCTACCTGACCTTGGTTGTCATAGGAGATAGCCAGGCTTATCAACACAGCTGCATATCCCAGCCCACTTCAGTAGACGGATAGATGAAGCACTCTGAATGAGACACCTACTGTCCTCAGGATAGAAAATGACCAGAGAATATTTCCACATCATTTGGAGCCAGAGTGTGCACAGTAGAGTCCGGTGGTAGGATGATAGCCCATGGGACACACCCCCTCAGCTGTCTCCCCGCCTGGCAGAGGTTTGAGGGTAGCTGTGACAGCGGTCAATCATGACTTCACACCACCTTTTTATATAGTCAAGTAACTGCATACCAACAAACATGAAAACATGAGCATGTGGATAAACAGAAGCATGATAAGAACTTACCTAAAATGTCAGAAATTTTTGGGAAAATCACTTTGACATGTACTTTTTAAAAATTGCCTCATGCCCCAAAAGCTAACAAAGAGGGGCCACCAGGGGGCTCACAATATTTTTTTTGGCTTCACTTTTACGGAGGTGTCATGTTGTTTATCTTTATATACAGTCAATGGTACCAACAAAGAATATTCAGAACCTGGTTATGGTTTTTACATGTGACAGGACCCTGGTACTCCAGGTAGTGTATTCAGATTTTTGATGAGCAAAATATAACCAGGATACTCCAAATACTGGATTATAAGCAGGATACTAGTGCACATCTAAACACAGTCATAGAAAATTCTGTCTTGTAATATATGATGTACTGCAGAGTCACCCATATTGTAATACCATCATTATCATTGGCACTTAAAATATTGTGATAATTTCTTATTGTGAGTTACTCTCTGTCACACTATAGAACAAATTACAGACATCTAACACACACAGCACTTATTTAGATATGATTATGAGTGCCCATAGCAACAGAGTTGTTAAGTTCAACCCATAGAGGTCAGTGCCACCTCGCCTTCTTTCATTAATAGATTAAGTGTGATATTATGACAAAAAAAAAAGAAAAAGAAGTTCATGGGTAAATGACTGTAGAAAGAGAAAGATGTTCTTGTCCTGAGCACAATCTGTAATATGACTTTACAAATCATTTAATGCCCCAGGACAGCGATATGAAATAAAAGAGCTCATGCCACTGTTAATGTTCTGATCTGGAAAGAAAAATAAACATCTAACATGTAATATTTCAGTCTTTTATTGTTATTAAAAGTGTAAATAGAAATGTACAATTACTTTAAAGGAAGAAGAAGTTACTGGCTACACCTGGCGATGTTTCACAGATGTTTTCACATGAGGAGGCTTTAGCGTTTCCTCCTCCAAAGGTATCTTGATGTTCACTCTGCACCCCCCCCCCAAGAGATGTCTTCAGATGTCAAAGCAACTTTCTGTCATTCATTTCAATTTGCTGTGGCTACAGAGCAGCGGGCAGATATTGATGAGTGCTATTTGTCTTGTGCCCACACTTCTGAGGGACCTCCGAAGTGGTCTCCACAATGGATTCCATTAACTGCAGAGACGAAGGCCGTCTGATGACAGGCCGAGCACGACGAAGATGCACAAGTGATGGGTCCAAATTATATACTGCACCACATTTTCTCTTCAGGAAAAAATGAATCTTTTTTTTTTTTTTTTTTTTTCCTGCCCCCTTCCCCTGTCTCTGCAGCATTAATGTGAGTACATGCACGTGGTGTCCAGGGCATAGTCGAGCGTTAAAAGTAAACACATCCTTCACCAGCAGCAGGATATTAACATCTATCATTAAAGCAGTAAGCAGAGCCATTTGTTTCATCCTGAGCATCTGAGGCAGACCAGACTCCAGCAGTGCAGGCCATGCAGAACGAATGAAGTTGGATGAGAGGACATTCGCACAGCAGCAGCCCAACAGAAAGCATCTGACTCTGGTTATCTGCCACAAACTGGTCTGTAAGTATTTTCTTTACAAATTAATATGTTGACTTGTTTTTCCTAACCAACAATCCAAAACCATATTCAGTTTACAATAATATAAAGATATAAAGGAAAGCAGTCAATCTTCACATTTAAGAGGTTGGATTTATCTGTTAATCTTGAATTTACTTTAATCTTAAATTATCAGTAATAACAATAGATAATATGAAATATCACTTATAGTGATTAACCCATAGGGAATTATCAGTGTATTTTAGCATCTTTCAGCTCATTGTTTTGATTTTCCGCTCTGCAACTTTACTGATATGGTTCTCTCTCACTGCTCCCATGTCATTTTGTATCCAGGCAGCAGCTTTTTTCAGCAATAAAGCTCCACATACCCTGACACAGTGGCAATGAGACACAGTTAGTGAGCAGCGGGTAGAGCATTTAGCAGCTAAAGAGCCAGATATTTCCCTCTGGAGTTGGAGGAGACCGAAAACAGAGTGAATATTGGACTTACATTCAGCAGGTTGACAGAAACTAAAGATGCAACTGTTTGCTAACAAGTTCAACATATCAATTTAAAAAGTGATATGTCAGTGTTGGGTTCACAACTTCACAATTCCCCCACATGACCATAAATGTGGTCAAACCTGAACATGAAGAGCTTTGCTAGCGTGAAAGTGTGTGTGTAAAATCAGATTCAGTTCTTTAACTTCACATTTTTAGCCCTGGTCACACCCGTCTGTGATACATATATGCATCCTTGGGGAGCGATTTGAGAACCATTAACTGAAGAATCATCTTCACACTCATGTAATTTGTTGCATTTCCACTATGCAGGTTTTTATTTCATCTGCAAAAAGCAAATATGAACATCTGCTGACACTGAAATTATTTACTAAGTAATGGCTTCTCTGGGCTTCAAATTATACAGCCTTTAATAATTCACTATAATCAGCCTGAGCTACAGCTCATCTCACTGTATCAATAGTTGTAAATCCAGCATTTCCATTTAAACAAGGCCATAAGCACAAGGCCAGTTATTAATATAAACATGCAGCTTTCACTGCTGCTTCAAATTGCTTCTGGCCCACCACCCTCGTTACGGAGTCATTTGACAACCTGATTTAGTTACAAGGCAAAGCATGCTTCAACCATTGGATGTGATTCAAAGTATGTATTTTTTCAGCTGTGTATAAACAGCTATAAACATAAATGAAAAACACAGGGAGAGTGCTGCTTATATGGATGCAACCAGCGCTAGGAAACCTTAATAAACGTCCCAGTGGGCAGTTTCTGAATGTTACCGCTTCATGTAAAGGTATTGAGAATGGAAAGGTGAGACTGTAATATAAATATAAAGAATCTATAAGTGTGCATGAAGGATGAGAGAAAACAGTCTCACAGTCAGATTGAGGAGTCATCTGAAGCGTGATGGGAGACCTTGGCTAATACAATTTGAGCCGGTAGTGAAACAAGTCATTCTTCCTTAGTAAGCGGCTGAATGAGTGCAACTGTGTCGTCTCAGCGGTGTAACAGTGACTCATCTGTCCGTCGCCTTTAAAGCCTCAACTGTCTGAACTGATTGATAGGATGGATACTGAGGCTGCGAGCCAGAGAGCTATATTCAATTTGTACAGAACATCTCAACAGTGAAAATGATATTTGTGTCCAGGTCATTAATGGTGAAATTGAGGCATCATAAATCTACTAAAGTGTCGCCTTTCAGTGGTTTGTTTTTAAGTAATGGTGGAGCGGGTTCTTTGAACTAGAGAATGGCCGCTTCTTTATCAACATTATCTGCTTATTTTATCTGATCACAGATGCACTCAAATGTCAGTTTATTATGTACACCTACCTAAAGCTAATACAACAGCTCTGCAATAAACCCTCGCTACATGAGAACAGGAGAATCACTGACATCAAAAACAAGCGACAGTTGCTTTACTCAAAAAAGGTCAGAGGCATTATTCTCTCCATTTCACTGTTTTGGAATAATAATATTCAGGTTGTTTTTTGTTGAAACAGCCTTTAATGTATTGTCATTTTGGAGGCTGTAGTATGTGGTGCTGTTAAAATTGATTACATTATACTGACAGGTATTTGTAATGTTTCCTCCCTGTGTTTATCTCAAATGGGGGTGGACTAAATATTAGAAATAACTCTCAATATAAAGGTAACACACTGTAATTCAACAGCCCCCCAAATTAATCTGAATCAACCTCTTTAAAACAAAATCAGTAGGATAATATCCTTCTGGAGGTGGGATTTGTTGCAGGGCCATTGTATTAGACTGCATTAGTTTTAGGTAGGTGTACACGATCAACTGTACGTATCCGTGCCAACATATGTCTGCCAAAAAATACCAAAAAAAGCAAATATAGAAATTACAATATAAAAAACCTAAATTATGCTTGAGGCAGTTTAGAAACTGCATATACATGGTCAATATTGATATTAGATTCAGCTTCACAAATGATGAATCTGCTGAGCTATAATGTTGAGTTTAGTCTGACCAGTACATTGAAATAGCCGATATTATCAGCCACATTTTTGGTTAATTACAAATATATCAGTATTGTAGTGTAGTGTACATGTTGGCCAAGAAATGCAGCACAGGAATGCCAAAGTGTATTTTCTAATAGTACATGCTGATCACAATAATTTAATAATTATATTTGAGGGCTCATTAATAAAATGATAGATTATAGTATCTAGTATTGGTCTGGTTCTTCTAAATCCAAAGTTTAAAGTAGAAAACTCTCTAAAAGCGACTTTTGCTTTTACAACCTTTTTTTTTTTTTTTGAGCTTGTGGATAAATGTTACCACAAGAAAATAAAGCAAGAAACAACTCTTTTCACCAAGGTGAAAGCAATCAGTTGAACTTTCTGTGCCTCACTGTTTTTAGTCAATAATGTGATTGACTATGGTCTTGAAATACCAAAGAGCAGCAGTCAATACAGCACAGTATTACTTCAATCTTTCTCCTCTCCCACAGTTATCATTTCAGTGCAGCATCACAGACAATAAGCGTGAAGATGACAGGCACAGGAAAAGGGACGGAGGAAGAGAGTCGGTCTGCATTTCAAATTACACAGCCTTATTCAGTAATTGATTTCAGCGTTTGTAATTTTCTGTAATCCTGGTGTTCACCGTGAGAGGAGAGGAATTCATTTTCTGCAGGAAATGAATTAGGGGACGGCGAGAGATAAAATGGGTGTTGTAGAACACACCTGAACACAAGTGTGAGGACGAAAATGAGATTGGTTTCCCCGAGCCCCCCCCCCCCCCAGACATCTCATTTGATTGGCTGAGCTCAACTGCCAACGATGGCCTGGCAGCCTTGTCGAAGCAGAATTTATTCCATTTTGTGGCAAAGTGATGGAGATGAGGCCTCTCTGGCCTGAGATGAAGTACATTATTGAGTAAAATGACAGGAGGAAAATGTGCGCTTCATGCATTTGGAAGAGGAAGCTCGACTGGTGAACAGGCAGAATAAGATCAAAGCCATGTGAATTAAATAACCGTCTGATTAGAAAGATTTGTCATAGAAATTCAGAGTGAATGAATCCAGAAAATGACAGAAAAACATTTTATAACACAATAAGAATTCTAATTTTTAAGCGTGTTAAAGAATTACTTGACATTTTAGGACATGGTTATTCACTTTCTTGCTGAGAGTTAAATGAGATACCACTCTGTCATACCTGTCTGGTAACACATCTACAGCCAACTGCTGGTATAATTAGCTTAGCATAAAGACTGGAAATAGAGAAACAGCTAGCCTGGTTATCTCCAAAGGTCACTAAGTCCACCTTTGTTCATTAAATAACACATCATACCTCACTCAAATTTAAATGAATACAAAAAAGCATAAATGGCTTCTGATTTTTAATAGATTTTACTAGCTGTTGCTAAAACTCATTACTTGGTTGAGAAATTGTTTCCTGATTTGTTTTAAAAGCAGTTCATTAAAGGCCCTTAAATACACACAATAGATGATAAGAGGTTATATCCTGATGTAATAATCTGTGACACTTGAAATAAACTGTATGCATTCTCATTTATTTACATCACATTCACATTACAGTTAGTCATAATTATGCTACAGCACGACACTGTAATATACAAAAAGTGCTGCTGCAATTTTAGTTCAGATCACAGTCGACTTCTTCCAGACTTTCAGATGTAATTGCACACAACACAAAAAACTGCAAAACACAAGTTTCCCTTCAGGTCCCCGAAATCACAACTCTTCTCCTATAAAATACACAATTTAAATACCCAAAGAGGTGCTGAAATCTCCTCCAACACAGTGCAAGACATTTAAAGCAGTTATTTCAACACAATTCATAAAAAGGTAGACCCCTCGCCTTCCAGCCCAGAAGTGACAGTTTGAGTGTGACAGACTTTCAAAAAGATATTAAAACCATAACAGCCACGGAGTTTTGATCAGAATAATTCAAGTACAACAATAGGCTTATGATTCAACAGCTCAGGTTCAGTAGAACAAAAAAGGGAATGATGAATAAAATTCCTCTCAAATGGGAGCAAAGCAACAAGTGATATTAAAAAGTCAACATGTTTACAGACTTCCTTTGCCAGTGTTTTGAATAATATTGCACTCCGAAATAATTTAAATACAGTCACTGTCGAGTGATTATGTTGCAATATTCACCTTTTTTCTGCAGTGAAAATAATTTCTTAAAAGCATCATTAGTAATAGATTTAAATATGACCTGTACAGCTGACCTATATGTTTAGGTAGTTAAACCAGGAGGAACAAAAATGATAATAACAATAATACAGCAGATAAGTATTTAGAGAAAGGCTTTAAATTTGAACAAGCTACTAAATCTGCACATGAACACATGATCATGACAGAGGGAGATTTTCAGAGTACAAAAACTAATGAATAATTACAGAGGGATTGGGTGACTTTAAACATTGTTCTGTCGCTCTCAGCCCAAGGTGAGAGCCTGTGCAGTGCCAGTCGTCCGGCCGCTCCACCTATCTGATGTTGATTAGCCCCTGCCCCGTTGCCATGGCAGCCGCCGCCAAAAAGCTCAGAGCAGGTCAGGCAGTATGAGGCCTGGGGGTTTAGGCTCCACACAGTTAATCCAGAAATTGGCACAGCTGGCGTGGTACTGGTGGCCTCCGTACAGCAGCTTGAAGTTGTCCGTCTCCGAGTTGAACGCCTGTCAAAGTGAAAGGTTGGAATATGTGAGACGTGAAACATGGAGACAATACACCCAATTCAGGGAGGAAGAGGAATATGCAGGGTGTGGAGAACAAATGGGAGAACTACCTTATCACTTCACTCTGTACTACTGCTAAACCACTACTGTCACACAGCTATGATTTATCAGCCTCCGTATTTCCAAGTATACGTCTAATTTGTGTCCTGCATTCTACAGTTGGAGGTTAAATAATAAGACCAGGCACCAATGTTCATTTACAGCATGATTCACATCTTGATTTAAGAGCTACGCTGAGGACTAGCTTTTCTGTACATGACCCTGATGTACATTCCTGCCAAGCTTCTCCTGAGAAAAAGCAACCTCCAGCAATAAAAAGGATTTGAATACGCATGGGTGTGCAGGCATTCAATACCTGCTAGAAAAGATTTAGCCTTTTCACTTGTTTAAAATGCCCTGCATATAATTGTATTGAAGTGTTTGCAGAGGAAAAGTAAAGAAAAAAAAATCAATTCTGTATAAATACACTCAATCTACAGAATCACCACAATCAGATCAAACACTTGCTGATTTATTGATCACATAGTTTACAGACTCTCTATTGATCTGTGGACTCTCAGCAAACCAGTAAGTGACTGATTTCTGATGGAAGACTGCTGTCACGTCTGAATTCAAAGCACGTGGATCCTTCCTGCTGTGACATATTTAAGCTGCATGAGCGACTCATGGAGGCAAGACAGGCCTGTTGATATTTCTATGATTGTGGTGGAATAAATGAATATGCACCACATGACACTGAGACGTGCCCAAAGAGAGACCTCAAATGTCGCAAAGGTATAACACAGTGGGAGACATCGCTATATTGTATATGGATTTATTTCCACATGCTCTCGCAGTCGGGTCGCAACCTGTGAAGTGTTTTAGTACAAATCTCTACCAAAAAAGAGTTTGATTTTAACACTTAATTTGTCTCTTACGTCAAAATTCCTGTGTTTTAATCTGTAATCATGATCTTGCAAAACATTAGTAGACATTGTGCATGTTGCTGTGTCACACTTGAATGTGCACATGACGACAGACAGCCATTATGTTGGAAATAAACTGTATCGTCTTGAAGTTCTACGTCTGAGAAGCTGATGCCACAAAATGCAATTTTAAAAGTGAGTGGGGGGAAAAAAATAAAAATCCTGAAATTGACATTTTTTATGACTTCAACAGTCCAAAGTACTTTACTACAATGGCAGACAATGCAAGATTATTCTATAAAACAAAAGCTGCCAGCTGTTGAATGTAGATTAGTAAATATTAATTTGTGCATCATTACATAATGAAACAAAAAGAGTCTTTGGCTTTCTTAGCTTAACAGTTGAGGTCATGATGGGATAAATGGCCACCAGTTACTGTCATTCCATATATTTCAACTTAATATGTCAAATTTTGTGCAATGTTTTAATTAAATAAAGACACAGGATTTAAGTCCTAGTCAGAAGATTTTGATGACCTCAGTTTTAAAATTGAAGTTGATCAAAGAGCGACTGCTTCATGAGGGGAAAGGTGGTGGAACCATCATCATGTCCACTCCTGTTGTTGGGAATACTGATCAATTTATTTGGCTCAAGATAAAAAAAGAACGACACAAATCTCCACAGAGTCAAAATAATAAAATATTTCAGCTGCTTTCAAAAATCCAATTTGCTTTTGTGCTTGAATGACTCTCCACATATAAAATCTGAATACACTGTAGCTATTCAGACAACACTTGAGCACCGTGACGCGAGTTTGCATTTTCACCGGTCCCAGCTGGAGCACTGCGTGTGCAATCAGGAGATGCTAATGTGTGTGATGTACAGTTTAAGAGTTTGCATCCCTGGTGAAATACTGGAGCCGAAAGCGGGAGAGAGTGAGGAATGAGTCATGTGCAGTGAATCATAGCCTCCCACGCAGAAGGAGAGGGGAGACGCATGCAGAAAGCAACAACTGCATACAAAAAAAAACAACAGCCCACCACAACACACCACAAGTCAAACGTAATCTCCACCTGCCTGAATGCAGTCTGCAGCATAGACGCTCCAGCTGGATGAAGGGCTCACTCATGCAAACTGAATGGCATGTTTCCACGCTTTTTTCTTTTCTTTTCTCTCACACACACATTTCACATGCTGAGCAATTCCTTTAGAAGCTCTTTTGTGCCCTGGCCTACTTGTTTCGTCAAACCTGCACTTAGCTGGTGATGTTGGAAGGAGAGGACGCCAAATGAAAGGGTGGTCGCACAAAGACGTACTGTAATGCCTCCTCCTTTCACTGCAGAGCCTTTCACTCTCTAACCTCAATTTTTCTTCTCACCTTTTAACCCTCTCCCACTCCCAAGTTCTCTTAGACTTCACCTGTATATCACTGAATGAGTGCTAATTTAGTCTGTTTTAACAGCGGCGGTGCAGATGCACGCTGTATATCCTTAAGCCTTTTAGCCCGGCAGCCACTGGTAACTCCGCTCTGAAACAAGACTATTCATGCTTTCAAGTCAGACAGAGCTGGTCAGATAAAAGTGTGACTCCACTAATTCAACTAACCTTTGCAGGTGCCTGTAAAGGTTATGACCCTCTACAAAGAGACATGAATCATACAGAGGTGCTACGTGATTAGATCATATTATAATCTAACCTAAATCTAAAATCTGCTTTTCTATCATTTCTAATATCATCGTAAGAGTTCAAAATAAATGGGGCATAATTACCCTTAACTTCCTGTCATTGTCTTTTGTCAATGCCTGTAAGCACAAGAAGTGTCAGCATGATGCAGCATATTCATGCAATGCCAAAAGTAGTAGAAAGAGAAGTATGCAGAGAATGAGAAACAAGCCCACATTCAGTTGAGTTTTTGTCAGTAAAGAGCTCTCATTTTTCCCCATGAAGGTTTGTGGATGAAAATATGAAAGTTATTACCCCCCAGGGCTCCTACACATTTTCTGTCTCATTCTTCTTGAGTTGATCTGAATGTATTAACTCAGGATTTCAGTCAGTGTTAGCAGCAGATGCTGACAGAAGCCGATCAGTATGGCTATCACAGATAAACCACCATTGTTTATAAATAAGAAATATTCTTTATAGGGATAAATATGCACATAAGGTTTGTGTGGTGTTTTTTTCAAGAAAGACATTTTGTAGATGTCTAAACTTAACACCTGGTATAGTCTAAAATGTATGGATATACAAGATATAATATTTCTCTGCCCTTCTTAGCTGTGTAGGAACCCTGGAAACTTGAGCTACACTGATGCAGGCTGTGACAGAGATGGTAAACCCAACAACAGATTTATAAACTGAAATTTTGAGCAGATGGGAACACACAGGAAAAAAAATCTTACAAAGTTTGGACCTGAAATTCATTTCAGTACTGCTGCCATATTTCCATAAGTAAAAAGCTTCACAGCCTTAATAATCAATCCAAATCCATGAGGCACTTCAGAAACCTGCATTAATACAAACAGCCAGAAATGCTAAATTATTCAACTTAAAATCCTTTCCAGTGCTTCTCTCTGTAATTGCACAAATTAGCATTTATCATTTAATAGAAGCGCTGGAGCATCATTAGCTGAAAAATATCACTGGTGATAAAACTTGTAACTGCTGCTGCCTTTAAGTGACAAACTGAGATTAGATGAAGCTGCTGCTAGTTGCCCATCTCTGCCTCCAGACCTGAAGAGGGAGAACGATGAAAAAACTGCTACATGTCAGAAGTATTGCTCGAACAGCGACAAGGTGAGACTGAGAACTTTCGAGGAAGGATTTTACCTCTGTCTAAATGGAAAATTAAAATTCATAGCATGAATTAACTCGGAACCATTAAGCTCTCTTGTTGTCAAGTATCTTTCACATTTCTTTGAAGGCACATCAACATCTCCACCCTTCTGTACCTTTGGTTAAAAAATAAATAAGCACCTCTTCACTAAAGGACAATGCAACAATCAGTGCTGCCTGCTGTAGCCAAAGCTGCTCTTTCACTTCATTATACTCTGAGGGGATGCTATTCTCCACTTGGCTATTATGCATTCTTACCCGTGTGGCTCTGCCAAAAATGTAATTAAAAGATGGGTTATTAATCTCATGCTAGTGGCACAGAGACAAAATAAAACTGCATTAATTTTCCAGCCTGGCTTTATGCACACGAGAGAGAGGTGAGAGACGGAGTGTGTTTGTGTGTGCAGGTCTATTATCAGCTGTACTCCCTGCTTATGACTAATGTGTAAGCCACATCTGCTCGCGGCCTAGATGCCTCTCTGTCAGCCATATCTTGCCTGGACCATCCATCTGGCTCTGGCTGAGCAACAGAGGGAACGCAAGAAACAATCAGCGTCACCATCCTGCCCTCTAAACCACAGGGTCCGAGGATACCATTAATGGCCCATGTCGATGAAAATCACAGCCACTGTAGGCAAGGAGGTAGACATTCTGCACATAGTGCCCCAGTAAGAGTTAATAGGTGAACAGTTATCAGAAAACACCCAATGGTTGTTAGCTGGAAGTGGCGAGGTGAGCCATTAATTCAAGATAGAGGCGACAGAATAGAAAATGAAGCCCTCCCAAGACAAAGTAACAATCTTTTTGACCTTGAAGAACCAATCCCAGAGTGCAAAAACTCACCCTGAGGTGCCAAAGTGACAATTCTCCTCTCTCACTCAGTTTCTTCGAGAGCACACACTGTTATCTTTAGACACTTTTTTTCAGTCATCCTTCAGTAAAACAGCTAGGAGATAACAGTGATTGTTCACTAAACCCCTCCCCCAATCTGCGATTGTCCAATCATAGCTTTGCAAACTAGGCACGGCAGATCTGTCAAGCTTTGTAGTAAGAGTGATACTTAGCACTTAAACAATTAGTGGTGATGTATTTTTCCTAGCCTTTCCAAAATCAGAAAGTGTTCAAATGTAAAGAATGCACTAAAGTTTATGTAGCATGTCAGGCTAATTATCTTATATTAGCAACATTAGTTAGTTGTAAGTAATATTAGTGTGAGTGTGGCTCTTGATAGTATCATAGTTAAGGCTAACATTAGTGATCCGTGGAAGGTTTTAAAGCAATCTGAGCAAATGTTTCCTTTTCCAAACACAGTTAGTCTTCATCCTAATATCAAAAGTAAAAAACATACTGTTTTGTATAGTTTTGTAGTGAGATAACAGGATGAATTTACATTTTTCCCTATCGTGCTTAGATTACCAACTACATTACAAAAACATTGCTGCTTTATTTACATGTTTCTTATATATATATATCATTAACTAAGGATGCTGACTTTTGTCCTGGGACATGCAGGTTTTGCTTAAGTCTCTGCGAGATTTCATATAGCAATCATAGCCAGCACCAGAATCAACCTTGTTAACCAACTTACATAGTTAATGTTAGTTTAATTTTATTTAGATGTCATAGCTAAAACTAATTAAAGCTGACAATGTTGCTGACCAGAATTGAGAAACCTATTTTTATCGATCTTTGTGACATCAATGACTCAAAGTTTAAAAAATGACTAAGAATTGAGAGTCAAATCTGCCATTGTTATCATAATAAACTGCATGTGTGGTGGGAGAAGAGGAAGCTTGACAGGCATAGCAACAGTAACTAAGGGGAGCAAAGCTTAGTGAACAGTTAACTGATCCACCTATAAAGAGAGTGATAATGTCTGAAGCTTTCTATCTGGTTGTGTGGAAGCAAACAATTGCTGTTCGCCTATGCAATAGCAGGAGTGGAGAGAAGTGAATCCTGTCACTTTAGCCCCCCACCCACTCGGCCGGGCTTGTCGCTAAGAGGAGAAAAGGCCCCCTGAGGCCCCCAGTGGGAAAGAGTGGAATGAGATTTGGTTGACAGTTCACTGTCTCATACTCGTTTAAACAGACGTCCAAAACTGCTTTCTTCTTTGTTCTGCAAAATGTTTCAAAGTCAAAGAAGTGTCAGTTTTTATCCGCTTTGGATGAACACAACATTCATGAAAAAAAGTATCCAGTATCCAGTAACAGTAAGACTGAGTGTGTACGTGTATGTGTGTGTGCACAAACCTTGCTGCGAGCGTCGACGTTGAGTAGACACACCCCACAAGCCAACTCTTTGGCATTCTTGATGCCGTGTCTCAGAATACAGGAGGAGAAATCTAGGGAGCTTTCATCAGGCTGCACAAGCAGACATACAAACACACACACACACACACACACACAAGCAGAAAAAAACACACAAACAAATTTTACTTCCTGCCACAGGGTGAATGCAGTCATTTCTATTCTTATAATAACAGCAATGAAAACAAGTCTGCTTACAGTAAACATCTCTGAGCCTCATCAGCTTCTTAAAAAGACTATGCTTTACTTCAACTATGTGGAAGAAAAACAAACACCTGAATATACATCTTTCATCGTTGAAAAAGTAATGCAAATTTGCCCAAGCTTCAATTAAACAGTGTTCTTGTTTTATTTCTCTCTCCCTCCTTGAGAAACTGTGTCAGTTTTATCTTCTTGTGAAAACAGTATTCGTCCTCTACTGGCTCTGTGGAAGAGGACAGTCCTCCTGTGTGCTTCTGTTTACAGACACTTGCAGACAGCTGGATAAATAAATCTATACAGTTCTTGTCATCCTTGTTGATCCAAACACCAGCGAACCAAAAGGCTACAGATACATTGCATCCAAATCAATAGATTATTGATCTGGACCTAATGAACCGAACATACTGGATTCACTAACATTTCATTATGTTATTGGCAGCCTTTTCATTGTTAATTGATGTACAATGCTCTATTATCATGTGTATTTGTGTGCCTGCACTTGGAGAGTATAAAAATGTCTGGATGATAAAAGAAAGCAGCTGCTTACATAAATCAGTATATTTTTTTTGAGTGTTTGGTTATTTTATGTCTGTCTGTTCTCTCACCGCAAGCTTGGCCAGCGACATAAAGCCCATAAGGTTGTTCCACACGCGGCTGATGTCCTTCAGCAGCTGCTGCAGCTTCTCAGAGCACACAGCTGTCGCTTTGATGCCCAGCTCCACACGCCTTGTGACACGATACACTTCCACCACACCTGACAATGAAAATAAATAAATAAACACAAGCACACACATCATAAAAACATATTTTGTTGCCCTTTCTCCACTGCTTTTTGTCACTCACTGTGACATGTTTGCTGCTCACAGCTCATTAAAAGCAGAAAAACACAATAAGGGAGCAGGACCTTGTCAGACCAGGCAGTGATAAGCCATCAGACCAGAGGTAGTTTTAATCTTATCCTCTCTGTCCTTCAGAGGGTGTAAGGCCACACACAGAGTTCTTTAACAGACGCTCATACCCAGTATGCAGTGAATCCTGGCTTGTTTATAGTGTGGTGAGCGAGTGTGTGTGTGTGTGTGTGTGTGTAATTCCTCACCCAGCAGGTACTCCATGCCCTGAGCAGACTGGATGACCTCAGTGCAGACAGAGGAGCTGCTGATGCCATTTAGGGTGTTGTTGGCTTTGGTGATTACCTGCATGTGGGATGAGAGCAGTCAGCATGTTTTTGCTCATCGTAATCAACATTATTGTGCAACAGCCGACCGACATGTTTGTCATATGTATAACTTCTACCAAAAAGTGTATGTTGGTCATTTGTGAGATGTCTTGCTGACAAAATAAAGACATAGACTACTTTTGGACCAAGAAAAAGCTGCCTATCTATACTTTTTTCTAAGATTAACACCATCATGATTTGTATTTTATTTTTACTTGTAACTATGTAAATCATAAGGGTTATTTCCAATATAAATCAGGGGTCAACAAAAGAACATATCCCAAAACTTACATGATCAGAAAAATGTCCTTTGATTTAACAAGTGGTTGAAACTAAAATCTGTCCATTCTGGTTATCTTAATTTATTTGACAAATTGTGTACACAACTTTGCAATGCGACAGGGTCGGACACAGGACACAAATATACAAACCTCCAGAGCACTTTCCAGACACCTCTGCCATTCATATGCGTAGCGCTCACTCTCCTGAAACAACACAGCACAGAATTATCTCAAATGAACACAAAGGCAAAGCAGAATAGGATAAGTAGCTGTGTGAGTGCTGGCAGCTTTTAACAGTCCTGAGTGCTGCGCTGGAATCTGGAGGTTAATGACATCGGGTGCTGTTAGCCACGCCGACCCTGTCTCACCTCCACTTCCCCAGTCAGATCCTTGTATTTGTCCCTGATGACAGGCAGGGCGGGCTTTTCACTCAGGGTGCTGGATCGGTCCCTGAAGGGCTGCTCCGGAGCCGGAGATGGGGGCGAACGCCCAATCTCCTTCTCGCCCAAACTGTGACTGCGTTTATGTGAGCCTGAGGCAAAGACAGGAGAGACAGGAGGAAGATGGATAATGTTAGAGAGGGCCAAAAAACACACAAACTCTTTTTGGTTCAGTAATGGCGATGACTCATTTTGAGATATGCACCTGTTTGTTTGCAACCATTATACTTCCATTCTGTTGCGGCTAATTCCTCCAGGACAAGAACAGCATGAGTAAATACTTAATTTGTGACAAACAATAATTACGAACAAAACAGAGGCACAAATATGCAGGTATGAATTATTCATAGGGACTCATAGACTGACAAATCCTGGCAGGGTACCACAACAAACATGGACACAAACACACGCTAAGCCCCGACTATTCCATTGGGGCTGGCAGTTAGCGCCTGTGTGTGCGCGTGTGAGTGAGGGTTGCCCAGACACAGGTAATCTACCCCCCAACTCCTCTACCACCTACAGAGACATGCGTCATAGCTTCTCTCCCACCCCACACATAACCAAAAAGCCCCACTAGGATCAGATTACTGTTCCACTGGAAAAAGAAATAAGTAAAGCAGCACTGGGAGATAAATCTATGGGGCAAATGGGCTTTTATCACAGTGCAGGAAACGCTAATAAATTATTCGAGGAACAAAACGCCAGCAAACAGTGGTTAAAAAATGAACAGTCTTCAAGTGGATATGGTTAATTTCTGCTCATGGATTTGTTGGCCCTCTGCTAATCCATCTCACCAGCTACAGCCGTTAGACCAGGCTGTCATCTCAACACTGCCATCTAATGTCTAACAGCTTTATTGCAGATCTGATGGACCTAGTATGAGGGTATGAGGTGGGGTGGGCACAGATGCTTCTTGGTCTAGTGTTGCTCTGGTGTTGTGTTTTGAAATGTAAAATCATGACATATCTGGCTGCTATTTAGATATTGTCACATTTTAGAGCTGAAACCATTAATCGGTTAATCAGTTAGTCACAACAATTCTGATTATCAATTTGTGGTTTATGTACCTTGCTAAGCAAGAAAGGCCAAATATTTGCTGGTTACAGCTTCTCAGATTTAAGGGCTTGATGTTTTTCAGGTTTAATAACATCTTTATCAGCGTGTTTGGACTTTTCATCAGGTTCTTTGAAATTGTGATGTGGATTTTTTATTTTCTTTTCTCACATTTTCAATTTAGCAAAAATACTTAAGAGTTTAAGCGCTATCACAGTTGGCAGAATTGAAATTGCATGAGGTGACTCACCTTGAACAGACAAGTCAAAGGTTGCCAGTTCATTCTTAATCATCTCCTCACTGGACTTGACTTTGGGCTGAGCACTGGCCTTGAGGAAGTCAGACTTGCCAAACTTTGGCTTGTCTCCCTGGAAGGCACCAAACTCATCAGGAGCTTCATTTTGGTTGCCCTCAGAGCCCACCTCAGCAGCGGTGGTGGGTGAGTCAGACTTCTCAGAAACAGTACTTGCAAAGTCCCCAAAGTCGTCCTCGTCATCAACACGGCCCTGGTCACTGGAGCCAAAGTCAGCAAAGGCTTCAAACTTGTCATCTGAGGATGAGGCATCGTCGGCGGGTAATGAGGTGGTGGTCTTTGCTACTGAGGTGCTTGTGATGTTTTCAGTGCTGCCAAAGGTCAGCTCCCTCCTCTGTGTCGGGGCTAAAGATGAAGGGGCTGCCCCTTCCAGGCCCTGCAGCTTTCTGACCTCAGTGGGAAGATTTTCCTCCCGCTCTGACCAATCATAGCTGGTCAGGGTACTGAGGCCCGATGTCCCAAAGGGGTCAAATTTCAAGTCGTCTCCTTCTGTAATGACAACACAGACATACCAGTGGTTCCTAGGAATAGCATATATGCTGTCATGATAGGTGGTAGATTAATGAGTCTGCAAGAGGGACTGAGATTTCTGTCAAATTATCACTATGCCACCTATCTACAGTTCAAGTGATCTCTCATTTCTACTAATGATAACAGGAACAGGGCCTTCAGAGAGCAGGGATAAAGGTCAAATAATCCAAATTACAAAACCTACTTTCAAACTGTGTTATGGTTACCCAGGATTTTCCACAGACAAAACTTTTCATTGGAAGAAGTTTTTACCAAAGAAATAGTTTGTATGAAAATAGATAGCCCTTGGATTAATCATAGTAACCATGTTTACATTTGTTTTTGAAACCGTATTTTTACTGGAGTAGAGGTCAAGATCAGATATCTCAACACCTCAACAAATAGAATAAAACCTGCTTGTCTAGATATCACTACGTAAGTGAGAAAACACAGTGGGGTCCAAAAGTATGAGAGCAACTTAACATTCAAGTTAAAGTGGAAGTGGTCTCAGACTTTTGGACCTCACTGTTTGTTTTGAAAGAACTGGCTCTGTTACTTTAAAGGCATCCTGTGTAGCATCATTTATGCTACATTATCAGCTGTGGAAGGAATGACATCAGACGTAGTATAAAGGACCCCTCTCTCCATATTTTGTACTTAGTAGACAGGAAAACAAGTTCTGCATCACACCGGCAATCACAGATGTCATTACACAACACACTGATTATGGTAACTGCATTTTAATTATACTAGCACTTGACTAATTTGTGTTGTTGTAACTAATGTGATGCTGGAGTAATAATAAATTCCTCCAACTCACATTTTTGGGAGTTATTATCAGGGTAAATGAGTTGTTACACATTTGTGTTGATGTTTATGATCACTAATAGAGGACGTTTGTTTTACTGTAGCTGTGTGATAACATTAGCTGTTATCATTGATGGCAAACAGCTTTCCTCACACTAACTGGACATCTGTGTATACCAAATACAAAGTGTTTTGTCTCATGACAGAAAAAGGTCTTTAATGTCATTACATCTGGTCTGTTTTTTTTTTTTTTTTTAATCCGTGTTGTGCTGACAGAAAACAGTTTGTGATCAATTTCTTCCTCTCTAATACTATCTGACAGAGCTGGCACACATTTTTCTCAGTATTCAGGTCTGCCTCTCAGTTTCTCTGACACACTCACAAACACACAGAATGACCTTGCTGAAACCCTCCTATTTTGCGTGGCAGAACCTTCTGACACAGAAAGCAATTTGTGAAATTGACAAGGATCTAGTGCTGGAAGCCTTGTGTCATTAGATCATTTTATGGCCTCTCAAATAAGGAAAGGAGAAAATAAGACGGTACGCATTTCAGCAATACCAACAGTAATATTTATTACAACAACATGAGTAGAGAGAAAGAGAGAAAGGTCACAAAGTACTGTGAAATAGCTCTATCATTACAAGAGGTTTGTCAAACTAACACTTGTAAATTAGATTTCAGTCATTTAGAATACAAGGGCATGCAGAGTCAGGAAAAAAGGAAGAAAAACAAACAGCGAAAAAGGTAAAACAAAGATTATCCGAGGATATAGAAGCAGAAACCAGAATGAGAAGGCACATTCACAGACTAAAATCAGTAATTCTGAGGAGATGACAAATTTGTTTAACTATTAGGATGTAAAGCAACAGGTTGTGTTTTTTTTTTTCTTTTTTTTTGGAAAAGATTTGAATACAGAACACTTGAAAAGCCTGGTTGTAAAGATAATCCAGAGAACAAGCTCAAGGCAGGAAGCATTAACCCTTTGAGGACCTGTGAGGGATATGGGTAGAACGTCCCAAAAATCAATGCTTGTTTGTAGAAGATTATGCATGAAATGCACTTTAAGGACCAGTGAGGCGTTAACAGCCACAAAGAGAATGTCATCTATATGAATTTAGTTGATTATATGAATTAAGATTAAGTCCTGGTGAGACAAAAATAAGGGGATGAGATTACAACATCTGATTAATCTAAATGTAAACATGATCTTGATCAAGCACTCAAAGGGTTACAGAAAACAAAGAGGGCCATTCTTACACCTGCCATCCCAGAAAGGGCCTTAATTACATCCGATCACAGATGCAAAAAAACAAAAAACAGATTTAAAGAGACAGTATCCTTTTTCTCTTGCTACAGTGATTGTTTGTCAAATCAGGCTAATGTGCACAAACTCTTTATGATCTCCTAAATAACAGCACGTCATTATTACCCAAAACAACAGTGTTTATCTTGGAGTGATAACCTAAAATACTTGAATGTTACTTACTTACTAAATACTGTAGGCTACATTTAATTTACATGGTTGGCAAATCACAATAAGATCAAGGAGTCTTCTCTAGTCTCAAAATAAGAGCTCATATTCCTGTAATAAAAATACACTATTAAATCTGTATGTATACATTTTTTTTTCTTCCTTTGATAAAAACAACTGGCAATACTGCATAAAATTGTAATCTTGTATTATGTTCTTGTCAATTTCACAAATTGAAAAGGCAGGCAAACTGCAGCAAAAAGCAAGGCAGGAAGGGTAATACTGACTTCATTATGTTCTCAAGAGATGCAGACTGGAGAGCCACACAGGATGAATTCATGCTATCACAGATAACGGTGAAAATGAAAATGAAAAAAAAAAAAAAAAAAAACGGATTCCTTTTGTGCTTCAGACTCAAAAGGAACCTCACTAAAAGAAATACTGTCTCTTTAAGATTACGTGAAGTAAGTACATGTCCAGAAACACAGTGCCAAAGCATGGTGAGGTGCTCAAACGTCTCGGCCTGCTACACTTAAAGAACAGGTTTCATCCTACAGCTCACAGAGAGCATCAGATAAATAAGGGTGAAAGAAGGGGAAATGTGGAGCAGCCATTACAGTAGTATAAAAGCGTCTTGGGAATGTATTGATGTTAAACTCGGCAACGTCTTTGCCCGATCAGCAGTAGCCTAACTGTTTCGCTGCAGCTCCATCAACTGTTGTTGTTTGAACACATGGTCTTAAGTTCTCAACACAAAGAGGCCTGTGAAGTCGGCCACTGTACAGAAACTGAAATAAGGCAATGAGGATGTTTACATTTATGATTTCTGGTTTAAAAAAAAAAAGCGGTTTTATCAATTTCATGGATGAAAATGATAATGATGGCATACATGTGACCATTTGTTCAACTGATAATTAACTGACATATTGAGATACTTAAAGCTTAGAACTGAGACAGTTGAGTGCTTTAGTAAATGTGAATGTCACTGCTATTGGGGGTGAAGACCTCGTCAACTTGTGGTACTTTAAAAAAAAAAAAAAAAAAAAAAAAAAAAATCACAAAAGTGTAAGTTTCAAGGCTTTTACCAGACAACAATTACACACTGTCTCTTGTTACACCTGTGAACGGTCTTGTGAATGATCGCTGTGAAACATGAGCCATGACATGGAAGGTGAGCTGCTCGATGAAAAAATGATGAGCACTGGAGAGGAGGAGAGGGAGTGCCGGACGTGGACATTACCTGATTATTACAGAAATGGGTCGATCTCTTTTTGAATAAAAAGGACCAAACAACAGGTCAGTCTTGTTTTAGGTAAACTTTAACTCCACTTTCATGGAAGTGAGGTAGGGGATAAAAAGCCGACACGCTATTATGGAAACATCTCATAACCAGAGGACCATTTTATCCAAATAATACTGCATGACTAATCTGAAAAAATACTGCAGGGTATTAAAATAAATGCTCACATTCAAACACTGATCTGCAGAAAAAAAAACTGACCTGCATTCAGCTAATAATGTGCCTCACAGCTCAGCTCTTTCTGTGACACGAGTCACTGTTGCCTCACTGTTGCAAAAATGTCTTATTCACATTTTCAACTAATCAAAATTATATTATTTGGTAAACATTCAGCACAAACCAAAAGTCAACAGTTAAAATGGTGAATGATAGCTTACAGATAATGCCGCTAGTAAACTGCAGTCTAATGTGCAAAAGCTGTGATTGGACTAAACCAAGATTTGCTCCTGCAGACGATCGTCATCATAATGCCCTATTCAACCTTTTTTGTTTGTGTCGCTTGACGTGTAAAAAAAAAACAAAAAAAAAAACACACACACACACACAGGTTTGTGTAGCTATCCTTCTTAGGACATTGTATTGACTTCCATTCATTGTAGACAGACTAAACCTAAACCTAAAACTTAACCACAACCAATTTATGCCTAACCTTAACTTAATCTCAATGTATCCCTATTCTTAAACAGGAAATTATGTTTAGGGCCAGGCTTTGGTCCCCACAAGGAATACTGGTCTGGACAAGTGGGGTTGGGCAAGATATCATCTTAGATTTTGTATATTGTAATATCACAATAAGTCATTAGTGTTGTCTTTTCCTGGTTTTAAATGCTGCATTACAGTAAAATATATAATTTTTCTGAACTTACCAGACTGTTCTAGCTGTTCTGTTATTTACCTTTGACCCACTTTATCATTATATCAACATTACTGATGATTATTTATCAATGATTCCATAGTGTAAATATTTTGTGAAAGCATCAACAGTCATCTCTACAATAGTGTTGCAGTATCGATATCGAGGCATTTGGTCTAAAATACTGATATTTGATTCTGTCCATATCGCCCAGCACTACGGACAAAGTTGGTGTTAATACTGGAAACGGTCCCCATGAGGTAACAAATCACGCGCACACACACACACTAACATTTGTATAGCTATCTTAGTGAAGACATTAATGACATACTGCATTCTTGAGCCCCTAACCATCACAACTAAATGCCTGACCCTAATCCTATACTGAAGCTAAACCTAACTCCAACTTTCACCCTAAAACCAAGCCTGAAGACTCAAAGAGCCCTTTGAAGGTGTGTCAGAGAGTGAGGACCGGCCAAAATGTCCACACTTTCCTAAAATGCCCTCATTCCCCAGGTATAAAAATCTAATTGGTTCTTACAATGATAGCCATACAAGTATACACACACACACACAGAGTCCAGCCTGTGGAGACAAAATGTCCACTGAAAGGAGGCGCGAGATCTGCCACTGCAGTGTAAACTCAACAAACAGTGAGCTTATCCGAGTCACACAGACACCAGCCGGGGACCTCGTCTATGAACTGACACACACATCAAAACCAGACACTCGATATTTGCAAATAAATAGAGATATGGGCCAGGACCTTTCGGTCATTACAATAAAATATGCAGAGAGGGAGGGAGGGTCAATATGGAGACAAAGAAAGAAGGGAGGAAGGAACTAGAGGTTTAAATAAATTGATAAATAAATAAATATAAATAAATAAATAAATATCTTGAGATGATTGATGAAATGTAGAATGAATGATATGATGCGACTAATCTCATATGTAATACATGTGGTGTTACGTCTGTCTTGAGTATTTAAACATATTCAATTATGACTTGCGCTTTGATCCCGAGTTTGGTGGGCACTGACGAGGAGAGGCCACTACTGGCCTTGGAATTATAAGTGTGTGTGACCAAACAGCACCTCACCAGAGCAAACGCACTAATTCCTCACCTGTAGCGGGGGGCTGGTGGGCCGAGAGACCCGGCAAGTCCAGAGAGCTGTCCGACATCACGTGCTTCAGGTCTCCGCCCATGTCCGACAGCTTCATGTCCAGCTGCACTGACAGTGCATCCTCTGAGTCGTCTTTTCCCACACTGCTCCCCCCGATGGACGGGAGGTCGAGGGACTTGACAGAGGCGGAGTCCTCCTTAGCCTGTTTAAAAGCAGCCACCTTGTCTACCAGGGTCTTTTCTGAGGCACCGAGCGCTGTGCAGAATTTTGAGGACTGGAAGTCGGCAAAGTCGTCTGGGTCACTCTTGAGAGAAGAGAAGGAGCCTCCACCGCTCTCCTTGGTGTCATCGTAGGCCAGGCCTCCCTCCAGAGACAGCTGTTTGAACACGTCATATTTGTCTGAGCTCTGCTGAGGTCGCTGTTGAGCAGAGGTCTCGCCTGGAACCCCGACACTGCTCTCACATTTAGGCTCGCCACCAGAACTGCCAAACGCCATGAAGTCAGCGAAGTCGTCCTGCGGCGCTGCCACAGCTCCTCCAGCTGTTGAAGCCGGAGCAGCATCAGAAGAGGAGCCAAAGAGGGCAAAGTCACCAAAGTCATCTGCCCCTCCCCCTGGGGGCTTCGCTCCACCTGGTAAAAGGACTAGCGAGGGGGGCACAGAAACAGAGGGGAAGGTGGTAGGTTTTGTCTCAGCAGGGGCGGGAACAGAGGGAGCTATAGACGAGAAAAGGTCCAGGTCTGCCATGTTGAGAGGGTTTTTGGGCTGAGAAAGAGATACTGCTGGCTGTTGCTGCTGTTGTGGTAATTGTTGTAGAGACTGAGAGTTGGGGAAAGCAGAAGGGAAGGCAGGCTGAAAGATCTTGGCTTGTTCTGATGGGTCTAGTGGAGAGACGCTGTCGGCGGTTTTAAAGTCTGTGAAGCCATCATCAGCACTGACAGACTTGAAATCTGCAAATCCTTCCCCTGCGAACCAAAGAGGACAAGATTTTTTTTTTTAAATATCACGACAGACATAATGGGATACAGACAAAAAGACTTCCTCAGCCATGACTTGTGTCATTTTACAATCCTACAAGAAAGGAAGCGAGTGGATTAGTTATGACTGTGCCGCGTTGTGAATGTTCATGGTAAACTTCCAGTCCTCTGATTAACTGTGCTCCTCGGGACACAGAGAACAGCACACATCACTGCACAAACAAAGCTACATCATCTAAAAGAGACACACATCCCCACTACCATGCAATGCAGTTCAAACTGGAACAGAATATGAATAATAAGCCATCATGCAAAGAAATATCCAATTTAACAATATACTTTGTGTATGTACCATTTTTTTTCTCTCTTCACTCTTTCCAAGTACAAGTGAATTAACAGAGGCCTCCAGTGCTGTTCCAGTGTTTCTGCTTTTTATTTTTAAAAGTGTCAAGTCTTTGAGCAAACAGAATAAGTAAAAATTATTTTAAGTAACATTTGCCTAGCTTTGTGTGTCCAAAAATGTAAAAAGATTCTTTTGGGACCTGATACAACACAATATTTACTCAGATGTCAGAATAGTTTAGAGAAGACAGATTTGACTCCATTTCAGTCTTCAATCACCATTAATATACTGGCTTAATGGATAAATAGCAAAAAAGCAAAACATTAATTATGTCAGTTTTTACTCCTGAAGGGGAATGATTCAGGCTGCAACTTGCAATTATTTTAATTATCGATTAACCTATTATGTCCTTGATTATCCAATAAGTTGTTTGGTCTATACAGTGTCCAAACATGGTGAATAAACCAGAAAATATTAACATTTGAGAACCTGTAATCACAGGATTTTCTTCCTTAAAACATTACCCAATACGATTGTCAAAATAGTTGCCTATTAATTTTCTGATTATCAACTGATCGTTGCACATTGGATAACTTCAATAAGGTGTGTCAGAAACATGACATTCATATAAAGCACACAGAAAAAAGTCAGAAGGTACTGTGGTATAATATATGCGTGAACTCAAACAGAGAATCTGTTCACACTGCTGGTGTTCGGTGGAAAATAGAGATAACTAATGGGCTCGTCCGAGGTGGAGCCTGACAATGCCAAGCAAAGGTCACTGCAAAGCACGACTTACTGGAGTTGTAACAGCCGTCCCCATCGAAAACTGTTCTAATGAAACAGGGACGGGAAACACACTGGTATCAACACTGCAGGCTTGCAAAACAAGATTGTGTAAACATGGCACAATGCTAATACAGCGACCTGATAGCTTCACCCAAGTTTTAATACAATGTTTAATTGGTGTGAATTTCACTCTCCTTCCTACAAATTCCAACCAAGCTTTGTTTAAAGATGATGTGAGATTGTTCTTGAAGGTCTCTATTGTCCTCTAGTCATCTTTTGCTTGCAGGGACCGTCTCAGAGCTCTCTTTGTCAATCGGTGAAGAGGCCAAAGGGGATTTGGCTCAGAAACAAAGTGAAAAGAATGAATGGATTTACTAACGTGTGTGAGTGTGCGTGAAAAGGAGTTTCTTACCGACTGGTTTCTTGTCAGCTGGTTGCTCAAGTTGTCTGAACACACTGTATTTGTCTCCAATATCTGGATTGAAAAAACATAAAGAAGAACAATGTAGAAAAAAATCCATCATCTGTAACATGGAGGAAAGTTTTTCTTAATGCAGTTTGGTAATGCACTGTGTGTATTGTCCAAGGGCAAAAAAGGGTTTATAAAGTGGTAAAAACATTTCCCTAATACTGAAGGCGCCCTGAATTAAGCTGCTTTGGATAATGTTTCTCCGGTTTAAAGCTGCAGTAGGTAACCTTCAGGGAACAATATTATTTTGAGGTAATAAAAATTCTGTATGCGGTGGATGGACAAGGATAATATTTCAGAATATGTGGAGCAGTGGTTGCAGTATTCCTCAGCTGCGTCATGGTGAGATGTGCCGAAACCCAGTGATGAGATGCTCTCTGCTTTCAATCAATCCTTGCCAGCTCTTTAGCTAGAAGGAGTGCAATGTGAGTCATTCCCTATGTTACCATGTTGGTTCAAAAATCTGAAGAGCATATTTGTACTTTACCAAGAGCAGCTTTAATGTGTGAAATAAATGTGAATCTTTTTTTTTGCCACAATTTACCGATTACACAGAAAGCAGACAATTTTCCTTTGTGAGGTATTGAAGGTACCTGAGGGAGGGGGTGTAGGCTCTGCAGGCTGATCCACAGACAGCTGCTTGAAGACAGCGTACTTATCAGAGGATGTGACGGAGACAGAGGAGGAACCAGACACTGGAGTCAGCATGGCAGGTGCACTGCAGGGACACAATAGCTGTAGTCAGAAATCAGGCAGCGAGGTTCAATAGTGGAGTTAAATCCCTGTAAGCTGCCTGAGCTGATTGAACATTTGCCCTGGGTTAAAAAAGTTTTGAGAGACTTTTTTCTCTCTCTCTTTTTCACTCTCTGTAGACCTGACCATAATGGTGATTATGATGCCAATGCAGCTGACAATACTTATGTGTGCTTGATTAAAGGTGGTAGACAAAATAATTAAAAAAGTATACAGAAAGAGTATTCATATTTATAAGAACTGTTAAAACATGGATCATATCAGTATTTGTCTACCATAACATACTATACTCATCTCTCATGGCATACAAAGCTAAAGGTAAGCAAGTGTTGTATAAGCATATGTATATAACAATCAAATTAGACCGCACAAAACTGAGCATGTATAAAATTATAATTTACATTGTTTAAATAGCTGATATGATGAAACACAAGAATCAAGTGCTATGGGGAAGGATTAAGCTCATTTTCCAGTGAATACCAATTTCCTCAAATCCCTTTCTCTGAAGACATCTGACAGTAACATATGCCTGCCAGTTCAGCCTGGCAAACCTACACCAGCTTTTTCAGCCTCTCATTTAATTAAATGACAATCTCAGAATTCTCATTACTTTGCTGAAACAGTCTGACTTGTATGTTTTCAGGGGAGAAATATGAATTTTTATAAAACTCCTACAGTATGCCACTTAGATGGAAGATAATTTAGTTCTGCCTTCTCTTTGTCTTTCAACAGATAATTGCCTTTCAGCTTCCTCTCAGTGAAAGGACAGTCTCTCTATAAGGGCTTAGAAAGTAATATAGAAAAATGAGCTTATCTAATGTCCACTGAAGTGAATTCATTAAGAGATGACCCAAACTCATTGTCATTCTGAGGAGGTTATTGCAAGATATTAATACAGTGTGTCTCACTGTATCAATTCTAAGATAGACAATACAAGACATAAATATTATGCATATAAATAATAACTGCTATAAATAACCATTCAGGGCTGAATATTAGACCATCATCACTGCAAACATTTAGAACATGTCTTCAGAAAAGTAGTAATGAAATGAAATAATGAGGAACACTGAAGATAGTGTATACATATATGATGTAAATTTAACCGCTGGTGAACACTTTCAGCTTTTTAACACACTGTTCAATCTGTGTAACAAATTGTTAAATTCCAGGATTCTATCTCATCAGCGCGCACATCTGTTACCTGTTTTGGTGTTGTGATGCTATGCTGGTGGGGAAACTTGCACTAGAATCCCCCTGGAACTCAGTGAAGGCCTGGTCTCCTACTCCTGGCTTTGGAGCCTCCTGGAAGTCCTGGAAATCATCGTCATCGGTTTTGGTCGCCTGACACGAGTCAATGTGTTAGTGAGTGAGATGTGAGTTATTATCAGTAACAAGAAGAGGCAGAACTAGAAGCATGGCTGCGTTACCTGTGCAGGAGGGAAACTGGCAATGAAGTTAGTGTTCGTGGATGCTTGAGCCGATGCTGTGGGTGTCATTGCCATGACTGGTGGTGCAGGTGTGGGCATGGCCATGGAGACGGGCGGCTGGGTCATCATGGGCTGCTGGTGCTGGGGCATGACGGGAGCCAAGGCCATGGCCAGGGCAGGAAGGTTGGGCACTGGTGGAGAAGGGAACTGACTGAGGATTTCCACATTCATTGCTGGGAGGCCACTCTGAAACAAAGGAAACAGATTTTAGGGATGAGGCTGGTCAACAAATCCGATGAAAGGGGCAAAACTTTAATATTTCATCTTTTGATTGCTTACAATGTTGTGAATAAAATGCAGATTTTAATATCACATGTAAAATCAAAATGTCAATAAATTCATGAAAAGTCATTAAAGGGAAAGAGATCATGAAGGCCGCTAGAGCACAGGAGCGAATCTCAACCTATTTTATCTTTTGGTGTTATGTATTCACTGAAGTAGGAAAAAAGACTTCTGTTTGCACATAAATTATTCAGTAGAGGCGGATTTCTTTTGAACAGATGTCACTGGCAGACTCAAACTTTTCTCACCACACAGGAAAATGCACCTTGTTGTGCTAGTGTTTTAAGACTCTTGAAGATTTATATCACCAAATGTGTCTTATTATTCCTCGCATGGAAGCGGTGGCATGCAGTGTTTCGTGTGCTGCCTGCAGATTTGCATCCTCCCAGGGGTGCTGGTGACAGGCCCGAGCTGAGGATGATAAGAAGCCTCCTGCCAAACTCAGGGGGTTGAGGGGGGCTCAGCTATGTTTTCGCCTAACAATGCTTCACGAGCCCTGGGCTGATTCACAGCGCTGTCTCTTTCTCCTGGTTTCCAGCTAAGCGTGTGTAATTTCAGTGTAGAGTTTGTGGCGAGGCGCCGGGGAAGCCATGGGAGGTGATTAGTGAAGTCATTTTAAGTGGATCATTTGTCTGGACGCCAGTGTTTACCTGTGCCACACCAATTAGTGCAAGTACAGTGTAGAGCTCCTCCTTGGTCAGCATGCCAGGTGTTGTGCGGTTGGCCGTCGCCCAGATTTGACCCAGTGCTTCCCTGGGAAGACCTGATGACATTAATATTGGGTAGAGCTTGGCTGTGTCTATCCCTGTTGGGTTCATGGTGATTTCAAGAACCTTCTTGAACATTTCTGAATACAGAAAAACAGAGACGAAAAACATTAATGTATGCTTGAAATGTAGAGAAAAACTTAAGTCATTAGTGTAGTTTCATTTCTTTCCACATAACACAGTCTAACATCATGTCGATATGAATACCTGGAACGTTATACTCGCAGTATTCATGTGTAAATGTTTACCTGGGACGAGGCTGTCGTTGTAAACCCAGGCTGGCAGCATGGGCTGAATGTGCTCTTGTTGTGGATAAACGCCAACACCCGCTGTCACAAGCAGAGAGAGACATACACAAATGCACACAGAGAGAGAGTTAGTGGTTGTTGCAAATGCCTTGCCCAGGCATACGATTTGCCAAGCCTCTTGGCAGCTGAGCCCTGCTGGTATCAACTCAACAAAATCATACACCTGATGTCTGGAAGGCTCAGTGCAGATGTAATGCTCCCCTGCACTGAATCACAAGCGTCCCGCCACGTCAGACTTTGATAAATCAGTCTGTTAGCTTTTTCCAGCTTCAAGGAGAGGGCAGGATGTGTTTGCCTTGTATGAAAAATAGCTAAAAGTCTAATTCAACTGTTGATGTCGTTATTAAGTTATTTTTCCTGCAAATAGAGAGAAAAAGAAAGCTATGGCTTGCTTGAGTCTCTAACACTTTATCTGCAAGGCATATGTTTACTCAGGCAGCCACTTTGAACATAATACTCCCCTCAGTCTTGGGCAGTTAAATGAATCTTATTACAAATCTCCCCAGTCTCCATAATGAGCCTCTATATTTCCCTTGATGACACCAAGGACACAGACAAACAAATAACAGCACAAAGGAGTAGCAGAGTGGCATGCACAATCAGCCTCGGATTATGTTTTGGCCCCAATGGCACCTGCCAATCCATGCGCATCCTGTTAGACCAAAGCAGTCAGCATGCACCAGAGGTCGTTCTCTGAGCGGGTGTTACACAGCGAGGGAACAGACGGTAGCTTATTGAGTCAGCAGGTATTACCCCAGGACCTCTACAGACACAGTCCATTTCCACATCGTGTGCAGAGAGCGCCAACATGAGAAGACCCTCTAATGAGATTTGGCCCGAAGTAATGGAGGTATAAAGCGGCAGAAATAACAGCAGAGACTTGGCTTAGGAGAGGAAGTAAAGACACCAGGCAGGACACCTAAAAGACACTGCTGCAGTAATCCCAGAGGTGAAGAAAATGTGTGATTTCATTTCAGGCTGCGATAGTCTGATGCCCAGTGCTGAATCTGGTATAAACCAATGACCCAAAGAAACAGAAAAGATTAAGCTGCTGTAAGAGGCACAGAATTATGACATTGGGGTTAAAAAAGAGTGAAAATATTTACCCAGGACAGAAATAAAACTACTGCCTAGAGGACGTGTTAATACTGCAGCAAAGCAAGGGAGAGAAGAAGAAGAAGAAGAAGCTGTGAAAGTCTGATAAACAGGCATTTCTCTCACCACTGTCACTACTGGTTTGAGGGGATGAGTCAGCAGCTGATGGGGGGGCGTTGGGTGCTGAAACCGGAGCCTCAGGTGGCCTTTCAGCGACGAAGGCAGAACTCAAGTCCCCAGAGGCCGCAGCCCAGTTCCTGGATTTAGTGCTGGACTGAAACTGGGCTGAAACTTTAGTTCTAGGACCCATTGCAGCCAAACTCTGCTTGGATTTAAAGCTAACATGGGCCGTCTTATCACCTGTAAGGTCACATGAGGAGAATAGCTTCTCTTCCAAGGATGGGCCTAGAGGGGTGAATGAGGGACAAACTTCTTGATATCACACTTTTATAGCTATACACAGAAATGCAGCTTTCCTCTTTTGCTTGATATAAACTGGCGATTACACTTTCTGCTATACTTTTGTTTATATTTATTTGAATGTCATACAGTATGTATTTACTGCACTATACATGAGGTTTTGTTCAACTGTTGCCCTGCACATGATGTATTAATACTGTATAACCATTTTCTGGGCCAATTAACCACGTCAAATTCCATCCAGATGCGACCTGCAATTTTGATTCAGTATCTTCTCATGTCACAGGCAAACAATCCTGAGGCCATCTAATGTGTCTACTCCAGATGCCAAACAACAAGATCAGAAATGTCTCGAAAGGATTGGGATGACACTCAATGGATCTCTCTGTCCTATCATTCATAGTCGAGAGGCCGAGAGCTGTCACAGAGCAGCTGCTCAACCAACCAGATTAGACAACAGATGACACCAGAAAAACAGCCTCTTATTGGGACACCCCCTGATAAATAGATTTGGTATCAATGGTGGATACAGAAACAATATGGTTAAAACTCTCTAAAGCACAAACTCCTACATGCTCTCATTCCTAGGAATAAAGCAAATTAGGTTTCTTGCAGGTTAAACATCCTTGCTGCTTGCTGAGTTGTTATGTCTGGTAGCTTTAGCTGTGCTGGCTGCATGCTCTCACACGGCAACAAAGGCTAAGACCAACCAAAAACTGGAGGTACCAATGAAAACAATCAGCTTCAGCAATAACTTAGGTTAAAAAATAAGTCCTCCAGACTATTCAAAGTGTTCTCTAAATTATGAGGATGGGAAGGGAGGTGTCAACAAAGCAAAAGAAGAGTTACCTTGAAATGTAGGTTGGGAGCTGGTGCTGTTGACAGCAGAGTGTTGGGTGGCAGTGGGAATGGACACAGTGGCAGGGAGGGACTGAGGGATGGAGGAGGAGGAGGAGGAAGGGGGTGATGGCTGGACATGGGCCTGAGAGGAGAGGTGGGAGTTTATGGAAGGGAAGGCATTTGCAGGACCCTGAACAAAGTCACTAAACTCGTCATCGTCCTCAGTGAAACCTGTCTTAGTAGAGGAGGAGGGAGGCTGGACGTGGGCCTGAGAGGAGAGCCCGAAGGTGGAGGAAGTGGTGGAGGAGGAGGAGGAGGAAGGGAGGGAGGCAGGAGCATCTAAAGTCCCCTGAAAGTCACTAAACTCATCATTGTCTTCTGTTAAAGCTGGGGGGAGGGAGTGAGAGGTGACAGACGGGTGTGATGGCGATGAGTCTGCAAAAATGAAGAAATAATGATAATGGCACAACACGTGACACACACTACAATGGAGAGTGAATTAAGGGCTGCAATATTGCAAGAGTGAGATAGACTATTCTGTGCGAGATCAGAATCTGTAGAGCAGCAAATTCAAGTAAAATGCTGCCATGCAGCATTTCATTAATATTTAGATTAAATTAAATACTTTTTAATTAAACTACTGATTATCAATTTTCCAAACTACAGCAGAATAACGAGCATTACTTTAGACTATGTTTGATGAATGCATGCCCACAATTTTCTGAAATGCAAAGGAATAAGTTAAGTGAGGGATATCTATAGTTGTAACACAAAGAAAAATGTTCAGTAAGTGAACAATGACGTTCACAAACAGACACTGTTTTGAACAGATACAAAAATTAACAAACTACTTCAAAGTGAGTACAACAACAATAACGACAAGTGCACAGATGAGATGAGAGACTGAGGAACGATAAGGGGATAAAAAGAAATGCAATCAAGATATTTCCTCATATAGTTCATCTGGCTGCCAGCTGGGCAGACATCATGCTGACCTGCCTCTAATCCAGTTATTGTTCCTAAACAGAGGCAGTGATACAGAGAGCAGATCTTCTGATGAAGAGGAACGACAGGACAAATCTCAGGGATTACAGCTAAAAGCCTTTATATGAGGGTACCTGGGTTCTTGGTCTGTGATGATGGAGTAGGGTGCATCTTCGCATCTCTGCTGAAACCATCCAGGTTGCCTTTGATTGCCTCCAAAGCATCATCCCGGCTCTTCTCTCCTGTCTGAGAGCAAAACAGCAAAGCATCAAAAAGCACAGTGAGTTACCATGACGAGCGCTGGACATGTCAGAAAAATAGTACGTTAAACAGGATGTGGAGAGACTCACCTTAGGTTTGACACTACTAAGCAGCCTCAGCTTTTGTTTTTGTTCCTCAAATTGTCTTCTTTTCCTGTCCTCCTCGAGCATCTTCTGCTGCTGCTCCAGACGTTTTCTGTGTGTTACAAGGAGTGCAGACATTACATGGACACCCAAGTAAATATTATTCTAAAAACTGGTTGGGAGAAAAGTAAAAATATAGATTTTTTCATTATTATAAACACAGTTAAGAAGTGAAAACACACACTATTTACTCCAGTTGATATATTCATTAAAATGAA
Source organism: Scomber japonicus (assembly GCF_027409825.1). NCBI lineage: Eukaryota > Metazoa > Chordata > Actinopteri > Scombriformes > Scombridae > Scomber > Scomber japonicus. The sequence goes on from NC_070583.1 coordinate 23,109,378, forward strand.
AGAGACATGAAGAGGATACAAGTAAATAAAAACTCAACAGAATGAGTTCTGAGGGGAAGCCGAGTCAAAAAAGAGCAAAACCTTAAAGTAGTTTCATCATTAAATAAATAAATGGAGTGGAAGAAAAAGAAAAAGCAAGAGTTGGCAGCCAATAATGAGGCTCATTAATGAATAATAGCCATTTTCCCCTATTAATGTAATCATGACTGCTTTTGCTTTAACTTTATGTATAAATCTTTGTCGTGACTTAGAGTAGGTATTTCTCTCTTTATTAGATGGTAGAGAGCTGACTATCAATACAAAAAAATCAATGTGATGAACAGATATAGATATAGACTACCCAGAAAAAAGCATATTGAACAAAAAAACAATGTAAAGAAGAACCATCAAGTTAATATGTAAAGATGTCTTACTGGTGCTCTTCAGCCATTTGTTTTTGCATGTCCGCAGTATACTGGGGTCCGGCAGGTCTCATACCCATAAACTGTGGCTGGCCCATGAACTGCATCCCAGGGGTCTGCATCCCAATAGCCATTCCACCCTATTAGATACAACATACATACAGACAGAAGCTCAGAAATCTCATTGGTATTCAGGCAGTCAGACTCCCTTCACTCGATATTAAATGCTCTCACAGGGAAAGCAATGCAATTCAGAATGATATTAATGGACTAAAAGTCTTGTTATAAAAAAATCACCTGGCTGCTATACATTCCTGTTAATGTGCTAATGTTTAAAACAGTCTGAGAACAGATGAATATGGAAGCAAACAGGGCCAGGGGAGCCCTTAACTTCAGCCTCCAGTTGAATTAAATCAACTAAAATCAATACAGCACTGTTTCACTATTATGTATTCATCAACGAAAGTCATTACACCTGAGAAAGTTTGTTAGAAATGCAGATCATTGAACCACAGAGTCAGATAATAAAGAAAGTTTCCATCTTTGTTGTATAAATGTGTTTTAAAACTGTGTATATCTAACATTTAACACTCACCTGCATCGGCATGGCTCCTGGAGGCATCTGTCCCCCAAAGTTCATTCCCATCATGCCCTGCATATTAGGTTGCATCACCTGAACCATGGGGTAGCCCTGCTGTTGCTGCTGTTGCTGCATGGGCACCATGCCTGCAAAAACACACACACACACACACACAAACAAACACAAACACACACACAAACATTGTTACAATGAACTGTACACAGGGTGACAAATAGTATATTCAATTAATATTTGAAGCGTGACAGTCCGCCAATTTTAAAGCACACAAGAAAAGTTAATACAAGTCTGGGGTTTGGAGCAACAAAAAAAAACAGCCTCCAGAGTCTGGACATGATTCAGTATTGCGAATCAATTTCCTGGACAGCTGGAAAAAGACACGGGCTCAGCAACAACCAAATCTGTTTTTCTGGTGACTGCTGTGACAGCTTGGAGCAAAACAAGAGGAGTGAGGGGGGGGGTTGAAAAAAATGGAAAATTGTGTGTTTGTTTTCACAGATGCTGTGTAAGCTTGACAGCCAGAGCTGAGCAGCCAGCTCTTACTGGAGCCTCCAGATGATTTAACATGTTAGGGCTCAACTGGTGCTGAATAAATGGCTTGTTTAGGAGGCTGCACATACTCTAATTTGACTGACAAAAAATGACATTGCTAACGGGAGCATGTAATGACCCCTGAGAGACGCATGTCCCGGTGGTGCGTGGATGGTTTTTCGGGTGTGTAACCACAAAGTCAACAGCCTAAATATGACGAGCACACACAGCTGAATGATAGCACATCAGAGGCCCAAAGTGCACAACATCGGGTAGGTGTAACAATGTGTGAGCTCCTATGTGACATTTCCTTGCTGCTTAATTACGCCTCGTGACCTTATACAGCGAAGCTCACTGTTAACAGGAAAGACTAATAAGAAGAAAAAAACAGAAATCTATATATAATCTTTCATGAGGGAGCCACAAACTCACATTACTTACACACCACAAGTAAAACATTTGAATTCATTTGTCAGTCACAGGTGCATGTTGTGGTTGTTTACCTATTTTTAGTGTACTTGTACTTTTGTTTTTCAAAAAAATATTAAATTTTTTTTTTTTTCTCCCTTACTCTTAAAATAGTGTCATAATAAGCGAGCTGGCCATCTGGTTTGCTATGGTCTGCTCTGGTCTGTTTGGTTTCATATTTAAACTGCTAAATTATATCTCACCGACTACACACAAAAAAAAAATGGCTGATTCTTCTCTGAAGCTGTGTGGAACAAGGGTCAGGGTTAGGTAGGAGTAGTAACACTGATTTAAGAGTGACTCACCTTGCGGCGGTCCCAGGCCCCCTCCAACAGGATACATAAAACTAAAAAGGGGAGGAAAAGGAAAAAAAAAGGTTAAAGTCACAAAATGATAACACATGACAGTTGGTCAGCTATTTGACCTCATGATGTGAGAAACAGCCTCCTGTCCTCTGCAGCCTAAAATACAAATGCAAAGATTCAAATTGGATTTTCTGCTAATACAGTAATGGTTCATTCTTTAAATGCACTTTTTCTACACCTGCTACATGTGAAACTGAACGACTATTTGATAAGCGGACATGACAGTATTGGCCAGAAATACCGTCAACAGAAAAACATGTAAAAAGCCTTCAATGTAATACAAATGTATGAACTAAAAGATGCGAATGTATGAGACTTGAGATGGTTTAATTAAAAAGGTTTATTTAGAGAATCTGTGAAACTATTTTTTACCTTTAAATTGTCCTTCAATTGGATTTACTTTCATTTTGTATTTAAGTGTACGAGACCGATTTATAACTAGATATTGTCAGCCTACAGCTTGGTGAAGCTAACATTGGGACTGAAAGGGAGACGACTCTGGAGTAAACAGAGGAGGAGGAAGGGGCTGCTCTGGACACGGCGACAAAAGACGGCATCAGGTAATGTTTCCAGGAACGGGAGAAGTGCCGGGACAAGTGTATCACATCCCAAGGAGAGTGCTCTGAAGGTTCTACTAAAATATTTATAATAAGAGTTCTTTTAACAATACAGACACTATTTTAGGTCTCCCCTTGTTCAAAATATGAAGAGGATCCACATTCATTTGAAATCAAACTGAACATTTAATGCTTTGTTGAGTCGAGTGTGACTACAAGCACTACAGCATATCTGACACTTAGAAAGAAAAACTGATTGAATATAAAGTTTGCTGTTGCTCATCTTGGCATCTTTTTGGCATCTAAAAAAAATCTGCAGTTACAGATTGAGCCTCTCCTTGACCCTTTGTTTTAAAAAACTCAAAGTGTTTCCAGTTTATTCACAAACGCCAGGCTCAAGGTGAACTTTTCAGATACACATCCTCTTTGAAATTTTAACGCTGATGCCAAACGGCAGCAGAATTAATGCCGGACGCTAAACAGGCAGACAAGGAAACGTCGTAGACACGCTGAGGGCGACTTGGACTCTGTCACAGCGGCTCGGTCTGTGCGCTGAGGAACGACAAGCCTCTGAGAAATAATCAGAGGAAGACTCCACGAACTGCCAAGTCTCTCCCTCCTCAGCCCAGCCAACACAAACAGGCCTTCAGCTATTTGTCAAATAACTTATTACTGCTCAGTTACTCACAAACACAAGAAAGAGCCAGCAGGGCTTTCTGCTACCCAGCCTGACTTCAACCTCGACCCAAGCATCAATAATCCTGAATAATGATGCTGCTTTTAACTTCTGTCCTGCTAACAATGAGGAAGAGAGGCAAGTTTTAGTAAGTGCAGTCAGTATTGTAATCTAAAGTAGTAAGACAATACTTTCCACTGTCAATTAATGTGACAATTTTATTTAAATGAATTGTACATTAATAATGATAATTAATCTGCTCAAATGCCAAAGAAAACGTATCATTTACAAAGACGCAAAAGTGAAACATGCAGTAAATCCTCATATTTAGAAGCTGCTTAATTAATTAAAAACAACTATAAGGATTCATCGATTATCACAAATGCTGTCAGTTAATCATTTTCAGCAATGTCAGCAAAAAAAAAACACCAAACATCTTCTAATTCCAGCTTTTCAAATGTGAAGATTTTATAACATCGTAAAGTGAATATTTTTGGGGTTTTGGATTGTTGGGCGGACAAAAAAAGAAAATTTAAGTTAATTTCTTCTCATTTTAAATTGATCTTATCGTTGTCCAATTGATGATGAAAATAATGGTTAGTTGCAGTGATGCATCAAATGTCTACGTGCTCTGTATATAGAGTGAAAGGTGTGTGTCGTAACAATGATCACCTGACCTGCAGCTCAGGTCTATAAAGTGTTTGAGTCTTTCAAATCCAGATTGTTGTTTTGGTGTCACAGTCTGCATCTTCACTGATCAGCTTCACTCTCTCTTCTCTCCTTAGTGTTGTTTTTGTCTATTGTTGCCAAAAATACGACAGCTTTATTGTTGCTCGTCTGTCTTTTATTTGAAACGAACTCGGCGGTGCAAATAAAAAACAGCCGCTCGGCAAAATCTGGCACATTTACATCATATTGATGTCAGTTTATTGTCCGTGCACTGTTGGTGGTTATAAATAGAGATGTAAGAGGGAAGCTGATATGAAAACCTTTATAGTGGCTTTTCTAAAGTTTAAATTACAATGATTCATTCAGTGTGTATATGAAGGTTATTCAGGCAACAGGAAAAATGTCTTTCTCTTATAATGCACCTTACTCATAGAATAATCCGCAATAGGTCTTAAAATTATTATTATTTTTTTTACCATCAATACAACTGTTATTTTATTTTTCCTAATATTGTTTTTCTTTCTTTTCTTTTCCTTTACCTAATATTGTTTTGTGTGTTGTTGTGTTGCTGTTAATGTTTGTCGACACCATTGTAAATGAGGATTCTTCCTCAATGGTCTAAATAGAGATGTCAGAGGGCAGCTTCATGTATTGAATGAGATGATGTGAAAACCTTCATAGTGGCATTTCTGGTGTTTAAATTACAATGATTCAGGCAGTGACTGATCTTGTTTTACTAAGTCATCATTTAGAAACATTTAACCCCTAAGCAAACCAAGGATTTTCACCTCCACAAAGTACTGATGCAGTCTGGCTGTCTGTCGTTTATCTTCAGTGACGAAAGCATCCCTCACATCTGCTCCCTGTAAGATTTGCGGCTTAAAAAGCTTTTACGGGGACGCTGTATAACTGCTGCCCACCATCCTGCAGCAAATAACAGGTCACAGCTGAGCAGATTAACATCGAAGGAGATCAGCAACGATAGCAGCTGCGGACACTAGGCAGGCTCATGCCTTGTAAAAAGGCCTGTAATCATCCAACAGCTATCATGAAACTGTTTTTCTAAAGCTGGGAGACAGACGGCAGGGCCACGAGTTTCAGCCAATGTCATCACCGCGGGGGAGGCTAAAACTAAAATGATTTCAGCTTATTCTGAAGCTGCTCGTATATAGCGGATAAAAAAGGAAATACAAACCAACTGAATGACTGTCGATGAACCCCTTGTTTCTATTCTGTAAGATGTCGAGAATTTGTTAATCGATCGTGATCATGTGGCCAAAATCTATCCAGGTTTACCCGATTGAAGCACATTCATCAAAAGAAAGCGGTTCTTCATTAATCTAGATAATTACCAGCCGATGTAGCCGGTGGGCAAAAATCTTCCTGTCCTTACAAATACCAAAACTAATTCATCTCTGAACACTGTGACCTGATATAAATGACAAATTAAATGTATTTTCAGGCTCTCAAATCTCTAAAATGACTGAAAAGAATAAATATATATTAGTTCATTATTAAAATAACTCAACAGCAGCAAAATACACCACCAAACAAACAATACACTCTTGGCATGCAGGATATTACATCAGGAGATCATCTGACATTCATGAGGTCAACTCTTTGACAAACGATGTAATCACATGTCCTGATGAAGACAAGAGACATTTGCACGGAGCCATCATCGCCTCATCCAATTGATATTTCTGTCTCAGTGTCCAGTGGGAAAACAAAGACAACCACTGAGCTTCATCACATAAACTCATTATATTGATCAATTTACTCTAAACGCCAACCAGGTTTGCTACAGGTGTCAACTGAGCAGGTTTTGTACACTGCACTACTGCTCCACCTCCTGGTTTTACACTCAGGCACAAATTACAGTGTTACTGCTGTATAATCATGTCAAATACACTAAAAACCTTTTCTCTCGTCTGTATACATTATTTTATGCAATATACTATCCTATTACTTCAGAGCTGAAACAATTAGTCAATCAATAGAAAATGTATCTGCTACTGTTTTAGAAATTCAGTCTTTTCAATCATTTCTGAAGTAAAAAACACCAAAAGTTTATTTAGGTTTGGCTTCTCAAATGTGATGATTTGCGTTTTTTTCTCATCAGTATATTTTTTTTATCTCCACATTTAAAGCTCTTAGTCAGACAAAACAAGCAGGCCCATTACCACAGCCTCTGATCAACAATTCATCAAGAAAATGATTGTAAGATGAATCACTAATGATAATAATCTTTATTAGCGGCACTGATAAAAAATGAAAACTAAATGTGACACAGATGCACCAAGATAAAAAAAAAAAAACAGACTTTTACAGGTCTGAATTCACTTTGTGTTTTTTCATCATTCATCATTACTCAACACGTAAAAGGTGAGGTCAGCAGCAGTGGAGAGAGTAGGATACATTTGTCCATTGTGGCATATTTTGATATATAGCAATTTGGAAAATCTGGAAAAAATCTATTTGATTGTTTTACTGATGAATTGTTTGCTCCATTAAATATTAATTACTGTTTACTAGAGCTCAAGGTGACGTCTTCAAATGTCAAATGTCAAAATATTCAATTTGTTGTCACAGAAGCCGGAAAAAACCCCCAGTGAATATTCACCTTTGAGAAACTGGAATCAGGTAATTGACACATTTTACAATTAAAAATATTACGCTATCTATCAAAATAGCTGGCAAAAATGGCAACTAGCCTATCAGTGTGTGGTGATCTATTACAAAAACAGATATCACAGTGCTAGTTGCCATGGTTTTAAGCATTAATTAACCTTCCTGTTGTCTTCGGGTCAATTTTGACCAGGTACGACAACAGATGATAACTCAAAAATGCTTATTTAAATGAGGCCTATTGACTATAATTTGGAAAAAAAAATGTATAAACTGTTGTAATGAAGTTGGCTAAAAAGGGCTAACACAGAATTGGGTGATAATTTATAGCTTATGCTTTATAAATAGTCAAACCAAACCCAATCGGTTTTGACCCAAGAGGACAAAAGCATTAATTAAATATCTATGCTAACAATATGGACAAATCTCTGACTGTAACAATGTATATCACCCTAGAAGACCCTGATGAAGGCCACAAGCTGAAAGACGTTGGTCTGTTACTGCAGCTTTGACTTTCTTCTGGCTTTTTTCCTTCTCCACGCACATTGGAAGTAGGTAAAGTATTGTCCTAGTCCTGGCACATCTCTGTCTGTCTGATAGATCCAAATAAAGTCTGCTGAACTCATTTGATGGGGGAAAAAACTATCTATAAATCTATGACAAGATGATTGACACTCCTCACACAGACATGAAGCCCACATAAAGTACACCAATGCAACCAGACATTACAGCACACATGACTGAGCGCAGGCCTGTCAGTCATTAGCAGGATGGAAACTACACAAACAACAACACTGTCTCCAGGTATTCACATTACAGCTGACTTCAGTGTGTGTGTCTTTTTCCTACAGCCTTGAGGGGTTTTAGTTTCAACTGTAGTATCAGTATCACCTGGTCAGTCAGGATGCTTGTAGCCAGAACATATTCATTATTAAAGCAGTTCAGGCTCAGCTTATGAAAGAAGTATGAGGAGGCTACAGGAGGCTTTTCTTTTTTTTTACATCCTGTCCTCCTTCTTCTCCTCTGCAGACCATCACACTCCTTTAATTAGGTATCTTGATCAACACTGACAACTACTAGCTCGCTGGAGATGCATGTGTAACAGGCTTGATCATGTGACTGGGTGGGTAAAGACAAATATTCATGAAACACAAAATGCAGAGCAGTTTGACTCCTGAGACATATTATCAAGCCTCTGCAGCAGCTGGTGTGTCACAAAAGGAAATAATAGTCTATTTTTTGAAAGATACTCATGTCCTATTAGCTCCACCTTCTTTAGCAGTCAAGGGTGTACTAATATAATATTACATATGTCTCTTACATATTAAATATTTAGTAGGAAAGCCGGTATAATGTCCGTAAATGACTCTATCAGCCGTGTACGGGCCTCTATGCTTAGCTGCTAACTATTTTCTGACTAATGATGACTCTTTACGATAAATACCATGTTACCACTGGATACCGTGAGCTCCAAACATAACAGCTGTTATAGTAAACATGGTGTGTAAACAATGGTTGATATAGTAATAGTGTTACGTTATTATTATTGGAGCTGTGACAGGCAGCAGCTAGCTATCGTTAGCTGAGACACCTGACAGCCATCTCATCTCATCTCTCTCCCTCGACAACACAATCAGCCTCTATCTCAGTATTTCAGCTGCCTCTGCTGCCTTAACGTGAGGCTACGCGGCTGTCGCAGGAGGATATCACACAAATGAATGACATTATGACAGACACAGTTGTTTTTTAAAAGGCTAAAATACCTGCTGCCTCCACCTGATCCTGGCCGCAGCGCCATCTTGATAACAGCAGTCAGCAGTAGGATGGTGACGTCAGCAGTGACGGAGGCAAGACGCAGCGGAGTGACGCCCTGCGTTCTGTCTGACAGGCTCAGCTGGTAAACAAACAGGGCTGTAAATGTAATGGGTGCTGGATGACTTGTTACGCTATAAAAATGTTATAAGGAAGGTCAGTATTTCAGTTACTTTTTTTGATGACTTTTCTAATTTTCTAACCAATGTTTTCAACTGCTAGGGTAAGTTTACCCATTAAGACTACAAAATCTAAGTTCAGGTGTTTTTCATGGATACTGACATGATTTATAAGGGAGGTCATTTCTTATAAAGCAAGATGTATCTCTCATTTGAAAATGTATTCATTAGTTCATGTAGATTTTGTAATATAAAATAAAGATATTTTATGAAAAAGTTTATCAAAAGTCTGACATGGTCTTAATTAATACTGTGACGCCATGTAAGCCCATGTGTGCTCCAAATAAGCCAATGGCATGATTTATTTACTAAATATTTAAAAAAAAAAACATTAAAAAAATGTTTTCAAATAATTAAAAATATATGTATTCAGTAACAAAAATTAGGAACAAAACCCCTCCTCCTGAACATAATCTGACTTTATATTGAATGGTGTTACAATATTTTGTCCACTACATTAACATACATGAAAGGGGCAAAATATTAGGAACACCAGTCAATATAGTGCAACCCAGCATGCCACCACCACTTAGTACATCCTCAGTAATAAACATAAACTACAATTATGACCTTTTTTGACAATGTCAACAAAAACTGAAAATGTATAAGCTTCAGAAAAGTAGCCTTTAAGGAACAGCTGTTGTATTTGATAGTGTACCTAATGAAATGGTCAGTGAGTTAGGGGAAGAAGCAGTTGTCTTCTTAACCCTATAATCCCTTGTCCTTTCTTTCCCTTTCCCTACCCTTTATTTATGACCTGAAACTGATTTCAGTTCGGTCATATTAATACTTTTACCAGTGAAGAAGAGTATTCAGATCCTTTATTTTGCAATATTTCCTTCTGAAATGTAGTGGAGTGGAAGTATAAAGTAGCATAAAATTGAAATACTCGAGTAAAGTACAACTACCTCAAAACTGTACTTGCGTACAGTACTTCAGTAAATTTTCTGAATTACTTTCCACCCTTTTACATTATTGTTTAAAGCTCAATATCCACAATGCCCTGCCACATGTTGGGGGCTGTCATTAATGAAGAAAAAACGGAGGATTAAATATATAAACAGCAACAGGATGTTCATCTCGGCCTGTAGTTATTTTTGGATAGAGGTCTTGTCCTATAGCTGATATCATGGCAATTTGGGTTCTTTAGACTTGATATCAATTTCTAAAACCCTGTCTGCTATATCTCTGTAATTCTAAGATGACAAAGAATTGACTCAAAAATATTGCACATTGATTACAGTGAATACTAAAAGCCATGCTTACTTTTTAATAGACTTTTAATGGATTAATTTGAGCAGCCACAATGATTTTATAATCTGAAACATTAGCAAGTGGACTGTTGTAATGGTCCTTTGTTTGAACTTTTATGAAGTTATCTCGTCTTCTTCTTTGTCTCTAGGCTATTTCATTGCTCTTGTTGACTTTTTTATTTTCCATCTCATTGCCATTTAAATGTGTTAATAGAGTTTATGCCTCATTTAAGCCTTAGTGTTTGAAAGGTGCTGAACAAGCTTGCCTTTGTTGACTCATTTCCCACATTGACCCTCTTCAGTTGATATGTTCTGCACTGATAGCCTGTAAAAACTTTGTTTTATCTCTATTATTGTTAGAAATGAAATAACTGTTTAGTTTCAGACAGAACTTTAACAGTCTTGGATATGTGCTTCTATGATAATTTAAAACTGCACCAATGCTGCAGTATCTTCTTTTCTTAAGTAATGTCATATGTCTTTAGAAAAAAAGGAGCAGTGAGTGTAAAGAGCAAATAAGCAGGAGAAAAGACACACTGAACACTATAGAGTCATTGTTGGGTTTGAGTGTGCAAATCAATAAGAAGAGCACAACACAAGGGAACAACATCCCTAATCTGCAGTGTTGTTGCCTGCAGTGCATGCAGTTTGCCACCAGATGTCAGTGTTGAGCTTGTTTGCGGCTCTGTTCATGTAAACAACATGAAAGCACATCCTGCAGTTTTTACAGGATTTGAGTTTGTCTTTGAGACAAAACCTGTGTGCTGCCCTGTATGAGCATGTCATTTAAGAAGAAGAATCCAGATCATTACTGGAGAGACTAGTTACTTGACCTTCTGCACAAGGACCATAATGATAAAAGCTGTGAAGTCTTGCAAGGGCTCTGATCAGTTCACATGTAACATTTTGAACTGCAAATTTTCTCTAAGAATCTCCATAAGTAACTTTAAAATTATAAATCACATTTTCAAACTTTAGTACAATTTTATATAATCTGAATCTGATTAATACAGCACATAACTAAAGATAGCTAGATGATGTTGATGTTGACTGAAGTACTCAAACTTGGGAGGCCCAGTTTTTTATGACTGCATTATTGTATCAAATGCAAATACTGTGAATACTTTTGAAATATTTTCCTCCCCTTTTCTTGCCATTTACATGATATATTCAATACATTTTGGAGCAATATAAATTATGTCCTTTTAGATTTTGTAACATTATTTAAATATATTCTTCCTTAGCAATGCAGTACCGTTTGCTAGATGGATATGTAAGGTGAACAATATCAATTTACATCTTTATAATTTATAATTATACTACAATCATGCTGTTATTTACTCTCACTTCGGAAACTGTGAGAAATCTTATATTCCTGAACCACTTCCTGTTGCAGTACAGCAACACAAGTCATTCTGTAAATTAAATTATTTAAAATGTTTAATTTGATTAGCAGTCATTAACAGTATATTATGTACGTAGAGTTTTTCTTTGCTGTATTCTTGGCACCTGTGTCTACCCCCTGATGTCTTGTCCAACATTTTTACTGGCTGCTTGAAGTATTGAGGCCATTGTGTGTCCCGACAAAGTGATTCAGTTGGCAATTTCATTGTTCAACTGGCAACATGGTGGAGTAACAAGGAAAAGCCTCTCTGGCATTGTCTTACGGGGTGTTGTTGTGAAAGATTTACAGCTTAATGAGAGTAGTGTAAGACACTGAATGACAAGCCCACGCTGCTATCCATCACCTGGTCTGCCCTCAGCCTTTGCTATACCTCAGCTTTATTCAGGGGCAATGATTTAAAGTCCATATACATGACAGAGGAAGAAATGCAACCATTTAAAACTTTAGAGTGACTAACAGCAAGGAGGAGCTGTTTTAATTTGGTCTTGGAGAGTAAAAGCATTTTTTAATAGTATTATATGCAAATAATGAAGACTTTGTGGTCTTAAGGTTTTTAATTATTCTGTCATCATTTCACAGCAAATTATTCATTTTCACCTCACAGAATGGGGCCTTTGCAAATAAATGAGATCATGATCATCATCTTCAGTGTGTGCTCTGTAAAGTTGAATGTTTTAACAACCTAATTTGAGTTCACAATCTGCAAATAAAAACTTAAGCATGGAGTATATTTAATTTCGCCGATTCCAGAATTTATTTTAAAACTTTAACTTTTTACTTAACTTTTAGACCAACAAGTACATTTACAATGAATTGGGACATACTCAGAATGTAAGGACATTCAATACCCAGTCCTGCAAAAGCTCTGAATTAATTGTCAACCATTAAATTAATAGCCAATATCTAAATTTTGTGATTTTCAGCCTCTTAAATTTGAATGATTTATGGTTTCTTAAGTATTTTATGGCAGTAAACTAAATCTCTTTGGGTTGTGGACTGTTGGTCAGGACAAAACAAGGCATTTGAAAACATCAGCTTGGGCTTTGGGAAACAGTGATTGATATGTTTCACCATTTTCTGACATTTTACAGACTAAATAACTAATCATTAAATCAAGAAAATAATCAACAGATGAATCAATTTTTATTTAACCTGTGTGGACGGGGCTTTGAAACAGCATCTAAATGTTCATGCCGAGGAAAAAAAATGTGCAGAAAATACAATAACACATTTGTTATTGTTACACATTTGGCTAATTAAATAAAACATTAAACAGGTGCACCCTGTAATCCTGCAAATCATGCTCATGTTGGGGCTTTACATGTAGTTAATTATCACTTGTGTTGTTGATTTGTTTACATGAGCTCATTGCAACTGTTGGATGATTTTCTGCTACTAATGTCTGCTCCAATTGAGCCTCATTAAAAAGACGATCAGGCCTCCGTCAGTCTCACATCCCCTCCTCTGTGAATCTATTCACTGGCCTCAGAGAGCAAAGCGAGGACACCCTCCCTGCTGTGTGTGCCAGGTTTAGCTGGAGGCCGGTCAAGTCAGTCACATCCCCTTGGTGGTTGGATCTAGACTGGTGGTGGGCAGCCCCCCTTGAGATAGGAGGTCTGGCGAGAAAGGTGAACATTAACTCGGGTCCCTTTCTGGGTATCCCACTATACCCCATAAATCATTAACCTGTCCAGCATCAAGCCGGTGACAGCATCAGCATGACAACATCAATCTGTCAGGATTCCTCCGAACCAGGGGATCTTACTGTTTTTCAGCCTCACATGCAAATAGAGTGAATTTAGACACAGGCTGAAAACAGACTTGCACTTATTGCAGAGACTTATCTGAAGTATTTTGTGCAACCCTTCTCTTGACGTTAATGCTTCTCTACACTCTCCTCTGTACATTTCGATACTTTGGTGAGACTGGCAACGGACATTCAAGCTCTATCTTAAAGCTCGTGTTATCACAGTCTGTGGTGCTGCAGCAGGTTTCTAACAGCTGTGTTAATGAGAGGTGATCCAGTCTTCACTATTAGGAATTTTAAAATCTGACTGATAAGCCTGAATAGTTTATGCTGGTTCAATCTATTACTTTTGTTGATTAACTAAATTCACTTTAATTAATTAAAAAAGAAAAAACCTTATTAACCAAGTGTCTGTTATTTATTTGCACTCATAACACTTCACACGTTTCTTGATTGATTTATGTCAATGTTTTGATTGTTTAACATGAAGAGGATACACTCTAATATTTCTTTTGTCTTTTTTTAAGACAAAGAAGAGCTTATGTGTTACATATTGCTTCAGTTGCACAGTTAAAAACTGCTCTTCTTCCTCTGGCCATTGACGTTGATATAAAAATAGCTGTGTGATTAGAGAGAAGGGAAGTGAGTTAACTTCTGTTATGTCTGAATTAAATAGTCTCGATTTCTAATCAAACCGAAAATATTCATGCAGATGATCAATAATTTGAATAGTTGTTAATGTATATACGTTTGTCTCAACATTTATAGTGTCTCACATGCTGCAGGCTGTGTGCAGGCTATGTATAGTTGTAAACTTCATTTATATGTTAAGGTGTGTAAAGCAAAGCACCTTGTATGCTTGTCTTGTTATAAAGAGTTATGCACAAACGAATGCTGACAAAATATCACTAATACATTTATTACTTTGAATAAAATGTTAAGAGTCCTCTAAACACACTACAAACACTGTGTGCATTACATATGTATGCTGTATGTTTTGTGACATGATGGACATTAAAAATATTTTTTGCTTTCTCATCCTTCATATTAAATCTAAACAGTAATTGCTAATGAGTTAAACTGAACTGAATCAAATAACTAAAGATCAAAAGCTGCCTATCTTTTCATCTGTGCAGCCTAGCTGTCACTGTAGGTGGTACTGATGCGATGTACGGTGAAGGGTACTGATTGTTACTACGGAGGCCTGACTGATCTCCATGACTGTGCAGGAGCACAACAGAGGACTCCTTGATCAAGGCTTTTGATGGAAGACTCCTGTCAGAGCAGCTCCATACATGTGTATGTATTTCTCCGTAGAAGGTTGGCGTAAACTCTGGTCGCAGTGACCAATTAGCCCTGGCAGAGAGTGGCCTCCTGACCCTTGACCCCTGCTGGGTAGTCTTATCCATTAACCCCTTGGGCCTCAGCTGGAGTTGATGTAGTATCTTTTCTTCTGGCGCGGCTAAACACACGGCCGCATTCACCTCTTAGCTTCCACTTTCTGTCTCTTTGTGCCTCTCCTCTATTCCCCGTGTGTCATCTCGCTCCTCGTGTTGACCTCTCAAGTCCTCGGCTGCACTGAATCTATTGGTCCACTAGCATCTCTGTAGCAGACGAATAGTTACACTCTCTAACAGAGCATCCTCCATGCTGTAAGTTTTCCTTTTTTTGTTATTTTATTCATGTCATGAGCTTGGATTTAAAGATCAAGCAAATTAATTGTATAAAGTTGCCTTGATAAATTATATCATAAAGTTATCACACATTAATAAGCACAATTGACATACTGTAGACAATAAAAGATAGTAAACTGATATCAGTTGGATTGTGATATTGTGTACTGTACATATAAATTCTAAAATACCGTGATCTTAAGTAATTTAAAAATGTTATGTTTTGATCATTTTATTACATTTGCTCAACTCAAACTCATCTCAACATGAGGTGTATGCTGGTACTGTGCTCTTATAGTCACTTGGACAAACAGCCTTTTCTGTTCAGGGAATCAATATGTGCAACTTAACCACACAACCCAAAATGCATCATGACAGAGATCATTTTAAAGTAGGTAAATAAGTAAAGTATATTTACAAGAGTAAAAAAAAAGACCATAAAAATAGTACAATATAAGATCAAGAAAAGGAAACAAACAATAAAACACAAGCAACAACAAAACAATTATGAGCCAAGACAAAGACCAGTTTGAATCAATACGTCTTTGGCTGTTTTTAAACTCATACTGTACTATATTATACTTTTATTATATCTTTTTTTTAATGTTTTGTGCTGCTCTTTATGTATTTCTTGTTGAATCTGCTGCAGCTCCATATATATTTTTACTGTTGAGTTTTATGGACTTTAAAGGTCCATCTATAGGGAAAGTAGCCTAGGCTGTAAATGGTTTGGTATGTGGCATCAGTTCATGTTATATACTTGTCCACACAAATAAGCATTATATAAAATTTTAAAAAGATTTGATTAAGACTGGTTTTGCATGTGATATAATGCATTTATTTGTCTTCTATATTAGATATTAGAAGCAGTAATACTGTATACTAGTACTAGTAGCAGCAGTAACAGTAACAGTAGTAGCACCAGTATTTATGGTTTTATTGCAGGAAGTTTTATTGTATGTGCCCCATGATCTTGTTCGGTTTCAGAGGCTTACAACTTGGCCTTATTGCAAATGTGTGTGTTCAGTGTGAGTGTATAAATATTTAATACATGAAAGGGATGATTTCAAATTATGGGCAAGTATCTGCAGAGTCCAACATGTCTACACAGTGAATATTTTCTGATGGCATTGTGGTTTGAGTAACAGCATTTGTCTGGTGTTGGCTGGTAATGTAGTGGTAATGACCTTTCATTTTACTCTCCACCTGTTTGTGACTCACACTGGTTTTCATGTGTTCTTTGTTCAGGTCAGTATCAAACAAAATGTTAGCAGCCAAGCATGTAAGCAAATTTAGGGTGAAGAGTTGTTTTGGTGGTTTTGGTGTGTTAGGGTTAGGTTTGAATCAGTCTGTGAACACTTTTGATCCCTTAGAATTAGGCACTATATAGTAAGTGACTTGTATAAAAAGATTTATGCAATACTAACCTCAAAAGGTTATTTATGGCAAAACTGCTACAGATTTTAATAAATTACACACATTAACAAGAAATACATTTTACCTTCAGTTTAGTTGTTAAAATATTTCAAAACATATCAAAACTATTCTTAAAACTATGGTTTTAATGATACCATGCCTAAATAAGCAGTGTGTAATATATTTTTAAGTCTTGTTAATCTATATTTGTAATCTGCTGCATACTGAAACACTTTCAGCCAATTAATTTGTTTATAGGATAATTTATTTGACTGAAAACACCATTTTCTCCCATAAATTAATAATAATGTGCAAAATTCATCTGATCTTGTTCTGAGATGGACATAAAAAGCTCAATAAAATGCCCGTCTGCAAGTTAATGATGTGATTATTGAATTAAACACTTCTATGTCAAACGGATGAGAATGGCACAAAAAATTCTTCAAAGCACATGGAGTACAACCAGACTCACATTTTAGCACTAATTGATCAGCAAATGTTGTGAATTACAAATTCTTTAGTTAATATCTTAGAGCTGCTAATGAATCTGCTGTTTGGCAGCTGAATTAACTGTGATGTTTAGGGAGCTTGGTGTTGTATTTCAGACTCTAACAGATGCTAATGAGTCTCCCAATATTTCCGTTTCTTTTGGAGAAAAGAAGTCAAAGAGGTATGCTCAGATCTTTAGAGGCTTCCTGGGTCTGGAAATCAAAGGCCTCATTGAAAACCAAATAGAGCAACATCAGTGGATTACAAGGCTTTTCCCAGCATGGCTCCATGACGGAGCCTGCAGGTCAACACAGGGGTAGAAGAGTGCAGTGAGGGCATTCACCAAGTACTGCAGCTGGCTAACAATCCAAATGCAAGCAACATTTGTATTTTGCAATGAATGTTTTGCATGATGCAAACTTGATGTCTTTATTATGGATATGGCTGCTCTTTATGGGCCATATTTAGGCCTTTTAGGTTTACATTTGTGGTTTTGAGTGAATAATCTAGACAACTATTGGAGGGATTGCCCTGACATTTGGTTTTGTAATTTCCTCTTCCTCTTTGTTTACTCCAAAGTATTTTGTGCCCAGTACTTAATGACCAAAAACCTGCAATCCTAATCACATTCCCATCAGCCTTGGCTCTATTTTGTGCGTGATAGTGTGTAAATGTTCTCATGCTAATACATGGTGAAAATGCAAACATCGTACCTGCTAAACATTGCTACTTTGACATTGTTATTGTGAGTATGTTAACATAATGATGTTAGTATTTAGCTAAATGCAAAGCACTGCTGTGTCTATGTAAAGCCTCACTGAGCGGCAAGACTAACAAAATGTAGATTTGATGGTCTTATTACCTCGCCAACTGCACCTCACCATTCTGTCTGTATGCGACTATAGCATCAAGAGCTCTTGATTAAGCAGCACAAGTCATAGAAATAACTATATCAATTATTATGCAGAAAATACACATGACTCTATTATACATCTACCTAATTAGAAGCCTAATTTTTAAGACTCCCTCATTTTTTTGATATACTGTGTCCTAAAATATTCCCATTATTATCTTCATCCACTTCTGACTGTAATTGTTTCTGTTTTCGCTTTGTAAAGTTCTCTATCTTCAACATTGCTAACATAATGTGAAGAAATATGTGTGGGTATCTGCTGTATATGATGGCTTAAATTAAAAACTCAAGTAAAGTTGTGTTTTTTATCACTACTGACAATCTACACACATGATGAAAACAGCAAGAAATGGTTCCTTAGTTCAAACAAAACGACTGAAACCATAAATTCATTTTTGAAAAAAAACTTTTACTTGAAATATCAATATATTCTCAGAAAGTATAAATAATGATTTATGATTGATTTCAATTTTATACAAAAATAATACATTAAGAAGGGGGTGGGGTGGGGGGGGGGGAATCATGTCCTGTCACACAAGTATGAGTGCCCTCTGACCAGATGGCAGTAGATGTAGTTATAACAGTCACAAACCAACCAACATAATAATAACAACGTAATGACCTAATATTGAACAGGAGACTGGATCTACCATACCTGCGTTATGATATGCACTGTTTCTGCTTCCATTTCTGATCAAATTTATCTTTTTGTCCAGTTATAGTGGAAAGAAAACTTAAATTGGTCCCCGTCTCACACTCTCCCACCATTCACCAGCTACTCTGGGACTGTGAGTGTCTAATACTGTCAGTGTGGGTGTCTGAACCCTCAGCGACTGCTCCTCTCCCCCAGCGTTCATGTCTTTGTGGATTCCTGTTTGATTAGAGTTGCCGCTGTCACAACATTGTTGGCTTTCATGTCAAATTGCCAGACTATGATGACTGTTTTGTTTCTGGATACTTGTCAATGTTTTCATTCTACCCCGGGGGGTCCTACGCCATGATTTACAGTATGATGAGGAGTATTATTAACAATATTTGTCCTTTTTTGTATCTCTTCACATTGCAGCAGGAAGTGGGAGAGGGAAGGGAGGGTGAGTCCCATTCCTGAAATTCACCTGAACCAGTGTGCAAACAACAGCTAGAGGTTTCCATGGAGGCAAAGGACCACATTTAAAGTGTGTGAGTCACCCCCACCACTTCCCCCTTTACGGCAAGACCTGGTTTACAGATATAGCAGGCTCGCTTTTGAGACATGACAAATATGAGCCGTACCTAAATTCAAACTCTTATCCTCTGCTGTATTTGTTACACATCTGTCTACTTGTGTGTCATTTTACAGGCAGCTTTGTCAAAAGCTCCAGCTCCAGTTTATAATAATTGTTGGTGCCTTCACTGATGGTGCATATTCATTTCTAGTCTCACATGTGTGGAGCTCTGTGCAGAATCCAGTTATAAAAAGCATTGCATACACCTAACAGACGCATTGCATAGTCCTTTCAAGATTGTCAAAGTCTTTTCAATCACAGTATACACATTGAACAACTCGAGATGATGAATCCCCCCGAGCAAGAAACTCTGCACAATCACTAGTGCAGTAAACTGAGTGTGTGACAGAATAAAATGGAAGACTCCTTTTCAGCCCAGTAAGAATGTCAAATCGCTAATGTATGCACAAGATCAATACAAGGTTATTGTGATTGTCACACAGTTCAAAGTCCTGGGGAGCATGATTTGTGTGGACCGTCAAAAGGCATCCAGGAACTTGGTTTGAGTGAATCACCTTCACCAAGTCTGTCAACCTTCACAGAGGTGTATCACTGTCTCTGTTGGTGTCAGTGGATCTTCATATTTCCACCTTAAATCACAGTTTAGTATAAGCCCACCCTAAGCTTTTATTCAGGTCCATGCCATGTAGTTCAAGAGCGGTTTTTGGTGCTTGGTGTTTGTTCCTTTGTAATGTCACAGAAGGGATGACTGTCTCTTACAAATTTTTTTGAAAAGGGGCTTGAAAATTGAATACTGTTTTCAAAGATTAAAAGAATTTGTCCTTGTTGATCATTTGTGTGTGACAGAGGGGAATCCAGTCTCCTCACTTTCAGGTGCAGTGAGTTGTTTTTTGTTTTTTTTCCTCTGTCCCATTTCTCATTTTCACCGCCAAGCCCAACATCGTCACTCTTCTCGTTTGTTGACTGACTCATCATCCAGCGCACCGTTGCTGGTTATTAAGAGTTGTCATGGTTACCGCAGTGAGAGGGTGGAAAAATGTGCTCCAGTTGCTGGGCACTGAGGAAGTCAGGTGGACGCTCTCACCAAGCTTGAAGAGGACACTGAAAGAGAAAGCGAGAGAGAGAGAGAGGACAAAATGTCAGACAAAGCAGGCCTGCGTTATGTAAAACAATAAATACAATCTGCCCTGTGCTGTATCACAGGTGTATATGTGCATCATTTCCAAAGCTTCCTGAGAGCAACCTGACAAATGAAACCTATGTAAATACGTCACCCCTGCACCTTCATGTGCCACACCTGACCAAATAAATTCCTCATCCCTCTTCTCCTGACGCTGAAAAGCCTTGTTTCCATTGAAATGGTCTCTCTCTTTTTTTTCTTTTTTTTTTTTTAGATTGTTTGTGGAATTTATTTTCCTCTTGCCTCTCCTGGGGTGGAGGCTGCTGACCCTGGTGTGACCCTACAGCCAGCAAACAGCTTCACCTGATAAAGCTGACCTGTAGCTAAGACCTGAGTCATTAGAAACTGGGCTGTGAGCAGAGGTGAGTTTTAAACAGTCTCAGGTATAATGGAGGGTTCTTAGTAAACAATGAGTGTTACAAAGCCTGAGCATGTTGGTCATGTCATGAGAAGAAGGCTGCCCCGTCCAAATAACGTCCTGATAAGAAAATACCTGGGAGAGTCTGCTCACTAATTGCTCTCTAAATAAACGGGTTTGAGAAATGTCGGAGCGTGGTGTTGTGCATAGCCAGTATGGGACAGTAAGTACTTCTTATTAACTTTCCATTTTATGTTACTTTATACTTCTACTTCATTTGCTGCACTTTTTATTACATATTGGGACAGGTGCAGTTACTAGTTGCTATGCAGGTTAAAATACATAAACCTAATACAATGCAAAGATCACATCAGTTGCCTTGTGACTCTTTATTTTACCCAAAAAATAAAGCAAAAAACTTCCCAGATGGTTTTATTATAAATAGCTGTCCAGGGCATCAGTATTTCACAAAAAATAGAACATTTGAAAAATATTTATTAAAATAAATGCAAATCTGTGTTACAGTGCTTTGCTTTTGCGTTTTTTACTCTCCCATTAATTATTTCACACCCCCTAAGATTCATCTGAAGACCATTGTGACACTCAACTAAACAACTTGTGATATAGGAAATAGTTCAAACTAGCCAAAAATAGTAAAAGTCAACCATCTACAGCAGTAAAATGCTTCTTCTATATTGATAAGTCAGTCATAATTTTCTTCAGTATGCGTACATTTATATTAATAGTGGGACTTTAAATGCAGGAATAGTTACGTAATCCACCACTAGGTACAGCTTTTAGCACAAGATACATCTCAATTGTGTTGTAAAAGTTTAGTAGATGAACTGAAAGGTGCCTATTTCATAGCCTCTGAGAGATTTTGTGTGACTTCCTGACTACACAGAGAATACACCACGCTCTGAGCTTTCATCCCATCAACCCATCAGTCTGTCAGTAGCAGCACGGCAGTACAAGCACTCTGCCTCAGCGTGGGAAATTGAGCGTGTGAAAGCACCGTGGACAACATTTCAGGCTAGAGCGATCACCGAGAGCAGGGAGAAGTCGGAAAGAGGAAGAGACGTAATTACTGACCCAAAAAAAAAAAAAGAAAATAAGAGAGAGAGAGAGAGAGAGAGAGAGAGAGAGAGAGAAGCCTCCACCCCCACTAGGCCCATCTCATCTCCAGCCTCACTGTAGCATGGAGGAAAGCAGAAGGACACCAGGAACTTTGATTAACAGTGGGGCTCATTTCCTGATCGCAGAGGTAACTCTCACCAGGGAGAGGAAAGTGAAAGGAGGGTGCATTAATCAAGGGCCGTTCAGGCTGAGGGAACAGGTGATTGATTAGACGGCTGTTTAAGAGGAAATAGGAATTCTGAGGAGTATACTATCCATGTTTCTGTCTTGTCTGTTACTCTGAAGTAAAATGAAAGCATTTGATCTTAAACATCAGCTAGTAAAGGCTTTAAAAGTAAAAAAAACAAAACAGCTTCAACTATATCAAATTATTTGACTACTTGTGCAGTTCTGGTGATATTACTCATTTAAACTGTGTGACTGAACTGATAAAATTGTATTTACCCAGGAGAGACCCCCGAGTTGCACCATCTTGTTTACGGGAGCGTCCTAATGTGACAGGAATTAAACAAGTCAACACACAGTCATAACACACACACTTCTTCCTGTACCGAATCTAGTTCCTGTTGTCAGTGTGTGCTGTGATGATGTTAATCATCTCAATCAGAATCAGTTGAAGGTGCTGTACTCCACAACAGCATTACAGCAAAAATGGCAATAATAATAACTCACATTTACGGCTGATTCACATGCAAATAGCAAGATAATGATTACAGATGCTGGATTTTGGACTAAAATTTGCAGACAGGCAGAAAAAGTTCAGATGGTGTGTCTAACTGTGGCTAGTGTGATGTGTTTTGCCATGTGGGATAAAGACTGACCGTCTTGCTTGAGGACATGGAGCTGAGGGTGCTGATGCTGTTGGCGTCTGTGACCACCATGGCCGAGGGGAAGCGTGACGGGTGGGAATATTGCGGGGGTTCCTGCTTGTGAGGGTACACTGCAGAAGAAAAGTAAGACAAATAATTAGATTAGCAAACACATTTCAAGACCAATATCAGGTTTAAAACTACTCTATAACATCTTATTGATAACAAGAACGAGCTGTTTTAAAATATTCAATATCTACAGGTTATGTAATAGGATGTTAAAAAAGTTGAATAGGTGAACTGAAAGAGTGTGAAAAGACAACTTTAAGAGAGCACAAGACGATTAACAGGAAATTTTTTTTAAATGACTTACGAAGCCTCTACAAATTTGAACTTAAATAATTTGAGAAGGAATAGTTACTGTTTCATACCAATGTCACATAGACATTGCTTTTTCCAGATCCATATTTTAATTCTGGGGCTCTACTGGAATATCTTTGCATGATTTCAGTTCAGCCTATGTCTGATATGATTTAGCTCCTGTCCTACAGTAGTTGGATTTTCCTTCTTTTTGCAATTCTTTGCATGGAATATAAACTTCACAAATCCAATGTTATAACAGTATATAAATAACTGAAAATCACAAAAAACAAGATATTTCCCCTTTAAGGCTTAAGGTACTACTTAAGGTTGGGAACAACTGACATATTTGATTTACAAAACTGACTTGAAGGCTCGTTTACAAAGAATAAGACAGCAGAACTGTTACTTACTGTGTGAGTGTGTGACAGTAGCCATGAATGGCTGCTGGCTCATGTGGCTGGGAGACTGCTGCATCAGGCTCTGCTGGTGTGGGCTGTGAAGCTGCTGGGTAAACTGCACCGGCTGCAGCGCTGCCAGGCTGCCCGCCACACTGTTGATCACTGGCACTGTCTGAGACTGCGACGTGTTTAAACCTGACGAGACACAACCAGATCTCGGTCATTTCAGATCAAATGAAAGCCATCTCATGATAAAATAGAGTCATAGTTTTTACACTGAATTTTCTGTGTTTAGTCATATGGAGGGATAGAGGACTTACTCTGTGCTATAGCCATGACTCCAGAAAGAGGCATGATGAGGTTCTGTGACTGCTGATGGCTGTGATGGGAACTGTGGATGTTGGTCAGTGTGCTCACAGGGGGAAGTCCTCCACCTGAACCCGAAATCTGAAACAAGATACAAAATAAATAAACATATAAAATTGCAACACAGTTTTGCTGCTGTAGTATTTGTTATAACAGACTACAAGTTATGGAGGCTGGAATATCTGCTAAGTAAATTCACTTTAAATGTATGTACAACGTGAAACAGATGTTTGCTGCTAAACAAACAACAGACACTAATGTTGACTTAGTTCTGATTCTTTTGTATAACACTGAGCTTGTGTAACTCCACTCATACACAGCACACAAGAAAATACTGATAAGGAACAGAAAAAAAAATCATATGAAAAATGTCTGTATGGAAGACTGAAGTGTGTGTGTGAATTTTTGTTGCGAATGTACATTGACAGATGGTTTGTATGGTTTGTATCTGCAGGTTGGTTTATATAAACACTTTACTGCAAATTTGAAGAAAAACAAACTGGATTGTACAAAACAACACAACTATCTATCCATTTACAGTAATTATCTAATAGTTATCTGGATCGAGACCCTCCCACCTGGCCAGACGCACATCTGCAAATAAGGAACTGTCAGCTCTGCCCTGCTGCACAGCCTGTCCTTGCTGTGAGTTTGTCACATAATGTTGCTCCAAAGAGCTATGAACTTACAGCAATATTAGTGTCTGTTTATTAGTGTTTAGTGTGTTAGTGTTTATTTATGTGTGTTTTGACAGTAAATCACACTTTCTATACTGTACTAAAAGTATGTTGCAATATTTCTCAAACATTATGGGTCTATGCACAGGTTTCCTTGTCACTGATCAAATATTGGACTAGGGCAGAGGGGAGAAACTCTGAAGAAGGAAAAACAATCTGACATAATCAAATGTTGGCGTCATTTCTCCGGCAGAACAAGCAACTCCACCTGTGTCTCATCTTTCAAGGCATTTAATCAATAAGAACAGAATGTTTCTTTGTCAGGTTTATTGGCTGAGCAATGAACATGCCTGGTGCACTCTGGTGAAGGTTGAGTGTGACTCCAGCCATGGCCTGCCACCTCGACTCCACCTTCCAAACAGAGCAGCACAATGTGCTAATTGTTGGCTCTTGCCAGTAGGTCCACTGGAGAGGAGGTTCAGGACCTGCTTTGTACGTTTATGCTAAACACAGACCGGCTCTTATCTAATCTGAGGCCACGAAGGCCCAGGTGTGTTCACTCACCATCTTGGCGTCAGGTGACAGCAGACTGTGGCTGGGGTCCAAACCTCCCGGAGACACCTGCTGGAGCACCGACTGGCTGGTCGCCATGGCGTTGCTACTATGGTGACTGATGGTTGTGGAGGACGTGACCTCACCGGGTCCTTGGCTGTAGCGCACTGAGAGAGAGAAAGAGAGACACAGAGAGTTAGTTTCAGCTGTCTTGGCTCACAGCCACTGTGTCCTACAACTACTACACTTATATAGGGCAGAAAGATAGTGGCACAGGCCTCGTTCTGTGGTGAGCAGCGCCGCTCTCATTCCGACCAACCAATCTCACCTGCTCTTTGACTCAGATGGGGGGAGGATAGAGCAAACAAACACATTGACCCGTCCATGCTCCTATCTGCTTAGCTCAGCCAAGGCCATTCATTGTGTACACGCACTCGCTACAGCAAAACTCCCATCAGACTTTCCATTTAGCATACAAATGAAGTTCCTAATAATGTCAGTATAATTTCACCTTTTTCACAGTGAATAAAAACAAAGCTCTTCTTTTAGTGCCATCACTTAATCTTATGTCTAGACTACTTTTTGTCTCCCACTGGAAGCCCAAAGGAATGCTTCGACCCTCCCCACAACCAACAATCAAATGCCTGTTTATCAATGCAAGCCCTCTCTGATACCAACAGAGTAAACATTACACAATTACAAGCAATGTCAAACACATTCTTATCCTGTGGTCTCAGCCTCACACAGACAGAAAGAGCGTCCCTCCCTCAATGTGACAGTGCAGAGACAGACTATGTTTGCACTCAAATCTCCCATCTTCCCTGAGCCCTCTGTCCATGACCCAGGTGTGACTGCCTGAACGCTCCACTGAAGTCGGTCAGACATGACAGAATGCATTGATATACAGCCTTTTCAAGATAAAAAAGAGGGAGAGGCACTGACACTAAATGTGACCAATGGGAAGGTCATTGATTCCTTGTCACCACTGGGAACTGGAACAGGATGTGTTTGCAGATCTGAAAGTTTGCTTCAGGTGTCAAAGAAAACAAAACAGCAATCATTTTTGACAGAGGAAATCCTAAACGATCATCAGTCTTTAAGCTTTTTGATGATTAACTTGTATCAACTGCATTGCAGCAGAATTAGTAAAAATCTTGCATAAGATGCCATGCATGTAAAGAAATAGTTCAGTTCTAGGATAAGAGTGGCATAGTTCTTCTTATCCAACTCGAAGAAGAAAAGCAAATATCCCAAAATGTTGAATTGTTGTGTCTGAAGCAAAGACAGACACCGTATTTCATTATCTAAGTACCTGTCCTCCATTTTGTCCAGCCCACAGACTTCATATTGTCCTCTCCAACATACTCGCAACCCCACAACACTCCACCGTGCCTTGTAAACACTGACGCAGAACAATAAAGCACTCCATTGGACTCATGACCCCCATTGCCACACAATAGAGTAGGACTCATAAAAAAACAGTTATCTCAAAGCTGGGCGACCTCTTAAAGTGTCAGAGGGAGAAAAGGATGCTATTCAAGCCACTTTTTTTTATCTTTGGTCGTTGCAGTGATTCTAGCTGCAGGGAACTTTGGAGTAAGAGACTCCTGAGTTTCTAGAAAGCTAAGTTAAGAGACGGCTTCTACCATCATTTCACTAAAAGACTCTGTAAAGCTTAGACTTTGCTCTGATATGATGGCACAATCCTCATAGAATCAAGGACTGCTCTTTGAAGGCAGGGGGAGGGCGAGAACTTCAGAAGGGGAGTGGTAGCAAGAGGCTTGAGCAGGTTTAAAAGGCTCTAGCTCCCTGTGTGACCCATGTAATATCAAAGCCTGCCTCCCCAACCCCAGGCAGTGCCCATTGTAGTGCTGCTGCATATAACAGACCTCCTGGGTCTCTGCAGGACGTATCCAGTCTCTTTTTTGTGGCTCTCTGGGAGACACAGTCAGTGCAAGTAGAAAGTGCAGAGCTAAGCCATCTTCTCTGTGAGTGTGTCCCTGTTCCAAGCTAGCCTGAGGTGACAGAAAGCAACGCAACCCACGGATAATCCCCCCTGCTAATGTATCTGATCTGGAACTTCTGAGTCTGCTAGTTTTTTTTAAAGTGCAGGATGCAGCTCAGCTTACATAGCACTGGCTCAATTTCATGGTGCTTTCGCCTGCATTAGCATTATTTTAGTATAAGAAAATCACAAGTTTCTAAACTCAGTGCATTTTTTTATCAAATCAATCACCCAAAGAAGCTGTGCAGGATTTGTCAGGTGCTGTTTGTATACACATTCAAAGTTGTTCCATCCTTTCCGGCTTAATGACACAAGAGAGAGAGAAAGAGAGAGAGAGAGCAGCAGTGGTTGAGCGAGCTAGAGAGTGAATGAATGAGAGTGAGTGGTGGCAGCAAGAACAAAGTACTGAATCGTATAAATAAAACATAATTTTCTGATTGTTTCACAGCGGTGGATTTCATATGAATGAAAATCCAGCAAAAAATCCATCTGGCTTCAACCTGTCCACTATGGCTTCTGTGTTTTGTGTGTGTGTGTAGCTCAGCCCCACCCTCAGTCAAACAGACACAGACCTGTTCTCTTCATACATCCATGACACAGACTGAAAGCAGAGGAGAGAGACCGAGACAGCGATATATAACCTGATCGTGATGCTGTGAGTCCCAACCTCACACCCTGACTGTTGCTTGGGGCTACACGCCCACTCCCCAAAGGCTGATACCAAGAAACAACTCAAACACAGCAAAATAATAAAACAATAAGAATATACAGACAGAATGCAGGGTCTTTGCAAATAAATACACTGCTACAAACTTCTAGTGGGCCATAAATGATGATTGAGCGAGATATACTTGAGTTTATACATTGTTTTGTTTTTTGTTTTTTGGGGAAAATCCTCTTTTAATTGCTTCATTCATGCTTCAAAGTGAAAGGCCCTAAATAAGATGGATTAGTTAAGCTCAGTAAACATTATTAGTGGTTGGACAGTAGGTAAATATTGCACAGGACAACACAGGTGTGTGCTAACAAAATATGTAATCTCCCTCAGATCAGTTTCATTTCTAAAGGTTAAAAAAAGGCTCTAATCAAAACTGCTTGTCACTGTTTGACTGTCTATCCAGTTGTGACCATCTATCCAACGAACCGTAACAGAATCAATAAAAACTCCCAAAGTAAGAGGAAATTCTTTGATTTGACCCAGCAGCGACCTTTCTCATATGACTGAAGGTGTGGCGACAATTTAAGGAGGGGGATTACTAGCTTTCTCTATAGGCGAAGAAGGGGTCATCAGTCCTGTCTGGCCAGAAAAGAGCCAATACCCCAGTGGACAGCTCCTGCTGCTCCAAGTCTGCGCCCAGCCTCAGCAACTATACTAATACCCATAAAGGTGGGGGGGGGCTTTAAAATCAGTCCTCCTTAAGGCCCAGCAGAGATAAATGAACCTAGGTTACAGTCACTGCAGTCTTCTAATACACCACAGACAATGGGACCCCCTGCCAAGCCAGAGTATAGAGAGTAGAAGTCAGAGGAGCCCCTTATCAAAGGCCTGGGAGATGTAGTAGCAAAGGATTTTAATTGTCCATTAAGCATGCATAATACAGGCCGTGCCCTAGCAACGCAATGAGACGCCCTGCTGGGATATTATTGTCAGGCCAGGGGCTGACACTGAAAAACAGCTGATGCTGTCGGCAGGATGCCAGCAGGACACCTTGTAAGCAGCCAGCTGAGGGTTTTTGGGGGAGCAAAGTGCTTTCCGCCAGCGACCCTTCCCTTCTGACGCTACAACCATATTGCTGACCCCTCTGCCTCCACAACCTGAGGTCAATGCCTGGTCAGGTGTTCTGAGCGACAACAACACAAAACTCAAGCAAACAGACAATCCACAAGTGGGACCAGTTTATCCAAAGGTAAAAGAGCAAGCCAAGGCAAACAACTTGTTTTCCCTTCAAAGCTCACCTCGTGTTCGGACACGAGAGGACAACAATAGGCTCTGAGTGAGTCTCTCAAATCACAGTTTTATGGAGGGTGAGTGATGGTACGGAGGGTAAATGCTCTGTGAAGCCTATCAGCTTTGTTTTTATGTCGTATACACCAGGTACACTCAGTCAATACTAATTACTGCGAATGCAAACAGCAGGTTGGGGTGAAATGGTCAGAGCAATACCACACAGCATTTCCTTGTTTTGGCAACTCTCAGAGAGGAGTCATTAGCAACCTGTATGGCGAGGGGGGTGGGGGGTGGGGGGGTGGTGATGGCGTAACGTTGAGGTGATCTGGATGTGTCTGTCCCCCTTCCCTGACCCAGGCCTGACCCTGGCCTGTCACAGGATTGCTACCCTTTGTGTCATGCTTCTCCATGCTGACTTTGGAGTGGAGATTGCAGGTACAATGTGGATTGTTCTCAGTGTGTTTTCAAAGATCAGAATAACAATGGCATTTGCTCAGCTCACTCACTCACGCTCATTGATCACTTGCCCCCTCTTTCTCTGCCACTCTGATCACATCAGCTGTGCTTCTGACAGGATTTTCACAAACAAAACCATGTACTTTTTGAAACCATTACTGAAAAATGTATCTCTAAATTGAAGTTAGGAAATATTTGTATGATTATTCTGTCACTAATCATGCTCTATTTGCTAACATAAGCAACAGTAGCATATAATATGTCCCATGTGCTCTCTGTGACGCTAAACTGCACGTTAAACAACGCTACCTGTCATCTTACTGGGAGGCGAAGCGCTGGTCTGGGGGTGATGTGGCGAGCTGTGTGACAGCAGAGGGTTGATGCTGTGGGTCGGGGTGTAGGCGTCCATGGCCAACTTCTGCCTGAAGGCTTCCTCTTTGCGTCGGTTGGCAAACCAGTTGTAGACTCGCACTTCTGTGACCAGGTTAGAGCCGAGGCCCTGAGCTTTGGACGGGGATACGCCTCTCTGGAGACACTCGGCTCTGCAGGAAACAAAATTGTACAAAGTGAGAAATTTGGACAGATATTGATATTTACTAGGAAGGTACAGGAAGTTGTCATGTTTGCCCACCTGTTGCATTCTTCTACCAGAGCTTCCCTCTCCTCTTTGCTGGGGTTCTTCTGCCTCTCATAGGCCTGGTAGAGGATCTGTTGTGACGCAGGCCCCCATTTGAAACGGTTACGTCTCATTTTCTTGCACGAGGGTTCACTGCCGACATCTTCACCGGGCTGACCCATGCCCTGACCGGTTGGGTTGTATTCTGGGAAAAAAAACACCGGATCCTGATTGCCTTTGTCTGACATATTGCTGCCAGAGCCTTGCACTGCCTGGTTGAACTCTGCAAAAATAAGAGGAGGCACATTTAATGAAAGTGGAACTGCTAAATATCATTATAATAATACTAATTATTATTATTAACACAGATAAGAGTGGTGTTTTCAATCTATAGATGCTGGTTTGTTGTTTCCTTTGGATGGAATATTACAAAGTACAACAAAAGAGTGAAGCATGCATTTTTTTCAATTATAACGCTCAATAACAGGATCTAGGACAGGCCTACTGCTGCATCCACTATCATGAGGAAATGTTCAATCCTTTGCAATATCCCTGCAGGTTTGAAACCCAAATAAAAAGCAAGCCAGGGCCAAGCTGTGAGAAACTCAAATATTAACTTACGTCTGAGAATTTCCCGCTGTTTCTTGACATACCAGGTGTAGAGGGCCGCTCGCTTCTGCGTTTTCATGGGCGTGCCTTTGTTGAGGTGCTGGGAGAGGTGAGACTGATTCAGCCCTGTGATGTCCACCACCTCCCGTTGGGGAATGTTGTGCTGCTGCATGTAACCTTTGATCATGCGGGCAGCACGCCATGGATCCTCTCTGTGGGTTCAGATAAAACACATAAGCAGAAAACATGACTCATTTCTCCTCTGACCTATGAGCAGCTACAGAGGGGAAAGTAGTAAAGAACAAAACCAGTTTTACACAGATTATATGGCTGAAATAAAGTTTTTTTATTCTACATCATACTATCAATTTACTATGAGTTGCATGAAGAAATGTTACATGTAGAAGGGAGAGATTTTAAGAACATGCTTTAGTTGATTTTAAAAGTGTATTTGCACCAATTACAAAGTCTAGAGACATAAAAACATTATGATCAAACACTCAGCCGCTCATGGACTTGTTCCTTCCCTCTAGTTTCACTGTTTTGCAAGGTCTCAAGTTTAAAAGGGGCTGTAACGATAGTAAGTACCCTCACAGACAACCCATTTATCATTGTTGCCCGTTCAATAGGCTGTAAATATTTTCAAAGGTTAGTTCAAGTGGATTCAGTGAGGTTGAGAAACTTGGACTTAGTATTTGTCGCCTAAACTCCTGATTTCAACCAGGAAACAAGTTAGATTAGTTTCAATTTGCAGTAAACTTCTGCTACAATGAAAATGTGACACAAATGTTCTCATCCATTTTTAAATAGACTGAAATTTTAAAATCTGGTTTTAAAAAAAATCTCTTAGGCGTAATATATGAATATATTGGTTAAACTATAGAGCCAATAAAGGATCAAACTCATGCCATAAAACAACAATATGTAAAATAGCTTTGATTAAAATTCTGTCATTGTCTTTACTAAAATGAGTCTTGATAAGATAATTTGAGGTCAGGATTACATGTCCATATGATGATGAATATGCTTTTAAAATTAGAGATGACAGCACATCTCAAATAAAATCAAAGTTCAAAGACATTTTTTTAAGGAATAACACCTAGACTTAATATATGAAGTAAACATTATTCTGTATCTCTACGTTTTTGTTTAGTTTTTTTCAGTGACGCTGTAACGGGGAAAAAAAACATTGTCTTTACCTTACAATCCGAGATTAGCGGGCCCAGACACACTGACATCCGTAATTATAGCAAATCTACACGCGTGTGTTTGTTTTGGAGAATGTGGAGGCCTACATCTCAGTCTGCTGGTTAAGTGGGAGATGTTAGTTTATAACTTTTGACAATGAATAACCAGATCTCCATTCACTCTAATCACACGCCACTGTGTATCTTTCAGTTGATGATTTATAGAATAAAATTAATAATAACTTAACTACACGTGGGTTCGTTTGGATTTTCTTCCGGCCCTGTTAGCCGACGATAGAGACTCAAATATTAGTTTTACAGTGAAACGAGTGGTTTGAGTGAGATAATTGGAAATAAATGGATTAGTGATGTCAAATTGCCATGATGGGTTTACTGTCACGTAAATAAAAGGAGAAAACAAAACTGCTTTATTTATAGTAATTAGTAAATGAGTTAATCAAACTGTATTATTAATAGTGCCTATTATCATTATTATTATTATTATTATTACTACTACTACTACTATTATTATTATTATTATTATTGTTATTATTATTATTATTATTATTATTATTAAATGATAGGCATATGCTTTCTTATTATTATTATCCAACGTGTTAGTCATATTTTTTATTCTAAATTCCCAGTCAGAAGTGTCTTCTTTCTATTGACTTTCCCCTGTTGTGGCCTCTTTGCCGGATATTTTATCGTTGAGAGGTGGAGTAAAGTTAATAATAAATAGATCTAAGTTCAGCTGATATTTTGGAAAGGTAAAGAAATAATAATCCATGTGGATAATTAGTAACCAGAATGTGAAAACGAAGCCGTGGCGGGTTATTTTAAAATTGTAAACAAAGAAAGGAATGATAGTTTAAAAAGTTTAGGTAAATTAAGGCCTAATTTTTCTTAATTTAAAATGAATTTTCTAACTTTTTAGAGTGTATAGCGCGCCGCACTTAATTAAGACTAAACTAGCAAGACATAATTTTCACTTTGTAGTTTCACATTCATATTGAGACGATTTTAGTAACTTGATCCACTTTTTAAATGAGACAAATGTAGCAGAAAAAACTTACGCCAACATGCGTTCCACCTCCGCCCTCTGCTCCGCGGCCTCCTCCGTATTGAGGGACTGGAGCTCCCTCAGGATCGGCGGCGTGTCGTAGTCGTCCCCGTCCTCGGAGCCCTCGTCCCCGGACAGCTTGCCCTTGCTGTGACCATTGGTGAGCGTGTGGAAGACGGGCTTCGTGTCCTGCTCTCCTGCGCTCATCTTGCCACTCTGCGGAGCAGCGGGAGACATGGGCAGGCTCTCCAGTTTTACTCCAAAGGCGGACGGGCTCGGGTCCATATCATCCAGGGCCTGGATCAGAACATCTTTGGTAACTCCTGAGTCCAGCAGGGCGCTGAGGAGCTCCTGCTGCAGGGATGTCAGCTTGGATACCATTTTAGAGAACATTAAAAAAACACAACATAGGCCTGCTGTGTGTGCGTGCTGGGGCAAAGAAAAAGGTGAAGAGAGAAAGAAAGAATATTTTTTTTAAACAGTAGAAAAAAGAAAAACTTCCTTTCTTCCTCTCTGGTCCAGTGTTGTGGGGAGTTAACCGCTGCTGACACCTGCTCCGAGAAGCTGCTTCACTTCCCTGTTGAGGGGAGGATGGAGTTACTTTGCCATGATGCTTTCTCAGTGCGGGGGAATATAAAACATGGTAATGAGTGGGCCGGCTGATGTAAATCCAGAGAATACGGCCCTCTCTGGGCTGAGGTAGACATGTGTTTACACTGCAGCACTGCTGCTTTTATTGGCTCCCCTTATCAGCAAAACTTTCATGGACTTTGGACCCTGTTGTATATGCCATAAAGACTTTTAAGAAAGGCGAGCTGCACATATCCACATCGCTGGATCAGATCTCCCAGTAGTGGCTTTATTTTTTCATACTTTCCGGGATACTTTCTGCTAGAAATAACTTATTAATCATATTTAATTTAATTATGCATTCATGTTTTTGTGTTTGTTGTTATTCTTTTTTGTCAATCTACGCCCACTAATTGAGTGACTCAAACTAGCCCATGTTATTATTTAAGACTTTAAGTCTTCTCATTAGGCTATCATTAGTTGGCTGCTACTAATGGGCTAATTATGTTCAGTAGGTGTTGATGGTGTTGTTAATGAGGTACTGGTGGCTATTTTCGCTGTGATTCAATTGTTTGTTTTATTTAATGAAACCCAATAATCTAATTAGGTCAAATATCTCACGTTATGTCTAGTTTTTTTTTATAATAAGGAGAAAACTGCCCCCCCCCCCCCCCCCCCCCACGACTAACTCTGGAAAAGAAGCCAAAGACCTTATAATATCCTTCCGGTGCTTTTTCTTTTTAAACGTATGGAAGACATGCTGCTTTCACATCATATCGTTTCCTAAAAAACAAAGATGATGTTATTAACAATACAGCAGCAATAACATTGTGACAACATGACATTATAGGCCAAAATTGAAATGCCTTAATCTCTTTTTTATTTCCAAATAAATAAAAGAAATGCCCTTCACAAACCTTCAATTCACTCAGGAGTTAAAGAAACTCTTAATCATTCATGTAGTACAGGAGCAGTTTGGGAGTATTAGAACAAAAAAGCAATACTTATAATAGAAGTGAGTTTACTTTCGTTCATCCTCCCATCACAGAGATGCAGGTATAACGGCTGCAGTGCGATGTTAAAGGCGTCCAATCTGACTTTAAAAGTCACACAAACACATTCAAATGAACGCTGTGAACTTTATTAAACATACTGAACATCAGCAAATCATATATGTAGTTTAAACATTGTAATTTGACAAAAGGTATTTAATAGGAATAAAATCGGGATAAATCCAGAAACGTAAAGCCACACTATGTGAACAACTGAGTTTTCTCATTGATGATGATTTTTATGCTGCAACAGTCGGGCTTTTTAAAGCTCTTCCATAAGTCTTAAAACTATTTACAGCGAGTTGAATCATAGCTTGACCTTTTAATAATACATCTTAATCTTCAGGCATCAATGACTCCTCCTGGGGCAACGACAAAGTATGCATAATATGGTAATTATGGTAAAGTAGATGAAATTGATAGATCGAGTAATTTGAGCACAGCAGGTCACATCATTTCACAATAAAGAAGAAGGAGACCTTTTAAAACACATTTTTATACATTATGAAAAAAACAGCATCTATACATCCACTGATGAGTGTGATATAGTTCACAGTGGTGGCATGTTGCACCTGCACTCTTATCTACAGTGGAACAAGGCCAACACTTTTGTAGAAACTATAAAATATATTGTACAACTTTATTGGTGATGTTTAAATTACCTTAAGATGGACTGTCTTTTAACCTTTATTCTCAATAAATATGGGATTTAAATGAGACTTCACTGTGAGGAGTGAAGGAATGTAACTAAGTACATTTACTCAAACGCTTCATTGTGTGCCACTTTACAAATATATCTTGAATTTTAAGTATAAATTCAAATTGCAATTTTTAATTGAGATATCTTCTAAAATATAGCCTATAAATATTGCAAAATGTATATTTTATATATATAGTCTGGATTACTCAACCTCAGAAAACTAAACTAATGTGCATCATGAGGGCTTTAAACTAATGAATATAAAGATTAAGAATACAATTCCAACGTTTTCATTTCATTAAATCTGAATGAAAAAAAAAAACATATTCTTGCTTGAGAGTTGGAGCTTGAAAACTGACCTGAGTTCAGGTCAAGGTGACTCCGGTACAACAGCTTATTTTCATGGCATCCATTGCCATAGAAACAGACATACAATATATTTTCAGCAAACCTATTTTCTGGAGCAAATGATCTTTTTAGGAATAGAAAATACAGTATTTGCTTGTTTATTTTTTGACAGTATTAAACTTTCTGTAAACAACAACAAAAATGTGTAGACAGAAGGCCTCCTCTGTGAATATGTATAGTGGTTTACAACAAGATACTTAGCCAATTATTGGTCAGACATGTAATCTTTCAGTGTAGTATCAATGTGGTTGATCATTAGTAATACACAGGATCACCCTCAGCCTATTAACACCAGACTGAGACTTTGTTGTGAATAATTTGTTTTGTTGTGATAATCCAAATGTGACTTTTTGAAGAATATTACACAAATTTAACAACTGAGATGTCCCAGTTACAATTTTGTGGAGATAAACAGGTGGCAACAAAATAACTTTAAAGTGCAAATCCACAGCTAAGCCCTAGAGACACACTTGAGTTCTGCATAATGTTTAATTAATGGTACTTTGTGCTCTATTGAGGCGAAGACCTTTTTTTCTCTTTCGGTTTGTGGTCTGTCATCTAAAAATCTTCTGCTTGGAGTGTCATTACACAGATTACACATACTCTCTTATCTGCTGCTACTATTGTTGTATAAAGTTAAGGTGAGATGCACACCTTAGCTGCCCTTCGCTCTAGTGTAAAGTGCCAGACGCTGTGTTATGTGGGTAAAGTTAATAGCTCAGTGGAAACAGACAAATTACAGTCTGTCTGCAGCTCTGTCATCTCCGGCGACACATTAATGACTCAATTGTTAGTTTTTAGGCCCCAAAGAAACTGATTGATTTTCTTAATACCTGAATAAATGGGCCATTTGTTGTCTGCCACCAAACCTTTTCGCACAATCGCAGAGTTCATGTAAGAGTTTGAAACTGAAGATAAGAATTCAATACCAACAAATTAGTCACATTTAATGAATTTGGCCCCATAGCAGAGTTGATAAATGACAACAATTGGAACAAAGTAACTGATTTTTCAACTAAAAAAGACTAAAAATACATGTGAGCATGTTTGAAGGAAGGAACAAACTAGTAACATTGCTTTTAACAGGCATACACACACACACACACACACACACACACACACACACACACACACACACACACACACACACACACACACACATGCACACGCATTTGTGCACGCATACACACACAAACTGAGATCTTGCCACCTGTGGATGACAACACACTGGCATTCATATTCTGGCACTTTCACATGTCTCCATTTAAAATCTGTCAACCATTAACAACAAATAATAACAAGCAGCAAAAACAGTTTATCCAGTACACTACCATCACGCCTGTTGTGTAAGCGGCCTGTGCACTGGAGCGCGGCGTGGAACACGGACTGCTCATTACGCCTTTTCACAGGCTGGTGACACACATGTTGAGCAACAAGGGACAGGGACCATCCTGAGCTGTCCCTGATTCTCCACCTGGTCATCCATCAGCAGGCCCCTCAGGCACAGACCAGCACTGAGATCATATATGATGTATACTGCCAAAATAAAGGATAAGACTGGTGATAGTGTGTATTTTTCTTACTGTCCATAGAACCAACAACAATCAACAATGAGGTAATCCCACTAACTAGTATATTATATGTAACTGATGGTAAGCCTATTCCTCCGTGCCATAGTACTCCACCGTCCAAAAAAGTTAAAAACCACAGTTGTTAATCTTCACTAGACCAAATGTGTATCTGCTGCCCAACAGAATGCTCTCTTTACTCCTATTTGAATACAGTTTGTTAACAGCCACAGTGCCCAGCTGTTTTAGGGCATTATTTTGCCTTTTTTTCAAATATATAAGTGTGCCTTGCCTTTAAAGATTGACATCTTCAGTAGGAGCTGATGGGTTTGAGTGCTTAAGGGTGATTAATACATTATTGTTTTTTGTGTTTTCGTGCATTTGTTGATCATAAGAAAAATCTAGCATAACACCATCATTATCCTTTAACAGAGAGGTTTCAAAAACACACACAGACAAGTGTGTAACTCTGGCACAGGTGTAGGATTAAAGTCAGAGGTTTCTAGCCACCCCAAAATAAACATGGTTGCAGGATGATTACAAGAAAGTTAAGACAAAGAAGTCTATTTTTCTGACTTTTGTTCTATCAAAGCTTTTTCTACTATATTAAAGACTTTTACATCTTCTAAACTCTGAAAACTAAAAACACTCATAACTTAACTAACATAGACATATATGTCCTGTGGTGATGACAAGTGAGTATTTTTGGTCTGAATGGAGTTCCAGTTCCTAAATGTACAACAAACGTGGTTTTCAGGATGATAAAACAAAATCACTGAAGGTATTTTGAAGCTTTAATAACCAGTTTGTGATATGTTGTTGTTATGTTGTTGTTCTTATTACTACTTCATATTTTTCACTTTTCCATGAGAATCACACTACACAGTACATGTTTGGTTTAGTTGGCAAAATAATAATTGAATTGATCTTAATTTACCTGTTTTTGGAGCTTCCAATTGCATCAAATGACTTTTTCATTTTTCTGAAAACTAGAAGGACTTTACATCCATGTTTGCTTATAAATTCAAACTGATCCTTTCTAAAGTTACAAAAAGAAAGAAAAAGAACTACCAACTGTTTAAGTTCAAATAACTTTCATTTTTGTTTCTCTAAAGTTTGTCACACCTGCTGTACTAAGAGTGTCAAAAGGAAACGGAACGGTCAGATTACTGAACCACAGTTTAGATTAATACAATTATAAATATCAACATTTATGCAAATATCCTGCAACTGTCCAGCTGTTGTTGTGTTTTTAGGTCAAAGCCAACAGTTATGCATAGTTATGCATATATCAGACTGATACAAAGATTACATCGTGTATCTAACCATTTAAATGCAAATGACAGGTATGAGATGCAGTACTATTTGATAAGTTTGAGAGTATATTTGACTACCTGGAAAGTTATGAGAGTGAATCGCTCAATGTCATGTGAAAGGTTTATTATATCATCTTACACATGATTGCTCTCTAAAGCTGGATGCAGCCAGCACACGCCTGTTTTCCATGTTTTTTTAACATTTTGATTGGAGCTCCAGAGACACACTGTGAGTACCGATGTGGGCTCACGGTGTGCTTGGCAGGTTTTGGTGTCTTACTGACCTCTCCTGACCTTTTGCTCATCAGCTCACTGCCTGGCCGGTGCACCGACCGGAACATTTGGAAAGTGGCTGAAATAAAAAGGGCAAGGGCTACATAGTGTGTGCGTGAGATTCAGGAACAAGTGGCCATGTACCGTTCCACAGACTGAGCTGGACCTTACCCTCAAACTGAACTCTCCGACCGCTCATCCCCCCTCCTCAGAGACGACCATTTGTTGACAAACGCTGCATTTATCTAAACATATAATTGAATAAACTGGCTTATAAAAGTTCTTCCTGAATTTCCTCCATAATTGTAAAGTTTTGACTCATAGGAGTAATTCAAGAATTTTGGAAATCAACTCTTTAGCTTCTTGGCTGAGGATCAGGTGAGAATATTGAAACCACCTAATGCTTGAAGTTTGAAGAGGTTGACATAGGATAAACCAAAGAATGAATTAAAAAAAAAACTTTGAAAGCCAACCTAAAGTGAGGAACAGATTGACTCAGTATGCTTTGTTAGTTTTAGACTAAGGGAAAAAATTCTCAATGACTCAACCAGGAAGTATCAGCAAGGAAAAAAACAACCCCCCTCCCCAAGGAGGATCTATTACTTTAAAAAAGGAAGATAAGAGTCATCGTTTAAACGTCATTAATCATGCAAATCCTCCTCATCCTAGTTTATGATAATCACAAGTTGTTTTCACATACAGTTATCTGTCATAAATTCATCAGCGGTCAGACTTTTCCACAAGTGCTTTGATTGCATCAGAGCGGGCTTCATTGGTTGGAGCAGCAGCTTTGATCTCTATCATCAGAGCAATTAGATTTCATCACCCTGCCCATGAATCACAGGCAGATGGCTGAATTGCAGCACATAGAGCATTTTTGTTTGCTGCTCACTGAAACCTATGAGGATAAGGAAGGGGAAAGTGATGGAGAACGCTTGCATCCAACCTCTCCTCCCAATTCATAAACATGACCTGTGGATGATCCTGCGCTAGGAGAGTCGGGGAGGCCTGCGACTGCTGGTGTGTGTGTGTCACAGGGACGATGTTGGCTCTGTCAACATGCACTGCAGCAGGGTGTGTGTGTGTGTGTGTGTGTGTGTATATGTGTATG
The DNA here is from genome assembly GCF_027409825.1 of Scomber japonicus. Taxonomy (NCBI): domain Eukaryota; kingdom Metazoa; phylum Chordata; class Actinopteri; order Scombriformes; family Scombridae; genus Scomber; species Scomber japonicus. Next base: position 23,149,106 of record NC_070583.1, read on the forward strand.
TGTGTGCACGTGAGAGAATTTCTGCGGGTTTTGAATCAGGCCCAAGACTTGAAAGTCTCTTGGCTGTGTTTGCTCTTGTGACTGCACAAGGTGTGTGTGTAGTGAGGGATTGAGCTTTTCCTCCTCTATTCTTTTGTTAAATCATGTCAGATCAGAGCAGCTTTGAGGTAAAGCTGTTAGTCACGGCACGGCAAACTAGTCTCTGTCTCCGTCTTGTTTGATTACGTCTTAAGTTTTTCTCTTGAGTTGTTTTTTTTGTGTTTATTTTTTTTTCATGCAGTAACAAAGCAGCTGATACAAAACACCAGAACAGACACAACAGATTTGGGATTTTCCAGCCTGTGAAGATTGTGCACCAAGCAAAGTCACAAAAGTTAACCATTTTGTTCATCAGGGCAGTGTGACCCTTTGCACCTTCTCCCCAACTGTCAGACACTCCCAACACTTTTACTGTAGCTGAGCCAAGCTGTCAGTGTATCCTGTCAGAGTGAGACTATTTCATTCATTTTGTGAATTTCAAAATACTAATTTTAAGCCCTTACGACTCTCATCAGCATGTGTTTGCATTTTATTTAAAGGAGTCTTGTTTGAAGTTACATATTAGGGAGCTATTTGATAGCTAAGGTCATGCTGAACCCTCTGCAGTTAACTTATGAAAACAGTTGGGCTGTCAATGATGCCAGCATTACCTGTGGAGCCACCAGTGGTCATAGCCTGGATTTTAGGAGTCTTAAATCACCTGTCCTTCAGCTTGTCCAACTGTCACAACCTCCTTTAATTCTAAAGACCATTTCAATTTATTTCTGAGCAAGACATTTTTTGCTCAGTCAGTAACAGCTTATTCTGGCTCACTAAATGACAGGCCTAAAAGTCTACATCAGTCCCGATCAGCCGGATCAGGTGGTTGAGCTCCTGGGTTCAACAAAAATTACATGCAGCTATTACGAAAACAAAAATCTCTCAAAATGTTTAAGCTTTCATAGACCAAATGTACAAATTCATGGATAAAGCATAAAATAGGGCTTTCACATTTTGCAGAAAGTTTTAAAAAATCTTCTAGGACTATCATACAAACACAAAACACACTGAGTAGTTAACTTGTGCTGTGCTGATATATGACACTCACCTAAGTCCCACAACAAGTGAGGATAAATAGTTGACAACCACATGGTATTGACAGTGTGCTGACGTATTAAGAAGTCTACATTTTGTGTTTATGCCTGTTTGTGTATGTTTATCTCTGATTGGTGGTCCCCGGCTGTCCTCTCCCCAGCTGCTGCTGCTGCTGTTGCTTTCTCTCTTCTGCTGGCTGGTAGTCAATATTGACTCAGGGATCGAAGCAACAGCCACTTTGTCAGGGTATACCAGAGGGCAGAGCTGCTATCTCTATGGCATCAGGTGAAAAAATAAAAAGGCTGCTCATCACATTTAAGAGAACAATACTAACTCTGCACTAGATTTGCAAATGATGCGTAATGACAACAATGTTTGAATACTGTGAGGCTATTTTGACTTAAAAATTACACCATCGAAGATCATGTTGGAGATATAAATGGTATGATGTAATGACCAATATAAATAGCTTAGTAAATATAATACTGGGATATAACACATATCAGTGCTTGCCCACTTTTGTATTTTTTTTTCATTCTTTCCCATTATTGTAGATTTTTTAATTATTTGACACATTTTGAAACACTCAAAAACCTTTGAGACATACTTTTCTTGACCACAAACGTGCGCAAAGATGTGAACAGCAGTGTCACAGTCAAACAGATTGAAACCGTGAAAGTAAATGAGCCAAAAAGCACACACAGGTACACTGAGGCATGAAAAGAAAACTCCAGTCAAACAAGAGGCAGCCTTTGTTTCTTTTTGGTTAAACTGGAGCTGTTGTCTGTTTTTAGTGAATAGATTAATAGAATGTAATGTAAATAATATTAGTTGACTTTACACATTTGACAGAGCTAGCTCCTACTTAAACTGTCTGGAGCAAACCTGCTGGAGACTCAGCAGACAAGGGGTTGCTGTTGTTCACTTTTCTGAGATAACATTTTTTTATTTCTGTGAATTTGGAGATGAAATTATTTGAGAGAGAACTTCTAGCATCTGACAGTCATTCCTGAAACAGTGTGCTAAGTATGAAGATGTTCAATCAACCTGCACAGAGAAAGACCACATTTATTCCCTAGTAATCTATTAGTGACTGTTAAAATGGCCACCTCTGTGTAGATTTGCATGATCCTAACAAGTTCCCAACAGTTCCATACCAGTGGTTCATTTTGCATAGTTGTGCTGTCAAGGCATCCAAACATAGGACTCATTTTGTTTAGGGATAAAGAGTTAAAGCTTAGCAACAGGATGTGAAGCTGTGACTTTGCTCTGAAGCTCGTATGTTGAACTCACTGCTGTCACCTAGTGAACGATGGCACAAACAGCTCAAGTTCAATCAGCTTTTATTCTTATGTGAGAGTTTTATTGTACTGACTACACTTTGTGCACAACATATAACAATAAAGTTGAAACACACACACACACACACACACACACACACACACACACACACACACACACACACACACACCAATGCCCAGTACGACCCCTGACCCTATTTTGATCAGACAAACTGTGCCAGGTCTCTGTAAGGTGTGTCACGGTGCAATAAATCTCCTGAGAAAAAGAACACGAGTGAATGGGATCCGAGCTGCTGAACTCAGCGGGCGGTCAAACACACACCTACAAGGAAGGGTTTGTGACAAACTATGGCGTGATAAGAGATCTCTTTATTTGGAAGCACATTTGGAAATGAGATTGGAATGCAGTTATCAGATATTTACTTTGTCCTTGTTAACATCCATATGCTGTGGGAACTCTTTGTTGTGCCTCGCAAGAAACAAAGGAAACCTGTACAAGTTTCATGAGTCGTTTATGCAAAAACAGAAACTGAAATAACCTCTTTGACTATTAAGCCCTTCATACAAAGAAAATGTGTCCCCACAATACTTCATCACAGGTTGTCAACTAAGTCATTTTTCTTTCTCGTATTTTATTATGCAAATCTTTTCAGAGGGCGGAAGTGTGTCACAGGAAAGAAAAAGAAAGCAAAGATTAGAGAAAACTATATAAAGAAACATATTTTTTTGGGGAAGATTTTTTGTTTTTTCTTGTTTTCTAACCTTGTAATTATCTTGTGAGCCTTTATATTATGGAGGTCTGATTTAAACACATTGATTTATACATTTATTTTCCAACTGAAATTAAAACTAATTATTTTCATTAACATCAAGCACCACCTCAAATATATTGTGTCTCAAAGATGTCACACATGTATTGATAAAGCAGTGATCAGAGTGTCCCAATACTCAGTGGGACACAGGAGGACAAACATGTGATTTTGATCTCCCTCCATGGCTGCCTGCCTGCCTGCTTGCCTGCCCAGTGTTTTTCTTTCTCCTTGTCTGTGCAATTAGAGATTCAAAAGTAATTACCTGCTCGGCTTCCTCTGCGATTAAACGGCAGGTTCACAGCACCCTGATTAATGCAGAGGCATGCACACCTGCCGTTAGCGGCCATGAGAGGTGGAATGTTCTGACTGAAACCCTGCAGAACAAACACTGCTGCTGAAGCCTGCATAACACCGAATTACACAACATGAACATAGACACAAAAGTGAAAAAAATTAATACACACACCGGCTTTTAATTATATTCCTGTTGCCTCTTGTACTCTGAAAAGGTACTGGAAAGTAGTTACTCATGTACTGTTTAGGATCCTGTAAACCATAAGCCCTGTTTAACAACTCAAAAATATAATTACCCTAGTTTTATAAGTGTGGTATTTTATAAGTCTTTCTAATTAAGAATTGTAAGTAAACATTTTGAGGTCCACTACAGAGGCCGATGCCTTGGTTGTGTTTGGGAGGCTCAGAGACCACATCTGTAAAATATAGTTAAATATAAAGGATTTTTATGTAGGTTACTGTATATCTGTAATTAATATTAAGAGTACCGGTACTGTTAAACCTCTACCTCCTTCAAATCCCAAATAAGTTTGTTTGGACTGTTTTTAGAGTTAACAACAGTTTGCTCATACAGTAAGAGGTATAAGAGGAAGTCAGACCTCTCTGTGGTCTAACTGACCCCAAAGTGATGTCACCATGTAGGAAAACATGCTGCCCGTATCTCTGTCTGTGAATTGTTTTTACTTTTTACTGAACAAATAAGAGTCAAATGTAGTTGTATGTGTACCTCATATAAAACATGAAATATTTCCTTATTTGTTGTGATAACAATGCTTTATGGTCCTGTATGTCACCTTCGTGAAAGGTAGCTGCCACTTCAATATGTTCTACACTTTTAATACAGTCAGAATAAAAGAAACAATTTGAGGAAGAAAATGGTTGACTTTTCAATCATTGTTCTTATTTTGCACAGCAACGGTGTGGGACTCTGAACAATAAGGAAGTAAAGTCAGTGTCAACCAGTACAATTGTGAGGTACTTGAACTGTACATGAGTATTTCCTGTATTCTTTTACTGCACTACATTTCAGGTTGCACTTTTTTAATCCACTACAGCTGTAGTAAAGCTACAAAATTAAATTGCTGGCTATCAATTTACAACATGCTTACAATATACTTTATGAGTACATATTTAAAAATTGTAATTCATGGATTTATAAATATATTTAAAAATGTCTATGAGTACTGTGTAGATGACTCATAGGCCATTAGCTGAGTTTATCTTTGTTTATAAAGAGCCATTTCTCTAGGCAAGGCAAGGCAAGGCAGTTTTATTTATATAGCGCATTTCATACACAATGGCAACTCAATGTGCTCTACAACTACTACACTTTAAATATCATTAATTTGTTGTTTAAACTTCTGCAGTTTTACTTCAGTAGATTCTTCGATGCAGGACTTTTACTTGTAATGTAGTATTTTTACACTGTGCCACTTGTAGTTTATCACCAGATCAGCACTTCCAGCACTGTGTGTAGTAACTATGAATATTTAACCTCTAAACTACCAATAATCATACCTTCAAACCCAAATATGGATGTTATGAAGCTATCTTACATGTATTTTTTTTCCTCAAAAAGATATGTTCATGACACTTAAATTTATGGGTGACATCTGCTCTCTCTTCTACTACGACTAGATATTTTGGCCATAAACACTCCAATAACATGAAAATGTGACAGTAGCTGCAATGACCTTTAGTGTCAAGATTATTTTTTCTGTCAGCAATTTATTTACCTGGTGTGACAGATGCAGTAGCAGGTTATCTACCCAAGTCTATAAGCTCTTTTTATTTCTTTTTTTGTTAACAGTTAATGTGTAACCGAGTGTGCAAGGAATCAGCACATTTCCTTTTACCTCATACGCCGATCAATGCTGGTGTGGCTTCGCTGCGAGAGAAGCTAAATGGGATCATTGTCAAGAGAGCGACAGTAGCACAACTCATCGTGTGTGGACGTTTGATACGAGACAAATACAGCAAACGAGATGCATTCAACCAGTTTAAGAGTGAACAAAAGAGGGAAAAAGTAACTACAAAAAGCTGTGTCTTTATGAAAAAGGTGAAAACAAACTGTGAACACTGCTGGCAAAAACATCTCACAACTGACAACTTGTCATGATAAACTCCAATCTTTCCATTAGTGTACAACCTGTTTTTACTGTAAACATGAACTTTGATAGGAAGGGTCTCACAGGAGCTCCTCTGAATCCTCTTTGCTTATTTAAGATCAGTTTTTGAACAATTAAGATTCTGGCCCTGTGCCACCTAATGTGGAACTCAAAGTTATCTATTATTTCATGAGTAAAGAGAAAAAGCTTCACACTCAGTCAACCATGGCGTTTGTCATGTCCCCCAGTGATTGCTTAAAGCACCTACAATTACCTTCTCTGTAGTCATCAGACTACATGACTCTCAATTCCGGTAAACCCCTGAGAAGCTGCTTTACATCTTGTAAAAACACTATTAAATTTGATCTTGGTCATTTTTCATCTATTTTTTTTAAACTATTCTGCAAGGTACACCATTTGTTTCAGTGGTTCCCTAAACTGAAAGAAAAAATTATAAGATAATTCCCCAAACCCTGCTGCGTTATTCACCTGTGAAGCTTTCCAGTCTCAAAAATGGTACATAATGCAGTTTACAATGATAACAATGTCCAATTATCACTCAAAATTAATATTTTCAGGCAGAGTTGGACCAAACCAGGCTTCTTGTAATTGGTGACCATTCATTTTGTTGGTTAAGGCATAGTTGGCAGATTTGTATCAGCTGTAAATTACTAGCTACTTAATTTAAACTAAGCTAACGTAAGCTGAGTTGGTTGGTGTGTTTCCAGTGGACTTCTTGTAAAAGAGAGATTTAGGCATTTGTTAGCTACATGCACAATATGTCAACTGAGGCTAAAGCTAAATGCCCCAAGCAAAAAGTCATGTAAATAAAGACAAAGCATTTTTCTTGAATTGCAGTGTAAAGCTAATTGGTTCTAGCGTTAAGTGTAAAAAGGAAAAATGTAAGATAGGGCTGTTACTTTTCCTTTTCCATGTTTGGTTACAAAGGTTAGGCTGCATGTTTGTATTTTCAGACAATGTGATTTTGGGATGAGGACTGAACAATGTGTAAACGTAACGTAAAGTTACCCTATACTGAGTGGGGAAATACAGAGCTGTAGTAATGGTGAACAGGACTTTTTATGACGTAACCTGTAACTCAAAAACTAATAGTTAAATGTGCTTCTTGGCCTTGAAAGTAGGCTAGTTAGCCTCACATAAAAAACAATTGCAACTTTGAAGCAGATACAAACTGTTTAATATATTCCTTACACTTTTGCTCTAGAAGACACCACTCTCCAAACTTTTGTTAAAGTACAATCCCATTAACTGCAAGTACTGGTCAATTAAAGGAAGAAAATAAATCATTTGTTAAATTTTACGCCTTTTCTCTAAATTTTAGCTTTTCTTACTCTCATATTTTTGGGCCTCTAAAATTAAAACAATTCCAGAGGGAAAAAAACATCTCTGGTTGAACTGATTTGACTCTTGTGGGGTCACAAAGACATTATTGCTTAATTTTAAGGCTCCAAAAGCCAAATTGGTTGGGAACCATATAGGCCCTCTTCATGTAAAAACACTCAAGCCTGAAGTACCTACGTCTGTCATCTCTTCTTAGTTATTTATTGTCCAGGTATCTCTTTCTCGCTCTTCCTTTTTTTTGGCAACTCTCTCAACCTTGCAAGACATTTGACTTGGGGGTGATCGTTGTGTGTTCAGAGTTCAGACACTGACGGTGAAGCAAGATGGTGCCAATGGATCTGCCAAGAACTGACACACGAAAAACGATTTTCCAAAGCCGCCCCCCCACCGCTCCACCAGTGGACTCTGGCCCTCTGTCTCCACGCTCCTCTGCTCATCCCTAAAATTAATTCATCCGCACATCTCTGTCCCTCCAACACCACATTAACCCTGACCACAGGAGGCATCCTGTCGGAAAAAATGTCCCTGTCTGGCTTCACGGTGAAACATCAGGTTGACCTTTCCACCTCAGACCCCTCTCGCTGCTCTTTTCCCACCCTCACATTGGTTTACTCTTGCTCCACCTAGATTTCAACACAGCATGCTCATACTGGCCACTGATCTCAACAACGACTACAGGTATTATAAGGGAAGAAGAAAGAGTTAAATTAAGAATTATATGAGAGTGAACATCAAATTAAGCCTTCTCACTCTAGAAACATGTCATTTGTTGCCATGCATTTGTGAGGAAGACTCATTTCAGAGGGTCACGCCACACTGGCTGCTTTCTGGAGGACAGAGAAACTGTAATTGGGGGCCATTAGCTGTTGCCCAAGACCAGTCATGCAGGGTTAGTTTGTAGATTGAGATATGGTGACTGCACAGTCCCACCACTTGTATCAGTGTCCCCTACCTGTGTGACTCCCCCCTCCCACTCTGACCTCCCCCACCAAACCCCCTGTATGACCCCCTCAGTCCTGACACCCCCCACACACACCACATACCTCCCCACATCCTTTGCTTTTTGCTTTGTCTTTAAACAGACCTTGAATAGAGTCAGGGCCATCAAGGCTGAACAGCAATCAAATAAAAAGTCACTTTTATAGCAGCTTTAAAATGCTGTCAGGACTATCTATACCCCATTATTTACCTTTTTGACAGCACCTGCACTGCTTTGTTAGGAGCCAGGATTAGCATCTTACCTCTGGTTGTACCTGCAGTGAGGTCACAGCTGTGAAACGCTTCCTATAGGAAATGCTGGAATAAGAGAAATACTCAAACACATTAATTCAGTCCTGATACAAGCATTTCATGTAGAATGATTATAGGAACAGTGAAACTACTGATAATACTGTACTAATAAAACTAACACTGATGTTACTGTAAACACATTGTTAATGTTAATAATAATATTTCATTAATTGTTAATTGATGACCATGTCCTAAACAACTAAACTGAACTTGCTAAACTAAACAAGGTAAGCTAAGATATGTTAAACTAAACTAATCTAAAGAAAAATAAGCTAAAGCTAAGGTTAATTCAACTCAACTAAATGAGGTTTAGTTGAGTAAGTTAAGGTAAGTTAAGCTAAAGTAAACTAAATTAAACTAAACTAAGCTAAGCTATATTTAAACTAAATTAGGTAGCATTACTGGTCATATGATCAGTATAACAACCTAAAAAACAACAATATAAATATAACATAAAAAAAATCTTAATCTTTATAATAAAAAAGACCATAATTTCACAGAACAAGTAAAACAAATATAACTGCCATGTCTATTAAAATATGGCTACTGAAGGAGGAACGATAAGGTACAAACATACTATCCAAGGACAGAAGGCAGAAGTTTTTTTCTTTGTGTTCTTCACAGTACTTATCTATAAGCTACTTATGACACTGATAATGCAATATATAGACACCTCAATAGATGCTGATACAGACCAAATTACTCTCACATGCATCTGAGTATTAGTGACTTTCTTAAAAGTGGGAAAAGCTCCAATAAAGTGAAGTCATTTTCATGATTGTTGCATCAGGTTACAGAGATTTAGATTTTTTTCCAGTAATATAAGTAAAATAGGAAAGCTGCAGTGGGATAAAAGTGGAGTAATCTTTCTCATGTGAAATTTTGAAGACTGAATATAAGGACAAAATGTTTCATATTCATTTTTTTTGCAGTGCAGGATCACGGCTGTAGCCAAAGAGCCAGTCACTGGAGCTGGAGTTTCACAGTTGCTCTCATAAAGAGTTGCCCTGCTTTATGGCCCTATTGCCCAACATCACATGCCTTCAGTGCCGGGATATGATCTGAGATAAGGCAAGAAAGTACCGAAACAAGACTCACTCTCCTCCTTCCTTACGGTGCTTGTTCGGGTAAATGAGCAAGATGAGGACTATATGGAAGCTTAGTTTTCAAACTGTGTCTGAAAGACGCTAAATAAAACGTCTCCTGAATGGGAGCCTTGCATAATCTTGTCTCATATCTTCATATAAGGTGAGGAGTGGTTTTAAGGAGAAAAACTGAGACTGTCAGTTTGGAGGATATCAAAGCAGGTCTGAATCACTAAGATGCCCTTATTGCTCACAAGTTTTATAAATCATGTCTTTATGATAAGCTGATTACCTTATCCTTGACAGCAGCGCACAGCGAGGGTCGTAAAGGTGCAGGATTACGAGGTGATGGTCCATAAAGGGTTTGGCTCAGATAAGATGGTTTGTGGGAGTGAGACTCAGAACTGGTGACTTTAGGTCAATAGAAACCTGGTTTTCTTACTAGCACTCAGACTGACTTAGCCTCATAATACTGCAAAACACTTTCTTATGTGGTCACATTTCCAATATTGGTGTTCAATTATGACCCTCAGTTTTCCCCACAGTGCAAACTTTTGTTTTCAGTAGTGCCTTTGCAGATAAGGTCATAAAAATATAGCGGTCCATGAAAGGCAGCCATTTCGACCTTTAACCTGTTCCTTACTTAGTCATTCAGGATGTTTGCAAAGATCTGAAATGACTTTAAAACTGAGCGTTATGTACTTGATTGCATAAGTTTGCATTATGTCAAAAAAAAAAAAATCATCAAGTATGGAACGACTGTTGAGACATGAGTTGAGACATCTGTACAAGAGAATCTTATGAAAAAGGGTCTGATGAACTTTATGTCTGTATCTTCCACATTGTTATGCCAACAGTCATAATGAAATGCCTCCCCGGTGAGGTCCACCCTTCTAATCTTCCGAATGGGTCTATTAATGAGCCTAATGGCATATGAGCGATACCACCCCTGAGTGAAACTGCATGGGGTGACTGCTTCAGCAACTTCGCACATTGCCATGCAAAGCTTCATGGCTGCAATCCATTCATGGGAAACCATTAGAACAAACTGCTTTTAGGTGCAGCAAAGCAGACCGGGCATGATCATTTATGAACCAAATCCCCTCTAGGTGCCCTACACAAGGACAAAACACAGACTGTCTGCATGCAAACTCTCACACCCTTCACAGAGCAGTACTCAGGTCCTGCAGATATGGGGAAACTGTACTTACGTCTGATTTTGTATTCATGTGTTTTTGTCTAATGCTCAATATAATGAGTAACTATTATAAGGATGTAGCAGGAAAACTCTTACTTCCCTTCAGTCGTTGTAATTTCCAGTTTTTCTACTAAGCTTCCTGGAGAGATTTCATAATTAGAATTTTTTGTAAATAATTCTCTAATTTTCTCTCTGAAGTAAGCTTTATGTGCATGACAATATAGTGACCAAATAAACTAAACATTACATTAATCTAAATGATGCTTCATCAATGTTTTTTAATCTGTTAATCAGATTATAAAACAATCCTTTATGTCCATAAATGGGGAAAGGTAAACTTTCATTGGTAGGGTTGATGACTACTGTTGATTCTGAGGTTTGTGGCTCTAGAGAAATAAAAATGTTATGATGATATGTAAACATTATTATTATTATTAAACAGTATTATCACCGAAAAAGATGTTTGCTGATACCCTAAAAGATCAGATGAAAGATGCCAATGCACAGAATAATAGTCTGATAAATATCAAAAGCTCAATTAAATATTTTATAAATGTTTATTAATTGTTCAGTTTCAGCTCTCAGTAATAAATAAAGCACATAATTGTATTTTGCTCCAAAATGTTGTAATTATTGTAATTTTTATAACTTTCTGCTCCCACTGATCCAGCTGCTCCCTACATTCATTTCAAAGATAATAAAGACAGACAGGAATAAAGAAGAGATCTGTCAAACAGGGGGAGGTCTCCCTCTTGTGGTCAAAATATTGAAGTGCATAAATGCAAACCCAACAGAGACTAGACTTCATGCACATTTCTGATCAGTCAGATGAATTAAGTCTAATCATCTTCAGAATACATCATGTTAAAAACTATTTTAACATGCGGTAAATTATTGTTAATAATTATTTTACACTTTTTTTCCTGATAAATCCCTTTGATGCTCTGTCTCTGGGACAAATGACACAATTTAATTTGCCTGAACTGTAAAAAGAAAAGCTTAAATTAATTACAAAATTAATTAATTCCTACAAACTTCTGTTGAAGATATTTCTCAAAAACTAAAACTTAAATTGGATTATATTAATGGAACAGAGTTTGTTTCTCTTTTCAAACCAGTAAACACATTATACAATCTACCATACTATCCACATTGGTTTATGGAGATATCCTGTATGCTCATGCTGCTGCCTCCACCCTTTAATCTATCAAACTACAACAGTGTCATATAATTCATTACAGCGGTCAGCTATCACACTTAGCACTGTGAGTTATATGGAAAGGTCAGAGGTCCTCCCTGACATCTAGAGGCCTTGCTATTTAAGTTGTTGAGTTATTGAATATCCTTAGTTGCACTCAGAGCTAATAGCCATGACACCAGATCATAGAGCAGGTTGGCTTTTAAAATTCCTCATACAGTCTCTGAGCTGGGGAAGACTGGTTTCAGGCAGTATGCACCTCACTGCTCGAGACACAGCTTCAAGTTAGAGACACTAGTTCCACTGAGAGACTTTGAACTTTGACTTATTCTTATTAGTTATTCTTCAGACTGTTTTAAGTAGTTTGTCAGTGAATGTGTATGATGGTTGTTGTGTGATTGTCATTATGTGTAATATATATATACCCTCTACTCATTTCCCTCTTGCAAAAGAGATCTTGATTTCAATGAGATTTTACAGAATAAATAAAGCTTAATGGGGAAAAAATACAGTAAGTGTACTTCTATTTTAGATTATTTACAAGAACAGAAATAAGCATAAAGAATAAAACATGGACAGGGCAAATTTCCAAGGTTGCACTATAGAGGCATAAAGCTTTACATATGTAGATTTTAGACTTAAAGCGACACAGACCTACACTGTGTCACCGTATATGGAACAGTTATATAACACACTATTTCAGTGCAGTCATATACATAATGTAATGGCCACAGATTTAATGTTTTCACAGATTGTGCATAGAGGTAATCTGACAAGCTTCCTCTGTATTTTTTTTTTTTATCACTGGGCCTTTATAAACTGACAAAAATCTTTATATGATGAGCTCTTTTTATCATACAGTGTAGGAGGTTCACACTTGTAAATTACAGACAGAAATTGTCTCTTTAAGGTCATTTTTACTTATGGTATCAGCCATGTACTGTAGATGTACAGTATATACAGTATGATTCTTCTTCTTTTTAACCAAGTATGAGCTCAGTCAATAAAAGGGGGATTGTATTTATGTGGCCATGTCTAAAAATCCAAACCATATGAATCTGGAAAATGTTCACAGGTTTGTGCATGTGGAGGCAAAATGACACGTAGGTCTGGTTTGTAGTTAGTGTGTTGTGTATTTCTACAGCTGGGCAGCATTCACAGCAGCAATGGAAATAAACATTAAACAGTATACAGGCACACAGAGAGAGGTCATGTTCACCCCCTCAACATACTCTGAGTCTGTATTGCTCCATTGGTTTACTGTAATAAATCCTCAGTTACAGTCATGGAAAAGGAATCATACGTAGTTTCTGACATCCTTTTAAATGTTTTCAACCACTAAGCACTCAGCAGTCCTGAGTGCAGAGGTGCATGTTCTAATTTTCAAGGATTTTCCTGCATTCAAAGTTGATTCCCCCAACAATAACACCACGTACCTCAGCCTACACACCATGCAATTCTGTCCATGTGTCCAGTTGCTGCTATTAACATATTAATGCACCTTTCCTCTTTATCGACATCCCTGATGTTTGAGTCTGAGTCATTTGCCTCCTTGTTATGCTAGTGTTAAATCCACCCACTGGTCATCACAGTCTATGAGGCATCTGCAGAGCCATAACATTCACTACATCATTGAACACTATGCTCTGAACAAAACAGAAAGTGATTTTCAGACTGGATCTTGTAAGGAGCTAAAAAGTGCAATTTGAGAGCATATATGAATATAACTATTATGCTATAAAATTATGTTTTTAAGATTCTTGATGTCTCAGTTTAATATAAAATAAGCAGTGTGGATTTTGAAACTTATCCTGCATTTAGTAAACCTTCTCAGATACATAATTGCATAATTGCTTTAACAACATCAGAAATGTATCTCTTATCAGTTAGAAAAAGGATTATTTCCAGTTAAACTTCAGGAAAAAAAGAGATCTACTATCTGTCGTCCATTCATTTGTCAGTTGTGACTTTAAGGCCACAATTAAGACACAGGAGCTGAATTTTCATGTCTTGAATGATGAAACGTAATGCTTCAAACTGCCTCAGGGTATACTGTGTATGTGATACATATTTAGAGTTAAGCAGCAGGGGTTAGATTCAGCCTGGTCAATTATCTGTGTGGTCTACATGTAGCTCTGACTATGAATTACAGCTCTGTGTGGGAAGATGGTTGAAGGCAGGCAGAGGCGATGGACAGGAAGCAGGCAGGTAGTGTATGTGAGGGGGGAGGAGATGCTGAGGGGGAAAAACAAGAGTGTGTAGTAGCAGAGGTTTTGTTAAGGAAACAGACGCACCTCTGACGCATTTCTATTACAAGTGTGAGTGAACATATACGTGAAACCGTTATGATACATCTTGTTTTCTTACATTATTTAGTATTTTTGTGAAACAGGCAAGTGAGCATAAAAGCTTTGATTCCTTATTCATGTAATTTATTCAGGCTTTCAGACTCACTAAAGCAAGTTTTAAAGTGAATCCCATGACAGTGACTGGTTAAAAGGAACTTGCGAATTTCTTTCAAAACTTTGATGTTGTTTTTCTAGTATTTAAGTGTTCCAGTGAACTCCACAAGAGTATCTTCTATCAACCCAGTTTGACATCAGTCTGTCTCTAGAAATTATTCATTAGTCCCTTGTCCTTTAATTTGTCTGCTCTGTCCGCTGTAGTGGCTCTGTGCGCTCTTGTTTCTGCAGATGTCCACTTTCAGACATCACGTAACTGCGTAACTGAGCACAGAGGCACAAGTGACGCTCTAGTCACGCTTCTTTAGTCAGTGTTAATTAAACAGCTGCCTCTATGGCATGAGTACAAAATATCTGAAGTGTTGGTTACGTTGTATGTTGTAGAACATTAATAACATTACACATTAGTCCTGGTCTTGATACATGAAGCTGAGGTCCAACTGCTTTTCTTTGTCACCTACAGCCACAAGACCAGCCAGTTTTCATTCAAATCTGACTGAAGATATACTAATCAGTGAAATAAGCTGATTTAATATTTACACATGGCTCTAAATGTCACGTCATTGGACATCAACAATTTGTGCTGTACTCACATGGAAATAAAGCATAGAAAAACTACTCTATAAGGATTTTTATAGTGCAACTTGGGGGCAGAATCATTACTTAGTAGCTGAGTGTAATGGATGATTCTGACTTGAAGCGGAACGCCACTATTACACTTTAATACATTTTGGGGACGGTTAAGAGACATATTTTGGAAGAATTGTCAAAAACGAGGCAGGAAAAGATGCTAGATATCCTGACTTTTTATCTACTATGTATCAATCTGTTAGATAGCTGGATCCTAGATTTCCCATAATTCAACTTGACAGCGTGTCTTTGTTAAACCCTCCCTGCCTGGTAAACGTCCACATCTATTAAACTCCACATCCCCCGTTTCTATTGCAGGCTTTCCGTGAAAAATGTGTTGTCTCCAGGCACCAGTTGAGATTTCTTTATACTTGACAAAGCTCCCAGAGCCACAGCAGACATAATACAAGTGTATTCACAAACTAAGTAGTACTTCACAGAGCAGTAAATTGACTTTAAAAGGATAGATGAATCAATTTTGTAGATTTGTAGATGAATTGTAGGGATTGTGGGAATCTTACATATCAGTTTGTCACACAGACTAGTGGACAGCTGTGTACTTCAACAAGTCATACAATATGGGTTATAAGCACAACACTACAACCACTGACGTCACATTTGCGTGGTTTGTGCTTCTCATCTTTGAGTGAAGGTCCCACAGTGGTTGCTATGGATCGCTTTGTACATCACACCACTTGAGTCTCTGTCATTCAGACTAAACACACAATGAACCCAGCACCACAGCTATACTGTGTGCAATGCAGCTTAAACACATCAATACTACAGCCTATGTTCTTCTCTCTATTATCAATCTTCCTCCCCAGCTTGCAAGTATGGACTTCTATCATCCCATTCTTTTGTCTGTTAAGTCTATTTATTGAAGAACTGGCTCACTTTGTACAGGTTTCTCACATAATGCAACTTTAGCAAAAGTCCTCTAATTAATAAGCTGTATATAAACATTTAATACATGGTTTATAACACACTGTAATGTAGTTGTAAGCAGATATGAGGTACATTTGAAATGTTCCTTAATGTAAAGATATTGTCAGCATGTCTATAATGCATTATACACCTTCAGGCTAACCCAAGGTAGCTGTATCCCATCTTTATGCTAAGCTAAACTGATCAGCTGCTGGCAGTGGTTTCAAAATTGTCTTCGTTGTATCAAACCTCTTATTTAACTCTCAGGAAGTAAGAAAATAGACAAATGTGAAAATATTTCTCTAAGTGAATAATTAATTCTCGTGTTGCTGATTTATTTTCTGTTCACCAACAAATCAAATAATTGAACAAAGATGAGCCTGAAAAGTTGAGGAAATGCGTATAATGTAGTAAATAAAGTATAATATGAATTTAAAACTGCTCTATGGCAGAAATCAGGGATGGTGCCTGAGAATGTTATCCCCTAATTGACTAAAAGTCTCTCTAAAAAAAAAAAGGTATGATGACAAAACAAGAGGCCACAGTGTAATAAGTCAACAATTAATTTTTATTTTATCCAGTTTATACGATTTTGGTTCTGTAGCAACCTACTGAATAACTCTAATGAAGTGCAATTGTACTCAAGCCAGTTACAGTTGAGAGCAATGACAGGCACACGTTTTGTGCAAATTTAACAGCATTGGAACGTCTCCTACATATACACAGCAAAAATACATGCCAGAGGAAAAACAAGAATAAATTAGTTTACATCGACAATAGTTAGGAAGACTTCCCTCAAGAAACAATGTCAATCCAAGCTAACACTTGAGAGATACACATTTCACCCACAGCTGGAGTACAGGAGTGAACAACTGAGGAAACATTCAGTCTTTACGCACAGCAAGAGATGTGTGGCGTTATCTAACTCCATGGACTAATTCCCTTTGATCTTCCCTCCCAAAAAGAACACATTTCACTCACCAGCATCCAGACATTGTACACTTCCATTTTAAAACTAATTATATTAATATTGACACGACAGAAATGAAAACCAAAAAATCAGTGTGCTAGACAAGAGATACGCCTGTTCATGGTTGCTTAAATAAGTCCCAACTCAAAATGCTTTGTCTTTACTGCATGTCTGGCAGTAACACTGGCAATGCTAAAATAAATGCTTGATGGGATAACACATCTTTAAAGTATCACAAGCCACATAAAGACGACACAACCATCTGAAAGGAGGCCGGTAGCCTGGGTAGAGTAGACTGCAGATGTTTTATCTAAATCGCCTTCTGAATGCTGTTTAATAGCAATAACTAGGACAAGACACATCGGCTCAGTCCAATATCTACAAACTTAAAAGGTGAAAGGTGAGCATTGTTTTGTATAGTGTGTCTGATGACAGTTAAATAAAATGTGGTATTACCCTCCAAACATGCAGAAACAACAGGATTATAAGACTGAAATCTAGAAGTGAGTCGGTAGATTTTGGTAACCGGTCTTGAGTGTTATTACTCAGACATTGCAGGATAAGGTCTGAGTGTGTGAGCTTTATTTGCTCCATCGTCTTTCACAGTGAAAATTTAAGAGCTGAAAAACTACCTTTCTACCTGGTTGCACTGGTTGGTTTGTAAATGTCAAGAGTGTTTGAGGTTTTGACATCTTCTCCAAAAGTGGCTGCAGTACATTTCTGAAATTCAAATTGAAAGCATTAAAGGGTTTGTAAATGCATCTTCAGACAACATAATTGTGTTAAATCAATAAAGATAGCAACTATAAAATGAACTCATGCAGTCAGGTTAGAGTATGTGTTGACACAGTGTGTCTTATTTTGCAGCTGGTGTTCCCCTGGAAACCAACGGATGCTGCAAAGTTTAAAAAGACATCAGCTCGACTATTTTGTCCCTTTAACCGACCAACGTTTGACGTTTTTTTAATGATGAATTGTTACAACTGGTGCACGCAGTATGATTTTACCATCTAAACCGACAGATGGAGTCTCATATCTGGGTCTGGCGATGCCATTTGTGACGGAAAGTAGATGCACCACTACATTCTACAGCTTTCCTTTTATTGTACAATCAAGGGCCACACTGAAATCTTTTACAACCTAGAATTTAACAGCATTAACAAAAACTACTTCAGTTGCATTCAAATGGCAACTATCGAAAAGTAAACTTACTGTAACATACATATTAAATAGTGTATAGTCCATGCAACTGCGCACGGCCAGTTTTGCATCATTATGGTATGTCATTATTAGTGTATGGGGAGAATTCAGCCACCGCTGCATTTCTGATTTAAGGTTCAGGGAGAAAAACTCCTCAACACCTTTCAGAAACGTCTCAGCCAGACTTGAAGAGCAAGATGGCCACTTGGCCCAAGTAGAAATAAATGAAATGCTTTGTCTCGTGAGTGACGTAACTGCCGAAGTTCCTCCCGACGATGCAGTGCCAGGTGGGGTTGTACTTCTTGTCGAACTCCTGGGGGAAAAAAGGTTCAAATTAGATTACACAACAAAACTTACTGACAGCAGTCTTTAATACCCTGCATTACAAATCATGATCAATCACTGATGACTGAGGTCAGGACTGCAACTAACAATGAATCACATTATTGATTAACCTGCTCATTATTTTCTCAATTAATCAGGCAGCTGTTGTAGCTATAAAATATCAGAAAACAGTGATGTAATAATTTCCCAGAGCCTGAGGATAAATCATGAAATTGTGTGTATTATCTCACCAAAACTCCAAACTCCAAACTTATTCAGTTTACTATATGAGTAAGAAAAGCATCACACTAGTACACTGGAGAAACGTATTGTTTCAGCTCAGTGTTTTTTATAGAAGAGTTTACATTATACAGTTAAAAGCTTAACACAGTTGTTATTGCATTGGCTCATTACTCAGAATATGTTATATTTAACTACTTTCAGGTAAATAAATACACAATATAAAACTGTATTAATGCTCAGGAAATGCATTAAGCAAATGAAAACAGATAAATGAAGTATTCAATATAAATGATGGCAGTCAGTGTGGATCATATACAGTCTATGGTGTGGATACGGCTTTGAAACAGCATTACACCATAAACATAAATCTGCCTAAATCCTTTGGCCTGGATGTTTCATGGCAGTGATTTAACTTATTTCAAATCATATTGTTGCTTTTTCTATTTTATGTTTTTCTTTTGTCTACTTTGATACTTCTATTATTTAATTTTTATCATTTATTGTGCCTAAGTCTGTCACTGTTTATATTATATAGACTTGGACCCTTGGACCAATCTGTAGTTTGTTGGATTGATTGACTGATTGAAACTATCACAGAAAGCATTAAAAGATGAAATAAAGAATCCTGATAATGAAATAAATGTTGGTGTCAGATTAAAATGTTTGGAAACATCGTGCGTTGGGGTGGGGGTGATTGGACTCATGACCTCATGTATTTCTAAAAACCTGTTTTTGGCCCTCTTCATATACCCATATGCAGCCTCTTCTCTCCACACAGGACCAAAAATAGATGAGAATAAAAAAGGCTTTGAATTTGCAGATCATGTGCCACTGATGTAAGCTTCACACAGCTCCACTTGGATCCATCCTGTCTCACCTTCTTGATGTAGGCTGCTATGTCTTTCTCTATGTTGTACTTCTCCATGGCCTGGGTGGCACAGTCCACTGCGTCTTGCTGCATGTCCTCAGACATGTCCGCGTTTTTGATCACTGCTTTCCTGTCAGTCATGGTGAGGATGATGATGATACCTGCTAAGGAAGAGAGAGAAAAAGAGGGGATAGGAGAAGAGGAGAGGAGAGGAGAGAAGAGGAGGAAGGGGGGTGGGGGGGGGGGGGCGCTCACTCAGACGTACTGCACTGAAAATTAACACCACACGTGGTGATGGGGATGGTTTAGGCCAGCTGTATCATTGCTAACATAATTCATACGCAGATAAATGGCACTAGCAGGTTTAATAGAGCATCTGTACTGATTTATAATAACAGTGTATTAATGTTATATATATAATCTTCCTCCACTAGACGACGATGACTTGAGCGTTGCATAGATTGGCTGCGAAACTTGATACAGGTGGAGTTAAATTACTTGGCTAAATCACTTTCTGATCATAGAAGCATATGCATCAGTACACCAACAAAAAGTATCTAAATGTATCTGATGAATATTATTATCTACCCGGGTTAAATAAGCCTGCTGTTGTACACGCAGCCCACGATCTACATGACTTTAGACACATACAGTAAAAAGCACAAAAATCACAAGTAAGATTGGCAAAACATGCAAGTCAACCTATCTGCTGGAGGAGGAAATCTGCAACTCACCCTCTTCTTTAGCCTCCTGGAAACACTTCTTTCCCCAAAAAATAAAGAAATAAAGATGAATTTGTCCCAATGCAGTGTGGTGGAGGGTTTTTGATGATGCTGCGGCTAATTGCTTTTTAAAGATTTACACAATAAGCATGTAGGTAGGTTGTCTCTATGTGTGTGTGTGTGTGTGTGTGTGCTCCAGCAGCTCCCCGCCCCTCTGCTGCATGCTGCACGCTACCATTGGCTGAGCTGCAGCCTCCCCGATGTGTCGAGAGCGTTTTTCTCCAGCTCCTGTCTGCCGGCATCTTATTTCATCCCACAATGCATCATTCACTGTGTACACCACTGACTGAGGGCTTAAGGGGGAAATGAGAGCTTGATCTCGCAGGCAGGTATCATTTGGCTGTGTGGCTTTTCATCGGTCACCGTCACAGTTGAGAGACAATAGGAGTCTGAATAGGGGCTGGGGTTTTTTTTGTGGCTTTTGTTCTTTTTTTGTAATCATTTATACAACTACAGTAAAGCTTTTATAGACAAAAGGCTGACTTCCTCCTCCATTGCTCTATCAGTTTCAGCGTAACCGTTGTATATATGTATGTATAGGCTATATTTTGTCATTTTACTCATATTTACACACAAATCCACTTACACTATAATTACATACATAACCACAGTGCTGGGATACAGTTACTAATATATTAAGTTAAAGAACTTTACATAAATATATATGTCATATTCATCAACTCATGTATCATTTGGTTCTCGTTCAAATAAAAAAACAAACCAAAGTTTTCTTGTTTGAAAGTGTTTTATTGAAAATGCTGAGAGAGAAAAAGAAGATTAAGCAAAATAAAAGATACAAACTACTCCCAAATAAACCCCCCTCCCTCCCTCCCCAAATTACAATTCCTTCATACCAGGCATCTACGATTCCATCCTTTGATCCAACTTCCTGGTCCTCTGTTTCCTTTTTCTTGTAAAATAAAGCCATTATCACTGAAAAACTTTAAAAGATAGGCAGGGTGGGGGGGAGCTAATAAAAAAAAAAGTTGCTCTGGGACTCCCGTTAATTAGTTCTGATTTCAATTCATTTGAATCCTGGAAATCTGATCCCGTTCCGAGCATCCATCCTTGCCTATCCCTTCCCTAATCGATCCACTCATCCAGCTCCAAAGGATTGGGATCCACTGAGCCACTCCTCCAATCAAAACCTTGAAATACCAGGAAGAAAATCAGAGGCAGACCGTTAGAATAAAATGTCAAAATTTTGGGCCTAATTTTCCATTTTTGAGCACTCATGTCAGATTAAGAAAAAAAACAAAACAAAACAAAAATGCCACTGAGCACAAAATCTTAAATCGCTCCCTGAATTTATAAAACATTTTAACCAAAAAAAGAGGACATTAAGTTAAAAATGGGGCGCATTTGCAACAAAGTAGCGATTCAGATTTACATTTGACAGCAAAAGATGTTACACTTACATCACAACACTTGATCTAGGACTGCTTTTTCTGTCACAGGCCAGAGTAGCATGTTAAAAATGTAATGTATTTATATGTATATATATAGATAGATGTATATATATATATAAAACAAAGTACAGCACATATGGCTTTGTTAAAGTATGACATGCATGATATAGCAACCTATCAAAATGTTCAATTTATGGAATATGAAGCGTACCATTGCCTCGACCTGATTGCTCCTCATTTAGATGTCCTATCCTGACCATACAAATGAAATGTGCTCCACAATGGTTTTATTCCAAATCACTTTAATCCTTCTCTTCAGATGTCTAAAGGAAGACACAAGGGTAAAATACAGTTAAGCATTGGGCTCCCCGTCCAAAACAGCCCACCCCAAAATATCCAATGAGACAGGCTATTTCTTTAAAAAAAAAGAAAAAGAAAAAAAGGAAAACAAAACTCAATTTTCAATACTTCCAAAAACATTGAGTGCAGCTTTTACAACTCAACGTTTTTGAAGTTCAACAAAGCACAATTTCTAATGTTGCCAAAAATTGAGAAGACAGAAAAAGAAGGGAAGAAAGGGAGAAAACACAAGGACAAAAGCAGCTGGAGAGAGGGGAGGAGGAGAAGGGGAAGAGGGTGAAAAAGGAGGGCGGGAGAGTACACCTACATACCAAGATCATCCACAAGGACATCGGGACATGAAATGCAAAAAATTAAAAATCAACAGCTGACATCTTGGAGAAACTCATAAGGAGGTAAAAACAGTAGGGTATACATCAAAAGGGCAAAACATCAGTGGTAGAAAGGTTTAAGAACGGGAGCGAGAGCGGCTGTGACGAGGTGAGTAGCGGGGTGATCCTCTGCCACGGCCACGGGAATTGCTCCGGCTGCGGCTGGCGCTGCGACTCCGGCTCCTGCTCCGGCTGCCACGGCTGCGAGAGCGTGATCTTCCGTAACTTGGGCTGCGGGGACCGTCTAATTTCACACGAATGTAAGCAGTCTCTCCCTGGCAGACACAAGAGAACTTGACATTGAAAAGACAACATTTCTTCCTATGGCGGAAAAACCACAGATGGAAATGAGGGCCAGGTGTGCTTCAAGCATGTAGCAAAGTACTCACCTCGGCACAGCACAGAAACCCTATCCATGACAATGAACCAAATCAGTACACATACCTCATGTGAGCGGAATTTGGTGTTGTCCAGTTTTCGAACGGCATAGGTCATGTCTTCTTTGCGCACAAACTCTACAACGCCAGTTCCATCTCTGAAAACGTCAGCGTAGCACACGTCGCCTGCTTCACGCATGTGGTCCTTCAGGTCCTGCCAGCTGCCGCTCTGAGGGAGCCCTGAAACACAGGAGAAGAAAAAACCATGTTAGCTTTCCTTCAATGTTTGCTCCAAGTGCAAGACCAATTTGTATTCCCCAGACAGTAGCTGCAAGATTTGGTGATACAGAAGCATTTCAATTTATTTGGGTATTCTTAATAAATTCATTCTTGGTTGTCTTTTACACATCTTTTTTGTATTTTTGCTGTGTTGCTTTTGTTGTATGTTGATTGTTAAGCACTTAAGTCAACTGGTATTGTTTTAAATGTGCTTTATAAATAAATTTGATTTTTTTTTTTTTTTTTTTTTTTACATTTTTTGTCCTACCTCTGATGTTTCCTCACTGCAGATTCAAGAGTAATGATACAGTTCCTGTTTTGTTTTCTTTTTAAATATGTAAATCACTTTGTGTCACATTACCCTGTATAAAAAGTGCAATACAAATAAAGTTTGACTGAAATGCAATTATGTTTAAAAAAAACCTGCAATGCTGATCTTGTGCGTTTCTCTTTTATTGAATGACTTTGTATAGATAGGCAGTTACTGTGTGTTATTGTGTGGCATTATTTATTAGTGGTTGTGTACTACACTAGTGTTATAAAGTAGGTGTTATGTTGTAGACACAGCTTTTACACTTAATGATTAAAATGTTACTTGGCCAGGAACAGCAAATGAAGATTAGTCATTTTAGATGAACTCTGACTCACTTTTACTGATAACTGAGCAGTAGAGAGCACATCAAACAATCTGGGCTTTGTTTCTCACATTGAGTTGTGTATGTAAACAAAACTGAATTAACACTTAAAGTCTAAAAACACTGGTTCAAAGCTGCATTCATAAATAAAACTACAGTTTGTGTGCATCACCATTGTGGACAAAGCTTTTACTCATTGCTTGTATTACTGATGGGTTATGTGTAGTTCATGATGTGATGTTTATTTTCATTTTATTTATTTCTCTGTTTTCTCTTTTGTTGTGTTGACCAGCCCAGCGACTACAGATGAACACTAACCTCTTGGTGCACTCTGACACATTTACATTACTGTGTGAACTAAAATGTTAATTGATGTATGTACTATCCCTACCAAATACATCTTAAATACATAAACATTGCAGTGGAGACAGATGTTCATCATAAGATATACACAAAACTAGAGACAACCTCTGATATTCACCACTTGCTCTGTTGCCCTGCTTACCTGACACAATCACCCTGTACTCGGAGCGTCTGGATGGAGGCCCATATCTCCCTCTAGGAGCACCGCCGATCCCGCCGAAACCTCCTCTGGAGCCTCTGCCGCTCCGAGGAAACTCCACACGCAGTCTGTAGCCGTCGTAGTCATATCCATCACGTCCATACACTGCATCATCGGCGTCCCTGCAAAAAAACAAACCCCACCAACATCACAGTTTGAACATGAATGAAAACACACGCAGCCAGACATCATTTACATGCAAGAGGTGAAGGATGCAGCAGTCAGTCAGCCATGTTAGCAGCTAGCGGTGTCTGCTTTATGTTGCTAATCTGCCTGCTGTACGTCACGCTACAACATTTAGTTTCGATTTTAATATGCTTTGCAAGAGCTGATAAAAAATAACAACAAAGTATGCACGGCGGCTGCTTTTCCAGTCAGTGCACAAAAGATACTGATACCAGATAATAATGCACAATCGAGTGCAAGTATGAGTGTATTGCCTGGTGTTGTCTTCCGAGCCAGAAACAAAAGCAACCGTGTGTCTGTTGTGTGTGTATGTGTATGTGTATGTGTATTAAATGCACCAACAAAAACAGAGCAAAGCAAACTAAATATGCACAATTCTCATGTTACTGTAAGGACCATATATAGGAAGCATGCAGAGAGCGCACGAACACACACACACACACACACACACACACACACACACACACACACACACACACACAACACGTTTCGTTAAGAGGTGTGCAGGCTCCAGGAAATAGTCATAGCCCGTCTGTAGCTCTACAACACACACACACTCTCCTCTCTCTCCCTCTCTCACACACACACACACACAATGGGGCTGGTGCGGCCTACTAGCCAAACCTCACCTGGGGTCCTCGAACTCAATGAAGGCGAAAGGCGGCCCCCCTCTCCTGTTCTTCAGGTCGATGTCTCGGATCGTGCCGTATTTGTAGAAGACGTCCTCCACGTCTTTTGTGCGGATATCTGGAGGAAGGTTTCCGACGTAAATCCGACAGTCGTTGTTCCCCGCAGGCCCCCGCACGACACCCGACATCTCTACTCACTGACGGCTCGTTGCTCGCTAGGTTTCCTTCAAACGACAGACACCGACAGCGTCGACTAAAAGTGAAATGCACGTTTTAAAGCCACAACCTGCAGGTTATTGTTGTCTTCACTATGAGGGACAATCCTCTTGGCACGGTGCTCGATCACACTACTCCTGCTTTTTTTTCTTTTTTTCTTCTTCTTCAGGACCCGCGCTCCTTCACCGATTACCGGAAACACGGTGGATATTATTTGACGCATCCGCTTAACAAAATAGTCCACCAATTCATTAACAAGGTGTAAAGGTTATCAGTTAATATCTTTTTCTATTTACAGGTTGAAAAGTGTACAATTTTTTCATCATATTTTTATTGGCTTTTTTCAAATATGAACAGCCACATAATAAAACGAGACAGCAACAATGATAATACAATACAATGAAAATAAACTAAAGAAAAAACAGGCAGTTATAAAAATAGTAACATATATCAATTAAATTAGTTTTCCATTGAGGTGGGCAAAAAAACCCCACTGAGATAGAAACAAGACCAGAAATAAATGACTAATTTCATGTAAAATTATATTCAGATAGGCTAAAAAAAACATGTAATTTTGATCCAATGTCCATTTAGAATTCATTTTCAGTGTCGGTGAGTACAACATGAATGTAACTGTAATCCGTCACAGCTACTTATGAACATGTTGATGATTACAAAGGGGGTTACATCTGAAGTCAGACCTTGATGTTACTGAATACATACAGTATATCCCACAAATACAAATACATATATTGGTGTTTTTAATTCTTTGAAATCAATATTTTTTAATATTCTGTAAATCAATCATGACTTGGGCTTGTTTAGAGCACACATGGGCTTAAATGGTACAGTACCAATTAAGCTTGTGCCAAACTTTTGACTTTTGTTTTTAAAGTAAAGGATATGTTTATGATCTTTCATGTCTGTCTTAAAACAGTAAGATTTCAGTAGAAAGCAGCACAATATAACCATAAGAAAAATGCCCAGCTTCCAAACTGAAGTTACCTCAATTTCAACAAAAACTGAACATTAAAACTTTCACAAGTGCAGGATTTCTTGCAAAGCTGTTGTCATAGATTTACTATTGTTTTGGCTACTGCCAGTGTAATAAACTGATAGCAATGAAAACAAAAACTGTACAAAAAGGTGCATCTCTGTTTCTGTTATGTTATAGAAACATACATCTGTATTGTATTAAAGGATAGGTGTCTTATAATACAGTCCTACACAAGCCCACAGTGTGTCCACACAGACATTTTGTACAAAATGCATTATAAAAAAGCTTGTATCAGGCTTCAGTAGGCTGCATTAGTCTTATTAAGTAGATATCTGTCACATTTACTGTCTTTATAGCATCAGATTCCCTCTTTGTGTTTCCCTGTTGAGCTGTGGTAACAAAAAGAGGGACTTTGGCACTAAAATGACTAAAACTTAGACGACTCAAAGCTTCATATTAACTTCAAATAATTACAGCAAGAAAAAACCTGTTTTAATAATCATTGGGTATACCTGACTTTTTTTTTAAGACAAACAACCATTTCTGTAAGTGTTCCAAGAGGCCACTTATCATCTCTAGTCCCAGCACAGATTTTACATTGACTCACCCAATTAAAGAAAATGCATAATTTCAGTTTTCCATATTACATGAAGAATGTCTTTATGTCACAGAGTAAAACAGTGGGCAAATGTACAATAGGGAATAGGGAATGTTTAATTAAGCACCTAGCTCTATCAAGCTAGTATTTACTTTTATTCCAAGTAAAATGTGGACCTATATAGACAATATACTTCTAAATATGAAGCTTTGATGCAATATTGAAATACATATTTTTGACAAGGATCATGAAATAAACATTGTTTATGCCTTTCATTGTGAATAAATGTCTTAATTCAACAAGTTTTCAATAAAGAGGTGTGAAGGAAATGTATTAAGTTATGTTAAATTGTATGTTTATTTGTATACAAGATGTGATTTAGCTCTGGTTTGCATAGAGCTGTTACAGTGATATAAACCATTATAACATAAAATAAAATGTCCACACAATACTTTACCGCAACACTTTTATTGCTTGAATACTCACATTTGAACTATGTTTATCAGACTATTAGGAATGAAAACATGTAAAAACACATTATGTTGTGCTGATTGTATTTTCTGCCCGGGGACTGCAGATGCAAATAAGTTTTAATCTAATTCTTGCACAATATTTCTAAGTGTCATCACTGCTAAATTAATAATAAAACTAAACTACAGCACACAAATCCACACACTCATTCACACAGAGAAGCCTGGCACAACTTGAAGATACTTCCCCCATAACAGATTGGGAATTTTACCACTTACAGCTGATATTCACCTATTTCCACTATTTATTTAATTAACTTTGCCGTGAAACAAGCAGTCAAAGCTTAATTTCCTTTTCAGCACATGGCAAGGTAGAGTTTGTGGGGCTAAATATTAAATATGTGATTTTAAAAGCTTTATGGCACAAGCAAACATCTGTCACTCAATAATTGCATTAGAAATACCCAAGGCCATGTTCTGATTGTCCTCATTTGTCAAGGCAAGAAAATACACCGCCGCTCGTTTCCATGTACAATCATCATGAATGTCAGTATTCTGAGATAACCTAAAGATCTACTCTATTTCCTCTGTAATATGCCTTGTTATGGTAATGGCTTAGACAGCGCTAATTGAAACATGGCTTCTGCTACTCTTCAGTATGCATGACAGGAACCATAGCTGCCGGCCTCACGGTAGTTCTCACCACCTGTGTACTTCCCCTGACATGCCAGACTGTTGACCTGTGAGCAGAAACAACAAACAAACACAACATAAGAAACAAACACTGGTTAGTATTTAAGAACAATTTCACATCACATGATTCCTTTGCAGAAAGAAAAGAAGAGTTGGACATACCTCCGCTCTCTTGATGAACTGCTCAGTGGCGACTTTCTCATTCTCTTTATGTCCTCTCCAGGCTCTGAGTGCAGAGGCCTGCAGGGCTCGGCCAAAGGAGAATGTTAGGATCCAGGGTTTGGCCAGAGGACAATTGTTGATGGCATTGAGGTTGACAGAAGCCTCTTCTTCGCTCTGACCACCTGAGAGAAAAGCCACTCCTGTAGGGAGCAGAAAATATAATTTTACCTCCATGTTGTTTCTACAGATTTCTGTGTCAAATCTTCTCCAGACATAACAGACTTTGGCTCACCTGTGACCGCGGGAGGCACAGTGCGGCGCAAGGCGGTGACAGTTGCCATAGCGACCTCCTCAGGGCTGTACTTGGTGGGGCAGCTGTGCCCAGGAGTGACCATGTTAGGTTTGAGCAGGGTGCCTTCCAGGTATACATGGTGGTCTGACATGGCCTTGTACACTCCAGCTAGGACCTGAAATCCCCATGTTGTTTTACCAAAGGTACAACTGGTGAATTTGGTTTATTTTCTTCTCTGTCTCACTCAAATGATACGTGGTGTTGTCACATGAACACACACACACACGCACGCACACACACACGTAAGAAGTAAGCAACCCACCTTCTCAGTGATGTACTGGCAGCGTTTCAGATCATGATCTCCATCAGGCAAAATCTCCGGCTCTATGACGGGCACAATGCCATGCTGTATGGAGACAGGGGAAGTCAACAGATTGGCACTGATACATTACATCACACAGCTATTACCCTATATAATATCGAGTCCTTACCTGCTGACAGATACTGCAGTAACGTGCAAGAACATTTGCATTTTCTGTGATAGCCAGTTTAGATGGATTGGTGTCACTGATCTTCATCACACAGCGCCACTTTGCAAAGACTGCTCCATCCTTTTTATACTGTGCACAGCGCTCCGACAAGCCATCCAGACCTATGGAGGAAGTTCAAAAGAAAATGATCAATAATATGTTATGCAATTTGTGTCTGTACGGGTGACTAATGAGTGATACCAGCAGTAAACTTAACCCTGTGTGGTGGTTTCTCCAGAAGTTCCTGCCAGGGGGACAACTCCCTTATCAACCTGAGAAATACAGGACAGAGAGGTGACAATAGATAGAGCTATTAATCAGTTAACAAATTCCACATTTATATTATTTGATCCTTGCCACACCTTGACACCGACGAGGATGCCCCTGTCTCTGATCATTTTGACAAAGAGTACGCCGTTATCAGAGTGCTGGTACAGTGTCTCATGGAAGAAGATGACCCCTCCAATGCAGGTGTTGATGCGATCGTCTGCACTGAAGAGGATCTGCCGGTACTGTCTTCGGTTCTCCTCTGTGTTCTCCACACCAACCTGGGCCAGCCGCTTTGCCATGCTGCCTGCAAATAACATATTGTATATGATGTGCATATTAATATCCATACTTTGAACCTTGCACATTTTCATATTTTCACTGTTAGAAAGCAATTTTTTATATGCAGATTGACTATGATTGTTATGCTATG
This sequence comes from Scomber japonicus, assembly GCF_027409825.1. Taxonomy (NCBI): domain Eukaryota; kingdom Metazoa; phylum Chordata; class Actinopteri; order Scombriformes; family Scombridae; genus Scomber; species Scomber japonicus. The sequence goes on from NC_070583.1 coordinate 23,178,736, forward strand.
CATGCTTTTATAGTATAAAAACGAAATAAAGAGTGCTCTTTACAGACCCACAGACTCATCTGCTGCCAGGATGCCCTTCCCTGGAGAAACTATGCGTAGGGCAATCTCACTAAGTTCCTTCTTCTGCGCCTCAGAGAGTGTAGGGAACTGGTGCGTCATCCTGAAAGACTGACTGTCTTACAGCCTTTAATAGGAGATGTGATCATTAAAGTTTGTTAAGTTATCAACACTTTTTTTAACGGCTTAACAGTGATTGAGGAAATATAGAGTTAAAGTGTCAAAAGCATAACGTTGAGTGGCCATAAGTCTACAGATGCAATTCCCAAAACATGGATCTCCAGTGAAGTGTTTTGATATGCAAGGCAGCCAGAAAGTTGCCTCATTGATTTAATTTACATATCATTTTAGATAATTAGGCAGTAAACTAAAATCATAATTAAAAGAAATAATAAAAAATATTTATCATAAAAACAGTGACACAAAAATATAAAAACCCTAACCTGGAAACTTAAAGTAGCAAAAAAAAAATTTATGGTTTGTATAAAGTGAGCATGTATAGTTGGAGATAACCTTAAAAATAAAAATATATAAATAAATAACCTTAACTTTGGATAAAATATGAAGCCCATAATATCACTTTAAACAATTCATAATAATTGCAATATTCATGAACACTCCTAATTATTAATAATTGCAGTTCTGTTAACATCAATGTCCCATAAACTGCAAATTAACAGTTAATGGCCTTTAGAAAAGTGTACAGGTTTATCTATTTAAGTTGGATTTATAACCCGAAAAACAAAATAATAAAAATGATAAAAGTTCTTACCTGACAGAAAGTGAAATCAAATGTGTCGTCTCTTCTGATGTGATGAACACTGACGCAGACTCTCTGTCAGTCCTAGTTTGTATCCAGCACAAGTGTGTCACACCTCATGAGCCAACACCTCTAGGCGGGGCTTGTACACCCATCCTGCCCCATAAAAATTTGAAGATTTTTGATGAATCACTCCTCTATTTAAATACACATATATATTTCTGTCATGTAGCTGCTTGATTTTAATGCTGATGTGGCCACTTTCACATATCTTCCACCACTTTGCAATAACTGACTCAAGAATAAATCAATGTTTTTAAATATGCAGTGTTGGTTAGATGAGTCTAATTGGCAACTTTTAACTATATTTAGTGTATTTTGTTTATGCAAAGTTATGTTTTTTGGGCCCATGTCCATATTTGAGATGATTATGAAATAATAAATGATGTATCTGGTCAGAACATTCTACTCCTATAACAACCTAATTTAAGCATTTAACCTTACCCCATGGCGTGCTATTTTTATTTTAATTAGTTAAAATCTCCCTCGAGGAAAGTTTTTAATTCTCCTGATAATTTGGTCTTCACACTTCAATTCACAGGGGTGTTTTAGTCCCTGAGCAATTCATGCACTCAGTGGCTTCTTTTGCAAGCTTTACACCATAAAGAACACGATGGAAAGTTTCAGAAATAGAAATCACTTCCAGGTTCCAGTTAATGTAAATGAACATACTAATTTGACCGAAATTAGACCAAAAATGAGGTCGGCTAAATCATTTCCATTTTGAAAAAGGCTTGTTTTTTCCACTTTTCATGTTTCATGCACACATTACACTGGATTCTGGTTGAAATAATACAAATATAGCAGCTGATAATCTCATATAGTGTATTAGAAAATAGATTTTTGTATAGTAAAGGAAGGAAAGGATGCTTATGGCTTTAGCTGAGAGTATTATATGAAGGTGGCCACTGCAATGTGAGTGATGTTCAGGAGGAAGTTGCATGTTTTCTCATTATGTAATCTCACTATTTAGTTTAGACTAAATAGGACAGCTCCCTAGCATTTCAGGGGACTACTTTCTTCACTATTGTGGGTCAGTGTGCCTCCGAAATGAGATATGGGTCACTGGACTGCCTGCCACTATACAGCCACAACACAGACATGGTGGACCTGTCTAAGACAAGGGCCTGAGAGGAAATCCAATGTCAGGAGGCGGCGGGAGGAGGAGCCGGTGAACTCCCATTCAGGAGACACATTTTAAATAGACACACGATTTCAAGAAGAACAGCAATTATATGTCGCTGCTTCCACCGGGACAGTCGTTTTTTTCCTCCTTCTGTTACCTAATTAAAAACATTTAATGATGATACTTTATCTGGTCCTCAATTTTCTGTCCTATTAAGGTTGTCCTCAATGGGTTTGTGGGCTCTTCTAATTAGGTCAAGCCAAGGCAGAAAGTTGTATCCAGGTACGAGGCTCTGTGTGCTACGATATAGCAGCGGATTCAGTTCCTCAACTCCATTGTCACTGATCCTAAAGAGACATTTAAAATAGACCGCTGACATTAGAGTGTGATACATTTAAACTTTCAAGGTTCATGACCTGTGTATGTTCAGTTGCCACTGTCTTGATGGTTGATGAAACCCATTTTGAGCAAAATAATCCCCTCAATTTAAAGACAAAGAAGGCCTTAATGTGTGCGCTTACTCTTATCGTTAAGTAAGAAATGCCATAGCACCTTTCTCAGAAAATATATTTGCAGAGAGCGAGAAGTAGTCACGCAAACTACTCTTTATTGTACATTTTCAATACATTTCAGTGTAAACCAACTTGTACATCTAACTTTTAACTGACTTTGAGATTCACCCAGAGAATATGTATAATGTGAATTTAGCAGGTGGGGAGAGAACTATATGTGATGGGGGAATGAGCTAGAAGACCAACTGCACCACCTTGGTAATTGCAGCCCAGTAAATATGTATTACCAAATAGAAGTCATCTGGAGACTAAGTTGCAAGGTGTCAGGTTGCTCAAATGTTAGCTTGATTCATGTTCGACTTGGATGTCAGCCAAATGCTGTGCATGCTCGTAGGTATATGTGAGTGTATTTGCATGTTTTTTTGTATGTGCATCCGTGTCACAGCTTTAAAAGACATTCACTGAGAACATTCAGAAGGTGCAGCATAATGCAGGTTAGAAGATCGAGCAGCTGTCAAAGTGACTGAAAGCTATGACAGACAGCCTGGAGAAGATGCAGGCTCAGGTCTCCTCAGTGCTCTCTGCCTCATATATGGAGCAACAAGTACTGAGATACTCCTGTCAGCAATTGTCACTGATGAACCTCTTCTCTTTATCTCTCATATTGTTATTTACATTCTTTGAAATATTTTATGTTAATATATACTGTCTTGTCTATCCAAGAACATAACATAAACATGTTTTTACTTGTAGGAAGATACTGAGTCCAGTAAAGATTTAATCAAAAACCTACATTATATAAAAGCAAAGATTTCCAATAAACTTCTAGTTTATTTACTCTCTGAAAGTGCAGCCAGTAACTTATCAGTACATAAATACATGTTCAATATACAATATGTATGTAGTTTATTTGCATAATGACATCCATACTTAGATGCACAACTAAGCATCCTGCAGGCCTGTAAGGAGATGCTTGCTGACCTATGAGGCGAGGCAAAGAGCTCTGGGAGTCCCTGTGGAGAAGCTTTGCGTAAAGCTTTTTGAGAGCAAAGGCTGAACAATTTACTACAGATTTCACTTTTTTTTTGCTTTAGACTCTGCCATAGTTCTCTTATTCTCCTTTAATATAAATAGGGATGACGAGAGTTGATGAATGTCAACTCTGAGGTAAAATAATCAAATCCTGCTGTGTACAGGATTGTAAAGCCAGGAATGTGAGCGTTAGTAGATGGCCAGTTACAATTTCTTTGAATAAGAGAGTGGAGGGTGTGTCTGTGTGTGTACACTTTGATGAGCTGGAAGGGAAAATCTACAGTGTACAGTATCACTCTTGGCAAACTGAGGTATTATCAGTGTGTCTCCACCCCTATTTTTCAGTCTCACCAATCCCTGCCAATCAAGCAGCAGGGTTTCCCAAAAAAACAGATAATTTTAATACTGTGCATGTTCCACCTCACTCAGTTTTAAGATGAGCTATGACACAGGTATCTGAGTGGTTTACAGACATAGTTTGTTATGTGAATTCAGACATGAAGTAGACAAAGAAGACGGGTGCTATATCACTTGGCGTGCAGAACATGATTAATGACAACCAGCCTCTGAAGTTCAACAACTGCCAGATCTGCTTCATCTGTTCCATTTAGTCAGTCGGTTACAATGAACCAAATTGTAACAGTCTACCACAGGCAGTGATGACCACATTGCTCAGTCAGCTGGGAATAAACAGGCAAGCTCACAATGACTCGTTCCTTTTGACTCATAGCACCAGTCTAAACTGCACTGCTGAGGTCTGAGATGGCTTAGAGAGGAACTTTCACCAAAAATCTCTTTAGGTAATCTGCAGCATACCAACGGTTGGTATGCTGCAGATTACCTAAAGTTGGTACCTAAAGGTTGGTAACCAACCAAACAAAAAAGCAGCATTTATTTTTATTCTGTGCATCATTTTACACACATTTCACTGTGGCTCAGCCAGGCACATTAGATATATGTAAACGTTGCCATCTACACATTTTAAATAAAGTTCTGAGAGTCCAAACAAAGTTCAGCTGTGTTGAACATTTGTATTGACAGACTCTAGAGAGGGCCTGTGTAGAAAAAGTGCTGCATAAGATGCTAGTTTGTAAGCAAACTGAGGGCAGGAGGCAAACAGCCCTGCACAGTTAACTGAAACCAGCACAGTGTGTAAAGGCTGAGGCCTCTCTCCATCCACAGGAACTGGCCAGTAAAAGTAAGAGAGCATTTGGCCTCCTGGGGCTGATTGCCAGCTGCCCCACTCCTCCTCCACCCTACTTTCCAAAATGCAGCTCAGCCTTGTGCTATCCATGTCCACTGCAGCAGTGTCCGCTGTATGCTCCTGGCTCCCTGGGGCCTGGGGCTCCAATCACAGATGAAGGCTGCCCCTCAACAGCTCTCACCTTCCCTGCCTGTGTGCTCACTTTCTGGCTGCTTCCTACAGTACTCTCCGCCTGCAAGTGTGCCTCGCAATTGTAAAGGCTGGCTCTTGTACTCCCAACTAATGCTCCACCCCTCTCACTCTTCAGGATTCAGGCTGCAGCGATGTTTGAACTCTTGTCCGTACTCACAGATCCATTTGTTTGCCACTGGAATGTACAGAGAGTTGAAATCGGTTCAAATATGCTGCATAAGAAGAGTTTACATCCACAATAGCTGCTCTATGAGGCTGTTTTGAGTGAAATTCTAATAATAGAAATGATTGATATATATTGTATAAAACCACAAATAAGAATCCAATAAAGTTGCTTTATTATATACTGACAGCAATAGAACAGGAAAAGTGTGTGTGTGTGAAAGTTGTCTATAGGATATTTACAAAGGAAAGGGGAATTTTCACACATTCCAAAAATAAAAACACAATGTCCAAGAGGTAACATGTATAAGAGACAACTTCTGTAGAGTTTCTGTATTCAGTGCTGTATATGCTTTACATGCTTGCTTGCAGCTTAGTTTAGGTCCATGTTAGTCACAGGTAGAGACATTTCAGAGGGAGTTGTGGGAGAGTGAAGGATTTTATCACAGTCAAAGTCATTAAAGTAATCTAGTGAAAGGCCTCTCGTCGCTTTGGCTGACCAATCGGGATGAGCCCTGAGCTCGAGGATGAATTCAACAGGTGTCTTTTGGAGGATGTGAGAGTCAAACGAACTGCCGCGGAGGAAGGCTTGCATTTTGTAACAATCCAGGTTACGAAGGCGGTTCACTGGATTCTTGCACAACAGCTGTGTCATTCAAGACAGATTGAAACAGATCAGAATTTTTTATTTCAGAGGGATCCCGGCTTCTTAATAAGAGAAAATAATATTACATTTACTGACCTCGGTGAGCAGTAATATCAGAGCAGAGCTGAAGGTCTCGGGTAGCACATAGGAAAACTCTCTGACTTTGCTCAGCATAGTAATGTGGTCTGGCTCCGCAGCTACTGGAAACTAAATTCACAAAGAAATGTTCAGACAGTCGACCAACAAGTGTAGCGCTGCTAAATATGCAGGTACTCACCTCTCCTGTCACCAGTGAGAACAACATAATACCAAGAGACCACCAGTCAGCAGCATGGTTGTATGGACCCCCACTTAGAACTTCAGGAGCTACTCAGAAACAAACAGGAAATAAAGGATAAAAACACAATGTACATGGTGTTAGATTCATCAACAGAACTATAAAGGAAAAATCACAAAGGCATGCATCAAAAATTGCAGCACAAAGGAGCCCAAAAATATAAATGTTTTTGGGGGTAAAGCCTTTGTCAAAGAAGCCAAAGCGGTAGCATGCAAAGAATATCGCAGGTGCACTGAGTTCATAACTGGGTCAACTGAATCTAATGGGAGCAAAACACAGGAAGGGCTCAAATGTAGAAGAGGGAGCTTCAAAACACAGACAGTGAGTTGACAATAAATTATTATAATACACATTTTATGAGAAAAAACATAAACATCTCACCCATGTATTGGATTGTCCCACATATTGTAAATGCTTTTTCTCCACGTGACAGACGACGTGACAGTCCAAAATCAGACAAACGAGGGTGACCTGAATCATGACCAAACACAGGTGATGTACATGTACATACAGTTCTATTTGTAGTATTTTTTTTAACAATATATTTATTGTTTTTGGCATAGAAAATGTACATTAATGAGTACAAGAATATTTAAGAACCCTTCCCCCACCCTCAGCAACATATACATTATGGGAAAAGGAAAAAATTACACACACACACAAAAATAAAAATAAAATAAAATAAAAAATGTATATATAAATAATAATAAAAAAAATGAAACCTACATCAAATCAAATCATTAATGGTCATACATATTGATAAAAGGCATGTTAGTTTCCATAGATGTTGTCAATCACATTTCATTCATATAGTTTATAATACTTATTATTCATTAATTCCAGTCTGATCACTTTCCAGGAATTGCATAAAGGTGCCCCACATTTCCCGTAACCACATTGCAGGTGTAGGGCCGTCCATCTATTTGTAGTATTTTAGTATGAGAAATTATTTGACAATTTTTACTTGACATAAGTAGTAGAAAAAAAGCATTACCTTGGTCACTCAAAAGGATGTTCTCCATCTGAAAAATCAGTAAGATTAGTATCATAAAAAAGTTAGAGATACAAAGAGATTAATATGTTATATTAGTCTAATTGCGTGACATATAAAAATGTTACCTTTATATCTCTATGCATGATCCCTAAGTCATGTAGATATCCTAGAAATAACAAACAATAAGATAGGAAGCAAGACAATGTTTAAAATCCCTCCCATCATTTTTGTATCAATGTAAGTCAATGCATAGAGCAATGAGAGTTCATATGATGAACTTAACACTGACCCAACGCGCTGCCCAGCACCGCAGCAAAGAGCCGAACCTCATCTTCACTGAACTGGCCTTTCAGTAACCAGTAAGTGTACAGGTCTCCAGTGTCACAGTAGTCACACACTGCAGAGGATGACACACACACATGCATACTTTCATGTCTTTGAAACTGGCTGCAGACAGTATGTAGAAGTACGTGGAAAAGTTAATGCAAGGCAGCACGTAGTAGGCAAGTAACGTATTAGAAATGAGGAAACCACAACGAGGGAACAGCATATAAAAGATTTGCTCATCACAGTGTTGCAAAAAGTAAGAAAAAAGGTTGAGTCTGATTTTAGGAAATCTCTTTGCACTGTGTACTTCAATAATCTTTGTTTAATAAATGGATACAATGGTGATCGGTGGTTGATAAAAGAATGTAAACTCATTCAGAGGTGAAGATGTGAGTTTATGGTTTTACCCTACACTCTCATTAGATGGCAGTGTACCTCTTCGATATCCAGAACTGAGATTTGTAATCAAACTAATCGACAGTGTATCATAAATATGTGGGACAGAAAGGGAGAAAACTAGTCAAACAGAAAACAGAAAAAGGTAGCTGAAGTGGAGAGAGGTTCAAACTGTGCCACCGTTTATTAACTCACTAATGAAGAGATGGTGCTGTGTCTGCCAGCACTCCTGCAGATTGTGGATAAATGGATGTTTGAGCTGCCGCTGCAATGCAACAGTTGACACACACACACATACATACACACACACACACACACACACACACACACACACACACACACACACACACATAGAGTGACAGTGAATATAGCAGTGAGAGATGGATAGAGATGTTTCCTATATTTCAAATAATATACAAAGACTGAGGAGAGAGGTATTTCACTATTAGTGCTTGTTGGAAATTGGATTGTAGTCCTTAAAAATCCTGCATCCAGTCAGTAATTTAGCCATTTGTATGTTTTACTATGTTTGAAGTCACATTTACAGCGGGGGTCAGCACAAAATCTGTAGTGAAATATCAGCCATTGAAGAAGAGGACACTTTTTTTCCTCCAATATCAAACAAATAATTTACCTTTGTCTTCTTATAATTGTAAAGAAAATGTTGTTTTTAATATTGATACTCATTCTGACATGTACTCAGAGTGGGGTTTTTTTTGCATAGATTTTTTGATAAGTATAGGTAGTGTAAGTGTAAGAACAGTATCAGCACTTCCACCCATTGACAACACTGAACACTGAGATATACCTGAATGATAACTTCCTCTTTTGACTGCTTCTGCACTCCATGCTTCAAGATCTCTGATTTTGGTAAAACCTAAACCACAAAGAAAAATGATTACACAAAACTATGAACTATTGTATGATCATATATAAAGCTGTTTTTTAAGCTGCACTAACCTTAACAGCGTAAGTCTTCTCTTTAAGAACATCCTTGACCTTCACGATTGGTCCAAATGACCCCTTGGCTATGAAACCCAGGATCTGTAAGCAGGAGTACAGTTATTTCTGATGCTTTTCTGCAACATCTGCTTCAAGAATCAATTTCTATTGAACAATTGTTTACTTTGTGGTGAAGAGTACCTGGAAATGGTCTTGTCCAGGAAATGTGCTGTGTGGGAATTCAGGCAAAAAGGCAGAAATGAGTGCAGGAGTGGTCCTCTCTGTGTCTGATGGCTCAGCGCTGTCCTCTGAGGACAGCAGGACCTTGGGGACGGGAAGTCTGCTATCCGGTCCCTCGGGCCGAGAAAATACAGCCGAGTGTCTGAGCCTGTGAGCGATGTGGACCCCCATGTTTGAGAGGAGTCCATGACTGAATCGACGCTGAGCATCTGGACCCTCTCTCTGCATTTAGTGGATGTATAAAGAGGATTAAAATGGCTTAACATCAATGGTGGACTGTAACAACATACATGTACACAAGTAATGAACTTTAGGTACCATTTTGGGGACCTTTACTCATATTTTTAATACAGTATTTCTACTCAACTACATTTCAGACGGATCTATATGATTTTACTTCACTACATCTATTTGATAGTTGTAGTTATTGGATACTTCGTAAAAATGAAATACAAATCCTGCACTGATTTTAAAACTATGATGCATTCTTATATATTAAACTAATTAACAGTGTATAAAGCTGTTAGAATTAGCTCCCTCTCAATCAGCTGCAATATTAAAATACTGTTTACATGTTAGAGCATCAGTGAATAATGACATAATTAAAAACAATATAAAGCTGGTAGGTTATTGTGTTTCATAATGATATATTTTTATTTTGAAAACTTGTATTTGACAGATTTTAAATACAGATATTGTATTTATAATTGAGCACATTTACTTTGCGGCATTTTTACCTAAATAATGTGAACACTTCTTCCACCAGTGCTTATATAGCCTAGATGATTTCACAAGAGGCACCATTGTTGCCTCAGTAATTATAATTTATCACTAATTACACAGTAATTACAATTTCTTGTCTGCAATTCTTTCCCACAAAGATTTGCTACGAATTTTAGTCTGAATGTAATCTAATTTTGAAATAAGAATTGACATATATTCTCTTGTTTTAGACTTTAGATCTATACATATCTAGAAATATGAGCCTTGCAAATGAAAGACTTATTTATAACTTACTATTTTTGAATATAGTAAAAGTCAATTGCTGATTAAACACAGACTCGATCAGCTAATTAATGTCCATGAATGCAGCACAAACTCAAAGATGTGATGACCCTCGTGCTGCTGGGGAGAAGGTCACTGCACACTTAACCAGCAACTAATCGATAAGTCTATTTTTGACAAGACCTCAGTGTAGTGTGTGATTTACAGTGTGGCTCCTTAAGAGGACTGACTCTGGAGCAGAAGACCAGTCCGAGCATCTTCAAAAAACGACGACACAGGCTTCAAATAAGGTCAGGGTATTTACAACAAGCCACAATAACGCACGTAAAGGTCTGATTTTATACATCTTTCAAAAAGTTACGCAAATGCAATTTTACTATGAATTCTTTAGAAAATCGCAACACATCCAAAACACACCTAATCATATAGACACTGTTGTAATCTTGTATATTTGGATTTTTTTTTAAACATCGTATATCTCACGTGTGAACAGCGCTGATGATCAACATGTAAACAATCTGCAGCTGATTTGAGATTTACTCACCTTTCTGCTTTTACTGAAGTCGCTGCCCATCACATCTTCACACGGGAAATAAACCAAAGTATTTCACACTAAAATAAGTTAAAATAAAATATCTGATCTAGCTCATCTTCTCGCGTCCTTTTTCCCTCAGTCGTGTCTGAGCCATTACAGCGATGATTGAGAGAGAGAAATGTTTGCAGCTGTTTGCAGAGAGTCATCCAGCGCGGGAAGGGCTCGATTCCGCTCCAGTTAAAGCTGTCAGATTAATGATCAATCATCCCTCTGTTCCCCCAATTTACACTGACTCACAGACCTGCTCCCTCTTTCTCTATTCTGCACAATCATCCAAAAAAAAAAAATCCCATACACACACACACATTGTGAGACTATAACACTTTTATTGACAGACAAAAACAATATGCCACAGAGCCAACAGAAATAAGAAGAAATCTGCTTTGTCAAAAACAGTGAAAATCAGTCAGATAGAATCAGTTTAATTGAAATGTTTTGTCTTGTATTCTTAACAGGCTTAGCAGCCCAGTTATAACAAGAAATAATCAACAGAAAATAAAACAAACCGTGGTTACAAAAATATCAAAATACTTTGCATAAAAAGTGCTTTTGTGTTAAAATTACAAAACATACACTCAGCAATTAGCTGTAACATATCTTTTTTTTTTGTTTTGTTGCCACAATACCATCAAACCAGACCACATTATACAACACACTGAAATGTTTTTGCTGCTCCGTTCTTGTATATTGCACTGGGGTGAGGTACAGTCAAACAGCTAGCTGAGGGATGCAGACTGTTAGGGCTGGGTAATAAATCAATATTATATGGATATGATGATATCAGACTAGATATCAACCTAGATTTTGGATATCGTAATATTGTGATATGGCTTACGTGTCTTTTTCTGCTTTTAAAGGGTGCATTACAGTAAAATGATGTCACTTTATTCATTTAGACTACTCAAGCTGTTCTATCATCTGCCTTCATCCATTGATATCGATAGAGGTATTTGGTCAAAAATATGGTGATATTTGATTCTATCCATATCGCCCAGCCCTACAAGTCCGTCATTTGTAACTAAAATATAAAATAGCATCATTTGTGGTCATTTGTGGGCAAAGGCCTTCCTGTCAGAGCGACAGTCATACAGCCGTGTACTATTTCTATAAGCTTTATTGATAAAACATATACTGATATATTTATTCATTTATTTATTTATGGCGTTTCAAAATCTAATTTTTTACAGCCAACAGCATCAAAGAGGTTCTCAAGGTGCTTTCAGTTGAGCTCTGTTTAGTCTAGCACGCTTTGACAGGTTCTGACATACAGTGTTCCCGAGCCAGCAGGAAAAGGTGCTCTCAGTATTGCATTTGTAGAAGCGGAGGAAACAGTAACAGTGAAGTGCTCGCTACATAAATGTTCCTCGCTACATTCAATGCAACCTAAGTGGTCATTATTTTTTTGAAAGTTGCAGAGTGAGATTTTTTAATGGCACACAAATAAACAAAAAATAATATGTATTTGGTCAAAATGGCCCTCTGGTAATCCTGGAGCTGTTTGAGTTCCCTGCAGGCTATTTTTTAAACAATTTTTAACCAGGGATTTTGGCCATATTTCAATTCTGAGACAGGAGTTGCCTTTCAAAAACAACAACTCCAGACTATTTCTATTAAGTTCAGCAGGTTGATATGATATATTAAAGTAACCCTAAAAAAAAACAAAAAACCTCCCTTTTTCATTGTGATTCTTGATGCCAGGCTGATATTTTGACCCCTAACAGGCAGTCTGCTTTTTCCCTGATGCCCTTCACTGAGGGAGAGTGGCAGCTGCTGTAGTGCATCGTTAAAAAACAACAACAACAAAAAAACAACAATAGTCAGTCAGTCAAGTCATCTCTTGGTGTGAATGTGTGTTTTTGTGTTTCACTTGCGTCGACTGAAGATGCTCTTCTTGCTGGAGCTCTTGTCTGCCGTGCTGAGGCCGATGAGGAGCCGTGCCTTTTCGTCTTCCTCTTGCTGCTGCATACTGTTGTCCGACTTCCCTTCGGACGCCTTCCCCCGCAGGTCTGAGGCTGACGCAGGCTTAAGACGCAGCTTCTCCTTTATCATCTGAGCAGCACCAAAGAGGGGAAAAGGGACAAGTTCATGTACAGAAAACTTTTAATTCTTGGTAATGAAGCAGAAAAAGTCAGATTTTAACAGTATCACAGAGCACATGGTGGTATTATAGAGTTTTATTATATAGTTTATGTGGGGTTAAAGTAGTGAAGGTTTGAGTAGGAAAGGATTCAAAGTCCTAAATGTTGTGTACCTGTGCAACAAGTGCTTTCCGACTGTCCCTTTTCACAGCCATGGCGAAGTCGAGCCACGTCCAGGTGTTGTTATGGTACTCCAAACAGGGAAGAACCAGGTTCAGATCCTTCCAGTCCACACTACTCTTTTCTCCCTGAGGAAAGTGTAAAACATTAGTCCAGCTTCTAAAAACATCACATCATCATTATGGGATAGCTCTCTGTGAATGACCTGAGCTGGTGTGAGAATCATCTTTTTCATTCTTAAAGTGTATTACTATTCCTACGGTCCCTTTTCAATCAAGCTTATTGTAAGGTAAGAGGTTCAAAAAAGGTCGACTATTACTCATTATTCATCATAATAAACAAGAAATTTCACCAAAAATCGATCAATAGTCAATACTGCACAGGAGCCCACCTTATAGCTGACACAGAGCGGCACTTGGGGAATCTTGATGTAGATGAAGGAGTTGTTCATCGCAGCTCTCTCCTTCATCTTATCAATGTCATCAACAGGATGCTGGTGGCAGAAATCATACAAGGCCATTCAATGTATTTCTGCTGTGCCTCTGAACATATGAGATAAAAACAATCAAATGAATCAACAGCCTTTACCTCTGGAGTTTTCCTGAACGACCTCCTGACCCCAGCGGTGCGATTCAGTCCCTGGGTGACACCTTTGCTGGGGCCCATAGCACCCATGGTGTCCTCTGACGGCTGCCGAGGCTTAACAGGGATACCTGTGACACGGAGCAAGTAGCATGAGCACTGTGGCCTCTGCGTAACCCTGCACCCTACACCTCATACTCCCACTGAGACTCTCTTCTCTCTCTCTCTCTCTCTCTCACACACACATATAGATATATGTATATCTCAAGGTCACATCCAAAGCGACAGAGCCTTTAAATAGTTCAGAGGGATGACATAACACAGTAATGGGCTATTTAATACCACACACACACACACACACACACACACACACGTCTGGCAGAGGAAATGGAACCTGTTATTGACCGGGTAGATGTAAGAGATGAGTGGTACGCACAAAGAGACAGGAGTGCTGCAACTAACAATTAAATCAAAATAGTTAGTTATGCTAGTTATAGTGTTCCAGAGTCAAAAGGTAACATCTTCAGAAGATATTCAGTTTACTAACATAAAGGACCACAGACTAAAAAACAATGAATGTCACTCATTGGTTTGTGAACTCCTATTTTGAAGCCTTGGGTCTGCGTTTTGACCATTGCCATCTTGGATTTCTGGAGCCAGAATTGACTTGTACGATAGGGTGGAGTTTTTTTTAGTGCACCGGACAATGCTATGATGACCAAAATGTTATACTTAACTTTCATGAATTGAAATCAAACTGAAATATCTACAGCTATAATCTGTGAATCTGGGGTTACGCCATGGTTAAGTTACCTAACCAATGTTGTCACTTTGGCAGTGACTTGCCTGTGATGGGGATCCACCTATTATTTATGATTTAAATCAAAATATTTGTTGATTCATTTTCTGTCCTTCATCTCTAATCATTACAGCTCTACTGCTGTTGACAAAAAAAACATACCAGTAGTAACCAATCTGAATTTGTCCTCCTCATCAGTAACCTCTTCCTCTTCAACGTTTCTTCCTGGGAAGAAAAATCCCATCATTCTCTTGAAGAACTGGTACATCAGCTGGATGGTGAGAGGCACCACATTCACCTGATGATGGAAACATTCGTTATTTTAAAAATCGTCAATAAAACACAAACCAGATGTTTCAATAAAAACAGCTGCAAGTGATGTTCTTCACCTCAAAGTGCTCCTTGACAGAGATTCCTCCCACAGGGGGGCGCACTTTACTGAAGATACGCAATGCAAACTGTCTACCGGACTGGCAGTTACTCTGAGGACGAAGCACCACCTATATAAAAAAAAAAAAAGTTTTAATCTTCAGCTGCATCACAAAATAAAGCTCAAGTGTGAGTCTGCTTTTGATGTCATTTTGAATTATACTTTAATATTAAACAACACACACGATACACAATATGAACACAGTATGAAACAATTCAAATGCAATTGTAATGAGTCCTCAGTCGCACATGCATCTCTGAACCATGGGTGTGCATGCAACACTTAATATGAAACTCAAGAGCCACTGAGTGATCCCATCTGGATAAACAAGATGGAGTCAACACAGACTTCACAGTATTGTCACTGTAACAGCAGTGTACATACCCTCACTCGCTGCACAGAGGAAACCAAGTAGAGACTCATGAATATTGGAGAAAATGACACTGTGGGCTTTAATAAACTGTTTGTATGGATAAGTCCCTTCAGCACAGTTTTAAGTATGTCATTGCTGTAATTGTTGTACAATTAACATCAAACAACTAGAATCAAATCAAATGAATGTGTGTTTTGTCATTTAAGCGACTAAAAGACAAAAGAAAACAAATCTGAGTAATTTCAGGATCTTATTTACCTTGTATGCTGCATTGGGCAGAAGGTTGTTCATTGTGAACCACCCTAACTCCAAAAGATGCTCTGCAGTGTCATCAGACTTGTTCAGCTGTGGGGAGAAGATGTGTTCACAGTGTGCTTAACATTTACCATCCAGTACAGATTAAGTTTAATACTATAGGAGCCTGATATTGGAATAAGAAATCCTATCATACTGACTGAAGTGCAAGTTGTCTGGTTTACTTCAGATTTTTACAAATTCAACAGAATTATACTGTACATATTCCTGTTATCGTGGGATAGTTTTTGAGAAAGAAAATGTTGGAAAAGAGCTAGAGCTGTAGAGCTGTAGCTATAAAAAGAGAAAGAAAAAATGTTTTTTGACAACTGGATTGACCATCAATCAGCTGTTTTGAAATTCGTAGCTGTGGTTGCTTGCTGTGCTGTGCTCACCTTGCTGTACATAAATCTCTGCAGCTCCAGCTCAGCAATGCCGAGCTGGCCGTCCTCTTCGGTCAAACACCAGCGGGCCTGGGCAAAGTAGATCTCTGTTCTCCTCGCCACACTCACATCCTCCGGAGGCTTACGCAGCTCCAGCTTGTTTGCCCGTTGCAGCTGGAAATCCTTAAAACACCTGAACGAAGAGCACATTTTTGTTTTAACTTTTGAGTGCCATACCTTTGAAGTACTGATGTGAATGTGAATCACTGCATATCTGAAACCTGATGAGAATGTTGAGCTCTTCACTCTTCATCTGCATATCATTTTTCTCTTGGTTTAGCTGGTTCTGCAGCCTTGTGTTGATCTCAGTGAGTTCGTCGCTGCTCAGCTCATCAGGTTGTGCCTTCAAGATGAGTAGGGAAGTACATGACTTGGTTCAGCATAATTTCGACCTAGCCTCATATGCACCATTACGTCTATGTAAACACCGCCTCAGCCCTTTTTTTTCATTTGGTCGCAAATTAGTGGTGTTAGAGCTATGAGCCGAATGGCTTAGTACAGGCGCTAACAGGACCACCAGTGTATCTTGTAAATTACCCCACTAATAATGCCTGGATTGTTATCAAACTTCTACAGTAGTACAAATAGGGTCTTTACTCATAAATCCATGCATTGGAAAGTTTGCGATCACTGAAATACTGCGTGGTGTGGCTGGTGTGATAAAGCACTGTGAGACTCACCCGAATGTTAGAGTAAATCTGTTTTTCAAGACGTCTAATCAGAGCAAGGTGTTGCCTGACTGCCTCCTGGAGATGTAAGATGCTGCTGCGCTGCTCCTCAGGGTTACTAGAAATCTCCAGCTGGAAACGCACACGCTGCTTTTTCTCACTGTGCTCCTGGACACGTGGAGGATGAAAACACAGAATAAGCAAAGATGAAGCATTACAAAAGGAAATGGAAATCTTCCGTTGTGTGCACTGGAAGATGGGACCATCAGCCAGCTGATACTGCAGCCTACCTTGCGTCTGGGTTCCACATGTAACAGCAGGTTGTTGACGATGTCCAGGATCATAGCATACTGCACAGGGTTAGTGGATATCTCAAGGTCATGGTGGATGAGGGTAAAAGTGTCCACGGCCCCTGAGAAGTTAACGTAATGACACTTTTTAGGGTTCACTGATGGCAACTGATGGAAAAAAAACATCCACTTTACACATTTTTTGTAGCCTGATTCTTTGTTGTAAGCATAGGTTTAAGATACAGTAATATTTGTAGGTGACACACAGACATACCAGCCTGTTTTTTCAGCAGGTCCTCCTTCTCATGGTGATTCCTCAGCTCTGGTGGTTTAATCTGTGTGGCCAACTCTGGGTTGATGTCGTGACTGTAGCTGATGTAGTGCATCCGGCAGCTACACCGTGAGATGATACGCTGAACCTGCTGCATCTCGTTAACCTGGGCTGGCTGGTTCCAATCTGTATACACACAGAAAAGGAAACTGCAGTGTTATTAAAATAGTATGGCAAATTGAAACAAATTTTATGTTAAGAAAAATACATGTATAAAGACAAAAGTTGGGCAGTGAAAGACATTTGATGAAACAAACTCTCTTTCAGTACAAACATCAATTATAAGTATTCAGGCAGGTGTTTTTTTACAGTTGTAGAGCAGTGTGATTGCAGTCGAGTGTTTATCACGTGGTTAGGGAAAACAATCTGTGTGTGAGCAGTGCCGTACCTGTAGTGGTGCTAACCATTCCTCCAACAGCCTGGCCACTCTCCATCAGCTCCAGCACTGAGTCTAGGTTACGCTGCCTATGCTCCTCTATGTTTTTGACCTAAACACAACACAATGAAAAAGTCTTGAGCTTGATTTTTGATTTTGTATTCCTAACCGAAAAGCCAGAAATTTAAAAACACTAACATAAGTGCGTTAATCTGTACTTATTAAAAGAAAAGTAATCCTCAGCCTGACCTCCAGCCACAGCTGCCTGTCCTCTTGCTCTGATGGGTTGGGCTCCATGGTGGCAAAGTACTGCATGCCATCCAGCAGACAGGTCCAGGTGGTTTTCTGCTTCAGGGTGTCATTATACCAGGCAGGGTGGTGCTCACACTGGAGCAGCTGGGCCTTAGCTGCAGACACCAGCACACAGCCTGCTGTCTCCGTGCCGCGCAACATCATCTGTTTAAAGCAAAAGAATATAAGGATTCAAACTTGTGGGCCAGCCAGATGAAGAACCTCAATTCATTAAACCAGATTTGGGAGAAAAAAAACCTCTCAAAAACATTTAAGACCAAAGAATACAGAAAAACTGAACAAATCTTTTAAATAAAATGCTATTATCAAGGCAGTTACCTGGCAGTTAACCAACTCGATAAACCAGTTGCGGTTGTAGACATCATCAGTCTGACAAGCTGCAATGCCACAGAGCTGATCGCTGACACCTGAGTCCTCCTCTGAGAACACCACAAACTTATCCGTTTCTTCAATCAGTTTCTGGAGCATTGACGTTCCTACAGAAAGAAGAGGAGAAGATGTTAGATGGACTTAAAAGGACTTTTTCCTTTTCCTACAGGGTCCTTTAGTAAAGCATGTTCCTCACCTTCATGTTGATTTTTCTCTGCTCGATTGACGGTGGGCATAACCGGTGTTGTGGGGGCTGTGGAAGGAGAATAGTTGGAAGGGGAGCGTTTGAGTTTCTTGGTCTGCAGCTGTGTGTCAATCTTCAGACCCTTTAGAGCTTCAGTGGAGAGGTTTCTCTTCAATACTGAAGCCTTTTTATAACCGTCATACAACCCAAAGGCTATGTTCCTGTTGGTGGTGGTCCAGGAAGCACGCAGGTCCACCAGGTGCAGTTTGTGAGTGTAAGAGGCATTGGTCTCATCCTTTGTGTGCACCTCCTTTCAAAAACAGTAAAAAAAAAAAAAAAAGAACTTTATACATGAAACCACAGCAGAAAAACAGGCTTATACTCTAGCAGATCTGGGCTTTTACCTCTTCCATTCGGTTGCTCTGTCGCTGGTAGCTGAGAGAGGACAGACTGAGCAGGTGAGTCTTCTTCACCTGAGCATTGATCTGGTGGTCAGCCGTCTCGTCCCAGGTGGAGGCCATCAGATGAACGGTCACCTGCGAGAGCTCACTAACCATCTGAGTTACATTCCATTCAGAGATGAGCCTCCTCATCACAGTGCCAGCTGAAAGAGCACACAAACACATACATGCATCCACATTTCAATAAGTACTAACTACTTTATGTTATGTTGGGAGATGAATCAATGATTTGTTTTAGCAGTATCATGCTAAAGCCTGTACCCTGTGGAATAAGTCTTTGTGCCCCTCGAGTGAAGACATGGCCTTTGTTGCACTCCACTTGGATACCTCTCTGCTGGGCAAAGGAGGCCCAGTAATGCACCTAAAGGAGACACAATAAAAAATATACAATTTATCAGGTTAGGAAAACTATTCAATTATTTCTCAGAAAGCAAGGCACCTACTGCATCAAGTAACTGCAAATGTGGATTTCATGGTCAAAATGTAAAACAGATTTTAATTGGAAGGGGACTGTTGCTAGAAGGCAGCCTAATAAAAACGTACTTGTAGTTGTGGGAAGGCAGCTGTGTAGGACATCTGTTTGTAATGCTGACCCAGCTTCTTGCGGACTGGCCTGAGGCTGTGGAAGAGCTTGCCTCTGCAGATTGGTCTAGATATGCTTGTCCAGGTGGCCCAAAAGTTCTGCATCCAGCGCAGGGTGCTGCTGTACAGCAGGATTCTGGGCTCGGAAGGGTCTGAAAAAGAGAAGAAAAAATTATTTTCTACAGCAAAATACGAATATAATGCTGGCGTCAAAGTATAGTGCGATTAACTAATAATTTTGAGCATAAACGCAAAGATAAGTTGAACACACCTGTGCCACAGTGCTGGTTAAGGTCCATGGTGATGGAGAGGTTGAGGTTCTCAGAGCGAAAAGCTCTGTAGGAGTCATGAGGTTGTCCTGAGGTCACGTCTGCAACGTTCTCCGCACAGCAGAGCATTACAGCATGGTGGTCATAGGGGTTGCCATGGCAAAGCCATTGGAGGTCAAGGGTCATACACAGGTTGGGCAGGTGTAAAAAACAGATATCATCGTACCTAGTATGGGAAAAAAAGGAACCCGTGTAACTAAGTGATTCTCTACAGATACAGTTGAAAAATGAGACACCAATTTGAAGTTCAATGCCTTCACTCACTTTGATGCTGTCCTGACGTTAACGTCCAAATCTCCTTTAAAAACAAACTGCCCAGGGTTCCAGTCAAAGTTCAGCTTATTCCACTCCCAGTGCATGTTTTCTGTAGTGTTGTACGGGTCCTGTAAGAATGCAAGATTCATCTTTATATCAGATACCACAAGAAACTAAAACATAAATAACAAAAATATGCGGGTGCCATAAAACTGATTTATACTTCCTTATTATTTGGACAGTGTTTTACCTCGGTAGCTAGCTGATGAAGATTGGCCTGATCAATATCCATAACCCAGCGTCCATGCATTAGGAGACGACTTTTGTCCCACCAGGCCAGGAGAGGTGAGGGATCAACTGTGGGTTTGGTGAGCAGATCAACTGACTGACCAATTAAAGTCCAGGCAGGGTCCCAACATGGTCCCCACACGATGGTGTAGAGAGAGATGTTGGCTGCATAAAGAGAATATTAATGGTCAGTGATTGAAAGAGTAAACTTCACAACAGTAACAGTTGTGAAGGTATAACTATCATTTACAGATGTGTTATTTTCAGGGCAATTAAATATAAAACACAAACCTTGACATATTCAGCTATCAAATAGATAAAGCACCTTTCTGGGGTGATTGTGTGGTCATCACATTTAACTCACATTTGAAGTCATAGTAGAACTTGAGAGGTGGCATATTCCTGTGGACTGTCACATCTCCCCATGGTGCACCAAGTGGAACAATCTCTTTGCGATGAGCTCTAGCCTGTCCATCCTGCTCTGTCCCGATGAGACGCCCCGAAAGTCTCCAGTCACGGATCTCAAACAGGTAGCGAGGGTAGTCCCGGATCCTCACTGGCACAACAGAAAGAGTGGAATGAGGTGAATTTATTGTATGTATGTACAAAAGAAAAAAGAAAAAAAAAGTTTAGTGCATATTTAACTTGTCTAAAATCTCTGATTAATGCTGTAAATTGTCTGCAACTTACCCAAAAATGCAGCCAGTTTAAATTTGACAGCACGGCACCACTGGACCACCAGAGAGAGTCCCTCTCTGGGGAAGGGACTGATCCCGTCAATGTCCCTCAGCTGCTCTCTCACCCTTTCTGGCCCATGAAGAGCTTGGTCCGCCAGGATTACAAGTTCCAGGTCTGACACGGTCCAGGTCAGCAGAGACTTCCTCATGGGTGTGTTGGCGTAGAGTCGACGTGAGCGTTGGATGTAAATCTCAATGTGCTTCTTCTCCAGAGAACTGTACAGCTCTTCTATCTTTCTGGCAGGCAGAAGTTCTCCATGCTGCTTGCGCAGATCTGCCACCTTCTTATCCAGAAGCTGCAGGCGCTTTGCACTTTCCTTGCTCTCATCCTTCATCAGCTCATAGTTGTCTCGCAGCTTGATTTCAAAGACATCATCCAAGAAGACAAACGAGAACTGGCTAATTTTGAACACGAAGTCAGGAGGCAGAGGCTGGACAGTGGTGGCCTGGCTTGGGGAGCGATGCAGCGTCTTTAACCACTTCTGCACACTGATGGCCATGTCGAAGGTATTTGAGAAATTGTACTGGTAGGGGAACTCTACAGCCATGACTGGGCAAGTGAGCACCCAGACACGGTTGTGAGGAGTGGTGAGGAAGGGGAAGTCGTCTCTGTGCAGCTGCATTTCAGTCAGCTCTGCCTGTGTCTCCACATCTAGGCTTTTAAAGGAGACAATGTTGTTGCCGTCAAAGTTGAAGATCAAGGAGGGGGAGCGCACGTGCATGGAACCAGCATGCTTGGAGACTGATAGGGATTCTGTGTGCAGGAGAATGTAGTTCTTCTCGCTAACATGGGCTGTCAAACGAGTGCCACTGAGCTCGACACGCACACACAACCCTCTAATCTGGCTGGAACTGATTTCACCTTCTGTAGGTTTGACAGGACGTTCCTCTGCTTGGTCTCCCTTAAGCATAAGCCAACAAGCCTGAGCTTCGGTCATATGCTGATATAAGACCATATGATCTGGTGGCGTCCATTCAACAGTGAGCTCCTCTTCACATTGAACCTGATTGAGAAATCAAAGTATGTACAGTGTAAACCCTGAAAATATAGTGATGCAGCTACAGTACTGACACATTAATCCATTCAGTCCAGAGAAATAAACTTTACCAAGATCTGATTACCTGCAAGGTATGGGTGGTGATGTGGTAATAAAAGGCTATTGTGGTGAGTTTGAGGACAGGGTTGGGAGTCTGGGAGGCAGGACAACATGTTTCCATGTTCTCTGTGAGTGTCTTAACCACCGACAAGCTAACACCCTCTAGAGACACTCTTGAGCTCTCTGCAGAGCTCAGGACTCCGACTGTATCCATCCGCAAAGATACAGCTCCTAAAGAAAACACAAGCAGATAAATTACATAATAAATATGGCATACGGAAGAGGGGAGCACTCTTTTTTTTTAAGTTTGACATTTTTTTTTTTTTTTTTTTTTTTTTAAACCTACCTGCCAGATTAGAGACAGTGAACACATTAACATCCTCTAGACAACAGTCCAGTTTAAAAAGCAGGGGTAGCTGTGAGGAGGGGAGGACTACAGTATTGTCACTAGGGGGAGACAGTGAGGCTACGTCTGACAGTTGTGGCCCTGTGTCACGAGGAACACAGATGAGGGACAGCAGGCGAGACAGACACAGCGCACAGGTCTCTGAAAGTTCCACTTGAAGTCCCTTCAGGCTGGACTCCACGGTCAGGCTCGGACACTGGTTACTCAGTTCCATGTGGGACCGGTTCAAACTCCCCTGCAGGAATGAGAGTGATCAATCCAGTATGCAATTAAACTCTTTTAACTTGTCGTTAGTTAATGTGTGATCTAATTTGTGGTTAGGAAAACTGTGTTCGAGCTCTGTTTAAGGATTATAAATAAGTGTTGGAAAAACACTAGTTGTGTATTTATACTATATGTGGGTGTGCACAAGGCCATCCTCCATTATGTTTTTTAAATAAAAATTAAAAATGAATCAAAAGTGTCCTTTTACTTAAAAAAGTGAGTTTCTAAATGTTCCCTAATAATTTGAGCTCTCACCTGAAGACTCAAGGAGTCTAGAATTAATGCTTCTCCCCACACGTGTTTACCAGGAGGGTGGGGTGCTTGTTGGATGTGAGACCCCTGACCCACTCTCCACCAGAAGTTGTCCAGGGTCAGTGAGGCACGCTGGTGCACATTCTGGGACTCTGGGCTCTCTTTAATGTCAACTTTAAAGTCAAGAAGATGCTGCAGTTCTACAGGTGTAAAAGAGTAAATGTCAAGAAAACAATAATTATTTTGAGGACACACATTGAAATTTGCAGCAGTAAAGTGGACTTACGTTGTTTTCCATAAAAAGCTGACATAGATAAAAGGAGTACAAGTTAATGTGTAAGCTTTAAAAAGGCACTCAAAGGAAATGTGTTATCTAATCTTGACTGGTATGTTTGAAAAAGGTTGACTCTATAGTTGACTACAGAATAAAAACCTATTACCATTTATTGAAAGAGACTTTGTTGTAACTATAATAAAAGACTTGCACATGATGTCAAGTAATTACATTGAGTGCTGTTGCAACACGGAGTGGTGGAGTTACACTTTAACTCAACAAAGTCCTCATTTTGCAACGTAGCAATAACACCACATGACATCCGCCTGCCTTTCTTCCAATTACATATGCTTGTGTGCAGCATGTCAAAGGCCTGTAGTACCTGCGCTGGCGGAGAGGAAGCCCAGAGCGAAAGGCGTTGTGTCTCCCAGCTGAACAGACACATTTACGTTGGACACAGAGGAGGTAATCATCACAGGGGCATCCAGGTGAGGGAGGCGTCTAAGGAAAAGGAGGATGGGCAAATAATCTAATGGACTACACAACACAATAACACAAACAGAATGCAGAATGAGTGATGCAAAAACACAAACACAAACATGTGGGTAAGAGAGAGAAAATAGTAGAAGGTGTTAGATTAGTAGTAGGTTACACTCCCCACAACTGAAGTGTTAAAGTATATTAACCCTAACCCAACTTGCCTTTTTCTGTGTGCTGCTTTCCTATGGATCAATTGTTCCCATGGAAATAAATTTAGCCAATGGGAGAACTCCTGGTGACGGTAGTGGATGATGCAAGTGTTCACTGTGAATGACCCAGAGATGTCCATTGATGTGACCTAAAGTTTTGAGAAAAAGTCAAAACACTGTAAAATATTAGTCATGGATTCAAGAAGCTTTGTTCAGACATTGTGAATATCAAGCAGCTTCTTAACCTGCAGAGCTGTCTTCAGGGTATTCACACAAAGCATTCTTTGCCTGCTTTGAGAGAGAAGAAGTCCATCTGCCAATAAAAAAAAACAAGAACATGTTATTTAAAGCTTTTTCCTCCATCCAGCTCTCTCTCTGCATTGCGCCTGTTGCCCAGCTGTCCACTAACCCTCTAAAAGGAGCTCCAGGCTACTCTGGGGAAAGCTCAGCTCAGGAGTGAAGCTTTTAAGGTGAAGCTGCTCATTGCCACGTCCATAGCAGAGCTTTAAAGACTTCAGAGTCCAGTTCAGGTGTCTGTGTAGTTGGGAAACACATAAAAAAATGTTTTTGGCAACAATCATTCAAACACTAAAGAACAAAGCAGCTGAATGTAAAATGTATTTAGCTGACTGTGAAAGGCTGACTCACCTCTTCTGGCTATGCATGGATAAGGTTACATTTGTGTTATCAAATTCCACATTGACCTTGTGAGGAATTAGTTGATGAAACCGTTCCACAGCTTCAGTCTGGATGAATTCAGTGTTTTCACTCTCTGAAAGGAAACGTAAATGACATTATTCAATTAACTTCAATAAAAATATATATAGTATTAATAAAATGTAAAGTTGCCGAAATACCAGCTAAAGAGTCTTTAAGAAAAAATATTTATGTTTATACAATAACTTAAAATGAAGATTTGATTTAACATATCAATCCACCTAACTTTTCATCAGTGTGTATCAAGAGGGAATGAGAAATGAGGCAGGTTTTTTTTCAAAAAAAGTTAAAATGAGTAGCAAACACTACTTTCATGCTCAGGTTTCTGATAATCTAAAAATACTGTTTGAATGACAATATGTGAGTGTGCAAGTTAATACTGTGTCACTTCCCCATATCCCTCACGGTTCTTAGGGTGTTTTTACACTAGAAAAACTGCAAACCTAAACCACATACATGCTGCTGGTGCTCCACTGCAAACACATTTATTTGCTTCCATTCACCTTATAATGACTCAAAACACCTACAGATAAACAGCACATATTTTTAATAAATGACCTGATTTACTAACATTTAGGTTCTTATTCAAGAATTTAGAAAACTTTAATACACTTTCTCGACCTTTCAGATTAAAGATTAAACAATGTCATTAAGCACAATGACATTTTCAGCACCTAGAGAGGTCAACAAAGCTCTATTATATAACCTTGTCCTCATTTTGTTGCTGATCAGCAGGACAACTAAAAATATCACAGAAAATTGCAGACGTCCAGGTGTTTTAGAATAAACTTGTATCAGTAGCCATAGCCAAACAGTACTTGGTAACCACCCTGACACTGACTGAGAGTGGTTATCCCTGGTTTGTTAAATTATTAATAACAATTTTGACATTTTAGACATGATACCTTGTGTTTGATCACCAGAGGCATCTTGTATTCTCCTTTTGGGGGATGCAGGCACCAGGATTTGGCTGAGGAACAGACCCTCGTGCAGCTCTGCTATAAGCGTCCTCACACACAGGGACAGACTACCTGGCTTCATCTCTGGCAGGCTCACATCCCCAGACAGCAACAGGCTCAAGGCCACTTCAGCCAAACATATGTCCTACAATGGAGAGCACGTCAGGTAAACATATTCAATCACAAGCCTCCATTTTCGTGAAAACAAACAAACAAAAACTCACCAACTGGCTGCTTTTTAGCACTTTACTGCTTAACTGTCCGACTGAGAAGTCCCATGCCAACCTGCAAAACAGTTCATAAAAATAATAACTGTGCAGAATGACAATTCTTTTCAATGTATCCAAATTAAATTAATGGTTCAGTCAGACCTGTGGCGGACAGAAAGACAGAGTTACCTTTTACTCTGGTGGTCAAGTAACAAGGTGATGCCTTTGATAGTCATGTGCCACAGAGACTCTGACAGTGATAGGTTCAGTACCATCACATTGATCGAGCTGATGTGGAACGACAGTAGCTGAGGAAACAAGATAGAAAGTGAGATACTGCCTACGAATGACCTTAAATGAATTTAGATATGATGTACTGTGAGGCTGCATACTTGTGACAGAAAGCGAAGTGCTGTGGGGCTGACTGAAATCTTCCCTGACTTCTTCCCATGGCTCTGTTTCACCAGAGGTTTCAGTGGTGCTTGTAAATCAAACCTAACTCTGGTTTCCCCAACACAGAGTGCCAGGTATCGCCTAAAACACACATACGCAATTATTTTAATACGTTATGGTTTAGCACATCTGAGAGATTAAAAACAACCAAAATCCCAAAATATATAATAACTTACGGCAAATCCTGGTTTAGAAGTTTGCTTGAAATCCATATTCTGTCAATTTCCTGTAATAAAGACAACGTAATGGACAATTAAGTCAAAGAAAAGTATCTTTGATACGTCAGACAAACAACATAAATCATGTTTTGGCCACTACTGAGCCAAAGATGTACCCCTGCCATGCTGTATTGCTTGAACTCACTGCATAAATGTCACGTAAACACAGTGTGTCTTACCAGAGTGTGCTGGGGATGAAATTGGATACTGACTCCTTGGACAGAAAACAGCCCGACTGATCTGATCTTTAGCTCGGCACCCAGTGCGCTCTGGAAGACGCGCACAGCCAGGGAGCAAATAAGCCACCTAAAAAAGAAAAAGAAAAACACAGACATCTTAGATCCTACACTAGAGTTGTTCCTAAAATAAAAAAAAATCAAGATTAACAAACATTTGGGCTGAATTGAGCAGTGCATGCACAGTTTAAGGTTAAACTAAATCAAGACAGAATTATACTTTGTTATCATGTCCTACACCCACACATTTCTTACCTGAAAATGATACATAGCAACACAATCCCAAGCAGAAGAATCAGAAGGAAGGATATCAGCAAGAGAGACATTGTGTCCCAAGTTGTTCACACCCAAATCGTGGACATGGAGCTGGCTGCTCCTCTATCAGCAGCTGTCAAAGAGGAAGAGATGATACACCTTACTTGCAGGTGCTACTGTCTGCCTGCTAGGAAACAACAACCAATACTTCATATATCACTGTAACTAGCTGAGGCAACATTAAGTATGCTGATTCATAAACATTAGTAGTGTTTTTTCAGCTAACAGTACCAGCTAGCGTCATTGCTAACATTGCTACTTAACTACAGTGTAGTTACAAATGCAACATGAAACAGCGTGAAGCTAAACTATCACATTGCAATGTCTCAAACCTTTTACCTCAAGTTACTCCTTATTGAGTAGCCATAGCTGGCAAAACATCCAGTCGATGTCAGCCCGAAACTAACCACACATGAAATAGTTAAACTTGCCGCCGCGTCACCCAGAAAATCAGGAGCAAATCTGTGCTAGCGTTGTAGCATGCTAACGCCACGGCCAGAGCCATAGAGAGGCTCTGGCCATGGCTAGCTCTGTTAGCATCGCTGCTACACTACAACTCCGCGCGATTAAAGTAACTACTGTAAGAGTCTTTAAGCTGTGTTAGCTCCAAATACTTATAGGAACGCACTTACCCTGTCATACCCACAACACTGGGTGTTAGTTTCATGGTATACTGCTGCAGACAGGAGTTTCACCTGACGGCTAACTCTGCTCCCAGTAAACAGTGCTCCTCTGCTCAGCTGGCAGCTCATTTCACCCAGCTGTGAGGAGAACAGCTGGAGCTCCGCCAAATATACTGCTCAAGCTCATATAATTGGGACCGGAGCACTAAGTGGCACGAAGGCCCTGTTCGTGTATTTCATAAATTAATATTATTATTTACAATTTTTATGTTAAACAACTCAAACGCAATTTTGAGGTGATTTGAATGCTTGAAAACTCATGAAACTTTGTACATGTATCAGAAGTGGTGAACGTACCTGATAGTAGGTGTTGGCCTTGGGTGTGGCAAATTGGAACTATGAACTTTCAAAGTGGAAGCCCCCCACCTTTAAATTTGATTAAATTTGGTAGATGAACGAAATTTTGGCAGGCACCTGTCACACCTCCAGATTTGTTTTAAAAGCCCGTTGGAAACATAGGCCTAAGTTTCAAGTTTATTTTATTTATATAGCACTTTAAAAAGCAAACAGACCAAAGTGCTTCTTAAAGGCAGACGCAGGCCTACATACACACATAGAAGCATAATAGGATTCAAAATAAACAACACACAATTCAAGCACACATTTAAAACCCAAAGAAATCAGATAAATACAACATAAACACAGTTAAAATAAAAGTGAGCCTTTAGATACAGCTTAAAAGTATCAAGTAATAGACTCAGTCTGTCTAATGTCCTCTGGCAGGCTGTTCCACAGCTGAGGGGCCACTACAGAAAAGGCCCTGTCCCCAGCCTTTTTTTTTCCATCAGTGGGGCACTGCCAGCATGCCAAGGTGGGAGGATCTGAAGGATCTGTTTGTTCTGTAAGGGGTTAGAAGTTCAGAGATGTGGGCAAGAGCCATAATTTATCCCCAACAGGAAGATGGCCATTTTGAGTACTGTGTCCATTTTTAGTGCCTAGTAGATATGATCCCAAATCTGAGTCATCTCACTGCTTATGCCTAAACCATCTAAGTGGGTCTGTTTTGTAGTAAAGTGGGTGTGTCCTGTAGATATTATTGCAAGATTATACCAGACAGAGGCATCACTAGAGAGGCATCACTAGAGATTTATGGATAGTGGGGCTAAGCCTTTTCTAGGGTCTTTTTTAAATAGCTAAAAAAAACCTGTTTGTGTTACAGACTTGCATTATCAACACAACACACCCAGGGTTATGCATGAACAGTGAGATGGTTAGGGTTGGGGGTGAAGTGGGTGTGTCGTTTAATATTGCAAGACTGCAGATAGACCCTTCTCACCTTTTTGGTCATTCACAGTACTTTTACAAACTCCTACTAGCAAGTGGCACCCCATACTTGGTAAGTAAATGTAAAGACCTTCAAGATGCTAAACTGCAAAGCTTTTAGTCACAGTGCCACCTACTGGCAACAGGAAGCAAGACTTGCAAATTTCCTTTGAAACATGACATTTGGAGGGTGTGGTCTACCTATGATATGCAGCAACTTCACATCAACATTACATCAGTACATTTAATGTGTGTTTTCTAGCACCAAATAGTAGATGCAGGAAGTGATATTTACAACCTTCATGCAATGTTCAGTATCCATGAAAATGTATATCCATGGTCAGGCAACATGCAGTAGCATCGTCAAATGTATACTTAATTTCCAATATGTCATCTCCAGCACCATATACTGCATACAGGACATATTTACCCATACAGTGTCCGATAATCCTGTAAATTCAAAGCCACCGAGGAGATAGGTCTAGGTTCAGGTCAGACTTTCCCAGTTATTCCATAACTTTAAGCCCCCCTCCATTCAAAAATGTGTTTCTCTTCTATTTCCTACAGTTGAATGTTTGATCCGATGGCAATCATAGACCAGTATGTAATTTACACAAGTGTGATGTATCGCCACTGCACAGACACTGAGAATGGACTACACACAATGAACAAGGAGTTGCATCAAGCAGTTCAACTTTTGAAATGACATATATTTATATAATTATAACCATGATGTCATTTTCAGGGTTTTAAAATTTTGTGTGTGGAAAAACCATATCAGCCTCAACTTATTATTCATAGTAGAGTATTTACATCCTAAAAACATGTCTGGAGGGGATCTCTTATCAGTTCTGTTACTTGTTGGTATCATCTTACATGCAAATGATCTACCTTTCCCAGTTCTTAAAGAAAATATTGCCTTTAACGCTAAGCATGTATGTCAACTTTTCCATTAAATAATTTATCTCAAGACAATCTCAAACTGTTGCTCTTTCTCTGGATGATCAGCTTTATACCAGTTTCTTTGTATAGCTTTTTTTCTGGCTATAAGTAGAATTTTTTGCCAGATATATCTCTTCTTTGAACAGTCTCCTCAATGTTCTCCAGGTACATTACAGAATAATCATTTCAAATATTAATTATTAACTATGTATTTAAACATAAAAAGGTTATTCAAAAACTCACTTCCAGTACATACATATCCACTTAATGATAATAAATAGGTAAAACAGAAAATAAACACATTCAAAGAAAATAAGTTAAAGGGCAGCATTTATTTATTTTTTTAGCATATTAGTAATATTGTGTAACTTTACAAAGAATATGATTTACTGTAAACTGAGCAAATTGATCTATAAGCAGCGCACTCTTTCACAACATGATGCTGTTCACGTACATTTCACATCATACAGGAGCATGGTCTCACCCAGGGGCAAAATGAGTTTCTGGTACCCTATTAAGCCTTCTGTTCCTCCTACTTTGTGTAGTGTGTACAATTTGTCTATTTTCTCCCTGGTTAGGAATCCAGCCTTGCATAGGAGTAGTGGTATACATACACAATGTGCAGAATTTGGTCAGTGGGGATTAATTGGGGCCCTGCTGCAATCTCCATCAGGGTCCTCCAAACAGGTTTACCTAGCAATATGATATCTTCCATACTTTTTAAGATCAAGTCACATTATATTAAAATTATCTTGTCCTCTCTGCCTTTTTGAGAAATACTATAATCAGTTGGACTGAAAATCCATCAAACTGAACAAATGGTCCTTTTACCAAGTGCTGTCAATACCACTGTGCCTCACAGCATACTTCAAGAGAATAAATCTTACACTGCCAGCCTAACATTACAAGAGGAAGATTTACACTACAGGTGCCTTGTACAGCATCTCTCATGAACTAGTGAGAAATTGGTGGTGCACTTTTTCCAGACAGGTTCCTTCATCTCATGCAGCAGCTTTCTGCCTGTTGTGTTTAGCAAACCACTCGTCACTTTTATCTTCAGCCATAGCCTAAAAACATTTAAAAAAGCATAAAGAGCATACACATGGTGAGTATCAAACACAAGCTACATATTTAATGTAGAAAGTAAAATACTGGAGCAATACCAACCTTATCAAGCAATTCATTTCCTTTGGGATCCACCATGGACAACTGCCTGAATGCTTCATCTCCAACAAAGCAAATCTCATGGCAATCCTAAAACAAACATTACACTGTTAAAATGTACCATGGAGACTCAATGATTGCAGCATTATTTAGGAAAGACACTTACTGGGTCAGCCAAAATAACCACTTCTACTGTAGCTTTCCCAGGAGTGTCCAAGCTGACTAATGGGGTGAGAATTTTTTGATTTTCCTTTTTCATCAAAGCTTCAAGGTCAGGCAGCTGAGGAATGTAACAAAGTATACATGATGACAATTAAAATAATGATCATGGTTCTCTATTATTAACAAACAAAGGGATATAACCATTAAATGATACTTTACTTGCTCCCGTGGGCATGAAAATGCTATCCTGCCAAATGCTGTTCCATGATCTACAGTCCCACTGATATCATGAAGCTCCAGTTTACACTGAAAAAGATAAAAAATAATGATCACATGCAGATAAAAATGAATTCTTTATGCATTAACACAGAACATACAATACATAAATGTCAATGGGGTAACTTTTCTTTAATCCTCTTAATGTATTCTAGGATATTTTGCAAACAGAGAAAGCATTGATATTTTTTCTCTTACTCACTTGAGTGTCTCCAAATCCCATCAGCACTGTTTTCTTGTCCTCATTCTTTTCCACCACCTTCATTCCCAGGAGTGTAGTCCAATAGTGGGTCGACCTCTGGAGGTCTGATACTCCGAGACAAACCTTCTGCACAGGGTCTGAGAACATATAATAATGTGCTGTCATTGTTTTAAAAAAATATGATAATAATAATCCCCCCCCCCCCCCCCCCCCAGTATACTGAAAATAATAAATATTCGTTTTTTTTAAATTAATCAATTATGCTTTTTTAAATAAAATGCAAAGTGCCCATCACACGTTATTTGAACGTAAAGTGATCAGTGTCAGAAATGCATATTTAGTTGAATAATAGATAAATAAGTAAATAAATAAAATGACTTATTTCAAAACAAATTAATCAATACAGAAGACGAATTAACAATTTATTTTAGGTCATTTATCGAGAAAAACATGCCTAAAAAATCTCTGGTTCCAGCACTTTTTTCTCCATTTTACTGTATATAATTGTAAACTGAATATCTTTGGCGTTTTGGAGTGTTAGTTGGACATAAGTTACTGGGAACATCTGATGGAATTTGTCCCTATATTATCAACTAAATGATTAATCGAAAAAGAGATAGATTGATTTATTTAATCCTTATTTAAACAGGTAGTCTCATGCAAGTTAGACCTGTGTAAAAGAATAACATACAGTTTAAGCACAGACAGACACACAAATAATTCAGACATGCCTGACATTATTGTCACATTAAGAAAGGTATTTACAAAAGGGAATGTGAATATATGAATACAACCTTTTTAAATACTAAGATGAAGCGATAATGAAAATAAACATTAGTTGCAGCTCTAAAACCAAGCAACTCTGCTTTTTTGTGATGTTGTTCCAAGCTCATGTGTAGTAGTTTTTTTTTTCTTAACAAATGGGATCAAATCTACAAAATTAAGCAGTTTTCTATATTAAGCTCCTTTTACGCTTGAGGTCTCTTCCCATTAAAGGAGAGTTTTTCTTTGACACTGTCGCCAAGTGCTTGATTGTGATTTGGTGCTATACAAATATAATTAACTTGACTTGAGCACTGGATAATCCACATCTGTAACTTTGCATGCAGGAGAAAAAAGACAGAAATGAGGCTTGTATAAGTCACCATTGGGAGGCTGCTCTTTGTCCAGCAGGTAGAAGGGATACCCTCCTGGAGCCTGTGTCAGGTACAGAGCTTCTCCTACTTCAGTGAGAGGCCATCCCAGTCTCTTAGCATTGCTTACAGCCTGACTCGACTGCAGAGTGAGTCCCTGAAGTCAACACATGGATGACAATTAAGTTATTCAAGCAACATGCACACATATAATATGCTGTTGTCCTCTGTGGAGGTCCCAAATTAACTCTCACCTACCAAGAAGTCATTTCCGAGTTGATACTCCCCCACTCCATAATTGTAGGTCAGTTCAGCTACAAAATGATCATCTTCTGGGCCAAAGCCAACCATTGTCTTGCTCCATTTTCCATCGTAAGGGCTGTAAAGTTACAAGATGAAGGCAGAGTTAACCTTTTGATGTTGCAGCAGACTGGGTGTTACACTGAGTACAAAGTCCAGCTTGTGTGAGATGTCTCATATGTAACTTACCCATTACACGTCGCTTTGCAGCCTTCCTCAAACTCTTCATGGCGTAAAATCTGTAAAGAAGAGTAGAAAATAACATTAAATATGGGAACACTGTAGTTTGTTACACGCACATAAGAGGAATTAGCCCATTGCAACACACTGTGTTAGCAACATCAACATTAATCACATCCGGTCTTTACATGAAGATATTACCTTCATGCCCAGCACATCTCGATAAAACGTGGCTGTTTTGGTCCTGTCACCAACTTTGAAGACGAAATGCAGAGCTCGTCTCAAAGCCATGTTTCTGGATAGATGTTATGATGTCTGAGCAGGGAGCGATTGAGCTTCCTGGCCGATGATCGATTTTTCTGTGGTCGATTGGAGGAAAGTAAACAGAAATAGTGGGCATGCTGGATAAAAACTGATGTTAATTACATAAAACTTGTTTATTAAGTACAAACGTAATAATGACTTAAATTATACTAAAGTAGATTACTTTAAATGACTGTCTTATATAAATGATCAGCATTAGCATTAGTGGTATCATCAACATCTCGCTGTCAAAACTTATTGATGAAACATTTAAAATAAACTACCAATAGTAGGCCTATATTTAATATCGAAGCCAATTTCCGCCAATGTGAAAACAGATCCTGTAAGTCAATATAATGATAAATCTTTTCAATATAATGACTTAACTCAAAATAATGAGAAACTATCTCAAATCTCAAATAAATAATAATAGTACAGTAAACAATCTCTGTGTAAATACATCTGCAATATATATAAATGTGCAATATGCAGAAGTTCTTGAGATTATAAACGTGTGCAATGTTCCTGGGACTTACAGAGTAGGGACAGCATCAGTCTTTTTTGTGGCTGCTTATAATTGTGATTTTGTGATCATTTTATTTTATTTCCCCCCAATACTCCCTGTACTGTTTGATAAAGCCCCCCCCCCCCCCCCCCCCCCCACCTTGGATGCATGAGTGTAGTTAAAAGCTTCTCTACAACAACTTCATCTACACTTGATTCTAACTCCAGTCCAGTAGGCGGCGTTAATGCATCCATAAGCGATCTTTTTTCCTAGGACGGCGAAGTCATGACCCGCCCTACTCTGACTCTGATTGGCTTACTGTGATATTATTAACCAATAGAACAATTGAAGGTAGAAACCACTGGCCAATCAACGGCAGTGTAAGGCGCGCCATGTCTTCGCCGTCCTAGGATAAAAACAAATCTTTCTGGCGGTGTGTAGTTTAGTTTACGTTATAAACACCATCCTGTGAGATGAGCGAAGAAGAAACGGGGCAAAATGGCAGCATCCTATACGAGAAACGTGATATGTGCCCTCTCATCAAACAGAAATGCTCTCCTAACAAGAGGTAACAGCATTATAGTGGAGTCTAAACGCTATGTGAGAGGACTGAGAAGGAGACCTGTCAATGTATTACTACCTGAAAACGAGACGGGAGAAGTGTTGAAGCAGTCTGAGCCAGCAGTGCAAAGCATGAAGAGGCAGAAGGAGTTGAAAGTCACCTCATCTGCAGGAGAGCATCCCGGTGAAAGTGACTTCTTTAGGGCGAAGAGCAGCCTGAAGTCTGCTCATGTTGCTGCTACAAAGGATCACATTGATGGGCTGCGCTTCGAGAGGGCTTTACCCGGTGATAAAAGACTGGGGTGAGTGTGGTGTGTGCCAGTCAGGTCACTGTGAACTTGTAAATGAAAAACCCAAATTGAATGAATATCAGGTTGATGACCTTCCTGTCACTGCTAGATAAAGACACTTCCCCTAATGTTCCCAATGTTTGGATCAAATCTCAAATCTCAAATCTCTTAAGCCTTAAACGATATTAAAGTGCACAAATGAACACTGAAATAGTTTTTTCTTGCTATAATCATTCCTCCTGTTCATACTGGCTATTAGAAGATCCCGTCATGATGCGCTTTTACGGCTTTTTGCGGTTTTGCACACAACCAATGTTTCCTGAGGGAGGGAAACGGGGGATTGTGTTCTCACAAGATTAACCGAGGAACCTTTTTCAAAATGCCTGTCAAGGCCAATGAGACTTTCTCCATCCCCTGGGGCTACAAGAGACCCTGCAGTCTATGCTCGTCAATCTATACTGCACTTCATCAGGCCAAATAGGAGGTGAAGGGCTGACTAATGTTGTACCTTGTTTCCTTTCCTGAGGGAATATTGGTTATAAGGTCAATTTCCCTTTTGGTGGGTACAACACATCAGTATGGGGATATAGCATCAGACCCCACTCAATCCCTTTCTAAAGGGATTTCACTGGGGGATTTCACTAGGAACACAGTAATAAAGTAAGATGTTTGCTTTACCCCTTTATAAAGGCATGTGTGTTACCAGTGATACACAATATATGGCAAAATACCAATTTTGCCATGTTATCAATACTTTGGATGATGGGCGGTACAATTACAAACTGAACATGCCTGTTTCATGATGTCTGCAGTAGCAGCAGAGGAGTGGAGTGAGATGTCTGTCCTCCCTCCTGCTCTCTGCTGTAAACACATGTACTTCTTAGTGAGCAGCTACTCTCATGTCTCCCTGTTTGGCAGAAACAAGGAAGAGACTGCCTTGGGTCTTGAGGAGTTGCACATATTCACCAGTAAATAGCCTAAACTCTACAAACACTTGTTAGCTTGCTAAACAGGTTAGGGTTATATTAGTGAAGCTGAACAAGTGCATGTTAGATGGGCTAAATGTAGCAAAGAAGCTTGTTAGCAAACTAAACAAGTGCTGAGTAGAGAACCTTGGTAGCAACGGAGGCAGGGAGCTAGCTTACCTCCAAGCAGGCAGATAAATTACTAGCAAGGTTTTTACAAAAGCCATGTAATGCAGGGTGATGTTCAAAAAGATGGAGGAGCAGAGACTGTTCAGAGTATTTTATAAGCTCAGGGGAAGGTGGGACTTCTCATGTCTTTGACAGTCTCATGCTATGTGTGCCTTGACAGACATTTTGAAAAAGGTACATCAGGTTTGTTTTATGACGATGCAATCCCCATACTGATGTGTTTTACCAAGTGTGCCAACTGAGAGGGAACCTACAGCATTATAGTTGTTGTTTTCAGTTTTTGTGAAACTGAGGTGAAAAAGGTTGAACTTAATTTTGAAGGCTGGAATTTGTGGCACTGTTGAATTGTGATGTTTGTTACCAAGAGTTTCAGCTCTTTTTGGTCCACAGTTGATACAATTTTAGAGAAACAAATGCAAAATATTTCAACAGTATCATAAACTACTGTCTAAATAATTACCATAAACTTGACTGAAAGTGATTGTAACCCTTGGGGAGGTTGGGTTTATATTGCAGGACAGCTGCATAATATTTTCACTTTTTGTACTACCTAATAAATAATAGATATACCCAATAAACTGGCAACAGAGTGTTTGAATGACGTGTATATTATAACATACTATTTGTGCCAAGCATCTTTTTAAAAGGACCTTGTAGTAATTTATTTAGAGTGTACTTTTTTCTCAGCCAGCAGTTTCAGTTAGTCCTTTCTGATAATATAGGCCAGATTTAATTTTCTATTATTCAAAATATTTTCAAAATAGTGATATTTTTACACGCTGATAGTTCACACTGCTTGTTATTCCCCTCTGTCGTCTGTCCTGCAGGAAGGTAGTGAGTGTTGCCCGTTCCAGGACGTTTCGGGAGCACCAAGGTAAAATCCTTCTGGAAGGCAGGCGTCTGATCTGTGATGCCCTGAATGCTGGTGCCAGGCCACAGATGGTGTTTTTCAGTACTGTGGATCGCCTCCGAGAGCTTCCCTTAGACAAGCTGAGAGGGGCTACGTTAGTCAAAGTCAAATTTGAGGACATCAAGATCTGGTCTGACCTTGTGGCCCCACAAGGAGTGATAGGTAAGGGTCACATATGTGGTTCATTATGAAAGACACATACTCACAGGTATTGTGTTTTTGTTGACTTCTACTTTGTTTTTGCAGCCATATTTTCTCGCCCAGACCCATCACGGCTGAAGTTTGTAAACACAAGTTTTTCAGTGCCATTATCTCTGATATGTGACAACATTCGAGACCCTGGTAACCTTGGGACTATGCTGCGATGTGCTGCTGCTGCTGGGTGCCATAAAGTCCTGCTCACCAAGGGTATGCTCATGTAATCAATTAGAAATGTTAACTCCACCCCTAGATAATGTCCCTGCCTCTTTATTCATCATTTGTTTATATATCACCAACAGGTTGTGTTGATGCTTGGGAGCCTAAAGTACTGCGTGGAGCAATGGGCGCTCATTTCCGTCTTCCCATTTATCCCAGTTTGACCTGGGACGATATTGAAAATCATTTCCCAGAATCTGTGACTGTCCATGTGGCTGACAACAGCTGTAACAGAAGTAAAGAAACTGAGGATGTGCAAGTTAATGCATCCCACAAGCCCTCCAAAGCAGGAGACTATGGCTGGGTCAGCACAAAGAATAATCCAAACAACATGCGCTACCAGGAATACGATCTTGATTCCGACTCAGATTGTGAAGATGCGGGACTTTCAATCCCCAGAGTGGACTCCAAGCTGTAC
Organism: Scomber japonicus; assembly: GCF_027409825.1. Classification (NCBI taxonomy): domain Eukaryota; kingdom Metazoa; phylum Chordata; class Actinopteri; order Scombriformes; family Scombridae; genus Scomber; species Scomber japonicus. The sequence goes on from NC_070583.1 coordinate 23,216,636, forward strand.
CATGAAAGCTGGGCTCAGACTCCCACTGCTCTTGTGGTGGGCGGTGAGACACATGGTCTCAGTCTAGAAGCAGTCCAGCTGGCCGAGAAAACGTCCGGTCAAAGGTTGTTCATCCCTATCGTTCCTGATGTGGACAGCTTGAATTCAGCCATGGCTGCCAGTATCCTTTTGTTTGAGGGCAGAAAACAACTATTAAAGTTAATTCAGACATCTGGAAGGAAATGGAAATCTAATGCTGAGCAGTAGTTTTCGTGATGTTCCCTCTAAATGTCAGTATTGTATGAGTGTTTCTGTGTACGTTAATTCTTACTACTACAGACAGAGCAGAATAATTAAAATGTCCATTATACATCCTGTTCTACATATAATAAAGCACTGAATTTCAATCAGGGATTTGTGACATTTGTCTGAATTTATGCTGTGTGTATTGTTTTTTTTTTTTTATGGCTGCATCTAAAAATTATATTCATTTTTGGATTTATCTGCTAATTCTCTTGAATAGTCATTTTGTCCTTACTATGTCAGAAAACCCAGAACCAAAAGCTTTTAAGTGACAAAGAAAAAAATGGCAAATCTTCATATTTTAGAAGCTGGAACAAGAAAATGTGTGATACTTAAAAAAATCAATGGGAAAAAAATGTATGATGCATAATACTAGACGCACTGTGAGGTCAAATATGTTTCTACTTGCAGTTTAACAAAATGAGTCCATCTGCATACCATCTCCGAAAATAAAAGTAAGATTTGCCTTGAGTTGAACCTGGAAGTTGTAGGTCTTACAACAAAGGAGCTGTCGAGTCATTGCATTGTGTGCATTTTACATATCCAAGAGCTAACTTTATTCATAGAACTTAACAGGAACAGAAATTTGTGCTTGCCAGTGAATTTTTAATGGGTGTGAAGTCATGACTGAAGATACAACCCGGGATTAACAGAATATAGGGATTTATACATTCAACACTTTTCAGAATGCCTTTTTTTTGTGCCATCAGTTATAACCCGGCCTTCTCATTACGGGACCTTCACAGAAAATCCTCATAATGATTTTGAGATGAGAACCACCATTAACAGCTGGCTAGAGATGACTTTCACTCACATCATAAAACACAAAAGACACAGGGGCTTCAAAACATCAGTCATTGGTCTGTTACAAGCAAGTATAATGTGTTCTTTAATGTATGTGCACCTGTCATACTGTTGTTTTTTATGGCCATAAAGGCTTACGGCTACATCCAACTGAGTATGTGTACATATGAAATGCTGCAATTTTTTTTTTTATTCTTTCTCATCACTGTTCAGAAACCAAAAGTAACAAGGATAAGCTGAATAAGTAGGTCCATTGGGTAACTCTGGTTTTCTCTAGAATTCAGAAATGTGATTGATTGGAAAATAATACAAATACTTTTCTTGAGGCCAAACCAAACAACAGAATCTCCATATATATTACTGTAGGGACTATAGTCAATGCAAGGCACCACAGGAGAAAGAGAGGACATGTTTAAAAAAATGTTAAAATGTCAGTAAAAAGTGAGACATCTCTCTAACAGTCTGACAGAGTCAGGGGGAGGAGTGGGAGAGATAGGAGGTTTGGAAGGGAGAGGGGCATAGGGTTTGATGATGGAGTGAGTCCCATATACTATGTCCGCTTCCTATTTGGACTTCTTCATTAAATGGGCTCTGGTTTGAGCTTTTCAGCCAGGAAGTCGTTGACAAATTGCTCCACTACGGCCGGCGTTATCTCCTCAACATCACGAACATACTTGGCGCGGGCTGACATGTCCAGGATTGTGAGCAGAGGAGCTGCCTCTGGGAGGTTAGTGTAGTCCCGCAGGGAGTCGCTCATGTCATCCTGTGGTAAAAGAGAAAAAAAAATCATTAGGTGTAATATCACCATGGTACATTCCTCACAGATGACACTATGAATTATGTGTTTCACTGCTGCTCATCGGTTCAGACTTGCTTTTGGAGAAGAAAACTAGGACAGTGCCCTTTACTTGATGTATGCTACATTAAGATTACCACACAAAATTCAGCACTAACTAGCATAATCTTTATTAATTTGCACTTCTTGAAAGAGAATAAGAAACTATCTCTTCTCCCGTTTTCCTGCAGGCAGCCTGCCCAGAGAGAGAAGAGATCTGGTGCTTAGTCACTCCTGCTGTGCAAAGACGGGAACCAGGTGGGGTCCAACATCTCTCACTTTTTAAAGGCTCACTCAACGTCGTGTGGGCGGGAGAGAGCAGTGCA